>NC_141694.1:1728196707-1729427948 GCF_964263255.1 Lissotriton vulgaris | reverse complement strand
ACATTTCAGACACTGTACTAACTCCCACACAAATAGCGGTTCTGAATAAGGGCATGTCCTTTGTGCCCACATATCAAAGTAATGACCTTGAGACGGAAATCTCGTTTTTCAAATTTATGAGAAAACTGAGACTCAGGTGGTTCTTTAACCAAATAACCACAGATAACCCCGAACACACAGCAGACACCTCAGAGATTAGAGCGTTTAAACCAAAAAGCACATTCATGTCACCAATGACACACAAAGCTCTAGACTTGTTTGAGATTTTAGTAAAAAAAGATCTTGCGGAACTGAACTACTATCGTAAAACAAAAAGAAATCTGACTAGACAGGAAACCATAGCATTGAATGAACTTGCATCAAATGAGACACTCACCATAGTCTCTGCAGATAAAGGCGGAGCACTAGTGGTGCTCAATTCGGCCTATTACCACCTGAAGGTAGATCAACATGTGAAAGACACCAACACCTATATACAGTTAGAGGCTGATCCCACAATGGAGTTCCAGATGATCCTATCTGAGATTTTAAAAAGAGGCATTGAGTTAGGTAGGATTGATGAACAGACTAAGAGATATTTAACCACTGAGTATCCCAATAGGCCACATATATATATGTTGCCTAAGATGCACAAAGACCCGGTTGACCCACCATTCCGACCGATTGTGGCGGGATGTGGGTCATTACATGAACCACTAGGAAGATATTTAGATCATTTCATGCAACCTTTGGTGCAACAATGGTCAACTTTTGTGCAAGACACTACTGATTGCTTGCGAAAACTGAAGAATGTGCCCATTTCTGAGAATGAGGAGACATGGTTGTGCACGGTTGATGTTTCAGCCCTGTACACCTCGATCCCACATACAGAAGGTATAGAGGCAGCAGAGTGGATGCTTTTGCAACACGATTATGAAGAGAGCCATAATATTTTTCTTCTCGAACTATTGCAGTTCTGCTTGTACCACGGATATTTTCAGTGGCAGAATACTTTTTTCCTACAAAAGACGGGGACCTCTATGGGTTTTACGGGGGCACCCACCTATGCTAATATGTTCATGTCTAAGTTCGAAGACGAACACATATTAAAACAAGAGAAATGGAAGGACCATCTGGCATTATACCTGAGGTATATCGATGATATACTGATAGTGTGGAAAGGTTCAGAAGATAACTTAAGGATACAACTCCAAGAGCTAAACAACTGTCATGCCTGTATCAAGTTCACATACACCATTAGCAAAGAGCAGATCAATTACCTTGACATCATGATCACAAAAAGAGGGAACATACTTGAAACAAGTGTATTTAAAAAGGCAACCGATAGAAACAATGCTTTACACTTTGAGAGTTTTCATTCACAATCACTAAAGAGACATCTTCCATTGTCGCAATTCATCAGGGCAAGAAGAATCTGTTCAGATGAGGATCAAGGGTTAGAAACAATCAAGAGAATGCGCACAGAATACACAGCAAGGGGGTACCCGGACATAGTTCTTGATCAAGCTGAAAATAAAGTTAGAACAATGTCTAGATCCACTATGCTGGAAAGGAAAGAAAGAAGCAAAAACAGGAGAGAAGTTTTTGTATTAAAATTTTCCACAGCCTCTCAGGCGATAAAGAAGTCTATCATGAAGAGATGGGAAATAATTGAGCAGGAACCTGATTTTAGACAGATATTTCCAGACAAACCTCTGTTTGCACATTCAAGATCAAGGAACATAAAAGAAATCCTGAAAGGTGGCAAGTTTGAAAAAGTGGATCTAGGACAGAAAGGCATGATGAAATGCCACAATTGTGGCCATTGTGGTAATGTGTTGTTAGGTAACACCTTTGCGCACCCACATACAGGTAGAAAGATAACCCTGAAACATACATCAGATTGTAACTCAAGTGGTCTAATATATGCGATTAAGTGTCCATGTGGACTTGTTTATGTTGGACGCACTACAAGGAAGGTGAAGGTTCGGATGACCGAACATAAGAGCATGATACGTACAAAAAACATGAAATCATGTTTGGCTGTACATTGGCATGAGAGGGGACATACAATACCTCAACTAAAATATACTGTGCTAGAGAGAGTGGTGGATAAACCACATGTTGACACTATGAAATTGTTGGCGCAAAGAGAGACATACTGGATCAAGTCCCTTAGGACGCTGACCCCCTATGGGCTAAATGATAAAATTGAAATGATTTATTTCTTGTGAAATAGTATTGCAATTTGATTACTGATTTGTGTATTTTTGCAAATGTGATAACTTTTCATGTATCTGGTTTTAATATGTGTCATCCAGGCTCAATAAATCTCACACATAATATCAGACCACACATGCATCATGCGCAGTTCACGTTTTTGAGACAGGGAGCATTTTATTTTATTTGATTTGATTTCTTATCCATTTAGGAAAAGAGTCCCTCGTTTATTATTTTCATCGAGCCAACAAACATAATCGCCATTTTAGTTGAGGATATCATAGCGCGAAGTCCGTTTTCTATGTTCATTATGGTATGATGTCACACGCCGGGAACCGGCATTCTCGAGGCGGCTTCAGTTGAATGGTGAACCACAGACGAAGGAATCCTAGCGTTACGCTGCACACTCGTAGCGAGAGGTGAGGCAGCAATCATGTTCTTTAGAATAATGACATCGAAATATTGATTTCAAGTATTTAGGAGTCCTCCTGTTTCTATATTTTAGAGCAAGGACAAGAGTGATTAGAACGTGACCATAAGGACTAAGACGTGGGTTCCATAAGATTGAGTGAGTAATGGTTGATTTTCGACAGTCTGAATACATACTCACGATTGGGGGCAGTACAACAAGGTTTGTGACGTTGTTATTATCTTTTAGAGTAAAGATAGTTCAGAATTTCATTTTTGAAAGCAGGAAGTGAAGGTAAGAGTGCACGGTTGTGACACTTCTTGACTTTGTGTTTTTTTGAGTTCGGATTAGGAGGTGATACACTTTGTTTTGTTTAGTTGGTGTTCATTTGGTGTTCGCACTTGCATGTGCGGGAAGCAAGGGTTGGTATTATTGGTTGCACACCATGTTTGACTGGTGGCAGGTGAACTTTGTTGAGCATGTTTTTTAGCGTATCTGACAAGCAATTACACTTATGAGATTTTCTGGTTTCTATGCATGAGAACAAGTTGTTGTATAAAATTGTTAATACTTACTTTGACACACATATGATGGACTTTTATGTTATTTGTAGCACATTCCCCTGAAGAAGGTGCATACCGAAATGCATTGGGACATGGCTTCATAAGATGTTTGATGGAACGTAAACTTTCATTTGATGAAAAAGAAGAATAAGAATAAAATATCTTGAAGAAAGGAAATACAAAACACTATTTGAAGAATTTATTTTGGTGTTTCTTTATGTTCTCAGTCCGATCTGTATGATTGTTGACATAGTTTGTGATTAATTTCTTTGAATTACATTGTTTTGATATGTCACAGTTTAAGACATGATGTAAGTGTCTCAGTATAAGTGTATAATGGGTATATGAGTATTAGTGGATATTTGGTGCACGTGGCTCTGTTATTGGTGGAAACATAAGTGCTATGTGGGTGTGAGAGTAGATGTGTGACAGCCTCTGTTGCTGTCTGACAGGGTGTCTGATTGGCTCTGTGGTTTTGTAGATAGGTATCTGACTAGCTGTATGGGTGGGTGACTGGCTATATAACTGGGTATATGGGTGTGTAATTACACGTGTAACTTGCTGTCCAATTACTAGGTGCATGAATAGCTGTATAGGTGTGTGAGTGGGTGTGACAGTGCCTGTATGGTTGTGTGAATGACTATGCAAGTGGATGTATAGATGAGTAAATGGGTGTGTGAATGCTTTTGTGGGTATGTGACTGAGTGTATCAGTCACTGCCTGGATATATGAGTAGTGGGAACATAAGTGCTTTTCATGGGGTGTGTAAGTGCCTGCCTCACTGTGTGAGTGGGTATAAATTGCATACTATTAAATTACATACTATAAGCAAGCACCCACATCTAATTTAAAACACGTTTATTCATACTGCTTAATAAAATAACTATTTGCAGTATAGCAATTCCCCTTCCTCCTTTGCTGCTCACTATATTTCTATTTAATATTCTCATCTAAACTCCCTTCTATTTTGCCTTTTAATGTCGTGTCCAGAAGCTACACATTTTCTTTCAGCTTATATACACTCATAGCTTTTCCTATATATATTTTTTATACTACAACCTAATGAGCATACCTGTAAAATCTCTTCACTGTACTGTACTGCATTATCTATTAATATCTGTTTTTCACTGCAAATCTCACATCAGAACTATGGCAATCCTCCTTTCTCAGTAGAAAAGTACCTAACATGGCTACCTTTCCCTCTGTGTTCTCACT
The DNA here is from genome assembly GCF_964263255.1 of Lissotriton vulgaris. NCBI lineage: Eukaryota > Metazoa > Chordata > Amphibia > Caudata > Salamandridae > Lissotriton > Lissotriton vulgaris. Next base: position 1,729,423,562 of record NC_141694.1, on the reverse strand, counting down.
CATAGTCTTGTACTTAGCACATCACAGTTTTTTTCATATTTTATTTGTGTTATACCATTCCTAAATAGTCACTGTGATTCCTGAAAAGAAATACATTTTCATAGGGTTTTTCTGGATCCGCGGATCCACCGCGCCACTCAGTGTGACCCCCCCTGTGTGAATCTGCAATGAATTCACAGATCCACATGAAATACCTGAAAAGCATTCAACAATCTGCTGTTAATGCTTTACATTTATATATATATTGTAATATTGTCACTCCCTACTGAGCAATTTCTGTACACCAGTCTGCTTTTCAGTTTCACACTGCAGTCTCTTTTTTTCCCTTTCTGCACACTCTTTTAGCTCCGTTCCCATTGTAACCATATTTCTAATAGTCTCTGCCTACTACTAGGTGGAAAGTTCACAAGACTTTCCCAAACAACATAACTTCTTTTATTTTTCCAAAGAAAATCACAGAGATAGTTGCTGGTTTTATTAAAGTCATTACCTAATTTTAGTTCCCTACACATTTCCACCATCCAATCAAATATGTTATTTTATATTTTACTTGCTGTCCTCCACTATAGCTGCCTTTCAACTACAAAACTGCCTCATTCTGCTGCAGCCTTTTTCTGTGTGCTACTCCTGCTTGTCCCCAAAATGGTCGGAGTCTGGAATGTGGGCCACAGTTTTGTGTTTTGGGCCAGAGAGAGTGCTAGAATGAGGGGCATTGGCAGGGACTTAGATTTACCTAATATAGACATTACTTGAGATGGTCATAGAAGGTTAACTTGGCATCAATTGTTGCCTTTGGTTGAAAGTATTGCAGATTGCCAACATCCAGACCTCATGATTGTGCTCTGTGATGGAAATGACCTTGGCACAATTACTGGCATATGCCTGGAAATCCCAATGAATTATACTTTTGGTAAATTAATGTTACATTTCCCACATACTGCCTTGGTGTTCTCCAACATATGCCAAAAACAGAAGTGACAGTGGCCGACCCAATTTTTAATGCAGTTAGAGAAATCCAGAAAACCCTGTCAGTAAAATAATTTCCACATTTCTCTGAGACCGCAACATGAGCCCTATATACCATAACAATTTACGCTTCCACATGTATAGAATATATCGAATAGACAGAGTCCATTTCACAGACAGAGGCAACAGAATGTTCCTCAAGAACTTAAAATACTGCATCCTGTTCTATGTGTAGTTATCCTCTACACACCGTTTTCAGAGCTAACCCTTTTCCAAAACACTGGTTCTTTTTGTTTTCAAATCCTTATTTCTAATTTCTCACTTGGATCCATGGATCCGCTGTGGATGTTCAGCCAAAGAGGGGTCTGCCAATTATACAGCAGGTGGTTCCACGATGAATCCGCATATCAGTTCCCAACCAAAAGTACACATTCAATACCAGTGGGCACTGGTGACATTTGAAAGTGGTAGGGTGTAAAAGTTGGGTCATAGTGTTACGTCGCAAGCATGTGAAGTGCACAAGCCGAACCAACAGAAATGGTGTTTGAGGAGTTCTTCCCCCAAAACAAATTTGAAAAAACTGTGACAAATGGTACATTTGATAGAAATTTGAAAAAGGACGAAGGTTTATTAAGCAATTGTGAACATATTTTACAATATTTAAACACATCAAAAACTGCCCCATATCTTGCTGCATTAAATATGTTCAACAGATACTGTAGTGAGCACGTCTACAATTAGACATAAGTACATTGAAACTGGAAATGTCGCACGTAAGCAATCTGAAGACTTTACAGTTATAAACTGACCTCCATAGTGCAAGATCTGCCATTGAGAGCAGATGTGCCCTTGCAAAGAATGATTATTAATTAGTTATGACCAGAGTCTAGGGAATTGAGTTTGAGTTCATTACTGCCGTTGAATCATAGATGTGGAGCTGGAATACAGTCCTGCTGGAGTGTGGAAAGTGAAAATAAACATGCACAATGCTGCACAGCCCTGAAGAATGAAAATCTGGTCTTAAATATTAGATGGTGACATTCACATTTGAAACAATTGAATTTGCCTTCTTTAGGATTTATAATTGTCAATTAAGAATTAAAAGCTCCCAAAAAGCAAATTCAATTGCTTCAAATGTGAATGTCATCCTCTAAATTTCGGACCAGCTTTCCCTTCCTCTTTATTTTCACTCTACACACTCCACCAGGCAGCAGTCACGAGGGAGGAACACATTCCAGCTCACAAACAATAAAACCAGTAATTTACAGACAGAGCTTTTGGTTGGGACAATCAAGGGTTCACCAGTTTGGACAAATGCCAGACACCTTCTGAAACATTCATACAAATGAAATCTCTTAGCTTTCCAAAACTTTCCAGCCTGCAATATTCATGCTGCCCGCATGCCATGTGCAGAGCAGGGCTCTTTTTTATCCAGTGCTCAAGATGGCGCAGCCCTTTCAGAGAAACACATTTCTGGCACTGAAGAAATTTCTTTACACAATGAAACATTGATTAGTTCAAAGGAAGCAGTGTGCACTCCAGGAGCTGGGGAACAGCCTAAGACCAGGGTGCAAGCTTTTGCAGTGATATCATACCTGTGTGGACACAACAGCCACTAGTATATTATTGTGTGTTGCGTACGCACATGAGGACATTTCAAACAGCTAAAGCTTTCTGTAGTTAGGCCTAAAATGTGCTCTCCACCTCTCATGACCCTCTTGTGATGACTTTTAAATTGTTACAACCCACTACCTCATTCTCCCTATCAACCTGGTCCACCTCCTCCCACTGAAATGAATGGAGTTCTGTGAATTCCTCCCAGGGTATTGTGTAAGCGTTCGAAAAGCAACCTTATCCATGGCATTTTTAAATTCGGCACAGCCTCTGCCTTGATGTCACTTCTTTTGTTTTGTGACTGCAGGTCAAAGAAGACCTCTCCCAGCAGGCACATGAGCAGCAGGATTTCTGCAAAGTGTATCACAGCTGCCCCATTAAAAATAAGACAACAGCCAGCAAGGAGCAATTTTTTTTCAGCTGCTTGCCATTTTTTCAATTCTTTCTTTGCCTCTTACCTCAGGGTGTTAGGGTAATGCCTCTTTTCCCATTAACACCAGCTGCCCTGTCCAATGCAAAACAACAATATATTTAATATACGGGGTGTGTGAGTGGTTGGCTGGATGTGTGAGTGGTTGTGTGTCTGTGAGTGGGAGTGTAAGCAGTTGTGTTGGTGTGTGAGAGAGTACGTTAGTGACTGTGTGAGTGGTTGTGTGGGTCTGTGAATGGGTGTGAGGATGATTGTGTTGATCTGTGAGTGGGTGTGTGAGTGTGTGTGTAATTCTGTAAGTAGGTGTATGAGTGGTTTTGTGGGTCTGAGTGTGGGTGTGTGAGTGGCTGTAGGGGTGTGTGAGTGGGTGTGTAAGTGGCTGTGTGGGTCTGCTTGAGTGTGTGAATGGTTTTGTGGGTCTGTGACTGGTTGTATGGGTGTGTGAGTGGGTGTGTGAGTGGCTGTGTGGATCTATGAGTGGGTGAGTGAGTGGGTTAGCAGGTCTGTTGGGTGGGTGTCTCAGTGGCTGTATCGGTATGTGAGTGGGTGTATGAGTGGTTTTATGGGTGTGTGAGGGCCTGTGTGGGTGTGTGAGTGGGTGTATGAGTGGCTGTGAGGGTCTGTGAGTAGGTATGTGAGTAGGTTTATGGGTCTGTGAGTGGGTGGGTGAGTGGATGTATAACCAGACCAGCGCTCTGAGTAGAAGGTATATGGTAATAAGGTGTCATTACAATTGGTATGAGAACCTACCTGTAAGTCTCTAGTATATAGTAGGACACATAAGTTTAGAGGCTCAATAGATTTTTTTTTTATATTTCTTTTTAGAGGCTCAATAGATTTAATGCACTTACGTGTACACTGCTGTGCTGTCTGCTGTCATTTGAAAGGCAGCCCTGCTTTGCAGGCTGCTTTTAAAATGAAATTATAAGCATATTTGACTTTTGAATTAAATGTACTTAAACGACCTTATTTTTACATATGTCACCACTAAGGTCTCCCCTGGGTGCCCCCATGGTAGGGTGCTTTTCTTTCCTTTTGCGCGAGGCCCTAGGCGGCCTTAGACGATCTCCTGGTGCCATGTCAAGGCACCACTCTAAGGTTTGGAAGGATGGTAGAGTTGGACACAGGGGATTCACAGGAGGGGCGGTGGGGAAGGAAGGAGCTCAGGACGATGTTGCCATTTTTTTCAGTGGTGTGGAGGAACTTGTGATGGACATTTTGATGCTAGACATCAGTTCAGTGCAGTAGTTTCTTAACTTTATTTGTCATGAGAATCTCGGGCATAGTCTGTTATCTGACAACTCCCCCAGTACCTTTTCTTAGACATCCTCATGGCATTAGCTTAAGGCTAACTCCTTTTGTAGGCATTATCTACATATGCATTATAATAAACAAGGCCACTGCTAAAGAAGATCTTTTTGAGTACGTATTTTTGGATTTCTTAACCGGCACTGCAAGACAGAAGGACATGAGGCTACAATGCCACTTATCCCCAGCACGTTGTGGACGTTACAATGTCATTGTGTACGCTCCATGGCATGCTTCCAGATACGACCAGAGGGACATAAACCCTGGGTCTCTGATATACCAGCACAGTGAGCATGGTGGAGAGCAGGCTTCCGAATAGGTATAAGAGCAGCATGCCACCCTTGACTAAGTAAGTGTGGTGCACCTCACGTACCAGGATTTCTTACTCCTGGATCTATCAACTCCATGTTCTAATGTTGGTTTCATTTTCTTTGAACTTATAACAACATGGCATCTCCCTGGCATTCTTCCACCGAAGATGCAAAAAGATTAATAGTGTGTGACTACAGGGGCATGTTACCTCCTCCTCCCATGTGGCTATTTAGGATTCCCAATAGGGTAAGTCCCATTGTATAAGTGACATCTACACTGTACCACCGACCATAGTATGTTGATTATATGTTAGATATGGAACACGAAGGCACACAGCGTGTGACATACGTAGTATTCACAGAAAAACATTTGCGTGGATATTGCACATTTGCATGACTGCATGTATAACAGCTGTATAAAAATACTGATACAGAGTGAGATGGAATGATTGATCATCACCAGTGGTGAAAGATCACGAACAATACATGATTCACTTTTTTTCATAAGATAACTTGCTGCTAACAAACAGCTAGATTCCATATTTGTTTTCTTTACCATAAGAATCATGACCTATTACGTCTATTGAAAGGCGAGTTATAGCTCACCTTGCTGGCATGAAAGTGCTGCATGCTTTTGTGTGAAGTGATGTGTATCCTTGGCAATGTGTATGTGATGTCCTGATGAAAGCCGTGGACCCAAGTGGCCTTAACTACGGGCTGAAACATGTCAAGGAGTAGTTAAAGCTAGAAGACAATAATATCCTCACACCCTATTGAGATTTATTTTAACCACACCCAAATAACCATTAATTAAGGGACACCAAGGCTGGTTGGAGGTATTTTTTATCTTTTAGGTAGGGAAAATATCCAAAGTGCTCCCTGAAACATTGTCGAGTCCATCCTGGTTTTTAGGGACCAGGATAAGACCAGATGATGAAGCATGCCACTAATAGATTTGATGAGGGTCTATCAAAAGAAAAGGAATCTTTTACTTTCTTCTGATGCTGACAGAGTATTTTTTTGTATGCAAATAAGCCTCAAATGTAGGCAGGGGATACCCATTTGCCTTTTTCTTGTTGTAGTTATGCAAATGTCCTGTCTCTTTCTGTGTTTGTAGACTAGCACCTAAGCTCATCATCTCCTGCACAGAGTATGGGACATTGGAAGCTCCTTCTCCACAGGAGCCCCAGAAATTAGGAAATTCCCTCCCCACAAAGACAAGACGTATCCAAGATCACTTGGAATTTAAGAAAAAAAAATAAAGATCTCACTCTTCCCAAACAGATGATGCAAAGACCACGCCAACCCAATAACCAGGATCTATTCTGACCCAAAGTTGGTAATAATGAGTACATGTACAACTATCTCTCACTATTTTTCAATCCACTCCAGGCATAAGCTCAGCAATCGATTGCAGTGGCACGAGAGGTACAACCCACTGCTCCTCACACAACAAAACTAAACCCTTCCCAGAGACATCGTAAATTACCCAAAAAACAGAAAAAATAAATTAACATAAAACTTACTCATTGTAACCATCTCTCCTCTCACTCCACTACCTGCTTAAGTGCAGTGACCCATGTTAGAATAAGAGCACCAATCTAATCATGACATGCCAAAACACTTCTCACATAAACCAAGGGCATGTCAACATTATTTCAGCCAAGCAATCTCTATGGTGTAGCATGCTATTCATTCACTAATGTGTGTCAGTGCCTTGTCACAGGTATGTCAGGCTATATAAATGCATCTAAAATACAGAATCAGCCTGCTGTTTGAAAAGTCAGGATGCAAACGCTAGGTGCAAATTGTGCACTGACTTTTTTGCAACCTGCTTTGAATTTAGCAATGCAATCTATGTACTATAGGTTGCATTGCAAAATGTCTAGTCGCAGATAGGTGCAGAACAGCCTGCCTAATAATCATAAATTAGTCAGGTCCTGCCCAGTTACTTACAGGTAATCTTGATTATCCTTAGCCCTGGCAGTGCTCATCACATTCATTACATTTGGGGGTGATCCCACGCCTCGCAAGAGAAAGAAACAGCAAGTAAGTCTTACACTAATACCATCTTCCAAGATAGAAAGAAAAGGAGGGATACTAAGGACAGCTCTCAGCTAACCAATTCTTCTAGCAGTAGTAATAGTCAAGAGAAAAGCAGCTTTCAAGGTTAACAAGTTGACAACTATAGATTGTAAAGGTTTAAAGGGACTCCCTGTAAAGCCTTTCAGATAAGGTAGAATTCCAAACAGGAACAGAAGGTCTCCTAGAAGACTTATGGTTAGCACACTTCATCAAATGTTTCACATTCAAAAGATTATCTCTTCCAAAACCTCGGCTTGGAAAGCACGCTACTTGAATCTTAAGGTTGACCCTGCTAAATTCTCATTAAACCTATCTAATAGGAACTGGAGACAGAAGAGTTGCCACGGGAAATAGGAGAAAGGGAAAACGATTCACACCAGCTTTGAAAGATACCCCAGCATTTAGAATAGGGCTTAAGACTTGCAGGATGTCTAGAACCAGGATAAGGGAATTATGCTAAGGAATTCCCCTCTTCTAGAGGCCCATCCTTTCAATTTACAGACTGCAAGAGAACATTTGCAAAATGAAGTCACTCCCAGGTGTGGAGAGGAAAGAGTGAGAGAGGGAACTTCCAGAATGGTGCTCATGAGATTGATTTCGGTAGAGGAAACCCAGATCAGTGTGGCCATAACTGAAGTACCATGATGACCTTCACAGCTTCCTCCTGGAACTCTAGAACACCCTCGGGAAAGAGTGGAAAAGGTGGAAAAGCATATATAGGAGTTCAGGAGGCTAAGGAAGAGATAGAGCATCCACTCCAAATGAGTAGGAGGAGAACCTCGACAGCCGAGTGTCTTCTTGTGAAGCGAATAGGTCTATTATGTCGAACCGAAGACTGAGAGAGGGAAAAAGAAGAAGGGAAGACCCTGCTGAGGTGGTCTATTGTAGAGTTGTCCAATTCCCTGATGTGAATCGCCCTTCCCAATAGTAGATGGATCTTTGCCCAATCTGCTGAGGTTGTAGGGTGAGGGGGCAGGATCTCATACACCCTGTCGATTGATGTACAACATGGTGACAGTATTTGTCTGTCTTGATTAGAACATGTGATAGAGCGCGCAGGTCACCCGACTCTGATTTACCAAATATGCACTACTGGGCCCATGACGTGTTTTATCACTTATTTCATAAATCAGGTACCCTACACACCGCTATCAGTAATTTGAGTTTCCTTTCTAGTTATTTACATGTACCTGACTTATCAATCCTCAAGAACAGGTACCTATGATCACCATGGATCAGGAGCTGTATTTGAGATTCAAGTAGATAAACACCAATATCATATACAATTAAATTTTGTTTATACCTTGTAATAACCACACAGTCAAGAAGTTTCAAAAACCTTTATCTATTAATTTTCGTTGTCATATGCCATGAGAATAAGATTTACACAGATCAGACTATCAATAACTAAGATCAGAAATACAGTGTAGCTATGAATCAATGTAAGAAGCATTTAGATTTTAGGAAATATAAAGGACGGAAACTAGAAACACGCTATTATAGTAAATAGACCTTCAAAAAGTTACTAAAGGAGGGTAAAGAAAGGGAACATACTAATCAAAGTAACTTTCATAATATGCTATCAGTTAAAAGAAAACGTAACTCATGAAAGTTTCTATATCAACAAGTACTTATTTCCTGTAGGGAGGGGAAGACCGGGACATACTATATATGAAAACAGTTTCAGTGGTTGGACTAAAGGTAGAGAGAAATATGGAACAGGCTAGAAAACCATTTGCATGAAAAGTCAATTTTATACAAAGACAGAGAAAATAACATAGGCAAGTTTGCTTTATTTCAGAAAAGAGTTGAGAGTTTGAAAGTTCAGAGATGAGAGTTCAGAGTTGAGAGTTCTGAGTTGAGAGACAAACACCCACACAGACTATATTTACCTAGAACAGGACGGAGACTAACCCTGGCCACGGGTCAGTTTGGAAAGGCGGGAAAGGACCCTCAAGGACTTAGGATGCCAGTAGGCGAGCAGGTACAGCTCAAGGATAGTCAGGACGGGATCACCCCAGGATTGGATCAGGACTGGGCTCACGGAAGGGTACGACCAACACCTGCAGCTTCGGATGCAACGCCTGCGCTACGCCCTCTCTGCAAGGAATCTGTTGGAAGGGCGAGATTTTGATCGATATCTTATCACTATTGATCTAAACCTCGATCTGGTCGACTGAATCTTTATTGCCTGTCATTGAGGGAAGAAAGTGCATCTCTTACCAAGTTAGTTCACCCAATAAAGGACTCCGCTTCAAAGGATCACAAACAACTTCTAGCTTTCAAGGATTTATTATAAAGTCAAGATAAGTTGCAGGTACAAGCATCTCAAGATGAGATTCACAAGATACACGGGCCCAACTACATACATGTGCTCTCTGAAAGCCCTCAGACGAGCAACGGAAACCACCAGCACCAATTCTAAAAATAATAGGGCTATTAGCATAGACACATACTGAGATCTCTCAGACATTTACAGCCGGAGGGAAAATACAGGTTAGGCTGTCCCTACCCTGATCTAGATGGTATCCCTACTTAATCATGTCCCTACCTAACAAAGGTGTCAGCAGTGAATGACCCCCAAGGGAAGTCACCCACTCTCAGTCTCTTGGTATAAACCTATAGTTCTCCAATCATGACCCCTCTCTGCCTACCCATCCGCTCTCTTAAGGGTCCTCAGGCTTCTGCTCTAACTCCCCCCAGGGGTGCTGTCCCTAATACAAAAATACAACAACATTTAGGACGCCCCTCGTGAGACGCCCCTCACGTGGTGTAGCTTCTGGCTTTTTCCATGATGAGGCCTTGTGGTTAGAGTCGACCTTGCTTCTCAGACTCGTCTCCGGCCCGCTGATACCCCTTAAACATTCCGGAACCCTCCTCCATGTCTGGTCCGCTTCTTGAACAGACTTCTATTCATTTTATTTCTAATTGAATACCCCCTTTTCTCTTACAGACAGATAGTTGCAGCCAAATCCCAATTCTCATAGACTTCCAACATCGTTGCAACATTCCCCGGCCCAGACTAATATGTGTAAATCAACGTTAAACTTTTCAGGCCTACAACATTTCTCATAATGATTATAACTTTCGACTTTTTCTTTAATTATGGCATGTTAGTACTCTTATTCTGCTATTCAGTAAACACATCTATAAATCATGGTCTATTTGTTATTACTAAAACATTAGTGCAAGCCACGTTGTGAAATTGAACCACCTTCCCCCTCCCTTCTAGCTCTGGCCCTGAGGCCTACCACGTTTAACGTTTCCGTATGCCATCTTATATTTTAGCAGCTACACAACATGGCTTCAGGAATAATCACGTTTAATTATATCATTTGTTTCACACATTTCTGTATTAGTTCCACTTCTACTTAAATCTCTACATTAACTACACATTTCAGAATATAGATGTAGGTACTATCAGCACTCATGGCATTTCTCTTCATGACTTGTGCTTACTACGTGTAAGTGTGACGCACTTCTACATTTTGGTCAGTTTGCGCTCTCTCAGTTCCCCCCTTTGATGACCTCTCGGGGTCATCATTAACATTCAAACTGCAGTGATTGCTAGCATAACTCGTTTCTGTGTTTCCAAAGCCCTCAGACTCCGGTACTGACTATCTTGTATGGCAGCCAATCTCTGCAGCTGTTTTCTCCGAGCCCTCTCTGACCTTCTTGATCTGTACCATTTGAATACCCTCACCAATCCCCACAACACGATCCCACAGATCAATATTATGATGATAGGTTTTAGTATTTTCCACACAAAGCTTTTGCCTAAGGTGGTGAGCCAACCTCCAGCCTCACTTATTCCATGGCCCACCTTTTCCCAGACATTTTTTCTGCTCAGGTCTTCGATCTCCTTGTGAATATCAGTTATGTTCCTAATAACTTTCTCAAGGGGCTTCGAATTGTCTGGAATGTAAGTGCAACATTCCTGGACCTTCAAAGCCTTACAGACTCCGCCCTCTTTTGCTAATAGGACGTCTAAGGCAAGACGGTTCTGAAGAACCATAGCCCTTATCGATTGCATCTCTCCTTCTACCAACATTAAGGACTGAGCAGTGCTGGCAGACAACCTGTCTACGACTGTTGCCAGTCGTCTAATTTTGACATCATTAAGGATTAATCCCAAAAGAGGGAACACAGCTCCAAAGACATCTCCAACCATTTCTACACCTCCTACATCTCTCCTTCCCCTCGATGATGTCTTGCCCTCGATGATCTCTAAGTCTTGGGCATGATATATTTTAGGGAAGATAATTGCCAAGTAACATGATCCATACCAGTTGTCAGGTAGTCTTACGTAGGCATTTCTTCCACATACAAAATATACATTTGGAATCGCTTGCATTCCCTTCAGGAAGTCTTTAGTATAGTACTCTAAATTGAAAGCATGTTCACAGCTAACTTCTCCCACGTATATATTTTCATAATACGTTTTGGCTCTATGAAGACATAACTTTCCTCTCTGCGTTCTATCTAAAGCTATTGGACCACTACTACCTTTTCTCTTGTGTGCCTTCTCTTCCTCGGTCCAATCTGTTTTCCATTGTCCTGATTTTTTCAAAATCTTTTGTCTCCTATTTCGATCATCCACCTGCCCTATGAACTTTTTCTCGACTTCTGACACCTTGCATGTCAGGTTATTTCTGCGGGCATGTGAAGTATCTAAGGTAATCCAAGGAATGAAAAACTTTGCCAACCTGTCTTCACTCTTCCAGTAGTCCCATTTATTCATTTGTTTATAATTAGGGACTTCTGGTAACACTGCATCGTAATTGGAGAAATAGTATTCAAAACTATCTCTCCCATAAAATATACTAAGCAATAAGCTACATGTAATGCCATACGTCAGCGGGAGGTGATGATATCGAATGCCTTCATCTACAGACGCCGGCAACTGCATGCAGACGTAACAGTCCTTAACCTCCATGGCATCCACGTATTCATACAGAAGTTTAGCATAAGCATTAGACCTAAAGTCTCCTTGGGACTCATCTACGTGTAACCTGCGGGCTTCTGCAGCTAATAACGCTTTTTCTTGAGTGTTTTCCCCTTTCTCACCAGCAACGGTGGGTGTAAGCGCCTCTACAGATTTCACATCAGTTACCTTTGCCTCTTCCTCACGTCCCTTTACATAAGAGACTGTTACTACTAAAGCTATTAATATTATCACTCCTACTATTAGTGTACCTATTATACATTTCGCTCTGCGGTTCTGGGTGCCGGCCTCCATTTCGTCAGACTGTATGGCTCTTTCTTATCTTGGCACAAAGTTTTTTCCTTTCGTTCCTTTACAGTCTCTCTTACTCCTTTTGTCCTTAGAACCACACAACTGGAAGCTGACAACCTTCTTCGCAAAAGTTCTTTACAGTCCAATACAGACAACCCTAGCCCTTCTCCAGTAACTCAAGGGAAGGTCCCTAAGATTCTCTGCTTCCTGGGCGCTAGGTAATCTTCTTTTCTTCTCGCTTATTTACAAAGTCTTTTAAGCATCCACTATCAGGCGATCGCCTGCAGCTTCGACAGCAAAGTTCAATATCTCCATACGAAGATTGTGCTCTTCTTGGGCTGATATCTTTGTACCAAAATCGGGGAATTGCAATTCTGTGAGAAACATGTGTTTTAACTTGCTGAGGCGGGGAGGTCGGGGAACCATAAATGTCAGTGACCCTTCTTGTTCGACACCGGGCACTAACAGTCGTATCTCTACTGTTATGATGGGCTCAGAACTGGACACCACCACCGCTCGGATCCTCCCTGTCACTGGTTTCGAAGCCATCTGTCGCCAGATATGTCCACTCAGGGGTGGAGTATCTCCTGCTAGGTACACGCACTCTTCTTGACCTCCTCAAGACCGGTGCTTCAGCGCCCTGAGCACCTTCTTCCGGGTCTGAATCTTCTGATATCGGAGGAAGGGTTCTCTCTGGAGTTGACCTCAGACTAGAGCTTCTTCTCTGCGGCCAATCCGCTTCTCCACGTACCCTTCTACTCCTTCTCCTCCTTGTCTGTTCACGCTCTCTGTCAGACCTGTCAGTGTCTGACTCGTACTCCCAGCTACTTTCTCCTTCAGTAGCGTCGTCTGTTTCGCTGCTGTACTGACCGTCCTCAGCTTGGTCAGACTCGTTCCTTTCTTCCGCTGGCACCTCTACAGCTTGGCTAGCCCCCTCTATGGCTTCTCGGTCCGCAGCTGGACGTCTATCCGAGAGAGGAGCTGTGTCTTCCAGAGGTGCTGGTACTCTCCGCCTGTGCGACGCGTGGATCCAGTTGGGCAGGCCTCCCACTTTCACTGCCGTGTTCGTGATCAGGATGATCTGAAAGGGCCCACGCCAACGAACATCCAAGCAGCTTCTTCTCACGTGCTTTTTCACCAGGACCCAGTCCCCAGGAAGCAAGTCATGACACGGGTCCTGGCACGATGGTACCTCGGCAGCCTGCACCTGAAGGGACACAGAATGAATGGCGTCAGACAGCCCCTTACAATAGTCCAGGATCATATCATCTGTGATGCTAATCAGTGCAGCAGTTGTGACAGAAGGTAACCTCATTGCTCTTCCCATCAATACCTCATGAGGAGACAAACCAGTTCTCCTATCCGGGGTACTACGGAGGCTCATAAGGACCAATGGCAACGCATCAGGCCAACTCAAGGATGTTGATGAACACACCTTTGCAATTCTGGCCTTGATGGTGCCATTTATTTGCTCCACAATTCCTGAAGCCTCTGGTCGATAACTGCAATGTAGTTTCTGATCTATGTTCAAAGCTGCACAAATCATTTTCACAAGCGAGCTGTTGAAATGCGTTCCCCTATCTGATTCCAAAGAGGCCGGCACCCCGAAGCGCGGGATAAGCTCCCTAAGCAGTAACTTGGCTACTGTGAGGGTGTCGCACCTACGTGTAGGATATGCCTCAACCCATCTGGAGAAAACGCAAACAACCACCAGGATATAACGGAGGCGGCTGCACCTTGGCATTTCAATGAAATCTATCTGCATTCGATTGAATGGACCTCCTGACCTCCCAATGTGGCTCAGTGCAACTGGTGTCTTTTTCCCTACATTCAACTGCTGACACGTCACACAACGCTGGCACACTGCTTCGGCTGCTACTCTGAACTTAGGGTTGTACCAGGTCTGTCTAAACACTCTCAGCATAGCATCTCTTCCTAAGTGGACAGGACCATGCATGTGTCTGGCCATTGGGCTCACCATCTCATTGGGCAACACTGCTCTGCCATCTGCTGAGACCCAGAAATGGGCCTCACCCATCACACATCCTGCCTTTTGCCATGTTTCTTTTTCACAATCAGGAGCATTTTCTTGCATTTCCTTTAGTTCGTCCCATGTATCGACAGTTTCTAATATCATAGCTAATTCAGTCCTTACATTTATTCCACCCACTTCCACCTCTGTGAAAGAGTACCCTGTTTCCGCGCAATACCGTGCGACTTCGTCGGCATATCTATTGCCTTGTGACACGAAGTCCATATTTCTGGTATGTGCGGTGCATTTCACAACTGCGATACCTGCTGGACATTGCAATGCCTCTAACAACAGGCGCACAAATTCTCCATTGCGAATGGGAGAGCCTGAAGAGGTCATGAAACCTCTTTGAGACCACAACTGCCCGTAATCATGAACTACCCCGTAACCATATTGACTGTCAGTGTATATGGTGACTCGGATTTGATTGCTTGCCAGGCAGGCACGTGTCAGGGCAATAATCTCGGCTACCTGAGCGGAGTGTACTCCTTCCAGGCATCCAGCTTCCACTACTCCAGTAATTGTGCAAACAGCGTAAGCTGCTCTCAACTGCCCAACTTCGTCTCTTACACATGAGCCATCGACAAAGAAAATTTCATCTGGGTCAGTCAGTGGCTCATCTACGATGTCGGGTCTTGGTTTGGTGCATAGTTCAGTCACATCGAGGCAGTCATGGTCTGTACAATCTTCATCATCCTCAATATCGTTTGGAAGTGGCATCAAGGTAGCAGGGTTTAAAACAGAGCATCTCCTGAGGGTCACGTTCTCTGCAGCAAGAATGACTTGCTCATAGCGCGTGAGCCTGCTGTTCGTCAGATGCTGTGTTTTAGTCCTGGTCATCAACAATTCAACAGAATGGGGCACGTACACCTCTAACGGGTGCCCCATGACAATATTCTCACACCTCTCGATGCTGACACCTGTTGCGGCAACGGATTTGAGACATCCGGGCAACGCTGCGGCTACTGGGTCTAAAGTAGCCGAGAAATAAGCGACTGGTCTACGGGCATTCCCATGAATTTGGACTAACACAGACAGCGCGCAACCCTCTCTCTCACAACAGTAGAGCAAGAATGGTTTATCGTAATCCGGCATTCCCAGAGCCGGAGCACGACACAAGTCCTCTCTCAGCTGCAGGAATGCCATCAAACAGTCTTTGTCCCATGGTACCGGATCGCTCACCTCCTTGTGCGTCAGTTTTTGCAAGGGCTTTGCTTTCAGTGAAAAGTTTGCAATCCACTGTCGGCAATATCCCACCATTCCTAGGAACATCCTGACTTCTCTCTGTGTTTTAGGCGCATTCATCTTCATGATGGCCTCTATCCTGTCTGGTGACACTTTTCGTTTACCTTTCTCAATTCTGTGTCCCAAGTACTGCACCTCTGTCAGGCAGTACTGCAATTTTCCCGGGGACACCTTATGCCCATTCTCAGCTAGGTGATTTAACAAAGTAATAGAGTCTTCCCTGCAAGCTTCCTCTGTTTCTGACGCCACAAGGAGGTCGTCTATGTACTGGACCAGAACTGACCTCTGGGGCAGCACTAGACTTTCAAGATTTTTCTTTAAAAGCTGGTTGAAGATCGATGGGCTCTCTGTATACCCCTGAGGAATACGACACCATGTTAGGACGCGACCTTCCAGCTTAAATGCGAAAAGAAAATGGCTTTCTTCGTCCAGAGTGATCGAGAAGAAAGCCTGACAAAGATCAATTACAGTGAACCATTCTGCTTGGAACGGTATCTGAAACAGTATCACGGATGGATTCGGTACCACTGGACAACACGAAACGACTATGTTATTAATCTTTCTGAGGTCCTGCACTATCCGGAATTTCCCATTTGGTTTCTGCAAACCCATAATCGGGGAGTTACATGGACTACCCACGATTTCCTTCAGTATTCCCTGCTTAATCATGGATTCGATCACAGGTTTGATGCCTGCAATCGTTTCTGGAGTCAATTTATATTGAGGGGTTCTTGGAAACTCAGCATGCGGTTTCACTACAATTTTCACTGGGTCCACCCCTTTCACCAACCCAATCTCTTCCCCCGTGAAATCCCACACTTCTGGAGCAACCGTCTCTCTCAGATCCCAGGGGAGCTCATCTACTGTCAGAGTGGGATACAATTCCACACATATTCTGGAATTTGCGACTTTAAAATCTGCATCATCGTCATTAGTCAATACCTCCACGCCCTGTGGTGTGCAATATATGGTGCAATTTAACTTGCACAAAAGGTCTCTGCCTAGCAGACATACAGGACTAGAATCGCAAACCACAAACTGATGCTCATCTCTGTACTTCCCTATTTTCACCTGCACGGGTTCAGTCAGAGGACTGGTCATTCTCCTGTTAGCGACCCCCACCACTTGTATGGTCTCTCCAGACATGGGCAGGCCTGGCACTGCGGCTGACCTGATCGTGGATCGGGTCGCTCCTGTGTCTACTAGAAATGTCGTGGGGTACCCTGCCACTTCGGCCTCAACATAGGGTCCCCTCTGATCTACCTCCAGAGCTGCCCCGAGGGTGCAGTCATCCCTTTCTACCCTCTGTCCAGTTAGTGGGTCCACATAATAGCATTCCTCTCCCCCGACAAACAGTGGCATCTGTCTATAGGTCTTACCCATAGTCCCTACTCTGGGTGGCTGCGGGAACTGAGCTCGGGGAGGTGGGCCCCCCCCTTTGAGCACCTTTCCCTGGTATTGCGTTACCCCTCTTGCAGGCGCACTCTGGGTCACTTCCTCTTCTACCTCTTGGTCTCCTATCTCAACATTATAGGGACACTCGCGTTTCCAATGTCCCACCTCGTTACACTGGTGGCACCTAGTTGTTTTCTTTAAGGCAGCTATATCTATCCTGGGTCTAAAGGTGGAGTTCTCCTCATTGCCCTTGTTCTGACTGTACTGTTTCTTTCCTCCAGTACCGGTTCCTGGTTGCTGTTGCTGCTGTCCCCCCTTCCCAGCTGCCTGCATCTGTACCACCATCAGTTTCTCCTTTAGTTTCTTAGCCTTGGAGTCTATCTCATCACAGCAGTACCTGGCATACCTCAGTATTTCGTCTAGGGGTTTATTTTGCCAACAGATCAAGTGTTGCTGTATCATTAAACTAATATCCGGTCTCAGGCCCAAGACGAACTTGGACACAAATTGCCCTATGTCCTTTGGATCCATTACATCCAGACCGCTATACTGTTTGAACGCCTTCAGCAATCTCTCATAGTATTCGTGAACTGTCTCTTTGGGTTCCTGTCTTGTTCGGTCAATTTTTACCCAATCTATGTCTTGCATTGGCACTTTATCTTTCAGCCAAGTCATTACTCTCTCGAACTTTGCCATCACACTCTCGGACGGCCCATTAGTCTTAGCATCTCTCTCGGGCTCTATGGTGGGCCACTCAGCGCTAACCTTGCATGCAGTCCACAAATCTCCTGGCACTACTATGTCAAACAGCGTGTTCAAATCTATCCATAGGACCTTTGAGATTTTTACGAATCTCTCAACTTGCTTATACCACTCCACTGGGTTTTCCCGCAGTTTGGGGAAAGAGGTGGTAAAAGCAGCTAAATCCCCCCTACTCCAAGGGACGTGGACATAAGTCCCATTTGCGACTTCCCTCAAAGGGTATGTCTCTACTCCCTGCTGTCCTCCTGGTGTCATACCAAGTGTGCTTCTCCTGACGGTCCCTCTCTTGGACCACCTCTCTTCCCACTTATCTAGGGCCCTCCACGTCCTTATTCCAGTGATCAGCTCCCTTATGTGTGTTTTCAATCCGATGGTTCTCCTCTCATCTAGATCTCGGTCTGTGTAATGTAGTCTGTGGTTGCCCTGTAATGCTTTTGTTCTTGACAGGTCCACCATATATTTGCCTGCTAGTTCTACCAATTTCTCATGGGTTGCCCTCGCCTTTCGAGTTACGTCCTTTGCCATGAACAGAATTTCATCCTGCTCATACATGTCCATTCTTTCTAAGGGCAGGGTACCGTCTACCATGTCATCCAGATCCGACTTTAAGCTGGAGACATCGAGTCTTTTGGCTTTTATTTCTGCTCGCAATACCTCCTTCGAGGGGGGTTCACAGGTTTCTCTCCCATCCCAACTTCGGGCCCTACGTTTGGGTTCGGGAGAGTTGGGGAGTGCTCTCTCTTGTTCCCATCTCTCCAGGTCCCATGCTCGGCCATCCGATCTGGGAAGGTGATGGAACACGGGCCTGTTACCCCCTACCTTACTTTGTCCATTCTCTCCTCTCTTTTCACAGTAAGCCTCTCTGCTATTCTCCCTTCGATCCCCATTCTCTCTTGGCCTCGTATCACTCAGTATCTGATACGATCCTTCCTGGTTTCCCATATTCCCTGGGCTGCGCTCATGTCCGTCATCACAGGGACTATGGTGCGGCCTTTCGCAACTCCCACTCTGTTCTCTATTGTCTGGCACGCAGTGGATACACTTAAAGCTGTCTCTGTACTCCCGAGCCCTTCTGTCTTCATCACTACGTATTGGGCGAGACACCCCCCCGTTTTCCAGGTCTGATCTGCCTCCACTCCGGGCCCAATGGGTGCCTCTCCTACTGTCCTTCTCCCTCCCGTCCCACTCCGGACTGCTCTCTTCAGCCCCGCAGTGAGTCCGGGCTCTGCTGTCCTGCCTTTCCCTTTCAGCTTCCGCAGTTATGATGTTCTTGTGAGCCTCTACTGCCTCCTCCCACTTCTTCATGTACTCATTTAACTCCTGAAAGGATTTCCGTCCTGATCCCCTCATATCCTCTGGCCATCTAATGTCCCCCAGATCCCCTGCCGTGGGTACTGGGGTGCTCCACTCTCTTGGTATCGGCAACTGGCTTGGGGAGTTGATCGTATCATTCCTCCTTGCCATCTCTGCTCTTTCTCTGTCCCTCCGTACCCGTTCCTCCCCTCTAGCTCTCTCTGGGTCATATATCGATACTATAGGACCTATGGTAACAGGTACCTGTAGTGCATCAGGTAATGCGTAGGATGTGGCACACTCCGTCTCTGGCGGCCTTTGCACCACAAACCTCCCAACTACCTGTTGCACCTGGCTAGCCTGGGACAGTTCTTTCCTTGCAGCGGGATCCCAATCGGGGCTGGGAAGCGGCCCATGCTCTCCTGCATTGCCCCCCCCTTTCTCACTATTCTCAACATCTCCCCCTGCTCTGTTATACGGAGGTGGCCTGTCTGTCAATAATCTGTTTATCAGGCTGTCCTCTGTCTCGCTCTCGTCATCCTCCTCTAGGGGGCTTTTGTTCCCGGGCATCTCTAACACTGGATATAATTTATTTACTTCCAGGTTATGCACCCTCCATCTTTTAGCATCCGCATCCCATTTGGCATCCTGTACTGCCCTTACCGAGCGTTTCACTCTTTCTTGCCGTCTGTTCATGTTCTTTTCATGCGCTGCCCTAATCCATGCATTAAGGGCTTCAAACTGGGTTGGTCTAGGCAAGGGTCTCGTTGAGGTCATAATTGCTTTTAATCTGTGTAGCACCTCTAATCTGAACGTCCCGTACTTCGGGAACGTGAGTTCCTCATTTCCATCTGTCATCTTACTCCACTCTGTGATCCATAGAATCGTATGCAGCCCAACATTTGTCCCCATATAACGGGCTGGTGTACCCTCCGGCGGGGCTTCTTCCCCTTCATACGATCCCCTGCGCTCTCTTTTAAACAGCGCTCTTAACCATTTAAAACACTTCATAATTATGCGCAAAATTTCCAGCTTGAATACTCTGTTTACTTCCTGATGACAATCCACCAATCCTAGCGCGGCTTTGCTAGCTGGCCTATCGCAGCGCGGTCTTTCACCGGCCGGCCAATCCCAGCGCGGCACTTTCTGACGTCACTAGTCTCCGCTTCGCAGCAGCACCCCTCCTTTCTCAGCTCTCTTCGCGGTCATGCATGCGTCCCATTCATACTCCGAAAAATGACTACTTCCGACCAAGCGGTCACTTCCCTCGACTGTACGTCCACAGTCTATCTGTAATTGTCAACACAACTGACGAGATGTCTATCGTCTCTCTGATAGGTTCTTTACACACACAGTAACTTCCGACCAGCGTCCGTTACTCACGCACTCACTCTTACGTTCCCCCTATCTCGGTCCTTCGGGTGATCAGTGGTACCTCGTGACCCCCTTCACTCTAGTTAACAATTACTCTGGGTGTCCGGCACACCCGAACCACTTAAGCTCTCCTTGAACTTAAGATTTCCACCGGTTGTGCGCGCTCACAACCTGTTCCACAGTCACTCTACAAGCATTCAACTCCGCCAGACATGTACAACATAGATACAATACAAAACACCGCAATCTTAACACGCATGACCCTTTATACTCACTCTCGACCGATACTGCTGCTTTTCTGTCTCACGTCATCCGGTCCTTCTTCGGCGGGCGGTTCTTCCGATCATCGATCTCTAGGGGCCTTGGGGTAATCTAACCTGGCCTAGATCACCTTCCTCAAGAAGGCAACCATCCTCTATAGCTACCAACTGGAAGGGCGAGATTTTGATCGATATCTTATCACTATTGATCTAAACCTCGATCTGGTCGACTGAATCTTTATTGCCTGTCATTGAGGGAAGAAAGTGCATCTCTTACCAAGTTAGTTCACCCAATAAAGGACTCCGCTTCAAAGGATCACAAACAACTTCTAGCTTTCAAGGATTTATTATAAAGTCAAGATAATTGCAGGTACAAGCATCTCAAGATGAGATTCACAAGATACACGGGCCCAACTACATACATGTGCTCTCTGAAAGCCCTCAGACGAGCAACGGAAACCACCAGCACCAATTCTACAAATAATAGGGCTATTAGCATAGACACATACTGAGATCTCTCAGACATTTACAGCTGGAGGGAAAATACAGTTTAGGCTGTCCCTACCCTGATCTAGATGGTATCCCTACTTAATCAGGTCCCTACCTAACAAAGGTGTCAGCAGTGAATGACCCCCAAGGGAAGTCACCCACTCTCAGTCTCTTGGTATAAACCTATAGTTCTCCAATCATGACCCCTCTCTGCCTACCCATCCGCTCTCTTAAGGGTCCTCAGGCTTCTGCTCTAACTCCCCCCAGGGGTGCTGTCCCTAATACAAAAATACAACAACATTTAGGACGCCCCTCGTGAGACGCCCCTCACGTGGTGTAGCTTCTGGCTTTTTCCATGATGAGGCCTTGTGGTTAGAGTCGACCTTGCTTCTCAGACTCGTCTCCGGCCCGCTGATACCCCTTAAACATTCCGGAACCCTCCTCCATGTCTGGTCCGCTTCTTGAACAGACTTCTATTCATTTTATTTCTAATTGAATACCCCCTTTTCTCTTACAGACAGATAGTTGCAGCCAAATCCCAATTCTCATAGACTTCCAACATCGTTGCAACATTCCCCGGCCCAGACTAATATGTGTAAATCAACGTTAAACTTTTCAGGCCTACAACATTTCTCATAATGATTATAACTTTCGACTTTTTCTTTAATTATGGCATGTTAGTACTCTTATTCTGCTATTCAGTAAACACATCTATAAATCATGGTCTATTTGTTATTACTAAAACATTAGTGCAAGCCACGTTGTGAAATTGAACCACCTTCCCCCTCCCTTCTAGCTCTGGCCCTGAGGCCTACCACGTTTAACGTTTCCGTATGCCATCTTATATTTTAGCAGCTACACAACATGGCTTCAGGAATAATCACGTTTAATTATATCATTTGTTTCACACATTTCTGTATTAGTTCCACTTCTACTTAAATCTCTACATTAACTACACATTTCAGAATATAGATGTAGGTACTATCAGCACTCATGGCATTTCTCTTCATGACTTGTGCTTACTACGTGTAAGTGTGACGCACTTCTACATTTTGGTCAGTTTGCGCTCTCTCACTGTCAATAACCCCGATTGGGTTCTCGAATCTCCCAGCAAAGTGCTTCGCCAGCACTCAAAGATTTTCTTTCCACCCCAGACTAAGTTTGTGGAAATTACGGACAGAGTGCTCCGCAGCTCTCTGTATCAATCACCTATAGAGTTCGTAGGGTCAGTGACAGGTCGGCTATTGGGACAAGTCGGACAATTTCTCTAGCTAAACCTAGGCCAGTTATACTGTTTTCGGGTCAGTAGACCACCCACAAATGTTGCAAGTGTAAGGATCCCCAACTTTGGATTGGACAAGAGAGGTGGTTAGGTCTTTGTCACCACCTAGAATTTGGTGTTCCCACAATTAACATTCAATTTCTTGAACCCACCCCTTACATTCCAGTTCCCATGGCATACGGTTTATAGAATACAATAGAGCTCACAGTGGAATATCAAAATGTAACAATTTCAGGTGCAGCTCGGCTCTTCTCGCTGGGTCGTAGGTTGATTCCCAGGAGAATCTCAGCTTCGGCAGCCAGCTGGTTAAGTTCCACTACTGCGTGATTCGGTTTTCCTTCATCACGTGGTTAGGGCTGCACGGGCTTCAAAGATGGAGTGACTCCCCGTCCCCCAGGCCCACAATAAGCGATACATGAAAAGTAAGCGAAAACAAATTAGAAACATAGGAAAAATTGAAGACACTGTATACCATGATTGGCTTCACTACACCCCTTACTTTATAATATCTATAGCATTAGGAGTTAAGCAGAATAAACAGCTGAGCAAAAGCAACGGTGGCAAGCGAAAAGCGTGTTAGAACAAAGCGGCCATTTTAGCAATACTGCGCATGAGGGAAAATCTCCCTCCAGAACTACGAGTGCGTCACATCACATGGGCATGACCGACGCATGCGCAGACTGAAATCCCGCATAGCAGCGACCATATTAGTTGCAAGCGTAGTTAGGATTAATAAACACATAGGAAAGCGTCTCTGGGACACCCGCGTGTAGTGTAAAAGTGCACGAATAATAAACGAAACAAATTGGTTATTACGTTAAACGTTATGCGAAGGTTTTGAATTCAAGCAAGTCGCGTAACGTGCGAATCCTTGCTCCATCAATCCCCTCTTTGATGATATTTACTATCATCACTATTAATGGAACCAGATGCCAACTTTTCTTTTTCACATTTCACCCATCTCTATTTCAACAAAGTTTTTGTAGAGCCTTTTGTCTGCAACCTTATTAGGATGGTAGTTCTTCATCTTTTTGTAAATTTGATTATTCAGTTCTTCCAATTCAAGCTCATCAACATTCCGTTTCGCTCCTCTCTTATTCACAGCATACTTCTTTTTGCATTTCAGGCATTTACAACAAATTATTATTATTAGCACAATTCTGATTCCTGCTATTGGCATCAGTATTTTACTCACGAGACTTTTACCTATGTTAGAAAACCAACAACCTACAGAGGAGAGACCATCAGTTAGTCTCTTCCAGGCACTGTCAACCTCCAGTGGTTTGAGTTCCTTTTCCAAATTAGTTATGTTTCTCACATATTTCTTAATTTCAATACTTTTATCTGGAATGTAAATTGCGCTTTCAACATTCTACAGACTCCGCCCTCTTTTGCCAATAAGGTGTCAAGAGCAAGTCGATTTTGTAAAACCATTGATCTGATCGCAACCATTTCAGTATTGACCAGCAGAAAACCAGCAGCTGTGTCAGTAGATAACCGATCCACCACTGTAGACAATTTTCAAATTCAATGTGTATTCAGAACCACGCCCACTCCAGGTATCAATGCACTAAATATATCACCTATAATAATATAATATCCTACTACTCCCAGGAACATTCTGATGTCTTTCTGAGTACGGGGTAATTCCATGTCTCGAATTATCCTTATCCTTTCTGAAGTAACTTTCCGGATACCTTTTTCTATCTGGTGCCCCAGATATTTCACTGAATTTTTGCAGAGCTGTAATTTGTCTGGC
Source organism: Lissotriton vulgaris (assembly GCF_964263255.1). NCBI lineage: Eukaryota > Metazoa > Chordata > Amphibia > Caudata > Salamandridae > Lissotriton > Lissotriton vulgaris. The sequence continues at coordinate 1,729,399,721 of NC_141694.1, read as the reverse complement.
GATACCTTATGCCCTCCTTTACCCAGATGATTCAACAATGCAATGGTATCAGTAACACAGTCGTTCCGACTTTTAGACGCCACCAGGAGGTCGTCTATGTACTGGACCAAAACTGATTCTCCAGTTAAGACTAATGATTCAAGGCATCTTTTTAAAATCTGATTGAAAATAGAAGGACTCTCTGTGTACCCTGGAGGGACACGATTCCAGACGTAGACATGACTGTCGAATTCAAATGAGAAAAGAAATTTGCTGTCTGGATGCAATGGGATAGAGAAGAATGCATGACACAAGTCAATGACTGTAAACCATCCAGCATTCCATGGAATTTGGTACAAAATCACTGCGGGGTTTGGCACAATAGGACAACAAGGAACAACAATCTTGTTTACCTTGCGCAGGTCTTGCACTACCCTGTACTTCCCGCTAGGCTTTTTGATTCTAATTATGGGCGAATTACAAGGACTGCTCATTACTTCCTGTATGATGTTGGCTTCTAGCAATCTTTTTATTTCGAGGGCAACTCCGGCTTTCACTTCTGCGTTCATTTTATACTGCTTGGTATTTGGGTAAACTGCATTTGGTTTTATGGCTATTTGAATCAGGTCTACATTTGCCATTAGTCCTACATCCCTTCCAGTGAAATCCCACACTTCTGGTATCACTGTCTGTTGGAGCTCTTCAGGTAAATCTTGCATTGTCAATTTCTTGATTTCTGAGTCAGGCCTTAGCAACATTAATTTGTACAATCCGTCTTCATCTGGAGTCTGGATTTCAACGCCTTTTGGTGTGCAAAAGATGGTGCAGTTCATTTTGCACAGCAAATCACGTCCCAATAAGTTCACAGGACTAGAATCACAGACCACAAATCTGTGCATTTCTTTAAAATTCCCGATTGGGGGGCGTGGCCAAGATGGCGGTGTGAGCGGACGTGCTTTGCCGAGCTCCCGCCGCCGGCCGCCGTTTTCTAGCACTATCATAGCATACATCCCGGCCCGAGTGGTTCCCTGGGGTGCCCGGAATCGATTCTGCTGCGGCAGTGGCGCTGGCTGTCGGCGCTGAAGACCGGCGGCGCCCAATTCCCGCCGAGTCTACCCTGCATCGAGGCGGCCCATTGGGGCCTAGAGTGAGCGGAGCAGCGGGAGCGAGGCCGTGGTGGGCAGAGCCCGGAGGCCGCCTCAGACGCATTCCAGGCGGGCGGCTGTGGTGACGGCAGGTCCGACCCACGCAGCGGTGCACGAGGCCTCCCGCAGTTCCGTGGCGGGGGCTCTGGGGACCTGCTACCCCTCCCCAGCAACGGAGCTACCCCAGCCCTGAGTGCTGCCGGCGCTGCCGGTGAATACCGGCGGAACGAGTGGCGGCGCCTGGAGGGACCGACTCGCAGTCGGAGGTGAGGAGCGAGGGGTGGATGGACGGCCTCCCAGCGGCCAGCGGGACGGAGTCTGCAGAGCGGGGACGGCGGGGGAGAACTGTGGCAGCGCCGGACCCCCTCACACGCTGCAGGGCGCCTGCATTCACCCTCGGCCCCAGCGGTAACAGGACGTTGCAGGAGGTCGCCATTTTGTAGTGCACAGCTCCCCGACCCAGAACACGCATTGACCGGGCCTGGCTCCTCGCTCCCCGCCACTTGGTCCCCCTCTGCGGCCCTACTCCTATTGCACAGCGACCGCCAGTGACAGGTGCGGAGTCATACACCGGCCCAGGCTGTGGGACAGACGACGGGCGGAGGGAGCCCCAATTGCTCAGTGGACAATAGCAGGTTGCTGGAGACTGAATAGGGATCCCTCGCTGTGATCGTGGGGCCCCCTACGCCTAAAGCTCCTTCTGCCCAAGGCAGTGGCTCGCTGCCTCGTGGCCTCCCGGGCTCCTCGGCGGTGGGCCGCCATTTTGTGACTGGGCATGGTCCTGTTCCTGGCCCTCCCATACAGCTCATTAGGCCTTGAGCCGCCTGCTTGTCTGGTCCTGAGGGTCCTTAGCGCACTCGAGGTTTGGGGACTCACGGGCCGCCGACATTGGTAGCGGCTGATCTGTGCACTGGGGGGGGGCTGGAGGGGACATGTCCACCGGGAGGCTCCGGAAAGATCGCACCATAAAAGAGCTCTTCACCCCTAACACGATGGGGAAACGGACGGACGACACTGCGACCGGTCATCGGGTTGGCACCGAGAAGAAGACCACAGAATCTCCGTCCTTGGGAAAGACGGATCCCGAGGGCCCTGTCACGCGGTCCTTTTTAGAGTCCCTCTTTACCGGGCTACGAGAGGACATCCATGCCTTAAAGAAAGAGCTCCAGGAGGAAATAAAGGAGGTACGCCGAGATACCGACGCCATTGGAGAGAGGGTGGCAGATTTAGAGGCCAAAAGTGACGTGCGGGATGCGGAGATAGAGGCGCTGAGACAGGAGTCAGTTCGCATACATGACCAACAGGTGGACCTCCAAACTCATGCAGAGGACTTGGAGAACCGCTCTCGGCGGCACAACATCCGGATAAGGGGAGTAAAGCAGACCCCCGACACGGAAGATCTCTTTCAATTTACGCAGGGGCTGTTCAATCACATTCTGGGCAGGCCGGCAGACTCCCCCTGAGGCTGGACAGAGCCCACCGGACGGGCCCGCCTAGAACTAATGCGGCCTACCCAGCGGACATTCTGGTCTGTGTGCAGGACTTTAGAACAAAAGAAGAGATCCTTAACAAAGCGCGCCAAATGACTCCGGTCACCTATGGTACACACTCCCCGACTCTGTATCAAGACCTAGCTGCCCTTACCTTGGAGAAGCGACGTACCTTTCGGCCAGTCACGGCGGAACTGCGAAAGCGCAATATCTCCTACAGCTGGGGTCACCCCTTCCGCCTGGTGTTTAGGCTAGGCAACAATCTTCACCAACTGCGCTCCCTCAGGGAGGCCTGCAGCCTGCTGGGCATTGAGGAACCGGCGGTGGACGAGGGACCCACGGGGGAGGGTGCTGCCAATGAGGAGACCCCCGGGCGATGGAAGCAACAACGGCGTCGTCGCAGACCGAGGCGCCCCGCAGCGACGGAGATAGAGGAAGGTCAACGAGCTGCAGTGGAAACCGTGGCACAGGGCTTGGTGAAGCCAGACAGCGGCTGACCTCCAGACTGATGGAGCTATGACCCAGATGAGTATGATGGGGCCGGGACCGCTTGAGCCGGCGGCTGGGGCGGAGATTTCGGACTCCACACACTTCCCCGACTGAGACCCTAATACTTCTTCCACGACTGTGGAGGGGGGACGGGCCTGTTCAAACACACCGTTGCCATTGCTCACACACCAAGGATATACTTTACCACCGGTCCAGTGGACTACTTACTGGACCTGGGACTATGTTTGCCCGAGATCTTTTCATGGTTGGGACTAAGGGATGGGGGGCGGGCTGGGAGGGGGGTGTTGCGAATGTTTGGGTTGGGGGGAGTTGAGAGGGGAGAGGGAGGGGGGGGCTCTCCTTGTCCAGGGGATTCTGTCCTTACAAATGGGGTTGGCAGACAGACCTGCGTCGAGCGAGATGTTATTCTACAACTAGCGCCCGCAGCCCAGGTGCTGGACTTAGCTTCATCTGCACTGCGCCCGCCATGACACGCCATTTGACCATACTTTCACTTAATGTGCGGGGCCTCAACAACCCAGTCAAGCGCAAGGCGATATTGTCCTTCCTGGAACACTCGAAAGCTGACATTTGCCTCCTACAAGAGACACACCTTGTATCTAAAGACCACCACAGACTTAAGTCGCGCTCCTTCCCTTGGCAGTTTTTCTCATCCACTCAGAAGAAGGTAGCGGGGGTAGCAGTACTAGTAGCCAAATCCTTTGAGGGGAGGGTCATACAGAAAGAGGCTGAGATCAAGGGGCGGCTCCTCGTCCACAGTTTTCAGGTGGCGGGCCAAACATTACTGGTGGGCACTGTTTACGCGCCGAACGAAGGTCAGGAAAGGTTCTTACACACAGCATTAGAAACGGCCACAGCCACCGCGCACCCGCACTTACTATTGGGTGGAGATCTCAACCTAGTGTTCCACAACACGGCAGACCGCTCAGGCCAGAGGTTCGGACAGGTTGGGGCACTCTCGACGTCAGGACATACACATATTTCAGATCTAGGCCTCACTGACCTATGGAGACACTCCCATCCACATACGACAGCTTACACATACTATTCTGCGGCCCACAAGACCTATGCGAGGTTGGACTATCTTTTGTGCTCTTCCCAACTGACGGCACAAGCTAAGGACGTAGAGATACTTCCGGCCTCGGCAGGTTGCTGGAGACTGAATAGGGATCCCTCGTGGGTGCTGTGATCGTGGGGCCCCCTACGCCTAAAGCTCCTTCTGCCCAGGCAGTGGCTCGCTGCCTCGTGGCCTCCCGGGCTCCTCGGCGGTGGGCCGCCATTTTGTGACTGGGCCCGGTCCTGTTCCTGGCCCTCCCATACGGCTCATTAGGCCTTGAGCCGCCTGCTTGTCTGGTCCTGAGGGTCCTTAGCGCACTCGAGGTTTGGGGACTCACGGGCCGCCGACATTGGTAGCGGCTGATCTGTGCGCTGGGGGGGGGGGGCTGGAGGGGACATGTCCACCGGGAGGCTCCGGAAAGATCGCACCATAAAAGAGCTCTTCACCCCTAACACGATGGGGAAACGGACGGACGACACTGCGACCGGTCAGCGGGTTGGTACCGAGAAGAAGACCACAGAATCTCCGTCCTTGAGAAAGACGGATCCCGAGGGCCCTGTCACGCGGTCCTTTTTAGAGTCCCTCTTTACCGGGCTACGAGAGGACATCCATGCCTTAAAGAAAGAGCTCCAGGAGGAAATAAAGGAGGTACGCCGAGATACCGACGCCATTGGAGAGAGGGTGGCAGATTTAGAGGCCAAAAGTGACGTGCGGGATGCGGAGATAGAGGCGCTGAGACAGGAGTTAGTTCGCATACATGACCAACAGGTGGACCTCCAAACTCATGCAGAGGTCTTGGAGAACCGCTCTCGGCGGCACAACATCCGGATAAGGGGAGTAAAGCAGACCCCGACACGGAAGATCTCTTTCAATTTACGCAGGGGCTGTTCAATCACATTCTGGGCAGGCCGGCAGACTCCCCCTGAGGCTGGACAGAGCCCACCGGACGGGCCCGCCTAGAACTAATGCGGCCTACCCAGCGGACATTCTGGTCTGTGTGCAGGACTTTAGAACAAAAGAAGAGATCCTTAACAAAGCGCGCCAAATGACTCCGGTCACCTATGGTACACACTCCCCGACTCTGTATCAAGACCTAGCTGCCCTTACCTTGGAGAAGCGACGTACCTTTCGGCCAGTCACGGCGGAACTGCGAAAGCGCAATATCTCCTACAGCTGGGGTCACCCCTTCCGCCTGGTGTTTAGGCTAGGCAACAATCTTCACCAACTCCGCTCCCTCAGGGAGTCCTGCAGCCTGCTGGGCATTGAGGAACCGGCGGTGGACGAGGGACCCACGGGGGAGGGTGCTGCCAATGAGGAGACCCCCGGGCGATGGAAGCAACAACGGCGTCATCGCAGACCGAGGCGCCCCGCAGCGACGGAGATAGAGGAAGGTCAACGAGCTGCAGTGGAAACCGTGGCACAGGGCTTGGTGAAGCCCGACAGCGGCTGACCTCCCGACTGATGGAGCTATGACCCAGATGAGTATGATGGGGCCGGGACCGCTTGAGCCGGCGGCCGGGGGGGAGATTTCGGACTCCACACACTTCCCCGACTGAGACCCTAATACTTCTTCCACGACTGTGGAGGGGGGACGGGCCTGTTCAAACACATCGTTGCCATTGCTCACACACCAAGGATATACTTTACCACGGGTCCAGTGGACTACTTACTGGACCTGGGACTATGTTTGCCCGAGATCTTTTCATGGTTGGGACTAAGGGATGGGGGGCGGGCTGGGAGGGGGGTGTTGCGAATGTTTGGGTTGGGGGGGAGTTGAGAGGGGAGAGGGAGGGGGGGCTCTCCTTGTCCAGGGGATTCTGTCCTTACAAATGGGGTTGGCAGACAGACCTGCGTCGAGCGAGATGTTATTCTACAACTAGCGCCCGCAGCCCAGGTGATGGACTTAGCTTCATCTGCACTGCGCCCGCCATGACACGCCATTTGACCATACTTTCACTTAATGTGCGGAGCCTCAACAACCCAGTCAAGCGCAAGGCGATATTGTCCTTCCTGGAACACTCGAAAGCTGACATTTGCCTCCTACAAGAGACACACCTTGTATCTAAAGACCACCACAGACTTAAGTCGCGCTCCTTCCCTTGGCAGTTTTTCTCATCCACTCAGAAGAAGGTAGCGGGGATAGCAATACTAGTAGCCAAATCCTTTGAGGGGAGGGTCATACAGAAAGAGGCTGAGATCAAGGGGCGGCTCCTCGTCCACAGTTTTCAGGTGGCGGGCCAAACATTACTGGTGGGCACTGTTTACGCGCCGAACGAAGGTCAGGAAAGGTTCTTACACACAGCATTAGAAACGGCCACAGCCCCCGCGCACCCGCACTTACTATTGGGTGGAGATCTCAACCTAGTGTTCCACAACACGGCAGACCGCTCAGGCCAGAGGTTCGGACAGGTTGGGGCACTCTCGACGTCAGGACATACACATATTTCAGATCTAGGCCTCACTGACCTATGGAGACACTCCCATCCACATACGACAGCTTACACATACTATTCTGCGGCCCACAAGACCTATGCGAGGTAGGACTATCTTTTGTGCTCTTCCCAACTGACGGCACAAGCTAAGGACGTAGAGATACTTCCGGCCTCGTTGTCTGACCATTCACCAGTGGTGGCGACCTTCCAAGTGGCGCCCACGCCGACACCTCAGCGACACTGGCGGCTTCGAGACGGGCTTCTGCAGGTCCCAGACACACAAGAAAGACTCAAAGCCGCAATCGCTCAATTCTTGACACACAATGCGAATGGAGACACGACTAAAACCACACAATGGGCGGCACTCAAAGCGGTCCTACGAGGTGAGATCATATCAATCGCCGCCGCTAACAATAGGGAAAGAGCGCTGAAGAGAGCCGAACTCACTCAACGGGTGGCTGAACTGGAGCAGATGCACCAACGCACCGGGGCCGCGCGGGCGTGGCACCAGTTGTGCACCGAAAGGAAGATGCTGGCTGCCCTAGATCAAGATGTGGCTGAATACGCTGCCATGCGCCTCAAGCACGCATACTACACCGGAGGTGACCGCTGTGGGAAGCTCTTAGCGAGCAGGCTAAGGGCACAGACTCAGAGACAGCAGGTACACTCCCTCCAATCCGCTCGAGGCACCCAGGTCACGGAAGACGCGGCCATAGCGGCGGCCTTCGGTAAATTTTACGCCGCCCTCTATGATGCAGATTGCCTCGATCCGACGGCCGGCCTGGACTATCTGCGTGACGCGGCGCTTCCCTCCCTGAATCAGGCGCAAGCGGACTTCCTGGACCGGCCCATTGGTCAAGATAAATGAGGCGAAATCGGAGGCCCTGAATGTCTCGTTGCTACCGGAGACCCTGGAAGAGGTCAAAGCGGAGTTCAAAGTGCAGTGGTCTGACACCTCCATCTCCTATCTGGGTGTCCTCCTGACTCCGACGGTGCAGGGCACCGCGGAGGCCAACTACGTGACACTCACTAAGAAAATCCGAGACCAGCTACGGCGTTGGAAACCCCTCACGCTGTCCTGGCTTGGCCGGATCGCGGCTGTTAAAATGACATTGCTGCCCCAGATTCTATACGTGTTCCAGACGCTTCCCCTGCGGCCGCCGACCGGGTGGCTTCAGAAAACCCAGTCGGAGTTAGCGCGGTTTATCTGGAACGGCCGGCACCCGCGGTTTAGGCAAACTATTGCTACTCTGCCCCCCGATCACGGTGAAGTTGGCATACCCGACCTCACGTTACATACTTCCAAGCGGCACAACTACGCACGCTAGTGGAGTGGCATCAACTAGAATCGGGTAAACACTGGCTCTTTCAGGACCAGGCAGTGGCCGGTCGCCCACTACAGGGTATCCCATTCCTCCCACGGTGTCATAGACCCCCCAACCTGTATGCCTCACAGATCACAAGCACAGTCCTCGGGGTGTGGGACAGGGTAGCCGTGGCTAAAGGACTGACCTCCTTTCCCTCGCCGATGACTCCGATATTTGATAACCCGGACTTCACCCCGGGCCTAGACACCAGGGCATACGCGGCATGGAGAGCGACCCCCTGCAGGGATGTGGGACACATGTTTGACCTCAAGGGTATCCTTCCATTCCACAAGGTGAAAGAGGACTATGGCATTGCCGAGACCGATCGCTTACAATATCTGCAGGTGCGACACTGGGCTCTTCACCCCTCGATCCAGCCAGGAGCCCAACGACATCTCACACCCTATGAGAGGTGGCTGCTGACCCGCACATCAGACAAAAAATTAATCTCAGATCTCTACCAACAGCTACTCCTCACCAACATTCACAAATACAACGCAGGAAGGGCTAGGTGGGAGAGAGACCTGGGGCGCCAACTCACGATTAAAGGAAGGGGAGGGGGTTTATTACAGAGCCAGACATTCAGCACACCACACGGGTCTCACTGAGACAATGACCAAAGTCGCCACATACTGGTATCATACACCCGAGAGGTTGCATCGGTGGGATCCCCAGGTTAGCGACCGCTGCTGGAGGGGTTGCGGGGAGCTGGGGACGCTAGAACATTTGTTGTGGGGCTGTGACAGACTCCGTCCGTACTGGACTCCTATTCTGGATCTAATAGACTCTCACCTAGACACGCAACTACCTCGATTCCCAGCCTACATTGTACTGGGTCTCCCTAACGCGCTCATGTACCCCCTGAAATCCTGGAGGGGGAAACTGATCGCACTGGCCCTGGGGGCGGCAGTTCAGAATATAGTAGCCCACTGGAGAGCTGTCCAGGCCCCGCAGCAACTGGGTTGGCTGCATCGTCTTTGGGCGATTCTGGGAATGGAGAAGCTGTCGCTAGCCTCGGCGGGGAGGGGGGCGGACTTTGCAGCACTGTGGCAACCCTTCCTCACCCTGCTGACCGGGGAGTTCAGGGAAGTGAGCTGCCCCCGATATCTGCGGCTGCTGCGACTTGCAGATACCTCACTCCCGGAGCCCGAGACACGCACACACAAGCGCAGAGGCCCAGCACGTGCGGCGCCGACTGGCTCGTAGAGAATCAGTGATGACCTGTTGCCCCATACTGGACTAATGGACAAGGAGAGGGGAGGGAGCGGGAGGAGGGAGGGACCCCAGGGACTGTTTTGTCCTGAGTTGGGGATTCCTGTGAGTTCTCGCATTATTATTGGCTCCGCTTGCACCTCTATGGCACCTCTTTTGTCGCGGCCGGCCCAGATGGGTTGTAGGCGGCTTGCTGTGTTAACTGTGTAGGCCCCTGTGTCGGCACGTTGGGAATAAGCAGTGACTCTGTCCTAGGCCGCCTCCTCCCGAGACCGGCGCTGATGATTTTGAGAGGTGCATTGCGCTTATTTTTCTGCTCAATAAAAAGATTTAATACTAAAATTCCCGATTGAAATCTCCATTGGTTCTGTTACTGGAGTACTAATTATCTGGTTTGACACACCCACTACTTGGATTGCTTCTCCCGAGAGGGGTAGGTTAGGAACGTCTGCTGTTCTCACAGTAGAACGGGTAGCACCAGTGTTCAATAGAAAGGTGACGTCATTTCCTTCAACCTTTCCTTCAATGTATGGCCCTGTCTGGTCTACCGGCAAGGAGGCGCCAAGTACGCACTCCTCGTCCTCCCCACTCAGGCCCCGTCAGTAAGGTTCATCACAGAGGAATGTATCATTCAACAGGAATTGCGAGGTTGCTGCATTTCTATCCTCCCTTCCTTCCCATACCTCGACCCCCTCATTCTGCTGAGCTTGGTTCTTATAGTTAGGTCTAGGAGCGCGAGGCAACTGATTCTGTTTTACCTGTTGCTGGGTCTTTCGTGGCCCCTCTTTCTGCACCTGTGGATTTAAACCATTAATTGTGACATTACCAGTCTGTAAATTCGGACATTCGTCTCTCCAGTGCCCTATCTGACCGCAACCGTGGCAGGGAAATTTCTTCATGGCCTCCTCTCGACTCATTTTAACCCGGGGTTTCCCTCCTTCCCCAGAGCTTGTGTTCGGGGTATTATTATTCATTTTACTTAACTGTTTTTCTTGTTGTTCCGCCAATTTCACTTGAGCCCACATGACCATTTTCCTTTAAGGCCTTCCGTTTATTCTCCAGCTCATCTTCACAGTACTTGGCGTATTTCAGGACCTCATCTATGGGTTTTCCTTGCCAACAGATTTTGTTATCTCTAATCCACTGGGAGATTTCAGGTCTCAATCCCAACACAAATCGATAAATGAAATGGGTCATATCCTTCATTTCAATGTTATCAATTCCACTGTAGGTTTTGAATACCTGCAACAGCCGTTCATAATAGGAGTGAACAGTTTCATCACGATTTTGGGTAGTTCTATCTATGCGGGTCCAATCAGTTTCTTTGCCTGGCACCTTCCCTTTCAAATATTGTATTGCCTTATCATACTGCCGCATTACATTTGGAGAAGGAGCTCCTGTTCTTGAGTCTCTTTCATACTCCTCACTGGGCCAATCAACTGCAATTTTACATTCGGTCCATAAATCTACTGGAACTACAATGTCGAAGAACCCATCTAGGTCCTTCAGGAGGCACTTTTGGACTTTGACGAATCTCTCGACCTGCCTATACCACTCAACAGGCTTCTCTCTTAACTTCGGGAAATCATTGGTAAAGGACACAATATCCTGTCGGGACCATGGTACATGTACATATTTTCCCCCTGGCACTTCTCTCATGGGATACAAGGTTTCTGTCTTATCGACTTCCTTTAGGACATATTCAGAAGTTTTTGGTCTGGCATTACTGTCTTCCTTTTTCTTTGCCCATCTGGCTTTCCATTTTTCTAAGTCTCTCCACTTCTGCAACAAATTCAACAATTCCCTTATCTGCACCTTTTTCCCTGACACATTCATGTTTTCTAGATCCTTATCCGAAAATTCTGCTCTATAAGGCTTTTGTAATACTTTGGATTTGCTAACATCTATTCCCATATTAGCTGCGGTGTCCATTAGTTTCTCATGGAACACTCTGGTGTTTCGGGTAAGGCTTTTGCATATGAACAGTAATTCTTCCTCACTAAGAGTGTTCAGTCTGTCTAGTCCCACGTTTCCAGCCATTAGTTCTTTCAACTCTATTCTTAGCTTGTAAATATCTAATAGTTTTGGCTGGGGAGTTATCTTTTCTAATTCTCTGGTCCATCGATCTATTTCTTCCGGAGTCACCACTGTGGCACTTCGAGTACCTGAAGCTGTGTCTATCAGGACTTCCCTTGCACTAGTCTGTGTTCTCGTTCGAGGTACAATGCTCTCTGGTTCCCTTATGGGCAGATCCAACAGGGAGACCACAGATTCGCATTCACTTATCTGATCGTCAACTATGAGAGGCTCTTTTCTAGGTTGTGCTACAGCTGGGGTAATAACTGGAGTTTTTGGACTAGCCTGTCTATCCCATGAAGAGGAACAACGGGACCAATAGTTACTGGAATTGTCAAAGCTTCAGAACTGGGATTCAACAGTGATATTTTCTGAATTAGTTCATTCCGTTGTTTAATTAAGGCTTCTTTTTCTTGTTCCTGTGAAACCCTTTCAATTGGTGTTTCATGTATTACTTGCGGAACTAAAGGAGGGTACAGACTTGGGGCAGTTGGAACTGTCATGCCGGATCCCTCCTCACCGAATGACCTATAATTTGGAAAAGTTGTATCAGGTCTACAAAATCCGTCTTTACTAGTTTGCCTATTACCTATACCTGTTGTATCTGTTTCACTGGCCCTTCTATTTCTGGGAGGTATGGAAAATGGGTTTTTCGAACTCAGGGTCCTAGATTCCTCATCATATGGCAGTGGATTTTTCATAAGTAAATCCTCCAGGTATTCATCTTCTGAATCACCTGTGGACATTAGGTGTCGGGTTTTCTTGGTGCTTTTTTCTCCTACAGGTTCATCTACACCAAATACTGGAAATAGTCCCTCAACCATCATATTCTGTCTCCACTGTTTCATTTTTTTCTCTTTGGCTTCTCGCTGCAATTTCAGATACCATTTGCTCACTCCTTTTTCCATTCTGGGTCTGTCTCGCTCTAAAGCCTCAATCTCTCATTCTTCTAAAGCCTCATATTGAGTCAATCTTGGTCTGGGATGTAAGTCATTCATTCGGGTCCTCAAATTAAACAGGATTCTACTATTAAAGGTACCATCTAAGGGAAATGCTAAGATTCCATCGTCTTGGGTATACTTTACCCAATTCTCCAACCATACGCAGGTATGATAACCTTTGCCAAACATCATAAATGATGCAGGAGTATTAGGTGGTGGAATGATTATGCCTTCTCTAGTTCTAATAGGCTTGTCTTTCTTGAAATAATTTTTGATTTTGTCAGCAAATTACATTTTCCTCTTGCTTCCGTACATATTGTAAGGTCTGCCTCTTAACATCTGATTCTTGCGAAAACCTAAAAGTTGTGGATCAGGTAAGAATTCGGGATACCACATAGTCTGCGTAACCAGAAATTCCGTGGTCAGCTACGACCCTTTTGTTTACAAATCCTCTTCCAATACCCGCGCGTCTCTCAACAGTTGCAACAACCAATCAACCCTGTGATTGCAAATAATTTCGACCAATGGGTGCGCGGCCTTTTTCGCTAAACGCGGTCTCACGCACCGGCACTCACCCTTCCTTTACAATACCAGCTTCGTTACACGCCCGCTGTTTCAACCATTACCAGCGCGGCACAGAGTGACGTCAGCGCAGCTTCGCGACCGACTCCCTCCTTCGCAAGGTAACGGAAACTTTGAATTTTTCTTAAAGTGCAAGTGCTCAATTTAGTTAACAACGTATAACATTCGCAACTGTACTCGAGTGTCTATAAAGAACGTTTTGTTTCACTGCAAGTAAACCTCTTCTGTCTACTTTTCATACACTACGGATAGACCCTTCTGCCTACCCTTCATACAAGCATTAGAGAACCTGTTACTTCCTTTGGCTCACCAATGTACTCCTTTGCTATCACTCAAGCTCCGATGAACCTACTACTCCTTCCTTGTGTGACCCTTACTAGGTAATATCACAACTGAAGTTTCATTAGCGGACTCGTTCCTACCATTTATTCAACTGTTCATTCAGAAAACCCTAATTAGCGCTTCCAGTTCTGCCTAACCATGCACTAATTTTCCTCACAGCCTGTGACCTCGCTGCAGAGTGGATTCTACTCACCACCCGCTAGGCTATCCCCCGGGGAATTTCCAGACAACATATAACAATCACTAACAATTTGTTAATAAACATTTAATATAGCAGCATTTCATAAAACAATTTAAACATTTCATAACATTTCAAAGCAATAAATTTCAGTCAATCGATTTTTTAAGGAAAAATTATTTTTAGCAGCACAGTTTAAATGTTCACGATTTATCAACAATTAACCTATCTACCTGTCTCAACTAGTCCTAACCATAGCTCTGCTACCAGAAAATTACTGATCGAGCGCACAGGTCACCCGACTCTGATTTACCAAATATGCACTACTGGGCTAATGACGTGTTTTATCACTTATTTCATAAATCAGGTAACCTACACACCGCTATCAGTAATTTGAGTTTCCTTTCTAGTTATTTACATGTACATGACTTACCAATCCTCAAGAACAGGTACCTATGATCACCATGGATCAGGAGCTGTATTTGAGATTCAAGTAGATAAACACCAATATCATATACAATTAAATTTAGTTTATACCTTGTAATAACCACACACTCAAGAAGTTTCAAAAACCTTTATCTATTAATTTTCGTTGTCATATGCCATGAGAATAAGATTTACACAGATCAGACTATCAATAACTAAAATCAGAAATACAGTGTAGCTATGAATCAATGTAAGAAGCATTTAGATTTTAGGAAATATAAAGGACGGAAACTAGAAACACGCTATTATAGTAAATAGACCTTCAAAAAGTTACTAAAGGAGGGTAAAGAAAGGGAACATACTAATCAAAGTAACTTTCATAATATGCTATCAGTTAAAAGAAAACGTCAATCATGAAAGTTTCTATATCAACAAGTACTTATTTCCTGTAGGGAGGGGAAGACTGGGACATACTATATATGAAAACAGTTTCAGTGGTTGGACTAAAGGTAGAGAGAAATATGGAACAGGCTAGAAAACCATTTGCATGAAAAGTCAATTTTATACAAAGACAGAGAAAATAACATAGGCAAGTTTGCTATATTTCAGAAAAGAGTTGAGAGTTTGAAAGTTCAGAGATGAGAGTTCAGAGTTGAGAGTTCTGAGTTGAGAAACAAACACCCACACAGACTATATTTACCTAGAACAGGACGGAGACTAACCCTGGCCACGGGTCAGTTGGGAAAGGCGGGAAAGGACCCTCAAGGACTTAGGATGCCAGTAGGCGAGCAGGTACAGCTCATGGACAGTCAGGACGGGATCACCCCAGGATTGGATCAGGACTGGGCTCACGGAAGGGTACGACCAACACCTGCAGCTTCGGATGCAACGCCTGCGCTACGCCCTCTCTGCAAGGAATCTGCCAATAACCCCGATTGGGTTCTTGAATCTCCCAGCAAAGTGCTTCGCCAGCACTCAAAGGTTTTCTTTCCACCCCAGACTGTTTGTGGAAATTACGGACAGAGTGCTCCGCAGTTCTCTGTATCAATCACCTATAGAGTTCGTAGGGTCAGTGACAGGTCGGCTATTCGGACAAGTCAGACAATTTCTCTAGCTAAACCTAGGCCAGTTATACTGTTTTCGGGTCAGTAGACCATCCACAAATGTTGCAAGAGTAAGGATCCCCAACTTTGGATTGGACAAGAGAGGTGGTTAGGTCATTGTCACCACCTAGAATTTGGTGTTCCCACAATTAATATTCAATTTCTTGAACCCACCCCTTACATTCCAGTGTCCATGGCATACGGTTTATAGAATACAATAGAGCTCACAGTGGAATATCAAAATGTAACAATTTCAGGTGCAGCTCGGCTATTCTCGCTGGGTCGTAGGTTGATTCCCAGGAGAATCTCAGCTTCGGCAGCCAGCTGGCTAAGTTCCACTACTGTGTGATTCGGTTTTCCTTCATCACGTGGTTAGGGCTGCACGGGCTTCAAAGATGGAGTGACTCCCCGTCCCCCAGGCCCACAATAAGCGATACATGAAAAGTAAGCGAAAACAAATTAGAAACATAGGAAAAATTGAAGACACTGTATACCATGATTGGCTTCTCTACACCCCTTACTTTATAATATCTATAGCATTAGGAGTTAAGCAGAATAAACAGCTGAGCAAAAGCAGCGGTGGCAAGCAAAGAGCGTGTTAGAACAAAGCGGCCATTTTAGCAATACTGCGCATGAGCGAAAATCTCCCTCCAGAACTACGAGTGCGTCACATCACATGGATATGACCGACGCATGCGCAGACTGAAATCCCGCATAGCAGCGACCATATTAGTTGCAAGCGTAGTTAGGATTAATAAACACATAGGCAAGCGTCTCTGGGACACCCGCGTGTAGTGTAAAAGTGCACAATTAATAAACGAAACAAATTGGTTATTACGTTAAATGTTATGCGAGGGTTTTGAATTCAAGCAAGTCGCGTAACGTGCGAATCCTTGCTCCATCACATGAAGGTTCCTTATAAAGAGCAGAAAGTAAGCAGAGTGTTGTAAATGTGTTATCTTTCTTCCGTGTTCATTCTTCCAGAATGCTTGTACGCATTCTGGGTTCTTTACTGAATATTCTGTGGGAGTCAGTTGGGAGTTGGTCAGCTGGCATGGTGACTTCTCTGGCTGCGCTCTTAAATAAATATTACCACTTACCTCCAAAGCTTGGCATCATTTCTTCAACAATTTTGATGACGATCCTGTACAGCAGCTGACCTCTGAAGAGCGAGATTTAATCTCTTCAATTCAACTCCGCCAAATACAGCCTCTGAGAGTCGCCCGCACATCAAATCCACTCAGCCCTCCTGTTTTTTCGTATCCACTGCAGCCTACATGTATCCTCATCCTGCTACTGTGCTCAGCACGAAAAAAGGGGAGGAGAAACAAGCCAAAATTCAAGGAAGAAGAGTCCGCTGACGTCACTCGCATTAACTGTAAGTTGCAACAGCGCATGCGTACTCTTGTACGTCATTGTTGCTTGGCACGCCTCTGACTTGTTTTGACGCGTCATCCAGCGTGTCATTCCGGCCTTTGTCAGTGTTGCCTAGCAACGTGGAAGGAGACTAGACGCAACCACGCAGATTTTGATAACAGCAACGCTTCGTTTCAAGTCTCACCAGCATGAACTTGTAACACGTATTTACATCACGGCCATTATTGTGTTTTCAATGTTTTCAGCATTGCCTAGCTACAGCAAGTAGCGCATCGCGCTCAGACTGAAAACGATAACAGCGCTTCATATGATATAGTTACGGTGATGTGCACACCTGTGTGACATTGACAATAATTGCGCAACATGGATTCCTCTTCTCAACTGTGATGTACACACCTGTACAACTTTATAATTACACTATTGAATTAAGAAAACGCTCTTCTTCAAAGTTCTTCTCTACATTGTGTGGGTTATTCATTCGATGATACGCACATCGCTACTTTGCACATTTTAGTTCTCTGAGTTACGTTACAGCACCACATTTATTAGCATCAACCAATATTTTTATGGAATTTGTTTGTTGTGTTTTTAAGTCATTATACTGCTAACATTCTTGATCATCACTATCTGTTTAGTCAAACTATTTTCAAGAAGTGTTATCTTTTGATTTATGTCACAGCATCTTATTGTGTCATGTCTCAACAAATGACAGTTACACTTCCTCCACCATTTTTAAATGAACCCGGCACTCCTTCTATTACATGGGAAGACTGGATCATAATTTTTGACAACTATCTTGATGGTCAAGAATTTTCAGGGTAGCGTAAAAAAACATTACTTCTTAGCACTCTATGCAAAGGAGGTCAATGCATCTTCAGATTTCTTCCTCCAGCACTGCAAGACAATGGTGAACCTTTACCTGATGAATATAAGGAAGCTTTTTGTAGGTTAGAGACACGCTTTTCAAAAGAAGAAAATTTAGTGATGAATCGCTACAAATTTTATACACACCGTCAATGGAGTGAGGAATCAATTGATGATTTTGTTGCTCATTTAAGAGAACTTTCAGTCAAGTGCAAATTTGGTGCTATGTGTGATGAATTAATCAGAGATCAATTAATAGTGCAACGTAACAACAAAAAAATTCAAGAGCGATTATGGGCTGCTAAGAATCCCGCTTTAAAATTGGCAATTGACTTGGCCAAAGTCATTGAAGAATCAGAGAGTTGCATGAAAGAATTACAAAAGAAATCCAGCACTCAACAAGAGGTGTCAGAAGTTTCTGAGAAAAGTTTAAAAGAGGAATGTGATTCAGATGCTGAAGAATCTGTAGTTGTAGTAAGAAATAAAACTAAATCCAGCAGCAAAAAGAGATCTTCCTCCAAGTTTACAAACAAAATTTGTACACGTTGTGGCAGCAATGGCCACACAGCTGAATCAAGATACTGCTTTGCGTCCAACAAAGAGTGCTTGAAATGTGGCAGACTAGGAAATTTTTCAGAATTGTGCAAAACTAAGAACCGCCCAAAAGTAGCAGTGGTTCAAGACTCTACTGGAGAAGTATTCCGCGCGCTAATTTAAGACTGGAATACGGTTTAAGGAATCAGCTCTTGGTCCGCCAAGCTACATTTTTAAAAACATTATTGGCATTTTCTCGAGCCGATGAGGGCACGTTAGCAAATGTGTGCTGGCGTGAGATCTCGAAAGGTCAATATTCGAGAAGCTGGCAGGATTATCTATCCGAGTGTCTTTTAAATTTCGAATGCCCTAACCTGATAGATGAAGTGAGGAGCAAAACGGTTTATAAAAAAACCAATTAATTCAACCGTTGCTCTGTTGTCAGAAATAATGGATAAAGATGAGCTGAGAAAAAAACCCACTTCTGGTCTATAGCAAACTCTTTTGAGAAAATGTTTGTCCAACCTTATTTACTTTTTCATCTAAAACCCTTGATTAAAAAGAAATTTATGCTATTAAGGTTTGGCATATATCCAACCAAAGATGGAACCCCTAAGTGGGAGTATAAATGGTCATCAAATATTTGTAGGCCTTGCGGGCTGTATGAGGAAACTTTGCTGCACATTGTAACACTATGTCCAAAAATGTTGCAGGAACGGAAGACAATTTTAAAACCTATTTTTATAGAAATGGGAGTCAGAACTTGTACTATTTTGCCTAAGTGGTGTCAATGTTTATAGCATACATCAATTCGTTCAATTCATTTTTAAAGCGGAAAATAAATTATGTATGGTTGACAACCAAAGTAAATGATAAATCTGTTACGGCTGCGAAACAATGATTTTACTGTTTTTAAGGAGTAGGTGGGCCATTTTATGGCATTTTTAATTCATTTTGAAATTGGGTAATATTTGTGTATTGTTAGGCAACTTTTATAACTATGCTTGGCTCATCATGGCCACTTATTTTATGATTTTAAAGACCTGAGTATGGGCACTTTATCCCCGAAAGGTGCTATGTATTATAGATTATTTTTAAAATCAAATAATAACTTTTTGCTGCTAGCATAAGGCACATTAGCATTGTTGGTGAAAAATTCAATGCACTTTTTATTTTTCTGCTGATAGCATAAGTCACTTTAGTATTGATGTTGAAATACTATTGTATTTTCGCTGCTAATAGTTATAGACAATCTGCAAATGTGTTCTTATACTCTGCTGCTAAACTGTTATTGTATATTTGCTGCTAGCACATTGCACCTTAGTTTTTGTTATGTGAGCACATTGCACTTTATCTAGACATTGTAGATTGCTGTCAAAAATTGGATAATATTTGCTGTTAGCATCATGCACTTTAATCCCTAACTGGAAAATGGTTAAACACTTGTCGACCAATTTATATTTTGCATTGTATTCATATATGTTCAATCAGACTTTGTGTTTGATATGTACTTTTTCTTTTTGTAATGATTCTAATTAATCAACAAATAAACAATTTACTACTACTACTGGAGAAGTTAGAAAACAAAAAGACAGAATCTTAGTAATTGATAATGTTGATGTTGTTTCAGACAATGATAAGACACTGAAAAGACCAAAAGCTGAATTTACAATTAATAGTCGTGAAGTCTCCCTTATGGTAGACACAGGTTGGAGATACACCATTATTCCACGATCTGTGTTACATGAGCATTGGGGCAATAAATCATTATTGAATAGTGATATTAATCCAACAGGGTATCAAGGGGAGACAATAGACATCTCAGGCTACTCCGAATCTAACATCATGTTCAAAAACAGAGTAACTTTTGGTAAAGTTTATGTCTCTGTTGATGGACCTCCCATTCTAGGATGGAGTCATCAATATGATCTACCCATAATCATCAATCCCAGGGCACATTCACAAGTCATGGTGGTGGATGACCAATCCTTAGAAGACATATTAGAAAAATTCCAAACTGTATTTCAAGATGAGTTAGGTGAACTCAAAGGATATTCACATGTTATTCAGTTGAAGGATAATAGTATTCCTGTGCAACACAAATTAGGAAGAATTCCTCTTTCAGTGAGGGATGATGGTAAGTCTTCATTAAACAAAATGTTACAAAGTGGCGTGATAGAACCGGTTGAGGCATCCTCTTGAGTATCTCTGGTCGACTCGTTATCACTAAGAAATCGGATGGAAAATTGAGATTCTTTGTAGATTTAAGGTCACTAAACAAGTGTGTTGTGGCAGTACCTTTCCATTACCAAATATAAATGAATTATTATCTACATTACAAGGTGCTAAGTACTTCTCAAAATTAGACCTAAAGAGTGTTCACTACCAGATAAGACTCCTTGATGACTCTAAACACCTCACTGCATTTATAACTACAGAGGGTACTTTCCAGTTCACACGTCTTCCGTTTGGCCTAATTTCGGCTGCAAGTGTATTTCAAAGAATGGTTACTGAAATGTTCAAAGGGATTCAGAAAGCGGTTTTCTTTCAGGATGACATTTTAGTTTTCGGAGACTCTGTTGATGATTACAATGCAGTACTTGAAAATGTTCTCAGCAGAATCTCTAAGGCATTTGTCCTTACTCTTCGTAAGGACAAATGTTCCTTTTTGGTTGAAAAAAATGAGTATCTTGATCATGAAATAACAGCATCAGGAGTGAAACCCAAGACAAACCTTTTGGAAGCTATTCACTCAGCTCCATGTCCATCTGACAAAGATCAACTCAGATCTTTCATTGGGTTGATAGAATACTATTCAAAATTCGTCAGAAATTTTTCTGACAATACAGCACAACAAAGTCTTTTGTTAAAAAAAGGAGCAACATTTGTGTGGGGTGATGATCAAAATACTTGTTTTAAGTGTATTAAAAAAGATATATGTGAGGCCAATGTTTTAGCCCCTTTTGACACCAAATGCACATCAGTTGTTATGGTTGATGCCAGTGCCACTGGTTTAGGTGCTGTTCTTTTGCAAAATCACATTGAGGGGGAACGAACAATTGCATTTGCTTCTCGTACACTTACTTCTTCAGAACAGAATTACTCTGTCATAGAGAAAGAAGTACTTGCAGCAGCTTGGGGTGTTCAATATTTTTGCACCTACTTGTGGGGGACAACATTTATTCTAAAATCTGATCACAAACCGTTGGTTCGCATCTTATCTCCTGCTGGTGCTGCCAAGAGTTCTCCAAGGCTAGCTAGATTAGCTTCCAAGCTTCAAGAATACCAGTATGAAATCTCACATGTACAAGCGTAATGTCCAGGCGGATTGTCTCTCCAGATTATCTGTTAAGTGGGAGGATCTTGATGACAAATCTTTTAGTATTGAGAATAATGAAGAATCTGTTGCTTCTATTCAGGATGTCCTAAAAGTTAGTGAATGCACTTTTACTCGTGAAGAATGGTGCAAAGCCATGGCCAATGATCACATTCTCAAAGAAGTTATCCGTCTTATTAATTTGGGTTCTAGAAGGGAAAGTTGTGTACACATTTCTACTCGTTCTTTCTTAAAAATTCTGGATGAATTATCTATTTGCGGTGACAATGTTTTAATGTGAGGTGATAAGTTCATTCCTCCTGCTAGATAAAATTATTATTATCGCTCATGAAGGCCATTCAGGTCATACTTTGACTCAACGCAGATTAAAGGCCAATTTCTGGTGGCCGGGTTTAGATTCTCAGGTCTCTTCTTGGATTGAAAAGTGTCCTCCTTGTAGAGAAGGTGAAAAGAGACTTAAATTGCTGTAGGGTCATCCTCTGGTCAGCTAGAAAGTCCTGGTAGTCCATGGCACAGTATTTGTCTAGATTTCATTGGACCTATGGAAGAACTTCCTTTAAGTCACAGTTTTGTAAGGGATATTACTACTAAAACCACCATAAATTTCTTGAAAACACTCTTTCAGGAAGAAGGTTAACCCAATGTACTTGTCACAGAGAATGGCACACAATTAGTCTCCCATAACATGCGTTCATTATTGTCAAATTGTAGTGTCAAACATCATTGCACTTCTCTATAAAACCCACAAAGTAATGGTTTGTGTAAAAGAATTAACAGATTAGTCAAAGGAATAATCCAAATGTCTTGTTCAAGTGGCAATTTCGATCATGGTATGGTTTGTGATATGATC
This sequence comes from Lissotriton vulgaris, assembly GCF_964263255.1. Lineage (NCBI taxonomy): Eukaryota > Metazoa > Chordata > Amphibia > Caudata > Salamandridae > Lissotriton > Lissotriton vulgaris. The sequence goes on along the minus strand of NC_141694.1, from coordinate 1,729,377,919 downwards.
TGGGCGTATCGCACTACTGTACATGGTAATAATGAGAAGTCACCTTTTGAAATAATGCGTGGAAGATCTCCTGGCACTAAACGTACTTCTTCATGGATTAAAGAGTGGGTTTCTCATGGTGGTCATGATCACTACAATTCCTCAACCATTTTTAATGCCAATGGTACTGTTTTGACACACATTTCAAAAGGGGATCTTGTGAAAATAAAATCAGGAAGAATTTCCAGAGGTCTATCTAAGTTCAAAAGTCCTTTTTGTGTCAAAGAGGTATTTCATCATTACATAGTCTTAACCAATGGTGAGAAATGGAATCTTTGCAGGGTGGCTTTATATCAAAAGAAATCTATGGTTTCTAATGAAGAGATTCACTCTTCCTCTGCTAACAGTGGGACTGGTGGCTACATGTATACTACATCAGAAGATTCCAACTAGTCCCTGAGTTCATTCAATAGGAAAAATGTTGGTTGTGGTGATGCTTCTGATTCTAGTGATTTACAAAACAACTCTATTAATCCTTTTCACTTTCAGGATGCTCCTGTGTCTCTTGACACCAGGATCCCGAGGTGTCGTAGACTACCGGCCTATTTAAATGATTATTGTTGTTAACTTTTTCTTTTCTCCCACGATATGTTTTTTTGTATTGCATTCATAAAATTTATACCAAGTTGTACTTTTTAGCTCTCTTTACTTATAAGATGTCATTGTGGACTTTAATCTGGTCATTTGTTTCTTTTCCCTAAAGAAGGAAGGTATGTTGTAAATGTGTTATCTTTCTTCTGTGTTCATACTTCCAGAATGCTTGTACGCATTCTGGGTACTTCACTGAATATTCTGTGGGAGTCAGTTTGGAGTTGGTCAGCTGGCGTGGTGACTTCTCTGGCTGCGCTCTTAAATAAATATTACCACTTACCTGCAAGAGCTTGGCGTCATTTCTTCAACACAGAGCCATGGGAATCATAAACAGTTCCTTACAATATGAAGATTGGAGTCCCTCTAGATCAAACCATCTCCTCTGGATTGTTCTGGATAAGCAGGCAGCACTCCAACCATCCATGCTGGTGTCCACCATTGTTACTGTGGGAAGGAGAATGAAAGGAGAATCCTCTTACAGGAGGTATAGGATTCAACCATCATTGGTAACTCTTCCTCCCCTATATATTCCCACCTCTGATCAGTAGTAAGAGAATCCAGTACTATCTCCTAGGAAACTGAATTAGAACCATCAGAACTGTCCAGCAAGGAAGTATTCCCAGAGGGATAGCTTTTAAGAGACTGCATAGTCTCAATGATGAGGAAAGAATTTACCCTCAAGCCTCTATGGCATTTTGAGAGGGAGAGACGCCAGGAAAAGAGGAGGAAGAGGTATGTTTCATCATGGCGAGCAAGAAAGGTAGTGTTCACTCTGAACAAGGCAAGAATCAGAGAGACAGAATACACCCCCTTGCTCACACTCAGCCTTTAAATATTTGATACCCGGCGAGACAATCAGCAGGAGAGAGCTCTCCCATGCAGGTTCATCACGAAATATTTAATAGGGTAAATTACATAACAATAGGAGGTCCAGCTCTCCAGCGTGAATTAATAATGAGAGGCCCTGCTTTTCCACCACAGCAAATCTGCTCACCTTGAAGCCGCATAACACAGACAAACCATCTTCGACGTGAAGGCATCCCAGGACTTTTTCACCTTCTCAGTCCGGAGCGAATGTGTAGCGGTGCACTCACGCCCCACAACCAACACCCAGGATAGGATGTTGTTGGGGGTGAAAATGTAGGATCTAAAGCCTAGCAGGGGTCCATCTGTCCTGTGTCAGTCACTGGACAGGATGGAAAAAATAAGAAGTGACATACGGTAAGTAAGCCTGGGTGGGCCTGGTGGGCCCTATCTTATTTCCTATTTCTTTCTCCCGCGAGGGGTGGGATCATCCACAAAAGTAATGAATGTGAGGAGGACAGAGGGATATAGGGATAATAATATGCCAACCCCTGTGATAGGCTAGGCTACAAATATAGGAATGTTGTCTGAATGTATCAGCAGACCAGCATCCATGAGTTTGCATTCCAAAACGTTTTTTTTAAAGAACCTGTGTTCCGTAATCGAACCAGTGCTTCTTTAAAAAACATTTTTTCTTTAAAACCCTACCCCAGTAACCTACCATTATCTAATTTCTGCCAACCATTTGATCTCTGTATCTTTCGAGTCAATTCAGCCTGTCATCTTCCGAGGCGGGCGCCTAGACACCACAGGGAAGTAGTGCGCATTTATTAATTAATATTCCATTTCCCCATTCACTTGAAGCCCCCTTCTGTTTGAGGTGTTGAGTATCTGATCAATGACTTGTGATCATAATTGATAACTCCCTTTTTTTTAAGCAAGTCTTTATTGATATATTTTTTCAACCCTCAATTTTACATAAAATCTAAAAAAAAAAAAAGCTAATATAGACTCCGACCCCCCCGTCCCTACCCCTCCCCCGAGGTATGAATGCATACATGTTTGGACACGGTTAATGATATGACATTTTGTAGCAATATTTTGACACTAATAATATACATTTCCTATATAAGTTCACAAGATTTGACATAGGTAAATTATTAAGCCAGATTCTGTATCCAGCGTGTCAGTGGATCCCAGATTTCCAGCCCCGTCCTTTGTCTTCTTCTACCCTTCCTCCGATATATAGCCATTTCTAGATTATATGTGGCCAAGAGTTTTGTCCGCCATTGTTGAAAAGCAGGAGGATTGGGGTCTAGCCAGGCTGTGGCCAAGCATATTTTAAAGACTGCCGTGGCAATAAATATTAGCCCTTGCATTCCTATGGGACGAATATCTCTGTCCAGTCCAAGTATTAATTCTGTCGTCGTGATTTCAATTCTTGAATTAAAGATTTCGGACAGAAAGGTGGATATTTCCCTACGAATTGTACCCAAAGTAGCACATGTAGCAAATATGTGTACGATGTCTGCCTCATCTGCATACAGCGTGGGCATTCCGTACCTCTACCCATCCCCCACTTGGCAATCTTGATTGGGGTATAGTATAGCTGGAAATATGTTTTATAATATTGGGCTTGCAGGTTAGCCAACATTAAACATGATTGGGATGCCTCAAAGGATTTCTCCCAAGTCCCTCCCATCACATCCAGTTTATCATGCCATTTTGCTGCAAATTTTTCCGTGTCGTCTGATAGTGCGGATGTCAGGTTATTGTAAATTACTCCAATCTTAACGGTCGTATTTATGCTTATAACTTCGATTAGCTGTTTTTTTCTAAACTTGGATGGACCTCCCCCTTTTTTCATTAAGAAGTCTCTAATTTGTAGGAATTTGAAGAAATCTCTTTGGTTTAGCCCGAATTCTCTTTTTAGTTCCTCGAATGACTTAAATCCTGTATTGGAGTAAAAATTGCCACACCGCTAATTCCTGCCCTTTGCCACCTTTTCTTGCAGGCGTCCTTAAACGTTTCTGAGAAGTTGTTATTCCTCACTAAAGTTGTATAATATGAGAATTTCCCGATGCCCAAGAGTTTTCGAACATTGTTCCACGCCGAGTGTACACCCCTAAGGGTTTTAAATCGTACTTTTTTAAAATAACAATTATACGTTAGTCGCCAAAGATGTTCATTAGCTTCGTTGCCTAAGATTAGTTCCTGTGGTGTTGGGATCGCCCCCTCTTGCTCTATAGTCTTTTTTTGGGTAAGCAAAATATTGCTATACTTTAGTATCGTGGCCCACCAGTACAGTTTGAGGTTGGGTAATGCAAGGCGGCATCTATTTTTTGGAAGTGTAATGTATTTAAGTGCTCTGCGTGGTCTTTTATAATTCCATATAAACCGAGAGAATAGGTCCTCTATGTCCTTAACTATTTGTGGGGTAAAATCTAAACATATGTCCTAAAAAAGTATAAGAATTTAGGAAGGTATAACATTTTTATGGCATTGCATCATCCCACTAGGGTCAGGTGAAGATTGTCAATTCTACGGAGGTTTTTTCCCGTTTGCTTTATAAGTAGTTCCAAGTTAATTTTAACCAGATTATCTAGGTCGGATGTTATATTCACTCCTAGGTACGTGGCGCTTGCAACAATCCTGTTTTCCTGATGTGTGATCTTGCTGTTGACAACTATGTGGGTTTTGCCCTGGTTAAGCTTGTGTCCTGATACCTCCCCAAATTGTCTGGCTTCTTCTTCCATAACTTTCACTGCTTCCCTGGGATCTCCTGTGACTATCGCTATGTCGTCCACATAGGCTAAGGTCTTGGTATTACCGTTTATGGTATTGATTGGTGGAATTGCCGGATTGGATTCTAGTCTAAGAATAAAGGGGTTAATAAAGATTGCAAATAATAAGGGGGAGCAAGGACACCCCTCTCTTGTCCCTCTGGTTACTCTTATGTTCCCAGACATCTCCCCATTTATCATAACCACCGCTTCCGGGTTTGTATATACCATGCGGGTAGCTTTAATAAATCGGTCACCAATCTCACTCTTTGACATAGCCGTCCAAAGATACTGCCAGGAGACCCTTTCGAAGGCCTTCTCGGCATCTAATAGTATCAAGGCCATAGGGTTTCCTGCCACCTCCGATATATCAAAGAGTGTGATGACCCTCTGGACATGGTCAGTGGTGGTTCGACCCGGAATGAAGCAGTGTTGGCGTGGCGAGATCATTTTATGTATATGTTGCGCCAATCTGGTTGCCAATAGTTTCGAATACATTTTGGAGTCACAGTTTATTAGTGTGATCGGGCGGTATGATCACAGTTGTGCAGGGTCTTTGTTTTTTTGGGGAATACTATCATTTTTGCCCTGGCCCATGAACCTGGTGGCTGTCCCCCCAAGAAAATATGTGTAATTATTGTTGTTATAATTCCCTTCAGTGGTTTATGGAATTTAGCATAAGATTCAGCCCGGCTGCTTTTCCGATGGCTAAGCTATTAATTGATAACAAGATTTCCCCCCATTCCGGACTTACAGCTAAGCTTTCTTGGTCTTCCTCCGATAGTCAAGGTACAGTAAACTGTTCTATATACTCTTCAATTTTTCTTTGATTGCTATTAGTTTCCTTGTATAGATCTTGGTAGTAATCTTGGAACGCCCCTCTTATCCCTATTGGGTTTTGTATAGGTCTGTTTTTGGGGTCGTTAATTTCTTTAATTGTGTTTGCCATGTTTTTTTGTCTCACTCGTACCGCCAAGTGATGCCCTACTTGTTCGCTAAGTTCATATATTCTTTCTTTATTCACTATAGCTTTATCGACTGCCTTTTTAGTAAATATATCTGCCACATTGTTTCTTGCGATGGCCACTATGCCCAGTGCATCTTCGATGTTCTGCCCCTCTTGTACTGCCCTCGTAAGGTCTGCCTTTGCAATAACTAGTCTTCCCTGTAATGTTTTTATATTCAGTTTTGCCTCCCGTTTAAGATTAAGGGAGAATCTTAGAGTCTCTCCCCTAATTCCCGCCTTTAAGGTATCCCAGATTATTTCAATTGGTGCGCTCCCCATGTTATCCTCTAGGAACTCTGGTATCCATTTGTTTATGCATTGACAATACTTTTCATTAAAAGTAAAGACCTCTCAAAAGTCCACAGAATTTGGCTACATTGCGGCCCTTCGATATCCATGGTGAGCATCAGTGGATTGTGGTCAGATAAGATCCGAGAAAGTCTCTCTATTAGGCATTTTGTTAGGATTGTATGGGAGATAAATATATAATCTAGCCTGGCCAATTTAGTGTGTGGGTGGGAAAAAAATGTATAGCCTGGATCGCTGGGGTGTTTTGCTTGCCAACAGTCCCCTAGCCCATGTGAGGTGCATAAATCTTGGAGTATTCTAAATACTCTGGGTTTCCTTCCTTTATATGTGAAGTCTGGCTTTGATTGCGAGTCCGAGGGTAAGTTCAAGTTGAAATCGCCACACATGATAAAGGGGGATGACCAGTGAGCCAATTCATTTAATATAAATACCAATAAGTCTGGGTCGTCTGTTATTATCGTGGCTTTCTTTCCCTGGCCATATTGACACTCTGTTATTGCCCAGTGCCCTAACTTATCGGCTGCAGATCTGATGAATTGAAGCCCCCCTCCAATTGCCAAAATGGCTACCCCCTTGTCTTTGTCGCCTGCGTTGTCGATATGATCAATCTATATCCCATGTTTTTTAAAAGATGTTGCTGCGACCCTTTCACATGTGTCTCCTGCATGCATATAATATTAGGACCCATTGCCTTGAGGCCGATTGCCACCCTTTGTTTTTTTTTCAAGTCATTAAGGCCACAAATATTAATCGTTAAGATCCTTAATTTAGCTGTTTCTTGCATAGTTCTGATTCATCTTTAAACCATATTTTGTCCTATGTTCTTGATTCCTATTTGTAAGACTATACCATGGTTGTGTCATTTCCTTTAGTTTTAACCCTGATCTATCTATGATTACCTGTGTTGTGTTGTACCTGTGTGTGCTTTCCTCCCCCCCACTCCACCCTTTCCCACCCCCCCCTTACCACCCCTTGAGGCATCCTGAATCCCAGGGAATCCAGGTGTGGGCGTCAGTCTAATCAGTTCGCCGCAGCCCGCCCCGCGTCCCGCACCCTGTGTGTCAAACAAATAGTACGAGGTGGAGGGTGATCTATATAGATGAAAGTTTCTCTATACATTCACACATAACCATATATTATGTCATATTTTGATTACCAGACTTTTCTTTTCACCCCCCCTCTCTTCAGGATTGAGCCCCATCCTTTACTTGCTTTGTGCTTCTCATATTGTCGCAGGTGGCTTTTACCATCGCAGTAGTGCATTTTGCTATTTTTGGTGCTTTTCTGTTTTACGGTTCCCAGAGTCTGAGATTTCTTTTAAAAATGCCTGTGTCTGAATTTCGCTTGTGAAGCTTCGTGTTGTTCCATTGATGATTATTTTTAGTCGAGCTGGGTTTTGCAGAAAGACAGTTGCGCCGATTAGCTCGAAGGGTGTAATTAGTTGTCTCAGCCTCCATCTCCGTTCCACTGTGGCATGGGCATAGTCTGGTCGATCAAAGAACATGAAGCCTTTGTGTTCCCTCTTGCTGGTAGGCCGAGCAAGATCGTAGATGGCTTGGCGCAAGAGAAAGTTCCCAAAGTGTACCAGTATTGCTCTTGGATATTGTGGTGGATTGTGAAATCGCTTTCCGAGGGTTAGGGGGAAGCGGTGAGCACGCTGTACCTCCCTGTCCATTTCCCAGGATTGTAATTCCGGGAAGGCTGTTTTAAGGAGGGTAGTCATGAAGCCCCTTGGGTCGTTTCCATCTGTGCCTTCGGGAATTCCAAGAAAACGCAGATTATTTCGTCTGGCTCTATTTTCTTGGTCTTCGACCTTTAGCATCAGATCTTTTATAATTCCATCCTGCTCTTTTTCTTGTGTTTGAAGGTTAGCGACGTCTTTCTCCAGATTTTCAGTACGCGATTCTACTGAAGCCATTCTGTCTGAGATTTCTGAGCAGGTTTGACCCACTTTTTTGATAGCTCCTTGTAGCTTTGGATGGCAGCGTGATTCCTCCTATTGTCAATTTTAACATCTTCGTGGAAGTTCTTAATAGAGTTTAGTACTTCGCTCAGGGAAGGCTCTGCATGTTTTCCGGTGCAGCTGGTACTTTCGTGTTGTTTATGGCCGATCCCTTTGGTCTCTTCCAAGGTGTACAGCTTATGGTCTGATTCTGTTGTTGGTTTTGAAGTTGAGCTTTTTCGAGTATAGTTGGTTTGTTCTGTATTGCTCCCTTGATCTGTAGTTTCTTCATATGTTATTTTGTTTTGTCTTTTTTGTCTTGCTTTCTTTTTTTCGAGTTTTTTTCTTGGGGTATTATCTTGTCCTGATTCATTCGTTTTCCTTGTGTTCAGGTCAGGGGAGTTTGATAGCTCTGGGGTTGATAGATCAAGTCTTTGAGCCTCACTGATGTCACTTGCCTCACTAGATTGTAGTATTGTATTTTTTGCTGGGGGAGAAGAGTGATTGGATAATGGCGTTTTGTTTGGATGCTTAAGCATTCAAACAATGTCTCTGGTATGGCTGTTGTTGTACTCGCCACTTCTTTTCCCTGAGTGGGGTCTGATATTAGGATTTCTAGATCAGGGGCTGGTCTTGTCACCATATTAGATTCAACTGCAGGCGTTGTAGGATCAGCACGATTTGATCCGCTGGCTTCACCAATTTGGGTCCCTTGTCATCCGGCATAGCGCTTTTGTTTTCAGCTCTAGCGGAGCTACTCATCCCTTCCTTGAGTAGAGGGCTCAAGATATTAGAGATCCTTGGTTGAGACTCTAATGTATTGCCCGGTGGTTTTGGCAGATGCCTTCAGGTTTTTAATTGCTTGTAGTCTTTTTGCTTTTTTAGCCATCAGTTCCAAATTATCATTGCCTACTATATCCTTCCCCTTCTCCTTCCCTTTCTCCGTCTCCATGTCTTTCTCATTGTTTTTATCTTTCTTGTCTTTATTTTTATCTTTATCTTTATTTTTATCTTTATTTTTGCGTTTCTCGTTGTCTTCATTTTTATCTTTATCTTTGTCTTTGTCGTTGTCTTTGTCTTTTTTATCCTTTTCCCTTTCTTTATCTTGGTCTTTATTTTATTTAGCTTTGAACCCTCTAGTCTCAGGTCTTCTTTGTGCACCTTTGGTTTTCTCAGTGCTCTCAGTGCTATGTGTGCTCTCTAAGCTCCCTGTGCTCTGAATGCTCAGTATTTCTTGTGTGTCTTGTAATTCAGGAAATTCAGGTACTCCTTGTGGGGGGTGTTGTAAATTTTGTTCACTAAACTGAGCCTCTCCTGGTCCCGTATACCCCGCCATTCTATGACTTATTGTCACATGTTGGTCTATCGCTTTTACTACAGCTTGAGTTTTTCGGGGTTTTTGCGTTTGAGTTTTTCGGGGATCCCGATGATCCTGATAGTCCTGAAAATTACACACATGTAGTTTGACCCTGTATCTTTTGAGCACTCTTTTACCACCTCCCCAGGTTATTGGAGCCTGGAGGTTCACATAGATTTTCACTGTAGCAGCCGCTCCTCGCTAGTGCTCCCAGCTTCTCCAGTTCTAATTTCCCTACTTGCACGCTTCAAGCCCTTCAAACCCCTAGCTTCAAGCTCCCCTCCGCTTCTGATTCCTGGTCCAGATCTCCGATGGCTACCCCACCTCTCCTCTGTGTTGTCTTGACAGCAGAGTAGCGTGGGCCTTCTGTCAACGGGGGTGCGGAGGACGATGGAAAGCCGACCGAGCGGCTGAACGGCAGGCCGGGAAATCGGTGACAGAGATTATGAGCGGCAAGCAGAGAGTGGCATGCCGCAATACTGGTTAGTAAATGCGGGTAGTAATGTAGTAAATGTGGGTGCTGATACGTGGTTGATACGGGGTACGGCTGTGAAGAGTTGTTTCTTTGATCGCTGATTTCGGTCCACCCGGCCCTTCCGGAAGTTGTCAAGGCAGTTAGTACTACCGCGTGAGGCCGTGAGTTGATGAGATTGTTTTTCGCGAGTGAGGTGAGAGTGCCCTGGAGTTGCGAGTCACGATTCTGTCCTTTCCCTCGCCGCCAGACCAGACCTCACGCCCAGAGTACTGGACTACTGGTAACAGCAGATCAGTCGCCGATCAGTCCGTCGTTCTGTAGGTGCTGAGCCTACTCGATACAAGGTTGAGGCCAGGCAATTCAAGCAAAGAGAGCACAGGCAGTACAGGCAGTCTGTAGTGGGGGATGAGTTGTAGCACTAGTTGTTAGAGTTCACAGTTCAGAGTTAACCGTTGCTGTTGATGTCTGCTATTACTCGCTACAACTCATTAGCTACACATTATATGCATTACCGGCATTACCGACATTATAGGCATAGACAGGTAGACAGTCATAAATCTATACTAATATAATAAAGAGAGAGCCCAAACCTTTGAGGCGGGTAATCTCAGGAACCACAGCACCAATCACAACACCCAATACATCGTTGGAAAGGGCAGTTGCAATAGGCTATGCAGACGCCCACCATATACATTTAAAAGGTCCACCATATACATTTAAAAGGTAAAAGAACCGTGCCAGCAAAGTAGTCCCTTGTGGGCGTGTCTGCGTTGTGCTTTGGGCGTGTGCTGGGGGCGTGACAAACGCTGGGGGAGTGTGGTACGTTCCGCCCTTCATGCCATGTCTAATATTGTGTGCTAATCCCACCCTGCTCCCTTTAAATACCCCTGCACCCCATAATCATATCCCACCCTTACTCCTTAAAATACCCCAACACCCTTAAACACTAACCCATCTTAACCCTATAAATATACCTTGTTCCCCAAAACCCAAACCTATCCCTAAACCCTAAAAATACCCCTGTACCCCAAAACCCAAACCTAGCCCTGAACTCTATAAATACCCCTGTACCTCAAAACCCGAACCTACCCCTGAACCCTAAAAATACCCCTGTACCCCAAAACCCAAACCTAGCCCTGAACCCTAAAAATACCACTGTACCCCAAAACCCAAACCTACCCCTGAACCCTAAAATACCCCTGTACCTCAAAACCCAAACCTAACCCTGAACCCTTAAAATACCCCTGTACCCCAAAACCCAAACCTACCCCTGAACCCTAAAAATACCCCTGTACCCCAAAACCAAACCTAGCCCAGAACCCTAAAAATAACCCTGTGCCCCAAAAGCCAAACCTACCCCTGAACCTTAAAATACCCCTGTACCCCAAAACCAAAACCTAGCCCTGAACCCTTAAAATACTCCTGTACCCCAAAACCCAAACCTACCCCTGAACCCTAAAAATACCCCTATACCCCAAAACCCAAACCTAGGCCTGAATTCTAAAAATACCCCTGTACCCCAAAACCCATACCAATCCCTAAACCCTACAACTACCCCTGTACCCCATAACCCAAAACTATATCTGAACCCTTAAAATACCCAAAAACCCCAAAACATATACCTCAGTACCCCAAAACATATACCCCTATACCCATACTTACATTATCCAAACATTAAAAAAAACATGCTTTTACCATTCATGCATTTACAACGAATTTCGTTGTAAATGTATGCGTGGTAAAAGCATATAAAATGTAATGCCATGCGTTATAATGGCATTGCGGAGTCATGGTACTTTCGTAATGAAAGTATGCGGAGTGATGGTATGCGGAAAGAAAGTTGTGGAATAATGGGTGTTTACCCTCCCCCGGTAAGTACATTGGCGGCACGGCAGCCCACATCTCCAGCAACATACTCATATTTTTTCACCACCCATTTGAAAAATGCACAGGTCTCTCTCATTGATGGCCAGCACCGACATACACTTTTAAACACACCTCCCGCCACAAGTTCTAGAATTGCGAACTTTAGAGCTGGAGAGCTACGTTTGAATCTCGGCATCAGCTCAACATCCTGTGATTCCAGGCAAATCGCTTTGTCTCCCCATGCCTACCACAAATGAATGTGTTCTTCTGTAATGTAAATTGTGCTCATGCCATGTTGTCGAGTTCGCGCTATATAATATTGCAAGGAAAAATAAAGTAGGGAAACTCGAGTTCACACACTACTGAACGCGCACTCTTAAGTGCATCAGCAGTGCACTGTGAATCGGAGCGTTTCAGAGGCCTGTCACAGATAAGAAATGCTATCAAAACGAAATCCTACAAAACAATATACTACTGGCCGGCAGCAATTCATCCCGGACAGCGTCGGGACTGGCTGCTAGTATATGATATACAATGGTAACGGCATCATCCACTTGGATTTGAGATTTTGCGATCCCAGCACAAGTTCACAAGCACTCACTACTGTTAGACGGGGACCCGGAGGGTCGGCCGAGCAAGGGGGAGAGGCCTCCTGGCGAGGGCCCTCTCCTTCAATCGTACGGACGAGCAACTACCCCCCCACAGATGGACGCCACACAAAGATAGGTTCTGTACACTTTTATCGGTATTCTTAGGCAGGTTAACTTGACGATACAGCAGGACCAGGATACGATGATCCCGTCAATTCTAGTCTCTTGGGAAAGGGGGTAGCGGGACAGTCTCAGTACCGGTCCGGTACAGGGGTAGCGGGTGTATAGCTCACAATCCTCGAGCTGGAGGGTCGCAAGTAGGGGCCGCGGCAGCGCCAGCAGGCCTTCAAGGATAGTTCACGAAGAGGATGAGCCGCGGCAGCGCCAGCAGGCCTTCAAGATGGTTCACGAAGAGGATGAGCCGCGGCAGCGCCAGCAGGCCTTCACGATGGTTCACGAAGAGGATGAGCCGCGGCAGCGCCAGCAGGCCTTCAAAGATAGTTCACGATGAGGATGAGCCGCGGCAGCGCCAGCAGGCCTTCAAAGATGGTTCACGAAGAGGATGAGGCGTGGCAGCGCCAGCAGGCCTTCAAAGATAGTTCAGGAAGAGGAGCCGCGGCAGCGCCAGCAGGCCTCCAAGGATGAGTTCGTCTCGGTGTCTCTCGACTCCAGGATACTGCCTTCCTGCTCTGGAGCTTCCCCAGTTATAGGTCTGGCGCCCTTTGATGTCCGGACCCTCGCACTTGGGGGTCGGGAGGTCCGGGATGAGGGAGTCCAGACACCCAGCAGGGGGGTGGACCCAGCGCCCAGGGAGGCTGGGGGTGATCGAAACCTGGCGGAGGGGAGCCATCGACACTCCTTCTTCCATTGACTCGCCAAGTGGTCTCTTTACCCCCTGGGTGGATGGTGGTGCCTCGATGTCGGGGCTTGGCTGGGCCTGAGGCTGAGGTCGACCCTAGGCCACGAGGCCTGGTCGTGGAGGGTCCAAGATGGCGGCGGGGACGGAGACGGTGGTTCGGGAAGGGATCCGGGCCAGCCGAGAAGGTTATGATTATGAGCCGGGGTTCCGTCGGGAAAGAGCTGGGGGTTGACCCGGCGGGTTGCAGGTGTGGTTCTTGTCCGGGGAACAGGGGTAGCAGTAGTCCGCGACCCGCCATGCGGGGAGGGGTCGGGCCTGCCACGAGGCCTGTCCAACACTACCACTTGATGATTAGTTGGCCCCTGCACACAAAAACAGCATCGGCATCGGTAACAGCATCGGTTCCTGGCACTGGAGTTCATGTAGCGCTAGTATACAATCCCTTTTGTCCACCGCGCCACCACAGATCGCTAAGACAGTTTTAGGATAGCAAAAGATAGCCTTAACGGCCCTGAGCGGTATTAGAGGACGACTTCAGCAAAAGATTGTAAATTTCTCTGTGCACATAATCGAGCGTCTCGCCCTTATCTGCCGCTGCTCACTCGCTGCTGGTTGCTGACTACCGCTTATTCCACCTCATTTCTCCATTACCATCAGGGCAGGGCAGGGTAAATGCATGGCACACTAGCCGGGACTCACGGAGCGATGCTTTGCGACCGCTCACACTGACGCCATCTTGCCTCTCTCCACAATGTAATTGATAACTCCCAGTGCGCATCTCAAAAGGGAGAAATTCTGAAAAAAAAACTCCTAATTGCGATTCAGTATGAGTCACAAAATCCAATGTGTGAATCACAAGATGAATCAGGTATTTTTCTAGAACAAAAGTGTTACAAACTCTGATTTTGCATGTTGCAGGGTTTGTGATAACAAAATAGTTTTCAGAGCACAAGTCGGGGGTATGTGCAGGTAGACGGCGTCCACCCACTATTTTCACAGAGTGGGCGTCTACCCTGCCAAGAAGTTCGGGACCCACTGTAAAATATGCTGATTCGTCCAGGTGTAATTTACAAACAACGGGACACTTTCAGCAGCGCCTGCAAATTGTCTACTTTCGATAAGCAACAATGAGTAGGTGAGGCAGGGGGCTTTCTTTTTTCAGACTCCAGCTGGACCCATAACAAAGGCTGAATCTGAGGGGTCATTGGGCCTCCTTTAGTCCTGCCTGGGAGTGGTCTTGAGCCGTTATGTACCCAAGCTAAGCCCCGTAATGAAGCTGCTCATTTCTTACATTGTCCTATTTTTCCCAATAACAATTCTGCCGTGACCTTTTGCACATATTTGTGTGCAGAACAATGTTGGATTAGTTTCTCTGAAACTAGCTTCACACATTACGTTCCTCGAACATCATGTACTAGGCCCTTCTACGCAGTATGTACAAATGTTGTTTCTATCTTCATCCACGGAGCAGAAGAGCTATCTACATATCCATAACATCACTAATCTATACACACATCGCAAAGCTGCTTTCTATATTAAATAAAGAGCATGCTGAGACTTCACAACGCAGCGGTCCGAAATCTCATGAGGGGTGTCCTGTTCATGACCAAGATGGGGTCTTTCATTCTCTCCTGCCAGGTAATGGGGTTGGTGTGTTCCTTTGGGAGATTCTTGTCTCTACACCCACACACACTATAGGTACACTTAAAGTAGGGTGTGCATAGTAGTAGTACTCCTGATTACTGCCCTGTTTTATGTCTGCATATATACACTGTTTTAGTTCCATGGTAGAACTGTATCTACTATTTACGCTTTTGGTGCTTGTAATCACTTTTATCTACTTCTGTCTACTGTTTATCGCAGCACAAGTATTCTAAACAAGAATAATATTGGTTCAATAACTAAACTGAAATTGTCCCACTGTGTATTCTCTGTATGTTTCTCTGAGCTCAAGTAAGCACGAGTGGCTGAGCGAAAGGTTCTGATCTGCTTCCATGATCCCTGAGGCTCAGGGTTGTCATGTTCATTGGTTGCCAGAAACCATTCGGTCCCTGGTAAGGTTAGGGGGGCTTACGGTGGCACTGTGGGCTAGCTGGTTTCTAACCAACATATCCTGCAGTTGTGCCTGGAATCAGTCTAAGCACTTCACTCAAAGTTTATGTTGTCCAACAAATTTGCAGGTTCTACAGATTAGTGGGGACTACACAACAGAGCCTCACACCTAGATGCAAATGCAGTGGAGAGGAACAAAGGTAAACACCTAGTTAGCACTTCAGACGTATTTCAAGAGAGGCAAGCTTTCAACTTTGTTTAGTTCCTGTATTCAAATTATGCATTCACTGTAAGAATGTCAGATGTTTTGGTCTTTCCTAGTATTTACACAAAATAAATTACATTTTAGAGCTCTTATAAGGATTACAATGCAACTGCAAGTAATATAAGGATCTCTTTGTTCAAAGCAATAACCCACTTACCTATCTGCATAAAATAAAATCTGTCATCTGCCTGTTACGTGATGTACTTTGTAGAAGACACATTAACAATTTATGATATTTTTAATTAAAATTGGGGTTAGACAAAACAGAGATCTTTCCAACAAATATATAAACTTTCAGAGTTATCTTACCATTATTATTCACTCAGATTTACTGGGAACTCACAGTTCTCAGCAGCAGGTGCCTTAACCCCATAAGATATTTAAAAATGTATGCGTTACAACCAATTAAGCAGAACAATTTTACTGTCAGTTTTCTCTTTGTTGCCAAATTTTTTGTGGCAGAAGCAAATCTATTTTGGGATTTATTGTGTCACACAAATGTGGCTTTGTAAAAAAAAACCTCAAGGTAGTACATTGCCCTGCCTTGCGTTACCTTATGTCGGGTAGGCAGTATATGGGTGGTGCTTGGGTGTTCCAGTGCATCCACTAATGCATGTTGATGCAAATCTATATTTAAAAAGACTTGTAAACATAGGTTTGCACCAAACTGGTGAGTCGACCTGAGGCTGGTGTAACAAGGAGAAATGTCTTTATTTCTCCTTGTTATTTCCTTGTTGCATAAATGCATTATTCTGCAGCACACATACAAAGAGGAAATAGCTTCATAGGATAGTCTTTGCGTGGCTTTGTAAAAAAAATTAACTAATGCACTGCAGTGCTTTCCGTTGCCATGCGTTACCGTGCTTCAGGTAGGCAATACATGGGTGGTGCTTTGGCATTCCTGTACATTCACTCATGTATTTTGTGTATAAATAATATACACAGTGGCTTTGTAAATAAAAAGAAAACCCAACGCAGGGCAGCATTGAGATATGTGTTACCCTGCATCAGGTAGGCATTACATGTGTGGTGCATTGGGTCTCCCGTACATCCACATATGTATTTTGTGTACAAATAATTTACACAGTCCTCTTACGGCATGCACATCAGCTTCCCTTGGATCAGCTCTCGACTACCACTTTCCTGTAAAAGGATCAAGGTTATTCCCAATTTATGTGAAGAGACATTCCAGCTGGTGAGCTCAAGTCATAGACGTTCCATGATGGCTTTGAGAAAGTCAAAGGGCCTGCGCATTGCAGTGTGCCAGTTAGAGCAAGTCTAGTATTTCCGGCCCAGTCTTACCAGCTCTCACAGGAGTGGAGGTTCCGATTCCCCTGGCACGCATCACTGGCCCGGTGGTGAGCAGAATGACTGGATGCAAAAACAGAGGTGAAAGGTGTCCACACGCTCCTCCACCTACATGGCTGAATCTGCCTAATCTGGCTGATAGTCTTGGTTCGTCCTGGATTGTTGGATAGTTGAATCATTGCTCTTCCTCCACAGGTAATGACTTGCTTCTCCATCACATATGCACACTGCCCCATTGCGACAGCCCTCTCACTTCACCACGGCCCCCACCTCGTATACAGGGTTTGTGACAGCACACACAGGACCCTTCAGGTCACAGCACTGCATAGGGCAACCGCCCTCTTCTGGAGGGAAACATCCTTTACCCTGCAGGCAGAACCATGAACTGCCTTTACTCCAGTCACTACCCCAACTGTGACATTACAATACATTCCTTTACAACACAAGTTGTTACAACGACTTGCTTTAGGGGACACGTTGCTGGACTGGTGTTGAATTTTAAGTCCAACACCTTCCCTACTGATACACTAGTTGGAGTTGTAATTTATACTATTACAAAGTCCAGCGTCCTGCCTAAGGCAAGTCATTGTAATGACTTGCGTGGCAAAGAAACACGTGGTAACATCACAGTCGGGGTAGGGACAGTGGAATAAAGGCATGTTTGGGAAAAGCCTGCAGTTTCTCATACATTCTCTTATAGTTAGAGCAATGCACCAGGAGGATAGCCCTCAATCATAACTGCTGCACCCACCTGGCACACAGAGGTCATGGGCAGCACGCAGGCATTCACTTTGTGCAATTTCAAACACTAAATAGTCATATCTTTCTTTCTCCTATTTCACATCAAAGGTCAATGTCTTGTCTTTAATACGTGGCGCATGAGGTTAGAGTGCGGCTGGCAGGCAGAAGCCACATGAAAGTCAAGTGTCAAACACATCCACTATGTGGCCTAGATTCTTATTACTGTATTCCAAAAAGGGGGAGTGAGAGTGATGCAAGGATTGCTCACCTTCCCAAACACCTAACCATACAAAAATAACAGGAGGAACCACTACTGTGCTTACCCTGTCTCTCTATACCAGCTCACCCTATGGTATTAAAGGGACTCTCAACCACTGGAATTCCAAGTGGCATGCTTCATCGAGTCCTTGTCATGATACATATAGTATATGGGCAGGCTCAACCTTCGTAGCCAGGGGAACTATTTGGTTAATTGGTGGAATCCTAGATTTAAAACAGTCTAGAGAATCGTGAAGGTTAATTTTATTTTCAAAGGGCACGCTGACGGAGTCAAAAACAGGTGGGGATGCACTAAGGAAATGAGCATCCTCTGTATCCGTGGGTCAACGTGTTTCAGCCATCACACCAATGCCTCACCAGGCTAGAAGGCTTTCGTCATGATCTCACGAGGATCCCGTTAGTATACTGTTTGTTTGCATTCCATTGTGAAACTTACATTCACCATACTCACACATGACATACATATCGCCCCATTTGATCCCTATGTTTGCATCTCTTTAGTACTGTCCTATTTAAAATTCCATGTGGGTATGGAGGCAGGTGAACCTTGTAGTCAAACTTTCATCAAAGGTGCCTTCGGCCGTGAACCTATTTGATTCCTTCTTTCTTGGCATCCTAGAATCTTATTACACATGGTGCAACATTACAGTCTATTAAATTCAACCCAAAAGAGACATTTGTCTTAGATCACAGACTTGGGTCAAGCTGGAAAGCCGGGATTAATCCAAGATTTTCTGCTTTCACATTGTTCAGAATAGCCATTAGATGGACATCTTTTTATTTCTCCTATTTTATCAAAGGTTCTCTTATTTTATTAAAGGTTAATGCTTTGCCTTTAATTCTTGGTACATAAAGGTAAAGCATGGCTGCTGGCAGAAGCTGCAACTGTGCACTTTTCACTTCAAATAAAGACTGCCTTGCATAATCCTGTTTGCTCCTGCATGACCCAAATATTTCAATTTTGTGCAGAAGTATCTAAATCTGTCATATAAACAAAGGATTGCGGCCAACAAAGTGAAAACAACTATGGTGCTTTCACCCAAAGTGAAAAAAAAATATTTTCAAAAGCTTCTGTAGCGTGGCATCTACAGTGAAAGCGGCCCGCTGGTAATTAAATAATTAAATAAGCGCAGCCACTAAAGTGAAAGTGGACTGCGCGGTATATTACTTAATTAAGTAAGCGCTGCCGCTAATGTGAAAGAGGACCATGGGATATATTACATAAGAGCAGCTGCTATAGTTAAAGCGGACCACACTGTAATTTGAATAATTACATTACTTTAAAAAAAAAAAGGGGCGGGTGCTGTGATGTATTGGGTGGAATAGGGGAAGAGCATTAAAGAAAATAGTGCTCACCGACTTATAAAGCAGACCATGTATCAACGCCAGTAAAAGGTCCAGTTGTTATGGGAGTTAACAAATGCAGACAAGGCGGTATCAAGGGTGAACTAACAAGCCTAATAACAACTTAGAAGCCAACTTTTAGGAAGGACAATGACACATGCCAATTAAAAATATGTCCGGAGACTGGTTGGGGCTTTAAAGCCATACTCCACTACTGCATGTCTCGCAGGAGCGCATGAGCTGCCCAGGCTCGACCTGGGACGTTGAAACAGGTCCTTACCATGCCCTATATACATGACCTGACCTCCAGCAAAAACATATGGTGCCTAGAGGTAGTAGTGCTGGGACAATTTTTTTGAGTAGGGGATGCTGCCATTAATGTTATGCCACTGAAATTAGAGATTTTGTGAAAACACAAAGCGCTACATAAAGGACAAGTGTAGCAAATGAGCTACGTAGATTCGGCAGGAGTATGGTAGCGCTGTAGTATGTGTCCAGAGTGCATTTTGAAACACATTGTCCCAAATATAGGAGTAAAGCATGAAGTAGCACTGTAATGCCAAATACAGACAGCACATTTTACATGGAAAAGTCCCCTTGATTAGGCTATTACATTTGCATCTTGCATGCAGTTTTACTGCTATACGTATATGTCACACAAACAACAACTTGTTGAAATTTGTTTTCTGAGCATATTTATCGCACAAGTAAAGTGTTTGTTTTGATTTATTAAACTATTTGTAACCATCACAATTCAGAATTAGATATATTTTGAATTACTGTAAAGTTAATTTACAAGTACTTCAAGTACTTCAATTTTGTTGTGTGTTGGAAAACTTTTGACATAATGTAGACTTCTCTTTTCATACTCTCTGTACCCCACGAAGATTGTCTCTTTATTGCAAAATTCACTTACTTTGCAGTAAGAGAAGGGCAAAGTAAATGCCAATTTCCTTATTAAAAAACGTTAAGGAATAATTTGTCAGAAGACAAAGCCTAGCATTTCACCTCTGTCTTCAAACACTACAAGATAATAACAAAATTGAAAGGCCTCATCATTGATAGTAATACTATTAATCCATATGTGTAAAGCGCGAACATGCCACCCTTTAAGTGTTCATGGTCCTGGGGGCCCTTGGGGTGATTAAGTGAGCTATTACCCTGTCTCACATGATGCTGATCTGCCGCCCGCTATCGAACCGTGGTCCCCGTGCTACGGATTCAGCCTCTCTGGCTGCTGCGCCATACCCCTCACCCTAGGTGAACATTCTACTTTTGAACTCCTGCAAGCGTGCTTAATTTAGAAAGTTATGTGCCAGGACCCAAGACATTGCTTAGGATGTAGCTACAGCTTGCCCCGCCCTCTGCCCCTGCAAGTGCTGCAAAGTGCCAGTACCAACGGCCTAGACACAAATAATTTTTTAGTCTATATTGAATTGCTAAATTGACATGTTCTGCTGAAAATAGGCAGACAGTGGCTCCATGTGGGGGCCTGTCATAAGTAAAGTGCTGGTGTTTAGAATTAAATGCTGGTCAGAGTACTGGCAACACAGGCATAAATTAAGCACAGCAGGATTCAAGGTTATTCTGGGAGTACTGCAGCACCTCCTGCATCCTTAGAATCAGCACCCTTGGCTGGAAGGGTGAACAAAAAAATCCTATAGTGACCGATAGGCAGCGTTAGGTGATGGTTACCTGCCACGCTGCTAAGCTTCCACCAATCAAGCCCCCTGCCCCCCTCCCCCGCCTGCACCAGTACCATCTTCTCTTTTAAAGCCATCATGGGCTGTCATGATCTATTTTCTTCTTGCTGCATTTGTACCCAGTCCTGGACTCTCTTATGGATGGAATGCTTTAACTTCCACTTACCTTTCCATTGGATATTGCACAGGGCTCTGATTCTTTCGTTGTAATGCCTCGAGTACCTCATCTGCCGTCCCTCGAGGATATTACACTGCTTACAGTGAGTCATGGGTTTGTTTTGCTCGTCAGATGGATTTGATTATTCATGTATTTTTAGTTCCAGATGGCTCCCTGCACCCCTTCTTGTCCCTGTGTTTGCTGGAGCATGCACCCAGTCCTATCGAGGCCCGTGTGGGCTGGAGTCTGAATCTTGCCTTTATGAGGCACTTTGTGGGCCTGCCTGAGCCTGGTACCACCCTGTGCGCCCGAGAGCATATATACCCTGCCCTTCCTTGAGCCTTGTGTGAGTCAGAACCTACAGCCTGTGCTTTCTCGGGCCCTGTATGAGCTGGAGCATTTGCCCATCCTTTTCGAGGCCTCATCAGAGCCTGAACATGATGCCCCTTTCGGGCTTTTGTGGGCCTTAGTGTGATGCCCACCTTCAGGACCAATCTGGGCCAAAGCTGCTCCCGCCTTGTGTGGGCCGAACCGTATGTCCCCTTCTGTACCCTTAGTCTTCTGTGCCCTATTTCGGCCTGATCCTACTGCCTGTCCCCTTCTGGGTGTGATGTCTTAACTTTTGACTAACTGTCGAAACAAGGGAGGCTCCCAGTGTTTAATATGCAGGCCCACTGCCCCAGACACTACAGGGCCACAACGCCACGTCGCCACCCATAAATCCTCAGATTTTGCCAGGAAGGAACAAATAGCACTCACCTGCGGGTGGCACTGGAAGACAGGGGGAATTAAATTATGGGGTGCCGCTGAGCCGCTCTCTTTCCAGTCTCCCTCTGGCCTCTAAGATGCCTCATCCTGCCTCAGAGTCACAAGCCACGCACTTTTTCCCAATGCGTAGGAGCCCTGCCCCCTGATCATCGGGCGCGCACACACGGAGGGCGGTGACATCTGCGCGCTGCTCACGTGATGCACGTCGTCTACATGACATCATCAATGGTGATCTCATCATGGTCAGGTGGTGGTGTTTAATAAATTAAAATGAGAAGGGCGGCGGCCTGCCACCTGATCAAAGAGCCTGCCTGCCTGCCTGAAATTAAAATCAGCGGACATGCTTCGGAGCATGGTGGTCACTGTGTTCTATTGTTGGGGCCGATTTGGACTGACCGTGACTCACGGTCGGTCCAAATCGGCCCCAACAACAGAACCGGCCCCCGTCTCAAAACCGGCCCCCACCCGGTCCAGCCTACCGGGGGATTGCCCGGTGCCCGGAGTGACCAGTCCGGGCCTGCTGGGGACTCAAAGCACAAGATGCCGCCGAGCCTCACGGGCTCCCAAGATCCAAATGTGCCCCTGCGTTGGAGCGGCCCCCTCTCAGGCCGCCCAAGAACTAATGCGGCTGCGCTCCCGGGGACACTCACCGGGACTCTCGCTGGGACTCCTCTTGGTGCTCTCTCCTCCCCCGCCCTCCTCCCCGGCAGCGCTACTCACCAGCTGCCTCTCCGGGAAGGGGGGGTTGCACCACGCTTCACCCGGTCCCCAATCTCGGGACCAGGACTTCGGAAGGCGGAGCCCTCGTGGCTCCAGGCTCATTCTTCGGCCGGGCTCCCTCATGGCGGCCTCTGCAGACACCCGGGAGCCAGCCAATGGCAGTGCGGCTCCCGGGACGAGCCTCCCCCTCCTCCGACGCCTCAGCCAATCGCTGCGCGGCTCTGCCGATGACACTGCGGGGCTGGGGCCAATCCCAGCGCGGCGTCACTGAGCGGGCTCGTCGCTCTCCGCCAATGGGAGCGCAGATGCTTCGGTCTCTCTCCTCTGAGGATTGTAGAACACAGGCAGCAGCAGAGAAAAGCGTAATAAGGCAAATAAAGCGCTCCCAAGCGCTGAAGGCAATTCACAGAGCTCCCCAGCGCTGAAGGTCCAGGAAAAGCGCCCTCAAGCGCTAGCAGTAAAACAAAAGCGCTCCCAAGCGCTAGAAGGGGAAAATAAAGAGCTCCAAGGCGCCAGTCCAGCGCAAGTACAAGTAAAGCGCCCCTCAGGCACTAGTGCCCCAACAGTCCTCCACAAAGTCCTTCAGGGGTCCAGGACAAGTCCATCAGATATCCAGGGGCTGGGCAGGGCCCAGGGATTCCCCTGGGCCCAAGCAGCAGCACGCCCCTGGTAGGATTCAAGTCCGAAACAAGAACATTTTTAGAGTGTCACAGCACCCTTTTTATACCCAAAATCCTTTGTCTAAAGGGTGCAGGCAGTGTGAGAACCAGCTAGAACTGGTTATAGGGAATTCCTTTCACTGGCCAGCTAGGCACATCAGAAGCACCCCACGGGGTGGAGCCAGCATTGTGTGGGGAAAACCCAGCCTCATTCAGGACCCTCAACCAGACGGTCAATCCACAAGCAGGCCCAGGCTCACTCCTCCCCTCACATCAGCATGCTAAACACTCCATTCACCACAGGGGCAGACCCTCCCAGACTCTTGGAGCCAGGCTCACCAGCCAGCCTCAGCCAATCACACGCCAGACACAAATTACACAAATATGCCAGCTTCTAGAAGTTGCACTTCTACACTAGACACAATCATGCCACATATATCATTACGCAGCATTCAATCTCACGAGTTTGCACATACCAAACTCGGCCCTGCACTCCCCACACATCAGGAACTACCATGGTCACACATATTCCCCATGCATTCCTATGGGAGGGCAGGTCACTCACCACAAATACACAGAGAGCTCACGCACTTTACACTGTACCACAGTGAAAAAGTGCGCAGAGGCCTAAAATCACCACCACCAGGTTCCAGAAACAGGCTAGAAAAAAGCAAAAAAGTTTCGGGGTGAACCTGCCAAAAGGGCCGGGTCCAACAGCTGCCAAAAGGCAACATTTTTTTATATGTAGCTTTCAAAAGTGTGCGTATTCTACCTAAATCATTAGGGTTTGCAAATATACTCATAATGCGCTCAAATGTACTCATTATAGACCTGCTAAACATATATGTGAGGCGTTAAGATCTGATTGCACTTCTCATTATACCATTTCCTGTAAAGTCATGGCTTGTGATGTCACTGACTGTGATGCCACATGTGATGTCACATGCTGTGATGTCACTTGCATACTGCCTAACTAGGTAAATCCCCCCACTTTTTTTAAGACTTGTGCCCTGATAGTTTAATATATCTGGCTCAATGATCGTTATTTCCCTATTACTATTAGCCACACAAGCGTGGCTCCTTTAGCCAAAATAGGATCTTTAGTCAAAAGCATGCTGCATTCTGGAACTTGTAGGCCCAAAGTTAGATTGAGAAAACTGAAACTTACGTACAATTATCAAAGTGCAAGTGCCTAAAAGACCAAGTTAAAATGGACTGTGCTGACAACTTTCTACACATCAAATATGGCGAGATGCAAGGACGCTCTGAAACTTTCTGAATAGAGGGGTAGGCCTAAGTTTTAGACAAAGACCCATGACTTTGCATGTCGTCAGTCTGCTGAGAAAACTGGAATCAAAGAACAGCCCACATGTTTCTCTTCCCATGCACGTCTTCAGAGGCCGCTGGGCTCGTCGGGCTGTATCTGCCGCTAGGGGCACGAAGTGCGACGTGGAAGGAAAAAATGAATCTTGGCGAGGAGCAGCAGCGCTGCTTGAGTACCGAGGCAGACTCGTGATCCGAGAAAGCACGCGGGTCGGAGTCTCCAAAGGAGCGGGGAAGCAAGGGAGGCCGGCACCAGGGAGGGCAAGAGGAGGTGGGAGCTACATCGTTGAGGTCACATACAGGGTATCTAGGAAAAAGGTGAGAAGAGCGGCAGCTCAGCTATCCCGCTAGCTCACTGACAGCCAGAGAAAGGCAGGGGAGGGAGGCTGCAGCTTTGAGTTCCCTGACAGCCTGGGGAGGGGCCCGGCATCCTCGAGAACAGTGACAGGCAGCCAGGAAAGTGCAGGGGTGGCTGCTGCAGTCCCGATCACACAGACAACCGCGGAAGGAGCGTGGGACAGACGAGAGGGGAAAGTGAATGCTGTCCCGGGTAAATACAGAAATAAATCAGGGTAGGGGAGAATTTAGCTTGCAACCCTGTGCACACTAACTGCAAGAACACGATGCCATCAAGGGACAAGAGGTAGTACCGCTGGTGAACACCCGGATGGTAAAAGCAAAGAAAGGGGTGGGTCTGCTTCTTAGGGCGAGCCACTGTCAGCCAGCAAAGGTAGAAAAGGAGGCAGATCTGAACACACTGAAATCAAGGGTAGAGGATGAGGAAGATCTGCTGCTGCTGAGCACACTGACGGACAAGGAGCCTGAAGAGGAGGAGGCGCTAAGTATGCAGGTGGCGTCTAAGCACTCGCCCGAGTCCAAAAACTGCACCTGGCACAGCAGCTTCACTGAATGCCACTTGACAACTATTCACTGATCGCAGCCAGTGGTGGCAGAGCACTGCACGCTCCAGGCGCTAGAATCCAGTGAGCATGGACGGGTTGCTGGTGGTCTGCTTGATTTCCCTGGCTATGTTCCTGGGGTGCTTCCTCCTCGGTCTCATACCTCTGGCCATCAAACTCTCCGAGGTAAGTGCATTCGTTCAACTTGTGCATAAGCTGTTTGTAGACAACTGACTGTGTCCATTATTAAACATGTACGTTTATTTGTGCCACTGACCTTGTTGTCTTGGCGCTATAAACGGGGTATTAGTGTTGGGGGAAGCGCCGTTATTGTGAGTTTGGTTTCAAGCTGTGAAACTTCTCATCATCCTCCTCTGCTTTCTTGTTTACCTATCTGTTTGCTTCTGTTTGCTGTGTGATCACTGAGTGTTCTTTGGGACTGACTGTTCTTCTTTATTTATGATATATTCTATCCTGTCATGTCAAATATGCCTCAGAGTGGGGAGTTGGACTTTCAGTTCCTGGCAGCCGGGTGTACTGAGAGGGCGCGCCCCGGCGGCGGCCCCTCTGTGGTACCTATTTACTACACCCTCGAGCCCCGTGGCACGTAGCGACGTCCTCATGACCTTTGCCCCCTGACCGTGCGCCGTGCCCTGTACGTGCAGCTCGTGAGCCGGTGCACGCGCCACTCCGAGTCACCCCGGTTGGAGCTGAGCTCCCAGAGGGCGCGCGCCTCGGCGGGAGGGAGAAGTCAACAGAGACTGCGTCCGTGGAGACGGCGCATTCCGACAACACACCGAGGGCTCTTCAGGAATCCCAAACACGCCGAGGGGCAGCCGGGTGTGTGCGCAGCAGCACTGCGAGAAAACTACCACTCACCCGCTACTAATGTCTATATAGCCTATGAGGGGAATCCTTAGAGGTGGGCAACCCCCACAAAATTATTTCCCGACTAATCGCCTGACGTCCAAATTGCATTTTGTAGCGCTTACTACCCCTGACGAGGCGAGGTGTCGAAGCGCTTTTTCGGCGAGTATTATAGTGAAATATGAAAGTGATTTCAGTGGTGGATAGGTTAGTCAGTTATTTGTATTCAGAAGGATAGCGGAAGGATAGAAGAGGGAACAAGTTTGCAATTATATAACGCTTGGTACCCCTGATGGGGTGTTGAAGCGCCTTTTTACAGCCAGTAGCATGCTACTCCGGAACCCAGAAAGGATTAGGGGTGAATTAGTATAGTGAAATATGAAAGTAATTTTAATGGTAGATATTAGTCAGTTATTTGGATTGAGAAGGGTAGTGGAGGGATAGAAGAGGGAAAAGGGTTTGCATATATGGGGTGTTGAAGCGCTTTTTCAGGGGGTTGCATGCTACTCCGGAACCCATCTTATCTTATCTTATCTTAACAAAAATTTGTACAGCGCACGTTCACCCAGGGGTTTCTTGCCGCTAACCGATGGAGCTGGAGACTAAGGCCAAGGGGAGAGATGGAGAACTAGGCCAGCGTCTGAACAAACAGCCACGTTTTAAGCTGCCTCCTGAACTGGAGAAGAGTGGTGGAAGAGCGGATCTCTAACGTAAGGGAATTCCACAGTTTAGTGGCAAGCCTGCGTCCTCCTTTCCGTTGAAATTTAAAACGGGGGACAATCAGGAGAATCTGAGAAGCAGACCGCAAAATGCGAAGAGGAGTGCACTTGGGCAGAAGTTCCTGGATGAACCTGGGACTGCGTGAATGAAGAGCTTTAAATGCCATGCAGGCAGTTTTAAAGAGTGTGCGCTGCATGACAGGGAGCCAGTGAAGTTGCTTCAACAGCGGTCTGGCAGATTGCCAGCGAGAGAGATGATAGATAAATCTGGCAGCTTGATTTTGGGCCAGTTGAAGACGTTTAGTGAGCGTCACCGGGAGGCCCAAATAGATGGCATTGGCATAGTCTAAATGAGAAAGTACCAATGCCATCACAACCTGGGTTAGAGCGGACTGAGTGAGCATTCGGCTAATCTTTCTTATTTTCCGCAGCTGGAAAAAGCAAGATGACACCACAGCGTTGACCTGAGGCTTTAGTGATAGCTCATCATCAATAAGTACCCCTAGGTTTTTAACCACTTTTGACGGAGTAGGTGGCTTACCGAGTTTGAGCGGCCAATAATGTGGTCCCCAGAGGAGTTTGCTTTTACCAAAGAGGACAAGCTCCGTCTTCTCAGGATTCAATTTCAGATGGTTACTATCCATCCAATGACCTATGGAGATCATAGTGGACTGGAATTGGTGCACAGATTCTGGGGAGTCGTCAATAGTAAAAGTAAGTTGCAGATCGTCTGCGTAATTAAAAGTGGTGACTTTAAAATGTTTTAATAAGTGCAACAGAGGGAGCATATAAATGTTAAACAAAATAGGAGATAAAGAGGAGCGCTGAGGGACCCCACAGGTAGTATGGAGTTTCGAGGAAGAGAAGGGAGGTAGACCGACAACTTGTGAGCGGTCACTAAGGAAGGATCTGATCCAATCATGGGCAGAGCCACGGATGCCGGCTAATCTGACACAGTCGCGAAGAATGTACCCATAAAGGATTAGTCGTCAATAAGTATAGTGAAATATGAAATTTGAGAAGTGGACATGTTAGTGTATTATTTTGATTCAATAGGATAGTGGAGGGATAGAAGAGTGAAGAATTTAGACTTTTTTTTGGGAGGTCATACTAGGAGTAGGAGGCTTGGGATGAGTAAAAAGGGATGTGGAGGGGAAGAGTAAGAGGGAATAGTTTAGAAAGGTTTGTTTTGGGGGATCGGTATAGTAAAAGGGGTGTCAGATGGTGCAAGGAGGGGTGGAGTAGGGGAGAGTCTAGAAAGGGCTATTTTGGGAATCATAGTAGTGGTATGGGGTTTGGGATGAATGAGAGAGTGGATGTAGAGGATATAGTGATAGAGGTATAGGGTGAGGAATAGGGAAGTGCATTGGAAAGAGTAGTAGAAAGAGGTTTGACATGAGTCAGAGAGTTGAGGTAGAAGATATATCGAGAGAGGGATAGGGTGAGAAATTGGATAGGGTATTGGATATGCTGAATTAGAAGAAATTAATAAATATATAGATCCAGAAGTACATGGAAAGTATATAGATGCATAAAGAAAGTAAGTATATGTAGATTAAAGATATTGATAGAGGTATTGGGTGAGAAATAGAGTAGTGCATTGTATATGTTTTTTTTGGGGGGGGAGTA
This sequence comes from Lissotriton vulgaris, assembly GCF_964263255.1. Classification (NCBI taxonomy): domain Eukaryota; kingdom Metazoa; phylum Chordata; class Amphibia; order Caudata; family Salamandridae; genus Lissotriton; species Lissotriton vulgaris. The sequence goes on along the minus strand of NC_141694.1, from coordinate 1,729,349,865 downwards.
ATAAATATATAGATCCAAGTACATGTAAGGTATATAAATGCATAATGGAAGTAAGTATATATAGATTAAAGATGCATTCAATAAACTCTGGTTTTCAAGTGTTGTACTTAAAAAATTAGATACTGCTTACGCAGAACAATCCTGGGCCCGAGTGCCGGTCCTGCACATTGGCATCCCAGTGTGGGTACACGACCCCGAATTGTCCGGGCAAAAATAATGGCTGGTAAAATAAATGTGCGGGCCGGGCAAGGGCTGTAGGCACAAGATTATCCTGGCCACTGGATGCGGGGAAAGCGTGCAACTAAAGGAAGGAAGAAAGGAAAGTGGAAAAAAAAGACAGGAGAGGGCAAAATAAAAAAACTCAAGAAGGGCAGACAGAAAGAAAAGGAAAGCAGATAAAAGAATGAAAAAGATAGAAAGGTAGGATAAAATGAAGGATAAGAAGCAGAAAAAGAAATGATAACGCAAAGAAAAAGAAGGAAGTACAAAAAAGAAAGCTGAAGAAAAGAGCGAAAGAAAGAAAAAAGAGTGGAGTGAACGAAAGGCAAGGAAGAATGAAAAATAAGGAAGAATAACAAAAGATCAAGAAAGGAAAAAGTAGTAGTATGAAAGAAAGAATAAAGAAAGTGAAAAGAGAAACAGTGGAAGACTGGAGGAAGGAAGGAAGAAAACAACAGGACAAGGAAATGACAGTAATGCGAAAAAGGCATGAAAGAAAAGGAAAAAGTGAATAAAGCAAGACAGAAAGAACAGAAAACGAAAGAAGTAGCGAAATACATAGAATGAAGGAAAGAAATCAAGATTGGGGGCACAGGATACACATCATGTTAGGAACAGCCTTTGTAAAAAGACAGCTGCATGCTCTCAAACCAGCTGAAAAGCAATCAGTGACTACTGGTAGCTCCTAAGACCTGTCGGGGATTTCTTATCTAACTCCTAATCTGAAGATTTTCACTTCCTTTCTCCTCATTGCTGCAGTTGGTGTTGCTAACCAACACACAAATCCAGCAGCTGCGTGCGTCAACTACAGACAGACTGCACCTGCTGCTCACTTCTGTCTGACTGTGGAGTCCATCCCCAGCCTTTATCTTGACTTTGCTTGGTCCCTGCTGAAACGACTGTTTAGGTGTAGTGACGCAACAAAATAAGTCAGTGGCTGGGAAACATTTAAACAGCATGAATTGTAATGCATTTATATGTTGAAATGCAAATATTTTCATTTGGGAAATCAATGGTCTTGGCCTGCTTGCGCCTGATTTCAAAGATGCTGTGGTGTTCACAATGAGACAGTAAGTGTGAACAGTTAATACCCAAAACTATTACAAAGTTTGCAAATGTCCACAATACTGCATTTTTGCATAACTTAGTTGCGTAAAAGGAGCAAGGGAGTATCCAGAAAATTAAAATACCCCCCCTGCTTTGCACTAGAGCTCTGATGGCACCAAGCATGCAAGCCCTCGACTCCTGTTACAAGAGCTCTCTGGTCTCTTTATTTCAAGCATCTATCCATTTATAAAGATCATTTCACCCCTACCTTCGTCTGCTGATACCCACCCTTCTACCTTTGCATTCTGTATTCTGTTGTACATACAATTTATTTATTAGCCATTCTTTACTTTCCTTGTTTCTTACCTCTTAACATTCTGTTCTTGTATTCTGATGTTGTTATGGAGATGGACATTATTTTACTGTCAGTTGGCTCCCTGGTCAACTGAGAGGTGTCCGTTATGCTGCTGGCTCTATTAAAGTCGATACTTACTGGCTGGCGTACTGTCATGGTTAGTACTGTTTTTCTGTAACTCCTTCATGCAACATTCAGATTGTTCTTTAACCGTAGCTAAGTCAATGGCTACTTTTAACATGGGGGTTTTAGCCACCCATAACCTTTCTTGCATCTTTTTGTTATTACATTGAACCATCAGTTTATCTCTTATTAATTCATCCGCCATGGCACCAAACTTGCACTTTATAGAAAGGTCTCTTAATCTGCCAACAAGTCCGTCGACAGTTTCATCGTTCTTTTGGTGGTGTGTATAAAACTTGTAACAATTCATCACAACATTTTCTTCTTTGGCATATCTAACTTCGAGTCTACGCACTGCTTCTTTATATTCATCTGGCACAGGTTCTCCATTAGCTTGAAGAGCTTGAGAAAGATATCTAAAAATACGTTTCCCCTTCTTACAGAAAGTACTCAGTGAAGGTGCCTTTTTTACTTTCTGATTTATTATTTCTTTTGGTCTGATAAAGGAGGAAGATGTGTTGTACTTACCATTTATGTATTAGCCCTTCTTTACTTGCCTTGTTTCTTACCTCTTAGCATTCTGTTCTTGTATTCTGATGTTGTTATGGAGATGGACATTTTTAGGTCTCGCGCCTGCGATGCATATGGCGAAGCCATATGCCATCGCGCAGGGGCGATACTATTGTTGCCGGGTCTGCTTCCCAGAAGACAGGAGATGTCACGCGCACGCTCTGGAAAGCGATCGGCGCCGGCCGCGTGCGCGTGTTTCCCAATCTCCTGTCTCTCTGGGAAGCACACAAGCAAGCCCAGCAAGCCCCGCAAGCCCCGCCAAGGCGCCACGAGTGAACGCAGTAAGAGTTGTGCAGCCCGCGCTGCAGCTGGTAACATTATTTAGTTTCTATCCAATAACGTCGTAGTTCTGCCCTGTTATTAAATACATTCATTTCATTTTGTTTTCCAGCACTCAAAACGTCACAAGATCATTTTGTGTGTCTCAAAGAACGGGTTGTGATGGCATTTCCTCCTCCAGCAAGAGTAATTGAATCCCCTTGTGTTTTTTTTTTTCAATTTGGAGTCATGTGTATAGCGTGCATCTTTAGTATACTTACTACACACTGCTTCAGAATTGTTTCCTGTGTGCAAATATTGGAAATATATATATATTTATATATATATTTTTAGCCCACAGTTTGTATGAAATAATTCATAGAAGTGACTAGTTGCACTTCTGTGGGTTAAATCTTTGTTGGAACCGTCATTCGTGGGGAAGTGGGTGGTTGCCGGGCTCGCGTGTGTGTTGATGACAGGCCCGCAAGAAGCACTAGGCCTCCTCTTGGCTGAGGCCTAGTTGAATCTGATTACTGGATTAGAGGTGCCTGCCCGTCCGTGTCACTTTCAGTTACCAGGTTACTGGTTCGGAGGAGCATTTCACCCAGTGCTCCCAGATCCAGGCCCCTCTCTGCAACACATTCATGTAGAAACGGGAGCCCTGCCGAAAACATAAGCACAAGAAGACCGACTCGCTAATTTTCTATAGTCGGTGTCTACTTAACTTCTGAAGCTAGGAGCGTTACAAGACTTAGTCACACTTATGCGTATATACATAAGTGAATCGGGCCTAGTATTAAGAAACGGACAGCACAGACCCTCTTCCACTGCCCTGGAACGCCAATTTATTTTATACAAACTTGGTTTCATTTAGTAAAAAACAAAAGCCTGTGTTGTGGGAATGCGCGAGCCGTAGTACCATTATTCCACCCCCACTTGTCTGCCTCGTAGGTAGCTTTCCATGTTATCTGTTCACACTTTAAATAACATCTACATTTTCCAAAAACAAGGAAGAAGCTTGCTGTCCTAAGTTGTTTATAGTCGACACACTCGGTATGCAGACTCGAAGCAGGAATGCACATTGCTGTACAGAATTGTCTTATATAATTCTAAATTATTTATGGTGTATGTAAAGCGCTGCCTCGGAGCGCTTTGGAGGTAGGGTCCAGACAAGATAAAGAGGGGTGTCAAGTTAAATTGAATTGACTTGCATGAACTGACGTTGAGTTAAACCCTTTGTGTGTGTGTTTTTTTATTATGTTTGGGGTGCTCTCTAATAAAAAGCTGATAAACCGGTTCATTCCTGCCGTGGTCCGCGGATGGCTTTATCACCTTATCAGTGTTTTCTAAATACCAAGCATGTTGTACAGGCAATACTACTCATTAATACGTGATATAAATCGACACGTAGACTCATTTGTGACTGGAGGTATGGGGAGACATATTTGTGTGGAACCTGTGTATGTGGTGAGGTCGAACGCAACAGGCACTTTGTTTTAATTTGGTGAGTTGTGTAAGGTGGCGACTCAGGGCGAAAGGGTCAAACTTGTTTCAACCATGGTCTCCCGAGCAAAAGGAATGTTTTGTGATTTAGGAATTTTCTTCTCTTTTTTACCGGTGAAATAGGGCAACGCAAGCAGGATAGGTGAGAATTTAGCATGTGGGAAAAGTGTATACATTTATATTAAAAAATGGTCTTTGACGTATTAGTTGCACGATTTTATGATGTCTGCTATCCTCAGTAAACCTACACACCAACCAGATTTCTCTGCTCCTGTTTCCTTCAGACCTCCTTTGGTGGGTTGACTGGTAGGCTCACATGAGGACAATTTACTTTTGAGTTTATTTTGTATTTTTATTTGTAGTGCAGGCCACATTTTCATGACAGGGCGCTCTGCACAGATGCAGATATATCGTGTACAAACGAAGAGCAAAATATCACGGAGCAAAATCTTTCAACAGAAGGACATCAGGTTTCTACTTAGAGTTCTCCTGACCGAGGCGGCCTTGGGGGTGTATAGACTTTAATAAGAGGTCAGAAATGTAACCCAAACACGATTTCTGCAGAGATGAACGCTGCATTGAATACTTTGATGGGACTATTTAAGTACGGCGTAGTAAGCAGTCGTGTGCTGAACTGTGGGGCCCTCTGTAATGTAGGCCTCAACTGCACATCAGGAGTGCATGGGCCCTGGGCCCTATGCATTCAATCAGCATTGCAGCCTTCCGATTTCAGTGCAAATTCGAGTATATGAGCCGTGCAGTGCTCTAGGTCTGTGAGGGTGTCTGTTAGCAACAGCTAACCACTCATAAACAATGTTTATATACCAATTGTAAATTAACAAAAAAGTTATGCAAAGCATTGTCAGAGACAATGCCAGTAACTCAAAATTTAATGCTGCGAGACCTATTGCATTGCAAATGCTTGTTTTACTGTTAGTTGGCTCCCTGGTCAGTTGGGAGGTGTCCGTTACGCTGCTGGTTCTATTAAAGTCTGTACTTACTACTTACCTATTAGTCGCCTGCGTAGTTACTTCACTACATATTCCATTCATTCTTTCATCCATCATTCAATCTACATCCACCCATTCACTCTGCTATCCATCCTCATCCATTCACCCACTCTGCCAACAATCCATCCATCCATCTACCCACCCTGGCAGCTATACATACATCCAGTTTATCATCCACTCTTCCATCCATTAGTCCGCCCCTCCGTCCATCCATCCATCAGTCCACTCTGCCATCTTTTCACCTGTCCATCCACCTATGCATTCCTTTACTTTGCCATCCTTTCACCTGTCCCTCCATCTATCCATACCTTCACACGGTCCTCCTTTCACCTGTTTATCCATCCACCACTTACCCTTTTACCCACACATTCATCCACCCACTCATTCATCTGACCCTCCCTCCCTCCCATCCATCCATCATTCCTTCTAATATTCCTTTCTTCTTTCTTCTTTCCCTTTTTCCATTTACTCATCTTTCGTTCTTCCTTGCACCTGTAGGCTCTTCTATTCTATGTTCATTTCTTGCTATACTTATGGGCTTTTATCTATCACGTTGCAAACAGAAGGGGCCATAAAGAACTCCTTCCCCGTTATTGATGCTAAAGCAAGGAGGTTTTGAACTGGTTGGATGTTGATTCCTGTAGAAATGGTGCCAGGGATGATGACAGTGCAGCCGATCGAGTCCAGGAGTATAGAGAGTATTCTAGGGGCTGTGAAGTAGCTTTCCTTCTTTGATTGTTGTGCATAGGATCTATGCATTGCTCTGTAGTAAGTTCCAACGCTGGCATTGCAATACATTATATCTGGACATACAAATTGTCTCTCCATTACTCAGAACATAAAGGTAAAGTAGGTACCAGATGTTCGGGAGTACAACCGGGTTTACTGTATCGTACAGTAAGTCCTTGTGCTATTTTCAACACATTCCATAAAAGGCTACTACAGATACAAGATTTTACATAGTCTCTGTGTTTCTGTTTTTGTCGCACAATCAATTTATTAGTGCTGTAGTATTATTTTAATTTTCTTGTAAATTTAAAGTACATATCTAAAATTAATTTACATTAATATTCAACATAAGCATATATTTATTTTTGAGCTAAATAACATTTTTTATTGTTCCAAATAGTTTACCATGCAGCTATATCTGCCTGACTGCTGAGTTTCCTATGGCAAAGTATAGGGAAAAGTAAATAAATCTATTTAACTTAAAAATAAATATTAAATATAACTTGCAGTCGGGATACAGCAAGCAACTTTCTATGCAGCCCCAATAGTGTTTTCGAACATTCTCAAGAGGGCAGATAGCTATTTTGCAGCACCAGTTACAACTGGACCGGACGTGTCATACTCTGTTTACCTGGATCTGCTTGCCAGGGTGCCCGCTAAGCCTCGGTCCCTCAAGAATCTCTCCTTACAATGCAAACTGGTCTTGGCAGGCCGGCAGAAGGCTTGAGCTACAGGTGCAGGGAAAGCGTTCTTGGCTTCCTGGGTGATGACCCCTTACCTAGCTGGGGGACTGTCAGACTTTGGCCCTCAATCCTGGTTACAGCAGCTCAAAGTCTTGGCACTTTTCTTTCCCCTGATGAACTGTGCCGTTGAACAACTTGTGCCACCCAACAGGCTCAGGACTCAGCTGGTGTTGAATGCTCACGTAACATTCCACAACCCAGCAAGTGCATCCTAACAATTCTAGAATTCACACATGTAATATGGAAAACACCTAGAGAAGAAGCACATTACAACACAGTCTGCCTTGCTGGGTTTCAGATTTGCGCTTACCGGACCACTGGAGACATCAGCAACGAGTATTAACTCAATGAACCATCTTGCCAGCTGATCATGATCAGGAGATCCTGTCTTGAAAGCGAAATCTCAAGTCACCATTGTCATCCGACAAGGTCTTGAACTGTGGAGGACGTCAATGGCTTCTCTCAGATACCTGTGTTATACCCCACTACAGCAGCGATGTTCATTTGAATTACTCAGACATTTGTAATTTACTTTGCACTAAATCTACCTTGTTATTATAACCTTCATAATATTTAAAGGCACCCGGTGACCAATATGTAACTCCTGTGTAGCTAATGTACAACTGGAGCAACTTAATAGTCCCTCCCTAACCCATTGCTGCTGTCCATTAACCTACTCTGTCTGATGAGCTTTTTGCACCGATGCATATCAGCACACAGGTGATTGGCTGCTTAGTACCCATGGATCACCCAAATCAGCCATCTTCCAGGCAAACAAACAGTACCTGGTTCACAAGCATAACTTACACTTTGAAAAATGTATACTTTTGACTAAGTTTAGTGCGTTTAGGCTAGTCACAAATTCCGAGTGTAAATTTACTCCAAAATATTAGCACACTTACCCAAAAGTGTAAATTACTCAAAAGTGTATAGCCTCAAGTCCTTCAGTTTGGTGGAAACATGTAAATTGCACTTTCTGGGAACATTTACACTGGGATTTTGTGATTAGCTAAAAAGTAGTTCTCTTTCTTAAAAGTGGAAATTACTGAAAAGTATGTTATCTTTGTGAATCAGGGCCATAATTTTGAGTTTAAGGATATTTTTAACTGAGGCAGAGTTTTAGGTTTAGTTTAATAGTGATTAATATCCCAAATAGCAAACCCATTTTTATATCTATAAGAATCCAGTCTGGTCTGGAATGGAAAATTGTGGGACATATGATTGTTGGTGTGTCAGCTGTCATACATGACAAGTGGCGCCCAGCTGTTGCACAATCATCACAGGCATTCCTCATATCATTGCTGAGTGAAGTTAACAACGTTCTTGTCATCACAGTGGCTATGCCTTTGTCAACCACTGGTGTGATTATGAGTGTGCAAACCACAGCAGTGCCTGGCTAAAAGGACAACACAGCATGTTTACTTTTGTTTCCCAACGTTTTATGACACAGGGAGGGCAGCAAATATATCCTGGTAGCCGCTGCAAAATGGCAATTAAATAAGATTTTTTTCAAATTTGTACAGGAAATATAAATACCCACACCAGCAATCGGTTGCTTCGCATGCACCCACCGAATGTGAGGGTGACAGCTAAGAGGGAACACCACCAAGACAACCCAGGAAAACAAAATATATCAATAACAACTGAACCTCTTCCCATTCCCCAAAGACTCATTACGTCAACATGTGCATGGATACCTGTATGCTGGGTTCTCTGTGCCTGCACATGTGTATGTGAATGAGTGCCTGTTTTAGTGTCTCAGGGTGCATACACTGTACAAAAACCAAAACGATTGACATTATCTTTGCTTGTTTATATTGTAGATCACTCTTTTACTGATGTGTATCTATTATCTTGTGCAATCTGGAAGATTGTTTTGGTGTACTGCAAAAAAGAACATTAGTACTATTTGGTTCTTTTAAGCAACAACTTACCAGATACGACTGTGTTTCTTAATATAGTCCATTTACATACTCCTGTTTCTTAAACTGTGTTGTTTTCTATGGCATGCTGTTAACATCTGCTTGTTTAGATTGGTTGGTAATTGAAGCATTTTGTTTAAAAAAATATTTTATAACGTTTGGATATTTTAGCGACAACCTGCTTTTATATGTTTCTGATTGACTTCTATCTATTTGGAAGCAGTTTGCACTTGCACTTTCATTATTGGTAAAAAAAATAAGTCATCAGGATAGAACTGTTGGTGGGGCTGGTCCAAGAAAGTACCTGTCTTGGGGCACAGTTATATATTTTTTTTATGTTAAGTATGTGTATTTATATTTATATGATATTTGTTTTGTACAATTCATGTTGCTTTTATGATCCTAAAGATAAAAACAAAAAGCTTTTCAATCAATCGTTTTTTTTTTACAGCAAAAGCTGCACTTTGTGAGCTTGCTAGGCGCCGGCCTCCTGTGCGGGACAGCTCTGGCCATCATCATTCCAGAAGGGATTGAGCTTCTAGAAGATTCTTCAAGAGGTCAGAATATAACATGTTTGTCAGTTGCCAACAGAAAAAAGACAATAAGCCATTTAGTTCCACTAAACGGGATGGGTCTGAGGTGCCGGGTTTTTAGAGACCCGGTGGTGCCAGGGGACCACACCCGAAGACCTCTGGGTTCTCCCTGTTCTGGACTACAGAAACACAGAGTCTTCTAGTTGAAGTCAGAGATCGAGTTTTATTGGTTGCAACCAAGTAACATGTGTCCTAGAATTACAACAGCACGGGCTGTAAGTTCTCAGGAGACTGTTCGATTTTACAGAACCAGCCTTCTCCTTATATACAGAAATAACAGCTGCGGGCAAGAATTCTTGTGTTTATGATATGGTTATACACATATTTCTACAATAATACAAAGAGCGAAGTCATGCTGATCAGCACATATTTTAGAAGTCCAGATCGTGATGGATTACCCAGCCAGGCCCAGAATTCCCATCAGATATCGATGAAACACCAATAAGGTCGGGCATCCTCCCGTCGTAAAACTGGTCATAAACAAGGAACGCGGACAGGTGTACGTGTGTAGAAAACATGGTCTGTATGCGGTGAATGGTTTATGGCATGTTGTGCTTTGATGATATCTTACTCGGCCACTGGGCGAGGAGCTGCCCAAACAGGTTTGGCTGGAGGCAGTGGAGTCAGCTCGGCCAGGTCATGGGGAAGTCAGCTACGGTGGATGTGTCCTTTCAGATCAAACTCGGCCTTAATCGATTGACTATATGAGGGCAAGTCATAAGATGGATGCCGTTTACAAAATGGAGTCCGAGGGTTCGGAACGGAAACCACGATTTAAGGGTGTTAGCATCACTCAATCGTGACGCAAATGCATAGGGATAATGTCCTAATCATTACCGGTCCGTCGATACCAAATTCGTCATGGTAAGACGATATTTTGTGATACGAGTGTTGGACCTCGATACCGGTGGAACAGCAGGGTCCGGAATTTCAGTACCACAGACCCTCCTTTTGCCCTCATACTAGGCAATAACTCATGTTAATCTGAGTTCAAATCTGTATTGATGAATTCATGGAGATGCTGCTGTAGCATCATTCTGTTGCTCAATTCGTCCCTTGATACAGGCTTCCTTACACATGAAGTAGCACAGAGGCCACATATTGCAGGAGCGCACTGTACAAACAGGCAGAACATAAACAGAATGGCTAGGATCATCCCAATGAAGATCAGAGTTTTCCATCCCCAGGCAGAGATCAGTTCCCAGAGCCACCCTAGCAGGGACCAATCCCCTTTCTCCATGTGAAGGGAATCAGATATTTTGTGTAATTTGGAGATGGCCTGGTATACTGTCGGAGCATTGTCAGGGATGAAAATGCAGCAACTAGATTGGATCACTCTACATACACCACCACGGTCTGCAAGTATGACATCTAGGGCAACCCTGTTCTGGAGTGTCATAAGTCGATCCGACTGAAGCTCAGCTGTCAAGTTGCTAAGGGCACCGGCCGTTTCAGTCACGGCGGGCTCAACTATCCTCGTCAACTGTCGAATGTTCCTGCTGTTCACCATAGGCCCCCAAAATGGCAGAAAACCCTTTGCGAAGTCTCCAAACTCTTGACCCGCAGTGTCGTCTTGACTCACGACACCCCTAACTGTCCTTGTCCGATGGTAATCTGCCCCGGCCGTGTAGGTGGGTGGCAGCAGAAACGAGATAAAGCATGTGCCCGAGAAGTCAGTGGGCAACCAGGTATAGGCTTTGTCATGGCAGACGAAATAGGTGCCTTTAGCCGCCGAGAATGGAGGGGAAGTTCGGGAGGCAAACACATATGTTTCCGTGCATACGCTCTTCCCCAACTGTGCTTTGGGATCCCTGCCAATACCTTGCAGACATAAGTGACCTCGGTGGGGCACTATCCAGACTGGGGAGGATTTCTTTGTTTTCTGGCTTTTGTTTAACACCTTGGGTGCTAGGGGTTTTCCCGCTGGGTGCTGAAATCTTGAAATCCCATGCTTCATGACAAAGCCAGCTCGTCATAAGCACAGCGCAGGTAACACCCATGACGAGCTGGCTTTGTCATCAGCACTGAAGGGGTTAAAGAGATCCCATATTTAGTCATATTCCAACGACTGTAGGGAGTGAGTTCATCTTTAGGAATCGTTTGATACGTGTCAATATCCCTACTCATATTTCTTATTCCTGCCACTAGTGCCTTGTTGCTGGAGTCGCTCTCTGTGGAACGGGGCGGGTATGGTTCTAGGGCGAACAGGAACATGGTCTGGAAAGCCCACAGAGAACCATAATAACTGAATGGCAGGATGAAGTATGGAATGCCCTTATCTGTTGTGTGCGGCATGAGTCCACATATCCAACAATTCGATGTGTTCATTATAGACTGGTGCTGGTGTAGGAGCTGGATGAAGGAGTTATTTACAAACTCTAGTCTTCTGGCAGACTCGTGTTCAGGAAGAGGGTGAAAGGAGTGTAAAGAAACAGTTGGAGGAGGTGTGGGCTGAGTGTTGTTTACAAAGGTGACTTGAAACGTGGATAAGGTATAACCAATCAAGAACATCGTTATGCTACATATCATCAAAATACATATTATCAAGAATCTCTTTCTTGCCATCACAGTGCACATTTTTTTTTTTAAAGTTCATGTGTCTAGCAGGTCTCTCTACCTTTGGAAACTCCATCCTCTGGTTGCTGCCTGCGGTGGGAGGTTGCTTCTGCCAGGGAGTGCGCTCTGTTCAGTCAGGGGTAATTCCCTCCGACTGACCAGAACCGTTGACCTAAATGTCCCCAGCTGTACTCCCCAGACTTCAACCGCGGCCCTAGCAGCAGAACCGGATGGCGGTTCGAAAATCAAAAATGAGCTAGTTCCCTGGGCGAGAGAGCTGTAAAATCAAAAATAGTTCATGGGAAAAAGGGAAAATCGCACTAATTTGATTATGTCAGTTCCTTGGTCTTGACCTCAGATTATATCGTTCTTTCCCAGGTACGGTGTGATCTTCAAACAATGTTTCAGGTTCTGTAGTGTCCAACTGCATTGACGGTGGCACAGATCCTTGCAAAATACAATCGCTCTCTTTATCGGTACCAGTTCCTTTTAATCGTGCATCGCTGAAGGGGACAAAGCGAGGTATGAACTCTGTCTCGGAGTCAGCGACTCCTTGCTGGACCCACCGGTCATATGGAAGGGGCAGCGGGACCCTTTTGCAATGGGCGCCGTGCACCGAGTGTTTTTTCCTGTGGACACGTACTGCAGAGCGGGTAGATAGCAGGACCTGGAAAGGTCCGGTCCAGCGAGGCTCCTTGTTCTTTGTTCGCCTGAAGTTCCGAACTAGGACCCAGGAGCCAGGTTCGATGGCGTGGCCTGGATCGTCAGACGCCGGCGGAGAGGAGCTGTGGACCTGTTGATGTAAAGCATGCAGTTTAGTTGTCAATTCGTGCAAATAGTCAAACAGTGCGGGGTACTCTATTTCACTCAATCTCTTGGGTCTGGGCACACCCCAGATGTTAGCTGGGCGGCCGAACACAATTTCATGTGGGCTAAGTCCTAATCTGGAATGGACAATCATTCTGGTAGACAGGAGTGCTAAAGGCAGGGCGTCTGGCCACTTAAGACCTGTGCTGGCTTGGATCTTGGCTAATTTTAACTTTAACGTGCCGTTATAGCACTCTACTAATCCAGCTGATTGGGGGTGGTTTGCAGCGTGGAATTTCTGCTGGATGCCTAGACACTCACACACTCTCTTCATCACTCGTCCCACGAATTCACTTCCATTATCACTCCAAACAATCCTAGGCATGCCAAATCTAGGGAAGAATTCTTTGACAAGGGCCTTGGCAGTTGACAATGCAGTGTTGTCCTTAAGGAGGTACGCTTCCACCCACCTGGAGAAAGCGCAAACAACAACAAGCACGTATCTCAGGTTGTTACACCTCTCCATGTGGATGAAATCGAGCTGCAAGACCTCGAACGGGTACGTTGGAGGCGCAAAATGACCAGCTGGAGTCGGGGTTCCCCTACCGGGATTGTGCTTCAAACACACCATACAGTTTCTGACCAAATTCTCTGCACATTTTGGGATACCACTATTCTGCCATACTGGGGCCAACAGCTTACAGATTCCTTTCACACTGATGTGTGCCATTCCATGGGCCATCGTCACCACTGCGAGCACATAGGCGTTAGGTAACATCCATCGCTGATGTTCTGACAGTTCGACCCAACAACCATTCGCATCTAATCTACCCTTGCTTTCTCTCCATTCATTCACCTCTTTCTCAGTGGCATCAGCTTGTATAGATTTCACGCTTTCGATGGTGTCCTCACACATACCCACATCAGGGGTCCATCTAGCAGGACCTACAACATACATCCGACTCATTGTGTTCCTTGCCGTCTCTTTCGTGACCTCATCGGCAAATGCATTCCCTCGACCAACATCATCTTGAGTCTTTCTGTGTGCACTGCATTTCACAATTGCAACTTGTAGGGGCAAGGTCAGTGACTCGAGAAGGTCGTGTACTAGCTGGCCGTGTTGAATTTTTGCACCATGTGACGTCAGGAACCCACGTTCACGCCACAATCTTCCAAAACTGTGGGCTACGCCAAAGGCGTATTGGCTATCAGTATACACATTCACTCGTTTTCCTTTCGCCAACACACACGCTCTTGTGAGTGCGACTAACTCTGCTGCTTGCGCGGAATTGTGGGGGATGCGAGCTGTCTCTACAATTGTGTGTAATGTTGTCACGGCATATGCTGCGGTCGTATCACCATTTGGCAACTTGAAACATGAACCATCAACCCATAACGCATCATTACATTCAGGGAGGGGAGTGTCCTGCAAGTCTACTCTCCCTTTTGTCTCTTCCTCCGTCCTAAAGCAGCAATCATGTTTTTCAACCTCATCTGTCTCGGCTGGAATGGGTAATAACGTAGCAGGGTTGAGTGTATCACACCTCTTTATGTGAATGTGACTCGCTAACAGTGTCAATTCATAGCTGGATAGTCGAGCACTAGTTAGATGTTGTGTTTTCATCCTGTTTAGTAGGATATCTACTGCATGTGGGACCATAACGATCAGAGTATTATTCATGACTAACCCAGCAGACTGTCGAATACAGACAGCTGCTGCAGCAGTGGCCCTCAAGCAACTTGGTAATGCCTTAGCTACAGGATCTAGAGTCGCAGAGAAATACGCACATGGGCGTTGTTTGTCCCCAAAGTGTTGCGTCAAGAATGATAATGCGCAACCTTCCTTCTCATAGACATATAATGTAAAAGGCTTACTGTAGTCGGGGTTGCCCAACACAGGAGCCGAACATAATGCCTCACGCAACTCATGGAAACTCGTCTGACAATCTTCAGACCAAGGCAAAGGATTGGGTGTGTCTTTACGGATTAATGCCAGCAAAGGTTTGGCCAATAGTGAGAAGTTCGGTATCCATTGTCTACAGTACGATGTAATGCCCAAGAAGGCACGCACTTCTCTTTGTGTCCTTGGGACGCTCAGTTCTGCAATTGCCTGTATTCTTTCTGGGGTCAGTCTCCTTCCCTCCGTCGATAAGATGTGACCTAAGTAGGTTACTTCTTGTCGACAAAATTGTAATTTGGAAAGCGAGACTTTGTGCTTCATGTCACATAAATGATGTAACACTGACAATGTCACTTGCTTGCAAACTTCTTCCATGTCTGCAGCGATCAGCAGATCGTCCACATACTGGATTAAAGTTGCACCATCCTGCAGAACAATCGTGTCTAGTTGTGTTTTTAGAGCCTGACTGAATATTGATGGACTTTCACAGTAGCCCTGAGGAGCGCGTTTAAAGCGGAAGCTTCGTCCTCCTAAATTGAAGCCAAAGATATCTCTGCTCTCCTCGGCAATCGGGATGCTGAAGAAAGCGTTCTTCAGGTCAATCACTGAAAACCAATTGGCTGAAGCTGGAACCATTGTCAATAAAGCAGTAATGTCGGGGACGACTGGAAACTGTGGTACAACGATCTTATTCACTTCCCTGAGATCAATCACAAATCGGTACACAGGGGGCTGTGAAGGATCGGTACACTTTAAGACAGGCAAAACAGGACTGTTACAATTGTTGCCTGTTGTCTCTTCGATGACATCTTTCTCGATCAGATCGTAAACGATCGCTGACAAAGCCTTTTCACATTCGTTTGAGATTCTATATTGGGGAATGCGTGGTGACCTAACATTAGCTTTCAATGTTATGACATATGGCGTTATTTCCAAACGACCTACATCATTAGAACCATTCGCCCAAAGTACATCCGGAAGAGATGACAATTCGGTTGGAATATTTTCCTTTGCCAAATACATTGGAGAAATTACTTTTCTTCCTACGGTAAGCTGTACTCCCGAAGGGGAGCAGTACAAAGTTGCATATAATCTCTTTAATAAATCCAAGCCTAACAAGTTTTCGCCACAACCTGTT
This sequence comes from Lissotriton vulgaris, assembly GCF_964263255.1. Lineage (NCBI taxonomy): Eukaryota > Metazoa > Chordata > Amphibia > Caudata > Salamandridae > Lissotriton > Lissotriton vulgaris. Next base: position 1,729,334,392 of record NC_141694.1, on the reverse strand, counting down.
GTAAGAATGAGGGGTGCTTCTAATTCGCATGGGCCAACAGAAATGGGCATGGGACTAGAGATCGGGTTTCTAACAGGGGCGCCAGAAAAACCTACTGAAACATTCATTTCGCCAGACAAAGGTGCGCCAGGAAGTTTTGAGTGCATAATAGAACTTTTTGTAGCACCAGTATCCAGCAGAAATGGCTCCGACACTCCTGATGTGGTCACCTCGACATAAGGTCCATTCTGATCTACTGGAACTGAAACAACTCCCTCTCTTTGTCCATGGCTGTCCTAGCAATTGTTACCCTCATTCTTGTTTTCCGCGTAATAGTCATCTGCATAGTACTGAGCTGACCTGGAAGACGCATTATTCTGTTGGTCAAAGCTATTCATAGAATTCTGAGGCGGAAAAGAAGTGGTATTCTGGGGGAAATTTCCATGGCCCCTACCTCTAGGAGCCTGTTGAACACCTCTACCTCTTTTACCGGAAACACCGTTTAAGCGTCGCGCAAGAGCTGGACAATTACTTTTGAAATGACCCTCTTCTTTGCAATAGGCACATTGATTCGGGCCATACGGAGAACGCTGATGGGAAAACTCGTTTCCTTGCGCGTTTCTCGAATACTGCTGCGGTTGTTGATAATTGGGCTGACTAGGAGTGCGAGGCGGATAGGCTTGCTGGAGAAGAACTTTAGTTTTTAACTCTTTAGTCTTTTTATCTGCCTTATCTAGCTCATCTTTGCGCCTATTTTCGTAGTACTGGGCTGTGGCTAGAATCTGCGCTGACGTGGAAACGGCCCAAGCACTCTCTGAATCTTTCAATTTATTGCACAGTTCAGGAAGCAGATTATGTACAAAATTGTCTACAAACAATCTTTGGCCACCCTCGGTAGCCATATCCTGACCACTATGATCGGTGAAAGTCTCCTCAAATCTCGTGAAAAAGTCAGACACATTCTCATCTTTCTTCTGCTTGCATGCAGACAGCTTGTCCCAATTTACGCGCAATTCAGGCATTAATGTTTTCATGTACGCGATACTCCTACCGGGAAGTTCTGCTATTAGAGGCTCGGGTTTATAACCACCGACTTGTCTAGCATCAGTAGCAGTAATATTAGCCCATGAGTCACCTAGTTCTTGATCATGATCTGTATGACAAATTTTACTCCATAAAGGATGCGGAACAACATTCCCAAACAACATGTCTACATCCGCTAAATTCATTATACATGAGCTGGCAGTCTGTGATAACTCCTTGTAATACCCAGTTGGGTTTTTACGTGGGTCAGGTAGTGTCTGTTTGAGTGCTAAAACTTCAGATCTTTTCCAGGGGACATGTACCCACACACGCTGGAAATGCGGCAGAATTGGTGGATTTACATTCGCATCACCTTCCCTCCATACTGGAGGAACCTCTCTCATGGGGTACTGTCGCGCCTTTTTCTTACCTGACACATCATCTTCATACAATGATCTAGAGACATTTCCCTTACTCCTATAGGATAACAATAAATCTATTGCTTTTTCAACATCGGCACCTACAATCATACCTTCATAGAACTTAAAACGCATACGGAATAATTCCTGCATTTTGCGTTTGGGATCGTTTGTCTCCAAATCTTCACAAAGATATACACACATCTCTTCAAATACGTATCTCTGAGTGGGCGCATCCCACTGACGGAAAACTTCCATAACGGACTGAACATCATATCTAACAGTGTCAGTAACCCATTTGCGTGCTAACTCATTTAGCACTTCTCTTTCCTCGTAATACGGTAGTTGACTACGCAACTGTCTACGTCCTGTTTTAGGGGTCGTTTTAGGGGACCCAAAGAAGGGTGAGAACAGACCAGTGACAGTACTTGCCACTCTCTGTCTGACAGAAGGAGAAGCTTGTGGCGAGGCAGATGCGCCAGAAAAGACAGGCTGATGTAAAGAGGAAGTCGAAGCAACAGCAGAGGTAGTTGAGGCAGTAGCAGACGTAGTATCATAGTGAACAGTTGGAGCAGTGGGCAAAGTTGTAGAAGTAGATGGAGTATGTAGCAAAGGCGGCGGCCCTTGAGAAGGCTGCGCCGGAGAAGTAGGAACCAGCTGAAGAGGGGCTGGTGCTTGTGCAAGAGCTGCATTTCGTGCACTGGGGCGCGGTATAACAAAGCGCTTTGGGGGTGCAGTAGCGTCTAACGCATATGGGGGTGGTGAGTTTAATAAGTGGGACATTAACGGATCTTTCTCTGATGTTCCCTTTGAGCCTTGTCCCTCATGTGGTAACATTGGGTAGCATTTATCTACTGCTAGTTTCTTACTCCTAAGCATTCGTTCACTTTCTTGCTCTTCCTCATTATCCCTGTATGCAACGGCGGCTTGCACCATTGACATACCTCTTTTGGTTTTCTTTGCTAATTTTATTTCTTTCTGTTTGGCTTCTTTGCGCCATAAGCGAAAAGAGTCAAACATCGCCGGCCGGGCTTTCTTCTTGAACAATTTGACCTCGAGGTTGTCTAATACTTCTGAGTCAAAACTACCATATTGGGGCCATTTTAAAACACCATCCTTGCGGGTGTATTTTATCCACACTTCATTATACGTGATAGGACCTACTCCGTGCTTTATATATAACTCATATGTTGGAGTTCCAATCGGAGGAACCGGACACGAATCCTCTAATCGGGAGTCCCTACTACAACCAAGACAAAACAAGTTTCCAAGTCTGCTAAGACCAGGCATCTTCGCTCACTAGTCTAGCTTCAAACTTCAAGGGATTATCTAATTATGATATTGTCGTGAATACACGAATCCCTCGGTTTTGGTGCTTGCAAGAACCAATACAAACCGTATCTCGAGGATACCAAAGACTAAGAACCAAACTAAGGACTGGGAGACGCTCCACTTATACTTAACTGAATATTGAAGATCGGTGACGTCACTAGAAGACTCGTCTATCGTTTCGCTCTACCAAGGATCACTGGGTCCAAAACAGGGCGATAGTCAGGGCAGCAGTCCTTCGTAGCCGTCGGGACGCGGGGAACCTCGCGGCAAAGACTTTCGGAACCACGTCGACATGCAGGGGTCGCTGAAGTGGCTGGCCTTCCTCTGGAATTTTCACACGAAGCTCCTCACGAACATCTGGCTTGGACCGTCACCGCTTGATACCGCCTCGAGTTGGGCACCAACTGAGGTCGGGCATCCTCCCGTCGTAAAACTGGTCATAAACAAGGAACGCGGACAGGTGTACGTGTGTAGAAAACATGGTCTGTATGCGGTGAATAGTTTATGGCATGTTGTGCTTTGATGATATCTTACTCGGCCACTGGGCGAGGAGCTGCCCAAACAGGTTTGGCTGGAGGCAGTGGAGTCAGCTCGGCCAGGTCATGGGGAAGTCAGCTACGGTGGACGCGTCCTTTCAGATCAAACTCGGCCTTAATCGATTGACTATATGAGGGCAAGTCATAAGATGGATGCCGTTTACAAAATGGAGTCCGAGGGTTCGGAACGGAAACCACGATTTAAGGGTGTTAGCTTCACTCAATCGTGACGCAAATGCATAGGGATAATCTCCTAATCATTACCGGTCCGTCGATACCAAATTCGTCATGGTACGACGATATTTTGTGATACGAGTGTTGGACCTCGATACTGGTGGAACAGCAGGGTCTGGAATTTCAGTACCACAGGTCAGCTAAATGCAAAAGGAACACCGAATCCGGTGCACCACTTCATTGAATTCTACCAGACTTTGTATTTTAGGAAAATAATTATAGATCATTTTTGAGAGGTCAGCACAAGTGGGGCTACTCTCTGGTGCCCCCACCACCGCATGGTCTTTCTTTCCGTGTGGGGTGGTATGACTCGATGCTCAATACTGGCATTTGGGCAGTTACTTTATTGTGGCAGTGGTTTTTGATGTCTTTCACCAAATTTACAGGAATTTCTGACCTTTTGCCTATTTTCAAGAGCAGTAAGGGTAGTGGAACTAGGGCCAGTTTCCTTATTCTTCATAATGACTTGTTCCTAGAATACCTTAGTAGTACTAGGTTTGCCTTAGTTCAAGAGCCCCATGATATTTAACTCTGCACACAACAAGACATCAAACTTGGAGCAAAAATTTGTTTGGAAGGGCGGGTTTAATGTGAGGATTGGGTAGCATTCCTCCAATCCCCTGACTGCTGTAAATCTGTGAATATTGCATATTTTTTCACCAAAAGAAGGGTAGGAAAGTAGACAGTTTGCTGACTGCCATGAAGACATTTTTCCATGTTTACCTGAGTAAAGACTGTTTTTTATCGAGTAGGTATCCGTTCACAGAGCAGTACCGGAAGGGAAACCTTCTGGGATGAATACCTCTACTTTGACTCATCCTATTAATATTAATATTATTATTATTTTTTTTTAATAAAAAGTTCTTATAGAGCGCAGAGCTACCCACAACAGGCTTCCAAGTGTTGACGGAACAAGTGAGGACAAATGAGGTCTTGCACAGCTTAGATGAAAAGAGGAGTTTTCAACTGTTTCCTAAAACGAAGAAAAGTTTTTTTCTGATCCAAGCTGGACAGGAAGGGAGTTCCTAAGTTTAGAGACCAGGTAGGCGAATGAACGGCCCTCGCCTCTTGCTCTCCTGATTCTAGGAATGGCTAGGAGGAAGAGGTAATTTGATCTCGGTTCCTTGGGGGCACTGTATGGAGTAATGAGATGTTGAAGGATATGTGGGCCAGGGGAATGCTTTATCCTCTTTGCAATACATAGCACCCCGAATTCTAGTCTTTTGTTTATAGGCAACTAAAGAAGCTGAGCAAGCGCCGAACATACTGATTGCAGTTTGGGCAAGCCCAGCAAAACTCTGGCTGCGGCATTCGGAGTAACCAGCAGCTTTCTGGTGACATATGAGGGGCTGCCAATTACCCTTCTTTGCCTGGGAGACCATGGTTAGATCATTATCTAGAATGATGCTAGGGCTTTTTACTTCCCATGTAGGAGGGAGGTGCTCCACCAAGTATGGGGGCCAGAGGAATTGATCCCAAAGTGGCAAATTATTTCCAGCCACCGTTACCTCTGTTTTATCCCCCGTTTAACTTGAGACAGCTTATAGTCATCCAACTGGTCACCTCTTCCAGGCAGGTAGTTAGTCTTTTAAAGGTTGAGTGAGTTTTGGGCAACTGGGATACAACAATAAGCCATTTAGTTCCACTAAACGGGATGGGTCAGCTAAATGCAAGAGGGACACTGAATCCTGTGCATTACTTCGTTGAAATCTACTAGACTTTGTATTTTAAGAAAATAATTATAGATAATTTTGGAGAGGGCGGCACAAGTGGGGCAACTCTCTGGTGCCCCCACCACCACATGGTCTTTCTTTGCCTGTGGGATGGTATGACTCGGTGCTCAATACTGGCCTTTGGGCAGTTACTTTATTGTGGCAGTGGTTTTTGATGTCTTTCACCAAATTTACAGGAATTTCTGACCTTTTGCCAATTTCCAAGAGCAGTAAGGGTAGTGGAACTAGGGCCAGTTTCCGTATTCTTCATAATGACGTGTTCCTAGAATACCTTAGTAGTACTAGGTTTGCCTTAGTTCAAGAGCCCCATGATAATTAACTCTGCACACAACAAGACCTAAAACTTGGAGCAAAAATTTGTTTGAAAGGGCGGGTTTAATGTGAGGATTGGGTAGCATTCCTCCAATCCCCTGACTACTGTAAATCTGTGAATGTTGCATACATTTTCACCAAAAGAAGAGTAGGAAAGTGAACAGTTTGCTGACTGCCATGAAGACATTTTTCCATGTTTACCTGAGCAAAGACTGCTTTTTATCGAGTAGGTATCTGTTCACAGAGCAGAACCGGAAGGGAAACCTTCTGGGATGAATAACTCTACTTTGACTTATCCTATTAATAGTAATATTATTATTATTATTATTATTATTTTGCAATAAAAAGTTCTTATAGAGCGCAGAGCTACCCACAACGGGCTTCCCAGTGTTGACCAAACAAGTGAGGACAAATGAGGTCTTTCACTACTTAGATGAAAAGAGGAGTTTTCAACTGTTTCCTAAAACTAAGTAAGTTTTTGTCTGATCCAAGCTGGATAGGAAGGGAGTTCCTAAGTTTAGAGACCAGGTAGGCGAATGAACGGCCCTCGCCTCTTGCTCTCCTGATTCTAGGAATGGCTAGAAGGAAGAGGTAATTTGATCTCGGTTCCTTGGGGGCACTGTATGGAGTAATGAGATGTTGAAGGATATGTGGGCCAGGGGAATGCTTTATCCTGTGTGCAATACATAGCACCCCGAATTCTAGTCTTTTGTTTATAGGCAACTAAAGAAGCTGAGCAAGCGCTGAACATACTCATTGCCGTTTGGGCAAGCCCAGCAAAACTCTGGCTGCGGCATTCGGAGTAACCTGCAGCTTTCTGAAGACATATGAGGGGCTGCCAATACCCTTTTTTGCCTGGGAGACCATGGTTAGATCTTTATCTAGAATGATGCTACAGCTTTTTACTTCAGATGTAGGAGGTGCTCCACCAAGTATGGGGGCCAGAGGAATTGAGCCCAAAGTGGCAGATTATTTCCAGCCACCATTACCTCTGTTTTATCCCCGTTTAATTTGAGACAGCTTATAGTCATCCAACTGGTCACCTCTTCCAGGCAGGTAGTTAGTCTTTTAAAGGTTGAGTGAGTTTTGGGCAACTGGGATACAACAATCCAGGTGTCGTCTGCATAAAATAACATAGTGAAACCTAAGGCACAAATGATATATGAAAGAGGCTGGATGTACATATTAAAAAGCATAGGGCTCAATGAAGAGCCCTGTGGCAAGATCTCTAGCTCTAACTGGTGTATCTCTAACAAAAAAAGTCCTTCACTAACCTGAAAGCTACTATTGGCTAGGGACAAAGTTACGCTGCCCCTGTGATTCCGATTTCTTTCTAGTGGGAGACAATGTCAAAAGCTGCTCTCAAATTCAGAAGAATGAGTGCAGCTGCCCCACCCTGGTCCAGTTTCTTCTTGAGGTCCTCAGTAACCAGAAATAGGGCTGTCTCTGTATTGCAACCAGATCAGAAACCAGTCTGCATCTGGTGCAGTAAATTATTGGAATCCAACAATTCAGAAAGAACAGCATTTATACATTTTACTGACCCTGTGAAGTGGGAAGATGGGTTTGTAATGTTCTGCCTTATCAGGGTCAATGGAGGGTTTCTTCAGCAATGGGTGGATGGTTGCGCGTTTCCATGAGTCAAGAACACATCCGCTCTCCAGGATAGATTGTAGATGACCGTTAAAGCAGTTATAACAGCCTCTCCTCCTTAGCCAAGAAATGTTTACTCCCATAAACCAGAAACTATGAGCATGTCACTGCAGACACTGGGATAAAACAATGGCATACATCTCGCAGCTTTAATCCTGACGATCACCTATTTCATCACCTACTAGAGCTCTCACCTTTTGGTTACATTTAAACCTGGAAATGACAAAAAATGCACTACTTGCTGCCTGCAGATCAATTCACTATATTCTCTGATGGTAACATGATAGCAACGTGTATTTTATGCAAAAATGGCCTAGCCAGTCAATGTAAGCATAAACATCCGGGCTTTAGAAGTCCCTCTCAAGTACTCAGAAGCAATTAAGAGTCCACAATACAAATAAATAAACATAGACATAATAATCTCTTTGAGTTTGTGAGGAATTTGATGTTTTAAAAAGTATGTGTGAGGGTGTATAAGGAAGCATGGGAACTGCAGTGGCTCCACAGGCAGCTCCGTACCATGCAAGTTACTTGTTTGGAGGCCTGGGAAGAAGCTAACCATATAGTTCTTCCAGGAACAAAAGATGATGCAAGTGCTAATGTGGAAATGGGTTATTAGATAACCTGGGGCAGATTGTGCTCTGATTCGCTGGCCATGTACACAATAGAGTGTTATTGAAAATGGGTTCCACCCATTTAGCCCTCCACACTATTGATTACCTAGTTTTTGGACCTTTACTGTGGGGGGCTCACATTGGCTGAGTCTCACTCATGGTAATTTGGAAGGTGAGGTCAGCAGCAGAACACAGGCAGGTCCAGTTGAGTCTGGAGGGTGAATAGATGCAGGGCAGATCTCTGGAGCTTGTTCTGTCCCTGTTGCTCAGAACAGGAGGCCAGTCAGCAGACGTTGGAGTCACCCTAGTAGTTCTGGATACAAGGAGACGATCCGGTCTTCCTTCCTCAGGCAGTAGGGCAGCCCTTCTTACAGCAGGTCACCAAGGCAATCCTTCCAGCAGCAGAGCACTCCTTCTTCTGAGTTTCCACAGGTCCAGACGTGATCTGAAGAATGAGTCGGAGGGTCCCATTTATATACTCGGGCTCGCTTTGAAATGGGAGAAGCTTCTGGAGCTATCCCCTCACAGAGGGGTTTGGAATTCCCTGCCTCTCTGTCCTGATCTCAGTCTGTCTGCAGTCACAATAGGCTAGTGTAAAGTTCTTTGTTTGTCAGCTGAGGCAGTGTCTTTGAAGTGCACAACTCCGCCCCCATCCTGCCTTGGATGGCCCATCCTGCCAACACAGAGGCCTTCTATTGTGAGGCTGTTTAGGAAGAATAAACAAAGCCCAACTGCCAGCTACACCTAGTCATGTGACCCAGGAAAAAGGCTGCAGGCACTAAATGGTTAGCCCAAGAGAATGGTACTTTTCTAAAAGTACCATTTTCAGAATTCTGACTTAAAATCCAACTTTACCATTAAAGAGGGTTTTAAATTACAATTCTTCAAATATCAATCATGACATTCCTACCTGCTCCCTTACAAAAGTTATCACTTATTAAATATGATGAGGTAACTCAATGGGAAAGGTTGGCCTCACAGTAGTACAAAACGAATTTGTGGGTTTTTCACTACCAAGATATGTAAAACTTAAAAGTACATATCTAAACTTTTAAATAGAATGCTACTTGCCCAATGAGCTGTTTAGGGCCTACCACAGGGGTAGCTTATATATATTAAAAAAAAATTTAGGCTTGGCAAAAGGTTGATTTTGCCAAGTCAAATTGGCTGTTTAAAACTGCTTAAAGACTACAATGGTAGACGCGAGACATGTTTAGAAGGCCACTTAAGTGGGTGGCATATTACATGCTATAGGCCCACTTGTATCATTTAATTTACCAGCCTTGGGTATATGATATGCCACTTTGCTAGAGACTTACAAGTAAATTAAATATGCCACTCAGGTGTAAGCCAATTCTACTATGCTTAAAGGAGGGCGCACAAGCACGTTATCATTGTTAAAGTGCATAGATTTCTAAAAGCCAACAAAAACGGGTTCAGAAAACAGGAGCGATGATTGCGAAAAGTTTTAGGGTGACCCTACAGAAAGGGCTAGGTCCAACAACCCAAACTAGTTTTCAGCCCTCAGGATGCCCTCGGTAACTACATCATCCAAAGGCTGACAAAACAGAAGGTTAATCCAACTATTGCCGGGCACGTTGCCTGCCTCATGCCAGTGTTTGGGGGGACAGGTCACGCAAGCCCTGCCTGTGCTCATTGTGAGCAGGGGGACTAAACATGGCTCCCGCCACAGGCTTGAGTCAAAAGGACAGGGTGCTCCCGCCTGTTATTAGCACAATTAGTGTGTGATGCTTTGATGCTGTCACGCAGCATCAAAAGGATAATGCTTTACTGGCGAGCCAGTAGGGCCTTTGGGGCTCCCCATGAATACACCCCAAATATTTGTGTCCCGGGGAACCAGAGCACCCCAAACCCAAAACAGAAACACTAGAAATACACCTGGCTCCATTTTATATTCACTACTGCATAAAGGAGCGCCCCATAATGCCTTGCAAGAGCTCCTCTTCGTACTTTTCTTTGACTGTGGGGGCCCCAGGATGGCAGGGGAACCACTAACATAAGCTTTAGGTGTTGTGGCGATGGGAGGACAGGCTGAAGGAGCGCAGCAGTTTTCAACAAAAGAAGTTTACCAAAAACTTTCCTTGAGTCTTCGGGGCGGCACTTGATGGATGAACCCAGGAGAGGTTTATGCAATTTGTAAGCAGTTCTGCAGCTGATGCTGTATGCTTTTCAGCTCAAGAGTGCATGGGCCCCTGTGGTTGGCCCTATGGTTGCATTATGTGACCTGAAGACATAAAAGAAAGACTTTGGCACATGTTCATGGTTGATTTGAATTGCCATACATTATTGACCATGATTATTAACAAGCAATGCAATGCAGTTATGTTGTTACATCTGTTATAGATGGGGGTATTGTGATTATGGGATTCAGGACCCATGAGGGGTCTAATGTGATATGAGGGTGTTACCAAAGTATGTCCATCTATCTGATGTACATGTTTGTAAATTAATGATTAGTATTTAGTAGTGTGTGTGTGCAATAAATATACTTTTCCTTTTCCAAATAAAAAGCATTGACTGGACAATAATGTATCAAGTGTTGTTGCATGCCATCGGATGGAGATTACCATCCCACACCACCTCTCCTGAGTAGGCCTTAGTCCGCTCTGCTTCGCTACCATGAAAGATTCAAAGTGCTACAACGGGGTACTTGGTTCCCAGTAAGGAGACAACAGCGCACCTATTACATGCACAGGACCTGCGCAACTTATAACCCAGTTTCTTACAATTATATGCGCTCTGTCTTTGAGGTGAGTACCCGCTCCAAGGGGGCTAAGCAATGTGCTTAGAAGCTGCTCAGGCAGCAGCTTTATAGAAACTCTCCTCTACTAGGCTCAGCAAAAATACCAAAGACCTGACATTGTCCCTAAAGGGAGGGGCCTTGTTCAAAGTAATAGGATCAATATCAGAAATTGATCTAATGCCAATTTTGTGCAACATAACATCCTTACAGTCTTTGGGCTTTTAATAGCCTGGGCATAAGGCAGATATCTGCCCTGTGGCATATTAATGGTAACTTGTAGCTTGTTGTGGGTATCCATGGCATACTGTTGGTCCAGTATAACATTAGAAATTTTTGGCATGTAGAGGGTATGCATGGCGTGAGATGTTGGCAGAAGGGTTTGCCAGGCAGAATCTACTTTTGGTCGTAGTTTGTGTGAGTGCTTCAAGTATATTTGTCAGGATCCTTCAATCCTGCCATAGGGTTGTGCTTCTTGAAGACCTTCTGTGAGCCTACTTCCATCATGAACACTAGTTTTGAACCTGTGCTGCACTTCAGTGTTCATTCATAAACTTTAAAGATCCTTTGGGAAATCAGTTCCAATCCAGACTCCATTCCAGGCTTTACTTTACAAAGAGATGGAAACTGAAATCTCAGTAGATTGTAAAAAAGGTGATTATATCTATAACAAGGTTGTGAGAGATTTTACAGTTAGGGAATAATGAAGTAATGCATAATGACATGGATAAAGAACCTAGTAAAGTAAAAGAAACTGAAGTAGAGGAAAATATTAATTTGAAGATTAAAAACAAAAATTAGAAACAACAAGTATTTTCAATTTTGAAGAAAAAGAATCAAAATAGTAAATATCATTGCAATAAACTAAAGAAAAGGAGAAAAAGCAAAAAACGATAAAAGGGTCATGAGTTCTGCATTTCAACAGTACATATTTATCAAACAATTTAAATGAATGATGAAGTAAAGATATCACAGTTTAATCCTCTTGCAATAGGCTTTTCACAAGATTTCTTATAGGATTGAAAATGAGAATAAAGAGCAAAATCTCTACCTAAAACTTCTTGATATTGACAATAAGATGAATTAAACAAACCATTAAGATAAATAAGGGAGCTAAATAACCCATCAATAAAAGTGCTTAAATGAGCAGTGAAATCGGTGAGGAAAATAATCAAATAGAACAGATGTTAATCTCTAATAACATCTGAAACAAGAAGCAATTAAACAAGATAAACATATCAGTTGATTAGAAAAGTATTAACTGTAAATGTAAACTTAGTACAATTAGAGGGAGATGAGCTGTGAGTGATTAATGTATTGAGATGAGTGTTCTTAAAAGAGGCGAGTCTTCAACTTTTTCCTAAATTGTAGCATTGTTAGGGGACGGTGCGTTATGGATACACGATGTTGTTCCAGATCGTGGGTGCATAGATGGAAAAGCCTGCTGTCTTTTTTTTTTTTTACACTTCTAAGTCTACATTATGTTAGTGTCCTGGCTATGGGTGTGCCATGGTCTGTGACAGATGGTGAGCTTGTTTGCAAGATAAGAAAGGTGCTAGATGTGTTAGCTTGGTAATTGATGCCACTGGTCTTGACGATGGTGCAAGTCGGCAAGGGGAGTCAATGGAGTTTCATCAGGATTGGGGTGATGTGATCATATTCCTTCAGAGGCTAAGATGTGCTACAGCATGTAGGATGCCCCTAAGCAGTGGCCGTCTGGAGTGTGAGAGGCCATGAAGTAGGGCATCACTACCATCCAAATGCAAGAGTATGAGGGTCTGTACAGCAGTTCTGATGTGACTTGCTGGAAGAAATGGTATGACTTTCCTTAGGAGAGCTTGTACCAGGCCACCTTTGTTTTTGGCAATGTGTTTCTTAAGGGTGAGTTTGGTGTCCAGGGTAAATCTAGGTGACTTGACATTCAGTGAAAGTTGGGGTTTGAAGCCGTCAAGGTTCATGACATTGAACGTTTGTACTGTATTTTATTTATAGTTCTTGGCAAAGAACATCAATTCTGTCTTGGTTGGGTTGATCTTCTGGTAGGCGTTGGACATCCAGAAGTGGATGGTGTAAAAGCAGTGTTTGATGCATTGGGTGTCGTAGGCAGAGGAGACTTTTATGTAAACATTTAAAAAAAATGTTTTATACATTTTTCTTTGCAGCAAAACATACAAAAATATACTGAAAAATAAATCAGCAGGCAGGACATGAGAGGGCATTACCATTATCAAGTGAAAAGGCCTGTAGCTCTAGAACCATTATAGCCAGGAAAGAAAAACACAAGCCCATGGTAGAATCCTACCAGCTACAACGCCAGTACACCATATTCCATCACAATCACCCAGGTGCCCATCCACCCTCAGATGTATTATGGCATGTTCATACACTCCATGTCAAGAATGTCACAGAAATCAGCCATCATCTTCAGCAGAACATCGAGGACACTCCAATGCCACGGCAGGAATCTGGAGTGTATGCGCCGAGGGGCAAGGTAAGCCTGATGTACATCATAAAATTGGATACGTTTGAAATGAGCATTCCGGGACACCCTTGAGGTGCACTCCAGAACACTCCTCCAAGCCCGATCAGTCAGCAGGGACCCAATATCCATTTCCCAACGAGTGCAGAGCTCTACTAGTTCGACCAGTTCCCCTGCTGGAGATCCCTGCTCAGAAGTGTGACTGTGTTAGTTTGTCCTGTAATGAGAAAAAGTAAGTGGAGGCAATCGTGCTACGGTGCCCCGCTACCCCGACCTCCAACACTTACGTATCCTACACACCAGTGCACCATGCAACAAGGAATGTTCCGCAGGGAGGTCGTAAGACTTCCGAAGTGTCATGAAGGGACACAGTTGACCAACTACAAAAAGTTCATCCAACCAACGGACCCCAGCTGTCGTCCAGCGGTGAACACAAGACCAACCCCTTTGTTGCTCCCAGCAGCAAGCAACCAGGAGCGGATGTTTGTGCATATACAGAGTCATAGTACGCGTCCTCATTGGAGCCCTGGCCCAAACATACTGTACTGGAAAGTCTTTTCCACTTGGAGAAATGTCTCTCAGTCTTTGGGACCTTTTCACACCCAGTTTGCACACTTACTCCATGATTCTTAGCAAATCTCTTAGGTATGTTTGTGAGTGGCTATAAAATGAAGCATTTGTAGATAGTCGTTGCATTCCTAATGGCCATGTCCAATTCTTAATTTAAGGCAGTGGTTTCCGGTACTTAGCAGCCGCACATAATTGTCAACACCTGCACTTATGACAGTCTACCACATGGTGGGGCTGTTTGTGCAATTTAGAGATGAGCACAAAAACAGTTGTTTATTAATTCAATATACATTAAATATAGCTAATGCTTATATGTTATAGCTTTGGGGGACTGGAAAAGTCTGAATTGTCACACTAGTAGGCGTATGATGATTAGTACTTGTGTTGGTATTGCCAGTGCTGGCAGGGGCAATGGGTGGTGCAAGCTGCAGTGGCCTCCTGAGGAGGGCCCTGTCTCTTTTTATTTTTTAACCAAATTATGCACGGATGTCCTTTATTCCTTCTATGGCCTTTCATTCCACTGGGCTGGAGCCCCTGAAGGCATGGCACCACCCAATTACCTTGCAGCCCTGGGTGCCCTCGCATTAAGTCAATGTGGATCCCCACCACTGTTGTAAGCTAGATTTTTGTGGCACTAATTCCTCCAGTGTCTGTTCCTTTGAATATGGTGTGTAAATGGTGTTCTTAAAACTATATTTTACAATCATAACTGGTATCTCTAACAGCAAACGTTCTTGCCAATAAGACTTTTGTGCAAATTCAGGAGTAAACCTGCTTGAGGTGCAAAGACTGATAAATTAGTTAAGTAAAGTTTGTTTATTGTTGCTGATGGTCTGCCAGACAAAATTCAATAACAATTATTAAAACAGCCTAGTGGGCCCTACAAAGGAAACTATTATCCAATCCTGCTTGACAAAACATGCAATTACAAGAATAATTCATCTCAACACATGCACGCGCAGTCCTTTCCTGCGGAATCTAGTGAGCCTTGGAAATGTAATATGGATCTTTCACACTTTCATAAGCCACCTGGCTCTGTGCACTGCAGCTGGTGGGTGTGTCATTGCACCTGAATGACAAAGTAAACATAGCGTAGCAGTTAGTAAAAACAAGTACGAGTGAGGACTTACTGGAAGGAGCCATCCACTGGTTAACACATTAACACAATAGAAACATGGGATTACATTATTCGGAGTTTCAGGTTTTTCCATCTTAACCAAGCTTTTACTGTGTGGATAAATGACTTTTCGATTCCTCCAGTTACTATTAAGTGAACCCTAATGCACTGAACATTGTGGTGCCTTTTAATAGGCAAAGACCTTGGCTCACTAATCATATTTAAAAAGTAGCTGGAATGGGTTAGGGAAGATCGGGTTTCAAATCCCAGGTTTAGCATATTGAGTGGCTGAGCGAATCACCTATGTCCAACGAGCCTTATTTGTACATACTTGTAAAGTAAATAGGTTCACAGTACACCTGTAAAATGTAGTGTCAATATTTAAAACCGCAGTGAATGGTTCGACTTCCACGTCGCCACCCCCTCATATCCTGGTTTCAGTAATCATGCCACCAACACACAACAATGGTTTTCTGTGTATATCACTTAGTTGTGTCGCAATAAAATATTATTTGTAAAGGGCTCCTTGCATCTAGGTTTGTTTTATCCTAATAATGATTAATGTACTTATTGACGGCTCATTGCAACAGGGAAAGGAAGGAGGGGATCGACTGAGATCAAGGTAAGTGAAAAGAAAATTACTTAGTTGAAAATGTAGGTGCTTTCTTTTTTATTTGACAAGTTCCTGTACATCGCTGCAAGAAAGGGGGGTGCGTACATGGGGTGGGGCGGCCTAATGCCTCCTAACATTTTTCACTTTTTTATTAGGTTGAGCCAGGGCAACGCATGCGCTGCTCTGAAACATGCTGTATTCGAGTGTGGACACTTGAAGCTCCGCCAACTCGCCACCCATATTTTCCATTAGCTTGTGTCATTGTCCTTTTAAATGCTGGCTCCTGATTCGTTAATAGGCTTGTTAGTCCCTCCTTTTCTTCATTTCTAACCTCCCATGAGGACTGGCCCTTTTACTTCTGCTGTGTTATGGTATGTCTTATTTAGTCTGTGAAACACACACAGATGATGGATGGAATGCAGAGCAAATCAAACATTCTACCACAGTCAGGCGATTTGGGTTAAAGCCATAGTTCTTTTGCTCACAATGCCACCCCAGTTTATACCCAGCCATGTGCAAATCAGTCTTGATCCTGTGCCTCATGGGAACAGTCCAGCCCGAACTGCCACGCCAGGTTCGCCCCAGACACGAAGTAAGCATCCTGGGACCTGTTTCAGGGCATCACCCCTCATCAGCATGATGTTGCTTATATAGGCGGATCTGCAGTTCCTTCTAGATGAGCAGAACTAAAGGAGCTTGACAGATCTTTGGTGTGAAGAGGGCTCGATATTCCAGCAGTGCAGCAAGACAATGTTTGGAGTCTTCTCATTCCTGTACTGTCATGTCTTGAGTTTGAAGAGGAGGTTACTGAGAGCCTTGCAGAGCCCCTTGAGAGCTTGATCAAGCTTCCAAGATATGATGAAAGCTCGAGTTTACCACTTTGTAGGTAAACGTGACCCACATAGTAGTGGAAGCCAGTGGAATTGTTCAAGCTTGTATGATATTTGGTGAACCTTCCTGAGAGCTGTGATTAGTTGACAGTTGTGTCAATGATGCTCTTCAGGGATGTAACATGTGATCCGGGAAGCCAGTGAGAAGGATGTTTGTGATAATTTGTTGTGATGTGGGTGTTGGAAGAAGGGGGACCAAATTGTGTATGAAATGTGTGGGTTATGCATTGAATGGAATGGGTGAGGTCATGGTATCTGGAATGCAGTAAGGTCAGAGTTCTTGTAGGGATGGTTGGGTTAGTTGACACTCACCTGTGGGCGACGTGGTCCTACGCAGCTTCTGCCAGTGGATTCAATTTGAAATTATCATCTTACTCTTCAGGCCTGTGTCCTCAGCCACTTATTACCCACTTTCAATGGCAGTGGCAATGAGTGGCAGTTGGCCGAGGAGCAAGCACAGGGATGAAACATCACTGGAGTGTTGACTCGGCCAACTCCAGTTAAGTTGTCCAGAGAAATTGGTACCAACAATGCTAGAGTCCCATGGTTACTTTCCCTGAAGGGGTCAGAGTATTGGCATACTGAGGGCTGTGGAGTCAATGCCAGAGCAGCTGCGAACCAGAAATGCAGGGCTTGTGATTGCATGCTGTGTTATCTGGTCTACTGTTCTACAAGGTGAAACGATGTGAGTCGTTGCAGTCTGAAATAAAGGCCATCAGCGTGTGTGGTGCTGCAAAATGCACTTTATGTTCTTCTGCATACTGCACACAATACTCGCTTGTTAATTGATAATTGATTGCACATGAGTTGACTTTGTATTTATGCCTGTTGCTGTTTTCTCTGGAGGAACTGAAACAGAAAAAGTAGTCTCTGTATTGCCGTTCTTTTCACAATCACTGATTTCTACAGGTTTGAGCAGATGAAGAGGTATCAGCAGTCTCCATATTTGGTCTCCTTCATCACCACCACTGGTACAATAGGCCAGAGCAGCTGTGTGGAACTGGCGACTCATCTACTGGTGTTGCTTATACAGCCAAATGTTGTAGGAAATGTAAAATATAAACACACTGCAGAAAAAATAAACCATTCCGAACATGTAAAACACAAGAACATAGCGCAGTAACAAAATGAGTCGAAAACACACACCAGTATGTGTTACAAAAACAGTTTAGGTCTAAGTCTTACACTGGCAAGAGTAAGGTGGAAAGTTCTCTGGTGAACAGAATAGGATAAGTAACTTGAAAGGGTTTCAGCTAACGGCCAACCCGTTTTTAGCAAGCATGAAGACATTAATGACTTTAACATATGAGATCACTGGCACGCA
Source organism: Lissotriton vulgaris (assembly GCF_964263255.1). Taxonomy (NCBI): domain Eukaryota; kingdom Metazoa; phylum Chordata; class Amphibia; order Caudata; family Salamandridae; genus Lissotriton; species Lissotriton vulgaris. Next base: position 1,729,316,803 of record NC_141694.1, on the reverse strand, counting down.
CTCCGTGCTTCCAAACAGATTGTAACCTGATTAGACAATTTTATTTTATTTTATTTATTTACGCATTTATAGAGCGCAACGAATCATCCCCAAGGGGATCCCTCGGCCCTTCGAGAAATGGGTACTCATAGAAAGGGACCACCTGAAACAGACAGGTCTTTAGCAGTTTCTTAAAACGGGATAGCTCTGCGCAGGACGGTATCTTCTCTGGTAGATTGTTCCAGTAACTGGGAGCCAGATAGGAGAAGGCTCGGCCCCCTATTTTCGCCTTGTTTACTCTTTGTGTACACAAGAAATTACGATTGCTAGATCTTAGCTGTTGTACAGGTTGGCACCAGGTGAGTTTCTTTTTGAGATAGGCAGGGCCTTTCCCCTGTAGCGACCTAAAGACCATGCAGAGCATCTTTAAAAATAGCTTGTTTCTTAACCGGAAGCCAATGAAGTTGGCTCAAGAGGGGGCGGAGGGGGTACATGCCGGCTTGTTCAGGGCAAGGCGAGCTTCAGTGTTCTCCTCCACCTGTAGTTTAGATAGTAAATCTTCCCTTATTCCAACATGCAACGAGTTGCTGTAGTCAAGTCGACTCACCAAGAGTGACTGGCTAAGGGTTTTTCTTGCTGCGAGCATACTCATTGTTCCGAAGTAGGTGCCTGACAATGTCTTGACCTGCTCCTCCATTGATAGTTTATTATCAATCCTGATACCGAGGTTCTTGGTCCAGTTTTTGGGGAAAGGGGCCTCTCCCAGCAAAACAGGCCACCAGTCAGGGAACCAGATTTCTTCGGCCTTCCCGACCAGCAGTATCTCTGTTTTAGATGAGTTGAGCTGTAAGAATTTCTTTCTCATCCATCTCGCGATGCTAGACATGCAGTTTTTACATTTTTATTTAGTTGATATAATGTTGTCCTCGATGGGGACGATCAACTGCATGTCGTCTGCATACGAGATTGTCTTGAACCTATAGCCTCTAACGATTCCAGCCAGGGGGGTCACATACACATGAAATAGGGTGGGACTCAGGACAGATCCCTGAGGAACTCCCCTGTCCACCACTATAGTCTGTGATGCGTAGGAGTCTAACTGGATGCTTTGGGTGCGATCAAATAGATAGCTTTGTATCCATTTAAGGGCCAGGCACTTGACACCAATCCCTCGCAGTCTGTCAAGCAGTATCCTATGAGAGATGGTGTCAAAGGCTGCCGAAAGATCAAGAAGGACGAGGATCACCAGGGTCCCCCTGTCCAATGTCAGCCTTATGGTATCCGTAACCTCCAGCAGTGCAGCCTCCGTGCTGTGAGAGGCACGGAAGCTGGACTGAGAAGGATCCAAAAGGTTGTTTTGTTCCAGATAGTGGGATAAGTGCTGGTTCACCAGTAATGCCATTACCTTTGAGCAGCAGGAGAGGAGCGAGATCGGCCTATAGTTTTGTAGGTCAGTCGGATCCGCTAGCACCTTTTTGAGCAATGGTTTTACACGTGCATTTTTCCACTTCCTCTGGAACGTGGCAGTGTCTAGCGAGATGTTATAGACATTGGCAAGCGCGTCCGCTAAGACCAGACTAAGTTCTGACATGACAGTCGGTGCAGGATCTAATGGAGATTGTGATTTCACAAGGCTTATTAAGGAGCCCACTTGCTCACTTGTGACACGAGGGAAGGATTTTAACCTAAGAGGAATTGATGTTTAATCTGAAAGAACTACAGTAGAGTAAGCTTCCACCAGGTCTCCTTCCACCAATTCAAAAGTGCGGTAGATTGCATCAATCTTGTGGGTGAAGTATTTGGCTAGGTCGTCACACAACTCCTGGGTGGGGGTGGTGATGGATTGTTGACCTTCGGGTTGGTGAATTCCTTCAAGATCTTAAATAGCTCCTTAGAGGAGTTCCTTGCCTCCATGATACGAGAGCCCAGATGTGCTCTTCTGGCTACATTACAGCTATTGAGATAGGCTCTATGTGCCCTTCGGTAAAGTTGTTCATCTGGCTCTGCCTTGGACTTCCTCCATTTCCTTTCCATGACCCTGCATGTAGCTTTTTCTCTCTTTAGGGTGTCTGAATACCAGGGGGCAGGAGCTGCCCTCTCCTGAATCTTTACCCTTTTGAGTGGGGCTATAACATCCAGAGCTTCTCGAATTGAGCCCTCCAGCCTTCCCCAGGCTGAGTTGGGGTACACAATGGGTGTAGGAAAATTAAATTCGCTTAGAACACAAGGCCGTCTTAGGTGCACAATGATAAAACCACACACTCCATTTAAATTACATTTACCACGAATGCACATGCATTCACAAGCAGGTGAATGCTTAGTTTATTAAGCATTGTTGAGAGTGCAAAAAAGAATGTAAAAAGGATTAGGTCAGAGTTTGGGTTTATGAAGTCACAGGTCTTTAAGTGTTTTTCCATCTTCAATCTATAACCTGCTAGTCAATTATTATTTACTTTTTGTAATAAAATATTGTAAAAGATATGTATAAAAAGAGCTGCCTGTGAAGCAGCAATCTGAGAAAGACCATCAGCCTGCATGTAAGTAAAGAGGGTCTTTCTCCTTGTCTCGACAGTCAGTAAAGAACTGTCTTTACATTGCCAAGAGGAGTCCATGTCGTTTTTCCATTTTGGAGATTTTAAAGCATCCTGTAACACAAGTTTACTACATGAATAGGAAATTGTCATACTTGCATTGATGACCAAGTGTCAGGAACCAGCATCTATGTACTAGGCCCGAAGGAGCCCGAAGGAGACTCCTTGTGCTTTTATTGTTAATTCGTATTGCTAGTGCAGTTCCTGAAGAATTAGAGAATTTATTTCAAGAGGTCTTCAATAGGAATTTAGAGAAATTCCAAGGATGTAGACATAGAATTGTTCTGCAAAATGCTGTATCTTTGAATCAATGCCTGAGGAGTGTCCCTTTGACGTACAGGGGACAACTTAAGTAAGCTTATCTTGAAAGCTCAGATTACTTATCTTCAATTGTTAGTTCATTGAAAACCTCTTTCAAACTACGACTTTGTACTGATTTACTCTGTTTTAATTAGGTGATAGTGATTGGTAGCTTTCCACTAGCCACTTTATTGGGGATGTTGTTTTATTGTTTTGAGAGCTTCTATTTTCTCAACTGCAAACTTACCACATTTATAACTCCAGAAGCAGAGTATCAATACACAAACATTTATTTTGGACTCTCGGGCACTGCCTCTGGTTTTTCATAGACTTGTGTGCAACGTTTTACAAGGCTTGGGAGAAGCAAAAGCTTTCCAGGATGACAATCTGGTGTTCGGCAAACACGATAAGGAACCCAACACTGATTTAAGTATGGTGTCATCAGCGTTGCAGGGGTTGAATTTAATAATCAAGCATAGTATGTTCAAAAGTGGGGGGGCCAGAGTAGAATAATCAAGCCATAACATTTTGAAGAATGTTGTACGATCTAAGGATGACTACCTTGATGTGATAGTTATGGATCCAAAACTTGAGTCTAAGGAACATTAATAACATTCTTTGTGCTCAACTACATTTTATTCTAGGTTTATAATTTAGAATTATATGTCTAAACTGGTTGGCTAGGCCTAATGGAATGAAAAACTGGAATGAAAAACTTGCTTTTGGGAACAGGAACAGGAAATATGTTTTAGGAAGATCCAAATGCGCCTTATGTAAACCATTTTGTTGTAGGAAGAAAACTGCAGGAGACACAAGTGAGTGCAAAGTAGGAGTGGTTTTGATGCAGACAAGTTGAAGAGATCTGAGTCCTACATAGAAAAACTACTCAGTATTTCAGCTGGAAGCTCTGGCATTACTTTGGCCAGCTAAGTGGTTTCACACATATCATTGGGAAACAAAGTTTGATAATGAGTGAACCATAAACAGGAGTTGTAATTACATTTAATATGTACCTGGGTTACGTAACAGGCAGATGGTTTTCAATTTCACTTTTGTGTTTGGATATTGGCCGAAAGAAAGTACTGAAGTGGGGTAATGTGAAGTTGCTGTTATGTAGCACGGTGTGAGGAATTTGAGTTGGACAACGCTTGAAAGAGAGTGAATGGATTTGAGAAAAGGAGGATAAGGCTACATGTGACGTCAAGAATTATTTTGTGAAGTGATGGCCATTGCAGAGATATTGAAGTGATAAGTGTCAGACCCATGGAAAAATTAAGGAAGAATTGATGTTACACAATGAAATCCCAGAGGGATTGTGGAAGGATATGTGGAAGGATAGTGCATTGTGGAATGATGATCACCATAAGAAAAACCAAGGAGTATAACTGGATGCCTAAATTGATCTCTAAGTGAGGAATTATGATACATGTTTTAAGAGAGATAAAACAGCAAAGGCATGCAACAATCATGTGATTTCTTTTGAATTGCTGGATAGTCTGTTGAGGAAAGTAGAGTTGGATATTATGTGACCGTTATGATGTTACTTTAGGAGGAATCTTTCCCAATAGTATTTATTGATTATTTCAATAAGTGGTTGGAGGTATGCATCAGTTTTGTTGTGGATCTATTTTGTTCAGATTTATTCCTGAGTAAATTTTATCTGACAATGTGATTCAGGGATATCAAACATTCACACACCGCTTTGCTTCACCCTGAAGCAGATGACCTGGTGCAATAGTTTAACAGTGTAGTCACTGAGTTTGTCCAATCCGCTGTAAAATCAGGAATGGAACGGATAACCATGTTACAAGGGAAATTGTTATCCTAGTGAACCATGCCTAATGCAGCCACAGGAAAGTCACCATTTGAGTTGTTGGGAGAAAGGAAGCTGCTGACAAAACCTATTCATTGATGGTAAATGAAATGACATGGTAGTTTGAAAAAGTTACAGAAAAATGCAATGGTGAGAGATAAAGTGAAGAACTTTTAAAGAAGTGTGAGGCAATATGCTAATAATCTGAAGGGAAATGTGAGATTTGATCGTCCAGGGATTGTATTAGATCAAAGGGTCAGGATAGAGAAACATGAGTTGATTCATAAGAGAGAATACTTTTGGGAAGACCGTTAAAAAGTGGTGGAGATATTCGGGTCTTCGGTAAGTGTGGAACATGGACGGATTTAGAATTTTTATAGGGTGTTGTGGAGTAGATGAGTTTGGTGATTGTGCAGAAAATGCCAATGGTGTAAAGAGCTGTGTTGTCAATGATGGTAAAGGGTTTTTGATTATTTATTTCAATGTAGAGCCAAAATCACAGGTGTTTCTTCTGATGTTAACATTGATTTAGACCTGAGTGCACAAGTAGGAGTGAAAACTTCCTGGGAAATGTAAGGATTTTGTTAGAAGGTAGGGAGTAGTTGTGGATTGCATAGCACTGTATGCATTGTATTTTCTTGTGTGAATTGTAGGGGAAAGGTGTATGGTGACATGCTATTATGTGACTGTTGGAAGACTGGACAGCCTATTATGTGTGGAATGTGTGAGTGATGCATTGAATAGAATGATTGAAGTAATGTTATCCAGAATGAAGTAAGATGAAATGTCTAGAATCGATTGTAGGGACAATTGTGACATACCTGAAGGCAGGGTAGCTTTCCGCTGCTTCTGTTAGTGAATTGAATTTTGGAATAAACATCTTACTCCTCAGGCCAGTGTTCTTGTCTACTTGATGCCCATTCCCAAAACACTGTTGGCTCTGTTAAGTTGATCTAGAACCAAGGTGTTAGGTTGTAATGGACTAGAGACTTGCAACACAAGGCTTATGCAGCTGTTTCAAAGTTTGCTTCATAGAGAAACACTTTTATTTTGTGGAATGTGGTGAGTTGGTGCCATGCAGTTTGTGCCTTTTAGGACATGTGCATTCCGAAGTTGACAGTGGTGCCATGTGGAATCTTAATGATGTGGCACGGTTGACCAGTTGTGATATGGAAGTGTCAAGGTTCATCACTGAGAGCATTCCTGGACACGTTTGTGTTGGTTATTGCTGGTGATTAGCAACAACTCTGTTTTCATGGAGTTGAGCTTCAAGTATGATTTAGACAACCAGGTCTAGATTGTAATGAGGCAATCTTTGATCTTGCTGGTGCTGTTCCCTGATGTGATTTGTAGGTAGAGTTGGAAGTCATCCACATGAAATCATGGGGTTACACCAAAATTGGTTCTCGTTGGTCTGGGCTACAGCTGAACTGTGCTTACTTTTTTTTCTTTTGTTTTTTGTGCTTTAAAATTGTGCATGTATGAAATGAATGTGAGACATGACGCATCAGTGAGCTGATCATATGATGCTGTCCCACAAGCCATTGTGGCTGTGACATAGCAGTAGAATTTTCACTTTGGCTCGAACTGTCTTCCTGTCAGGATAGCATGGGAGCTTCAGTGTGGAGCTGAAGGAAGGCAGGTGACCAGACAACTTGTCCTGTCAGAGGTTACTGAAGGAGCAGATTATTTCAGAACGTTGCCCAGAGTAGTGCTTACCTGAAAGCAGATCTGTGGCCCTTCTCTTGATGGTCATGTGAGGTGTCTTACAGTCATGCTTGACCAGTTGAGGCTCTCCTAAAGTTAGTGGATCATGGTTGGTGTGAGGTAGACAGCAGAATCATAAGCTATTTGGTAGCCTGGCAGAATCCTAATATGCACCATTGCCTCAATGCTCCCTGTTTTCGACTGGTGACTGGCATCCGGTACTCTAGTGACGAATACGTGTAAGTAGTAGTTCCAAGTTAAAGTTTATTCTTCAAGTAGTAACAGCACATCTGGCAGGAGGTGGACAGTATAGTAACCACAGTGTGACAACGCCTCAACGACAATTCTAAACTGACAGGCTTTCACCTGGCGTTTTAGAACGGCAGCTGATACGTCACAACACAAGTGGCACCACCTGCGGGGGTACGGGTGTCCAGGAGGTGGGAGAGGGGAGGGGAGAAAGGAACGGAGGCCTACATTACAACAGGTAGGATGGGTGAATGAAAACCGAGTGCACCGAAAGGAATCCTGGGTATCCCAGAACCATTATACAAGGTAGGCTGGAAGCCAGTGCACGCTGTGAAACGTAGTTATAGGAAAGAAGGTTTGTTCACTAGTTTTGAGTTGCTTCTCAGATTAAAGATGCTGTTAGACCTGTCTGGCCTTTTGCGTAGCCCCTCCTATTAATTATTTATTTTGTCCCCTTTTTGCCCCTCATACCCTTTTTATCTTTTTGTGTCCACTGGATTCTTTTTATGGTGTTGACCTAGGGGTTAGATGCTCTTTGGCCCTCATAGTTTTTACCTGGGGCCTAGGTACCCTTTTCTGTATGGGAATCACAAAATGGTCGCCATTAACTGCCATAACGGTCACCCCTAGGCAGGACCCATAGACTAGAATAGGGGCCTTCCAGAACCTTCTGGTCCCTTCTGGACCTTCTGAGGCCAGCCTATATAAGGTCAGCTGTAGTGCAGCCATTTTGTCTTACCAGAGAGAGTCAGCTGGAGTACAGGCTGTAGTATAAGGTGGGGATAGGATATCCAGAGGGTTGCTCTCCCAGTGCAGGGGCGCCTCTTTACTGTTTCACCATCCCTTTTCCCTTTTAGTTACTGACTTGACCCAGCCCGAGGTATTCCTGGAGACCCTGGGCGCCTGACCGATCCTTAGCCTAGAAGAAAGGGTTGGGAGTGGTTGAGGGTGACTGAATTACTGAGGAGCACAGTCCATTGCCCAGTAAGGAAGTCCTCAGAAAGACTCTGGCAGTGTTTTACCAAGAAGAAGGAAGGGTTAAGGCTGAGGAATCGTTTATTGTGAACCCCTCGTTTGGCTCCCTAAATGAACTGAGGACTTAATTGCCTTTGATTCCCCCCTTCGACATACCAAACGGAATCCCTCCCCGTACCTGTGGTGTCAGACTGCTGGCTTGTGAATAGCGGCTCACCAGGAGGGGAAGACAGGGACCGTGTGGTCGGGGCAGTGATTGCAGGTAGTGTGGACGAGGGGAGAAAGCGATCTCATTCTTTCCTGGGCCAGCGTGGGGTAGACGGAGGCTTTGCGTGGTGAAGGCATTCCCCTGAACAGCGCAAACTTGGTACAGCGGCCGCCGGACCTGGAGTGTGCGAAGCGGAGGAAGGAGAGCCGTCGGAGCTGAGCGGGCTCGGTTGTGGAGCCACTGTTCTCTCGCGCATGCCTGGTTGGGCCGCTTGTCCGTGAGAGGCGGAGTCGGCTCAGGAAGAGGAAACGGGCGTGAGGCGAGCATCGGCTCTCTTCAGCCTGTGTGGCCCCTTCACCCCGCGCCAGCTTTGATATCGAGTGGCTGGTCGGGCGGGTGAGGCAAGTAGCAGCTTCCTTCAGTCAGTGTGGTCCTTTCACCCCGCGCCAGCGCTGACAGCGAGTGGCTGGTCGGGCGGGTGAGGCGGATCGAGCAGCGAGTAGATCCTGGCAGAGACCTCTGGTGTGGTCTCCCTTTTCCCTCGGCGATCCGAGACTTTGGCCCTGTGGGCCCAACTTGAAAAGTAAGGAGGGTGTGTTGGGGGAAACTGAAATTCAGAGTATCACCGACAAGAGGGACTGAGGAGCGGTTCCTCCTTAAGGGTCTAATTGTGAGTGGAAAATTCAAACCATAAGCCCTCAAGACTTCCACACGTAACCCGGTCACTCCCAATGCTGATTTTTGAAAGTTGGTAATTGATGTGATGATAAATAAACCTCTTGGTTTCAGGTTTAGAGGAGAGCTGACGCGGAACAGTTAACTGGGGATAATTAGTCATTGTTCCCTGGAACTACAGGGAGATTTATTGGAACCAACCTTCTGGGGGTCCCATAGGCTACCTAAATCCATGTAGTAAACAGCTGGTGCTCTCTGAGAGCCTGTGTAGTGACTCCTAATACTTGTAATTTGAATTGTCAGAATTCATCTCCAACATTTAGGGATTGGTGGAAACAATGTTTAAATGTTTTTTTCTGTACTGACTAAGGATATTTCGTGGAAAAAGAACAAAGTACTATTTTCATAAAACAGCATGTATTTTCCTACGATATTGTGGTGTAGTGTCCTTTTTGTGTGGAAGTGCACTGAGTTACTGCTGGGTGGGGCGCAAACTTTACACTTGTGTTTCTGGAATCTGACTGTCTCACTCTAGGCCAGGCTACCCTAGGTGGCTTAGCAACACTAGGTCCAACATATTGGTGTCTAGCGGTGGGATGAGAACTGTGGTTGCCACTACTCTGCAGTAACTAAGTGTAATCCACTGACCTACACCTGGAGTTTTCTCCTGGCGGACTTCCTAATTACTACTTTTGTTTTTTTCAAATTCATCCTGGTGGTGGGTGGAGGTAGCTTCAGAGTGCCCCTTGTAAATCTATTCTTTTAGTGTGCTTGTCCCTACATTGCTCTGTAGCAAAATGGAATTTGCTCTGGAAGAACTGGACACTTATTCTGTGGCCCAGCTTAAGGACTTTTGTCAAGACATGGGAGTGTTCTTTAAGCGTGGGGCCAAGATGGGGGAACTCCAGACCAGTTTGAGGGCTTGGGTGGAAGCACATGGAGAAGGGAAGGAGGAGGAAGAGGGGACAGACCGGGACACGGTCATAGAGGTAGAGGGATTGTTCCATCCTGAGGTGGGAAACCTACTGCCAGGACCAATGACCTACTCTAGGAGGGGCAGTAGTGTCTCCGGAGGAAGCTTGACCGAAGCGGAACTCACAGACAGGAGGGAAAAAAGGCAACTGAAGAGGGAGTTAGCCAGGCTAGAACAGGAGAGGGAAGAACGGAGGATGGCTCATGAGTTTAAACTAAAAGAGCTAGAACTCCAGGCCCTGCAATTAGGACCCTCCCCTACTCCAAATGGTGGCAGCGAAACCAGAGAACCAACCAGGGAGTCCAGACCCTACCTGCCCAAAGACATAGTTGCCAGCTATAGTCAGGGGGATGACATAGCCAAGTGGCTGGCTGCCTATGAGGTCTCTTTAAAAGCCCATGGGATCCAGGAGAAACACTGGGGGGGTGGGTTGTATAAGTATATGCCTCCCACTGGTCGGGACACCTTGTTAGCCCTAGAGCAGGAGGAGCAGACCCACTACCGCACCATGAAGTTAGCATTAATCAAAAAGTTTGGGCTAACCCCGGAAAAGTATTGCCAAAAGTTCAGGGGGAGCCACAAGTTAAGCACCCAGAACTGGGTGGATTTCCTGGACTATGCGAGGAAGGCATTGGAGGGCTGGGTACAGGGCAGCGAGGTGAAGGACTATGCGGGGTTGTACGACCTTTTTCTTAAAGAGCATCTACTCGAGAAATGTTTTCCCGAGCTGACCAACCCCCGGAAGCTTGCAGAGGAGGCGGACATCTGGGCAAGTACCCGGGTGTCCTCAAAGGGGACTGGAGGGGATTCCCAAAGGGCCGGACAGGGCGTCCCTCAGAAGAAGGAGGGGGAGATAAAAAACGGGAGTTCTCTAAAGGTCCCCAAAACAGTTTCCAGGGAAAGGGAACAGGTTTCACCCCTAAGGCTAACCCGCCCAGAAACCCTCATCCTGGCCAGAGCCAGCAGCCAAGGGTTGTCCACTGCTTCGAGTGTGGTGGTGTGGGACATTATAAAGGAGATGTCAAATGCCCAAAGAGACCACCTCCTCCCACCGGAGGAAAAGCCCCGGGAGTAGCTAGTGTAGCGCTCGGGGAGGAGTTGCCCTTAGATAAGGGGGGTGAGTGGGCGGGTGTCACCTTGGTGTCCCTGGGAGATCGGGAGATGGTTCCTAAGATCCAGGTGCCCCCAAATACTACCAAGTATGGGCAATGGATCACCATCAATGGCCAGAGAGGGGAGGCTCTGAGAGACACAGGAGCCAGTATGACTATGGTAAGGAGTCAACTGGTGTCTCCAGAGCAGGTGATTCCCAATGTGCTCCACCCCGCCGCGATGGCTGACGGCAGAATGGGCCACTACCCTGTGGCTGAGGTTCCCTTTGAGTGGGAAGGGGTTGCAGGTTTACTTCGAGTTGCCGTAAGCCCTGCCGTGCCAGTTGATTGTCTGCTGGGGAATGACATGGAGCACAATGCTTGGAGAGAGGTGGAATACCGGACGCATTCAGAGATGCTGGGTACACCTGACTGAGCCTGTGTAAGCATGAGGTCTGCGACTGCCCGGAGAGGGAGTTTGCCTGGGTTGGAGTCTGGAACAATGGCCCAACCCGCTGCCAAAAAGGGACAGACCCGAAGACAGGAGAAGCCTGCTTCGGCTTCCACACCCCATGTGACAGATCGGCCACCTGCGGTGGTGGACCAGGAGTCCGTGGAGGGGGAAGTAGTCTCCCTGGAGGACCTACCCATCCCTGCTGAGTGGCATGTGGAGGGATGGCCTACCAGGGAGGAGTTCTGTAAGGGCCAGAAGGCGTGCCCTACCCTTGAGGGACTGAGGCGACAGGCCAAAGCCCAGGCAGCAGGGAACGTTGCGGGACACTACCACATTTACTGGGAGGACGGACTCCTCTACAGTGAACCCAAGGTACCCTTACCTGGTTCATCAAGGGCCTTGGTAGTCCCGCAACGGTACTGAGCCTTTCTGCTGGAATTGGCTCATGAAATACCCTTGGCAGGACACTTAGGTCAGGACAAGACCTTTGCTCTGCTTGTCCACCACTTTTACTGGCCTCAGATGAAAGAGGCGTCTGACACCTACTGTCGGACATGTGTATCCTGCCAAGCCAGTGGGAAAACAGGGGTGAAGCTGAAAGCTCCCCTGCAACCACTTCCTGTCGTTAGCACCCCCTTTGAAAGGGTGGGCATCGACATTGTGGGGCCATTGGATCCACCAACAACGGCTGGTCACAGGTTTATCCTGGTTCTGGTGGATCACGCCACACGGTACCCAGAGGCAATTCCTCTGAGGACTGTTACTGCACCTGTAGTGGCTAGGGCCCTGATGGGGATCTTCACCCGAGTGGGTTTCCCCAAAGAAGTTGTGTCCGACAGGGGGACCAACTTCATGTCAGCATACATGCGGGCAATGTGGAAGGAGTGTGGAGTGACCTACCGGTTCACCACTCCTTATCACCCCCAGTCAAATGGACTGGTAGAAAGGTTCAACAAGACCTTGAAGGGCATGATCAGAAGTCTGCCTGAAAGCCTGCGGAGGAAATGGGACGTCCTCCTACCCTGTTTGCTATTCTCCTACAGGGAAGTGCCACAGAAGGGAGTGGGCTTCAGCCCCTTTGAGCTTCTGTATGGGCACCCTGTACGCGGTCCTCTCAGCCTGGTGAAGGATGGATGGGAAAAGTCTCCCAGGAAACCTCCCCAGGATGTGGTGAGCTCCATGCTGGCCTTCAGGAGCCAAATGGCGAAGTTGTGGAAGCAAGCTTCTGACAACTTGGAGGCCAGCCAGGCAGTAATGAAGGAGTGGTATGACCACAATGCTCACCCGGTGGAGTTGGAGCCTGGCCAGAAAGTGTGGGTGATGGAGCCTGGAGAGCTAAGTGCCCTCCAGGATCGCTGGACAGGCCCCTTTGAGGTGTTGGAAAAGAAGGGTAAGGCCACATACCTGGTGGACCTTAAGACCCCTCGACAGCCCCTACGGGTGCTACATGCTAACCGCCTCAAACCCCACCATGAGAGGCCCGAGGTCATCTTGATGATGGTGACTGATGGAGGAGAGGAAACGGAAAGCGAACCCCTCCCAGACTTGTTTTCGTCTCAGGAAAAGGATGGGTCGGTGGAGGGAGTGATTCTCTTCCCATCCCTAACTCCTGAACAGCGAGAGGACTGCCGCCAGACATTGGAGCAGTACTCTACGTTGTTCTCCCTTGTCCCGGGAAGGACCCACCTGTGTACCCATGATGTGGACACAGGAGACAGCCCACCAGTGAAGTCAAAGACCTACCGGCTGTCCGACAAGGTGAAGGCCAGCATCCACGGTGAAGTTACCAAGATGCTGGAGCTAGGAGTTATAGAACCTTCCAGTAGCCCCTGGTCCAGTCCGGTGGTGCTAGTGCCAAAAGCAGCTCCACCAGGCACCACTCCAGAACTGAGGTTCTGTGTGGATTACCAGGGACTGAACTCAGTTACCAAAACTGATGCTCATCCGATCCCTAGGGCGGATGAATTAATTGACCGGCTGGGAGCTGCCCAATACTTGAGTACCTTTGACCTCACTTCAGGGTACTGGCAGATTTCCCTGACAGATGGAGCAAAGGAAAGGTCAGCCTTCTCCACGCCTGAGGGACACTTCCAATTCTGTGTAATGCCCTTTGGGCTCAAGAATGCCCCTGCCACCTTTCAGCGGCTGGTGAATCAGGTCCTCTCCGGAATGGAGGGTTTCTCCGCTGCTTACCTGGATGACATTGCTGTCTTCAGCAGCAGTTGGGAGGACCATTTGCAACATTTGCAAGCAGTTCTCCAGGCCCTGAAACAAGCTGGCTTGACAATCAAGGCCAGCAAATGTCAGATTGGGCAGGGGTCGTTTGTGTACCTAGGCCACTTGGTGGGTAGGGAAACAGTGCAGCCCCTCCAGGCAAATATTGAGGCGATCATGGCCTGGGAACCCCCCAAGACCCAGACTGAGGTCCGAGCTTTCCTGGGCCTCGCAGGTTACTACCGTCGCTTTGTGAAGGGGTATGGCACTATTGTAGCGCCCCTCACAGAGCTTACCTCAAAGAAACAACCTCGACGGGTAGTTTGGACAGAGGCTTGTCAGCAAGCCTTTGAAAAATTGAAGCAGGCAATGTGTGCAGCACCGGTCCTGAGGGCCCCAGACTTCTCCAAGGAGTTCATTGTCCAGACAGATGCATCAGAACATGGCAATGGGGCAGTGTTATCGCAACTTAATGAAGAGGGTCTTGATCAGCCTGTAGTTTTCCTATCCAGGAGACTGCTTCTCCGGGAACAGAAGTGGAGTGCAATAGAGCGGGAGGCTTTTGCGGTGGTGTGGGCTCTGAAGAAGTTGCGGCCATACTTGTTTGGTTCGCACTTCCTGGTTCAGACTGACCATCGACCCCTTCGTTGGCTGATGCAAATGAAGGGGGAAAACCCCAAGTTGTTGAGATGGTCCATCTCCCTACAGGGAATGGACTTCCGGGTGGAACATCGGCCTGGAGTGGACCACGCCAATGCAGACGGTCTCTCTAGGTATTTCCGCCTTAGTGATGAGGACTCCCAAGGGGTTGGGTAGCTCTCCCCACTTTCAGCTGGGGGGGACGCGTGTTAGACCTGTCTGGCCTTTTGCGTAGCCCCTCCTATTAATTATTTATTTTGTCCCCTTTTTGCCCCTCACACCCTTTTTATCTTTTTGTGTCCACTGGATTATTTTTATGGTGTTGACCTAGGGGTTAGATGCTCTTTGGCCCTCATAGTTTTTACCTGGGGCCTAGGTACCCTTTTCTGACTGGAAAGTATGGGACTCACAAAATGGTCGCCATTAACTGCCATAACGGTCACCCCTAGGCAGGACCCATAGACTAGAATAGGGGCCTTCCAGAACCTTCTGGTCCCTTCTGGACCTTCTGAGGCCAGCCTATATAAGGTCAGCTGTAGTGCAGCCATTTTGTCTTACCAGAGAGAGTCAGCTGGAGTACAGGCTGTAGTATAAGGTGAGTATAGGATATCCAGAGGGTTGCTCTCCCAGTGCAGGGGCGCCTCTTTACTGTTTCACCATCCCTTTTCCCTTTTAGTTACTGACTTGACCCAGCCCGAGGTATTCCTGGAGATCCTGGGCGCCTGACCGATCCTTAGCCTAGAAGAAAGGGTTGGGAGTGGTTGAGGGTGACTGAATTACTGAGGAGCACAGTCCATTGCCCAGTAAGGAAGTCCTCAGAAAGACTCTGGCAGTGTTTTACCAAGAAGAAGGAAGGGTTAAGGCTGAGGAATCGTTTATTGTGACCCCCTCGTTTGGCTCCCTAAATGAACTGAGGACTTAATTGCCTTTGATTCCCCCCTTCGACATACCAAACGGAATCCCTCCGCGTACCTGTGGTGTCAGGCTGCTGGCTTGTGAATAACAGCTCACCAGGAGGGGAAGACAGGGACGTGTAGTCGGGGCAGTGATTGCAGGTAGTGTGGACGAGGGGAGAAAGCGATCTCATTCTTTCCTGGGCCAGCATGGGGTAGACGGAGGCTTTGCGTGGTGAAGGCATTCCCCTGAACGGCGCGAACTTGGTACAGCGGCCGCCGGACCTGGAGTGGGCGGAGCGGAGGAAGGAGAGCCGTCGGAGCTGAGCGGGCTCGGTTGTGGAGCCACTGTTCTCTCGCGCATGCCTGGTTGGGCCGCTTGTCCGTGAGAGGCGGAGTCGGCTCAGGAAGAGGAAACAGGCGTGAGGCGAGCATCGGCTCTCTTCAGCCTGTGTGGCCCCTTCACCCCGCGCCAGCTTTGATATCGAGTGGCTGGTCGGGCGGGTGAGGCAAGTAGCAGCTTCCTTCAGTCAGTGTGGTCCTTTCACCCCGCGCCAGTGCTGACAGCGAGTGGCTGGTCGGGCGGGTGAGGCGGATCGAGCAGCGAGTAGATCCTGGCAGAGACCTCTGGTGTGGTCTCCCTTTTCCCTCGGCGATCCGAGAATTTGGCCCTGTGGGCCCAACTTGAAAAGTAAGGAGGGTGTGTTGGGGGAAACTGAAATTCAGAGTATCACCGACAAGAGGGACTGAGGAGCGGTTCCTCCTTAAGGGTCTAATTGTGAGTGGAAAATTCAAACCATAAGCCCTCAAGAGTTCCACACCTAACCCGGTCACTCCCAATGCTGATTTTTGAAAGTTGGTAATTGATGTGATGATAAATAATCCTCTTGGTTTCAGGTTTAGAGGAGAGCTGACGCGGAACAGTTAACTGGGGATAATTAGTCATTGTTCCCTGGAACTACAGGGAGATTTATTGGAACCAACCTTCTGGGGGTCCCATAGGTTACCTAAATCCATGTAGTAAACAGCTGGTGCTCTCTGAGAGCCTGTGTAGTGACTCCTAATACTTGTAATTTGAATTGTCAGAATTCATCTCCACCATTTAGGGATTGGTGGAAACAATGTTTAAATGTATTTTTCTGTACTGACTAAGGATATTTCGTGGAAAAAGAACAAAGTACTATTTTCATAAAACAGCACGTATTTTCCTACAATATAGTGGTGTAGTGTCCTTTTTGTGTGGAAGTGCACTGAGTTACTGCTGGGTGGGGCGCAAACTTTACACTTGTGTTTCTGGAATCTGACTGTCTTACTCTAGACCAGGCTACCCTAGGTTGCTTAGCAACACTAGGTCCAACAGATGCCATGATTAAAGCTTGCATTTTTTTTCCTCCAAACAAATATCAGCGGAAGGGCAGAGTGAGAGAAGCAGCAAGGACTAATCTGAGGCCCCCAACCCTATTGAGTTAGCAGTGTCACATGAGAACATTGTTGAACCTGGGAGACCCTCGCAGGTTCCTCAAAAAATAAGAGAGTTGGGTATCACTGTGACATGTGAGAAGTTTTTACAGAGTGCCTGCGAAATAACTTTGTCTCTGTCAGGGTGGTGGGTGTACTCAACGTAAACCAGTCTGGCACAGGGAAGGCAATAACTTGGATTTTAGGAAAACACCCCCTGAAATGCAACTGGGACTTAGAAGAGGCACAGATGAAGCAGGCTCTGAGAGCGATAGATCCTCTCATAGGAGAGTCGTATTGTGGAAAATATGAACGGGTAAACAGTGCAGACCGACTGAACCCTATAAATCCAACCCTGTCCATTTCTGGTAGTGGAGCAACAAAGAAAGTTGGTTGGTGAGTTGTTGGAGCGGTCAGTATATATTACCTTGCAGTATTACAAGCAAGACATCACTACATCTCACAACAGTACTACTCAATATCTGGCTTGGACCAGAGACAGCTGGAAATTGATCCATTTTCTACCCCACTGAATTATTTCCAAAGGTAAGTTCAGAATTGAATAGGGTTACCATGTTTGCCTCTAGCTTGTCAGTCAGTTAATTGTAAGTGAACGATAGATAGTTTTTTATACAACGAGAATGTAAGTCTTTGTTTCTTTGAGGCAGAAGAAGTTCACCTTTGTCCACTGATAGATATGATCAATTTTCTAATCTCTCTCCATCAGTCACATTATTAAACAGAGTTATCTTGACATTTTTATTGTTGCCAGAAAATTAGGGTAGGCAAGGGACACTGCAGCAGGTGCTTTTAACTCCATAACATATTTGAAAGAACGGCGCACCCCGAAGTCAGTGCCCAGTGTGGTGAAACCGGTTGCACCGCCCGAAACCCAGCCCTGGGTGACTAAAAGATCTCTTATGATATTTGCTCCTTCTGTCATATTTCCTAGTGTAGAGTATGTCTCTCTCGAGGGTCTAAAGTCAGGCTACATATTGTGCAGGATGTCACTTTGTTCTGCATACTCTTTTGAGTTGTGTGGTTATCTCCTCTTCCAGGTGTGTTCTTTTCGGGGGTGGTTCTCTGCAGGCTGTTTCTGTAGGAGGGTGATCATCTGTATCTACAAGACAGTGGTCATGACTACATTTGGGCTGGGATTGAGCTACTTAAAAATCATGGAGTCATTGTTCGTATGATGCAACATGACGCCATTTATACTTTACCTGGCAGATTTGATGTTCTTTCAGACCTATACCATGTTTTGACCTTTATCACCAGAAAACTAGATTTACAAGATTCTACAGGGTCCAAGAACTAAGAGCCAGATGTACGGCCGTTGGCAAATTGCGAAAAATAGCGAGTTGCAATTTGTGAGTCGATAATGCCAGCCGACATTAGTGTCAGGTACACTGTTTGAAATTCCTAATGGGGTCGCAAATTGCATGCCTCATCAATATTCATGATGCGCTTCCAATTTGTGACCCCATTGGGAAGGGTTGGCACTCCCAGGGATGGTGACCTGCTGGCCTCAGCAGACCACCATGTCTGGGACTGCTTTTAAATTAAGCAATTTTTTTTTAATGCAGCCCGTTTTCCTTGAAGGAAAACGTGATGCGATTAAAATAAGAAAAGTTACACGTTTTCATTTAAGTTTTTAAGGTCCCTGGGACCACTGCCCGCCCAAGTTGCCCCTGCATTCACAAAGGGGAAGGGGTCACCTTCCCTTTTGCGAGTGCTTTACCACCCTCTTGAAGAGGGCGGTAAATTGCGAGTGTTTTGCGACCGCAATTGCGGTTGCAAAACATTCTTACATAGGGTAGCGAGTCGCTATTAGGAAGGGATGACCTTGGAACGCCCCTTCCGCCTAGTGAGTCGCAAATCCTATTTAGCGAGTCGCAAATGAATTGTGACTCGCTAAATATGGTTTATACATGGCTCATTTGTATTTTTGCAAGCGCAAACTGGTTGCAAACCCGTTTGCGCATGCAAAAATGGGTCGTACATCCAGCCCTAAGAGTTCTAAATGCTACAAGGCTGCACTTCTTTTATTGACAATCTCAATCATTTACTTGCATGTCCACATCGTTATCTGCAAGTTGTTGCTCTGAACTCTGATTTCTATCAAGCAGCTACCTGACCTTGATTACCATATGATTTACAAGATTTGAGAAAGTTGCACAGATCAATGTGGCCTCGTCGGCAGATTCTCCACAGTCCTCAGGGGACCTCAGCGTATCAGGATTCTTGTTACAAAAAGAGGCAATTAAAGTGTACTTGGCTTAAACACGTTTGGTCACAGATGGCTAATGAAATTCTTGCATGAAGATTCACGTGTTTCTGAACCATCATGGATTTGCATGAGAACGCATCAGGGTAGATTATCACGTACTGTGAACCCCGGTGTCAAGTCTGCGATAAGTAGCAGAGCTGAGAACCCATCGGTGTTCGAACTCTCTACGTGCTAATCCTGTGCATTCGTTGCTTGGTGATACTTTAATCTGCCTTTAGTGTTGTAGCGAGACAACTCCTCAGGGCATCTGTGTCCTTGGTATTCTGAGTTCATGATGCACTCTGTGTGTACATCAGAGCCCTGGAGTAATGCTATCATACAGGATGCTGAATATTTCCTACATTTAGATGATGACCTTGTTGAAGCACTTTGGCAGAGCGACTAGCTTGTAGTATGCATAAATCTGTAGCAAAATAAACCCTGATTTATTTGGGTAATGATGTATGCCCCGGGCTTTGTGACTTTGTTGTAGCTCTTGCATTTCATTTCATAGCATCATTTTTTGCCACATTTCGTTTTTTACATATTTGTTCTCAGACGGTTTACTGACAGAATATCGACCAAAAAAATATAGATTTAAATAATATAGAGGTAAAAATATAGAATGCAAAAATATCGACTCCCGATACTTAAACAGGTAAGTACAAAAATATCCCCACAAAATATATAGTTTACTATAATATAGTTGTATTAAATATCGTATTTAAAATATATATACTTTAAAATATTAAAATAAACATAAAAGAAATGCTAACTTTAATTTATAAAAAATATATAATTAAATGTATATTTGAACTAATAAACTTCTTTTAAAAAATGTAAACAAATATATGTATATATAATTAGATATATATAAAAATATAAACTAATATTTTAATTAATAATATAATTTAAAAAATCTTACATAGCATAACATTATCAGAAATATACGTAAACATATTTAAATATACCAAAAACATAAAATATTGAAAAAGGGACATAATTTAATTTAAAATAAAATGTAGCAGACATATTTTACAATTTAATTAAAAATAAATTGCAAATGAAAAATATTGCGAATTATAATATTATTATTATTATAATAATTCAAACATAGTTATATAAATTGCAACATAACATAAATTAATACAAATTAAAATAAATATATGTACATTTCCCATCACAATAAAAAGAAAACATTCTTCTACTGAATAAATATAAACATAATTACTCCCACCTAAAACACAAAAGTAATACAATATTTTAAACCACACACAAATAAGATTTACTATTCTAACTACAATAAAAATAAAATTACATTAAATATAACATTACAAAATACTACAATTTACTATTCCCTCTACACTCCCACAACGATAAAATTTATAATTAACCAATAAAAAAAGCAATTCCTTCTCCAGTCAGTGCAACAGTAGGGAAAGTGTTGGATTGCAGAGCGTTAAAATTTTCTATTCCAACTCCCATCAGTGCAACAGAAGGGAAAGCGTTGGATTGCAGAGGGGGGTAAGATTGACTATTTCCACTCCAGTCAGTACAACAGTAGGGAAAGTGTTGTATTGTAGAGGGGTACAATTTACTACTCCCCCAGTCTTCCAAACTCTTGACATAATTTCTTCTCTAATAGAATGGTTAGCAGTGACTCAATCAGAGCCTTTTTAGATATTTCAATGTGGGATTCCCAAAAAAGTCTCTTACATCATAGTGACTAGTTTTTTTGACCTGGGGAAAAAAAGGAAATAGCAACACAAATTCAGGCTCAGAATCTTAAGCAGATATTCTTCTACTCATATATATTATTTTAATATGAAATAAAAGAGCTGATTTTTTTTAGTTTTCCATAGCGATGATCATAACTGAATGAGATTATTCACATCCTTTCTCTCAACTTTTCTTTATCAAAATCGATTGAATAGCCTGGTAGAAATTGGTTGCTTTCTGTAGTTACATCATATTTTTTACAACATCTCTTCAATATCTATCTCTTGTTTTACACTGGAGGTTTTGCTCTGCCCTAAATCTTTAAAATGATCTCAAGCTACTGATTTGTATTCTGAGTTCACCAGGGACCATAAGAGCTTAAATCCTAATGTACCTAAATGGCAGTTCAGAGAGGCTAAGCCAGGGGTTTAAATCTCCGAGCTTCGATCCCCAACCCAAGGAAATTTCAACACCTTCCTAAGGACATTGATTTCTAAAGTGTCAAGCTTTGGATAATTTTCTGTTAACAAGGTTGCAATCTGTAAAGCACGATCAGCAATACAGACTGGTAGGGTAACTACTACTGCATGCTCACCATATCTTTAATTGATTAAACACGGTCCTTGGACTGTAGCTAAGCCCCTTGTTATACTCCATTGGACCTGCAGTTTAAAAAAGCCATTTTGCAAAAAACGCAGTGCCTATATAATGATAAGAAGTCGGCCTCTGCGGCTTTCTGTTGTCTAGATGCCAATAGAAAAATATTTTCTTCCAAGCTTCAATACGTGTTATTTGGTGTTTGTAGTCAAACCATTAGGGCATCTAGTTGACTCTGCAGGACTACCCATTCAAGGATAACTAAGTCATCAGAGTAAAGCAACTTGCCTCTGATTAATAGTAGGTGAATAACCTCTAGCTTCTTTTAAGGGGTTTGGTTGATTACTGAGAAAAAAACAGTACAGGAGCATTGACACAGCTTTGTGTCAATCCATCACAGATCACGATCAGGCCTGTTCTTATGACCTCCTGTCCGAATAAGATTTGTGTCCAATTTACTTGTACAGAAGGCAATAAGAAGTGAACGAAGGCATGCTGGAATACTCAATCTCATAATTTCCTCCTTAGCAAACTTTAGTCTACCTGGTCTAAAGCAGTTTCAAAAGCTTAGGGGCCGATTCCGATCTGGGTCGGAAATCACTCCTATCTGGGGCGTTTTCCGACCGATCCGGACTCCTGCAGTCCAACCGAGCGAGTACCATGCGGCCATATGCTGTCGGTCTCGTTTCGGTCGGACTCCCATTGAAGTCAATGGGAGCCGGTCGTACAACGCGTACATGGGCTCCCATTGACTGAATGGTTACGTTACGGACAAGTGCGCCCCCTACAGTGTGTTCACGTCAGTGCCATCCGCATCGTACATGCCTGTGTTGGGGAGACCCATGGGTCTCCTGTGTCCGACCCGTAAGGCTGCGGGTAACAGGGGGTCCGATGCGGACCCCCAAAGTCCAGCTCCGGGAGCTATTGTGAGCCGTAAGCTCCGACTCGATCCGGCTGTCCGAATCGCGCACCGTACTGGCTCAGAATTTGCCTCCATTGCGCGCCACGGTTAGCTTACGCCCGAGACGTACGGAGCGGTTCGGACCCGGAAACGATTCGGCTGGAGATTTTGCGCTTGTTTGCATCGTACTTCATCGTCCGGACCCGTGTACAAACCGGACGGAAATTCAGCCTCCGAATCTGACCCGCTAATCCCGAACCCGATTTGGAGCCCTTCCGACCGAGATCGGAATCGGCCCCTTAATGGTTCCTATTGCAAGCGCCTGGTGTTCATGTTATCTACTAAGTTGACTGGTTTTTATAAAATCTGTCTATCCGGATATCAAATTCCTGTATTGATAAGGTCTTCTGGTGGTGTGATGGTGCAGGCCCGGTTTCAGTATTTCCTCCAGAAATTTGGGTTATAAGACGTTATACAATGCTCTGACAAAGCAGATGTTTGTATGTATGCATTAACCCCATGTACCTACTGAAGAAAAAGGTGTTTTGTGGATATCCATGCAGGCACATGAAGTATAGTAGTGGTCTATTAAACAACCTTCCCTACTCCATCTTCCCTTCCATGGATGGTGACTATAGGGGGTGTGTACTGCAAGGTCTATGTGGCTATGGAAAGGAATTTGTGCTGTTGTGGTCCAGGTTATCTTTTGAGGGTTGCTTAGTGTCAGTATTTGAGGGCATCTCTAAGGCAACAAATGGACACAAAGTGCTTCAAAAACTTCCCATGATCACTTTGGCCAAACATCGGAGAGCTTTACAAAGTAGATCTTGCCCATCCACCTTCTTGGACCAAATTACATGTATCTTTGGCTCTTTTGAGTCTAGGACATCCCTTGCATATTTTAATTAGTCTTTAAATAAATCTTCCCTGAACAGTCAGCAAATGTGGGCCTATGCTAAATTGAAAGTATGCCTCCTTTCTCTAAAGACTTGGCATTGGTGGTCTCCTACAGAACCACGACCCCTTGGACCCACTGATGTGACTCTCCAATATCCATTTGACTTTTATGAGCATAAGACTCCTGAACCATTTCAAAATACCTATGTCTGAAGTCCTAATATACCCAATAATCTAGAGTGAGCTGTTTTTCAATCCTTTATCCACACCTTCTTGGGGATCTTTTCCGAGCTTGCACAGTGAATTTAGTACCATAAAATTAATTCCAGAAATAATCCTAGCCTTCTTTGGTAGAACAATCTAGGGCTCTTAAATCTCATTCTTTTTCTTGCCCCCTTTGGTAAGGCCCTTGTTCATCGGAACTCTATATAATCAGCCACATGATGGGTAGGAATTTGTTCAAGTGATTGGAGATGATGGAGTTATATTGTATCAATCATATAATTTGTTTTTAATTTAGTTTTGGATGGGAGTACATTTCCAGTGTCCCTCAGACATGCAAATGTGTTCACTGTTCTGATGATACCCAAGATAGTGAACTAAAATTACAAGGACATTCCTCTTTCTTGTAACTGTTTGCAAAAGATCAGTAGGAATGACTCCTCACATAGAAGTCTATCAAAACATGTGCTATCCTATTAGAAATGGCTGTTGGCCTTGAACAGCTTCTGTGTTTGACTACAACATGTTGCAAAACTGATAGATTGCAATATCTACACTAACACAATGCTACGCCATATCACACCACGCCATGAACAACAACACACCACCCTCCAGTTAACCTCATCATATCCTAGATCACACTTTAGCATACAACTTACTACTACACATATCACATAACACCACAGTAAATCATAAGCTATCACACAATGTCACACCATTGAATACCACTTAATGTTGTTCTCTAGCATACACTAACTCACATTAGTGGCGCAACGGAATTTGGACTGGCGTCCCAGGGTGTAGCGCTTAGAGACCTTTGGTGATTAGCGCTTTATAAATGCAATATAACATTAACATTAACCATAACACATCACACTCCGTAACACTGCACCACATTTATTACACACCACATTACAATAAAGTACAGCATGCCGTTCAGCTTTTCTCCACACCACACTTGCTACACAATATCACACCAGACCAGTTCATATCACACCTTATGGGCTAGAACACAAGGAAATAGAAACCAAAAGGCTGAGGGACAGTACCACTAAAATGATACCCTGCACTTCAATGGAAAGTAAAATCATCCATAAATTACTTTTTTGGTGTAATTGTTTACATTTGTAATTTCCATTCCTAGGACCCTGAGGAAATATAAATTTTATGGTCAAGATATGTTCCCTAACGTGTACCCCACCGTCTCCATGTACGAGCTTAAAGTGCATGTAACTTCCCTCCTGTGCCAGCTATGAAGACGCAAATACATTTGCGTCCAACGTTAACATGTCCTCTTTCAGATCCACCCTGAATGGGTTGAATATTCCGTTCCTAAGTATGCCTTGCCAACGTCTTTTTGTGGTGTACTTTACACGTTTTTCAGCTCTGGCGAAGTAGGCCCTGAATTCTGCCATCGAGCCTTTTCCTGCCTTCTGTCTCTGAATGCCTCAGCCTGGGTCTGCCTCTGTACCCGTGACCTCTGCCTTACTCCCTGCGCGGCTAACCGCGCTTAGCTCACCCTGTTGCCTGCCAAGACTGTATTCAACCTTCGAATTATCTGCTCCGCTCCTCAAAGATACATTCCTGCCTACTAGTTCAAGTAAACATCCTTCCAGCTGCAGAGCAAAGGGCCCGGCCTCACTGTCTCCGTGCAAGTAATTCATAGCTCCTGTTACCATGGAAGGCCCATGCCCCCTCGCATCTCATGCAGACACGTAGACGATTATACACGCACTCACAGTCAGTATAGAATAGCCTCTGCCCAAGAGACCTTTCCCTCTAGATAATATGGTTCCCAAACATCAGATATCAGATATGATATAGGAACGAGTTGATCTGACATGCCAGACTTCTGTCTCTTTCCTCTAGTGTAAATGTCAAGTCCCCTGCACCCTCCAGCTCCACGTCAATCACACGTCATGCAGCTGCGCGCGCATCCAAATCTCAGATTTCTGCTGACATTGCAAGATTCTGCTATGTACCCACCCACTTGTGACACTTTCATGTGACGTTTCTAGCACACACCTCTATGTTCACGCCTAGTTCACGCCTTCTGATTACGTATTGCCAACACGTGTGTGCTCTTATCTTGTTTCTCTCAGCTGTTACGCCTACTGTATTGGTTTCCATTATATGATTTAAGTATAAAAGTTATGTCTTGTCAATAAAGTATGCTCTATCCCTTCCTGAACCCCAGTGGTGTCAGGAACCCGATATCCGGTTCAAGAACCATTCCTTTTTAAGGAATAAAACCCCTAAGAACTCTAACACCACGGACTCTGCGTCTTTCTTTCCGATTGAGTTATTTTGTTTTTAGTACTTACCTGCATAGAAATTAGGACGGTAATTAAATATTTACCACATTATTTTGGCGCCCGAACAGGGACCCCTCCCCCACCTTACGCGCCGGTTGGTGCGTTGCAACCTTTGCCCCCTGCCATAAGTCAAGACGGACAATTACGCGTACCCGCAGGATTTCCTGTATCTCCCTCAGGCCTACGGAGGTGACGGAGACTGCGATCAGCACCCAGACGAGGCGGTGAGGAGTGCGGAGGATCCCGACCAGAGCCTAGCCGAAAGAAGCAAGGTCCGAGGTGTCAAGAGGCCCACCAGTTCCGAAGTATTCACGTGTCGAGCCGAGTCGAGTCCAGTCCGGTCCAGTCCAGTCGAGTTTTCCGAGGCCTTCTGTTCCGTGCTTCCCGGTGAGTACCATTGCTGGGGACGCATCTAGACGGGTGCATTTTTATGTATCCGGTAAAGACGGGTTTGGGTACACAAACACGGTCTGCACTGTTTTAGACAGTGTATCTGTACTGTTTAGCAGTACATCAGGCATTCAAGTTCTTGCACTGTTCTCGACAGTGTATCTGTACTGTTTAGCAGTACATCTAGTATCAAGGGTAGTCATATGTGTTCAAAATGTTTTCATGTGATTAATGTCGTGGTATGAGTGATTGTTTGATGTACATTACTGTGTTTTTGTGTAACTAGCTGTGTTCAGAGTAAGTAACAAGTATCGAGTATCCAGTACTAAGTAACAAGATGCCGTTTTTCAATAAATTAAGACAGATAGGAACTAGGAAAGGGATACTAGAGGAAGAAATTCCTATCCCCCCTAGGGACACTCCTGGAAGTTTTATGTACCATAAGCACGGCTTAGATGCCATACTGTATCTAGATTTATGGGCCGATTATACCAAGCACCTAGAGGAGAGACACAGATGGCCCGTTACAGGAACATGGGATGCTGAGTGCATCATGAAAGTAGAAGAAGCGCTATGGAAAAAGAAAGCCAGACAATCTCAGAAAGATGCCATAGAGTTGTGGCGTAAAGAATCACATAAACGTGCCGAAAAAGCACTCCGAAAAGAAGACAGACATAGAGAAGAGTCGGATAAAGTCCGAGAAAACGAATTAGTTAATGAAGGGATCCGAGTAAAAGCAGAACAAGTAGACCGCATGCGAAACAATCTTGTAAATGGCATGTACTTTGTGGCCGAGGGTTTGCCTGAAGCCACTTCAGAAGTACCGAAAGATCTGCCGCCGCCATTGGTTCCGACTAAAGTAAGTCACAGGACCACCAAAGACATATTCCTTGCTTCCTATCTAGACGATGTAGCTCCCGCTTACACCAATCCACGTGCCAACGTACCGCCTACTGACGGTGACGGAGGTGGCAACCCGCTCCGAGACAATGTCCAGCCATTGCCGCAACAAAGTTCACCCGTTCGACAGCCTGCTCCACCTGCTCCTCCACCTCCACCACTTCCCACATCTAAGATTAATATACCACATCCGATTGCACCTGATCCTAATAAGAGACAAGTTCAGGTACAGATACCGATTCCATAGGCCCACAATATGTTTCAGCTCCGCCCCCAGAAAGAAAAATGTTTCATTTTGACAGACAGAATCCTTTACGAGAAGTACACCCAGTTATGAATGCCAATCATGCCTTGGAACGTGTGTTTGTGTACACACCTTTAACAAAGTTGGAATTGTTAGAAATGAAGAAACTAGTACCCTGTCATGATAAAGACCCTGCAGGTTTTCACCGAGAACTTAAAGACATGTTACTCATGGGAGATTACACGTATACGGATATTATGAAATTGTTAAAAGTACTGCTGCCCACCGGCATTTACGAGAAACTCAAGGAAAAAGAATGGGAGGTGGGAGATAAAAAAATTATTTGGACTGAAATAGAAGAGGAGGAAAAAGGTCGTACTCCAGGGCTAGGCCTTGGGGACAAAGCTAAAGCATTACCAGGTTTAATAGTACAGGTTTTGCCAAGATTATTGACAACTAAAAAGGAAGACTGGGACGCAATCTCAGCCTGTAAACAGAAACACGATGAAGATACTAGTGATTTCTATTCAAGATTCGAGAAATGTTTCATTATTAATAGTGGCCTGAAACCAGGTAGCGAGTCATACCCACATCTTTTTGTAACAAAATTAGTTGAGAATTCCCTGACACAAGTTAAGAATCGTGTATATAAGGTTGAAAGTACATGGCAAGCAAATACGCCATCCCAGATGTTACAAATGTTACAATACCACCAGAACAGAATTAGAGAAGAACAGGATCACGAACAGAGACGTATGAAAGACACGAAAATGAAAATGTTAGTGGCCCAGTCGGTTCCAGCCGACGGTCAGAGAAAGGGTGCGACCCAGACAGGTAATTCAGCAGCTCCCGTTAAAGGGACATGCAACTATTGCAAACAGCCAGGTCACTACGTACATAAATGTCCAGTCCTGAAGCACAATATAGCAACAGGTAAAACTAAAGAAAGACCGCATCAGCCTAGACAAGACCAGGTCCAGCAACAGACTTCACAGAATTCACAGCCTATGCATGCTCCACCACATACAGTACAGACCGCAGCGGTATCACAGCCACAGCCACAGCCTATTGCCGCTACGCAGCAAGTTTCACGGCAGATGAGCCAGTATGCCCAATCTGATTATCCCGATTATCAGCGATACACATGAAACAGCCTAGAGAGGGAGGTTGGCTTGCCTCTTATTGAGATTCCTGTAGATCAAGAGGGTCCTTATGTACACAGTCAAGTATTGGGAAAAGACAGAAAGTTTTTAATTGACACAGGGGCCAGCCGCACAACAATCAGCCATGATGAAGTCCCAGGGGCACCCCTCTCAGGCTCACAGAATGTTTCCCTTGGTTTTTCAGGACAGCCTATTGTAAATGAAGTATCGAAACCAGTCCCCCTAGCAGTAGGTCCACTATCACGCGTTACAGACTTGTTACTCACGAAATCATGTCCAGAAAACTTGTTAGGTATCAAGACATTGAAGGCTCTAGGAGCTGTGATATGTTGTTCTCCGGAAGGAGTTAGACTTTTTCTACGTGACTTTAAGGGTCACTATGTATTACGAGAGTTTGATGTCAGATTGAAAAATGTACCGAAACACCTGTGGGCACAAGGCCCAACCGACGTAGGTTGCATGCACATCACACCATACCGTGTTACACTCAAACCAGGAGTTGTTTTACCACGAATCAGACAATACAAGTTACCACCCGATGCTGTAGTGGCTTTACTGGAAATCATTGAAGAGCTCATTGCCCAAGGAGTGGTCGTAGAAACCGACTCCAATATCTGTAATTCCCCTATCATTCCGATTCTTAAACGTACTGATCCCAATGCACCGCCAGTATATCGGCTGGTGATTGATTTACGAGAACTGAATAAATGCATTGTTCCACAGTATCCTGTGGTTCCTGACATCTCATCCTTATTGACTGCTATTGATTCAGAAGCGACGTTCTTTACTGTAATTGATCTCAAGAACGCCTTCTTCAGTGTACCCATTGATCCAGAGAGCCAATATCTCTTCGGATTCAGTTTAAATGGACGAAGTTTCAAATTTTCACGCGCACCTCAAGGATTCACAGAAAGCCCCAGCATCTATAGCCAAGCACTGAAAAGACAACTTGACTGTATCCAAATGCCAGTTAACACTGCCTTACTACAGTACGTCGATGATCTGCTGATCACCGCACGAAGTGAACTCGAATGTGAACAAGCATCACTGACAGTTTTACATTTTCTGGCCGACAAGGGACACAAGGTGTCTCCTTCGAAGCTACAATTCTGTGTTCAGCAAGTTGTGTACCTGGGTCACTTGCTGTCCAAAGTGGGGAGACAGCTCACTCCTGATCGCATCCAGTTAATTGTAAACATGCCACAACCCCAGACACAAAAGGAAGTGCGGGCCTTTATAGGCCTCACCTCGTACTGCAGACAATGGATTCCTCAGTATGCATTTCTAGCTAAGCCACTCATTCAGTTGACAACACAGGAGGCAGCTACTTCGACTGCCCTCCCTTGGACTCAGGAACATACACAGGCCTTTGAGGAATTAAAGAAAGCTTTATGTCAAGCACCAGTTTTAGCGACACCATGCTACAGCAAACCTTTTACACTTTTTGTTACAGAACGTGATGGTACAGCGTTGTCTGTCCTCACTCAAGATCAAGCAGGTTCACATAAGCCTTGTGCTTATTTTTCAAGTACATTGGATTCAGTGGCCCAGGCTCTGCCTGCGTGCTTAAAATCAGTTGCAGCGACAGCCCTAGCAATCAGACAAAGCGACGCAATAGTATTAGGACATCCATTGACAGTACAAGTTCCACATTCTGTAGAGGTCCTTCTAAACCGAACACAGACTCAACACCTGACTATAGCACGACTGACAGGTTATGAATTGATTGGTAATCAAAAGGAGAATGGACACTGGTATCTGCAAAAAACCAAATAGTTTTTTATCGAGAACCCTCATAGACTTCCTGGAATCGTGTCTTAGCGGTATATCTTTTATCCGCCCCCTCAGGAGTCATGGCATAGTCATTGGGTTAACGATTGACGTGCAGGGTGCCTGCCTCACCAGAGGCTACTTCTGGTATTTACAGAAGTGTCCAGAAATAAAAAGTGGGTAGAAAGACTGTTAAAATTAATGAGTAGATCAAAAAAGTGAATTTTATTTACAAAGTCTAATCACTAAGCTAAAAAACATTGTGATATTAAGTAGTCGAGTTATTGAACTACTATATCGTATTCAAAAGGGTGTCGACATGTTTCAGCTCTCGGGGCCCTACAGGGTCAGGGGAGCTTTCGTCAGGACAAGGACAAAAAACAAAAAATACATGGAGATACACACACTATTTGTGTGGTATGAAATGCTGATGGCATGGAATTTCCAAGCTGTATTCAGAGACAAAGAGAAAACACCAACAAATCGTGAGTTGGATAGTGTGTGAGGTACGGCACTATCGAGCACACATTATGTACAGCGCATAATTAATGCTATCACAGATTATTCTGATTGTAGAAATAATCCCAGAAAAGGTTAAAAAAGGAGAAAATAACAGGGTCAAGGTAACTACGGGGAGTGGGGACAGCCAAATCGCCATCTAGTTATCAATGTCTTAGAGACGGGTATCATGCAGAAGTCTTTACATGATGACAAGGTGGGAGCAGAACATGGATTGGAGCCCCGGATTCATGTCTCTGCTAATCAAGACCACATCATACATCCAGCAGTCAGTGTTCGTCATACACGTATCCGAAGGATACCCAATCATTCAATAAAGTTTACCTTTCTGATTGAGTTATTAGGCATCAACAGGGACTCGGAGTCGCTCCTGGGGTTTCACTATGGGGGAGACAACAGCGGGTCTATGGTTATTAGTAGAGGCGTTCTTACCTGGATAGCTGTGTGGAATATCAGGAAACGCCATTCTTACCCATGCGGCCCGGATTTCGTGCCTAGTGCTGACTCTGCCCCTGGTTCAAGGTAGGACAGAGCTCACTGCATTTATATGCTGGTTGTAGACACTAAAAGAGGACTAGTGTTCGGACATGTAATTGACATTCTAATATGGTGGACTCGCTGGTGGGGAATCTAGGTACAATTAGCTAAACTGATGCCACGGGAGTTGGTCATTCATACCTATTACGTCAGTTCTTAAGCGGTCAACCCATCTCTGTTCTTTGTTGAACAAGACTTGTTCAGCATTGTGATCTTTAAAGTCGAGCATTTCCAAAACTGTCCATTTTAGATCATCACACGTGTGACCGGCTTCTACAAAATGGGCACACAGTTTGGTCGTGTTCTTTTTCAGCCTCACATTGCTTCGGTGTTCTCCTATGCGGAGTTTGACTTTACGGCAGGTCATACCAATGTATTGTTTTTGGCACGGACAAGTGATCAGGTAAATCACATGTGAGGAGTTACAATTCGTGTGACTCCTTTGTGTCCAAAGTAATTCATCATTGAGTTGGAGAGTTTTTGTACAGGTGGTGAATTTGCAGACCCCGCATGTACCACAAGGGTAGTGTCCGGTCACTGGAGTCATATTGATGTCTCTGATGTTGGACCTTGGTATAGGTTTCTTCGGTCTTGTGTGAACCAGAACGTCTTTTATATTCTTGGTTCTTCTGTTGGCAAACCTTGGTTTGGGCCATTTTAGGTTGCCAGAGGTGAGTATTTGCCATTTCTTTTTGATGAGTTTTTGGACTTCATGGGTGGCTGGGCAGTAGGTGGTTACACAGGTTACAAGGTCTTTCACTGGTTCTTTGGTCGTACTTTGAAGTAGACAATCTCTCGGCTGATATTTCGCTCGTTTTGCGCACTTCTTTATTATTGCCGGAGTGTAGTTCCTTTTCTTCAGTTTTTGGCTGAGTTCTGCTGCTTGTTGTTTATAGTCAGTTATTTTACTGCAGTTCCGTTTGTGTCTCAGGAATTGGCTGTACGGAAGGTTGTCTCGTAACGGCCGCGGGTGGTAACTGTAGTATGATAGCAGGCAGTTCTTGGCCGTGGGCTTCGTGTAGGTTTTAGTCTCAAGTTTGCCATTTTCTGAAAAGATGGTTAGATCCAGGAAGTCAATTGTAGTTCTACTGGATGTGAAGGTGAACTTTAGCCAGGGGTCTCTGCCATTAAGCCAGTTCATGAAGGTGGTCAGATCCGATTGTGTGTCCCATAGTAGTATGACGTCGTCAATGTAACGTTTCCAATATTTGATATTGGAAAAGTAGGGATTGGTATTGTGCAGGATGCATTCCTCTTCCAAACGGCTCACATAGAGTCCGGCTACTGAGGGCGCAAACGCACTCCCCATGGAGGTCCCATGGCATTGGAGAAATAATTGCCCATTATACTCAAAATAGTTCTCTTGCAATGCTAGTCTGCAACATTCCAGAATAATATGACGCGGGGTCTTGTAATTCCAATCTTGTTTGAAAAGGAGGTCCTCCAACATTTTAAGCGTGTCCTCTTGCGGTAGACTGGTGTAGAGGGATTCCACATCCAGTCCCACTAGCAGCATGCTGTTTTGGTCGTATTCCACATTTGATATTTGGCCCAGTAGGTCTCGCGTATCCTTAAGATATGTGGGTGTTTTCTGGACCAGGGGTTTCAAGTATTCATCTGCGAACTTAGACAATGGCTCCAAAAGGGACCCTATTCCTGAGACAATCGGGCGTCCTGGAGGAGGGATTCTATTTTTGTGGGTTTTTGGCAGGGAGTAAAAGAACGGAGTTTTGGGGTTCTTTGGTGTGAGGTATTCTGCCTCTTTTTTCGATATCCAGTCATTAGTTTCAGCCTCATGTACCATTATGGCTATGATGTTAGTTAATCTTTCTGTGGGGTCGGTGTCAAGGCGTTTATAGAAAGTCTCATTCATCAAGAGAGTTTGGCACTGTTCATCATAGCCTTCTTTTGTGAGGATAACTACCCCGCCCCCCTTATCTGCGGGCTTGATGATAATGTCCTCATTGTCTCTGAGCTCGGAAAGCGCCTTTTTCTCTCTCTTTGTCATGTTTTGATAGACGTTTTTCTTGTGATTCATTTCATCTATCCCTTTCATCACGGCTTGTTCGAATGCCTGGATCTCAATGGGTACTGCTGTAGTTGGTGGGCTGAATTTGGATTTTCTCCTCAAGTTTGTATCCCCGTTTGTCCCTGGGTTTGTAGAGTTGTTAAAAAATGCTTTTAATTTTAGTGTCCTGCAGAATTCAGAGACTTCACATTTAAGTTTGAACCGGTCTGTTGTGGGAGTGGGGACGAAACCTAATCCTTTGTTGAGGACATTCTTCTGATCCTCCGTCAGGGGAAGGGTAGTAAGGTTCACAATTAGTGTGTCTTCTTGCTCGTGCTCGGTTGTGCTGACGCCATGCTCCTTGTTTGTACACTGAGCTGTTGGTCCTGCCACCTGAGGTTTTTCTTTTTGCCTCTCGAAATGTTTTGGCCTCTCCCTAAAAAAGGCTGTGCCTGATGTTGTTTCGCATTTGCTGGCATATGTTGGTTGTCCATTTGGTGTTGCTGGTTACCATTGGGATGGAATGGATTCATCCAACCAGCAAAGGGAGGCATATACGGAGGGTAGTACGGCATTGGGTTGCCGTGGTAGAAAGGTGGTCTTTGCCATCTGTTTCCGCGTCTCGGGCGTTGGAATCTAAAATTATTCCGACCTCTCCTCGGTGTCGACCCATCAGAACTGGTTTCTGAGCCGTCTGACGAAGTACCCCCGTTGGAATCAGCATCAGATCCGTGATTCGTGAACACAAAATCCTCTTTAGAATATGGGTGCATTTTTTCTTGACTGAATTTTTTCAGTTCCTTTGATAGTTTTTGGAGTTTGTTTTGTGTCAAGTATTCTTGCATTTCATCCATTTCTTTTGTGATTTCGTCCAGGCGTTTTTTGTACACTTGGGGATTTATATTCTTTTTTAGTTCGTTCTCGCACTCTTCTATTTCTTGTAGAAGGGCGTCAGATAGCCTTTTGGCTGTTTTCACTATTAAAACTAAATAGTCCAGTGTACATTTCCATGAGATGGAAGACCAATCACGTCGGAATACTAGGTCGTGTAGAAAGATTCTGGGCGCATTGGTCACCCATAAGCCTTTCGGTGCAGATTTAGATCTGAGGTATTCTGTCATTATGATCCCGTGTATTGCTGTCCGGATCTGTTCTCGCTTTTTATTAGTTAGGGTGTCCCACTCATCGGTTTGTGCTATAGTTTCAATGAATTCTTGGTTTTGTAATAGTGAACGACCATAGAAATCAGACGCTGTAACATTCTAAATCCTGCAACATTGTTACCTTCGATTATGACAGATTCAGCCCCGCATGATTGTATAGAGATCATTAATGCAGTAACAATGCCCCGACGAGACTTAACAGATGTTCCACTGACAAATCCAGACCTGACACTTTACGTGGACGGTTCATGTATGAGAACAAACACAGGAGAATTGGTGGCCGCGTATGCAGTGACCACTGAAACTGAAGTCAAGGAAACACACCGTATTGATACACTGTCCGCTCAAGCAGCAGAGCTTATCGCTCTGACCCGAGCCTGTATACTAGCCAAGAACAGAAATGTTAACATATATACAGATTCACGTTATGCTTTCAGAGTCGTACACGACTTCGGAGTGTTATGGCAAGAACGAGGTTTCTTGACCTCTCACGGTGCCAAGATTCAACACGGTCCCCTTATTCAAGCACTGTTAGAAGCAATACATCTGCCTTCAGGCATATCTATCATGAAGTGTAAAGCACATACTAAAGTTACAGACTCTATTTCCCAGGGTAACGACCTGGCAGACCAAACAGCAAAACATACAGCATTGACTCACACCCAGACAACTGATGTGACAAAGACAATAGTGCCGACACATTGTATGACAGTTAGGGATCCCACACTAGATGTAATCGATATTCAGACACATGCCACTCCAGATGAAATCAAGAAATGGACTGAACTAGGAGGGATCCAGACAGATCAGGGATGGATGACGAAGGGGAAATCTACATGGTTTCTCCCCGACTCTATGGTTCAAGTCATAATAAATACAGCACATAGTCCAGCACACCTAGGAGAAAAAGCTATGTTAGACAGTTTACAGAATCTCTGGTACAACAAACATTTACGAGCAGCCGCAAAACAGAAAGTGCGTACTTGCATGATCTGTTGTCAGTTCAATCCAGGTAAAAGCGTCCCTGTAGAGCAAGGTGGATTTCATCCTCCCGATCACCCTTTTGAAGTCCTCCAGATGGATTATATCCAGATGGACCTTTGTCGAGGATTCAAGTACGTCCTCGTAGTTGTTTGTGCACTTTCCCGTTGGACCGAAGCATATCCAGTCCCAGATTACACTGCCCCGACCACTGCCAAGCAGCTGGTTCGTGAATTCTTCCCACGGTACGGCTTGCCTCGTATCGTGTACTCAGATAACGGACAGCCATTCTCATCCGAGCTCATGATGCAGGTTTCACTTCTGCTAGGATACCAGTGGAAATTCCATTGCGTCCGACATCCCGAGGCAGCTGGCCTTGTAGAAAGGCACAATCAGACACTGAAGACACGTCTCGCCAAAATATGTAAAGAGAAAGGGGTCGACTGGATAGTCGCCCTGCCAATTGCACTATTCTACATGAGAATGGTCCCCCATTCGAGATCAGGACTATCCCCGTATGAGGTGGTCTTTGGCCGACCACCAAATATGTGGGGGACGCCCATGCCTAAGAAAATAACCGATGTTGACTGTAATATGCTGACAGATTACCTTGCCTCCTTGATGTCTGCACTCCAATCATGTCGTTCACAGGTTGCCGCAGCCTTTCCCGACAACACTGATGTGAAGCCACACGATGTCCGTCCTAGTGATACTGTCCTGATACGAAATTTCGATAGGAGGAGTCCGCTGGAGCCCCGTTGGCAGGAGCCGAAGCTCGTCCTTCTGACCACGAGGACTGCAATCAAGGTGGAGGTCCGAAAGGGGTGGATCCATACGAGTCACATTAAAAAGTGTAATGAACTGTTGCCAGACACTGACTCTTCCACCCCCTCAAAGGACTGCCCCGATTCTAGTGACTTTGAAGTTTCCAAGAGAGAGAAAACTCCGCAAGAGGAGTATAAATCCAAGTTACGGTCTAGCAAGTCAGACAGTTTAATTGTTTAAGTCCTCCCCTAGGTGAATCGGTTAAATTAGTTTCTGACATGTATCCCCTAGACCGAGATAGAGAGAGAGAGAGACAACTCAAGAAACGTGCATATTGTAAATCACTTCGTAGTCACTGTATAGTGACATTATTGGTTATGTTTTTTCTAAGCCTTCTGATTATTGCTGCCAGTATATTGTTGCATATATATTACCCTATCTTCAAGCGTACCCAATCTGCTTACAATGTCACTGCCGAACATTCTTTTAGTGAATTACCCCCACATGAGTTATCTTACAGACTTGCGCTGCGCAACAACACATTCATTAGTATGTTACATCACTCCCATCAGACTAATAATGCTACAAACTGTTGGATATGTGGCCGACTCCCTCCCTATCAGAAATACAAGGGAGTTCTGCCTTTCTTTCCATACCCGTTCACTCACAATGGCTCATGTGGAGCATGGTTTAGATTAATTAATTCTTTAGACTCTGATATTGCTGTTTTCGAAGGAAGTTGGGTTTGGGGAAACCTGAACTTAGTTCTGCTTAACGCCTGTTACCCTGACAAGAAGGGACTTCCCACTAGGACAGGAACTGATCTAGAAAATGAAGTATATGGATTAGGTAATTATACAATTAACCTCATGATTCTTACTGTTGAATCCGAAGCTGCACCAGTTCTCCCTGCTATGTCAGTGTTACCAGTCACGGGTGACTTATGTGTCAGAAAGAAGGGTTCAGTACACTTAGGTCATAGTAAATGTACTACTGTGGTCGAATTCAGCGATCAAGGCAGGTCTACATTTAGAGCTACTCATCATTCCTACTTTGTTTTTGGCCATACCGCATACATACGCTTACCTCCAGATTGGGATGGTACCTGTTACATTGCATTCCTTCTGCCACCTGTTTTCTTAGCCCCTCCTGATTATCACAGAAATACAAATCTAGTGACCAATAGACTCCGAAGAGACCTCCCGATTGTCGACTATACTGAAACGGCATGGGAGCAATACACAGATTTCAATAAAGGTTTCTTCCCCTACTTAGGTACTGTCTTTAATAGTAAACTGATACGAAAATTAACTAGAACCCTCGAAGCAGTAGTGAATGAAACTACTTCCGCTCTAGGCAACTTAACAGAGGAGCAATCTGCCATGCGGGTTGTTGTTCTTCAAAATCGTCTTGTTATTGACGTCATCCTAGCAGATAGGGGCGGAGCCTGTAAGGTCATCGGGTCGAGTTGCTGTGTTTTCATTCCAGAAAACGCGCCAACAGTATATAAAGCTATCACACGTCTTCATAAAATTGCAAGTTTGATACATCAGAATCCAGGCACCTGGACTTGGTCCGGTTGGTT
Source organism: Lissotriton vulgaris (assembly GCF_964263255.1). NCBI lineage: Eukaryota > Metazoa > Chordata > Amphibia > Caudata > Salamandridae > Lissotriton > Lissotriton vulgaris. The sequence goes on along the minus strand of NC_141694.1, from coordinate 1,729,279,639 downwards.
CTGGACAACGTTGACCGTTTGGGGATGGAAGATCCTATCCTTCCTAGGCATTGCCCTTCTCATAGTATTCAGTTGCTGCCTGTGCCTACAATGTGGGCCAGCGATTTGTGGTCTGTGCGCCACATCATGTATTCCGCATTCAAGTTTCCACTCAAAACGCGAAAAGAAGAAAGAAGAGCAAATGATGTTACATGAACAGACTGATCGATTCATGAGGATCGATATATCATGAAGGGTCCGTAGGGAACAAGGAGGGAATGAGGAAATATAAATTTTATGGTCAAGATATGTTCCCTAACGTGTACCCCACCGTCTCCATGTACGAGCTTAAAGTGCATGTAACTTCCCTCCTGTGCCAGCTATGAAGACGCAAATACATTTGCGTCCAACGTTAACATGTCCTCTTTCAGATCCACCCTGAATGGGTTGAATATTCCGTTCCTAAGTATGCCTTGCCAACGTCTTTTTGTGGTGTACTTTACACGTTTTTCAGCTCTGGCGAAGTAGGCCCTGAATTCTGCCATCGAGCCTTTTCCTGCCTTCTGACTCTGAATGCCTCAGCCTGGGTCTGCCTCTGTACCCTTGACCTCTGCCTTACTCCCTGCGCGGCTAACGGCGCTTAGCTCAGCCTGTTGCCTGCCAAGACTGTATTCAACCTTCGAATTATCTGCTCCGCTCCTCAAAGATACATTCCTGCCTACTAGTTCAAGTAAACATCCTTCCAGCTGCAGAGCAAAGGGCCCGGCCTCACTGTCTCCGTGCAAGTAATTCATAGCTCCTGTTACCATGGAAGGCCCATGCCCCCTCGCATCTCATGCAGACACGTAGACGCTTATACACGCACTCACAGTCAGTATAGAATAGCCTCTGCCCAAAGACCTTTCCCTCTAGATAATATGGTTCCCAAACATCAGATATCAGATATGATATAGGAACGAGTTGATCTGACATGCCAGACTTCTGTCTCTTTCCTCTAGTGTAAATGTCAAGTCCCCTGCACCCTCCAGCTCCACGTCAATCACACGTCATGCAGCTGCGCGCGCATCCAAATCTCAGATTTCTGCTGACATTGCAAGATTCTGCTATGTACCCACCCACTTGTGACACTTTCATGTGACGTTTCTAGCACACACCTCTATGTTCACGCCTAGTTCACGCCTTCTGATTACGTATTGCCAACACGTGTGTGCTCTTATCTTGTTTCTCTCAGCTGTTACGCCTACTGTATTGGTTTCCATTATATGATTTAAGTATAAAAGTTATGTCTTGTCAATAAAGTATGCTCTATCCCTTCCTGAACCCCAGTGGTGTCAGGAACCCGATATCCGGTTCAAGAACCATTCCTTTTTAAGGAATAAAACCCCTAAGAACTCTAACACCACGGACTCTGCGTCTTTCTTTCCGATTGAGTTATTTTGTTTTTAGTACTTACCTGCATAGAAATTAGGACGGTAATTAAATATTTACCACAACCCTGGGATATGTTTTAGTGCCCATAACTTTGGGCCCTATTCATAAAGGTATTTTGGAGTAAGTAAAGTACTACACCTTTAGTAATTCTTTCCATACTTGTACATGCCTTTCTGGATTGTCCCCAAAACATGTAAAATGAGAATAGTCCGGGAATATTCATCTACAATGCGTACAAACAGAGAGGACTTCTTTGCACTTTTACTAATAGGAGTTAGACATTAAGGAGCTGATCCACAAAGGCATTTAGGAGCACTTAAAAGAGTACTCCTGTAGTAGCACTTTCTATACTTAAAAATGCTTTTACGCTTTGGCCGGATAATGTGCTACAATGCTAGTTTTGGCAACCCAGAGAAGGGCTACTTCTCAACTGCCAAACTACAAGGAAACATAGATGAACCCCTTTTGAAGGAAAATGGAATGCAAACTACAGAATGATCGCCATTTACACAAGATTCCATAATGAGCAAAGTCTGATTTTTTTGTGGGTTTGTCAACATGTTTAATTCGGATTCTGCATAATTTAAAGATAAATAAGTATGGTAGAGCATCTCCCCTTAATGCATGTGCCGTTCTTCATCTTTGTGTAAATTATTAGGTCTATAAGATCTGAAAAAATGAATGCTTGACTCTGACTACATCTGCACTGCACTGGGCAATACTGCAACATATGTAGCAGTTGGGCCCACCCCACCAGCTATAACACTTACAGCAAACCATGTCTTTTTAACCAACATCACTTTGAGCAGTGGATAGTCCATACTGATATGATTTAAATTGGATTGGACTTCAATATTTCTTCTGGCCTAGCAAAGTGGACAACTATAGTAAAGAACCTCCATAGGAAGTACATTAAATGCAATATGCATTCCAAATTCACCATCAATACCTTGTCAGCCACTAATAAGCTTAACACCAACTGACAGGTCAAGACATTTGCATCAACATTCTAAATGTGCAATCCTGTTATGGCACCGCATTTGGTCTAAAGCGCAATGTCATCTCACCCGTTCTCTGATAACTGACTGCTTGTCCTTGGCAAACTGGAATAAAATCCCCTGGCTCTTCTGCGTCTCTAACTTCCTTAAGGACCTGAATTGTACATCTTATTTCTCAGAACCTAGCACACTGGTAGATGTTACCAGGAAAGACCTGAAAACCTGTGCTTAACCCATCTGAGAGAACTTCATCACAAGAAGTAATGAAACCCTCAAATGTACAGATTCTTTCGGTCCAGACTGTTTTGGGTATTCAGCCGTATTTATCTTTCCACCTAACTAATCATGAAAAGTATGTTTTGACTAGGTTTCGCTTTGATTCCTTTTTCCGCCTAGTTACTTTTCCAACAGTGAAGGACTGGTCGCATATTCTCATGAAATGCCCTTGCGATGGTACATCATCTCAATCCACAATCCATGTAACACTGTTCTGCAGATACTATGAGATTCCTCACAAGCGCTGGATCATTCCTATACTCCGGAAATTGGGTTTGAGAACATGTCGGCCTGCCTATTTGGCTTCGCAGTTCCTGGATTCTCAATATATTACCAAATGTGTAGCTTGCTTTTTAAAATCATGTCTAAAAATCTGCTGCAAAAAAAGAAGTTCTTTATTTACTTGTCTACCTGTTTGGTATCCCAATGAATTGTTTTTAAACCAATGGTTTTTAATGTTTAATAGTTTTTTATCGTTTTTAATGTAACATACATCGAGTTCTTTACATGCACTGTAACGTTTTATACTTGTACTTTTTATGGTTACGCTATATGCAACCGAACAAAAGTTTATGAACTGAACTGAACTGAAATGTGCAATCAAACAGCTGGGGAAGGTAGGAGAGGGCTTTGACGGGAAAGGAGAAAATAAATAATTAACAATTAACAGGGAAAATCAGGACACTCTGTGGGAAGCAAGGACAGTGAAGGAGATTAAAATACCTGAAAATATGTACACACATAAATATATTGTAAATCAAAACTAGGAACCATTTGTAATTCCCAGTTTTAAGTGGAGAGTTGCTCCTCTTCATGGCGTGTCTCTACAGTACCACAGACAGTCTAAATCTGCCCTCCTCAAATGTCTGTTTTTCTAGAAAAGTATTTTAAGCATGGTATTAACATAGTGCTATCCATAATGAGCTAGGAAAGTGGCAAAGATTTTTGCCATTTTTGAAGCAAAGTCTTTAAGCATAGGATTCCTTAGTACTGTCCACAAAAAGCTGAAAAATGGCACCGTTGTTTTACCGTACCAGGCACAGGGATGCAGCATTGGATTGGTAAAAAAAACATCCATGCCAAGAGAACATATGTACTATAACAAAACAACACACTTGCCAGTGCTGAGAAAATTATTTTCACAAACTGTTGAAATATATAGTGCACATGACAATGACATGAACACTTGCTTTATGAATTGCAACTTTTTAATTTTTCTTTTTTCTTGTAACCTATTCAATTCTACATCTTTTTGATTTTGTGCATGGGAATACAAAACATTCTATGTACATTTATATACAAACATGAAATGCAAATAAACAAACAATACAATATGTACAGTGATTTCACAACTTACATGCAACACATTCTTGGCCATCCATTCATACAAGACATACACACTGGTCCCAGTGTCAAAAATAAACTTTTTTGTTCAATAAATGAATAGTCCGTTCTTTGACCTATCTGAACATCAATTGTAATAGTTATAAGGCAAGCAAAAAAGTCTTTCTACGGGTTCCTCAAGATTATTTCAAACAAAATCAGGGAAATGACCCGGGACCTGGTCGGTCGACGCGTTTCGAGCCCTGTGACTGGCAGGGTTCTCTTCAGGACCAAACAATAACTACAAGAAAAAGGAAAACAATCATCTCGAATGGTTCAATTTTGACATCCAAAAATGTGATGGAAGTGTTGGATGATGTACAACTGAATTTTATGTCATTACTTCGTGAGTTCAGCCAGTTGACAAACTGATTTAGGGTTGCGGGGCTGCCGGTCCAAATGAGAAATACATCATCGATGTATCTCATGTAGTGGGAAATCTGTTCTTTGAAAGGGTTGTCATTGTAGACAAATTTTTGTTTGTATAGTCCCATAAACATCACCGCTAGTTCCGGGGCAAATGGACACCCCATAGCTACTCCTTTTATCTGTAAAAAGAATTCGGAGTCAAATGTAAAAAAGTTTTTTGTAGAGCCAAAGTTGCCAGTTCTACTATAAATTCAGTGGGTACTTGGATCGGTTTGTTTCAGAAGAACGCCAATTGTGTAAGAACCGTACTCATGGGTGACGCTTCCCCGGCAGGAACGGAGGTTCAACTTTGAGAGCCAACACGGAGCTCCATTAACGGTAAGGAGCATACCGTATGAGTATAGAAGTCCCTTCCCAAATTCCACAGAGATGCCAGATGGCAAGCGTTAACACACGCTTTCCATTCTATTTGTTTCTGCAGAAACGACATTCCAACAAAGAACCAGACCCTCGGGAGAATTTCCCCCGACAACTTTTTTACAGCGCAGGTAGGCGCGCACATACACAACACGAATGAATCAGAACATGACGAGCGTGTATGTTTTGATGCAGTGCACTTATTGTTCGTGTTTCTCACTTGTTCCAGCATTCCCCCCCAAACCACTTCTTGCATTTTTGGAATACAATTACCTGTTGGAGCCTTGACCCAACACTCGAGGTAGGTTGATGGTGGTCAGGGTGCAAACTAGGTGTTTATCTCTTGGAACATCATAGTCATGATTGTTTTCCTTTTTCTTGTAGTTATTGTTTGGTCCTGAAGAGAACCCTGCCAGTCACAGGGCTCGAAACGCGTCGACCGACCAGGTCCCGGGTCATTTCCCTGATTTTGTTTGAAATAATCTTGAGGAACCTGTAGAAAGACTTTTTTGCTTGCCTTATAACTATTACAATTGATGTTCAGATAGGTCAAAGAACGGACTATTCATTTATTGAACAAAAAAGTTTATTTTTGACACTGGGACCAGTGTGTATGTCTTGTATGAATGGATGGCCAAGAATGTGTTGCATGTAAGTTGTGAAATCACTGTACATATCGTATTGTTTGTTTATTTGCATTTCATGTTTGTATATAAATGTACATAGAATGTTTTGTATTCCCATGCACAAAATCAAAAAGATGTAGAATTGAATAGGTTACAAGAAAAAAGAAAAATTAAAAAGTTGCAATTCATAAAGCAAGTGTTCATGTCATTGTCATGTGCACTATATATTTCAACAGTTTGTGAAAATAATTTTCTCAGCACTGGCAAGTGTGTTGTTTTGTTATAGTTCATATTGGCTCTGCCTTGCTGAGTTTAGGAGCCAAGACCCTTTTTGTTTCCTAAATATAAAGAGAACATATGTGTCAGATACTGAAACATATTTTCTCCCACAATGGGCATCAGTATAGGTAAAAACCAAACACTTCTAGGGTTATAGAGCTGCATGTATTATGCAAATCAATGCCGGCAACTCTGGGTAGTTCCAGGGTTAAGGTGGAGAGCTACTACTGTTTATGAAGCACATATACAACACCAACACACTCTTAATCAACCACAAAGTCTGTTTTTCTAGTAAAGTCTTTTCACGCTTCAAATTAGCTTGCTTGCCAACTTACGAATATATTTCACTGTGCACGGAGGGGGTAGGGTATGCAGTGGGCAGGACCTGGTCAGTGGCGGCCAGATTGCAACGTTGTGATTGGTGGGCATCCAGGCTCCCCTGACCAATCACAATGCTGCAATGCAGTGTTGTGATTGGTTCAGAGCATCCTGGTTCAACGCTCAACCAGAGAATGGGGGGGGCCGGGGCATGTTCTCCACGCAGGCTGTAATGCAGCCTGCATGGAGAACGGAAAAAGAGCGCATGACTGGTTTTTACAGCCCAAGAGGGATGACCAAACAGTCATTGCGCACTGCTTGGAAGCAGTGGTGCGACGCTCCTCTGCCATAGTAGAGGAGCCGGCACTGGGCCTGGTGCTGAGAGGTACATAAGGGGCACTCTGCCATTCACTAAGCCCTCCCAACCCCTCCCCCAAAAAAAGAAGGGACGCTGAGGCTGTTGCTGATGTCCTGGGGTGCTGTCACACCTCTTAATGGACATCGGCTGCATACAGCCACAAAAGACAAGCAGGAAAACCACTTGTGCAGTGGTTTTCAGCTTGTCTTCCCTGCCAGTGTGTGATTTAGGATCCTTACATGGTGACCATCTCTAAATGATGTGACACATGGTGGCACCATGTGAGTTGGCACGTTTGGATCAGCACAGTGCTCTTTAGTCCAAACTGTAAAAGTGTTTTACCTTGGCATTGATAACACATGCAAATCCGAAGCTTCACAATATTGCAACAAAACTGGAAAAAGGCTTTGGCATTTTTCTGGGAGAAAATTGCCCTTCAGCTTAATTTGGTGCTCGAAATTGGTATGTAAGCCCAAACATTCTGGGAACACTTCTGGGAACTCTCTCTAAATTTCTTTCCCACTGGAAGATCTTTACACCATAAGGACTGGTTCTATGTCATTGAGATCACTTTTTGTTGTCTTGGCGGTGTAAATTGTCCACACTGTTGTACTTCTCCTCTTAAAGAAAATTCTAATCTTTACCCTCCCTTCTAGGAAAATCGGGTGCCTATTAAACATCTTAGAGTTACTGTTCACTTTTTCTAACACATATCCTTCATCACTAAGGGGTCCAAAGTCCATCCGCCATCCCGGTGGAAACGGGACTGTCCGCCACGTGTGCGGCGGTCCCGCCATAGCAATTATGATGCGCTCGCCACAGTGGCGGGCGCATCCAGCATTTTTAACATTGTGGCGGGCGGTGCTCTCAGCCCCGCCCGCCACAATGCTAAAAATGCACGTTGTACATTTCAATGCACAACATGACAGGCACCGCGTGTTGTACATTGAAATGCTGAGGGGTACCATATGTACCCCCCCATGTGCACCCCCCACTTCCCCTTCATCCTGGGGGCCCGCAACGGGCCCCCAAAGCAAAGACCGTATGCCTTTGGAAAGGCATACCCCGAAGCCCATCCAAATATGGCTGGCGGTGTCTGATAGACACCGCCACCATATTAGACCTTTTCCGCCGCTGTCGCCTTGCGACCGCGGCGGAAAAGCGGCGGACGGTCCCCCCGCCATTGTAATATGGCGGGGGGTAAATTGCTGGCAGACGGTGACGGATGGCGGACGGATCGCCACCGCCTGCATGGCGGTGGCGATCCGCCCGCCATCCTAATGGACCCCTAAATGTTTCCTTAAGAGAATTGCTGTCAATCACGGTATATTCTGAACTCGACTCTGCAACCACTGTGATTGCTGATCCAAGGTAATTTCACAGCTAAATTGGAGCTGTCAAAAATAACCTGAAAGAGTAATTGCTTGTCATTTTCCACCAATTCGACTGCATATACATTTCTTGAGTTCAATTCTCCACACACCACGCCCTAGCGAAGAGGCCATGTTTCACACACTTTCAACTGGAAGACTTTTTGACATACAATTAGAATTCTTCCAAAAATGTCCAATGTTTCCTCTACATTAATTAATTTGGTGAAAACATGGTTATGTTTAGTCTTTGTTACCAGATATTCTTTTACTTTAGTACCATACTCATTCTTCTTGTCCATCCAATAAGAAACTTTTTCCATTTGCATTTCTTTAACCTAGACTTCCATGTGCTCTCTTCCCTGGGCAATACATGTATTTTCCATAAGGTCAGGATTATGAGCCAAAACTTTTTCTTGGATTTAAGGATTTACTACATCTTCCTAAATGATGATTTACATGCATATGATAGACCTCTCAGTGCAGTAAGGTAACTTGTTACCTTTTAATTTGTTCTTTTTACTCAAACAGAGAATTTCTACCTCTCTAAAACTCTGATCCGCATATTTTCCCCATGCTGATTACAGGTAACTTGAAACACATCCAGTTGCATGTTTGTCTCCATCTCCCCCAACCTTAATAAGCTTCGGTATGCGCCCCTATACTCTTCTGTCCTCTATACGAATATAGTGTAGCAAAATATGTTGTTTTCTGAAGGCCAAATGTTCTCTCCTCCTATTGCCACAAGATATGAATCAACCAGTTTTACCCACCGTTTCCATGGCTCTCTCAAATCATTGAGGAAAGAGGGTGGTTGAAACTTGCTAGTATCTTTCATTGAGATAAAAAAATGGAGAGAATAGCAGCGCTGAACCCGAATGAAAGGAAGACGTATACCCAAAGAGTTCTGTGACAGTAGGATATAAGACAGATGATTGGAAGCATCCTTGTGGTCAGAGAAACCTTTTCTGGCCACGTTAAGCCTTTAGTAACTAGTGACGGTGTCACTATCATTGCTGGATTCTGTATTACTTGCTCTAGATGATGTAACACTATATGTTGCTACTAACAGTGGCACGGATTAAAAGAAGCGAGCCTTAATGGATAATGCATGCAACTCTGTACGCATAATGGTGTAAGGATGATGATATTGTTTCTGTATCAAGAAACAATAGGATTCCCTAAAGGATTGCTCTGAGTAAGTCTAATTTGTTAGGGATGAAATACCTTTCCTGATCAGTGCTTGTATGAGGTCCTTAAAAAGAGCATCTCTACGTGTGTCACTAGAACAGTTTATCCCTGGACACTAAGATCTATACTCTATAGAACCATTTAGATTTATTGCAGCCCATATCAGATCTTGGCCAATCATACTGGGCCCTTGTAGCATATCTGAGCTGTGTTGGGTGTTTTTGATCAATTCCGTCAATTGTGTTTTCTTTAATTTTACATACTTTACTGTATCACATTTTTTTTTTTAAATACAGGAGCCCGACTTCCATGCAGAAACATTGCACTAAATGTAAACATCTCTCAGGAAAGCCCCACGCCTAAGGGGTCTGCTCAAGAAGACACCAACACCTCTCCTCATTTCTTCATTGGGATCTTCCTGGTAATGGGATTCATCCTCATGTTCATCGTTGATCAGATTAGCAGCTACTTCTCGTACCACGGTAGGTATGTATGTATTGGTTATTTATATAGCATGACACTAGCCAGAAAGCAACGGAGCACTGTACAATACCTGAGGAATGGGAGACAATCAAGTGGGAATTGCACAAATACAATTCACACATTGCATTCCATATTTTTAGGTCCTGGGAGATTAATGGCCACATGTACAAACATTTCATTAATATTCACAAGGTAGGTCGCAATTTACGACTCATTGGGAATAGCCTGTATTCACAGGGATGGTGGCCTGCTGGGGTCTGGAGACTAACATGTCTGTGATGCCTTTTTAGATAAAGCAATTTTGGGCCCGATGTAGGTAATCCCAGATTACCGATTCTTAAATACCGAATCATACCGATTCGGTATTTAAGAACAGGCAAATGGGGTGTAGGTAATTTTACCGAAAAAATTGCGGAATCGGTAAGTTTCGGTAATTACCGAATCGGTATTTACCGATTCGGTAATTGCCATTCATTCCTATGGGCCTGGAGGCCCATAGGAATGAATGTCAATTACCGAATCGGTAAATACCGATTCGGTAATTGGGGGAAACATTGAAGGGTGGCAGGGTGTCACTTTGACACCCTGTTGCACCCCTCAATTGTGTATGGGTGCACATGTTGTAGACATACAACCCTAAGGGCATGTATGTCTGCAACATGGCACTGTTGGAAAAGCAAAAAAAATGCTTTTTCAAGGGTTTTCATAATTACCACCAACTTCTAGTTGGTGGTAAATAACGAATCCTTAGCTGATGAATGCACTAACTTGAGTGCTTCCTACATCCTGGAATCGGTCTTTTACCGAATCGGTATGTTAAGAATTCGGTATTTTACCGAATCCTTAAATTACCGATTCGGTAAAATACCGAATCCTTAAAAAATGCCACCTACATCTGGAAAGCCCAATACCGGTCGGTAACGGCCGAAATTCAGTAATTTCGGCCGTTACCGACCGGTATTTGGCTACCTACATCGGGCCCCCAATCTCTTAAATGCAGCCCGTTTTCCTTCAAGGAAAACAGGATGCATTTATAAAAGAAAAATTAAAACTTTCCTTTTAATTTTTTTAAAAGCAGGCAGTTGTCCGTGGGACAAGATTGTGCAGCCTTCCTTGGATCAGCCCCTGAAACCAGAAATGGGGCGAGGCCATGGCGCCCTTCAGAAAGTAGGCACTGCTGGGCATGCGTGTCAGGGAGCAGAGGAGACTGATTCAGAGGATGACCACACCGCCTCTACCCGTAGGCTAAGATTGCACTGACACTGAATACACTGGCCACTAATACACAAGTGTGTGTGCAACACTCTTGTTTTATGATCTGAAAAAAGGTCTTGTTGTTTGTGTTGTCCCAATAGGATTACTAGTGTAGGTCATCTTGAAAACTAGGGACACAGGTGGTACCTCGTACGAAAATGTTCTTGTCTATAACCCCCCCCCCCCCCCACCCCCTGGAGTACAAACTACAGAGACAGACTTTGACGGAAAGAAACACCCCCTCCCCTTCCTTATCCATATGCTCTCCAACATTTTGACCGCATCCCCCTTCCTACGCCACTGGGGACACACAGGACCATATACCTTATTATAGAAGATGTATTCATGCTGAGCACATTTGGTTCAGGTACAGTATTTCATCTCTGGTGGGTGACGCTGGAGTAAGACCCTTGTTCTATTTGCAGAAAACTATCAATCTTAACATGCTTCTGGCCCTCTTGTTCCCAGGAGCGAGGTTGCTTATCTCATCCTGCACCACTTTTTTCTAGGGTTGAACATTGCTGCATAACGTCCGGGAGGACTGCGGGTGTACCCGCTTTGTGCCACTGCTGAGGGGCTGTTTCCCACCCTGTCCTTCTTATGCTGTTTGTGTTGGCTGCCAGTCTCAGGACACCCACATCTTCTGCTAGGGGCGGGGCCTTTTGCGCTTTATTGTCCATGTTAACCAGGGCATGTTCCAAGTCCTTCAAACTGTGAACTGATGCTTCTCTGGATCACTGTTTTTGTCTAAGACCTCAGAGGGGAGACCCTACATGGTCTGCAACCCCACTTTGAAGTTTCAAGAGGGAAGCCCTCCCTTGAGCCCCCTTCCAACCTTCCCGTCCCTCCTCACCACTTAATACCTGACAGGTGGTGGCTTATTCTTCTTGTTTTTCGGATAGCTGCTGTCCCCGAGGAGAGTTGCCTCCTGACTTCCCTGGACTGATTATGTCAAGAGCTTTGGGGCAAACTGATACTTGTATAGTGTACTACTCACCCGCAAGTGTCTCAAGGCGCTTGTATGAATACCGCTGTGGAACCCATCCTGGCTTTCCTTGTGAGGCGTCCACTCCTGGGCACCCCCAAGGTGGAGGCCAGGCATCCTTAGCGTTGTGGGGGCCGTTGTGGAGATTAAGCAAGCTATTGCCAAGAGTTGCAGAGTGGGACTCCATGATTGGAATAGGCACCGAGGCGAGAATTATCAGGTCCGTGGAATTTTGAGCCCAAAACACGCCGAGGCGGGGAATTGAACCCTGGTCCCGGGCCAGACCTCTGCATCAGGGTCTGCCGCTCCAATCATTGAGCCACACTTGGAGACTATTATTTGTTTGTGTTAGTAAATATAGTATTTGCAAGAACATTAGAACAAAAGTTCACAGTAAAAACCTCTCAAACATTTCTGGTGCACTTTTCATTAGCATTAGCTATCAGTATTTGGGATAATAAGGCCATTTGCAAGATGAAGGATGCATGCCGACAATAGAGGACAACCCCATCTCTCATTTCTTCCCCTGCTGTACTTTGTGTCATGGTCTGCATGGAGGGAATATGACAAAGATTTATGGCAGGGCAGTTTCCTGTTAGAAGCACCTACTAATCCACACATAGATAGTGACCAGTGCAGTACACAGTAAACGATAACCTTCCCAAATGCTGTATTGAAGGAAACTGGCCAGATCAGACAGGCTGGCTGTTTCAACTTGCACCATGACTTGCACTGCGGCTAGCAGTGGGCCGCAAAGCTTTTGGGTATAAGCTGGAGGGTACCTTCAGATCTATGAACTGTGAGGAGAAAACAGTATGCAGCCATATTCCTCGGCAGAAGGTGGGAGAGTGGGCAAAAGAATCTGGTGATTCTTCAGTTATCATACAGGTATGATAATCTGTCTTTAGCTAAATTCCTCTACAACAGTTTTCTGGATCTAATTTACATTTTATTGTAGATCCCAGGACAGGAATGTCTGCTGGCACAAGCATCACTGCAACCCTGGGACTGGTGATACATGCAGCAGGTAAGCTGACTCTTTAAGAGCATTTTAAGTCTGACTTAATTTATGTGTGAAAATAGAAAGAAGTGATTACGGTATTTTTTTAACCATTTAAACAAAACATTTTTTTATATTAAACTGAGAAGTAATGTGCAATCCAACACTGGTTAATGCAAAGGTGTGATCCCTAAATGTAGTTTCAAGTGAAATGTATGTCTCCGCACAGTCCTCAACAAAGAACATGTTAGCAACTGTGGGCACTAATCTAGCAGACAGCTGTGCTTTACATGATGAATGAGGAAAAAATCATTGCAGGGTTAAAGATGCTGTACTTGTACAAAAGCTCAATTCAACTTCGCGAGTTTCAATTTGATCCTCCTTTCATAGCGAGGTTAGCCATAAATTCCTCATCAAAAGGAGGGCTTAAAACTATTGCATATCAAACCACAGGATCTAAGGCAAACAGCATCAATGATCATCACAGAACCAGTTAGTGTCACAAACATGCAACTTCCTCTTTTTTGCAAATTTTTTGATTCCTCCTTTAGCAGTTAATTCTGTGGTTGGGGGTTTTTATGGATTAGACAAAAGTTTGTTTCCCGAGCATAGTGAGAAACCCTAGTTGTAGGAGCACTAGACTAATATTGTCTTACATGATGTGCTATATTGAGGAAGATCACACCAGAGCCCTATTAGGCATCACCCAGCCCCTGGCCTCGCACACAGAATTGAGTATAAAACATAAGGATAATTCTAGTGTTAAAATAGAAGTGCTACTGAAACAAACAGATTCCATGCCTGTGCAAAACTGTGTTTTCTTAGAAATTCTTATGCAATTCTGAGTGGACTCCTAGCTGTTACAGGAAGAATCCCAATACGAAGAGTAGAGAAAGTATATGCTGTGATTTTAGAAGAACATTCCTATAGGACAGTAGAATCTAATACCAACTATTAGAAAGAATAGTGTCCTATATGATATTAGTATATCAGTATGTATGGGTTTATCATTAGTCTACCATCAGAAACACTTAAGACAGCTTCGAAAAGGCACCTGTACTGATCACTTATTGATTCCAAGGTTCACCATAGAGATTTAGTAGGCAACCAAAATACAGAGGCTGACAAAGTCATCTAGTAAAGGAATTCTAGTAATAACTATATGTAACTGGTCAACTGGAATTTCCACCAAGGGATCAGCCTTCATAAAAATGTAAAACACACTGATTATAAACATTGCACCTCGTCAGAAAGAACTTATCAAATGATGTATATCCGATGTCCTCACTGGCATTAATCGTTCAATGGCTCTATTGTCTCTTAGCTGAACGTATCCCAACGGAGGTCCTCTACTTTGCCACTTCACCTGTACACAACCCTCTACCTAGTTCCATGTGTTCTTCCTTTCCCTGACATCTTGACTTTCTCCTTCACTTGTACTTAGTTGACTTACTGCTCAGTATTCCTTTTCCCCATTGCTACCAGAACCCCGTTCCGCCGTCTTGAACACACGTCCCGCACATACTTTCAATACAAAGCCTAATTTTTTTTTTTTTAAATATATTTTTATTGCAGGAATCAGTAAATCGTTACATAATCGACCAGCATTATAGCACAAGCAAAATCAATGAGATACAACCCTCCGTCCCCCCGCCGTAAGTTTCTTACACAGCCATTCGGCCCACAACCCTGGGGTCGGGCGGCGAAATTCAATGGGGGCTCAGAAGGATGTCGAAGCTGGTCCGGATGATCCACTGTCCGTCATCTGCTTTTCCAAACAAGCCTATAAACCCAGAAAGAAAAACCCCACCCTCAAAACGCTACAAACCAAAGAAAACCCTACCCAACCCCGCCATCAGCGCCCGGTAACAACCGCAACAGGATCTGCTAAGGGACCCATAGGGAAAGCAACATGTCTGAAAGTGCAATCGTTTATCGGGACATGGGGCGAGCCACTTCCTCACCTTCAGAGTCGCTGGGGGCGCAATAATCCCTAAGGGCCTGCACTAACGTTTCCCACTCCAGCGCTGCCTCCTGCGCCTTCTCATTACGCTGCCTCCTAGCTAGCTGGTATCTTAGCGTGCTATCCCCCGCCGCCCACTTCAAGAGTTCGCTGTGCCATCGGCTTCCTGTCGGACCAACTCGTGCCTTCCAGTTCCTGGTCACCTCTCGTTTAGCAAGGAGTAGCCCTAAGTCGATGAATTTGCTGGATATTTTATTCTTGGGGGTATGAGGGAACCAGTGCAGGAGTCCCACCGCCGCGTCAAACGATAAGGACCTCCCCGTCACCTCCTCCAGGGTCTTCCCCACTTCTACCCAGTAGGATGACAATCCCGGGCAGGCCCACAGCATGTGGAGAAGGTCCGCCTCCTGGGCCGGGCACCTGGGGCAGTCCGCCGAATTCGTAGCAAAATATCGCCTGATTTTCACCGGGGTCAGATATGCTCTATGGAGCACGTAATAGTGGACCAGTTGAAAGCGGGCGTGGCGTGTGCCCTTCCAGGCTCGCCGCACCAGCTGGGACCAGGTCGTCTCCGGGATCTCCTTGCCAATGTCCTCCTCCCAGCGGTTTCTCAAAGTAGTGAGGGGAGCCAGCCCCTCGTTGATCAGTCTGCCGTAAAGGCAAGTGACCGCCTTCACCGTGCCCGCAGACATCATCACGTATTGGCACACCGGAGATAAAGTGGGTTCCTCCTGCCCGCTTTTCCAGTGCGCCTGGATCGCTCGGACAAGGGCCGAGTGCAGCAGAAAGTCGCCGCGGGGGATCTCGAAGCGATCAATGAGCTCCTGAAAGGGCAAGAGCGCCCCGTCCTCATACAGGTCCCCTATTAGCTGTAAGCCGGCGTCCTCCCAGTTCGCCAATCGTGACCAATCGCCGCCATGGGGGAAGGCCGTCAGCATCCCCAAAGGTATTTCGGGCGCATACGGTGTTCTCAGATGGCCCCGGGCGTGTGCTCGGTTCCAACACAGGCGAACGGTCCGCTCCTCCAGCGACAAGTCCCGTAGGGCCAAACGTTGTTGCAGCGCTATGAAGGAGAGAACATGCCTGGCCATACCCGTCCCCCTTCTGTCTTCTGGGCCCCGGAATTCCCGGGCGATCTCCTGGGTGAAGGTCTGGAGCTGCGCCGCTAAATAATACTTTTCAAAGTCCGGCACCGCAAGCCCACCCTCATCCTTCGGCCTCATCAGGGTCTTGAGGGCCACCCGTCGGCGGCCCGAGCCCCAGAGGAATCCGACTATCATTGATCGTAGCAGTCGAAACGTGGCCGGTGGGACCCAAATCGGTAGTGTCCGGAAATAATATAACAACCGGGGAAGCGCCACCATTTTAAGCAAAGCGATCCGCCCTGCCACTGAGAGCGGTAGCGTGGCCCAGAAGTCCATACAGCCTCGAAGTGCTTGGGTGCTGCGGGCAATGTTCCCATCGAGGAGGTCGGATGGTTCGTGATAGACGTACACCCCCAGGTACTTAAAGCAGTCGGGTTCCCATCTAATCTCCCTACTTAGAGTAGGGGCATGGGTGCCCTTGCGAACCGGGAAAAGACAGGTCTTAGTCCAATTCACCCGGAGGCCCGAGACCTCCCCAAACTCCGTGAGCACCGTCGCAGCTCCATGTAGGGCGGCGAGCGGGTTCTCTAGGAAGAGCAGCAGGTCGTCTGCATACAGCGAAATATAGTGCGGGCCCGAAGGAGTCCATAGGCCCGTATAATGGGCTCCCGATCGGAGATGCAGCGCGAGTGGCTCCACCGCCAGCGCAGAGAAGTGGGGATAGCGAACATCCCTGCCTCGTGCCCCGTTCCACCGGATATTGTGAGGAAATCAGTGGTCCCGCCCGAACCCTGGCCGATGCAGAGGCATAGAGAACCGTGGTCCATCTGACGAAGCCCTCACCGAGGCCGAACCTCCGTAGCACAGTGCAAAGGTAGTCCCATTCCAGGCTATCAAAAGCCTTCTCTAGGTCTACCGATAAGACAACCGGGCACGGGGCATCCACAAGCGGCTCCCCTAGCAAGCGGAACAACCTGCGAATGTTCATGGTCGTGTTACGCCTAGGGATAAAACCAGCTTGGTCCTCATGCACCAGGGAGCTCATGTGTCCCAGCAGCCTCGAGGCCAAGATACTGCTCAGTATTTTATAGTCAACCGTCAGCATTGACAAGGGCCGGTAAGACCCCGGGTCGGATGAGTCCCTTCCGGGTTTGAGGAGTGGAACCACCAACGCCTCGCACATCGAGCTCGGGAGTCGCCCGAGCCTCTTCGCCTCTCTGTAGACTACCAATAACCTAGGGGCTAGGAGGTCAGCATAAGCTGCATAAAACTCCACAGGAAGGCCGTCCA
This sequence comes from Lissotriton vulgaris, assembly GCF_964263255.1. Classification (NCBI taxonomy): domain Eukaryota; kingdom Metazoa; phylum Chordata; class Amphibia; order Caudata; family Salamandridae; genus Lissotriton; species Lissotriton vulgaris. The sequence goes on along the minus strand of NC_141694.1, from coordinate 1,729,262,584 downwards.
GGCCCGGGGTCCTATTCCTCGCCATCCTTTTAATGGCGCTACGGATCTCTCCTAGTTCTATGTCGGACCCCAGGGCTTTCGCCACGTCCTGCTCCACTGTTCGGAGCTCCAGTGGCCGTAAATAATTATCGAGCAGGTCAGGGTCTCGGGCTGAGCGACTGCGGTACAACCGTTCGTAATATTGCCGGTAGCAGCTCAGAATCTCAGGTTGAGTGTACACCTCGGTTCCGTCTGCCTTGCGCATAGATGTCGTCAATGAGGACTGACGCGTAGGGTTGGCCAGCCATGCCAGCAACGCGCTCGATCTATCCCCCTCTGCGATGGACCGAACCGTATAGGCCTTGTAGTCAAAACAGCGAAGCCGTTCGACTTCCGCCGCCACCGCCTCCTTCGCCTCCGCCGTGCGTACCTGTAATTCAGGGCGCCCGGGGCGGCGAATTTCCAGCTCGCGGAGTTTCCGGTCCGCTGCATCTAGGTCGGCGAGGATAACTCGCCTCATGCCTACCTTTTTAGAAATACAGTAACCCCTCACCACCACCTTAAAAGCGTCCCACTCTAACGCTCTCGTGCTCGCGGTGCCACCGTTGGACGCAAAGTACTCTGAGACCTTATCACCCAGGTCCGCCCTGAAAACACTGTCCTCAAGGATCTCGGGCCGTAATTTCCAGGTGGGCACCGCAGGCGCCCCGGGGAACCAACGAAGGTCCAGCAGGAGGGGGTTATGGTCTGATATGGTTCTGGACAAATATTCAGATCGGACCGCTGCCGAAACCAGTTCGGGCGAGCCAAGAAATCCGTCCAGTCTAACATGCAACTCATGGAGGCTCGAAAAGTAGGAATAGTCCCTAGATGTGGGGTGGTGCGCTCTCCAGATATCCGTTAGACCCCAGTGGGTCTGCCAGTCCCTACGACCCTTAGCCATGCGACGGACCGGAGAATCGGGAAGGGGTGGATGCGAGCGGTCAGTGTCTACATCCACTACTGAGTTGAAATCTCCCCCGAGCAGAAGGGGCCCGGAGAAGAAGTGGGCCAACGAGCCCGATAACCTGGAAAGGAAGGCAGTCTGGTCTATATTAGGAGCGCACACACAGCAAACGTTTAAGTCCCTCCCTCCCAAAGTGCCCGAGATAGCCACATAACGCCCCTCTGGATCTATCACTGTTTTCGTGACCTGGAAGGGAACCCCAGCTCTAACCCAAATCAGCGCCCCTCTGGCATACGCGGAGTACGAAGTGCAAAAGACCTGCCCCCTCCATCTACGCTGTAGCGCCGCCCCTTCCGCCTTGTTCAGATGAGTCTCCTGCAGCAGCGCCATTTGTACCCCCCTACGCACTAAATAAGCGTGGACTTTGTGGCGCCTGGACATAGTATGAAGCCCCCGCACGTTCCAAGTAACACATTACAGATTAGCAACATCAGCCATTGTCCCATATCGTTCTCGCAAAGTCTCCCCATCTGGGTCCCAACAAAGAAAGGATAGCAATCATCCCAGCACTGATGGCGGCCATTTTCCCCAACCAAAACTGAACAACCCAAGAATGAACCAAACCCCCATCCACCCCCCCCAGAACAGGACCCAAATAGCACCATCTAGTTCCCATCCAAACCATACCCTCCAACAACCCACTAACCCCTACTAATCCTGCGGTCGCCACCGTAGGAAGGCTTTAAGGGCCAGGTGCGGGCCGGGCGGAGGCAGTGGGCCCTCGACGCTCAGGCTACCAGGACTAAAGCAAGCCCAAAGCAGTGCCAAAAACCCTCGGGGCAAAAACAGGGCACCCCACCCTCCCTGCCCCGGGAGACAGCATCAATTGTCGGCATCCGCCACCCCCCTGCCGGGCCCCCTCCCAAAATGAAGTAGCTCACCCCATCACCCTTGTCCATCCAGAAGGTCTTCCACCGATTTCGGTGTGATCACCGGTGTATGGACGCTATCAGTCACCGATTCCTCGGAGTCCGTTGGTGCCCCCTCGTCACCAGGGTCTGCTTCCTCCTCAATGGCATCGTCCCGTGAGCCAGATAGCGCAGATAACACCTCCAGCACTCCCCTCCGCTCCGTCGATGTCTCTGCAGTTGAGGGCCCCCCCGAGCGGCCACGGCGACTCCGAATCCTCCTGGATCGCCGTCTCTGCTCCGGCTCCGCCGCCTGCTGGGATGAGGAGCCGAAGCCATCTTTCCCTGCTCTATAAAGTTCGAGCCAGGCACAGACATCCTCCGGGGTATCAAAGAATTGAGTTTTGTCATCGACAATTATGCGGAGCCTTGCAGGATAGAGGAGCGAGTACTGGATGCCCTCGCTCCTGAGCTCGCGCTTGACCGCCAGGAAGGAAAACCGTCTGCGTTGAGTTTCGTAGGTGTAATCCGGGAAGATGTTCACCTGGCTGTTCGCCACTTTGAATGGACCATTATGTCTGGCGGGATTGAGGATGAAGTCTCTGTCCCTAAAATGCAATAACCGCGCCACCACTGGTCTCGGGGCACGTCCCTGCTGCGGCGGCCTCGCCGGGACTCTATGGGCACGCTCCAGGGTGTAGAAGGAGGATAGACCCTCCGGGGCCACCGTGTCACGGAGCCAGGCCTCCAAGTATGCCACCATGTCGCCATCCTCAATCTTTTCCGGCAGGCCCACCACACGGATGTTGTTCCTCCTGTTGCGGCCTTCCGCATCCTCCGCTCTCTGCTCCAGGGCCGTAATCCGGGATAAAGCATCCTTCATAGTCGCAGCCAAGGTTCGCTGCGCCGGCTCCAAGGTTTTCACCGAGCTCTCCACTTCCTTGACCCGGTCCGAAAGTTTGCCGTGGTCCGCTCTAAGGAGACCTAGGCTCGTCGCTACCTGGGCAATGTCCTGCTGGAGGGCCGAGCGGGTGGTCGCTATCGCCTCCAAGACACGGCCAAATTGCTGTTGCATCGATGCACCACCAGAACTCTCCGGGTCCCCACGTTCCTCTTTGTCCTGGGTCTCCGAATCTGAGGCGGCTGGGGTAGTCCCCTTAGCTCCTCTAGGTTTCCCCATGTCGCCGGGCGCACTCCGTGCTGGTCCAGGAACAGGCGTCTCCGAGTGCAGGCTCCGGTTATGACTCTCCCGGTTACTGGGCCTCAAGTCGAGTGCCGGAGATCTCCGTCTCCAGGGCCTGTTGGATCTTCTCCGCTTCGGCTCGCGCCACCACCACGTCGTCCGAGGGCACCGAGGAGGAGGCGGAGACAATCGCCGCCAGGTCGGGCAGGCCCGCGCGGCCGATAAAGTCCCGGGGTGAGGGTCACCAACTCCACCGGACGATTTGCGGCACCAGAGGGTTGCGCCTCCCATGGAAGTGGGTCGGCCAGGAAAAGGTAGCTAAATGCGGTGTCGTGAGTGGGGCCACCGCCGGGAACTCCAGACGTCCGCGTGCGGGATCCACTATAGCGTGGGCATCCGCCCAGTCACCCATCCGAGTGCAATCCTTGTTAAAAAAGTCCAATCTGACCGATAACCAGAACACAGGTCACTGGGAGATGGCAGAGCCGGGGGTGTGCCGCCGCTGGTGATGCCCCTCCAGTCTAATAGATCCGGCCAGGGGGACAATGAAGTCCGGGCGCCATATTGGGTCGCACTCCGCAACTCCGCAAACTTCGATTTTCCGCCGGGTCACCCCTCGTTCAGACCGCGCCAAGGGCCCCGGCAGGTCTCCGTCGGGCCGTTCAGCAGAATGCGGGGTCTGGGGTGCCCCGCAGCCTCCGATTTACAGGATAATCACGGGCTCAGTCCCGGAGCCGAGCTCTCAGGCGACCATCGGCGCCCAAGCCACGCCCAATACAAAGCCTAATACCTCCCAACAAACAACAGGACACTACAAACTAGTGGCAATAGTATTCACAATGGTCAGCACTATTTCCACTGTCTACCTCGCTGGAATTTTGACTCTCTACATCCCTACCAAGAATCTATGCTGCTAGTTGCACAAAACCCATCTTGACCATTGTCCATGTTCCAATCTCTCTTCCGTCTAAGACCCCTCCGCTAGAGCGCACTGCCTGCTAATATCTAGGTTTGCTCTTTATTCAGCGAGTTTAAAACTACCTACAGTTAACATTATGCAATCAGGAAAGTTTGCATACTCAATGTATTTAGATTGTAATTATTTGATTTGCAATTTTGTATTGTTTCTTGTGTAAGTATTATGAATTTGTTGAAGCAAGGCATTCTTAAAAAAATACCCCCATCACCCATTCTGATTTGTATTATCTATCCAATCTGACCTGTCTACCCTTATTGCTTTGTGTACAACATTTCTCTTCGAAACGTTCATATTGCATAAATAAATCAACGTATCCAAAATGTAGTTTTCCTTGCTATTCTCTTTCCACTAACATGTCTCCCCTGGATGCAAGCTGACTTCCCCAGGCCTTTACTGTAGCACCTTTGATGTATTATGTTTCCAGCTACAAACACACTGATCCTAGACTCAGCTCTTTCAGCATTATTCAAATCTGTCCTTTGTAATGCTGAACAGCCTTTAACGCCCCTGTCTTGCAAATTAGCTTCAAAGGCCTCTTAAAACCTATATGAATACTAAGCTATTTAAATGCAAAGTTAGCTATCTACAAATATAGTGTGGCATGAGGCGCATTTCAAAATACGTCCTTTTTTTTTATATCTGTAACATATTCATATTAGCAGCTGCATGGTCCAGAAAGCTAATGTATAAATTCATCTTTTAGGGTCTATCCTGAAGACAGCTTTAGGTGTCTGTTGTCAAAAGACCTATTTCGAACAGTAACCATTATTTACATGGGGTTTGGGTCAGCCGATTGCTTATCATTGGTTGGCTTTATTGTCCATCTCATTCACTTGCTTCTTATTCAATGACTTCCCTTTCTTTTTTTCTCTTTGTCCTTCCCATGTAAATCTCTTCTTCATTTATCCTTTTAATTGGATGACTTGTATTTTACCTCTGCTTACTTTTAGCATTCTATGGCAGCATTATAGTTTTCTTTCTCTCTTCCACTCTAAAGGTGCAGGTTCCTCCTTTCTACACACTCTGTTAACATACTGTGTGTGTGGCTCACCCACACCCCCATACTTCCTCAATCCCTGCCCATCTCCGTCCTGCTCAACTCTTTTTTTGTTTAATAATATCCCCTCCCCTCTGCTGCCCCTTCTTGCTTACTGCCCCCACTGGTCAGTGGTGTTCACTTCCTCCACCCAGCCTCGGTCTTTCTTTCTACCCTACCTATTTACTTTTTACATGTATTTTTTTATTTTTTACTTTTTAGGTTGATATAGAATCTACAATTTGCTACCTTGCCACACCTTTCTTTAAAAGGGCTTTAGCACGCCTTTTATTTAATTTTGTTTAATTTAGCTCTCTAAGATGGGCACCCACCATCTTTGGAACAGTAAATTAAAAAACATAGTCCAGATAACTATCACATTATAACATATGCACGTGTATGCTTAGTGAAACATATGTGTTTATACATCATCATGCCGGGCCGTTATAGTGTCATGACCGAGGTATGTGAATGCGTAATGATAAATATGACATATCTGTTTGTAGAGCACATGTTCACCCAAGGGTATCTTGGTGCTGAATAACAGATGTTTGTTACCCAACTCAATAGTACTAATTTTATTGACCTCAGACGGATGAAAGGCTGAGTGGACCCACCTGGATTTGAACCTGTGACAATAAGATCGAAGACAGGCCCTTACAGTGGACGCATTGGTCCTCTAAGCCACCAGACCCAGCTTTAATGTAAATGTAAATGTAATGTATTACTTGTAAAGCGCACTGTTGCCAGCCGGCGTCCTGGCGCTGTATACCGCTGGGGAACCCGTCTTGGCTTTCTCTGTGGGAAGGTCCCTACTGGGAGTCTCAAGGTGGAGCCAGGCATCCCTGGCGTTGATGGGGCCATTGTGGAGATTAGGCAAGCTAATGCCCAGAGTTGCCGAGTGGGACCCCTGGTTAGAGTAGGCACCGAGGCGAGAATTATCGAGTCCGCTGACCTTGGCCCACGACCCTGCCGCGTCGGGAATTGAACCCTGGTCCCAGGCCGACTTTTGCTTCCGGGTCTGCTGCCTCTAACCAGTGAGCCACACCACTCCACTGGCTTTATATACATCATCACACCAAAGTTTTTTTACATTTGACATTTTTTTTTTTTTTTTTTTTGGTGTAAGAAGTTTATTGCACTTAATACAAAATAAAACAGCATTACACATGTATCGCCTACAACCTCAACAGGCCGGCTGCAGACTCGTTCTTCCGAAAAGGATCGCAGTTGTACACAGCCCATCAGCCGACATCCAGCGGACCGGCGGCGTTGTGTTGGATATTCACAGATCAATCAGTAAGTGCCTTAGTCGCTTACACACCTGCTAGTGTTCTTACTTTTTTTAAACGTATTTTCACCCCTGGGTAACGTACCCATAACAATACTCAAGTTAACATAAAGTGTCCTTCAGCTACAATTACTCCGAATCACAGCATCCTCCCCCCTCCTCATCATCCCATTGTTGTTATTACCAGTAAACAAGTGCTCTCCATAACCTTCCCCTAGTCATGATCAGTTTCTTCTCCAGTCACACTATGCTCCAGTAGATAGTCCCGTAAGAACCCCCAATAGTCCTTGGGCCGGGATCTAATCGGCAGCTCCTCTTCATATGTGTTCAGTGTGTCACGACAATACGTCATGTCTTCCAACCAGTTTTTAATCTCCGGGCCCTTCCCACTGTTCCAATGTAGGGAGACCCTCCGCTTAGCTAACAGCAACGCTACACCACAGAATTTGCGCTTCCGCGCTCTCAGCTGCGGTACTATCCCCAATAAACAAATTTTGGCGGCGCATTCCAGTGATGTACCCAGCATTTCATTCAGCACCCGTATCACCTGTTCCCAGTAACCCGCCACCCTGAGACAATACCAGGCCAGATGCATGAAACCCGCATTGTCTTGCTTACATCTGCTGCACTTCGAATCCTCCCTCAACCCGTATCTATACAATCGATGCGGCGTATAATACACCTGATGCAGGTATTTATAGTGGATGATTCTCAGATTACCATTCGGCGTTAACATGTTTGTGAGCATGCAGGCAGCCTCCTATTCTTCATCAGTCAGTGGTGTCTCTAAGCCTGCACTTCACCTGTCCCTGGCTTTATCTGTGTTATCTCCTATAGCACCCTGTAAGCTTTTATACAGTTTGGACACCATGTGAGAGGCCGAGGGTGTGGTGAGGAGGAGTTGTAACGGCGCGAGCTGTTTCGGTTCCTCTGGGTGTGTGGGATAGTGTTCCTTAAGTGCCCTTTGTAGCCTATAGTAATTGAAGCTGAAGGGTAAGGACGGGTTCTTGATATATTGTAAGTTGTCCAATGTCTGAAAAACCCCATTTACATAAAGGTCGCCTAGTGTTTCTATGCCTGCCCATTTCAACAGGTCCATTCCAACTTTTTCCTGTGTAACTGTAATGTTAGGGTGATGAGCCAGTGGGAGTGCAGGGGCGTACAGTGGCAGAGCGTCCGCCGCTTTTCCCATCAGTCTCCACGCTTCCGTGGTGGTGTTCACGGGGTTGATGTCGCGGTCATGGAGTCTGGGGCGTTTGTGTGTTAGTATGTTCGCCAGCGGTATCGGATCAGCGTCCCCAGCTTCCACAGCCACGTGCGTTAAGAAGGGTATCTCGTGGTGCCAGTAGTGCGCGAATTGCGCCTGAGCGCATAAGTAATACAGATAGAAATCCGGCACCTTGAAACCTCCCTTAGCATATGGCAGTGTCATAGTGTGTAGGTCCATTCTCGCCTGCTTTCCGGCCCAGAGCAAGGTAAGTACCAGTGTGTTAATATTGCGGAATACTGCAGCCGGAGGTTTAATTGGTATGTTATTAACAAGTACAGGAATTTCGGCAGGAGCACCATTTTTACAATCGCGGCCCGATCTGCCAGGGACAAAGGAAGTTTATTCCATCTTTTAATTTTGACTTCAAGGGACGCTATAGCTCGCCCATAGTTCCTGAGTATAACCAATTCAGGGTCCCTGTGGAACCAGACGCCTAGATATTTTGTGGGTTCCTCTTGCCATTCTAATGGGTAATCTAGGGGTGTTGGGTGCGTGCTGTCAGTTAGGGGTATGATAAGAGATTTGTCCCAGTTGATTTGTAGCCCCGACTGTTGCCCAAATAATAAAAGCGGGTTTAAGTGAGGCTCCGGATTCTTGACATATGACACCATGTCGTCAGCGTATAGTGAGATGTGTATTGGGCGTGTCGGCATCTGTATTGCCGAGTAATGATGGTGCTGTCTGATTTTACAAGCCAGTGGCTCCAAGATTAATGCGAAAAGCATCGGCGAGAGCGGGCAGCCCTGCCGGGTGCCTCGGCATATGCAAATGGGTTCCGAAATATACCTGTTTATTCTGATGCGTGCAGACAAGTTCGTGTAGAGCATGGAGATCCAGCCCAAAAACATTAGGGGGAACCCCATTCGTATCAAAACCGCTTGTATGAAGGGCCAGCCAATAGTGTCAAACGCTTTAGCAGCATCTAACAATACTGCCACAGCTTTCGTTTCAGGAGCCAGATAATGTGCCAGGGCAAAGAGTGTGCGTGTGTTATGTGTGGTAGCCCTATCCGGTATGAAGCCGGATTGATCCGGCCGTATTAAGAGGGGCATAAGTGGCTTCAGTCTGTCCGCTAGTAAACTAGCGATTATTTTTGTGTCCACGTTCAAGAGGGACAGGGGGCGATAGGAGTCGCATTTGTCCTCATCCTTGCCCGGTTTGAGGAGCGCAATAAGCAATGCTTCCCTCATAGAGTCCGGCAGAGTCTGGGCCTCATGCGCCGCTCCGTACAGCCTAACTAAATGTGGGGCGAGTAGGTCCGCAAACTCTTTATAGAATTCCGTCACGAACCCATCTGGGCCCGGCGCCTTATTGTTGGGTAACCGCTTAATAGTATCTGTGACCTCCTCCACCGTAACGGGCCAAGCAAGGTACTCCCTATGGCCATCTGTCAGCCACGCCAGCTCAATGTCTTCCATATAGGCGAGCATGTCTTCTTGTGGGGGCGAGGGGCGCGCAGTGTATAGGGCACCATAATGTGTCATGAATTCTTTTGTGATCCCTTTAATGTCACCTACAACCTTCCCGTCGGGGGTACAGACGGATGTTATATTCTGCGGTGTTCTCCCTGAGCATATTTTGTCGGCAAGTGCCTTGCCCGGCCTACCCCCCTCCCCATATCGCCTTGCGGTCGCCCGTTTAGTGACATATTTAAGTTCGTCTAACGTGAAATTGCCATGTTCCGCCAAGAGGACCTGAATCTCCCCCAGCACTTTAGTGTCACCTATGTTCGTGTATACCTGTTCCAGGTTATGTATGGCGTCTTCTCGTGTGCGCAATTGTTGTCGGATATCCTTCAGGATACCTGAGGTCGTACTGATAAAGACCCCCCTGATCGTAGCCTTAAAGGCTTCCCAAAGGAGACATGGATCTTCAGTGGTCGGGCAGTTTAGTGCAAAGTAATCCACTATCGCCGTGTGTATTGAAGTGACATACAAGGGGTCCCGCAGCGCAGCCGCGTTAAAGCGCCAGGTGAAGGGCGGGGGCTCATACTGTGGGACTACAATCTGTAGCAGCACCGGATTGTGATCTGACAGTGTTCTTGGCATATGTTTAACGTGTGCAACCCATGTTAGCACCTCCCGTGTTCCCAACCAATAGTCCAATCTGGACCAGCTATTGTTCGCTGCATTAATGTGCGTCGCAGCTGTCACTCCCGGATTACCCGCCCTCCATATGTCCACTAGTTGGAGATCCTCCACAGCGTCCAGCAACATGTGTCGTGCATTGTTATGGTGTTCCGAGGTGTGTGCGGCCCTATCAAGTGCGTCTTGCAGTGTCACATTAAAATCGCCACCCCACAGTATGTGATCTATCTGCATATCCACAATGTCCTGCCACACCTTTCTAAAAAAAACCCGGGTCATCTACGTTGGGGCCATAAGTGTTCACCAACAGGATCCTCTGGCCTCTGACATTACCCGCCACCAGAACACTTCTACCCTCCGTGTCTCTATGTATGTTCGTGATCGCAAAGTGTGTCCCTTTTCGTATCAGAATACTGACCCCTCTAGAGTATGACGAGTAGTTCGAGCTGGACACCGATTCCGCCCATCAATTTCCCAGGGTGGATGTGCCGGTGCGTGCCATGTGCGTTTCTTGCAAGAATACTATGTCTTCATGTAGTCTGTCAAAATATGCGAACATTTGCCTGATCTTTTTCGGGCTGCCCAGCCCTCTTACATTCCACGTTAGGAAATTTAATGTACTAATTCTCGACATTCACATTGACAGTCATGACTCTAGTTCCCAGTGGACGCCCCTCCGGCATCAGGCAGGAGGCGTTAATCAAACCCCGCAGTGTGCACAGTAAAATCAACATTTGCGTGAAGTCATGGAGTGGAGCACTTGCATAGTAGCGTATGGCGAAGGAGGTCGCCATGCTTCTCAGACACAGAGTTTGCAGCTCGAGTAACCTTGAGAACCCAACCACCCCCCACCCACTTTAGCACCCGAACATTGCCAAAGCCATCCCTTATCAAACTGTAAACATACATTAAACCTGAGAATGGGGCGCACCCGCCTGGGGGTGTCGACAGGTTCACACATCTCCATCCACATAGTGGACAGATGCTTACGACATCTCCTGTGTAATGGTCATACTATTCATCCCCTCCCCCTCCAACCGCCCAAGTGAGACAATAGTAGAACGCAGTACAAATTAGATCAACAACATTCATCGTGGTCCAGCACCTAGTACAGCAGCAGTTCGTGCCAATGGTCCCCAAATGTCTTGCTCAAGGGGCAAATGTACAAGGAACACAAATGTCAGTTAGGGGTTTAAGCGCACCACCTGGGCTCGGTGTTCCGACTCACACCCACTGAATGCTGCTATGATTTGGGATACTCACTGCGTGAAAGCCCTTCTTGAAGCATATCGTTATGAAAGATGCGTGTGGCCTGCCTTCGGATGCGTCCTCAGCCATCCGGCGAGACCGGGCGCCATCTTCGCGCCATTCAGCAGTTCCACGTGTCAGGTCTCGGCGCCGGCAGGCCCACGCTGCTCTCTTAAAGTTCGAAAAGTAACTAAGCAATGTTTCCAGTTCCTCCTGTTATTCCACATCAATCGTCGACGCATCTTGTTCCTGAGCTTTCCTTCGCTTCCCCTGCTTTTTGATAAAGTCATGTGCAGCCTGCACTGTCTGTAGGATAACTGGTTTCCCCATATTCGTGATTTTAAGTTTTGCAGGGTACAGCATGGCGTACTCCAGTCCGAGGTCTTGCAGTTTCTTCTTCACCGGAGCAAACTCCTTCCGCGCCAGTTGCACCGCCATGGTGTGGTCAGGATAGAACTCCAAGGTGTTCCCCTGATAGGCGATTTTACCCATTTCCCTGGCGAGCCGCAGCACCGTGTCTCTGTCTCTATAATTGAGCACGCGGGCTATGATCATCCGTGGGGCAGCTCCTGGTTTCGGCACGGGTGCCAGTGAGCGGTGTGCACGTTCAATCAAAAACACTGGAGATAATTTGTCAGCGCCAAAAATCTCTTTTAGGAGCGTTTCAACAAAGGTTTCCATTTTTCCAGTGTTGGTGGATTCCGGCAGGCCCGATATTCGGATGTTGTTTCGCCTGGACCTGGCCTCTTGGTCCTCCACCTTAGCTCGCAGGGTCTCCACCGTTTTCTCCAGGCCCCCGCACACTTTCGATGTGGTTCTGTGCTCATCCTCCACCTTGGAAATCCTCTGTTCCGCCTCAACAATCCGCTCGTCATGTTTCTCGATTTTTGCTGCCATGTTGTCTACCCTCTGCATTACATTGTCCAGTTTGCCATTCATTTCCTGCAGGCTCTGCTGGATGGCCCGTAGCACCGATTCCATGGCCGACCCTTCTGCCACCCCTCCGTCGTCCTCCACGTCTGGGGTTGTTGCCGTGTTCTTAGGTTGTTTTTTCGTTTCGAAGGGGAGCTTGGTCTGCTGCTTCTCCGGCTTCCCCATGTCCCTAGGCTGCAATGGCGAGGAGCGTCCGTTCGTCCTCGGGCTGCCGACTGATAGAGTCGCGGCCGATGGAGCAGTGCTACGTGTTAGCGTCGCGGTTGCCCACTTCGGGGTACGTCTAGTCATCGGCCCCTATCGCTGGGAGGGAATGCGTTTTGCGTTGCGGCAGCAGACACTCCACCAGAGACCTCGACAGCCGCGGCGCCGCCGGAGTCGTATTTCCCCCTCGGCGCCGATGACCTCGCCAGCCACCGGTGTGTGCCGCCTTTCCAGTTCAAGCGTGCATCAGTTGCCTCCTCGTTCAGTCAGATCTGCTGGCATACCGTGTCGGGGATCGCAAAGTGCGCTTTTCTTGCTGGTGTCTCCGGCAGTGTCCGCTTCCACTTATTCGGGCAGAGACTAACTGTTTCTCCCACTCTGCGGACGGCCGTTGCCACAGTTCATATGCGTTCCAGCGCGTCCGCCATTTTGTCACCGCTGGAACGCACAGCGATATACCATGTGTTTCGTTGTGGTAGCCGTCTCCCGCTGCTTGATGGCCTCGTAGAGGGACCAGTGCCTTGAATCCTTTGCGTCCCCGGTGTTCATGTACTCGTACCATCGCCCGCTCTGCTTTCAATCCCGATGTCGACTGGCGCCGGTCGCGGCCATTTTGGAGTCAGTGCCGGCGATGTTGCTTCTTTCCGCGAAAATATCAGTTTGCGGTCCTTATTCCTTCATAAACTTGCCATAACGGAGTCAGTTGTATGTTCCGACGCTGGATACTATCCGTGTCTCGGCGGTAGCAGCGGTTTAGAAGGGTGAAAAGTCGCTAGTTTCGCACCCGTCCGGCGGAGCTGACACACTAGCCAGCCATTCCGCAGTGCGCCCTCTAGCGCCCCCTCTTTTACATTTGACATTGCTATTTATTATTGTCAATAACTAATTTTTTTCTTTTTGCCAGGACTGAACATCAACGACAAAAAGCATTGGCAAAGCCAAAAGGAGAGCTCTATTGTCTTTGTCAATGCTTATTTATTTTGGTGGGTGTTATGCTAAGTCGCACAACCTATATAACGTATACCTTTGGTTATCAAAATATGTACAGAATGATGACGAAAAGTGAGGAGCAACAGACAATGAGAGCAGTGCTTTTTGTGGTGGCAATTTGGCAAATACAAAAAAAGCAGAGGAGATTCACAGATGTATTCTTCCTATGAAAGGTCATATAGGAATACCCTAGCTTATAGAAAGTAAACACACTGAAATATTGTTTGAAACCGAAAGCAGGTGAGAACATTTTTCGGCTGTTATGAGTATTTCCAGTCACTATTGTTACTACATTTTTGATCTACAGATTCCAATATAGTTGGGACATCTCTGAAGAATGACAATTATAAGAACCTACATATGAGTGTTAATGTTGATATACAATGCACACGACAGGCATATTGTCCCCCGCATCTCCTTCATACCACCACCATCATCTCCCTATATGAGCCAACTCAGTGCCAGAGAACTTGGACTAGGGCTGCAGCCACTTCTGTTTGCATCATTTTAAGAGTAATATATTCCTTTCTCTCTTGCATCAGCTTTGGTTATATGTGTTATATTGTAATTTTCTTTACAGTTTTCTTTTTTGACTAGTGGACTTTGCGGAAGGGGTCAAAGGATACTGCGAGAAACATTTGATGAGCTATACCTTGCGTGCAACTTATCTTTTAGAATCTTACACCTAGAAGAATGGCCATCGAGTCTGAAAGATTGATATTGGATGACTAAGGTTTGCCAGTCGAGAGGTTTCTCAACAAATAACTTTCACTTTCACATACAATGAGGAATATCCCTGCCAAATAAAACAGCAAAAAACCAGCAGTGGGGTCACAATGTGATGATAATCTTGACACCTTGGTGGGAGCTGACTGATCTCACCTATGCTAACGCCTAACGCCAGCTTCAAAATACATGGCACCATATTTTGAATTGTAGCATTTCCCTTCGATTTCCTGAAGGACTTGAAAGTATTTTTATTCGGTAAGTTCCATTTTATCGATGACTCCCGGGCGGTTTTAACTTGGTATGACTGACGTTTGGATTACATTTTTTAACGGGCCTGTCTTTAATGTTTTCCGTTTTTCGGCGACCCTGTGATTTTTAACCTGGATGAAGTGAGAATTTCACTAGCCAAGTGTAGTTGTGCTAAAGCACCAGGTCCAGATGGGGTTCCCGTTGATTTCTTTTCAGAATACCAAGAGCTGTGGGCCCCATTATTAACCATTATATTTAACGAAATTTCAAAGAAGGGACCACCCCATCATGGAAAATGAGCATTTTCGTCCGAATGCACAAATAGGGTTATAAATCCAACCTCCAGAATTATCGTCCTATCTCCCTTTTTAGACTGTACTGCCAAACTGTTGGGGCGTGTCCTACTGAATAGACATGAGGACTAAGCGAGGGAAAAAAACATCCTGATACCAACCCAGTATGGCTTTCAGAAGGGCAGAGGCACGATTGATCAATGCCTGAACCTGAGTTTGACATTCTCTAACTATACCACAGCAAACGGAGGGCAGATTTATGGACCTAACGGCAGCTTTTGACTGTGTAAGGCATGTAAAGTTATGGGCTATAATGTCAGAGATGGGCATTGATCCCCAGCTGATTAATCTAATCCGTGAAATATATTTGCAGTCGTCTGCGTGTGTTCGCTATGGAATGGATGGGGAATGTACAAGTCCCTTTCAAATCATGAGAGGAGTCAGACAAGGCTGTGTTCTTGCCCCATTTTTGTTCTTGTTATACACAAATGATGTGGAAGCCGCCTTAATAGGTTCCACAGTAGACATTCCATATTTCCCCTCAGCACTACTATTGAGACTGGCTTATGCGGACAATGCTGTCTTAATAGCCAGGACTGGAATAGGGCTCCAACGCCTAATAGATGCCTATGTATGTTTTAAGTCATCCTGGACATAAAGGTTAATGAGTCTAAATATTTTATCATGGTGTCAGGAGTACCCCTTCACAATATGTTGCCATCATTTTATATTGGGAATAGGAAATTAGCTGCAGTGGAGACAGTAAACAAACTTGGTCACACATGGTGGGTCGCAGGGCACTGACAATGGAAAGAACTTTGGTTGCAGTTTCTAGTTTCATCAAGAAACTGGGTTCAAAAACTATAGTGACAATAAAAAAGATTTATACTGCCAAAAACATGTTCGGACACAACATATGGGGCAGGGTTGTGGGTACCAATAGACTCCCTCGAGAAGATCGAGGATGGCTTCTTGAAGAGGATAGCTTCTCTCCTTGTCTCATTCTCCAATTATGTCTGTTGCCTAAAACTGGGCTTACCCCACATAATGGACATAGTGAGACTTGCCTCGAACATGCTGTGGCACTCAATCTGGAACAGAAATACAGTGGATCTTAGCCAGGCCATAATACAAAATTGTCTGTCATTGGACCAGGCACAAAAAAAAAAAAAATGGTTACATTACGCTTAATCTACATTGCACTCGCTTAGGCCTACATGAATTGTACACAAACCCGAGTTCCTGTTGCAAATTCCCAAAAAATAGACTCAAGGCCCTGTTTCTAGCAAAGGCAGCCTATGTAAGGAGGGGAAACTATTGTGTAAAAACGGCAGTGGAGGACAAATATTTGTATTAGGAAGGCGTAAGAAATTTGCAACATAGGTTTATCCTTTTAGGGTTTTGTACCAACTTAATCCCTTTGATGTTGGGCTTCCCAGCCAAAAAGTACTCTTTTAGTGAATTGACACCATGCCCATGTGATAACCTATCAGTGCAATGAGATCTTCAACTTTTCTTCTTCTGTCAATATTATTAGAAACAGAGATAAAGATACATTTTACCCCTTTTAAGGCAGCATAATTTTAATCAATGTCGTATTACCTTGTCTTTCGCAACATCTGGTTAGGCAACAAGGATGATACCAGTGGGGGGAGGAGCTACGTCACCAACCAAGATGGCCACATAGTCTCCCGGCTCCGCCGACCTCCTTCTTTCGGTCTGTTATCCTGTTGACTATCCTGATTTCCCGCACCGGATCCGTGTGTGTGATCTGACCTGCTTTCTGGTGGTGCAGTCCCGGAGTCTCTCTGCAGTCGTGGAGCGGAGACACGTCGATGGTTGTGTGAGGCCTAACCCAGCGGGGACGCCGGGGTCTCGAGTGCAAGCTCTGCCGGGTCCGAGTTGAACAACAACGGACTGCCGAATGTGGTAGGGTCCGCTCTCCGGAACATTCGGACTTTTGATTGGTATGCTACTGCTGACTGCCTGGTGTTTCAATAGTGAGGAGACGAGTGACGCACAGTGATGTGTCGCGGGGGTCCCTGACCGGGGGTTCGGCAATCGCTCGTCGATCCTCCCGGATCGGTGCCTCGCTGCGTATTATTGATTGCTAAACTTCAGTCCCTCATGGCTTACTCCTGCTCCGTCTAATTTTGCCCCGTAGAAGGCGCCACTCCATGGGGATTACCATGCTGGAGGAAGAAATGCAGCTAGCGGAGCAGGCTAGACATGGCCCGTCATTGCGAACGGTGCTGGAGGCACTCATGGCACTCAGGGGAACCATTGCAGTCCGGACTTGCAGTTTGTTGTCTGCGACTGATGGCCTCACAGTTCTGAGAGCGGACCCTGACTTGATACCCACACCCCGGCACTCAGCCTGCATTTTAATATCTTTCTCGGAGACTTGTCTTGACTCGGCGCTGGAAGCGGAGTTTGCTCCTACTATACTAGAGCTACCTGACTGTACTGTGCCCGATCGCCCATGGAGCCGTTGAAACCCTCGACTGTGTATCCCCTGGAACATTTGCAAGATATCCCCATTCTGGATTTGTCTACTTTTTATCCTTTGCTGTTTTGAGCCTTGTTGACTCCCCTCCCCTGTCGGTCTCTCAAGATGGCGGATGGGCTACAACTTGGCTTCGGAGACGGGGAGGGGCGCCATTGTCACCAATCATCCATATTGAGAACTGCCGCACTTTTTTCAGCTTTGTGGACGTGGCTTTCTTTAACCAATGACTTTTGTGCACTTGATAGACGGGGCCAGGGTTGAGATTGTTATTTTGGTCTCTCACTGTCACATAGGTTTAACGGGACTGTGTCTTTGTTGATCTAACGGAGTCCGGGGCAGGGTTAGTCATGACGGGGGAAGGAGACCGGGAGTCCGTAGTAACATGCCCTCCTCCGATTTCCCTCACAAGTAGGGTCTTTTGCCTTTTCTTTCTCTCTCCCTTCTATATTTTGGGTTCTATTATTGGGCGACAGGCACGCTGCAAGGGGGTGGCCGTAGTCATCAGCAGGGGTGCAGGGTGGGGGGGTGGGGGGATGGGTGTTCGTTTTTTGTTCTTGTTCTATGTCCTCTTCTCTTCCTTCTCTTTCCTTGTCCTTTTTTCCTTTCTTTTTCGGGTTAGTGTAGTGGGTTCGGCTTTCTTGCATCCTGGTCTCTACACCTGCACCTTGTTTATTCGGGGTATTGGTGCCCTGGGGCGGTCAGTACTGATGGAGTCGGCGAACAAAATGTGCAAATTTATCCTGATGACTCATGTCTCAACTTCGTGAACTCATTGGATAGCGAGTTTCTTTAGAACACGTTGTTTCTCTGCTCGCCCTCCTTTGTGATCCGGGACACTGTGCGATACCCGACTCTTCTACTTATTATTTAAAAATGAAAACCTCCTATCCTGTGTTTAAATCGATTTCTCTTTGCAACCGGTACGCTTTTGAATTGAGATCCTATGATTAGCGGCCAGCCCTGGGGGTTGTAGGCCCTTGTCTGTATTTGATTGCAAATGTTCAATAAAGGTTTTCAAAAAAAAAAAAAAAAGGATGATACCAGTGTCCCTATTAAAGTGAAGTCTAGTTCTGATAACATTTCCAAAGACGTGACAACCAAATCTACTTTTGTTAACATTTCCAAAGATGTGCCAACCAATGAATCTATTCCACGTAATCCGGGAGTCAGAAGATTGTCTGGGCACATCATTTCTAAACCAACCTGGTTTAGTGATTATGTGACTTCATAAAACTTTACAATTAGCATTTTTACTTTTTGTTTGTGTTATTAGCATACTTATGTTAGTTAGCATTGTTCTGTTTTATTTATTTATTATATTTTTTAATTTTGAGAAGGGGATATGTGTTATATTTATATGTGTGTTACACTCCGTACTATGCAACTCGTAATGTTCAACGTTGACGTAGTTGTATTCCATGCTCATGCCCTTGGTCTTCTCTGAGTTCTGGAGTGTAGAACGAAGGGAAGAGCAGGCGCAGTTGAGGCAGCAGCAAAGGGACGAATGCGTGTCTCGGGGTTGGATTACAAATAAACATATATTTTCAAAGATGCCGATGGACCTGTCTTCATTATAAAAGTATTGACTTGTTTTTTCTGAAGAAGCTCAATGACCCTCATTTCTGTTTCCGTGTAGCATCATTTTTGTGGGTCCGCATGCGTAGGAAACTTCTTTAAGGGAGAACTGTGTAAACCTCAGCCATTTTCTCACCTGAGTTTTCTCTTGTAAAGATAATATGAAAGCTAGACCTGATATGACAAAAATATTCGTATAAATTGTGTCATTTTATAATGCTTTTCAAGATCATGAACAATGTTTTACTTCTAATCAATTTTATCTATTTATCATTAACTGGATGGGCGAAGAACATTGCTCGTTCACTTACTGCACCTACTGTATATATTACAGAGATTAACCATGCTGCAATTGGTCCTTTTACCCAACAACTTTTACTAACTTTAAGAAAGAATATTTATATTTTTTTAATATGTATACGTTTATGATCTATGCTTTCAATTTAGATCGAATAAAGTTTGTTGATGATAATGACCCATTATAGTATGCACCCTAATTCTGTAGCCATGGGTGCGGCTTTCCTAAATGTCGGAAGGACAGTTGCACAGGAACCGCTAATGAACCCGCCTGTAACGATGCTGGTCCATAAGAGCTTGTACTGGCTTTGGCATCAGAGTGCATGTAGGTCTATGCATTTGACAGAAGCACTAGATTAACTTCATCACCTACACAAGTTAAAGACCCCTGTGGTTCAACTGGGTGAGCCATTGTTCTTTTATAGAGATTACTGAAAATATCTATTAGCTCTCTTGAGTGAACTTGGTGTTTTACCCATACCAGATATAAAAATAGTTTATAGGAATTTTCGCGAAAATTATAAAGCTGTGTTAAAAACTACACCATGCTAAAGATGCAGGGGTGGAAAGTGGCGGTTCAGAACAGAAGTACAATTAAATGTAATAACCTGCTGCCAGTTTTCACAAATCAATATTATTTCATTAAAAAAATCCAACAAAAACTTTAAAAAGCGAGCCAGTAAGGAATCCTTTTTTTACTGAATCTACAAATCATGCAGTTAATCCAGTGGGTGAGGCAGAGCTATCCCTCAATAAATTGGGCCTATGCTTCAGCATATGGAGCCTTCTCTAATATGCCTTAAAAATATATAACAAAAAATTTCAGGTTGTTTTATTTTACTCAATTGATACAGATTCCACATGTTCTGGCCTTATGTGGCAAAACTCTGTATCACTTCACCCCACAAATCTGAAAATGAGCATTTACGCAGTCCGCATGCATCTTCTCGCCTCAAAGCCTCTTCCTCTGCCATAGTCCATAATTACACAGCCTTTTTCCACCAACCATCCATTGGACCATTTCTTGTCTTCCACGTGATTGCCACCAGATCTTTGGCCAATGCAAATGCTAAATCTAGTAATCTATTTCCCACTTTTTTAGGTTTGGAACTAGGGAATGCACCCAACAGACAAACCTCAAGGTTACATTTAAGCTCTCTGTCTAGAGTCCCCCCTAAATACTGAGTTATTTCAGGCCGCTATGCACTAATTTGGAGAAAGCCCAAACCATGTGGAAAAAACTGCATCTAGCGGCATGCAACGAGCACAAGGCCTAGACTCACCTCAAAATATTTTCCTACATTTCAATGGTAGAGAAATGGCTAATTAGAACATTGAAATGGGTATACTTCAACCTAGTGTTTCAACACTTAGTGTGTATTTGAATATTCTTCTAAAACTGCGTAGCCAGGTGTCTGCCATTCCCTATTGTCATAAAGAGTTTTTTTTTAAAAAAAAGAAAATCTTCAGTACCTAATTTTTAATGGTGAGATTTTGTGCAAAGAAATATGTTTATGGACAAGAGCTCCTGTAAAACCATTTTTCTTGTGAACTTTTATCTAAAAGTTTGTGAGGGTGATATATTTTGCTACTTTGTGTAGTTAGCTGGACATCTTTGCAAAGCTTTGCCATTTTTGCACGACGATCTGATCATCAGATTCACCATCACTTTCTGGCAGTAACTGTATGCACAATGTAAACTGTACGTGAAATGTTTGAAGGGTTTGAACACCTGTCCTCTATTACCTCAAGTTACAGTGAGTATGTATGACCCTTAGAGGTATCCTTGAATCCTGAAGACATGCTCTGGATTTGGAAAGAATGCCTTTGTTGTGTCTTCCGCTAAGTCTTGTCTTGTCCTCCACAGCGGATGGTGTCGCTCTTGGAGCCGCCGTGTCCACATCACAAGTTTCAGTGCAAGTCATCGTCTTCTTCGCAGTCATCCTGCATAAGGTATGCTTCATCATGCCTACTTATAGCCCTTTCAGTCCCAGGGTGTCCACATTGGAGCTCAGAGGTTTGTTTCCTTATTGTGCTTTAACGTTATTCAAACATACTATTTTTTACTCAAAGTACTCGCAGAAAAGACATTGTTTTTCTTCCTTGAACCAACATTTCATTGAGGCAGGTCATGCATGCATCCCTGTTGGAACACTCAAACAAAGGAAGGAGGTCATTTGTTTGAGCTTCTCAAACATTCTGGCATGCCTACCCAGGTCATATTGGCCTTAAGGTTCTGAGTCTGGCAAACACAAACCATGAGCGCATTTGACCGTGGTGTACATTGGCATGAATGGAACATTTGAATGTATTAGTAAATGTTGTCGAAAGACTAGTCATGCGGTTTTCAGAAAGGCTGGGAGTATAAATATCTGAATTTTAGAGGCTCTGATGCACTAATGCAGAATATGTATCAACTGTGCAGGTAATCCACATTTAAGTGTGGATTGGGTGGGGAATGGGTGTGGCGTTGTAGTAGGTGTTGGCTCTCAGCAACTTAAGTGGCAAGGCATGAAATGTATTTAAATTAACTGTTTAAATGAGTTGCTAAACACGTTTGGCTCCTCGGCGTGGCAATCACAGATGAATGAATAAAGGAAGGACTGAGGAGCAGAGGAACTGACATGTAGCAGACACCAGATTCTTATTTTCATGCCTCAGTGTCTACCTTCAGGGTGGCTCCTGTTTTTCCTCTATGTCACGTTCACAGCTTTTTTCACCTGCTGTGTTTCTAGGGTGTACAGATGTCTGTATTATAATTGTTCCTTTGAAACGTGGTGTATTCGTGTAACTATTCAGTTCCAAGGAGGAGAACATTGGGGCCAGACTACTCTAAGTGGTGCTGTACCTGGTGCCCTCAATGCTGACGCGTCGAACAGTATAATGACTGGCTGCATACTGCCAGAAGCAGCTCTGGGTTTCTGTAAAACCCTCACAGACATAGCCTCTATAAATACTGCTTCTGTCTACTCATTGAGCCACCCAAACTAGAATGATTAGAGATGGAAGGATTGTTCTTTGATGTTAGAGTGTCGCCCACCTTTTCAGTCCTAATCTTCTAATATTCAACCCCTACAAAGAACCTCTGTGATAGGTTGATATGACAGCCATAGAGGTAAACGATTACAATTCTATCTGGACCACAGGCCAACAATTATAATAATAAGACAACTTGTTTTTTGCATGATTAAAAGCAAGCAGAGCATGTCGTCGAGCTCTGCAAAGAGACTGACATGTTTCAGTAGGGTGATAGTCGCCAAGGATCCCTCATCTTCATCAGGACCACAAGCACCTCATCAAATACTCTTCAAACTAAGCCTCAAGGATACTAGTTTCACTGTGTCCAGTAATGCTGTGTGTGATGCTTTGGGCATCTCAGATCATCTGCATAATACTGACTGGTCACCTGGCCTCAAATGCTAGTCTGTGCTGGGATCATGCTGAGAGCAGGTGACCCTGGGCGCGGAGCACCAGCTAGCGTCTCTACTGGAAGATGCGCATGGAAATCAGCCCCGCAGCGCAGCAATAGTTGCCCGTGTGTCATTACTGATGGCAGTGTTACTCATTTAAAGTGAAATAAAGATATTAAGATTGAAAAGGGGGATTCCTAATCTAACCAACCCACATTCCCCAGGTTTAGGTATCTGTGTACAGTTTATGTACTCCCAAGTCATTTTTCAACACATTGACGGCACTAAACAAGGTGATTGTATTAGGGTTTCTAGGCAAGAGGGGAACATGTGCACCTGATTTGCAATTGCAGCGATATCACAGGATTCTGGACTACAGTGGTGGAGAGGAACTAGGGGCCAGATGTAGGTAGCCCTTTACCGATCGGAATCGGCCGAAAATACCGATTTTCGGCCGTTTCCGATCGGTAAAGGGCTATTGAGATGTAGGGGCACATTTTCGGTAATTTTACCGAATCGGTATCATTACCGAATCGGTAAATTTACCGATTCGGTAATATGTACCGAATCGGTAAAATAATTACTGATTCGGTAATATTTACCGATTCGGTAAAATTACCGAAAATGCAATGTAGGTAGGCAATGTACCTCCTGCACATGGCTTACAGAATTGGTATTTTACCATGGAAAACAAATCCATGGTAAAATACCGATTCCGGTGTGCATGCACATGTGTGCATGCACACCTATGCCATGTGACAGGCAGACCTGCCCTTAGGGCAGGTATGCCTGCCACATGGCACCCACGCCTGTTTAGGGGGTGCCAGGGGGTGTCAAAGTGACACCCCCTGCACCCTTGTGAAATTCGGTATTTACCGATTCGGTAAATACCGAATCGGTAAAGCCTATTGATTCCTATGGGCTTTGAAGCCCATAGGAATCAATAGGCTTTACCGATTCGTTATTTACCGAATCGGTAAATACCGAATTTTACCGATTCGGTAAAAGGGAACATCTGGATTCCCTACATACCAACCCCTCACATTTACCGAATCTTAATTACCGAATCGGTAAAATTCGGTAATTTTCGGTAATTAAGATTCGGTAAATGTTACTTACCTACATCTGGCCCATAGTTTGTAAGTTCAAAATGTAAAATTAGAAAACTCAAAAGTTTGAATCAAAAAGTCATAAGGTTATATCCTCAATATTGTCTTTGTAATCAGTAGCCAGTTTGAAAGCCAAAGGTTTGATTTTATTTTAACTTCTCGAAAAATAAGAAGTCTTTTTACAGGTGCTCCCTCACTCTATAAGGTACACTAACGTTTACCGCCACATGCTGTCTTATCCATTACATTAACCCATACTCTCTAGTCCTGTCCTGATCGTCTGCCCCACCCCCTATTTCAAACTTTAACCCTAGCTCTAACACTAGGCCTAAACCTGGCAACTTTACCTTGTACCTAATCATAACCTTGATTGATTGAACGGGAAACATCCTTTACAACGCAACTTTTACCACGCAGTGCTTTTACATTGCAACTTTTACAACGCAAACCATTACAACGCATTGCGCTGGGGGGCTCTCTAGGATAGGAAATAGATTTAATTTACTATCCAACACCTTCCCTACTATCCACGGGGACTGGAGTTGGAATAGTAAATTAAACTATTCACTATCCAGCACCCCTCAACACTATGCGTTGTAAAGGCATGCGTTGTAAAACTTGCGATGTAAAAGCATGCGATGTAAAAGCATGCGTTGTGATGTCATACATTCGATAGAACCTACACACTAAGCTTTTGTTTTTTGGACCGCTTGCTTTCTTTTGAACCTTTTTGCTTTGAAACTATTGTTTTTGCATCTTTTTATTCCTATTTGATTCAAACTTTAGACCTAGTACCAGGGCTGGCTTTAGCGCTGGTGGCGCCTGGTGCAACAATGTTTGTTGGCACCACGAAGGACCTCCTTCGCTACAGATTCCCTACCATCCTTTACTGTTCTATGTTAGGTCCCTGTGACAAAAGCAGTAACACACTGAACTATCTACATTGCATGCACTTCTGTGATCTGCATGATGCACGTTCTTTGTAGCAGGCATATTAACCCTCTGCACTACTTTGTGATGTGTCAAAACTTCCACTAGACAAAACTCCTATCTCTCTCCAGCAGACCCATTAATTACGAGAGTTATCTTAACATTTTTATTGTTGCTTGGAAATTACTGGAAGCAAAGAAGCTGCAGCAGTTTGCTTTTACATCTACAATATATTTGACAACATTTCCTGACCTATTCTGTGTGACAGAGACCTGGCTGCAGGATGTCGACACGGCCATTGTCAATCTGGCCTTCCCGCCGGAATACTCGGTATTCACCTTAAACCGAGCTTCAAGAGGCGGAGGAATAGCTCTCGCTGTTAAATCCTGCTATTCTTGTACGTGGCATGGGCAAAAAATCCCGGGTTGCGAAAGCGCATTGTTCAAGGTAGCTATTACATCAAACTTCACCCTGTCGGGCCTATTGATTTATCGGCCCCCGGGGAGTGAAGTGGCTTTCAGAGCGGCGCTACCTGACGCCATTAGTGAACTGGCTACGGGGTGCTCCAATTTTTCCATCATTGGAGACTTAAATCTGCATTTTGACAATTTTATCAGTCCCTCGGTGTCCAGTTTTGTGGCAGACCTTGAGGCGCTCCAGCTGAATCAGCTGGTGGCACAGCCCACCCACTCAGGGGGACATACCCTTGATCCGTTTTTTACTAATCTTACGGAAGCCTGCATTACCAGCTACACACCTCTAGCATGGACTGATCATTATTTGATACAGATCCATTGCCCTATTTCGGCTATTCAACCTAAGCCAGTGGTGTGCTCGGTTCCAAGACGACGCTGGAACAAACTTAAGCTGGATGAGTTTTTCCACCTCCTATCGGCTGACCCATTTGACATCTTGGAATCGCCTGATCAGGTTTATGACAGGTTTTGCAACTGGGTATCCAGGGCTTTGGACACCCTTATTCCCTTGGTAGGCTGTAAAACTGGAGCTGGTAAAGCCAGCCCCTGGTATGACGACTCACTGCGGGCACTGAAGGTCTCTTGTAGGTGTGCAGAGCGGGCTTGGCGTAAAGCCTATAACAGCACGAAGAAAGTTCTCTACCTGTCGACTGTGAAAGTGTATCATCGGGCGGTATGCAGAACTCGTGCCGCATTTTATGCTGCACAATTCAGGACTAGTTCGAACCCGTCTAAAGCTATTTTTAAGGTATTGAAAGACCTTACTGCCCAAAAAGTAACAACGACGCACCAGAGCTCTGTTGAGCACTGTAAAAAATTGGCAGAGTTTTTCCTGGAAAAGGTGAATGCCATTTATCGGGCCTTTCCTTCGGCCACTCCCTCAGCTAATCCATCTCCTAAGCCGTTACCATCTGAGGGATTGCATTCCTTAACTATGTTAACATCTGATAGCCTAGACACATTGACCCGTCGAGTGAAGTCTGGGTCCCCAGAGGATCCACTTTGCCCAGATGTGTTCAAAGACCTAGCGGTACATGATATCTCACCGCTATGTTCCTTGATCAACTCGTCGTTAACATCTGGCGAGGTCCCACTGAAGTGGAAGCGAGCCATGGTTCGGCCTATTCTTAAGAAACCCAGCCTGGACGGCAGCAAGCCTGAGAGCTATCGGCCGATTTCACTCTTGCCGTGGCCGGCTAAGGTTATGGAGGCGCATGTAAATGCCGTCCTTTCGGAACACCTTCGCCGCGCAGATATCCTCGACGCAACGCAGAATGGGTTTAGGGCTGGTCATAGCACAGAGACGGCTCTGCTTTATATGGTGGAGCATCTTCGCTCCGTGCTTGACGCGGGACAAACGGCAGCGCTTGTGTTATTAGATCTGAGCGCTGCCTTTGACACCGTCTCGCACCCGATCCTTCTGCTGCGCCTAGAGGAGGCTGGTGTCACCGGTATCGCTCTCGAGTGGTTCCGGTCGTTTTTAACCAACCGGGCCTTTAGCGTGACCGTCCCACCTTACCAGTCCAAATTCCATCCGTTGAACCTGGGGGTCCCCCAAGGCTCCTCGCTGAGCCCTACGCTGTTTAATCTGTACGTAAGGCCACTAGCTGAGGTTGTCAGGCAATGGGGTATGACAATGGTGTCATACGCCGATGACACCCAGCTAGCGGTCACGATCAGCGGGGATGCCGAAGTCGATGCCCCCAGGTTTCAACAAGGACTGCGGGCGGTCGCCAGCTGGATGACGTCCAACTGTCTCCAGCTGAACGCTAGTAAGACCGAGGTCATGGTTTTTGGCAGACAGCCGGATCTGTGGGGAGAGAGATGGTGGCCTGGGGATTTGGGTCCTGCTCCCATCCCAGTCGCCGAGCTTAAGAACCTCGGGGTCTGGCTGGACCCTTCCCTCACGTTTGTGTGCAATACCAAACGCACGGCAGCATGTTGCTTTGGCATCCTGCGCGGGCTCCGTCCTGTGCTTAAGTTCTTCGATGCCCCCACCAGGCAACTCATGATCCAAGCCACTGTCATCTCCAGGCTGGATTATGCGAGTTCCTTGCTGGCTGGTCTGAATCAGGCAGAGATCGGGCGCTTACAAAGGATTCAGAACGCCGCAGCTAGAGCGGTGGTAGGCCTCCCAAGATTCTGTCCTACCTCTAGTACCCTGCGGTCACTGCATTGGCTTCCGGTGGCCCAGGGGATCCAGTTTAAGGTCCTCTGCGTCGCCTATAAAATTCTGAAGGGGTCCCCAGCAACGATCCTTATGGCCCTCCTTGCCAACTACACCCCAGCGCGACTCTTAAGATCTGCGGACCTAGAACTGGCTGTTGTGCCGCGCTTCAAGCGGAGTAGAGCCGGAGGACGCTCGTTCCAAGTGCGCGCGGCGGTCCTGTGGAACTCCCTGCCGCCGGCGATTCGCGCTATGCGAGATTTGCTTTCCTTTCGCCGCGCGGTGAAAACCTTTTTATTCCCTTAGTTTGTGTACATATGTTGGTTTTTTGTTTTAGTTGTGTTGTGCAGCTGCCTTGTCGGGCTCCAGGACGCTCCTTAGCTGGAGCATCTGTGCGCCAAATAAAAACGCATAACATAACATAACATAACAACACAGAGCCCCTGAAGTCAGCGCACGGTGCCTTGGCACCGGTCGTACAGCCCTAGAGCCGGCCCTGCCCAGTAGTGTGGACAGAATCCTGGCTTTCACAGGGCAGTAACTGGAATGTATTTTGGAGACATGCCTATTGTGGTTGATTCCAAGGAACAAGAAGTGGGCACAGTGTTCAGGTGGCAGTGAGGCTCACTGATCAACAGACACTCTGTGATTAGGAGCAAGATGCAAAGTATGTTGTTTTAGGAGAGAGATCTTAAGTAATCTGTGGTCTTCATCGCTGTTGACATGTATATGATAGTTTTTTGTTGAAAGAGAGTTATGGTATTGCTAGGGCTAATATCTGGCAATCTGATGAGGGTTCCTCCTTGGTGAACACGGCAATGTAACATAGTGACTTATGAGATACGTCACCCAAAGATTGTCTTGAGGGGGCTCCATTGTTTAAGATGTGGCTCAAATGGAAGCATGGTTTTATGGTGCAGGAGAGATGTGGAATGTGTCAGTGACTTGGTACTCTGTGACTGCAGATGTAATTTTGTTTTTGTCACTCTCACTAAAAATACTAGTTTATAAATACATGATATATAAGTGAGCATTCAAATTTGGATCCTGGATCTAGGAGAGGCATTTATATAAAATGCTCAGTTAATTTCACTCGTCAGAGGTTCGTTTTCCTTTTCCTTGTGGTGTCATGTGACCTCAGTAATTGTGATGGGTTTATCTCTGCATTCATGGTCATTATGCTGGAATTAGTGAAAACGGATAAGGTTTAAGTAGTGGAAATCTTTGTTCCTGATAGATAATGAGTCTTGTTTGTGCCAAAGGGATCATGTGTGGGAAAGATAAAGTTGGATGCATTGCACAGCCATCTCATATAATTACCCTTCATACATAAGTAGCTTACTGCCAGCCTGAAGGAGATTTACACTCCCAGCGGTGCTCGGCTGCTTTAGGGTAAAAGCGGTCATCTGATGAGCTACCACTGCCCCTCCTGCCTGCCCAACATGGTGAGATCGCTGCTGCCTGTCCCTGTCCCATCCATGCAGCCTTCCATTGTCTGAGTTCCATGCCCCTATTCCCACTCTCCTGTCCTCCAGGGTCCATTTTGCTGCCATTCCCTTGTGCCCTCCATGCTCTGTTGTACTGCAACTGTTCCTACTGCCCGCTCAGCATGGTCTGTCGTCAAACCCCTGCCCCCTTCCCCTGCCTTCTCTTGTCTGTGTCCAGACCCTAACTCTCCCTTATGCCCTTCATGGTCCTTTGTGCATGGCTTTGCACCCTCCCTCTTGACAACCTTGGCTGTTGTGCTGCCACTAACCCTCTAGATTGCCATGCATAGTCTTTTGTGCTGTCACTTCCCCTCCCACCTGCATTGCGTGGTCAACTTACTTGCTGCCGCTGACCCCCTCCCGCCTTCCCTCCATTGTCTGTGTGTATTCCATTATAGTCTCCCTGTTGCTCTCCATGGTGTGTCGTGCTTCAAGTGGCAATCCCACCTGCCTTGCATGGTCAGCTTGCTGCTCCTGTCCTGCCCCCTTGCTCTTCCTTTTTCACGTGTGGGCCCTATCCTCTCCCTCCTGCCTTCCATGATCCGTTGGTGTGCCCCTGCCCCTCCTGCCTTTCATGGTCCATTGTTTTGCAACTGCCCCTCCTGTCTGTCCACTATGGTCAGCTTGCTACCTTTGCCTCTTTCCCTTTGCTCCACATTGTCCATGTGCATGGCCCTGTCTCCACTTCTGCTTTCCATGGTATGTTTGCTGCACTGCCCTCCCACTTGCCCTGTGTGATGTATTGTGCTGCTGCAACCCCTGGTGCCTGTCCTGTAAGGTCAGTATGCTGTCCCTGCCACCTCCCTCTTGCCCTCTATTGTCTGAATACATGACCCTACCCCATTCCTCCTGTCCTGCGTGTTTCAATGTATCATGCATTCCAACAGTTTGAACTTAGTAAGAGAGAGAATTTAAAGAAGAAAAATCCAGGAAATTGATTTTCTGCGTTGACTTACATTGAAAATAGGAGATTTTAGGTTGGAGATGGCTAAAATAAAGCCCTTTTGGGCTTACAAATATCGGAAGTCTAGTCTGTTGGCATGTATGGTTGTACTCTCACCCCCTCTCGCTTCTATCTTAAATGAAATGTATTGCCTCAGCCTCTCTTGCCTGTCCTGCATGGTTGGTTTGTTGCCCCTGCCCGCTTACCCCTGCCCTCCATGTTCTGTGGTGCTGCCACTGCCCCTGCAAAAACAACAATTGATGGACAGAATGCAGAACAATGTCATACATTCACCCCAGTACAGAGATCTGGGCCTAAATCCATCGTTTATTTGCACTCCACACCACCTCAGTTCAGACATGGCCATAGTCAAATCAGCCTTGACCCTGTGCCTCATGGGAACAGTCCAGCCCGAACTGCCAAGCCATGTCTTTCCTGGACCGGAATAAAGCATCCTAGGACTGGTTTCTGGCTATCAGCCGTCTTCGGCCAGGATAGCTTGACTCCAGTGGTATGGAGAGCATGGGACTCACGTCTGAGCATACCCATCCCACTCGGGTTGACAAATGTAAAAACAACAATTGATGGACAGGATGCCGAACAATGTTATACATTCACCCCAGTACAGAGATCTGGGCCTAAATCCTCCTTTTTTTGCACTCCACACCACCCCAGTTCATACATGGCCATATGCAAATCAGCCTTGACCCTGTCCCTCATGGGAACAGTCCAGCCCGAACTGCCAAGCCGTGTCTTTCCTGGACCGGAATCAAGCATCCTATGACTGGTTTCTGGCTGTCAGCCGTCTTCAGCCAGGATAGCTTGACTCCAGTGGCGTGGAGAGCATGGGATTCACGTCTGAGCATACCCATACCACTCGGGGTGACAAATGCAAAAACAACAATTATTATTATTATTGTTGCATTCATTGAGCGCACAGCTACCCGGAGGTTTCCCGGCGCTTGCCTTGGGAACCCGTCCTGGCTTTTCCCTGTGAGATAGCCCCTACAGGGCATCCCCAAGGTGAAAGCCAGGCATCCCGCCGCAGGGGGGCCGTTGTGGAGATTAAGCAAGCTTAATGTCCAGAGTTGCAGATTGAGAACCCATGATTAGAGCAGGCACCGAAGCGAGAATTATCGAGTCCGTGGACATTTGAGCTCAAGACCCTGCCGCGTCGGGGATTGAACCCTGGTCCCGGGTCTGACCTCAGCTTCCGGGTCTGCCTGCTATACACCGTGAGCCACACTTCTCCACATTGACAAATGCAAAAACAACAATTGATGGACAGAATGCAGAACAATGTCATACATTCACCCCAGTAACTCTGGCGTTGAAGCACACCTGGGACACGCTAGGTGTCACTGTGGTGGGCCCGATGATGAAGCATGCCACCAACTAGGTTGGTGGGTGAGGGCTTTATTAAAAAAAAACAATGGTTTTCCAGTTAAAACGTACATAACTGAGTCTCGCACTTCTAGCTAGTCCTTATTGATATACCATATATGAACTGGGGATCCGGACTAATTTACCTATTCCTCACTCTCGCCTTTGATCAGTCAAATCACTTAATCTCCCAATGCCTAAAACAAAAATGAAGGTATCCTTGTGCAATGTAACTGATGCTCATGTAAAGCACTCCACTACCTTCCGGTCAAGTTCATTCTATATAAAACTGCACACAAAAAATATGCGTTTTGCACACTTCTGACGTTGGGCTATACCTGGGCTACATTTGGGTGATATTTCTGTTACATTTGGCAGTCATGGCCGGTGCAAGTAAGCGGGGTGGGGCGCGGAGGGAAAGTAGACAGTCAACGGTTTTATTTATTCATTAATTTTCCCTATTCCGTCATCTGTTGACTCCCCCTACCCCGTGCCCTGCCCCGTACCGCCCCACAATGCTTAATAGCACTGGCCATAACTGAGATGTTGGCTCTTTTGTCTCCTGTGTTCATTTTGCTAAACGTTTTTGTGAAGTAGCTTCCTTATTTCGTCATTTACTGCAGTATCCTCAGCACAAAGTTTTCACTTCAATTCCATCAAGATGGCATACAGATGTGCCACATGTTTGGCATTATTTCACAATGTGAATAGCACTCTAGTTGCTTGTTAGAACATTGTGGTAAAGTTGCAGATCACCAGGGAGTTAACTGGCAGCCTGCTGATGGTGTTGAAACTGCATTTTTCAGTCTGCATGTCATAATGTTTTAATGCAATAGAAGAGTTAGATATTTGAAAACTCATTTAAAATGTGTTGTAGGGGCATGGCTACGATGTGAATAGCACTCTAGTTGCTTGTTAGAACATTGTGGTAAAGTTGCTGATTACCAGGGAGTTAACTGGTAGCCCTGCATGCTACGGCTCGGTTCGGTGGGTGGTGTGCTGGGGGTGCTGGAGCCCTCCTCGTTGCACTCCGGGGCAGCACTTTAATGATGCTTTTATTCTCAGCAGAAAGGCATCACTAAAACTTTTCGGCTTGTTTGAGCCATTCTCAATCGAGCTGAAACGCCTTTGTGATGCCTTGCTGTTGAGAATAAAAGCGACCATAAAAGTGCTGCCTTCGAGTGCCCGTTTTCTTTGGTTTCTGGTGAATTTGCATGGATGTTGCAGAGATCTGCGACCGCAACAGAGCACCAATCCAGATAGTGGATGAGACCGGGAAGCAATACGTATTTAGATTTTTATTACAGAGTGGCGGTATTCACTTTGTAGTTTATTTATTTTATTTTATTTATTTTTATTTATGTTAAAGGTTTTATATAGCGCTAGCTACACCCGAGGGTATCAGAGCACTTTACATCTACATTGAAGATGAGAGGAAAACATAAAATAAATAGTATATGAGGCAAATAACACCAAACATTACATAAAAATAAAGGTATAAATAGAATAACAAAATGATCACCGTGCATAAATCATAATAGAGAGCAGATAACTATGATCAGTGAGTCGTTGTGGCGAGTAAACTATATAATAAAGTAGGGAGGACAAGTAAGACAGTCTCCTGAGGGGGCAACAGTATGATGAGGGGGGACCTAGGCTCTAAATTACCCCAAAAATTTGGTGAGGAGGTGAATTTTAAGGTCTCTCTTGAATCTGTCATAGGAGGGGTTGCATCGGCGGTCTTTGGGAGGGCGTTCCAAATGGTAAGGGCCTTGCCAGAGAAGGAGCGGGATTTAGATGAGCTTTTTTAGAGAAGAGGTGGAATGAGAAGAAGGGTGTTGGAGCTTCTCAACGATCTAGTACCGCCAGCTTTTTTGAGTTTCGCTGAGAGGTATGTTGGAGTGTCCTGATGGAGGGCTTTGTGTGTGATGCATGCAATTTTGTAAGTGGATCTGCCTTCGATGGGGAGCCATTTGAGGGTAGGAGAGATATGGTCAAAACGTTGATTGTTAGTTGTTAGTCTAGCTGCGATGTTGAGGACAGATTTGGTGAGGGTGAGGTGGATTTTGGGAGTACCAGAGAGAAGGGTATTCCCATAATCAATTTTGGATAGGACTAGAGATTGGATCATTAGTTTGAAGTCGTTGGCTGGGATAATGATTTTTTTGAGGTGGTGGAGTGTGAAGAGTGCACTTTTAGCTGAGTTCTTTACATAGGAGTTTAGTGGGAGTTTATTGGTGATGGTGATACTGAGTGATTTAACAGAATCAGTGAGGGAGAGAGAGCAGTTTTGGGCGTTAAGGTCCGCAATCCATGTTTGGATGGGGAGAGGGTTGCTTTTGGGAGAGAAGAGGAGGATCTCGATTTTGTTAGGGTTGAGTTTAAGATGGTTGTTATGGAACCAAGCTTGGATCTTGGTTAGTGTAGAGTTAAGGTGAAGGATATTGGCATGTGATCTAATTTTATAGTACAGTTGGGTGTCATCAGCGTAAATGTGGTAGTTGATTTTTGCTGGTTTAAGTATGATGGTAAGGGGTTCCATGAAGAGGTTGAAGAGGGCGGGGGAAAGGATGGATCCTTGAGAGACACTTAGAGAGACAGGAGTAGCTTTAGAGAGGCTGTTTTGAATATTAATGTGTTGTGTTCGATGTTGGAAGTAGGATGTGAACCAGGTAAGGACAGTGCCATTAATTTCGAAGGGATCTTTGAGTGTATTGAGTAAGGTAGGGTGGTAGACTGTGTCAAATGCGGCGGTAAGGTCAATGAGGATAAGTAGGTAGCTCTCACCCTTGTCCATATCTAAGTGAATATCATCTACTATGTTTAGCAGTGCGGTTTTGGTGCTACAACCTTTGCGGAAGCCAGATTGAAGGGGGACTAGAAGGTTGAATGTGTCAATGTGATTGTCCAATTGGTGGAGAGCACAAT
Organism: Lissotriton vulgaris; assembly: GCF_964263255.1. Lineage (NCBI taxonomy): Eukaryota > Metazoa > Chordata > Amphibia > Caudata > Salamandridae > Lissotriton > Lissotriton vulgaris. Next base: position 1,729,229,045 of record NC_141694.1, on the reverse strand, counting down.
TTTCGAGGGCTTTGGAGAGGAGAGGAAGATTGGAGATAGGGAGGAGATTGTTCGGGTCATTAGGGTCGGCTTTGGGATTTTTTGGGATGGAGGTGGGAACATTTCCTGTAGCGAGGGAGGTGCTAATGATGTTGGTCCAGTAGGGGACAATAATGTGTTTGAGATATAGGATGAGTGCGGACGGGAGAGGGTCTTTAGTGTGGGAGGATGGTTTGAGTTTAGTTAGGATGCTGAAGACTTCGTGTTCAGATACGTGGAGGAAATTATGCCATGAGGCATTATTTTTAGGCAGTGGGATAATGGGGAGAGGATCAGGAGGGATGAGCGATGGGAGGAGGAGTGGAGGAGTCAGAGGGGTGTTCACAGGGAGAGGGAAATAGGGGGTTGAAATGAAAGGGAGTTGAGGGGTGGGTGGAGGTTGAGGGTGGAGGAAGGCGCTGTCAATGTAGCAATTTTTTCACAGAAAAAGTTGGCGATTTCTTCACATTTGTTAATGGAGGCCACCGGGTTAGGCAGTGCAGGAGAGGTTTGATTTCTTATAATGTTGAACAGTTCTCTAGGTCTGTTTTTGGCGTGAGATAATTGGAGACGAAAGAATGAGGCTTTCTCGAAAAAGATTTGTTTCATGTAGGACGATCTGGCATTTCTGAGGAGAGCAATATGGGATGGGGAAGGGTGTTGTCTCCAAGTTCTTTCAGAGAGTGCCTTTCATTATTAAGGTCAAGGCTGAACCATTGTTTAGACAGGATATTTTTTTGCGTCTTCATTTTTAGTGGGGCGAGTTTGTCTAGAATCTCTGAGATAGTTTTATTAAAGTGCTCGGTGAGTTCATTTGCGTTGGAGGAAGGGGCAGAGTGACCAAGATGGGATTGGAGTTTGTGCGCTAACACTCCAGGGGGGATTTGCCTAAGACTTCTGGACATAGTTGTAGTCTTTATGTTTTGTTTAGGGGTGGGTGGCGCTGGGGGGGGGGGGAATAGTAAACAGGATAAGATGATGGTCAGGCCAGTCAATGGGGATGAGGTTGGATAAGGATGCTAGATCAGTGTTAGGAATTAATCACCTTGACATGCGAGATTACTGAGCTGTGGTCTTTTTCCCAGGTCCCTATAACCAAACAGCTAGTTAATTTTTAGACGCTCCCGTAACTGAGAAAAGAGGCACGGCAGAACGTAGCCTTTGCTTGGCTTACTGTTCCGGTACCACGCCCCCTCTTCACTTCCTGGTTCCTGACTCGAGGTCTCCGTGGCGTTCTTTGGATTTCTCCGAGACTCCGTGGACCCTTTCCCGCTTTGTTGCCTTCATTCCCTGACCCTGCCTCAGCTGGATGGTCGTTTACTGTGTGAGCGTATCTTTGCCAAGTTTCGGCGTTTCTTGATTTCTTACGCGAGAGATTTATCGCGTCTGCCCTTACTTTTCTCACGCATTTAGCGGGCGTTACTTCACTCTGTTCTCTTTCCTTGCTACTGTTGTATGATTCAGAATACCTGGCAAGTTCTTTTGTTGTCTTATCCCTCTTGTGAGAGTGAGCGCTCCGCCCTTGCCTCCTTTGAGGGCCGGGTGTCTCTCCTCGTGTGTGTGCTGCTCCGCTGTTTCCGCCCACAACAGCCGGCCGGTGCTCCTCACATCCCCCATATTTTGTTTTCGTTTGTCTGGTGTGAATGTCCCTCGAGAGTTCTACTCCTCCTACCCCGATACTGATTAGTCACCCTACCTTTTTTGAACTCTTCGATAAAGCCTGCCTAATCTACAGTTGGGGTAAGCACACCTGCAGAATCACGCATGTCAATGTCTCCTGCATGCAGGTTAGTGAAGTAAGGATATATTATGTGTATTGCTTATTTTGTTTTCTAGCCTGGACATCCATCTACGACTCCTGCTGTACCCTGCATACCCCCTCGTATGAGGAGAGTGGTGGACACTCCTAGGGTAATTCCCTCATACTTTTAGGAGACAGTAGACAGGAGTGTGTCTCTATTCGCATTCTTGCTCTTGTGTCCTGGAGGTGTAGGGATCCTTCTTCGCTCCCGTGGAAACTTGGTTACTAACCTGACAATCAGTTTTGGAGATGATGGCGTCATGAGTAGGTCTTAGTGTGGTGGGGGCATTGCAAATCTGCTTGAGGTCGCTAATCTCGAGAAGGTTATTGAGAAGGTTGGTTGTACGGTCATTGGGTTCATCCCAGTGAAGGTTAAGATTTCTAAGGAAGAGATCATTGGAGTTGGACCGAAGTAGTGAAGTGGAGATAAGATCGGAAAGTTCTTCTGCAAATGGGAGGTGTTCGCCAGGAGGGTGGTATATGTTATGGAGTCGTATTGGGGGGGGGGGGGGGGCGTTTTTTATTTTGAGTTCGGCTCCTAAGTATTCAAAGGTTGAATAGTCAGGGTTGTTAATTTGGGTGAGTTGTAATTCTTCTTTGAAAATAATTGCTAGCCCACCCCCTATTTTGTCAAAGTTCATCTTTTTTTAGAATAGAGTAGCCAGAAGGTCAAGGATGGGTGTCGAGTGGTATTTGAGCCAAGTTTCCTTAAGGAAGGCAATGTCCGCATCCTCGTTGAGGATGGTTTCTGAAATTTCGGTCGCATGACGAACTGCTGAGCGGCAGTTCACGAGTATGCAAGAAAGAGGTTTTGGTTTGGAGTTAAGGGCAGGGAGGAGTTGAATGTTGGTGAGTTGGGGGGGCCTGGGGGAGCTCAGAGACTCCGGGTTTCTGCAGGTCCCCAGGATGACAGGAATGTTGGAGTGAGGGGGGAGGGTTCAATAGGAGAGGGAGTGTTAAGGTAGGCGTAGCATAGGGCAGATAGATCGGGCGGAGTAGGTATTTGTGGAGCAAAGTGGTCTATCAGAGCGTGGGAGGAGGGGCGTAGTGGACCAAAGATTGGAGTATGGGTGCTTTCTGTGAATAGGGTTAAGAGCATGGGGCCAAGGGGGGCGGACAAAGGGTTTGATGGATTTAATCTGATTGAAGTCTTTTCTGAGCAGTGTTATTTCAGTTGCTAGGGTAGAAAGATTGAAATCTAGGTTACGAAGTAGCTGATGGAGGTTGGGGAGGGGGGCGGTGTCAGGGCTAAAGGAGGGGTTATGGACGGAGTGGTTAGGTAGGGAGGGTTGGAGGCATGTGGTAGTGGTAGTTTTAAGAAGGGGTGATAATATGAGAGGTTCTGCGTTGGGAGGAGGATTGGGAAAGGCCAGTGAGGGGTGTATGAGCCAGGGAGTGGTGGTTGGGTTAGGTACGATGTGTGCTTGACTGGAAGGGGGAGAGGGGGAAGGCGTTGGGGTAGGTGGAGGCAGGGTTTGCTGGGCCCAGGGGGAAGAGGGAGTGGTGAAATTGATGGACATGCAGTTTACGAAGGCAGGGGTGGAGATATGCGGGTAATTGCTCGATGAGGAGCTAGTAAGACGGAGAGGAGGAGTGATAGGGAGTGTCGGAATTGGTCAGTCATTAGGGGATGTGGGGGTTTGGAGGAGTGAATTGTGGGGGTGGCTGAGGGATGGTTCAGGAGGAGAGGGAAGGGTAGGATTATAGGTGAGGGGTGAGTTGTTACGGGTCCGAGTGTCATGGAGGAGTGGAGTAAGTCTCTGGGGGGCAGAAGAGAGTTGGAGGGGGGTCTGGAGGAGGGCAAGTGAGGAGAGGTGGAATTGGATTGCGCTAGGGGTGGTTCGAGTGAGGCTGACAGGGTAGGAGCATTTGCCAGGGGACTGTCATTTTGGAGAGGTTTGGGAGTAGTGGCGGCCGAGGGGGGTCCGGAGGGTTATTGGGACTGAGGGAATGTTGGTGGGGGAGTAGAAAGTGGCAGGTGGTCGGACAGAGTGTTGAAGAGGAGTTTGAAGATTAGGAGGAGTTTCTCAGAAGCTTGGATCAGGATATTTCCCGTTTTGTAGATGGAAATGGTTAATTCACCAGGAAAAATAGAGGAAGGGGAAGTGGTGAGTTTATGACCATAAGGGATTTTAATCGAGCTAGAAACTGGAAAGTGTTGTAAGATGTGCTCGTCCATTTGGATGGGCGTTTGGTGTAGAAAATGTAGTTAGTTTTAATGGGGGATGTGAGGCTGTGATAGTTATCTTCAATGAGGGTTTCAGGATGACGGGTGAGGAGTTTATGTTTGAAGTTCTTTTTGGCATTTTTAGAGAGGATGGGGGGGTATGGAATTGTCCAAGAGTTCGGACCATGTTTGATGAGTGTGGGGTGATTGTTCGTTAGATCCTAATTGGGGGAGGTGTATAGGTAGTGTTGAGGTCGGACATGGTGATGAGGTATATTGTGGGAGAAGGGAAACAAAAAGGGGGGTGGACAGAGAGGGGCAGGCAAGGAGGTGGGAGGGTAATAGCAGAGGGAGATTATGGTGAGTAGTGATGCGTGAGAGGGTATGAGAGGGGCGGGGCAGGCAAATTCTTTCGGGGTCTCAGCAGGAGGGGTGGTGAGTATAGGAACGAGAGATGCGGTAATAACGCGTATGAAGGTCGGAGAAGTGCGAAGTGATGAGGAGAGTATGTGAGAGACTTGTGCAAGATACCAGAGAGGACAGGATATCCACTGATTCCGTTAAAGCTAAGATCGCTATAGGCGGGGAACGATGAATAGGTCTATGGTACAGGTTGAGTCACAAAGGTGAGTTGAGAAACAATTGAGTGTGAAGACTGAGGCAGAAAATTCTATGTCTATAGGGTCACGACAGTCAATATACATGTACGTGCAGAATTAAATAAACATAGTGTAGCGGCGTAATAAGAAAATTCTATGTCTATAGGGTCAAGACAGTCAATGTACATGAATGTGCAGAATTAAATAAACGTAGTGAAGAGGTGTAATAAGAAAGAAGAGCATAAAAGGGGGGAGCGGGGGAATAGGAGAGAGAAAGGGGGGAGAGTATCACATGTGTTGGGTAAGATCAGAGCAGGTAGGGTAGGGGGCAGGAGAATGGGGTCAGAAAGGTGGAGAAGAAGGGCTTAGTGTTAAACAGAGAGACAGAAAAGAGGAGAGGGCATAAGAACATTGAGGGGGTGGGTAGGTGAGATTTAGAATGGAGGCGGGGCAAGAAAAACAAAATTGAACTGCGGGCAGGAAGGTCACAGGAGAGAGTCATAAATTCTCACCCAGGATAGACAGGTCATTCTGTTCGAGGATATACTCCGAACAGTTCAAGTTTCATGGGCGATGGCGTAAGGTTGTGGACTCCGAGGTAGGGTCCAAGGTATTGGGCACTGTGTCCAGACATTGTTTGAGGTGAGTCAGTTTTCCGGTAGAAGTAGGTATTCTTGTGATGGGCCAATTGTACAAGCAGCAACGTTCAATCATGTGCGTCATAAGATGGAGGCAAGGAATCGTATTTTTCAAATCAGAAAAGGTTGCAGAGAGCAAGGCTTCAAATAGATGCTGCGAGCAGAGACAGTGATAGAGCAAATCGGGCATTTCCTTGGACACCCCACGGTGTTAGGCTGCGGGGAGGGACAGGGCCCGAACAAATCAGGGACTTCTTTGGAACCCCCCAATGCGAGGGTGTGAGCAAGACAGTGGCAGAACAAATCAGGGACTTCCTTGGAAACCCCACGATGTGGGTCACCTAGGGCACCGATGTACCGCAGGGATCAGGATTCCTAGGGCTGTTTTGCCGAGCTCTTATTTAGGTAGAGGGGCGCCACTGATCGGACCACCTTGTCAGTTGTACTCAGGGGTCATTTCAGTTAGTGCGTAGCCACCGCCCAGACCAACCTGGTCATGGGATGGTAGAATGAAACAAATACACACAGATAAAAAGCCAAGGTCTTGTGAGTAATGAGGGGGGGCAATGTGAGGCCCTACTCAGTACAATGAAGTCATTGCCAGAGATGCGTTGTCTATCTTACATTAGCAGAGATAGGAATTTCTCTGATGTTTGTCCCTTAATAACTTTGCCCCCTTTTGGTGAATCTCTGTAAAACTTTGCAGACCTATTGCACATGTTATTTTGGTGGAGGATTGAAGTTTTGCAGCGTTTGGTCAAGGGGATGCAAAGAAGAAAGGGGGGTCCCAAAACAGACTTCCACTCCAATGCGTTTTACATAGACTTTTTTATTGGATGTAGCGTGAAAATGGCTGATTGTATTTACATGAAGTTTGGCAGGATTAGACATTATGGTGGAAGATGATCCTTTTAGCTAGTACAGGTAAGTAGAGTACGTATTTTCTAAGTTATAAGGCCTTTTTAATTAGTGATATCAGTTGTCGCTGTATTTTTCCAAAATATGGCGTTATTTCATGGCAGAACTACGGTACCTAACGATGGCAACTGACTAGGTGATTGGCTAATGACTGTCTTTACAAAAGGTAAAGGCAGCCATGTTGTTTTTAGGTAGAGTGTGCCTGTGTCCTGCATTACGTCTTCACATCTAGGTATTATGTTTGGTAATTTTCCCCTAACTATTACCACTTCAGTAAAGTGTTAACCAAGAGAGGTTCTTAATAGAACCAAGGTGAAACAGGGTCCCAAAATTGGACAAAATAGAACCCAATCAAGAGGGCTCTATTCTTGAGTTCTGTTTTCCATCTTTGACCTCTCCTTTGGCCACAAAAAAGATTACAACTCAAGGATAAGAAAAGTAGTAACTTGTCTTTGCTTCGTCCCATGGTGATAGATTGTAGTAGGATCAGTCTTCACCTGATGTAATGCTTTAGGATGTTACATGTACCTCAGTATCATTGTTTGATTTATTATATATCATTTTGAATACTGCACTGTATGTTTTAGAGGTTGTTTGCACTGTATATAATCATTGGGCACATTGTTTTTGGTGCTTTTTGATATGTACATATAGAAAAGTGATAAGAGAAGGCAAGATAATTCTGTCTAGTTTGCCTAGTGACAGGTATGAGTGTTTTGTAAAATAAATGTAAGAAATCAGAAAGTATAAATGATCATACCCCAAGGATAATTAAAAAATCTTTTGGGACAGAACAATGGCTGTTTGATCCATGGTGTCAGCTGCAGTTTTGTTTTAGTTTACAAAAGGTAAAGGCTGCCATGTTGTTTTTAGGTAGAGTGTGCCTGTGTCCTGCATTACGTCTTCAGATCTAGGTATGTATTATGTTTGGTATTTTTCCCCTAACCATTACCACTTCAGTAAAGTGGTGATGGGTAGGGAAAAATATGTATAAGTTTCTATATATTTTTAAAAAAATACAGAGTACCTCTGTACTACCTCAGGAGTGCCCCGGTAACAAAAAATAAAATAAAAACAAATGTTTATAATTAAAAAAACGCTGTAATACAGTATAGTTTGCAAATATAGTGCACTAAAGTCAATATTCTATTTTCAGCATATTTAAATATGCTCATAAATGTCTCCAGAGTAGTGTGTTAATACCTACAAATTACCAATTTTGAAAAATGCACTGTTCTCTCTAGACTGCTATATAATTATTACTCAGTTTGATCTCCTCAACTCTCATCAATCAGGCTTCCGAGCAAACCACAGTACTGAAACTGCTATGACTCACATAATCGACGACGCCCTCCAAATCCTAGATCATAACGACACCTGCCTCCTCATCCTCCTTGATCTCTCCTCCGCATTTGACACCGTCAAACATGAGAACTTACTCGAACTATTAAACACAAGAATGGGCCTATCTGGAACTGTGCTCAAATGGTTTACGTCCTTTCTGCATAACAGGTCGCAGAAATTCAAGAGCAACAACTTGATGTCCGCGCCAAGACCTGTATCGCTAGGCGTACCACAAGGATCCTCCCTATCCCCAACTTTGTTCAACTTAGTTATGGAACCTCTAACCACTTTGCTGCAAGAATCCAATGTACACTTCCACATGTATTCTGATGACACCCAACTTTATCTCAAACTACAATCACCCAAAGACATCACGCTCTTGAACTCAACGATCAGAAGCACTCAATCTTGGCTGGCCGCTAATCATCTCAAACTCAATGCCCTTAAAACAGAGTTCCTTCTGATCTCACCACCCGCGAAGATCACTACCGCACAAATGTGGCTTAAAGACCTCACAGCACTTAATGTTCAACCCACCATTGTGGACTCAGCAAAATCTTTGGGCATAACACTTGACACCAATCTCAGCATGCAGGAACACATCAACAAAGCAACTAAGGGAGCGAACTACCAAATCAACACCCTTAGGAAACTTAAACCTTTCCTTCCAGCCAAAGACTTCCAAACTGCGGTACAATCACTAGTCATACCTCGAATAGAATACGGCAGCACCGCACTCTGCGGTCTCCCCCTAGCTACTATGGCACCCTTAAGAGCCTCTTTAAACGCCGCAGCAAGACTTATCACTGGATCAAAAAAACACTCACACATTTCCCCTGACTTCAAATCCCTGAACTGGCTGCCGTTTGAAGCCAGAATACACCTGAAAATCGCTTGTTTGACGCACAAGGCTATCCACCTGAGCTCACCTAGATACCTTGCACAGAAGCTTACGATTTCTGGAGGCACCAGAAACACTAGAGGTACAAACAATCTTTTGCTAAAGCCTAAAAGATTCCGCAAGGAAAAAACCTATAAACGTTCCTTCTCGGGAATGGCTCCCAGGATTTGGAATTCGCTTCCCCCTGAAACCAGGCTGATCACATCCTCCATACATTTCAAGAAAGAAGTAAAAGCGATCCTCATGGCTAAATACACTTGATCCACTACTGGAGATAAAACTACAAAGACTCGTTACTCATCTGTACTATTTGTTCGAACCCTTTGTATTTTATTTTGACTCTGAATTTGATTGACTTCACTGTTTTATGATATAACTCAATGTACTTCTAACATGATTGATGTATCTGCGTATACATGCTCCCCTTCTCTGTAAAGCGCTCTGATATCTGCGAAGATCTTGTTCGCGCTATATAAAACTTTCAAAATAAATAAACAAAATAAATAAAATAAATAAATATATAGAAAATTATTAATAAAATTCTCTACTTATTACCACTTAAATAAAGTAATTAATTCTTACCTAACCCAGAACGTAGAGAAAGGCAGACTGCAGAATGCAGCAAAACTGTGTTTAAAAGCTACATGGCTGCCTTTTATTTTTGGCAAACACAGTCATTATCCAGTCGCCAGTCACATACTGACCTATCATCTACATGCACCACAGTATACAGTGAACTTTATAACTACGTTTTTTAAACTTATAATTTTAACACTGCTTATGCAATTTACACATACTACCAAACATTAACATTTACACCTCATAATATGTATGCCTGCCACAGAGCATTGACTTCTGTTCACACATTTTTGCACTACGTCTGTTTCAATTGACACACTCCACTCTATATCACTCAGTTCTACGCCACTCCATTCCACACTGCTCCACTTTACATCACGGCACTATACGCCACTACACTCTATACCAATCCATTGTATGCCACTCCACTCTACACCACTCCACTTTACACCACTGTACTCTACGCTATTATACTGTACATCACACTATTCTATAACACTCCAGTCAACACCACTCCACTTTACGCTACTCCACTGTACGCAACTCCACTCTATGACACTGCACGCTATACTACTCAATGCTATTCCACTCTGCGCCACTTGAGTGTGCACCACCACTTTCTATGCTACTCCACTATACACCACACCACTGTACTCCACTGCAGTATACGCTACTCTACTATACCAAAATCCAGTGTATGCTATTACACTGTACAACACTACAATTCTACGCCACTCAACTAAATGCACTCCACTGTACATCTCTAGACTCTGCACTTCTACAGTCTACACTATTCCGCTGTACAACACTTTACTCTACACTACTCCACTATATGCTACTCCACTGTACGTCACTAGACTGAACACAAGTAAACCCAAGCTTATTCCTCTGTACGCTACTTCATTCTGCGCCACTCCACTCTGCGCTACAGCATTCTATGCTATTCCACTCTGACACGCCCTACCGTTCCACTCCACTGTACCCCACTCCAGTGTGCACTATTTCTCTGTGCGCTACACCACTGTATGCCACTCCACTCTACGCCAGGGCACTCTTCGCTATGCAACTCAACACCCCTACACTGTACCTTACTCCAATCAACGCCAGGCCACTCTACAGCAGTCTACTCTATGCCACTCCACGCTATTCTACTGTACACAACTCCACTCTACCACACTCCACTTTACGTCACTCTGCTGTATGCCATTAGTATACACTTTTCACTGCCACCACACTGTATAATACTCCAGTCTATGGCATTCCATTGTATGCTATCACACTTTATACTACTTTATACCAATCCACTCTACGCCTTTCCACTATATGCTATTCTACTATATGCCCCTTCTCCATGCACTAGTTATACCCTTGCATATTACATAACTTATAGCATTTCAACTCCTAGCATTCATAACAACACATGACATCTAGAATGACATGATTTGTGAGAACACAGTGCATCGTAGTGTGGAGAGTTATAGTTGATGTAGTGCAGCGAGTGAGGTGACAAGCTTGTGTTTGTAGTTGCATGACTTATAGCATTAAAAGTGCATTATGGGCAATGAGGTCCACAGAATGACGAACTAATGAACATTGACCAAATGAGTATGGATGCAAGGAAGATCAAATTTGAACTAATTAAACAGGGCATGTAACTGGGGAAAATTCAATATTTTTCATTGAAAATCTTTACGTAAATACCTTTTATTATAAACTTGTTTTCAGGATCGGTGGTACTAAACTATGCCAGTTGTCCTTCTTCACTGTTGACACATAATGATTTAAATACCTAACTAGTGGCCACCCACTTGTGAGCATATGATTTAGACTCTGGAATCGAAATGCGTTATGCTACTTGCTGTGCTAAGAAGACAAAATCGTTAAGAATGGACCGGCTGGTGGGCCAGATTTCAATTAACTGAAAGGTGTTTGGGCGTGTTTTTCGTTTGGAATTTTTATATATATATATATATATATATATATATATATATATATATATATATATATATATATATATATGTTGCTGGTGTTGAGGGTGCTCTCTACAGGAGCTGCCTTCCACCTAAACTTGGGAACTACCCAGAGTTCTCTCCTTCTTTTTTGCATAATTTATGCGTCACTCTATGCCTGCAAGGGTACTGTTTTGACTTATACTGGGTGCTCCCTTGTGTCTGGACAAAGCTAAACCTCTCTAAAGAGCTGTAATGACAGTGAACCACGTGTCAGGGGTTGCTTTTATTCATTTCAGGTTGGCTTGGATGGTATTTTGCCAATTCAAGGCTGTAATATTGTGCCTGGAGTGATAAATTGCTTTTGTCATTTTACAGCTCGGCGTGGATAGCACTTTGCCAATCCTATGCTTAAAGACTTTGCTGTACAAATGGCAAAAGACTTTGTCGTGTTGAGGGTGCTCTATACAGGAGCCGCCTTCCACCTAAACTTGGGAACTACCCAGAGTTCTCTCCTTCTTTTTTGTATAATTTATGCGTCACTCTATGCCTGCAAGGGTACTGTTTTGACTTATACTGGGTGCTCCCTTGTGTCTGGACAAAGCTAAACCTCTCTGAAGAGCTGTAATGACAGCGAAACACGTGTCAGGGGTTGCTTTTATTCATTTCAGGTTGGCTTGGATGGTATTTTACCTATTCAAGGCTGTAATATTGTGCCTGGAGTGATAAATGGCTTTTGTCATTTTACAGCTCGGCGTGGATAGCACTTTGCTAATCCTATGCTTGAAGACTTTGCGTACAAATGGCAAAAGACTTTGTCCATTTCTATCTCTGCGTGGATAGCACTGTGCTAATCCTATGCTTAAAAAACTTTGATAGAAAAGCAGACGTTTGAGGTGAGCAAATTTAGAGTGTCGCTGGTGTTGAGGGTGCTCTATACAGGAGCTGCCTTCCACCTAAACTTGGAAACTACCCAGAGTTCTCTCCTTCTTTTTTGCATAATTTATGCGTCACACTATGCCTGCAAGGGTACTGTTTTGATATATAAATATATTTATATATATATATCAGCCCTAGAAGATTTATTTTCCATTTTCAATCTCCGTGTTAAAGTTGCTGTTATTAAGTGTGTAAGTGACATTGAAATATTGTAGACGGCTGCCTGCATTCTGAGGGCTTGCTTAGGCCCTTACATATTTTGGTTTGCTTTACAAGTAATAATAATAAATTGATGGCAAACAGAAAGGCTTTTAGGTAAAAAAAAAGAAATCCCTAATAAAGCAATATCATCAGTACAGGTTTTAAATGTACATTTTTTATTGCAGCCATGTTCAGTTGGAAGCTTTTTTTCTTTTTCTTTTTGTTGCATACGCTAAAAGAAAATATGAATCATTGCACCAGTTTGACATGGCCAGACCTTTTGGCTTTTCAGTGCTTGTAGGAATTGTTTGTTATGCTGTTTGAAGGCCTTTGCTTATCACTAATCTTACTTGTGCATTATTTTGTTTCATGATAACTGTTGTTGGATTAATAGCTTTGGCATAAAGCAAATATATGTACGCACATTCGTTTTCTTAAAGATGCCACTAAATAATGGTACTTTATCACACCTACTATTTTCTGTGTATGCCTTTAGGTTTACTACTTACAATGGAAATGTCATCTTCTGATTCTTTTGCAAAGCACTTTTCTTTGAGGGTACAGCTTCAAGCCTCTAAAGCAATCTGTTCATCAAAGGGCCCCCTCCAAGATTACATATTGTTGTAAGATGTTGCTTCTTTATAGCCGAGGGCAACGCTAACTAAGCTGCTGAACGATTGCCATATGTTTTCTCCAAAAAAAGGCAAACTTGTAGCTCACATTGTGTGCAGCCAGACCACAGATTCGTTGTTTAAAAACAAGATGAAGAAAGAGGCATTCTCTATTGACCTCTCTCCCAGGACCATCTAATCTGGTGCTATAAATTGTTTATAAATTGTTTCATCAGCAGTATCTCCCGTGGTAGGGTCAGAGGCTAGTAAGTCATTTACAGGTTCAGGCCCATCTGTCTGTATTTTGGGGCTAACAGGGTAACCAAGAAGGTGCAACTATGTAAAATGATAGAGTTCCAGATGGCGGAGTCAGCAGAATGTCAGAGATTCTGCATTAGTAATGGTTCTCTTTCCATGTATCTTTATACTGGGATGCAGAGTGCAATGGAAGGTTGGCCCCTGGTCCACAACGTGCAGAAGGCCAGGTTGTCACTGTAAATAAACATTATGGGAGTTCTCCTTAACTGCCCTGTAACTGTTTTTCAGTAAAGCGCATACTGCTTGTGTCTTCTAGGCCCCTGCCGCCTTTGGCCTCGTTACATTCTTGATGCATGCTGGCTTGGAGAAAGCCCAAATTCAGAAACACCTCTTGGCCTTTTCTCTGGCTGCACCTATTCTGGCAATTTCAACATATGCAATACTAAGTATGGTGAGTCAAATTTGGAAAATGATCAATAATTTAACTAAATGGTAAATGTCTCGCATAGATGCTAAAATGTATAGCAGTCTTTGTAAATATTAAAACTAGATATAAATGTAGCGCGTGTGTGTTTGTCTTGTGAAATACTTTTATTTTAACTAAGTATTTTTTATAAAGGTCGTAAATGGGGTTGAAAGAACCTGAAAATTTAAAGGTTCATTCTTTATTACCTTTTCATATTTCTTCATTGTCTCAGTCCTTACACCAAAAGGTTTATCTTGTGTTATTTACAACCACTTGCTCAAACTTCGACCTGCAGTGGGCTGGCCCCTGCTTTAGTTCCTCCTCTTCCTGGTTTCCCTGAAAAGGGAAAAGGACCCAAGCAACATCCTATGATCCCCTTTACACTCTTACAGTTGCTGCCAGTCCTATCTAGGATTGCCTCTGTTCACAATATAATGTTCGATATGCATATTTAAGTGACTGCGGCCCCTGCAGGTGTAGTCAGCCAGATGAGGGGCTTGTTGGTTACAGTATTGTTACAAGGGCTGGGCTTTCTTTAGCAGCTCCCATTTTCTCCCTCCACTTCTCCAGCTCCTCATCCTACATCTCGGGTATCTTTTGTATGGTTTGTCCCTTCTATGGGTTTGGACCCTGGAGATGAGATTGAAAAGGAAAGTGACCTTTGGGTTTTGGAATGACGCTCCCTCAGGATACCAACCTGCTCCAGACAGTTCAGGGTTTCCACCTCCCTAGCTCCTCCAGATCCAAATTAATCAAGCATTTTCTGTTGCTTTCAGTGCACGAGAGGTTCGTGCCTCTCCCAAACAGACCAGATGCACATATGCTGTCAGTTTGGTCATCCTGCCATGGATTTGTTTGCCAAAAGGTTTGGTCCCAGAGCTCCTCACGTTCTCGCCTTGTTTCAGGATCTACTGGCAGAGAGGGTGGACACTCTGGTAAAGGATTGGCCCATGGGTCTGTATGGTCCTTTCCCCCATTCCACTTGAGCCTTTGGGTGCTGTGCAAAATCCACCAAGAGATTCTACCATATTAAACAGGAGTTGGTTGCCCTTTTTGTTATCAATGTGGGTGGAACCAATGTGCCTGCTGTTTGTGGTATGTGTCCTCTTACCCCAGTATTGGAACTTTCATAGATTCCCATGCTTTGTATCATTCCCCTTCGTCGGAATGGGAGTCTCGGTAACAAAAATACCATAGCTGTAGGTACAAAAGACAATGGAAAAAGGCCTAGGCCTCATTTCCTTTTGTAGCATATCACCCTCTTTGTGTAAAAGAGACCAAACTTTGGCCTCAGCCAATCAGAAGTGCCTCACCACTTAGAACCTTCCTGAAGGAACCTCAGAGCCTCAGATTTTCTACCGCACGTTGTGCTAGGGAGTCTCCTTTGAGCTCTGCTCAACTTCTACTCTTCAAAAGGATTACTTCAGGATTTTCTAAAGGATTTTCTTCAGAATCTTCCAGATTCTCTTCAGGATTGTTACTACCTTCCAGGATGTCGGAAATTGAGAAGAAAAAAGCCCTTTTCAAGCCTTGTTCATCCTGTGGCAAGAAAAGGCTTTTTGTGGAGGATAAGCATAAGGACTGCATTTATTGCCTCTATCCTGACCACCAGGCTGCTGACTGTCAGATCTGTTGCACTATTTCCGCCAAAACCCTCCGGGACCGTGAGGGTAGGCTCCTGACATGGCTGCAAAAGCTTAAATCAAGGAAGGATACTGTCTCAAGTGACAGTGAGGATGCTGGATCGATGTCTTCTACAAGAAGGTCAGTGAAAAGGGGTAGGGGTTCCCCTTCTACTTCTGTGGGAAGATCTTCAAAGGCCTCAAAAAAGACCCCCAGTGAGTCTGAGAGCCCAGGTCCCAGCAAATCTCCTCACGGAAGTGTAAAGGAGAGGGATGGACCTTCTACGCCTTCTACAGGTGAGAAGACTGCTACAGCCTTCAAAACACCTTCATGCCAGTCTTCTGAGAGGACTTCTAAGTCCTCGACGACGAAGACGTCGACAGCGGGAGGCCCGTCGACGAGGACATCGAAGACTCCATCGACAGGAGGTTCGTCGACGTCGCTACCGCCGACGGCGGAGTCCTCGCCGTCGACGGAGAAACTGAAGACGCCGACGACGAAGGTACCAGCTTCAAGGGTGTCGACGAAGGAGTCGTCGACGACGAAAGCCCCGTCGACGTCGAAAGCCCCGTCGACGACGAAGGCCCCGTCGACGTCGAAGGCCCCGTCAACGACGAAGGCCCCGTCGACGTCGAAGGCCCCGTCGACGACGATGACGACGGTGTCGACGGCGAGAGTCCCGTTGACGACGATGACGACGGTGTCGACGACTGCGGTCTCGTCGACTAGGGCGTCGACGACTACTACAGTGACTAGGACAACGGCTGGCGTGTCGACAGTTTCATCGTCGACGACGTTCACGACACCTATCTCGACGGCGTACATACAACCGTCGACTACGGAACCGACGATATTGTCCACAGAAAAGCGGATTACCATTTCTGTGACGCGGATCAGAGGAGGATGAACAAGATGCATATAGCTATGCCAATAGTCCTTCCCAACTATTTGTCAAATGCCAGGACACTGACTCAGAGGGCGAATACGACCACGAGGAACGTGGTCATAGTCAGCAGCAGCAGCTGCAACCTGAACAGGAAATGGTTTCAGTGCCAACGTCTTTCCTGCAAGATCTACATAAGATGCTACAGGACTATAAATCTAAGGCCAGTAGACCTCTGCCGAATACGTCAACGCCTGCTACGCCTTTAAGGACTCCGGCTTCATTGGTGCCACCTACTTTAACGGCTCCAACTTCTCCACAGCCTCAAGCGTCCTTCCAACAGGATTCCTCTGGATTGCCAGGGACTCATGATGTTGATGAATCCTCGGATGAGGACCAGCAGTCGGATCATGTCTCTAATCCCGACACGGAATATGATGAATATGTTATTAACAATCCCGCATCGCCAAATCCGGACCCGGCGGACTCCCCGCCAGCGGATATTGGAGGCTTCCATCAGCTGATGGAGAGAGCTGCGGCAAGATTTAAATTGGCAATGCCTGAGGTTACCACAGATTGTTTCTTATATGATTTTAAGGAACCCTTTCGGAAGACTGCCAGGTCCATCCCTATCGTGGATCACCTATGGAAAGAGGGCATAAAGGCAATGACACACCCGGCGACGGTGGTCCCGGTGCTACCGCTTCTCGATAAGAAGTACAAGGCGACCAATGATGCCCCTGCGGCCTTGACAGGTTATCCAAGACCAGACTCTGTGATCTCGCAGGCAGCGCAGAGGAAATCGCGCAACCCTTCGGCACCACTGACAACTCCTCCGGACAAGGAAGGGCGGAGGTTGGATAACGTGAGAAAAAGATTCTCATCGATGGCAAGTTTGCTGGTGCGAGCGGCTAATGCCTTAGCGATCCTGAGTAGGTACGACCGTCAACTCTGGTGCGATGTCACCCCGTACCTTGACCAGCTGCCTCCTGAATCTACGTCTGAGGCAAAGAAGATTTTACAAGAGGGAGAGGCGACGTCGATGGAAATCATCTATTGTGCAATGGATATTGCAACTACTGCATTCCGTTCACTGGCTGGAGCGGCAGTACTCCGTCGCCAAGGTTGGCTTAAAGCTACCTGGTTCCGGCCCGAGGTCCAGAATAAAGTATTGGATCTCCCCTTTGATGGGGAAGCGTTGTTCGGCATTTCATTGACGACACCCTGCAAGATATAAAAAAGGACACTGAGACCGCTAGGTCTTTAGGAACACTTCAGTACAGAAAGTCTCCTTTCAAGGGATCCAGAGGCAGGGGTGGTACTTACAGAGGATCCTTCCAACAACAACGCTATTCCAACACAGATCCGGTTCCCAGCAACACCGTCAGCCTTACCAGCAGCGGCAGGGCCAGTCTTCCAACTACTCCAGGCCTTACGGTAAAGGAAAGCAGGGGGCACGAGGACGAGATTCGTCCAAGCGCCAATAGCGGCCTCCTGGCTCTTCCTACTGGACCCTCCTTCAGGAAGTCATCAGTTGGAGGCAGGGTCAACAAATACCTTCACAACTGGTCCAAGATAACATCGGACCGTTGGGTGCTCAACATCATTCGGAAAGGGCATACCTTAGAGTTCACACAAGTTCCGCCACCCAAGCCCCCGGCAGCCACTCCTTCAAAACACCAGCGTCTCCTTCGGCTCGAAGTTCAACAGATGCTCCGAAAAGGGGCGATAGAGCCAGTTCCATCAAACCAAAGAGGTCAAGGATTTTATTCCAGGTTCTTCCTGGTGAAGAAGACGCTCGACAAGTGGCGCCCCATTTTAGACCTCAGGGGGCTAAACACCTATCTCATTTCTCTGTCCTTCCGGATGGTGTCCCTCCAGGACATCTTGAAGCTGATCAGCCCGGGGGATTACATGGCCACACTCGAGGATGCCTATTTCCACGTTCCGATTCACCCAGCGCACAGAAGGTTTCTGCGTTTCACAGTAACAAAGAGCCATTACCAATTCAGGGTTTTACCCTTTGGACTCCGCTCAGCCCCAAGAATATTCACAAAGGTGCTGGCACCAGTAGCAGCTTTCCTGTGAAAAGACAAGTTTCAGGTCTTCCCCTATCTGGACGACTGGTTACTGAAAGCTCCATCCAGAAAAACAGCGCTACAGGCGGTTCAAGCATGTACCAATTTATTTCAGAACCTGGGTCTCACTCTAAACAACGAGAAATCTTGCCAGATCCCATCCAGAAGAGCTCGATTTCTGGGAGCCATCTTGGATTCGAAGCTTTCACGAGCTTTTCCTACTCCAGAAAGGAGGCAGAAATTACAAACCATGGCCCAAGACTTGCAAACAAGAAAGTCTCTTTCAGTACGCCGCTACAAGTCTCCGCTGGGAGTAATATCATCGTGTATTCCACTAATCCCCCATTGCAGACTGAGGATGCGTCCCTTGCAGGAACAACTGGACAATCAATGGAAGCAAGTCCACGGTTCTTTCGACGACAGAGTGGCTATCACTCCGGAGATGAAGGACGCGGCCTTATGGTGGACAGATCAAAACAACTTGTCCCAAGGCCTATCCTTCGCAAGCGACCCATCTCCACAAGTGATAACGACGGACGCGTCATTGGAGGGTTGGGGAGCAGTGCTGTGGGGCCTACATGTCAGTGGTCATTGGTCAACCCAGGAAAAACGCCTCCACATCAACCTGTTGGAACTCAGGGCGATACGACTGGCTCTGCAAGCGTTTCTTCCTCGCCTGGAAGGTTCACAAGTGCTTATCAGGACGGACAACACCACGGCCATGCACTATGTGAACAAGGAAGGAGGGACCAGATCGCGCCCATTGTCACGAGAAGCCCAGCAGGTCTGGGAATGGGCGATCCAACACAAGATGTCTCTGATGGCAGAACACTTGCCTGGCGTTCTAAACTAAAACGCCGACAGACTGAGCAGGTCATCCTCGGTCAGCCACGAATGGGAGTTGAATCAGGAAGTCTTGGAACAAGTCTTCAGCCAGTGGGGAAATCGGACATCGACCTTTTTGCCACTCCGACCAACAAGAAACGCCGGTCCTACGCAAGCAGGCTTCCCCATCAAGATTCACTGGGAAATGCCCTTTCGATAGCCTGGTCGTAGACATTTGTCTACGCTTTTCCTCCCATTCCTCTGATACCACGACTAATCAAGAAACTCAAGGTGGAACCGTGCAGGATGATCCTGATAGCCCCGGCTTGGCCGAGGCAGTTCTGGTTCACGGAGCTCCATCTGTTGTCGATAGCTCCCCCCTTGCCTCTAAGGATTCTGCTGGATCTTCTCAGGATGTCCGAAGGACAGATTTTGCATCCAGACCCTCAGTCGTTACACCTGACTGCATGGCTCCTGAACAGCGAGAATTTATGAACCGGCCATTGTCAAGGGAGGTTAGGGAAGTTCTGTCCCAAGCAAGGGCTCCTTCAACTAACAAAACTTACCGCCTTAAGTGGAAAAGATTCTGTTGTTGGTGTCGAAGGCAAAACATTGATCCATTCAATTCCAAGCCTCATCAGATCCTACCTTACCTGCTGTCTTTGGCCAAATCTGGTCTAGCCCATTCATCAATTAAGGTCCATTTGGCTGCTTTGTCACGATTCAGAAGGACAGACTCTGGGCCTTCATTATGGTCTTCCAGAATAATCAAGCAATTTCTTAAGGGCCTGTTCAGGGTCTATCCACCGGTGAGACCGCCTCCTCCAACATGGCATTTGAATCTGGTCCTTTCTCAACTTATGAAGGGTCCATTTGAACCAGTCCATCTTTTTGACATCAAATATCTTTCGTGGAAATTGGCTCTTCTCCTTGCTCTCACGTCGGCTCGGCGTGTAGGAGAATTACAGGCTTTGACCATCCAAGAACCTTTCCTTCAATTCAAGAGGAACACTGTCATCATGAGGACTAACCCTAGGTTCATGCCAAAGGTTCCCTCGGATTTCCACTTGAATGAACCGGTCATTCTGAAAACATTCTTTCCTCAGCCTTCCACGCCAGCGGAAAAAGCGTTGCATTCGTTGGATGTGCAGCGATGCTTAAAATTTTATTTGCAACGTACTAAAGATTTTAGAAAATCTTCTCAACTGTTTGTGGCCTTCCGGGGACCGAGTAAAGGCCTTCCACTATCCAAACAGGGTGTTTCAAGGTGGATCACAAGCGCTATATTACATTGTCACAAGGCTGCTGGTAAACCTCTGACTGGAAAGATACGAGCGCATTCCACAAGATCTGTGGCTTCTTCAACAGCCCTCTTCGCGGGGGTGCAAATTAAGGATATCTGCAGAGCTGCTACCTGGAGCAGCGTCCACACCTTTACCAAGCATTACTGCTTGGAATCTCTGCAACAGGATGATGCAGCAGTAGGACAGGCTGTCCTGAGGAACCTCTTCCACTAATGGTGAGCTTTCCTTTCTTCCCACCTTCCATTTTTTCACATTTTGTATCTAATGTCATGTTGTCTACTGCTATTATTTACAATGCAAAATGTGATTATCTTGCCAACTGCTTACTACTCTGATACAAAGCATGGGAATCTATGAAAGTTCCAATACTGGGGTAAGAAAACAAGTTACTTACCTGTAACTTTAGTTCCCCAGTATTGGTAACTTTCATAGATTCCCATGCGCCCACCCACCTCCCCGGGGAAAGCTCAGCCTACTACAGATATGGTGTCTAAGTACACAACGGCTACGAAAATCTGAGGCTCTGAGGTTCCTTCAGGAAGGTTCTAAGTGGTGAGGCACTTCTGATTGGCTGAGGCCAAAGTTTGGTCTCTTTTACACAAAGAGGGTGATATGCTACAAAAGGAAATGAGGCCTAGGCTTTTTTCCATTGTCTTTTGTACCTACAGCTATGGTATTTTTGTTACCGAGACTCCCATTCCGACGACGGGGAATGATACAAAGCATGGGAATCTATGAAAGTTACCAATACTGGGGAACTAAAGTTACAGGTAAGTAACTTGTTTTCTTCTGTCTCGCCTGTGGTGACTGGTTTCCAATTGTCCTGTGTGAAGTTGACAAGTTGGAGGCTGGGAGACTAGAGGTGCTTTAGATGGGACTCAGTGGTGAGACTGAGGTTGTCGTTCAGCCATCCAGGAAACTGTCCACATGCTGGGCCTAATTCCATGACTCCATTTCTTTTCATGTGTATGACTAAAGGTGTGTAAACTCTGATTATTATTCTCCTAGACGTTTGGATTAGTTTGCTTGAAGGATTCTATAAGGATTTGGAAGTGCACCAAGGCATGTTATGGCCCAGGGTGGGGGTACTTGAAGTCTCTGTGTCTGTTGGTTCCCTATCTGCTGAAGGGTTTATTGAATCTGAATCTTTCTAGGAACTTGATTGTTCCTCTGAAGACTCTGCCCTAGGTGTCTTAGAAAAGCCACCGTGTGAGCCTTTTGAACGGATTTCCTTTGATCTTCTAACCTACAATATGTTGTTTCATATGGCCATCTTCACCTTGAGGCATTTGAGAGACCTGGGCAATTTGGGTGTGTTCTGGTCCTTGCCTGCTGGATAAATGTGTTCTCCTTCCTGGCCCTTGCTTTCTGTGCAAGATCCTTTCAGGCTTTCATCATGAGGCGATGCTTCCTGCCACGTTAAGCAGATGGGTGTTGTATGCTATCAAAAAGGGACACTAATTGAGGAAGACAGTAGTTCCAACTGTCCTAAAAGGACGTTCCACTGGGTGATGGCCTTTTGAGCTTCAGCTTCTGAGATTTCAATGGTTGATTCTGTAGGGCTGCAACTTGGGCATTCCCAGTCACTCTTGTGGCTCATCATCGTTTGCAGCTTCTTGTGGCCACAGCACAAGGGGTGGGGGAAGCTGTTTTGTCTGCTACTGTTTCTTGAAACTGTAAATATCACAAGTGTGTTTTACATTACATTGTTGGTGGTGTTGCTTTGGTTATGGAATGCCTCAACCAGTGGTGTGTTTTTCTAGCATACCATCACTATTGGTGTGAATGTAACCAGGGAGATGGAGATGGGGGGTAATGAGGTAATCCTCATTACACCCCTTCTATTTTTCTCCCTTACAGTGACGCCTTCTAGGGTGATTGTTTTCTTGATACTTTCAGAAAGTGCTACTGTGTCACTGCACTGTAATGGGACGTGGCGGGGCAGGACTGTGCCCAGGAGGGAGTATCAAAACAGAAGAAAGACTTGGGATTGTAACCAGGGGCTTCATGGTCTATCATGAAGGCAGCATGCCACACTTTTGTCATGATTGTGAGGGAGACTAGAAATAATAAGGATTACCTCAAGTTATTTGGACATTTTGCATTCGCTAGTGTAAAAAGTGATAAAAGTGAATTCACTAATATGGTGGAGATGCGTTATACCAAAGGGTATGTCATGCTGTTTACAGATGTTTTAACTTCTGTCTTTTTCTTTCATATATTTCTCTACTCAGACTGGAGGCACCACACAGCACAGGATGAGCGCCACAGGGAATGGAATGCTGTTCTCAGCTGGGACATTTCTGTATGTCGCGACAGTGCATGTCTTACCAGAGATCAGCAGTCGAAGCCACGACCACCAGCACACACCAGGCGAGCACAGACAGGGCCTGGGCATCCTCGAGACCCTCACTCTTGTGACCGGAGCAGTGCTACCAGTGCTGCTTTCTTTGGGACTCCATGATGAGTAAAGCCCTTACAGACAGAGACACTGCAACCTGGTGACTCCCATACCAACAGAGACACTGCACCCTGGTGACGCCAATACCAGCGGAGACACTGCAACCTGGTGACTCCCATACTAACTGAGACATTGCAACCTGGTAATTCTCATACTAACAGAAACACTGCAACCTAGTGACACCCATGCTAACAGAGACACTGACACTGAAACGTGGTGACTCCCATACCAACAGAGACACAGCACTCTGGTGACGCCAATACTAACATAGACACTACAACCTGGTGACTCCCATACTAACAGAGACACTCCACCCTGGTGACGGCAATTCCAGCGGTGACACTGCAGCCTGGTGACGCTCATAACAGCAGAGAGACTGCTACCTGGTGAGACCCATACAAGCAGAGACACTGCAACCTGGTGTCACCCATACAAGCAGAGACACTGCAACCTGGTGTCACTCATACCAGCAGAGACACTGCAAGCTGGTGACATCCATATAAACAGAGACTCTGCAACCTGGTGACGCCCATACCATCCGAGACGTTGCAACTTGGTGTCGCTCATAGAAACAGAAACACTGCAACTTGACAAAGGCCATATGACTAGAGACCTTGCTACGTGGTGACACCCTTACTAACAGAAACACTGCAACCCGATGGCATGCATACAGACAGGGACAATGCAACCTGGTGATACCCATATCAAAAGACCCTCCATACTAACAGAGACACTGCAATATGGCGACACCTTTACTAATGGGGACATTTTAACATAGTTTCAGGCCAATTTCCTGCATAACCAACCATAGTCACTGTGATTTTATGATAGTATTATCTGAAATAAGCACAGTTTTGTGAAAGATATTAACACTCCAGACAGAAACTCAAATCGTTTATTTATTGAGATGTTTTTCACCATCTTTTTCATTGGCACTCACTTAAAATCCTTTTTTGTCTGTGGTCTACATTTCCTTTTCTACTAATAACAACTTCAGTTGATTCTGTAAGTTGTTAACTTTGTTTATATTTGCTGTAATGGTTTCTATTCCTGTGTGAGCTCAGTGCTTTATACTTTAGTAGAAATGATTTCCTTACAAGTTCAGGAATACTCACTATTGTAAAAATGTATTGTAAAATGTTTACTTTGTGGGGTTCTTTGAAAATCTTTGCACATAAGGAGGTGCCTGTGGACAATTTGGGGATGTGCCTTCTATTTCTCCAAGTTCCCCAGATGATGTGCCTTGTTAGCAGTGGCTACACTTGCACTCAGCTCCTTCCATTCCATATAAGTGAAAATACCGAATAATGCCACTGTGTGAGCAATACTGGAATTGTGCCACAGCTACTGAAGTCATTGTCTCCACTTCACACTAAACCCCAATCAGCAACATGACTTCCCTTAACTCCCCACCCACTAACCCACAGGAGCAGGAATGTGTAGCATAGATACATGCCTTTTGTCGATGTAACTGTAACTATTTTTTATTTTATTCCTTGTCCAAAAAACATCTTTAATATCCTGCATGCATGTTAAAATGAACTTCCACGTGGTTGCAGCACTTCAATGCTAGACCATGTATGAGATCCCATATTTCATCACAAGCCAACGCAGAGTTCACGTGCACTGGTTGCAACCATCCCCGCTACAAATGATCCGGGAGTTCGTAGACCACTGTCTTATTACTCCAAAACTGGACCCACTGGAGTAATCCCATACCACAGACGTCTGTGGATTCTTGGACGTAGATGTGGGGGTGTGAGGAGGTCAGAAACGTGTTAAGTGCTACAGCACTGGTATTTGCATCAGCTACAGATACTAACTTAAATTGGGCTACTTTGGTGTCCAAGGGAAAGATGTCCACTTGAAATAATCGAAACGTTTGTTATCAGCTGTGGGTAGAGGTGTGCCCTCTGGCTTTCAGTGTTTGAGGGACGACTTGTTTTTGTATTTTTAGTGGTCAAAAAGGTTTTGTACTTCGAACAACGTCTTTTACCTTCTCCCTAGGATCATCACTGGTCTGCTGTTGAATAAACTAATTGTGAAATTGTAGCATTTTACTTGTTTTTGTGCTAATAGTAGAATGTTTCCATATACCTCGAAAGACCACACTTCTTCCATCTCAGTGCTGTACATAACTAGTATTAGTATTAACCAGTATACATTTGCCAAGCTAATTTGGCCTTGAAACGTGTGGCCTGCTATTCAAGGGTGAAGTTTACAGCAAATGTTTAACTTTCTAAGCCAGTGTTTCCCAAACTGTGGTCTGCGGACCCCCAGGGGTCCATGACACATTCACAGGGGGTCCTCAAGCAGCAATTTTAAAAGCACAACAAAGTTCCTTGTAGATTTAGCAGTTTTCCAGCAACAATAAAAGTGTCAAGATAACGTCAGTGATTAATCTACCAGCTGGAGAGAGATGAGAGGTTTGTCCAGTGGCAGCTTTGACTTTTCTAATGTAGAACAGAGGGTTAATGTGCCTACTGCAAAGAACGTGTACCAAGCATTTTAAAAGACAGTGTTTTATGTGCATAGGTTAGTGGGTTGCTGCTTTTTTCACAGAGCTTCTTTTGTTACTCTGCAGTTCATAAGTGGCAATCATAATCTAGCACAGTGACCTATAAACTGTCTTCAAAGAGCTGCTTGCCATCTGCATGGTACAAGTTAGAAACACATGTTTTTCCAAGTCTTTCATTATCCTGATGCTGCAAAAAAGTTTTATTTGGGTGGAAATACATTTTTATTGTTAAAGTCAATGCTAACCACTGTGTTATGT
The DNA here is from genome assembly GCF_964263255.1 of Lissotriton vulgaris. NCBI lineage: Eukaryota > Metazoa > Chordata > Amphibia > Caudata > Salamandridae > Lissotriton > Lissotriton vulgaris. Next base: position 1,729,203,706 of record NC_141694.1, on the reverse strand, counting down.
TCTGGATCCTGGGTTTGTGCTTCTCCTAAAAATGCCTTCCAGTATGAATGACATGTGAATCCTACACCTTGTAGTCGCATTTGCCTTATGTAACATGATGCAACATATTTACAACAATATATCGCATCTCTGTGCTTTCCCCTGCGCTGGCGCAAAAACTGCTGCCATGCACCTGCACAGGCACCCTTGCACCATGGTGCAAGGATGCCTTCGTCGTAGGGAGATTATTTATATGCAGGAAGGTCTCCCCTCTTGCATACAAACAATCAGAAATGGCGTTATTCAACTTCTAAGTGTGCTGCATTAGCACACATAGAAATAGCAAAACGTCATTGTTTTACTGATTGTTTATGTGCAGGAAGGGAGACCTTACTGTATATAAACAATCACCAGAGGTGATTTCCTCTTTCTGTGTGTGCTACAGAATGCAACACTCATAGAAAGAGGAAAAAACAAGGAGAAATTAATACATTTCTCCTCGTTGCGCCTCCCTACGCCTCCCCTGTGGAGGCATAGCATTCAGACAAATTTCCAGATTTACGATTTCTAGTAAATATGGAAATGTGTCTGGTTTCATGGGTGTTGCGTGGGAACACCCACAGCAACACCCATGGAAAGCCCCTTTCACGCAATGTGCTGTGTGCAAATGGGCCATAATTACAAAACCAAGAAAAGTCACGCAGGATGGCTTTTCCTGCCTTCGAAATATGGGGCACTAACATATGCCACTGTTGCGTCACTTTTTGTGACGCACCCGTGGCTCAAGGGGCTTGTAAATCTGCTCCTATGTGTGTGATGTAAAGTGGTCTAACATCCTACAATGGTATGAGAGACACATGGAATACATGTGACAGAGGGGCTACGGAGAGATGAGAGGCACTGTTGGAGGGTGATAATAAGTGAATCATTAAAGAACCCCGACAAAGATTGTCGTATCCTGGTGCATAGTAAAGTCATCATTTACTATTCTAAAAAGATGATACAATTCAATATATAATGACACATTTTTGTAGAACGCACCATTGTTTCAAACATTTTCTTGACGGGAGAGCCTCCCAAAGCCCCCCTTTGTAGTGGTCAGGCTCACTCACTGCACTTGGTGTGCAATGTATGGGGACTGGTCTGAAAACATTTACCAGGGCTGCTTTGGATTTCCAGGCTGGCCCTGGCAAGAGCCTTGTACTGCAAAATAAAACCAGCCATTCAAAAGTTAGTCACGGAGATGCAGCACTAACCTTCCAGTTTTTTGCAAATTCTTTCAATATAAAATACTAAAATTCTTAGTAATGCGAGTATTTGTTTTGTGTGCACACGTGTGTTTATTGTTTTCGAATTACTGTTTTAATGTTTGAAACTTAGTTCATATAAATTGCTTGGGGGTCCCCGGCTTCCAGTGATGACTCAATGGGGCTCCTCAGAAGTCAAAAGTTTGGGAACCACTGTTCTAGAGAGCTAACGCTTTTCAAGAATACAGGTGTTCAGGCTGATAGTGTGTAAGTATCAGCTGTTCTTCTAGGGATCACCGTTGAGACAGCACAGCTACCCACTGAATTGAGATTGATATACCTTATTTGAAATAAACTGCTGTATTCTGTCTATGGCAGGATCAAGGCTGAAAGTCCACATCGTCATCACCTTCCTCTGTGATAACCCCTCGAGACAGAGCTGTCATGGCTGAGGGAGATAGGGAGAGAGACCTATTAAAATACATAACACAGGCTCAAAGTCCTTAGACTTGCTTACCAACACATTGGTTCTAGTCTAGTCGAATCACCTTCCGTCTCCTTACCCACGCACACAAAGCTCTTCACGACCAAGGCCCGAGCTACCTCAACAACCGCATCAACTTCTACGCTCCCAAACGACACCTCCGATCAGCCTGTCACGCCCTCGCCGCCGTCCCCCGCATCCGAAGAACGACAACAGGAGGAAGGTCCTTCTCCTACCTGGCCGCCAAGACCTGGAACTCCCTCCCGACCGACCTGCGCCTGACCCAAGACCACCTCGCCTTCAGGAAGAAGCTCAAGACCTGGCTGTTCGGGTAGCAGCAGCACCCCCCCCCCCTAGCGCCTTGAGACCCTTCGGGTAAGTAGAGCGCTCTATAAATGCCTATGATTGATTGATTGATCGAGTCCCGGAATTAAGGGTTTTAGCTGTAGTGGGAAACATCCATTACCACTCGGGCATTGCATCGCAATGCCTTTACATTGCGGGTATTACAACGCAAGTCGTAACAACGACTGGCGCTGTATGGCGCTCTAACCTAAGGAATAGTATGATTTACTATTCTAACACCTTCCCTACTGTATGTAGACTGGTGTTGGAATAGTAAATTATACTATTCCTAAGTCCAGGGCCCTCCAGCGCAAGTCGTTGTAACGACTTGCATTGTAAAAACTGCAATGTAACGTACCGCGATCATTTTGATTGTGTTGTAATGTCACAACAGCTTGATAGTACAAACATAAAATGTATGCCTAGTTTTCATTTTAGGTAGGCTAAAACAGGTTCTTTCATTGGAAATTTGAAGATTGTCTTTCTGTCTCTTTTCTGCAACTCATAGGGAGGATACTTCATGCATGCATGGAGCATCAACCCTACAGGTTTCTTTTGTGCTGCCAGAATAAGACTCCTAGTATTTATCAGCGTTCCATTGTAAGCAGCAGCACATCTGTGATACCAGTAGATTTAACTTTTTCTCAGAGTAATTCTTGGAAAAAGAAAATGTAAACCATCTATCCTTAAAGGGAATATCCAGATAATGAAAGGTGGCATGTTTCATTATAAAAGCGTAGTTCCTAGTGAGCGCTATGCATTCCAAGTCCTTTTGCATAAAGCGATTGGCAAACTCCAGGTCTGGCTGCCCTAACAATAGAAACAAGAGACCGAATTGAATCCAAACTACCTTAACAATTCTTAGCCCTACATACAATACTCTAACAGTGGATACTGTAATAGAACATGCTAAAGGGCGCTTTGTTCTGGACTCAATACCCTAACATTTCCATTAGAATTGGCTCTTAGAAGCTCAAAGGGTAAGGGGTGATTGATTGTAAAAACTGCCTCTTGTCAAAGAAGCACAATTTGCTCTCCTTCAGTGGTTTGATCTACAAGCAATCTTATACCCATTTTGAATAGATTTTCAGGTTCTCTTGGTGAACGTTTTACTTGTTTATACTGGCGAAACTTGTTAAAGTTTGCATCTTAACTAGCATAGATAAACCCTCTCCTTTTATCTATGCCATCTTACCATGCAAGTATGGGCTATGCAATTGAGATAATATCTTTTCTTTGGAAAAACTTTGGATGAAGAAAGACTGACAACATAATGGGCCTGATGTGCTAAAGCTGGAGCTTTTGATGTTCATTGGCAGTTTGGCTTCCTTTGAATTGACCTGCAAGTCAAATGTCACATTTCCAAGAGGTAGTATTTCACTTTTTAAAATAACAGGGGTGAGAGTTCTGTTGGAGACAATGTCTTGTTAGACTGATCAACAAGGTGCATAATGGTCATCCAGAGCACTACACATAGCCATTCATGTGGAAAGATTCCAACCTGGCCAAGACATATTTGTTTTCTGGATCCCACCCCAAGATTAGGATTCATAATCTGGCTAATAGGAGGTAATTTACACGTCAGTTTTGAGAGGGGAGATGGAATTCTATCCCTTTTCTGTTAATAAGGACAGTCCAATAAGAGTTAGCCTTATTTCTTTTTGTTTCTTTCCACAATGTTCCTTACATTCTTTCATCTTCGCTCCCTTCCTTTCTTCCTTTCCTTCTTCATTTCTTCCTATTGGTCTTTCTTTCTCTCCTTACCTTCTTTGATATTTCTTCTCTTTTGTCGCCCCTTTTCTTTTTCTCCTGCCTTTTCATTTGCTCCTTCTGTATTTCTTTCCTTCCTTCTTTTCCCCCCATCCTTTATCCTCCACTCCACCATACCTCACGTCTTCTATTCCTTCAATTCTTCTTTATCCCTGTACTATTTCTCTTCCTTTCATCTTCCTTTTCTTTCTTTCTTCTCCCTTCCTTTAATCACAACCTTTCCTCTCTTACCCGTGTTTTCCTTCCATCATTTCTTGTGGCTTGCTTTCCTTTCTACCCTCCTTTGAACAGGTCCCATGACAAAGCCTATTACTCGCCCAGCTACAGTTGACGTAGCAGGGCTTAATGATGCCACTGTTGAGTGCCTTAGCGTGTTTATTAATAATGTTAATTTTTTGTAGGTGGCCATGATAGTTTTCATGAGAACCCCTTAGAGAGCCAAATGACTTTGTTTTTGCTAATGGGCCAGTATGTCTACTCACTATTCCTAAAGCACCATTTAAGCTTAAATCAGCAACATATATTTTGCTGCCAGTTTTTCCCACTGGTGCTCAGATGAGTTCACAGTTGTGCTAGTCAGCCTGGTACAAGTAAAATAAAATAAAATTATGATTTTAAAACAATCTTATGACCCATTCATGAATGCATGATTCATTTGCACCTTATTAGCAAATCAGGTTGTTACCTGTCTTTTGGCCTGAGGAAGACCCCTCCAAATCGTACATCGGGATGAAATGTCAACATTTTCTACTTTTAGTTACTCATTTATTGTTGAACATCTTGTGATCCTGAATTTATATGTGTCCAGATTTAAATCTATTTGTGTCCTTAAGGCTATTCGTCTCTGGACTCTTTAATATTGTTCACCATTTTTACTTCCACACTGTTTGCACCTGAAGCACATGATACTTGAACTGTTTATCAACCTATGACTGGTGTCTATAATACAATTACATGAAATTGCTAGTTTGTATTGCATGGATTGCTGTCAGGGATTATGATTTGCACTTTAGGAAAGAAGCTTGAATGAATCTGAATGGAACTTTGTTCTTTTATATATATATATAAGAATTCCTGAGAATACTGGGTTTGCCTCTTGGTTGTCTTCTCATTGGGACCCAAGAGAGCGCCTTTCAGGTCTCTTCTATATCTATCAAGCAAGTCACATGACACTTGATGGCCTTGTGCTCAAATTCTCAGTATGAAGAAACCTCATTGAAAATGGGGCTCAAAATAATTGTACTACTAAATACCTTTTTTGATCTATGGTAACCTCTTAAGTTATTATGACCTACTACTTGAAGCCACATCTACTTTTGAGTCCCGCCATCTCTTAATAGGTCAGTGTCCTTCTCAGAGCAAATTTTTTATTCTTCCACATGTTGTCTCTCACTTACACTTCACATTAAAAAGTTGTGCTCATAAATTATTGTTTATGTTTCAATACCCAACCAAAGACTAACATTTCCAAGGCCAAAAATAAGATTGAGAAAGGATTTATAGTTTTGAAGGGAACACATTGGAGTTTCATAAGCTTTAATAAATAGTACACACACATTCTTTCTTGTAGTACGTTTTCACCAAGGAGAAGTCCAAACAATTTAATTAAAATAGGTGTGCATTCAAGCTATTCATCATAAATTCTGTAAGTGAAAACATCTGCTACATATATTTACTACATAATATAACTCCTTGCCTTTTAATACATTTATATATAAAGTGAAAAACTTTGTGACATGCAAACTATCTGGATAAAGTAATAGATAGACAAAGAGCTTTTAATTTGACTGTCTTAAGCACTCACCATAAGGTAATGAGCATATCAGATAAAATTCATTATATGAGGATAAAGGGAAATTACATCTCTGACCCTCCATATCAGCAAAAGTTATGACATTGAACAAAAAACTTTCCTATAATCCCCAGTTCCATAGGAGAATTCTGTACAGGAGCTATTTTTAACATATATTGTTTTAGCACTATATCAGATTACCATCACTGACAAATTACGGAGTAGCACATATAGAACTATAGTAGTCATAGCAATAACATTAAATCTGGTAAACACAACAGTAATTGAGGACAATAATACAAGCATGGGCACGCAACAAATTAAAGCCTCTTCAATAACCTTTACCTATTGTGCACACAATTTTTCAACAAACGCTTGATCTTCCCCTCATCGCTCGTAGCTGCCATTATAAATGATCTTGTTTTTTTAATGTAAAGAGAACGTTTGGCAGTGTAAGTTACCAAGACCTTTCCAGTATCCTTCTTTCAATCTGTAGCACTATTTCCATATGTGATACACACGGAGGGTGTAACCTACAAGCAAAAAGTAGGACTTAAAACTAACAAGGCAAAGTCTTTCATCCTAATCTCTGGCCGGAAGGACAGGAAAGTCCAGAGCTTTTATATTTCTTGAAAAAAAAAATAACCCATACTGATACCTTTTCTTACCTAGGCGTAACATTTGATAGGCAACTATCATGGTCCCATATGCTCGCTACCAGGGGGTTATCACTTGAGAGAAGTATCATTGCTCTCCACTCATTTATCAAAAAAATGGGGGCGAAATCTATTGAAATGGTAAAAAAGGTCTATGCAGCTGAATCAGTGCCGGTAGCAACCTATGGGGCAGGCATATGGGTTTATACCAACCCGTTTGCCCTCCAAGTGATAGAGGACATCTTTTGGAAAAAACTAGTGGGCCTCCCAGTAAGCTGCTCCAACCTTATTACTCACACAGAATTGGAGGTCCCATATTAGACCGATACAATCTCTTTTGCACCAATTATCTTATGGCACTCCATTTGGAGAAGGGAGTCTATTCACATTACTCAAAAACGAATTGAAGACTGTTTATCCATGGAAAATGTCCATATGATCCCATGGATTTCCTATATCAAATCTACTCTCTCCTTCTTAGGTTTAGAGCGCTTATTTGTTACCCCTAGGAACTGCTTGAGTATTTCAAAACGGGAGATACAATCCCGTTTTCTTAAACAAAGGGCAGATGCCAGACTGCAAACAAATTGTACAAAGGTATCGGTAAAATTAGACCTTGAAGGTCCAAAGGTTCAGGAAGGGACAATGTCATATTTATTTACTGTGACAAACTCACGCCATAGATTCTTTTTAATCAGATTCCGATTGAATTTTATCCCTTGTATGTTGGCACACCCTGCAGGAATCTATTCTCTAAACAAATTACCCTTTTGTCCCTGCGATGGTACCTCTGCACAATCAAATTGACGTTTTTTTTCTTCTGCAAATTTTACAGGGAACCTCGCAAAAGATTTACTCTGCCCCTGATGCACAAATTTCACTTAAACAATGTTGTGTAGCAATGTTATTTTTACAATCCCTGCCTAATTCTAAGGTTTGCTTCTCAGTGGCTTCTTTTTTAACTCAATCACGGAAGATCAGGCGGCTACTAGTGAACGACTTTTAAACAGTTTTTATTAATTGTTTTTTAATTGCGATTGTTATAACTTTGTTTTATTATCTTTAAACTGACATGTACATAATTTTCGATTCTGCACTGATTGATTGATGTCTTAAACTGTATTCATCTGTACTTTTATGATCTTATATTATACGTATCGAATAAAGTAAATTGACTGACTGACTGATACACACAGTAAAGATCATTGATAGATTTGCCTACCAATAATACTCATAGTGCGTATTGGGCACATGTTGATTTATTAGGGGACTCCGCATTAAAAGTACATTAACATATTCATATGCAATAAATGATAGAGTTGAATAAGCCTTGAAATATTGTTGGAATCACGCATTATTAATACTGCTAACTCCTTCTTTAAAATGCACCATCAATTAAGTGTGGTTGCAGTGATAACTTAGTTTTAAGCACATGCTTTGGATCTATAGTGGACTCATGTAATACTACTATGTGTGAGATCAGTGGGTACATGTTAAATATTTGTGATGAAGTCATTCTAAGCGTATTCTAGCACATACTTTGAACCATACTAGTGAACCTCGGGTAAATTAGCTACACTGTCAACCAACATACATGGTTTTCAAGTTAAGTATGTTGACCTTGGATAGCACCACAGTTTAATCTGTGGATTTCATTACACAACCGGAGGCACCCAATATGCATAGTCTTTTATTGCCACCTCATTCAGCAGCACCTTTCAAAAACTTTTCCAAACAAGGACAATTCAGAATTGGAACACAAACAATCCATAAATGTCACTGTAATAGAACACTCTTCCTCTTTTAAATGCTGCTTCTGAACTGATAAGTACCTTAACTATCTATTGTATATTATCTCTAAGGGCTGCACTGTGGAAAGAGTGTGAGTGTATGATGGAACAATGTGTGTTTGGCTTCTAATTTTTGAAAGCTGGCGTGTGTTTAAATGGTTTTGAAACTTTATGGAAAATTAGCTAACTTAAAAAAGTATATATATAATAATTATTTATTGATCACATTAGTTGGCAGACCGTATTTGTTTCTGTAGTGTTTAACTTTTAGCCTTCCACTGATTACAATTGGTTTCAAAAGAACGCTAATTTGATATATGGGCGCGTGCAGCAGAGCTTGCGGCTGCAAAGAATCATAAAAGGGAGCGGAGGTCGACGCAAGGTAAGCGCTAGCTGCCTTTTTAAAAAGAAACACGGTGGCGTGTTGGTTTTAGATTTCTAACCACACGCAGATAGAAAGTAAAGAAGTGAACCAGGAATTGATTGCCGTGATTTCGCAAGATCAACGGGGACATCTCAAATTAAAATAAAATGTATTGAAAAAAGCAGAAGTATGCTGGCGATTTAAGGAAAGTTCCGTAGTTACCACGTAAAGTGAGACATTGTCACGCACAGCTGTTCGGAGGTGCATTAATTCGGTGAAGTAGATAAGGGAGTAAGAATAAATAGGGAAATTAGAGTTTTTTAACCAATGTTAAGATTCACATTTAGATTGACGAATAATTTTAGTTGTGTAGTGCAGAATTTTGGCAGAACAAAGCAACCATGTCCACAGAAGGTAGGGGACCAGAATATGGTTGAAGTAAGGGTGAGTGAAGAAAATGTACATAGGCTGATTCAAAGTGAAGTAAAAGCATCTATGAAAGAGGTTGCTGAATTGGTTATGGTTAGAAAAAGGAAGGATTGTTCCCTTACCAAAGGCAGTTTCCCTGAATTATGGAAGCACGCCACTCTCCTTCCCTTTGAGAAGAAACCGAATGTTGATTCAGGGGAACTGAATAATTATAGACCTATCTCTCTGCTGCCAGCACCAGCAAAAATGCTAGAAAACATAGTGCAGTGACAATTGGACAAGTTCATCAAGAGCCATAACATCCTGCACAACACGCAATCTGGTTTCCGTGCTGGCTTTAGCACAGCGAAGGTGCTATTCGAGGTGGCAGACTCGGTAAGGATGGCGCTGGAATCAGGGGCATCAGCTATGCTGGTGCTCCTGGATCTTTCAGCAGCATTTGACACGGTAGACCACTCAATACTGGTTCAACGTCTTTCGGACATTTTTGTTGGGGTACTGCCCTGGCTCGGCTGAAGTCATTCATCCATAAGCGTACACAAAGGGTGGCTTTTCAACCGTATCACTCCGACCGTAAGCACTTATGGTGCGGAATGCTGCAAGGTTTGGCCCTAAGCCCCATCTATTTGCCCCCATTATTCTCTCTGATAGCCAACTGGGGTGTGAAGGCGATTTCCTACACGGATGACACGCAGCTGGTATTTCCCTTTAATGAACAGTTGGAAGATTCTTTTAAGAGCTTTAAGGGCTGTTTAAAAGATATTGCCCACTGGATGAATAACAACAAACTCAAACTGAACGCTGAAAAACGGAAGTGATGTTTTTTGGTAAAAACCAGCCTCCTGCTGCAGATCTTTGGTGGCTGGTGGAAATGGGTTTACCACCCACTCCAGTTGACATTGCCAAAAATGTCAGAGTAAAGTGGCTGCTGACTTATCTTTTTCGGCCCAAATTGTGACAGCTGCCTGCTTCGGCAGTTTGAGAAACCTACGGAAATGTATACATCTGCTGCCAGAGAATTGCCGCCGGGGCATAGTCCATGCCACAGTGACTTCTCACCTGGACTATGCGAACGGCCTCTACTTGGGCTTACCGGCTTACCTTGTTAAGAAACTTCAAATGGTTCAGAATGGTGCTGCGAAATTGATTAGACATTTCCCTTTTCGGCAGCATATTTCTCTGCATATCAAGGAACTACATTGGTTGCTGGTAGCCAACAGAATCAAATTTAAGGCCTTAACCTTAGCTTTTCGGTCAATCCATGGAATGTGCCCTATTTATTTGAAACAGAGGCCAGGTGCCTACAAGCAGACTCGCTCTCGGAGGTCTAATTCTCAGACCCTGCTCTGCACCCCTCGAGTTAAGAAATTTCGGATGGGTGGCATATCTTTTATGCTTGGTGCATCCATGCTATGGAATTACCTGCCTAATGCCTTGCGCCAGATTGCCTCTGAAGCACAATTCAGGAAAGCAGCAAAAACATGGCTTTTTAATTTAGATTAATGGCCTGAAATCCCGGTCGTTGTGTGACTCTCGAATGCCACCGGTTGCTATAGCGCCGGGACACCTCTATTAGAGGTAGCTATTCGCGCTCTATTAATGGCTGCATTATTATTGGACCACTGGTGAGAAATTTTTCTCATTGTCAGAAGAGGAGGAGAATAGGAAAGGAAGTAAATAGGTTAAGAAGCTTAGAAAAACTAAGCATATGACTTAGAGCAGAAAAGATGGATTAACTCCATGAAAACGTTGGGTGTCCGAAGTGGCATTAGAGCAAAGGTGTGATTGACAACACACAAGAAATATCAGATGATGTGATCACAAGTGAATCTGATGACAATGTCATGCAAAGAATTGGACAAATGTATGATGAGTACATTTTGGACATAAATCAGGATTGTGACTTAAATGATGATATTAAAGGTGATGAATTTACTTCAGCAAATGCTGTGATAAAAGACACTATGGGGGAAGAGATGTTCAGTCCCTACAAAATACGTCGGCCAAGAAGTGCTGATTAGTGGTCTTTGGAAAATGTAAAGGAATGTATAAGAACTTTGGAGAGAGAAGTGAGAAATGTCCTAAAGGCGGAATGCTCAAGGCCTCAGATTAAGGATAAAGTATTCTATACTCCCAATCTGGATCCAGACATGATATCCTACCTTTTTAAGATGGGGAGAGATCCAAGTAAGGGTCTAGAAAGATCACTAAAGCAATGCCAGGATCGTCTACTGGATGCTTTGGGTGTAATGGCTAAAATTATGAATGTGGGAGAGGATGCACATTTAAATGGCAAACAAGTTGATATGGAGTTATTAAGAGGTTGGAGCCAGAGAGTTATGGTGTTTTTAGGGAATACCAGTTCTGGGCTCTTGGCAGAACCTAGGAAATCAGTTCTAACGAAAATTAATCCTAAACTGGGAGACTTGGCTAATAAGGAGGGAAGCACCAATGTGAAAGGGTTACTCTTTGGTGAGGGCATAGTAAAAAGTTTAAGAAAGCATGTAGACACTTTCACGAGAAAGGTTTTTGGAGGTGATTTTGGAAGGGCCAGCAGACTATAACCATATGCTGCCCTAGAATATCAAAGGTCCCAATATAATTACATCAACAGAGGGACTGAAAGAGGCTTCCAAGGTTCCTCAGGATTCTTCCTTCATAAAGGATGGTTTGGAAGAACTAGAAGTATCTGGGTAAGAGGGCAGACAACATCTGGGTCCTGCGGTGAGTATGGAGATTTCTTTTGGTTCTTCCCAAAAAAGAATAGGGGGACAGTTGCGAAAATTTGTAAAGGAGTGGAAATGTATAACAAACAATCCATGGATCTTGAGTACAATTCAAGATTACGAAAAAGAATTGGTGGAGGTACCGAGTCTATTAAAGGAACCAAAGGAGTTAAGTCTAAATCAGGAACAAGTGAGAATAGCAGATTTAGATAGAAATGCAATGTTAGAAAAATGACTAATTTGTTTAATAGGAGATCACTTCAAAGGATTTGTAAGCATCTTATTTTTTGTGGGGAAAAGAACAAGTGATGGAGACCAGTAATCTGAGAATTTTAAATCGATCTATAGTTTACAGACATTTCAAGATGGAGAGGATCGTCTATTAAGGGATACAGTCAGAGTTTCCTTCAGTGCAGATGGAGAAATCAGTTATATCAGTTTCTATGCCTACCATTTAGTCTTTCATCAGCACCCACCTTGATGCTTTACAAAGGTGATGCGTGCTGTGGTAGCTTATATGAAGGAAAGAGGTTTTTGCATGATTGTTTATCTCAACATTATTTTGATATCACAGGATGTGGAGATGTTAGTAACTCAATTAAAGGAAACAATTCATTTCTTAGAAAGTTTGGGTTGTCTCATAAACTAGGAGAAATCTACTATGATTCCATGATGCTCCCTCCGGAGCGACCGTTGCGCTCTATAAATACCCCTTCAAATTCAAATCTCAGAACTTGGAATTCTTAGGTTTCAGGATAGACACAATTGGGGAGTTGTTGTTGTTACCAGAAAAGAAAACAAAGCTGATGAAGAAGGAGGTTTCACACGTTGTAAAGAAGGACAGTTTGACATTGAGAGATTTGACAAGAATATTAGGATTCTTTTCTTCATCAACCCAAGCTATATTCCCAGGTCTTTTTCATTATCGAGCGTTGCAGAGGGTAAAAGTGAGGCCTTGAGAGAAGGCTTATTACATTGGGACAAGGGTGTTTTTGAATCAGGAAGTGAGAGCAGAACTGGATTGGTGGATGCACAATATGGAGGCTTGAAATGGAAGACCAATTTTTGGATGCGTGCCAGAATTTGGCCTGGAGACGGATGCCAGTTTGATTGGTTGAGGTTCCTTGATGGACAGAGCAGGAAACAGGTGGTGCACGGTCAAGTAAAGAGAAGGGCCATCATAAAAATTGTCTGGAATTAACCACAGATTTATATGCCCTGAGGAGTTTCAGGAATATATTACAGGGGCAGAAAGTTTTGATAAAAATGGACAATCTTTCAGCAGGGTCTTCCATAAACCGCTTAGGTTGTTGCAGGTCCAAAACTCTGTCAAAAATAGCAAAGGAACTTTGGTTATTTTGTCTCGAGCACAGGATAAGCTTAAGAGTTGAATATCTTCCAGGGGTGGGGAATTTAGAAGCAGATTGGAATTCGAGATGTGAAAGATTTCAGCATCGGGAAACTGGGACAAAGGTTTTTCAAGAGGATATAACAGGTTTTGGGTCCTTTGGAAGGGGATCTTTTTGCAACCAGATTGACATTTCAGTTAGTTACCATATCCAAGGGTATGACAGCAATAGATGCATTCCAGCAGAAATTGCTATATATAGGGTTATGCATTTCCTCCATTTGCAATGATTCAGAGAGTTCTTATGAAGGTGAGGAAAGGAGAGTTGTCAGTTAGTATTAGTAACACCTTTTTGGGTGTCACATGCGTGGACACCAGGCATAGATACAAAGGAATATGGAGGATTTGGGTTGGTTGGTGCATGGAAAGGAGTCTGGATCCTGTGGAGGCTTCTGTGGTCGGGGTTGCACAATTTTTAGTTGAACAATTTGAAAAGGGACTGAGTTATAGGACGCTAAATTGTTATAGATCCACAGATTATGCAGGTCATGTATTAGTCAGGGGTAAATCAGTTTGTAGTAATGTTTTGGTTTGAAGGATTTTGAAGAGCATGAGACTAAAGAGGCCTCTGAAAGTAAGGTATATCTTGTGGGATGTGAATATGATCTTGAAGTTATTTCTATCATGGCATTGAACAAAAGCTGACAACACTTTTGTGTTTTGTGTCTTGTAGAAGAGTGTTGTATGTTAAATGTCTAGAGGTTAACAACAGAATGTTTAATCCAGATGGAGTGTTTTTTAAAAAAAGGAAAAGGCCAAAAACTTTTCAAGTAAATATTTTATCCAAATATGATGAAAGTATGAAGTTATGTGTGGTTGACTGTATGAGGGAAAATGAGTCTAAAGTATTGGAGAATAGAAGGGATAGTGAACATAAATTATTAACCTCTTCCATGCGTTGGACAGCCCCCAGCCATCTGACGTCACGGTGGGCGTGTGCAGAAGACGGCCGGGGGCCGTCCAGACTGCGCATGCGTGGAATTCTTCCACACCGCGGGGGAATTCCGGCCGTAGCGAAGCGGTTAATCTCAAATGTAAGACCATTTAGAGAGGTAAGTAATGTAACAATTTCAAGATGGGTCAACATTGCAATGGAAGAAGCAGGGGTGAATGTGGAACGGTATAAAGCCCATTCTTTAGGAAGCGCTATGGCAAGAAAAGATTGTTGGTCTGGGGGGAAAATGCAATACATTTTGAAAGCAGCTGATTGGTCAAATGTGGATACTTTTGCTAAGCATTATTTTAGACCAATTGAACACATGTCAGAGGTGGTGTTGAAGGGCTTTCAACACACATAATGGTAACCTCTGGTCATGTAACGAAATGGCGATTATCAGATTAACAGAAGTAGAGAATCACTATTTCATTAAAGACACGGAAGCTAACATTATCCCTCCTGCCTCTCCCATTAGTAATACAAAAACAAAAATAAAGCATTTTATTGCAGACAAGCAAAAAAGGATGTGTAATTTAGTGGTGCTTTCTTTTGAGAACAAGATATTATTACATATGTACTTTCTTTTATACCATATTCGCAGTTGTGAGGATATAGGATCATGGAAGTTACAGATTGGAGGATGAATTTTGGCTTCTTCACACTTTTGCATTTAAAAGAGGAAGAGTGCTCTATTACAGTGACATTTTGTTTTAATTCTGGATTGTTCTTGCTTGGAAAAGTTCTTTATAGGTGCTGTTGACTGAGGTGGTAATAAAAGAGTATGCATAATGTTAGCCTCAGTGTCTTTAGTGAAATCCTGATTCACTGCTCATGTTAATTTGAGAATCGCCATTCTTTGGCAGAGTTTCGCATAAGAGGTGTTGAGTCGCATCTGGGTGTCAGCATATGACAGTGACTGTAGAAGAACACTTAGAAAAACCTTACCTAAACTCCAATCTCAAGTCCACAATACCCTGGCTCTGAATTGAAGAGACAAGTGGAATATGGGGGCTGGAGGACAGTGACAAACACTGGGCACAGCGACTTCTCACAGGTGCTTTGGGTCTCAAGCCAATACCTAGTCCTACTTGAATCTTGTGCTCATTCTAAAGATAAACAACAGCTTAACTTTATCATTGAACTGTAAATCATGCCAAGAAAACAGCTAATTACAGATTTAGGGATAGATCTATGAAGCATTTTTGTGGTCGCAAATGGCCTGATTTGCAGAATTGGGCTGTTGCTTTTTGCAATGTACAAAGCCCAAATAGCGATTCAGTAGCTTGTTACCATATTGCAATTTGGGTTTTGCGATTCGGTGTGTAGAGGAGCCGTGTTGAGGGCGTCTTTTCCTTAAGGCGTTCCTTCCTAATAGCGTTTCAAAATGGTATGTATGAATGTTTTGCAACCATAATGCAGTTGCAAAACATTCGCAACTTATCGCTATTCAAGAACTGGTGGTAACCCATTTGCAAATGGGAAGGGGTCCCAAAGGGTTCTCAAAATATTTTGAAGAACAGGAAGCGGTCCCACAGACCACTGCCTGCTTTATTTAAAATAAATTTATTTAAAAGCAACCACATAAATGGTGGTCTGCTGACCCCAGCAGGCTACCAATCCAGTGATGGCAGCGAATTATAGTGGGCAACACATTGCCACCTACCTCATTAATATTCATGAGGTAGGTCAAAAGGGTTTCATACATTTGGAATGGTGATTTCCTAGTTGAGATTTGCAAAAATCACAATTAGGAAATCACTATTCCTAACTTTCATCTAGCCCATAGTTTCTCTTACCAGCCTTCATAGTTGCGAATGTGGTAAAGAATGGTTGGGAAGACCGGTAATCCAGCCAAACAACTGCAAGCCAAGAGGAGCTGTCATACGGTTCATACGAATTAAGTAGTACTCTGTATCCAGACAACATAAACGTCAAAATATAGGGTCTGAGTCCACCCATTTCATCAGAGTATGTTGGCCCAATTCTTAGACAGCTCACAGTGCCCCATCCGAATCCCTAACCATAACAGGGTGCCAGATGGTATCTGCAACCTCAGAAAAATACAACTATAATTCCCAAGCAAATCGTAGAAATAGATCTACCCTTTCGTTGTTACTGAGGCATGTCCAGAGAAAGACTCAAGACATTTACAAATTGGCTTTACAAACATTTATTGAAGCAATTATATTCTTGTGTAAAAAACACGAGCTACAATTATTAGTAGGAGGAAGCAAAGCATTGTTACCAGCATTACAAGAATTGTGAAAATGATAAACAGTTCAACTATTATGACAATATTGTGTTATTATAAGATAATGCATATATGTATACTCCTACCTACACTATCAAGATCATAGTGAAAGTACCCTCTGTCAGATCTCTTGGGATAGCCAAACTCTCCATACCTGTGTATGGTGTCACAGCATCCACGATAATCCATAGAGGTGCTCCTCTGGTGCATAAAGTTCATAGGTGGTTTATATAATAAAACCACTGTTGTAATCGCTCTGTGTCAGATGTGCAGAGCTGATGTGTTTGTTTGTCTTTACAACTCAGATCTGTCTCCAGCCGGACAACTAAAAACAATAATAGCATGCTCAATGTTCGTAGTCGTTGA
The DNA here is from genome assembly GCF_964263255.1 of Lissotriton vulgaris. NCBI lineage: Eukaryota > Metazoa > Chordata > Amphibia > Caudata > Salamandridae > Lissotriton > Lissotriton vulgaris. Next base: position 1,729,187,162 of record NC_141694.1, on the reverse strand, counting down.
TGGAGTGTACTAGGCAACTTGATAATGTGCTTACTAAGAATGTGCTGCCTGCAGAACCATTTCTAAGTGTGCTATCATATGTGCAAAGCGTGTAAACAGTCACTGTTTAGAAAAGAGGTCAAGTTTAAACATGTAACTAAAATGGCGATTTATGCTCAGTTCCTGTTCAACCTTAGAACAGAGAAGGTGCAATTCCCAATTTCAGGGCCAAGGGAGAACCCATAGAGAGCTGTTGGGAGAACAAAATTAAGTTGTAGTAATAGAAGTCCAGGTGTGAACTAGAGCTGAGTGTGGACAAGCCACAACAACCTGTTGTCAGGCAATGGTTGTCTGTACTGCTTGCTGCTTACACTGTCTCTATCTGCATTAAACCAAAAGTCACTACCCACCACCAGTAGATAATGTAATGTAGGCAACTACCATAGTGTCAGTCAAGGTGTGGACACACCCACAGTGCCACCTACTACCATTTCAAAGCCTCCACAGCATGAGGGTGTTTATAAAACATGAATGTAAGTGTTAGATATTGGATTTCTGGTTGGCAGAGATATGCACCCTATCAAAGCAGGAACCACAATCCTAGTCAGGGTAAGCAACAAGCACACCCTAAATTAACCTGTGCTCACCCCCTGGTAGCCTGGCACAGAGCAGTCAGGCTTAACTTAAGTAACATTGTGGAATGTTTTTGTGCAACACTTCAAACAGTAAAACAGTGAAAACACAACACAAAAAGATACCACTCCTGATCTGAAAAATAGAATGTAATTTAATGAACAAAATAAGACCAAAACGATAATATTCCAATTAGTAGAATGAGTTATTAATTTTTAAAGAGTAAACTGAATCGTGCTTAAAAGCAAAAAGTGCCAACCAATGCTATCTGGTCGCGCTAGACCTGGTCAAATCCAAAACTTCAGGCCAACCGCAATAGAGCACAGGTGGAATACAGGAAGCAGCCTTGGCCCACTGAAAAGTACCTTGTTTGCACTGATGCCGAGGGAGATGCAGGGAGTACAGGAGGCACTGCGCCGCTCTCTATCCTTAGGATGGAGGCGATACATCTGCTCCAAGCCACGCAAAGTCAGAGATGCGTCGGAGATGAAGGCAATGCGCCGCACAGTCATCAATGCAATGCACTCTATCCTCGCAGCAGTAGTGATGCATCGGGGTCGATGGAGATGCACTGTTTCGTAGCAGCACAACAGCGTTGATGTGTGGATTTCTGCAGGAGCAGCACTTTATACCCAATTCCAAGGGCCCAGGACTGAATTGGCACCATTTGGCAGGGCAAGACTCACAAATGGTCGGAAGTCATGGTCACAAGTGGTTGGGAGTCTTTAATGTCCCTGAGACTTCAGAATGGAGACAAGCCAGCAAGCCCTTGGAGTCACTCTGGATTCAAGTGATGCACGTCCAGTCCTCACCCAGGCAAGGAGCACAGCAGGCAAGTCAGCACAGCAAGAAAGCAGTTCTTCCAGAGCAGCAGTCCAGCAGAGTGGCAGTCCTTCAGCAGCACAGCAGTCCTTCCTGGCAGAGTATCCACTGGTCAGGAATTGTACTGAGTTGGTGGTGTCAGAGGTTAAGTACTTATACCCAGTTGTGCCTCTGAAGTAGGGGAAACTTCTTAGCGATGCCTTTGAGGTGTACAGAGTCCTTGTCCTTCCTGCCCTGGCGCAAGACTCTCTACTGGTGGGGCATGCATTCCTTTGTATGGGGACAGGACACAGTCTATTCAGGTGTGTCAGCTCCTCCCTCCCATCCTGCCCAGGATGGCCCATCAGTATGTGGATGGCCCATCAGTCACACCTCAGCTTCCTTTGTGTGTGGCTGTCTAGAGAGAACGCGTGAAGCCCAGCTGTAACCCACCGTAGACGTGTATTCAGTGATAGGCTGAAGCCACCAAATGGCTAAAGTAAGAACATGACAGCTTTCTAAAATCCAAATTAGGATGAATAAAAGTAGGGGTTCACAAGAAAATCTTCAAATTCAATGACAGAGGACACAACAACATTTGTATCTTGACCTATAGATTGTCAATGCATGTGAGAACCCACTTTCCAACTCAAAATGCAAACGCCTGTATCTCACATGAGAACTAGACATAAAATATCAATTTAACAAGACCATCTTCAGGACAGAGTAGTTGTGCAAAGATCCAAGACTCCCTAGTAGATGAGTCGACTAGTGACTGATTGATCAACTGTTCCCTATTGAAGAACCAGGCGAGATTAAAATATTTGCATGTACTAAGTAATCTCCCTGTAAATTTATAGGGTAGATGCAATGTTTAGAAAAATGTCACTCACGATCAAAGCAGAGGTACTCACAGTCTGTCTCTGTCAGCAATCAACAGCGTATACTGTGAGTGTACATGAAGATTTTCTTGTGAACCCCTGCTTTTATGAATCTTAATTTGAATATAAATTGGATATGAAGACATACACCTTTGTGTTAATACTTCTTTTCTTAAAGAGTAAGATATATAATCTTTAATTCATTTACAATGTCATGCATAGACTTCTTCAATAATTGATATAGTAGTCTAAACATTTGCTAAAGATTGAACCCCTTCTTGGCACCATTATCTATGTGACTTTCAATACCCAAGCCCACAAGGGAATATTGGGTTGCCCTTATATGGCATATCTTAGGGATGACTTACATATATTAACAAGAAAAGCTTGGACCTGGCTAGAGGGTTAACTTGCCAGGTCGACATGGTAGCTTAAATGCACACACAAGCTCTGCAGTGGCAGGCCTGAGATATGTTTTGAAGGGCTACTTAAGGTAGTGACGCAATCAGTGTTGCAGGCCCACTAGTAGGATTTAATTTACGGCCCCTGTGCACAGGTAGTGCACTTTAGTACGGACTTATATATTTTTTCGCTAATTGTGGATAAGTCCATCAAACTATGTTTAGGGAGAGGCCTCATGCCCATCAGCACTGGTTATCACTGGTAAAGGTGCCAGAGTCCTAAAACCAACTTAAACAAGTTTAGAAAAAGGGGAAGAGAAAGGCAAAAAGTTTGGGGATGACTCTGCAGAGAGGACCATGTCCAAGAGTAAGGTAAACTTTCAGCAATGGATGCCATGTTACTTTAGATCCAATTGCTGCTGGTGACTCCTATGTCTCAGAGGTTCTTGGATACAGTTCTGATGGTGTGAGAAAAGCGAACCTTTATTGGCTATTGGCATCTGTTGTATTTTCTTTTCAGCCAGAATACTAGGAGTGGGCTGGATATGAGTGCTAGTGCAAGGGGCAGTAAAGACCATCCTTTAGATGAAGGTTGGGCTGCTTACAAATAAGGTGCAGTGGACTGGTGAGCTGTATATTATAGAGGCTGTGTGGTGTAAGGGAAGTGAAAGGAAGAGAAAATGCAACAGTTATTTCTTTAGAAAGTTTAGGGCCAGAATGGAAGTATATAGCTGGGTTATTTTACATAAGGTTTCATAAGGGTTCTTTGGGCTGGAGGTTAGATGGCACTGTGAGTAATTGGACTTGCTGGACCATATGGAACCTTAGGTGTAATAAATAGGGCACCCCAATACATAATTATTTGTGGAGTGTGAAAAGGTGAGTGAAGAAGGTGGGAATAGGTTGTGGGCCATTTGACCAAATGTGTAAAAGAAAAGCTCTTGGGGAACAATGGTCCCAAATGATCTTGTCAAGGCTGTTCTAGGCTTAGCTACATTGGCCACATATGTTTTAGTGATGTGTACACCAGCCCTTGTCAGCATAGAAGATAGCTGAGATTGTGCCCCTGATAAGATACTGGGGATGGAATTGCCAAGGCAGACCCATTTCCTGTTACTCAAGAGAGCGGAGTATAGTGCTTGGACAAGTAGATACAGAATCTTCAAAGTGCAGTATACATCTCAAAGGGCCTGAAATATAAGATAGTGTGGCTCCAATACTTCAACAAGTTCAGCCAGCGTTCAATGGAAGTGGATCAAGCCTTGCAATTTTGAAGGCTTATTACAATACTAGTAAATTAACAGTAATATGCCTGCTTGTTAGGCATGTTAAACGTGTCAATAAGAATATGTGATCAGGGCTAGCATTTAGTCAATCTATGCTCTGTGTGTCATTCAAGTGTTTTAGGCACACTGGACCACTACTCTACAGTGCAGCATATACATGACCCCGCTAGACAGTGATGGCTGATGTTACAATGATGAGCATCGGCTGGGGCAATAGAAATTACCAGCTCTTTCCAGCTGTGGCAGAAAGTTTACAGATAACTGACTGATATATGTTTGTACCCTCAGTCTGTCCTGTTTTGGTGGGTGCCTCAGCAGCCATTCATGGGTAAAGCTATAGTGGATGTAATACCATACTTTGCAATTGGTATATTCTAAACATTATTTACAGTTTTTTCACCATATACATTTTAATTTTTTAATCATCAAAAAAGGTATCTGTACACAAATAAAGAAAGAATTGTTACATACAGTTTACTTTAAAAAACGTTTTTTCTTGTTTACAATGTGCAAGTCAATTGCATTCACAAGTATTGTATTGTCTATACACCCCCATATCGTACTCCACTCTCTCATTCATACACCAAATAGACTCATCCTCTCGTGTACACCATTCACTCCTAACCCAGCCACATACAACATACACCGCTGGTTGCAACTGGGAAAAGTCTCCAATTCCTACCATTGTTGTGTTGTGGACTGGGGTCTCTCAAACAGCAGTCAATATATGTTTCAGTGGGGAAAGATGTTGGCAACCCACGTTCTTCAGGACCACACAATAAGCAACAGGTACTGTAGTGGGCCAATTTGGGGTAATCTGTCTATCAAATGGTTATAGCCACATCACTCTAGTCTCCTGACACATCTCTTAAATGTGTGATGACAATGCTGCCAAGTAGTTATAAGATGCTGGATTGAAGCTCTCTTTCAATACCACTCTGCAAACGCGCCTCCTGGCGCGCTCTTGGTTGGGGAATGAAGTCCCCTTCACTGGTGAGGGTCCTTAGAGGCCAACTAGCCCACCTGTTACCTCCAGTAAGACCCACACAATAGGATTGCTGAGAGGTGGTACCATGCCATGGCCCTTTCTCCACCACTCTGCAAATGCGGCTCCTGGCACACTACTGGTTGTGGGAATTATGTCCCCTTGCCTCTTGAGGGTCCCTGGGAGCAACTAGCCCTCCTGTTACCTCCAGTAAGCCCCTGCACAGCTGGATTGCTCTGAGGTGGTAAGAGGACATGCACTCTTTCTCCACCACTCTGCAAACGCACCTCCTGGAGCACTGCTGCTTGGGGTATGAAGTCCATTTTAGTCCTGAGGCCTCAAGGGGACCTCATTGCCCCACCAGCAGTGCACCCAGAAATGCATTTGCAGAGTGGTGGAAAAGGGGCATGGCCTCCGACCCCCTCTCAGCTATCCCAGTGTGAGGGGCTTACTGGAGGTAACAGGTAGGCTAGTTGGCACCTAAGGACCCTGAGGCGTGAAGGGGACTTCATCTCCCAACCAAGAGCGTGCCAGGAAGTGTGTTTGCAGCGTGGTGGTGAAAGGGGGAGTGGCCTGCTATCACAACTCAGTAATCCTGCTGTATGGGACTTACTTTCCAAGGAAATTATAAATTATAATACTTTTAAAGTGACAAGTATACCAGAAAATGTGCTTGAACTTTGAAGGGAAAAGTACACTTGGTGTCTTACTGCTATGACCACAATCCATCAGGAAAGACCATAATGCATTGAGAATGAATCTAATTGGTTGTCCCTTTGCAGGTATAAAATAACGTCAGATGCTTTGCAAGTTCATTGAACTGCCCTTTGAACTCATGAATAAGGTTATGGAACCGAAACCTGTCGAGAGAGGCACACCAATGCTCATGTCCTGGATGGAATAAACAGAATACTCTTGCTGTTGAATACGTCTCATTTCTCTCTATGGGTATTAGAGAGACTTTGCTTGATTAATTGCTGGCGTAGCCCAACCCTGTTAGAGACTGCACCACCTCAACAAAAGTTGACATTGTGCCGCCTGAAGGAATGTAGGTGGCTCGAGCTATCGCAGACTCACTGCGTAGAGGGCCCTTGTTGCCCTTGGAATATGGCGACTTTTGGGAACGTAAACAAGGTGAACCCACTTGGACTTTTTGAAATGATAAATTATGATACTTTTAAAGCAACATGCATACCAGAATATGTGATTGAACTTTGAAGGGTAAAGTACATTTGGTGCCTTACTACTATGACCAATATCCATCAGGAAGGACCATAATGCATTGAGAATGAATCTAATTGGTTGTCACTTTGCAGGTATAAAATAACATCAGATGTTTTCCAAGTTGATTGAACTGCCGTTTTAAGCCATAAATATGGTTATGGAACCAAAACAAGGCGGGGGAGGCCCACCAATGCTCATGTTCTGGATGGAATAAACATAATACACTTGCAGTTGAGTGTGTCTCATTTCTCTCTATGGGTATTGGAGAGACTTTGCTTGATTTTTATATATTTATATATATATATATATCCCCAAAGTTCAGAAACATCCAACACGCTCTCGGAATCCAACACAGAACACCATACGCCGAGTCCAAGGGTGTTTATTAACACAAACTACATGTTTCGGCCTGACAAAGGCCTTGCTCACGGTATATATATATATATAGGCAAATCGGCAGTTCAATCAACTTGCAAAGCGACTGATGTTACTTTATACCTTCAAAAGGACAACCAATTAGATTCATTCTCAATGCATTATGGTCCTTCCTGATCCATTGTCGTCATATTAGTAAGACACCAAATGTACTTTGCTTGATTGATATATATATCGCCAGTAGGTAGATATATTTAGGACCTATTTTCCATAGGAAATCCGCAACATTCTATTTGGAATAACTTTGGCACCAGTTGAGGAATCTTCGCGACATTTTCACAACTGGTGGGGCGCTCAGGTCCGCTCCTATCCTGAAAGTCTTGCAGGGATTCGTGAAGCGGGGGCCGAGAAAAACGGGGGTCCCAAAACGTGTTTTCCCCATGCAATTTTCCATGGTACAGCTCGAACGACTGAAAGGAATAACACCAAATTTGGCAAAGTTGTAGTCCTCAGTTCAGACTCATGCCTTTTGCTTAAATGGTGTAAATCCGTTCAGTAGTTCCTGAGAAAATTACATTTAAAAGTACATATATATCTAAGCCCTCGGAGGATGCATGCTAATTGGCTGTCAACACTCCAAACCAGGAAGTGTTGGCAGCCATCTTGTGCCTCGGTAGAACCGAGGTACAAGAAATCCCGGCGGCCCAATCCCCCCCACACTGCCCCGGGGACCGCCACCCCCAGGGCTTTAACATAATATGTGCTGGGGCACCGGCCACCCGCAGCCCCGGGGACCACCACCCCGGGGCTTAATAGTATTGTTTTTGAGGGGCCTCTAAGGCCCCCCGAGCTTGGGGGCTCAATGTAATTAACATTGCGGGGGGCACAATGCCCCCCCGCAGCCCCGGGAACCGCCACCCCTGGGGCTTATTTTTAAATTTAATTAAAAAAAAAACCTTGTGTGAGGAGGGCTTGAACCCCCTCACACGCCCCAGGGACCGCCACCTCCACGGGGCACTAAATATTTAAATTAGGGGTCCTTGACGGACCCCCCAGCCTCGGGGACCACCAACCACCGGGGCTTTGCAGATGGTGGGAGGGGGGCCACGTGGCCCCCCTCTTGGAGCCTTGTTATGGCCCAGGGGACTGCCACCCCCAGGGCTGGCTCCTGCAGTGTCCTGGGGTGCCCACCCCCGGGACACTGTAGTTTGCTATGGCAGGGTGGGAGCCTCGCGGCTCCAACCCTGTCATAGCAAACCTGCTCTCTCTTCCAAATAGCAAAACAGATTGCTTTTCCACAGGGAGAGCAGCATGTTAACTGCTCCACATGTGGAAAAGTAATTCCGGCTGCTGCAGGATGCGGGGAGCCATCTGGGACCGCGAGGGGATTAGGGACCCCCCCACGGTCCCCAATAAAGAGGGCCAGCCCCTGGGGATGGGGAGCCCGGGAGGGGGGCCACGCGGCACCCCTCCCCAAAATGTAATTTAAAAAAATTATTTTTAAAAAGGGCCCGCTCCGGGGGATGGAGTCCCCGGGGCCATAAGTGGCCACAGGAGAGGGGCAGGGCAGCCTCCCTCCAAATAAAAAATATTTTTTTTAAAAGGCCCATGCCCCGGGGGTGGGGTCCCCGGGGCAGATTTTGGCCTCAGGAGGGGGAGCACGTGACCCCTTCCCAATTTTGTTATTTAAAAAAAAGAAATTGGGGGCAGGGCCTGGGGGATGGGGTCCACAGGGCCAAAAGATTAGAAAAAGAAGGGGGGCTACACAACCCCTCTTCTTCATTATTATTTTTTTTAACGGGATCGTGGCCGGAGGCCAGGCCCCCCTCATTGCACCACTCTGCAAACTCGCCCCCTGGCACGTTTGCAGAGGGGGAACAAATTCCCCTTGAATACGAGGGGTCCCTGGGGGCCAACTAGCCCACCAGTAACCTCCAGTATGCGCCAGGAGGCTGCATTGCAGAGAGGAGTTCTGAAGCCATGCCCCTTTTTACATATCTCTGCAACGCAGCTCTGTGTGCTGGTGGACTAGCTGCACCCCAGGGACCCTCAGTTTTCAAGAGGAGTTAATCCCCCAACTTAAAAGGTGCCACTGGTCGCGTTTGCACAGTGGTGAAGGGAGGGGGTGGGGCCTGAGTTCACATGTGTGCAAACACACCCTGTGGCGCGGTTTAAGTTGGGGAATTAATTACTTGTCAATCCTGAGGGTCCCTGGGGGCCGACTAGCCCACCAGGTACCTCCAGTAAGCGTCACGGAGCTGCGTTGCAGAGTGTTGTAAAAAGGGGCGTGGCCTCTGAACACCTCTCTGAAACGCAGCCTCCTGGGCATGTGAACAAGGGCTCTGGGAGCCCGAAACGCGTTATGCACTCTCGCACAACTTGAGCAATAAAAAAGAAGAAAGCTAATATCTGGTCCTGTGGTCTGTCTCCTGGTTTTTCGTGTCCGGATGCAAGGAGTTTTTCGAGGATATATATATATATATATATATATATATATATTGCAGTACTCTATCCTTCCAGAATCCAGTCACCAAACCACGGACTCAGATAGACAACGCGGACCCAATTTTTTCGTGCGTTTCTTCATTTATTTAAAGTTTTCCGCCCTGCATCAGTATGCCGCCATGACGCGTTTCGGTCCGACCTGGACCTTGATCACATGACGCGTTACTCATGGACCGGTGCCAAATTTAAAGTGCAAGGTAACACAAGATTGTAAACAGCTGTGACATTACAGAAATAGAACTGAAAAACAGACTATGTCACGCACAATATATATACATCAGACTGCAAAAGGATTACATGGGGATTCCAGTGGAATGTACAAGTTAAAATCACACATATATACAGATAATTTCATAAATGTACCCCTCCATATATGTAAAAAAATATATATACATCTCTGTATAAAAAAAAATATATATCTTTCGTAATAAATAAAGACATTTTTAGTGCATGGCTCCTTAATTGATTTACGGAACTCTAACCACATAATAATAATATGCAGCAAAGCCACTGGTCACACACTATACGTGCGTCCTTCTGCAGTCTGTAATACGCTGTTTACATTAATACTGCCCAAGTGGGCGAGCACTTAAACAAGATTAGGCATCCTGATCCTAGTATTAAATGATCGATTTTATCAGCTGCCAGAATATTTTAGGCGAGAAATTTAGTGATAAATTAACAGTGAATCAGTGAAAAATAAATCAAAAGTACTACATTCGATTACAACTAATAACCACCAATATGTTCAGTGAGTGATTAAAAAAAGACAATGCTTAGTTACATAACTTTAGCGCAGATGTATGTGTAGAGAGACATGTAGAGGCATTCTATAATAGATAAATGGAGAGTTTCAGCGGTACCATAGCAGTATATTTTCTCAAACAATAGTTCCAAAACACCTAGGCAGTGCAAAGCTGACCAAACTTACTATCTATCACTACAGGGACAGTGAGACTAGATTTATATACATGTGTATAAGTCCTCTGTGGTGTTAAGACCATTTGGAACTTTGGAATTTAATTCCAAGATGTATCTAGTCTCCAACACTCTTAAGGCACTATCCCTGTTTCCCCTTTTGCGCGATGAAGGTATACAATCAATGGCAAAGTACTGAAGAAGAGTGTTATCACTGCCATGTTTGGCTTCGAAATGCCGTGCTACCGGGTATGTTTGGTCCTTGTTGTTAATGGCCCGGAGGTGTTGAAGGATCCTCATGTGCATGGGTAGTTTAGTACTGCCAATATAGCGCAATGCGCAAGGGCATTCCAACACATAAACAACGTATTCAGTTTTACATGTAATGCGTCGTTTGATTTTAACAGGTTGGGGCAAGAAAGGAGTATTATATTCCTTGACATTTTTGGCATGCTTGCAAGCTTTGCAATGAAAATATTTAAAAAAGCCTTTTTGTTTGGAAAGCCAGTTGGTGGGGGGCCTGATTTCAGGATTACATTTGTCCAGACTATTACCCATGGATCTGGCTTTACGAAAAGTTATCTGAGGGGTAGGGTTGTCCCTAAGTAAGTCCTCGCCTATAACGGGGTCCTTCAACAATAAATCCCAATGTCTTCTGAGTATTTTTCTAATGGCCGCCTGTTGTTTGTTATAGGTGACAATGACCCTCACCTTTTTACTGGCACCACTAGCCGTGACAGGGATTCTAGGGGATAAGGCACTCTCACGATTCAGAGACTCAGTTTTGTGAATGGCTTTCTCTATAATCGCTGGACTATATCCCCTTAGAAGGAACCGTTCCTTACAACTCTTCTGTGCCAGTTTGCATTCCTCCTCATCACTGCAGATGCGTTTGATCCGCAGCATCTCCCCATAGGGGATGCTGTTGATCAAGTGCTGGGGATGATGACTAGAGGCATGAAGAACCGAGTTTCCAGCGGTGGGCTTGCGATGTAGTCTAGTACATATACTGTTATTATTTATATATACTTCCACATCTAGAAAGACTACAGAGGTCTTCAGAGGTCTATATATATATATCAATCAAGCAAAGTCTCTCCAATAGCCATAGAGAGAAATGACTTACCTTCGTATGCTTACATTCACAATATTTTGATACCCAATAGTTCGGCTACGTAATTTCAGTACATGCTATTTTGCCCATGATATCCTGACATTCAGCCATGCTTTCCTATTTCTCGGATTTAGGAACAGACATTTGCCAGGGCTGCTACTTTGCTATTCTGAAGAGTGTACTGGTGTTCTACTTTTCAGTCTTCTTTTGTAGGTTGCTGAATCAAGTCTGAAAAATAAAGGGTTCTTTTAGCTCTGATGAAGCACTTCTTGGCAGAGAAAAGTTTTCCGTTCTCCTGGCAGGCTCTACTTTGTATCTCGTAAGTAGGTCACTTCGGGAAAAGAAACAAAAAGATGTTTGAGGCCTGAATCCAGGCACAGGTCTCAGGGTTGCGTTCAGGCGATAGCTGCTGCTGTGCCTGCGCTCAGTGCCCTTCTGGTGGTGTTTAAATGGCCCGTCTGTGGGGGCACTGCACAAGCAGTTCCCTCACTATATAATAAAAGGTGCTGCAGAAAGCTGCATCAGTGGAAATACAATCCTCCAGTGTAGATGTCTCAGCAGTCAGGTGGATGGACACAAAATCCTATTTTTGGAAAAGTACACTGACGGGTTTTCCTCTAGGGATGCTTGGTTCTACGATCACCTATGTGATTCTGTAGGCATGATAGAAGACTATAAAAAATGAGAGAAAAAGGGGAGACGGAGGGGAGGGGGGGAGTTACGTGATCCTAACCATTTACAGAAAAAAAGACAAATAAATTAAGTTAATTTATTCTAGAGATGTGAAGTAGAGGTCCTGTCTCAAATGTATCATAAATGTTCTGGTGCACCCTTTTATTCTTTCACGCATGCAAAATATTACAGTCAGTTCACGGTGACAGCCAACACTTTTTTCATAGAGAAAGTCCACATTATCAAGGTTGTAAAAGTGAAACATAAAATAATTCAGTGTCTAAACCAAAGCAAAAATGGCAAAGTAAATCGAGTATTTGGTGAAAAAGCATAAACGAAATAATGACAACGAAAGTTTTCAGCACACATATATTTTGAAACATGTACTTATTTTTATATCAGTAGTCATTCCACTGAAACACTACAAAGAACCAATTCAACAACATAAAACAGAAAAGCACAATTGCAAGTACAATTTAAAAAAAAATCCAAATAGCAACCAACAATCACAAGACACAATTAAAAAATGCTAAGATCTACGCAGTTAAAGAAAGCATTATTACTGTTTAAGAAATGAGCCAGGAATATCACCAAACTGTAAAATACCTCCACAGTAGGCGGATTCAACAGTAGATACACCGTTCCTTCGTTTGTTTCTACTGAGTATTTAAGAAGTATAGATCAAAGAGTGGCAGCTGCAGATACAGCAAACTAAGACAAAAAAACATTTTTTTTTTAAAACATGATTCATGGCCTGTGTCATAGTTCCATAGTGTTAACAACTGAGGTGGAAGTCAATTGCCCCTCTTTTAATCCATACACTTCTCCAATAGGGATTTGTTCGAAATTTAATTTCATGAAAACCCAACCGAAAGATGGACTGATATTAGCTTTCAAAACACAGAGTCGCATCGGCAACAACAACCAAATGACTGAGCAGCCTGCAAAAGATGAAATAGGTAGGAGAGGAGGGGGTAGCTCTGGAACATGCACATTGGTGAGGCCAAGAGGAGGGGGCTGTGCTGTCAAAGGCAAAGAAACAGACTAGAGGGGTGCATACAGAGAAGCATGAAGTCAGGTTTGCTCTATTCCATGATAGTCCAGGGATGAGTGCACCTGCTGGGAAGGAATAACAGCACTGTGAGATGAGAGGGAGATGGAGAGCAGGAGGGGGAGTAAGACCCCTATTCGTATGCACAGCAAAAGGCGCAGGAAAAGAGAAGAAGCTGTGGTACTACGGTGGTGAAACAGAGAAGGAAGAAGTTGGAATGGGATACAGAGGTTGAAGAAAACTGTGGAAATGAAGAAAGAGTGGGATTGGGGAAAGAAAGAAGTGAAGAGGGAAATGTGTAATAGTATTGAGGACAAACTGGTGTAACTCTAGTTTCAATATTATTTCAGATTCACCTGCCAGGGGTGAAGGGAGCCACCGAGTGGTCATGGAAGGTGTAAGGGAAAGGTTTGACTGTGTCACTCATGGAGGCAGTGGAAATAATCTAGACATGGAAGAAAGAGGAACCTGGCCCTGCACAAGATATGAAAAGCACACAGCATCCCATCAAAGGGAGGTACTTCAACGTGAGTGACCATCAAAGTTTGGGAACAAAAATATGGCAGGATGTAGGCGGAACACAGGAGGAGAGTAGGTAGCAACAAAGTGAGGTTTTAGAGGCCAAGGAGGCCTCCAGTGAGTCAGATGAGGAAATAAGGTGTTAACTGAGGATATGGTGAAACAACTTGGAAACACATGTCGACCCTAAAAAGGAAGAAAAGAAGAAAAAGAGAGGAAGGAGAAGGAAGGTCAGGTAAGTGAATCACATTGACCAGGGATAAAAGCTGTTTATATCAGAGACGTAGACGGTGGGGTACTTTTGCCTGAGACAGAAAAGGAGAAGATAAGAGGACGAAAGACAGAGTAAGCTGAAAAGATATAGGTCAGAAAGTACAAGATACACCCCTAAAACTCCCAGATATGTACATAGGGAAATCTTTTCAGTCTCACCTGATGACATTAAGGTTAGAAAAAGATCTAGTCAAGGAAATTCATAGGTATCTTTAAAATATGAGGCAGGGCTTACCCTTGCAAAAAAGGTTATGCGTGCCGGAGGATAAGTTGATAGAGTGGTGTCTACATGTCTCCACTCACTGGCTCCACCAACTTGCTATGGAATACATGGGCAGCAAGCTCCTGATATCTTCCCTGTCTACAAGACTGCCCAACCCAGAGAGCAGTGGGTTTTCAGTAAAAGGCACGAGTTCCCATAGGGGGTGCATGCTGGTTATATCGCTGAGCAGCTTCCAAAAATTCTCTTGTACATTCAAAGACAAGTGCTCGGAATGTGCGAATAGGGAGCCGGTGATTCCAATTTCAGATGAAAGGCAGAGCGACGGGGAAGGACCAGACTAGAGATGTTGGGAAATGGCTGATATGCCAAATAAAGCGTACAGGTGTTAAGTGTGGAGGTCCTATTCTCATTTACAGGCACAGAGAGTACGAATGGGCTGGAAGAGGGTTTCTCAATAGGTTTTAGGGTTCCATACAGCGGTATAATGACAAGTAGAGGTGCCGAAGATTTGGCGTCTGTAAAAGATAACCAGTTAGAAGACAGGAATTAGGAGCGATGCAGGAGTAAACGAATGACAAGCAGCAGGCAGGATTACACTCAGCATGATTGATTACATCAGGTCTTGCAGACAGCGCCTGCGTGCTGGTGCTCGACCGAAAAAATACTTGTCGAGTAGAATGGTTGACAAAGATATAAAAGGCAGAATCCTGATTCTGTTGCTATTGTTCTCAAGAAGGTGGATTGTAGGCTTAGATTAATACATACATGGCCAGAAGGTGACCAGAAAATGGTTTGATTGGTAATGTTGGAAGAGAAAAAGATAATCAAAGGGTGAGAATATTTGGTGGGGTTCACAAGCTTTTGTAAATGTAATCAATCAATCAATCAAGAGTATTTGTAAAGCGCGCTACTCACCCGCTAGGGTCTCAAGGCGCTGGGGGGGGGGGGGGGGGGGGGGGGGGGGTCTGCTACTGCTCGAAAAGCCAGGTCTTGAGTTGCTTCCTGAAGGAGACATGGTCCTGGGTGAGTCGTAGGTGGGTGGGGAGGGTGTTCCAGGTCTTGGCCGCCAGGTAGGTGAAGGATCTTCCTCCGGTGGTGGTTCAGCGGATCTGTGGGACGGTGGCGAGGGCAAGGCTGGCGGAGCCGAGCTGGCGGGTTGGCGTGTAGAACGTGAGGTGGTTGTTGAGGTATTCGAGGCCCAAGTCATGGAGAGCCTTGTGTGCGTGGGTAAGGAGTCTGAACGTGATCCTTTTGCTGATGGGGAGCCAGTGCAGGTCCCTCAGGTTGGCGGAGATGTGGCTGTGTCGGGGGATGTCCAAGAAGAGTCGTGCTGAGGCGTTCTGGATGCACTGGAGTCTTTTCTGTAGTTTGGCGGTGGTCCCAGCGTAGAGGGCGTTCCCGTAGTCCAGACGGCTGGTGACGAGGGCCTGGGTGTTTTCTTGGTTCCAGTGGGGATCCAGCGGAAGATCTTACGGAGCATGCGGAGAGTGTTGAAGCAGGAGGAGGTAACAGCGATAACTTGCTTGGCCATTGTGAGGGAGGAGTCAAGGATGAAGCCCAGGTTGCGTGCGTGGTCCGTGGGCTTGGGTGGGGGGCCCAGAGCAGGGGGCCACCAGGAGTTGTCCCAGGCGGAGATGAATGGGCCGAGGATGAGGACTTCCGTCTTGTCTGAGTTCAGTTTCAGGCAGCTGAGCTTCATCCAGTCTGCAGTGTCTTTCATTCCGTCCTGGAAGCTGGCTCTGGCGGAGGTGGGGTCGTTGGTGAGAGAGAGGATCAGTTGGGTATCATCGGCGTAGGATTTGATGTTGAGGTTGTGCTTGCGTGCCATGGCGGCGAGGGGGCTCATGTAGACGTTGAAGAGGGTGAGGCTGAGCGAGGAACCTTGAGGTACGCCGCAGATGATCTTGGTGGCTTCTGCGAGGAAGGGCGGGAGACAGACTCTTTGGGTTCTGTCGGAGAGGAAGGAGGTGATCCATTCCAGGGCCTTTCCTAGGATCCCGGCGTGGCGGAGGCGGGTTGTCAGGGTGCGGTGGCAGACTGTGTCGAACGCAGCCGAAAGGTCGAGCAGGATGAGGGCGGCGGTTTCTCCGTTGTCCAGCAGGGTCCGGATGTCATCGGTGGCCTCGATGAGGGCGGTCTCGGTTCTGTGGTTCGCTCGGAATCCAGACTGCGATGGGTCGAGGGAGCCGTTCGTCTCTAGGAAGGCTGTCAGCTGTTTGTTGATGGTTTTCTCGATGACTTTTGCAGGGAAGGGGAGGAGCGAGATGGGGCGGAAGTTCTTGAAGTCTGAGGGGTCTGCGGTGGGTTTCTTCAGGAGGGCGCTGATCTCTGCATGCTTCCAGCTCTCCGGGAAGGTGGCGGATATGAAGGAGTTGTTGATGATGTCCCGAAGTTTGGGTGCAATGATGGAGTCGGCTTAGTTGAAGATGTGGTGAAGGGCAGGTATCGGCTGGGGAGCCCGAGTGGATGGTGTTCATCGTGTCGGTGGTATCTTCCGCGCTGACCTGAGTCCACGCGCACATGGTGGTGGTGGGGGGTGTAGCTTCGGTGGTGGGGTACGTGTTCTGAGTGCCGGAGCTGTCGTGTATGTCGATTATCTTACTGTGAAAAAAGGTGGCCAGAGAGTTGCAGAGGTCTTGAGAAGGCGTGATGTTGTTGTTGCTGGCGTTGGGGTTGGAGAGCTCTTTCACGACGTTGAAGAGTTCCTTGCTGTTGTGGGTGTTGTTGTCCAGTCGTTCTCTGAAGGATGACCTTTTGGTGGTCGGGATCAGCTGGTGGTGTTTGCGGGTGGCGTTGTAGAGGTCTGTCATGTTGTCGGTTGACTGGTTGTGGCGCCAGTCTTTCTCGAGGTCACGGCAGGATTTCTTAGAGTCTTTGAGATCGTTGGTGAACCATGCAGCTTTCTTGCTGTTGAGGTTGCTGGGAGGGTTTTTCAGTGGAGCAAGGGTGTCGTCGCAGTCGGTGATCCACTGTGTGAGGTTGCCGGCTCCTTTGTTGGGGTCCGTGGTGTTGGTGGGAGGGTTTAGGCACAAGTAGGTGGTGAGTTTGTCGGTGGTGATCTTGCTCCAGCATCTTCGGGGGGTTTGTTGAGGTCGGTGGTGGGTCGTTGTTTTCCTGAAGTTGAAGTGTACGCAGCTGTGGTCAGTCCAGTGGACCTCGGTGGTGTGGCTGAAGGAGATGTGGTTGCTGGAGGAGAAGACAGGGTCGAGCATGTGGCCGGCGTAATGGGTGGGGGTGTTGACCAGTTGCTTGAATCCGAGGTTGGCGAGGTTGTCTAGTAGGGCGGTGGTGTTGTTGTCCTGGTCGTTCTCCAGGTAGAAATTGAGGTCTCCTAGGAGGATGTAGTCGGGGGAGGCGAGAGCGAGTGGGCTGATGAAGTCTGCGATGGCCTCGCTGAAGTGTGAGCGTGGTCCCGGGGGTCTGTAGATGAGGGTTCCTCTGAGGGTGGTCTTGGGGTCGGTGTGAATCTGGAAGTGCAGGTGCTCTGCGGTGGCGAGGGTGTCATCGGTGTGGGTCGTGATGCGGATAGTGTTTCTGTGGGCGATGGCGATGCCTCCTCCGGTCTGGTTGACGCGGTCCCTCCGGATGATCTTGTAGCCGTCCGGAATGGCAATGGCAATGTCAGGGGCTGAGGAGGCGTTCATCCAGGTTTCCGTGAAGAAGGCGACGTCTGGTGCCGTTTTGTCCAGGAGGTCCCATAGTTCGACGGCGTGCCTGTGGATAGAGCGGGTGTTGAGCAGGATGCACTTGAGGTGGTTGTTGTTGGTGGCTGTTTTGGCTGGCGCGGTGCAGGACCGAGTGCAGGTGAAGTAGCAGGCGTGGCAGATGAAGGCTCCATGGGTGCGTTTCCGGGTGGCTTGGTAGCAGGCTGGATGTCGGTCGGTGTTGAGTGCGTGGAGGGTGGCGGCGTCGTAGCTCAGTCGGGTTGGCTGGCTCTGGCGGGGTCCAGGGGATCTGGCGTTGGGCGCGGTCCAGGAAGGGGGGCGTAGACGGGCTTGCCTTTGGCGAGCAATCGGCGCGCCCGCTGCGCGTGGCCGCTGCGCATACGCTCGCCCCCCGTCATTTATGAAGTGGGAGGGAGGAGCAGCTGGGAGGCGGGAGCGGGCGGCGAATTGGGAGCGGGAGACAGGAGAAGGGGGCGGGTCGCAGGAGAGCAGCGGCGGGAAGCAGAGGGGGGGTTGGAAAGAGCGGGAAAGCAGAGCGGGGGAGAGCGAGGGCAAGCCTGGGCAAGTCTGGAGAGCGAGGGCAAGCCTGGGCAAGCCTGGGGAGCGAGGGCAAGCCTGGAGAGCAGGGGCCCTAAGGAGAGGTGGCAGTAAGAGGGCAAAGCAGGCAGAGGCAGCAGAATCCAGGCGCACGGGGGCTGTGCGGTAGTAGAGTGACCGGGTCAAGGGTCACTTGTAGTGTAGTGCGTTTTCTTGAAAGCCTATGCCAGTCTTCATCAGGATAACTAGCGATCTGGTAAGCTGCCATTTGGAAACATATTCGGACTTCTGAGTCAGATATTAGTTTGTGTCAGGCTTATGAGTGGCCACAGACCTGGAAAAGAATGACCACAATATAGTTTTTTTGACATTTTTTCCGATTTAGTGCAGGACCGAAAGGATTTGGTTGACAGGAATGTGACAGCTGTGTGTACAGTATGGTAGTAGTAAACTCTGTAAACAAATTGAACACAAAGGGCAAATGGACACTAACAGTTATGAGAGCATTGGTACTCTGTGCTTGAGTCAGGACATCATTTTCAGGGTGCCGCATAATGCAGACTTAGAAAACTGTACAATAGACTCTTGTCCCCATTCGCTTTGGGGAGGATTCCATGGGCCTGCACCACAGGAAGAGGAGCGAACAACCAGATAAAGAGAAACTAGGGCACTGAAGAGAGTAAAGACACAGGGACGAATTACTCCTTCTGGCGTCCTTGAGCACTTACAGACAGGCTCAAGTGAATTTGGGGGAAGCTGGGATGGGAAATAGAACAAGGAAGATGGAGATTTAGAACAGAAGAGGGAATTTTGGAGTGGGTTACCTGGGATTTTTTTTAAAATGTATAACACTGCACAATAGTGACTAAACTGGTGGGTTTGTGTTTTTGGGGACATTATTTTGGAGTTATGAGGCTTCCAGATGAGAACTTGTCAAGCTAACTCTTGCAGGGGTCGATACCTAGGTCTTCTTCTCCTGAACATAAAACAAAAAGGTTTCACGAAGGAGGAGGAAAGAGAAACCAGATAGTAATCTGTTTGTTTTTCCATTGGAAAAACGTAGAACAGAAGGGGAAAACCTCTGAAAAAGAAGGTGTCAGAAAATGCCTGGTTCCAAGTAAGCATAATGGCATGATAGAAAGAGCATCAATCTAAAGGCACCCAAAGTGAGCAACAAACTGAAGCTCCCTACCAATTGTCAGCCATCTAGCAAAGGGCTGTTGAATCAAAAGAAGCAAACAATCTATGGATAGCTTCTCAAGATAAAAATTATGGACTGTTGTTCGGGACTTTCGATACTCACAGAGAATGTTCTATCTACCATAAAAGAGGAGTTAAGGCAGTATTCATCCAAAAGGCACAAAGGTGATTGGAAGACCTAAGAAGAACATAAGATCCTAGGATTGGTAGGATAGGTGGGAATATGAATACCTCAAGTGGTGATAGAGAACAGACAGGTTCCTGATGTAGGACAGGGGCCTTTAGAACCAAATGGGTAGAGTGAATTGTTTAAGAGTCTGAGGAAATAATAGAATATTTATGTGTATTTATTTGCTGTACATGATTTGTATTGCCAGAGTCTTAAGATGTGAGTGATGAAGGTGTGATTAATTTTAACTCTGCTCTGCATCTATTTAAAAAAATCTCTCAACAACTTGAAAATATGTCCATTGGTTTATTGCCATATTTTCCAAGAAAAGAGAAAGAGGGAAAGAAAGATGGCACTGTGTCTGGGGTGGGAACCAGGTGAGAAGGGAAGGGATTATCAGACAGGCAGAGAAATGGAAAAGCAGCAGGCACATCACAGGGAGTCTGCCTTCTGCCAAAGCATTTAAAAATAAACATAAACAACAAAGGCACAGAGGGAATTGAACAGTCTTGAGACACATTGTATTCCTTTAATTTGGGACATTTACCCTTGCTACAAACTAATTGAATTTCCCATGCTCCATTTAGTATTTTTTAAACGAGCATTGGCAAAGCCAAAAGGTCCCAGAAATGCACGATTTTTTGGCTTTGTCAATGTTAATATCTTTTAGCCAAGAGCACACAATTTAAGTGTGTAAGTAAGATTTTGGAATGGCACAGAAGTGACTTTCTTCTATATAAAACCTGTCTGGGTCTAAAGAGGATGCTAGAGGGTGTAAAAATATATTTTAGTCCATATAACTTCCAAGTCAGATGGCCAATGGTGTGGTATTCAGGTACACTAATTGCAAAGACAAAGCAACATTTTTGGTACACCACAGACTTCTAATTTTAGGTGCAAAAAGATAACATATTAAAAGTGAGACGTGTGTCAGCTGGAAATTTTGAACTGTCCCATTACAAGAGACTCTGGTAAATTGCTGTTGAGAATAAACCCACAAAGGAGTAGTATGCACTGACTTTGCAGCAGCGCCGGGATCTGTCTGTGTGTCTCTAACAAGACCTGGCATGCGAGTAAGGGCGCCTCACGTTGTGCCATCTTCCCACTCGATCTACTTCCCATCCTGTTCACGCTTTCTGTTCTGTAAATCATTTTAGTAGACTGTAAAAAAGCAAGGGAACCCTTGTTATTGTCAGTATGCAGTGCAGGATCAGCTCAGAAGGGGCCGCTGTGAGCCAGGGGGATGTATGTCCATCTGAAAACGTAAACAGAAAATAACAAGCACTTGTAAAAAAAAACAGAAATGGAAAAAGGTTGCTAGTGGTCACGTGACATACTCCCTTACTGGCAATTTCTAGCACTGAGCATACGCTGTCATAGTCATTCTAACACACCAGCGATAGTACTTAAAGTATATACTAATTATTTACTGAAGCTATTAAATGTTAAAACAAAAAAAAGCTTACATGAGTGGGCTTGTACTGTGTCATCTCAAATACTCCGCATAGCGTATGCTGAAAACAGCTCATCCACTCGCATCTCACATGTGCACATGACAACTAATTCCCACAAAATGTAGGTATTCTAAAGAAATGGAGAAAACACTCACAGCCTGATTCATGAAAACCGGAATCTGCGATTCTCAAATAGCGAAAAATAGCGATTCGCTATTGAGAAATCGCAGATCAGAATTCATGATGTTTTGCGATTATAAAATGCGATTCGCACGCGGCCGCAAAATCCTTTTGCGATTATCGATAATCGCAGAAAAATTGCTATTTCCGGCTACATCCGTGTCGGGATCGCGATATCGCAAATAGCGATATCGCTAATTGCGAGATCGTAAAATCGCGAGATCGGGAAAACGGGAAGTCGCATTTCGAGCCCAGTGATGACATCACAACCAGGAAGCAGCCAGTTCCCACCCCCATTCACCACAGAGAGGCAGCCCTCGAGTCAGCAACTGGGAGAGCTCCTGCTATTCTTTTTGGATTCCAACTCTGAAACAACAGTGCTGCAATGTCTGAGGAAGCTGTTCCTGGGCCCAGCAACACCACAGGGCGCAAGAGGAAGTTAACATTTTCCGAACAGGAGCTGGAGCATTTGATAGAAGGGGTGGTGGCCAACCACTCCAAACTGTTTGGCAAGGACTCTAGGAGGGTGCCGGAGCAGGAAAAAAGGAGGATCTGGCAGGGAATAGCGTCCACAGTGAACTCTGTGGGTGTGGCTGATAGGTTATGTTATGTTATGTTATGTTATGTTATTTTATTTTATAAAGCGCAACGGATGCCGCAGCCAAGAGGCGTCCCGGCGCTTAGGAAATGGTAAAAAACACAACACGGAAATTAATACAACCAGAGAAGAGAGCTAAACAGTAGAAAATAAGAAGGTCTTCAAGGCTTTTCTGAACGGGAGCAGATCAGGAATAGAGCGAAGAGAGGCAGGCAGGGAGTTCCAGAGAGCTGCTGCCATCACAGAGAAAGAGCGTCCGCCCATCCTTGCTTTCCTAAAACGTGGCACTACAGCAAGGTTTGTCCCTGAGGATAGAAGGACTCTGGAAGGCACATAATGACAAATTAATTGTGACAAAATGGGGGGAGAAGCCAGCTTCAGGATTTTAAAAGTTAAACAAAGGGTTTTAAATTTGATTCTTTGCCCGACGGGCAGCCAGTGAAGATCCTGGATAGTACGGCGTACAGAGACAAACTTCGGAAGGCCAACCAACATCCTGGCAGCCGCATTTTGCACCCGCTGAAGTCGAACTAATTCTGCTTGATTGGCGCCCAGGAACAGAGAGCTGGCATAGTCTAGTCTAGCCAAGACCGTGGCCTGGACAATGATCTGTCTCGTGTCAGCATCGAAAAACTTAAAAATAGGTCGCAAACACCGCAGGGCACCGAAACAAGTACCGGCAACCCGTTTAGTGTGGGCGGTGAATGAAAGTTTATCATCCAACCACACCCCAAGGTTCCTGACTTCAGCCACTGGGGTGGGAGCAGGGCCCAATTCAGATGGCCACCACTGATCGCCCCAAAGCTCGCTTTCCCTACCAAAAATAATAACCTCGGTTTTAGAGGCGTTCAGTTGGAGGCGATTGTTTGCCATCCAGCCCGCCACAGCTTTTAACGCGGACTGAAAAGTGGCAGCATCCATGTTGGACTCTCCATTAAGTGCCACCGCCAACTGCGTGTCATCGGCGTATGACACCATGGAGAGACCAAAACTATGGGCAACCTCAGCCAACGGTTGAACATATAAATTAAATAAGGTAGGGCTTAGGGCCGACCCCTGCGGGACACCCTGCGAGATCGGGCGAGGAGCAGAAACAAAAGGGGGAGTGGATACTTTAAAAGTTCGATCAGTGAGGAAAGATCGAAACCACTCGAGCGCTCTCTCTCCAACTCCGGCCTCCTCAAGGCGATGGAGGAGGATCTGATGGGACACCGTGTCAAATGCGGCACTGAGATCCAATAGGATCAGTGCCGCCGTTTGACCTTGGTCCAACATCTTCCTGATGTTCTCCACCACTGCTAGAAGAGCCGTTTCGGTACTGTGACCCGCACGGAACCCATTCTGCGAATTATCCAGTATTTTCGCTTCCTGCAGATGGAGTGACAGGATGCGATTAGCATGAGATTCTGCTAATTTCGCTAGCCAAGGAAGCAGGGAAATCGGCCGATAATGTTCCGATTTAGTGGGATCAAGGGCCGGTTTTTTAAGAATGGGAATAATAGTAGCCTGCTTCCAAGCACTAGGCACACAGCCGGTGTTAAAAGACAGCTCAATGAGACTGTGCATGACCGGATAGCAGCACTCAGCAATTTCCTGAGTGCTGGTATAGGTCACTGGACGAACTAAAAAAACGCTGGTACGACCTCCGAGGTCGTGCCAAAGAGAAGGTGGCTGAGCGCCTTGGAGAGGCATCGGGCACTGGAGGGGGAGGACCTACAGTCCCTCCAAACACAGCCTTGGAGGACCAAGTTGAAGACACACTTGAGAGGGAGGCGTGCATTGGAGTTACGTGTCTGGACTCATCCCGCCCCACCAAAGACATCCAAGGTAAGTGGCATGCGACTGCGACCCTGTCCCCTATGAATGTCCATGACCATATAGCCTCCCATAATGTTCCATAGTCATGCCATTGTTGCACATCAGGTAATGCCCTAAAGCATTGTGGGACATGTAGTGTGGCCACAATGTAGTAGTACCACAATGCAGCCAGACAGGTTCCAAAGTACGCAAAGCCATAGCCAGTCAGGGAATGTCACCCAGCATGCATGTAGCAACTGCACGTGTGACAGATACATGCAACTAATGAACGTCCACTTACCCTCACAGGTGGCGCAGACAGCAGCGACAGCGAGAGGCTGCTAATAGATGAGGAGGCCCAGGATGAGGAGGAGGTGCCGCCATATACACAGGCACCAGCCCCTGCCGCAGCAACAACACCAGCAGCCAGGTCCACCAGCAGTGTGCCTCCTGCGTCTGGCGCAGCAACCACTGCCGCAGCCAGGCCCACAACTAGTGTGCCCCCAGCCTCAGCCGCAACAACTACAGCCGCAGCCAGGCCCACAACTAGTTTGCCCCCAGCCTCAGCCGCAACAACTACAGCCGCAGCCAGGCCCACTACCAGTGTGCCTCCAGCCCCTGCCGCACCAGCAACGCCTGCTGTGACACCACCAGCAGCTGGTGCTTCTACATCAGGGCCTGCGACAGCGGCAACACAGTGGCCAGCCACTGTGTCAGGCCAGCAGAGCAGGCGTGGCAGGTCTCGCCAGCAGACCAATGCAGCAATGAGCAGGAGGGGGAATGGACAGCGGCTGGCGCGAATGAGCGTGGAAAGACGCATGCTGCATATACATCAGCTGCAGGCACGCCGGCAAGGGGCCATACAGCTACAGCTGTACAACATTGGGCGCAATGTGGCCGGAGTGGGGGACCGCATGGACCGCATGACGGCGGCCATGGCAGGTGTGGGGGAGGGAATGGCCCACATGACTGCAGCCATGGAGGCCAACACTGCAGCTATAACATCTCAGCGCAACGCAGCACGCCGGCGCCACCGTCAGCTATTGACCCGGCTGACGGCCTACACCAGGTCCAATTATGTTGAAGGCAATGCAACATCACAGTCATCGCGGCGGTCCCTTGCACAGCAGCAGCAGCTCATCCAGTGCTGCGAGGATGTGGCCAGGGTCCTTGAGCACCTGACCACTGCCGTGACAGCACTACACCCTCCTGCTCTACCTGGCACTGTTGGGGGTGATGATGTCAGTGAGGGGACATCGAGCATGAGCAGCCACTCTGCCTCACAAGTAGGGGCACTCAGGCGCAGCACCAGGCCCACGGCAGGTACACGTGCCTTGGAAGAGGATGAGCCTCAGAGGCGCTTGGGTGGTACGCGCAGGAGGCGCAATTGACTTCATATGACTATTTCTGGCACAGGCTGAGTATAAGCCTGCCCTGTCCTTTCACACAGCAGTATGGCGAAATACTGTTACCAATGACAACATTTATAGTGGTAGCATTATTGTGAATGAAACAATAATAATTTATTTTGCAGCACACATTGGCGTTGTGTCATTATTGCATTTTGCATGCATTTGTGATTTGTGGGGTGAGGGTAGAGGGTGCACTAGAAACTGTTCATTGTGATGTGGTTGCGGCGTCTGTGGCCATCAGCTGGGTTCTCTCCGCGTGCATGGCGCGCATGTGCAGGTGGCCGGTCGTCCCCTTCAGATTCACTGCCAGAGATGTCGACAGGTATCCGGCGCTTGGTAGCAATGTTGTGTAGGATAGCACGCACAGCCACAATGCGGCAGCACACTTCAGGACTGTAGTACATGGCCCCACCTGTCTTGTGAAGTATGCGGAATCTGCTCTTCAGTAGCCCAAATGTTCTCTCTATGCAATTCCTTGTGCGTATGTGTGATACGTTGTAACGCCGTTGCTGTGGTGTAGCAGGGTTGAGGTATGGGGTGAGGAGGTATTCATGCAGGGCGTAGCCACTGTCACCTGAATGAGAGGAGCAGAGGGTGAGTGCCTGTGCAGCGCAGCTAGTCATTCGCAATGTGACATTGTGGGCAAAGTGTACTTACCAAGTAGGTGTCCTTCCCCGAAGTCTCCCCTGACCAGTCGTGTGTGGAGGCCGTTGTGGCGGAATATGAATGAGTCATGTGTACTCCCCGGGTACTGTGCCACTATGTCGGTGATGTATGTCTTTGCATTGCAGACCATCTGGATGTTGAGGGAGTGGTAGGACTTGCGATTGCGGTACATGTACTCCGTTCCAGCAGGTGGGCAAATGTGGACATGGGTACAGTCAATGCATCCTACCACGTGTGGGAAACGGGCAACATTGTAGAATTGTAGCTTGGTCTCATCCAATTCCTGTTGGCTGGTGGGAAATTTGATGTGCTGGTGTAGCTGGGTCAGCATTGCGTCAAGGAAACTACGTAGGCAACGGGACATGGTGGGCTGGGATATCCCCCCAGCTACCACAACTATCCCCTGGAAGCTATCAGAGGCCAGGAGGTGCAGGCTGCACAATTCCTGGACATGTGTTGGGACGGCATTGGTCCGCCTTGTTGGGTGCTGCATCAGGGGGTCAAGGTCCTGTATAAGCTTGATGATCATAGCCCCATTCAGCCGGTACTTTGCGTATATTTGCTCTCTGGTCTGGCCCAGCAGGGTGACCCGCTGGCGGAATATCCTCTCCTGGATTCTGCGTCTCCTCCTTGCTGCTCGCTGTAGCCTTCGCCGCCTGACCATGTACATTCCTGGCATTGTGAGACTCCTTCTGCTGTTGCTGCTTCCCCTTAAGTGTGTTTGGTCAGGCCTGCACCAGTTACTGATTGGCCAACGGTTTTTCAAACATTTTTTTCCAATGGGTTTGATGGTTACCACCTGCTTTGGGTTCTCCTTAAATTGCGCCTTGCAAAATGCGATTTTTGGCTTTTTCGCTAATAGCGATTTTTCATGAATACCGATTGCGAGTTATGTGCGAATTCGCTATTATTTTCGCTGATTCCGTGCATTCTCGCTATTTCCGATTCGCTATTGGTATCCTGCCGGCATTCTGCGAATGTTTTAGCGATTTCGCAAATCTGTGTTTGCGATTTCGCATTTTTGATGGTGAATTCCGATTTTGGAAATTGCGCCCGCGATAGCTTTTTCGCAGCTATTGCGGGTGCAATTTTGCTTCATGAATCAACTTACATCCACACACACCCAAAGGCAGATTCTTTCCATGTCATAGCAATCCACAAATTCGACAATGGCTCCTCGCCTGCCACTGCTTCCACAGGTTTCCCATGATCTTTCCATTTTAAAAATACACTGGAAACAGGAACCAGCAGAAACACAATATTGGTGGGTCCATTCAAGACTCCGTCAATGACAGATGTATTGATAACGCAATGACAGTCTGCCCTGAGAAGCAGTGTGTGTTATCTTCCACAGTCTGTCCTCCATCCGATCCTGTCAGCTATGCTCCAGACTTTTAGCTCCCCGATCCTTGCCTTCAGGATGACGGGGAGGTTTGCGGATCGAATGTGCAAAGTGTGGCTGGTCAGCCAGAAGGAAAGGCAGTGAAGACATGCAGAGCCACCTCTCACATGCAGTTGCTCCCCATAGTAAAAAAAATGCACTCTAAAAAGTACTACATTTATATAACATTTCATGGAATAAATTAAGCTAAAAGATAGACAAGAATGTAATTAAATCATCAGTGGGGAGTTGACCGCTAGTTTGATGCATGTTGGTGATAGGAACAAGATTTACAGGTCTGTTTACAGAAACGGAGCTCGGGGTGAGTGAAAACACAAGCACTCTTATGAAGTGTTCTTAAACAAACACAAAAAGTAGTTCCTAAAACAGTTCCTAAAATGGTAGCAGTGGAGGATAATAGTAATTGGTCCAGGCCCTCGGGGCGGGCTAAACACAGAAAAAAGCATGACACATGCATGCCCGGGACAAATGGTGAGAAAGAATATGAGAGAGCTGATGGAGCCAGCGAATGGGAAGCCTATGGGAGGGCTGAAGCCCATATATTGAATATAACAGTCTCTTTGAGACAACGTATGAGCTGTCTAGCCGAGACCTAAAAATCAGTCATGTTAAACTTCCGAGTAAATACTATTGGCCTCCTAAAAACTAATTTCTTCCTATTCTACACTGGATCTCTGACTTCAAAACTCTCAACTGCTCTTTTTCCATCTCTAACTCAGTCAAATCCCTCTGCATCAGCGTTGACCAGAACCTCGGTCTTACTCCACATATAAAATATTCAGCCAAAGGCGCTCTCTTCACACTCCACCATCTCAACAAACTAAACCCTTAACCCCTTCTGTGTTGCGCGGATTTTCCCCCGGTGCTGAACGTTCCATTGGGCCTATGGAACCATGACGGAACAGTTCCGTCATAAGCACAGGCCACCTTATGCTCATGACGGAACCGTTCCGTCATTAGCATGGAAGAGGTTAATTCCTGCTGATGACTTTAAATCAGTGGTAAAACCATTGGTCCTTTCTAGACTCGGCTGCGATAATGCCACTCTCTCTGGAACTCCTAACGTTCACCTAGCCCCTATCAAATCTGTTCTTAACCTTGCTGCCAAGCTTATTACTGACTGTAAGCGGTTTGATCACATCTCCCCATCCTCAAAGACCTTAAACGGCTTCCTATTGAAGGCAGATCCACTTACAAGACTGCTTGCATCACGCACAAAGCCCTCCATCAAACCACTCCATCTTACCTCTCAGATAAACTCCGCAAGGCGGGCTGTGCTAGAACAATGAGGAGCACCAACACTCTCGTCCTAGTCCCGCCCTTATTAAAAAAGAAATCTACACAGTCTCGCTCTTTCTCTGGAAACGCATCCTCTGTATGGAATGCCCTCCCTAAAGAACTGCGTTGCAACCCCTCGTACCCCAGCTTCAAAAAAGACCTCACGCTGCTCCTTCTCAACAAGCACTGGGGTCCCTAATACATTGTCAATGGACACTTATTCTCACCCCTGCCCTGACTGAATGGATCCCCTCTACTTTTGTCTCACCCCCTTTCCCCCCTCCATCACATTCTTTCATTTACGAACACCTCCCCCCCCTTTATTAGCATAGATACCCTTCTTCCACCTTCTTTCTCTTTACCTCCACAGTCGCCCTACATTTTCTCTCCCTCCTCATCCACTAACTAACTTTGCTTTCTTCCACTCCTACTATCTTCGATATTTTGTTAGCCTTATGTTTTCCTAGTTAATTTACCTCATTTAAAATTAACACTGTTTGCCTGGTTTTATGACCTCAATGTATAAAAATTATACTGCAATTCTCTATTACCAAATCCTGTAAAGCACTATGATACTCTTGGGTTCAGCCAGCGCTATAAAACCTTTCAAATAAATAAATAAAAAATACAGTATTAGTATTCCAACTTCCAGCACCCTCCCTACAGCAAGTCGTGTAAATGCATTGCGGTGTAAAGGTCTGAGATGTAACAACATGGTCATTGTAATGACCGTGTTGTAATGGCATGCGTTCTAAACGCATGCGTTGTAACGTGCCATATTCAATTTGATGTGGGTCCTTTAGGGGAGGTCAAATATGAGTCTTGCTGCTGAGTTCTGTATTGTCTGGAATCTCTTCAGGTGCCATGCAGTGATTCCTACGTAGAATGTGTTTCCGTAGTCCAGTCTGCTGGTGAGGAGAGCCTGCGTGAGAGTCCTTATGGTAGTTGCCGGAAGCCACCTGAAGAGCTTGAGGAGCATGCATAGGGTGTGGAAGCAAGTAGATGAGACTGCATTGACTTGCTTCTCCGTGGAAAGCTTGCTATCCATAATGATGCTGAAGTTGCAGACGTGTTCTGTTGGGGGTGTGCCAAGCTTCGTGGGCCACCATATGTCGGTCCATGGTGAGGTATTGTTCCCAAAGATGAGGATTTCTGTTTTTTCGGTATTGAGTTTGAGACAGTTTTCCGTCATGCAGTCCACGATGTTCATCATGCATCTGTAGAAGTTAGCTTTAGTGGTGGGGGGATCTTCATGTAGTGAGAGGATGAGCTGTGTGTTGTCGGCGTAGAAGATGATATGGAGTCCGTGTGATCTGACAGTAGTGGCAAGGGCAGTCATGTAGGTGCTGAAGAGGGTCAGGCCGAGGGACGATCCTTGGGGGACTCCTCAGGTGATCTTCCGCTATGAGGTGATCCATTTGAGGACGTTTCTTTGAATCCCGATTTGGTGGAGTCTATTGATCAGGATGTGGTGTCAAAGGTGGCCCCATGGTCCAGGAGGGCTCTGTTGTCATCTGTGGCTGTGATCAGGGCTGTCTCGGTTCTGTGGTTAGCTTGAAATCCAGATTGGGAGGGGTCCAGGAGGCTGTGGTCTTGTTGGTGTTGGATGTGTTGCTGGTTTATCACTTTCTCGAGGACTTTTGTTGGCCAGTGCAGTTCAGTATAAGTTCTCTTAATCATGGGTCACTGAGTTGGCTAACTTCTTTACTTTAAAAATCAAACAGATCCAAGACTCTTTTTCCCCCTCTGGCCTTATCTCAGATCTCATCGATAGTAATCCTTCAACCTCATCCACTGAATCCAGTCCTGTCTTATCGGAGTTTCCAGCTATGTCTACATCTACCTCTCTAGATCTCCTTCTCAGTCAGGCTCCCCATTGGACCCGTGTCCTGCGACCTTTCTAGCCAGTACCGCCAAGATTCTGAACCCTTTAATAAATCCTGTTCTCAATCTATCCCTGACAAGCGGCACTGTCCCCCCTGCCTGGAAAAGGGCAATGGTTGTACCACTTCTGAAAAAGCCTGGTCTTGACCCTGAGAAGCATGTAAACTACAGGCCAATATCTCTTTTACCCAGTTTAGCAAAGATTGTGGAAAAGCACGTCCACTCTGTGCTCTCCACTTTCCTGGAAGATCATGGTCTACTCCACCCCACCTAGTCAGGCTTCCGCTCCAATCTGAGCACCGAGACCGCTCTCTTGGAAGTAAATGAAGCCATCAAGGAAGTTCTTGACTCAAGTGGAAGAGCTATGCTGGTGATGTTAGATCTGTCGGCGGCCTTCGACACCGTCCCCCACGAGGGTCTCTTGAGTAGACTCTATGAGATCGGCCTCAGAGGGACGATGTTGAGCTGGCTTAGATCCTATCGAGCGGGCCGTCGACAGGTGGTCTGGGCCCCCCCGCACTCTGCCGAAGTGCCGCTGTTGGAGGTCGGAGTCCCTCAAGGGTCGGTGCTTAGCCCGACTCTTTTTAACATCTTTATGACTCCATTGGCGGTACTGGCGGAGTCTCTTGGTGCCCAGATCATATCATACTCTGACGACACCCAGCTTCTCTTCACCTGTAAAAAGGGTGCGGAGTTTGACGGAGAGAGCATCCGTGGTTGCCTTGGGGCTGTCTTCGACTGGTTTCAGCGAAGCAGCCTCAAGTGCAACCCTGATAAATCGGAGGTGCTCTTCTTTGGTTGTCAGGTAGACCCACCTTGGCAGGACTGGTGGCCGGTGAGTATGTCTCCTCCGTCATCTTCCTCCTCGGTGGCCAAAAATCTTGGGGTTAAAATCGATAACAATCTTTCTTTGAAATCTCAGATAACAGGCCTCACCGGTACATGCTTCGGTCTCCTGAAAATGCTGCGCAAATTCCTCCCTCTGCTTCCTCTGGTCCATAGGAGGTTAACGGTACAGGCCTTAATTTGTTCTAGGCTCGACTATTCTAATATTCTTTACTTGGGTCTTCCGGACTACCTTCTGCAAAAACTTCAAGTGGTCCAAAACTCTGCGGCGAGGGCCATTTTTGGCCTCCCCCGCCATGCTAGAGCATCGGAGCTGCTACTCTCCTTTCACTGGCTTCCTGTCAGGAAGCGGATTGTCTTCAAGGCACTTACATTGGCCCATAAGGCACTCCATTCGGTTGGGGCCAACTACATTCAGAAACGGCTTACTTTTTATAAGCCTACTAGATCCCTTAGATCTGAATCTCTCGCTCTGGCTACTGTCCCAATCATTAGAAAAGCTAGGATAGGTGGCCGTTCTTTTAAACATCTCGCCCCCAAGTTGTGGAACTCCCTCCCCTTGGATCTCCGTTGCACTCCTAATTTGCTGGCCTTTAGAAAGGGCCTGAAAACTTGGCTTTATAGTCAATAACTGGTTTGTTTTCCGTTTCTTTTACTCTCTTTTTCAGCTATGGGTCAGAAAGCGCCGGGACACTCCTTGGAGTAGCCGAGCGCTATATAAGACACCCATAACATGTAACAAAGGGGAGTAGAGAGGTGGGCAGGTAGTTCTTCATTTTGGATGGGTCGGCGGATGATTTTTACAGGAGGGGCCTCACTTTAGCGTATTTCAAATCCATCAATTACCCTGAAGCTGTACCTCTAAGGTGCATGGCTGCAATGGTATTCGCAACAGCTCTCCTGGGGATCTTTTCAAGGGCCAGAATTTCAAGGATGGTAATTTCTGATGGGGAACCAACTTCATCTCTTCTAACATGAAAGGGGTGTGGGAGTAAGCTAGTGTGACATGGCACTTCTCCACAGCATACCACCCACAAACCAATGGTTTTGTTGAGCAGTTTAATAAAACACTGAAGAGCATGATGGGAACTCTGCTGAAGAACCTCAGGAGGAAGTTGGATCTTCTCCTGTCAAGTCTATTTTTCCCTACTGAGAGATTCCACAAAAGGGAATAGGGTTCAGCCCCTTTGGGCTTCTGTATGGACACCCGGTACGGGGTCCACTCATCTTAGTCAGAGAGGGAAGAAAAGAAAACTCAGAGTCTCCAAAGAAGGATATAGTGGACTTATGTGGCCAGAGGAAGTTTGTTGGACTTGGCCACTTTTCCCAAAAATTTTCGCTTTTCGCCCCCCCTAATGTAGGATATCTCCCCCATGGTAAAGGTTACTGAATAGGCCATGTGAGGTATGAGAAGCCCTGTGTAATGTTAAATGCAATGCAATGGTGTGTACATTTATTTCCCCCCATTGTAAACATGTACCCTGGTGAAATGCTGCATTTGTGTTTTGCATTTGAAATGGCTGCCATGGCTGGGCGTTGTGCCACCTGACTGCAGTAGGTTAGCGGTCTAGTCATTAGGTACCCAGTCACCCCAGCATTTGGAGGGAAAGTCTGGCACCCAGGGTGCTCTACTCCTCCCCCTGAGCCAGTTAGAACTAGTCCACCTGAAAATTCTATAGGCGTCCAGCCTTTCTGGTATAGGTAGAGCAGTAGAGTTGTCGTGTGAGACAGAGCTGGGACAGGAATGTGAGGGGACCTGCTGCCAGGGGATACCGCCACTTGGGCCTGTGTGCTGGACCCTGCACCCATCTAGGACCCCCCTACTGCCCCCAGGGCTTGTAAAGCCCCACTTCAGGAGTTTAGGCTGCTGTGTAGGAGGAAGGCCACGCTGCAGTGGGGATGGTGAAAGCCTACCACCCTGCTTTGATGATGCCCCCACTAACTGCTGACCTGGCCCAGTAGTACCTACTGCTCTGTCCCCCGGACCCCTGAAGAAGCAGGGCCCCCCTAGGTCCCTGAATCTGCCGGGACCCTGCGCCGCGCAAGCGCTGTGCAAAGAAGCGCCTAGAAGGGAAGGAGCATCTTGGACCCCCCACCTCCCAGGAGGTGAGGAGTGTTACCCCGGGGCTTGCTGCTGAGACTGTCCGCCCCTCTTGCAGTGTGTGCCTGGAAGTGCTGGCCTGCAGAAGACTGCTTGTGTCACAAGAGCGCTGTGAACAAGACTGCCCTTCTGATTGCCTGCCAAGCGCTATAATCTGAGAAGAGCTGGCCTGTTAAAGGACTGCCCTGCTGATTGCCTGCAAGCGCTATAATCTGGGAAGCGCTGGCCTGTTAAAGAACTGAATTGCTGAGTGCCTGCTAAGCACTATAATCGTGGAAGCGCTGTGCTGCAGAAGCCCTGGGTGGTCATAAACTGCCTGAACTGTACTGCCTGCTGCTGGCCTGAGCGCTGTCAGCGCTGTTGTGACTGCCCCCAAAGCGCCGCTGTGTACTCTAAGCGCTGTACCTGCTGAGTGCCGTGTTGGGAGGAATGTGCTCTCAAGGAGCTGTGGCACCTGTATGCAGAGTTGTTCAAGGAGGGAGCCTACCCCTCATTGCCCCCGGGACTAGTGTTTGGCTGCCACGGATGCCGTCCTGCCCCCTGGAGGTTAATGGTCTTCTGACCTACTGATTTTGCTGAGGCACCAGGTTGTTAGCTGTGCCCACTCAAGGTAATGTTGCCCCTGCACCAGTATGCCTACGGTTTTGATGCCTAGTGTTTTCATGTTACCTGTCCAGCTGTGATGCTCTTGCGTCTAATGTTGATGCCCACCGGTCTATGTTGGATGGAAGTGCTTTTGTGACTAAAGTGTTCCCTGCCTCAGGATTTAGGCCCAGGCCTGTTATTACATTTGCATGCCTATGCCAGTTGTTAATGTCAGGTGCCACCTGTTTCTTTTCACAGGAGACGCAGATGCAGGCCCTGTTGTGTGGCTATGCCTTCATACCTAAGTGTATTTTATGTCTAATGCTTTAGTTTACGCCTACAGCTTACTTCTAGGTGAGGCCAAGGATTAAGGTCTGAGTTTGCCCTGCAATATTGATCCTATGTTTTATGCATTTCCTGACATTCTTTTTATTTCAGCTGGACACTAATGGGCTTCCTTAACCCTTTTTCTTACTTCTCCCATTTTTTCTTGTAAATAATACCCCTGGTATACTTGGCTCTGGCGCCAGTTGGCGCCCCATTGTGATTACTGCTGTTATTGTGTTTTATCTTTGCAGGTTGGAGATAATACAAGACTTATTCTTTTTCCAACCAGAAGCAGTGTTCTGTCTCTTTTGTGGTGTGCCTGGTGTGTCGTCTGTGGGTACTGCGTGAATGCTTTCCACATGTCCTCTGAAGTTTGGCCTGCCCGCTCTGCTCCATGCTACCCCCTGTAGAATTGGTGACCCCATTTCTAACAAAGTTGATGGTGCAATACAGGAGTCAGGCAAAGGAAAACATTCAGCAGGGTACCCAAGTGCTGATAGAGAAATGGTATGACCAGAAAGCTTTGCTGACTGGGTAGCAGGAAGGCCAGTGGGTGTTGGTGATAAAGCCTATTTGTCCAAAAGCTTTGAGGAGAAATGATGTGGGCCACACAAAGTAGTTCAGAACGTTTCTGAGGTAAACTACTTTGTGGACACAGGAGGCACTAGGTAACCTAAAAGGGTGTTCCATGTGAACAGGACCTCGCAGGCCCTGATCGGTGGCCTCATTGTAACCTACTGAAAGACTATACAGTGGATATCATGGCTAAGATGTGTAGAAAGGCTGACCAGGCTGAGGGATGAATTAAGGTGGAAGTTATCAAGATTTTGGACACTTGGGTCATAGAGAGGTCTTGTGTCCTTGAGTAAGTGTCAGGTGTGGCAGTCCTCTGTCTACTTTAGGCACTCTATCGCAGTCATCCTGAAACTATAACTTTGTCCTGGTCTGGCACGACTGGATAACCACTGTTCGCACTTTGTGCTTCTAAGAGCTATGCTTACCGTAAAACTTTGAAATGGCATCTCTCTAGTTCGAGTGGATTTTTGTTGTTTTGGTGTCAAATAATTTATTACATTTCACTCGATTTCTTTCTAAATTGGTGTGGGACTTTGCTTGTGTTATGTTTTTACCTTATTGCTGTTTGTGTACAGTATCAACTTTACACATTGCCTCTAAGTTAATATTGACTGCTTTTGTGCTGAGCTACCAGAGGGTTAAGCACAAGTTAATTTCCTGTTTGTGGCTCACTCTGACAAGGATTGCAGCTGTTGCTTGAGAAGGGCTTGCACCCCCTTAACCAAAAATCCAATTTCTCACAGTTAATGCTCAGTAGTGGACCCAGTACTTGTGTTTGTGCAGTACCATACATTGTGCAGTACCATACATTTGTTTCAATTCTCCTGGTTTGGCCATTTTTTGCTTTTTCCAAATTCACTCCCGTCCTACCTTGCTGTATGTGCCTGTGACTCTACCTGCAAGTATGGAGTTTGTGCTCAGCAACCAAGAGGGCTACACTGCTGCTGAGGTTACAAAATTATGCAGGGAGGACTTCCAGCAAAAAAGGAGCTCCAAGGAGAAGCTCCAAAAGGCCCTCAGGGCTGGGAGGAGCCTAATCAGTTGCATGCCACAGAAGAGGAGGAGGAGGCCATTGTGGAACAAGAAGAGGACCTGGGCACAGGTCCTGGGCTGCAGCCTCCTGGAAAGGGGAACACTTGCCCATAGGTAGGGAAATTCCTACCACGCCAGGTAGCATTGTGTCTTCCAACGATTTGCCCCCAGAAGAGGTAGGGGACAGAAGGGCTGAAAGAGAGCTCAAGTTGCAACTAGCTAAATTGAAATTGGAGGCAACGAAGATGAGGCTGCTGCCAAGAGGGGTCTTGAAGAAAGGAAAATGGCCCTGGAGCAGAAACTGGCACAGGAAAATAAGGCGGAGAGCCCTGGAAGAAAAAAAGATCTTATTGGCTCGGGAAGTGAGTTTTAGGGAGCTGAACCTGAAGGCCAAACAAAGCACAAGGTCCAGCAACAATGGTGGCAGCGAAACCACAGTGTCCCATGAGGAAAGGAGAGTCCACATAACTAAAGAATTTAGGGGCATATTTATCATTATGTTACCCAGCAAGTCCAAGCCCTTGGTCACGCCCACTATCGAGAGGCCACGCCCCCCACCCCCTACTTCAATGAGTGCCTACCGGATGCGCAGCGGACGAGCGCAGCGGGCGCGCCAAAGGCGCGCCTAAGGCAAACCCGTCTGCGCCCGTCAGCGGCCCGGAGGTGGACGGAGTGGCGGGAGGGGCTGGCTCAAGGCTCACATATTCGGCGTCGAATCTACTCTTACTTAGAAATAATAAGGATACATGTCGTGTGGTTTTTCCTGGGCGATACAGGGGCAAAAGGCGATGTCAAGGCTGCGGATGGATTCCAGGCAATTCCCCGGTGGGGGGGGGGGCTGCCAGCCCTAAGGCCAATGTTAAATATCTGTGCCTTCTACTTAATACTCGCTCCCTGAGCAGGCGTGCCCTGGATATCCACGAGCTTTTAGCTGTCGAAAAACCTGTTTGCTTAATGCTAACTGAAACGTGGCTGGGGGAGTCCTCCAATTCGGATATTGCGATTGCTATTCCTCCTGATTATGTGATTTTTAGGCACGATAGACTGAACGGGAGGGGTGGATAGGTAGCGATTGTGGTCAGGAGATCTGCCACATGTGTGGTTATCCCTATGGAGACCATTCCTGGCTGCGAATCCCTAGCGTTTTCTATAGCCCTATCCCCCCATCAATCCCTTTCTGGGCTCTTGGTTTACAGACAGCCAGGTCAGCTGGGGTCTTTTCACAAGGAGCTGCAGGTGCTGGCATCAGCACTTTGTTTAAAGACAGAACACGGTATTGTGCTTGGGGACTTTAACATTCATATGGATGTGGGGACGGATGGTGACACGATTAAAATCAATGATGTCACCTCCCCCCATGGCCTCATCCCCCACCTGGCTGTCCCGACTCATAACAAGGGCCACACCCTTGATCAGGTGTTCTCCACCATTCCACTGGACATGGCCAGTCCTGTCCCTGTCCTTGGATCGGACCATTTTCTGATTAGATTTCAGATTTTGGGTACTAATAAGTCATCCTGTGCAATGTCGAGTCATCCTAGGCAGACAGGTCGGGCATATCATCGGGTGACCCCTGAAAGTTTGGCCCAGGCCTGTTTGGATCATCCCTGTCCTCTATCAGGAGATCTAGAGCGGGATCTCGATCTGCTGCAGGAGTGGCTAGTGGAGCGATTAGATGAATTAGCCCCTGAGACTGTTCCCCGGAAAACCTCTAGACGGATTTCTGCTCCTTGGTTTACGGAGGCTTTGGCACTGTCACGGCGCAAGTGTAAGGTAGCAGAGAGGCTTTGGCGCCAGCAGTATGATCCTGGGACCAAGACTTCCTATAGGGCTACCATTAAGGCCTATCATGCGGACATTGTTATCGAAAAGAAGAACTATTTCTCTGCAAGAATTGAGACTGCTTCAAGTTCCTGCAGGGAAATTTTCACTATTGTGAAGGAGTTTATAACTCCTAAAGCAAATGCGTTGCATCATGAGTTCTCAGAGCCATGGGTGATCTCGCTAGCTAGTTTTTTTACCACCAAGATCAAACGGATTCAGGACTCTTTTTCTTCCTTGGGCCCGAGCGATGTTACCATCCCGGTGGACCAGTTGAATCTGACAGATGGACTTGGACCCTTTCT
This sequence comes from Lissotriton vulgaris, assembly GCF_964263255.1. Classification (NCBI taxonomy): domain Eukaryota; kingdom Metazoa; phylum Chordata; class Amphibia; order Caudata; family Salamandridae; genus Lissotriton; species Lissotriton vulgaris. The sequence goes on along the minus strand of NC_141694.1, from coordinate 1,729,149,487 downwards.
TTCAGAATTTCCATCTCTCCTGATCAAGCTTAAGTCAGGGTCACCCTCTGACCCTTGCCCTGCTAAATTTTTGGCTACGGTAGCGGAGGTTCTGAACCTGTTGATTAATCCCATCCTTAACCTGTCACTGACTGGTGGTGTGGTTCCCGCGGTCTGGAAGTAGGCGATGGTTGTGCCTCTCCTTAAAAAGGCGGGTCTAGACCCAGAGCTACATGCCAACTACAGGCCGATCTCCCTCCTGCCTGCTCTGGCAAAGATAGTAGAAAAGCATGTGCACACTGTGCTTTCTACTTACCTTGAAACCCACAGCCTGCTGCACTCCACCCAGTCTGGCTTCCGGTCCAACCTAAGCACCGAGACTGCGCTATTAGAGATCAATGAGGCCGTCAAGGAAGTGCTGGATGCTGGAGGAAGGGCCACGTTGGTAATGTTAGACCTGTCGGCGGCTTTCGACACCGTCCCTCATGAGGGTCTCCTTAGCAGGCTCCATGAGATCGGTCTGAGAGGGACGGTGTTGAGCTGGTTTAGATCTTATTTAGCTGGCAACCGGCAGGTCGTCTGGGCCCCTCCATACTCAGCCGAAGTGCCACCTCTGGAGGTCAGAGTCCCGCAGGGCTTGGTGCTGAGTCCGACTCTCTTTAATATCTTTATGACCCCTCTGGCGGTGCTGGCTGAGTCTTTCGGGGCTCAGATCGTGTCATACGCCGATGACACCCAGCTCCTTTTCACTTGTGGGAAGGGGGCCGAGTTTGACGGAGAGAGAGCATTCGGGGGTGTCTTGGGGCTGTTTTCGAATGGTTTCAGCGAAACAGCCTCAAGTGCAACCCAGATAAATCAGAGGTGCTCTTCTTCGGGTGTCAGTCTGACCTGAGCTGGAAGGATTGGTGGCCGGTGAACATGTTCCCCCCCCCGCGTCTTCTTCTCTTGTTGCCAAGAACTTGGGGGTTAAGATTGACACGGGCCTGTCGCTTAAGTCCCAGATCCTTGGATTGGCCGGCACGTGTTATGGCCTCCTTAAAATGCTGCGTAAGTTCCTTCCCCTGCTCCCGCTGGCGCATAGGAAGACTACGGTCCAGGCCCTTATTGGCTCACGGTTGGACTACTCGAATGTCCTATATTTGGGGTTACCCAAATACCTACTCCAAAGACTCCAGGTGGTCCACAACTCGGCGGCATGGGCCATTTTTGGCCTACACCGCCGAGCGAGAGCCTTGGACCTTTTACACTCCCTTCATTGGCTGCCTATTCGTAAGCGGATTGTTTTTAAAGCACTTACGCTGGCGCATAAGGCACTCCATGCTGTGGGTGCTGAATATATCCTGAAACAACTTGTTTTCTATAAACCAACCAGATCCTTAAGATCGGAATCTCTCGGCCTTGCCGTTGTCCCTGCTGTTAGGAAAGAAAGGGTGGGGGGACGCTCCTTCAAACGCTTGGCGCCCCAGTTATGGAACACCCTCCCTCTGTCGCTCCGCTGCACTTAATTCAGGGTCACCCTCTGACCCTTGCCCTGCTAGATTTTTGGCTAGGGTAGCGGAGGTTCTGAACCCGTTGATTAATCCCATCCTTTTTTTTTTTGTGAACCTTTATTCGTATTGCAATCAAATACAGGTACGGGCCTACAACCCTTTCGGCCGGCCGCGAAACAAGGTAAAAAGGTAGCAATCAATACGAAGAATCAGAGCAGTGCAAAAGCCGGAACGACATGTACACAGGAAACAACACGTGGGCATACGGTCAGGTCCGAAATCAGGATTACAGAGGTTCATTTTACTATAAGGAACTGAAGAAGTGCCATACAATCACACGTGGTCCTACAACTCAGCACGCAAATCAGGATATCCACAATGAATATAAACTCAGACGAAGTAGTGAGGTTACAGCATATAAATCAGGAGAGACATTGGCACAAATCCGATGAAGAGCAATCCCCAACCCCACCCCTCAAAGCAGTACACGTTACAGGAACCACGAATGAAGACGACACTATAGAAAAAGACGAAGACTAAAGGGCCATGGAAACAAAAAATGGACAAACCCCACCCCCCTACCCCCACCCTGCACACCCGCGGAAGGCCAAGGCCTACCCCCCCAGCCGTGCCTGTCGCCCTAATGGAACCCGAAATTTAGAAAGAGAAAGAGAAAAGACAAAGAGCATAGATGGAGGAGGGCCCTCAAAATCGCCACCCGGCCCCGCCCATCACCCCTGCACGTGGAGGAAGTCCAAAAGCAAAATGGAACATCGCGGAGAGCGTCAAGTACCAAGCACATCAAAAATACAACCCCAGTACAAACACACCCAAAGCACTATCAGATAACGTGAGGGCCACCGAAACCTAAAATGCATCACCCCTGGCCTCGTCTATCAACGGAACCACCCAATGATCCCTTGTCAATCGAGTTACAGTACTTTTTGGAGGATCTGAAGGATCCAAGCGAATCAGTCCCGAGTAATACCAAAAAAGGGTTTAGCAGTTCGAGTCCATCCAGTCGTGTGCAGCCGAAGTCCAAGGGCGGCAATATCACGCCCGCGGGTGCCACAAAGTCCAAGCACAGCAATACCATCCATGAAGTGGAAATATCACTGTCCGGCGAATGCCGCGGTGTTGTTGAGGCGGCCCAAAAAGGAGAACAGCAGCGCGTCCCTAGGATCAGGATAGGCATGTGTCCCAAAGAGGCACTCACGTGTGCATCCTTGCTGTCCAGGGAGGACGAAGCAACCAGGTCTCTCGGTAGTTCACGGAATCCAGGCGGGTCCAGAGTCCTCCCCAAGGAAGTAGAAACGGGCACCGAGGCACTCCATTGAAATCGGACTACGTCCGCACTGGGCGATGAAACAACAATGGCGGCCATTTTTCGGTCCAGGTCCCAAACATTGCAAATCAGGGACTCGCGCAGCTCCGTTAGGGCGGCCAGGACATCTTTGGGCGTGGGCTCCATTGTGCGCCGCAAGCATCCCACGTCCATGTCTACGGCAGCCATCCGATCGGGACATGGTCCTTGATGAGGGGTGTCAGCCGCCATCTTCGTCAGTTCGGCCCCGTCCCACTGCACCTCACTGTGGGGACCGACCCCAGCACAGGGCGCTGCTAAGTGTACGCCCGGAACACAAAGTTATGAGGCGGGTTCCCCAGGGAGAGCCACCAAAAGGCTAAACAAATGACCCTGCCACTCCCTGGGGGCTGCCCGCCTGTCTCGGGGGCGATCCTTGGTTACGTCCGGGCACGGAGTCCGAAGAGGGGGGCCAGGAGTCACGCACCCCGCTCAACTCCAGTAAGCCTCTCGGCCCCCAAGGCTCTTCGACAAGGGACCTGGCTGATGCTGCTTTCAGCGGCACTCCGAGACAACGGCACCCTCCGACCGACTCCACATCACCAGAGGCGGCCGCTGTAGTTGCAGTCGCCGCCGGCCGCCCGTTGCAATCGACACCCCGGCTTCGTCACTGCACGGGCCGCTGAGCAATGGGTGGGGAATTCTCCGGCTTCACATCACGCAGGAATCTCAGGAGCAGGTGGTAAGTGAAAACTCCCCTTCTTTTATCGAACTATACCTTTGTAGTTCAGAACGAACAACAGGATGGGCATGCAGGGAGAGAGCGCTCACGGAGCCGAGCGGCTATGCGGCCATTTCGGTTGCTGGCTTGGCTCCTCCCCCCGATTAATCCCATCCTTAACCTGTCACTGACTAGTGGTGTGGTTCCCGCGGTCTGGAAGCAGGCGATGGTTGTGCCTCTCCTTAAAAAGGCGGGTCTAGAACCCGAGCTACATGCCAACTACAGGCCGATCTCCCTCCTGCCTGCTCTGGCAAAGATAGTAAAAAAGCATGTGCACACTGTGCTTTCTACATTCCTTGAAACCCACAGCCTGCTGCACTCCACCCAGTCTGGCTTCCGGTCCAACCTGAGCACCGAGACGGCGCTATTAGAGATCAATGAGGCCGTCAAGGAAGTGCTGGATGCTGGAGGAAGGGCCATGTTGGTAATGTTAGACCTGTCGGTGGCTTTCGACAACGTCCCTCATGAGGGTCTCCTTAGCAGGCTCCATGAGATCGGTCTGAGAGGGACGGTGTTGTGCTGGTTTAGATCTTATTTAGCTGGCCGCAGGCAGGTGGTCTGGGCCCCTCCATACTCAGCCGAAGTGCCGCCTCTGGAGGTCGGAGTTCCGCAGGGCTCGGTACTGAGTCCGACTCTCTTTAATATCTTTATGACCCCTCTGGCGGTGCTGGCTGAGTCTTTCGGGGCTCAGATCGTGTCATACGCCGATGACACTCAGCTCCTTTTCACTTGTGGGAAGGGGGCCGAGTTTGACGGAGAGAGCATCCGGGGGTGTCTTGGGGCTGTTTTCGAATGTTTCAGCGAAACAGCTTCAAGTGCAACCCAGATAAATCAGAGGTGCTCTTCTTTGGGTGTCAGTCTGACCTGAGCTGGAAGGATTGGTGGCCGGTGAACATGTTCCCCGTCGCGTCTTCTTCTCTTGTTGCCAAGAACTTGGGGGTTAAGATTGACACGGGCCTGTCACTTAAGTCCCAGATCCTTGGATTGGCCGGCACGTGTTATGGCCTCCTTAAAATGCTGCGTAAGTTCCTTCCACCGCTCCCGCTGGCGCATAGGAAGACTACGGTCCAGGCCCTTATTGGCTCACGGTTGGACTACTCGAATGTCCTATATTTGGGGTTACCCGAATACCTACTCCAAAGACTCCAGGTGGTCCAAAACTCGGCGGCACGGGCCATTTTTGGCCTACACCGCCGAGCGAGAGCCTCTGACCTTTTACACTCCCTTCATTGGCTGCCTATTCGTAAGCGGATTGTTTTTAAAGCACTTACGCTGGCGCATAAGGCACTCCATGCTGTGGGTGCTGAATATATCCAGAAACGACTTCTTTTCTTTGAACCAACCAAATCCTTAAGATCGGAATCTCTCGGCCTTGCCGTTGTCCCTGCTGTTAGGAAAGCAAGGGTGGGAGGACGCTCCTTCAAACGCTTGGCGCCCCAGTTATGGAACACCCTCCCTCTGTCGCTCCGCTGCACTTCGAATCTGCTGGCCTTTAGAAAGGGTCTGAAGACGTGGCTTTATGGTCAGTAATTTGCTTGCTTGTTTCCTCTTTTCTTCCTGTAGTCTGTTGTGGGTCTGAAAGCGCCGGAACACTCCTCGGAGTAGTGGAGCGCTATATAAGACACCCATTAACATTAACATTATCCTTACTGTGCTGCATGATAGGGCAAGGGCAGGAGTGTGTGATAATTAACACTGTATGGAGCATTCCTGTATTTTTCCCAGCGCTGCTGCACAATGTGCTGCCTAGTGCCAATGCAGGCACTCTTGCACCATGGTGCCCTCAGACCCAGGTCTCTGATCACTTGTGGACCTGAAAAAGGCTCAGATGAAGGATTGCTCTACTGCCTACTACTGGCGGGATTGTCCTTCTACAAGTACTGCCCTGCTGTCTGACTAAGAAAGACTGGACCTGCACCTTGAACCCAGAACAAGAGTGGCTACAAAGGCTAGCTGACTGCCCTCCTGTTCTGAGCTACAGGGACAAAAAAAGGTTCAGAGACCTGTCCTTCATCTGTTCAGCTATCCAGACTCAACGAGACCTGCCTGCTGCTGGCTTCTGCTGGAGTGAGTCCTGATCACCAAGAGGTGCCCCCTAGGTCTTGGACCCACTGGCTGGCATCAGTGTACTCCTTCTGGCCAAACTATGGGTTCTCTTCGAACCAACGCAACTCAATGCATTGAAGCGCAACACAAGAACGCACACTGCAGCACCTCTCTGGCCTCATTGGAACAGACGTAGGACCTTGCATTGTGGCCCTCACAGCACCTCATGACTAGGATTGTGGCTGTTGCTTGAAAAGGGCTCACCGCCACCTTACAACAAGCCATGTGAACTCAACTGGATGACACAGTTAGAGACCATCCAGTAGCCTTTGTTAGCAGATCACTACCCAGATAGCTGAAGTAGGCAGCTATTGACGAGTGTTTTGTCATAGTGTGGGTCTTGCGTAAGTTCGGCCCTTATTTGCTTGGTATTGCTTGTGGTGTAAATGGATCATAAGCTACTGAAATTAATGGCTATGAAGGGAGAGAACCTCAAGTTGACAGGTTTTTTTTTGCAAGAGTTAGACTTTGTGGTGGAGCAGAACCAAATTGAGCCACAGGAATGCTGATGGACTTTCCCACCGATCGGACCACCCAGCCTCTCCAAGTTAGGAGTTGATTCGGGATGTTCTGATCTTGGTGGGGTGTCTGTTGGGATGGAAAAATACCCTTTGTAGTAATGGACACGCACCCCTGATCTGAGTGCCCAGCTGCACTAATGTCGGGATCCCTAATGCTGATTTTTGTTGTCCTAGGGAAGCACTGATCATGTGAGTACGCTAGGACATGTGCTAGCCTCAGATTGGGGTCTTGTTGGACTGGGAATGGCGCCAAGAAGCACTACTCTCATAATGGTAGAACATAACTGCCTTCACCAGGAGTTAAGGAGCACAGTGGTGGCAGAACACAGTGTGGTAATCGGGAGTCAACAGGTCCTTTTTAACATGTGTGACTGGAGTGAGGGCTACATGCTCACTCACTTTTTAAAGTTCTGCTACTGTGTGCTTAACTTACCTCTTTACTTACATTGGTTGTATGTGAAGTGCTGCGCAGCGCAAGACTGGTGACTGAGCTGGATGTTTGTGTGCCTGGGAAGGATACAATATAGGGATAGGGCAGTGCATGCATGTACTGGGTCTATAAGTACCCGTGAGATGCAGTGCGTGCCTTTACTGGGTGTATGCCAGATGCAACACTTGCTGCAAAGGATCCATCACTTAGCAGAGTATTTTGCAAGAGGTTGACTGAGAACGCCATGCACCAATCCTACTGCCTGCTGTGTGTTGCCTGGTGGAAAGAATTCTAGTGCTGCCAGCATTTCAGGAAGGAGGAATGAAAGTGGATCCCTCTGTTGGCCTACAGGGTATCCTTAGTGATGAATGTTTTCTGTGGAACCCACATCAAACTTGTATACTGTCTGGATCTCAAGCTGACTTGTGTCATGGGTTCCGGACAGTTGTTAAGTCCAAGTCCGTCTTGCTCTCATCCTGTGTTTTGGCCTGGTTTCCACCCTCGTGCTGCATAATTTATTGTAGCTGAATAGGAATCAGATATAGCACAATATAGTGGACTAACAGTGCTGCATCCAATGACGGCATACTCAATAATAGAAGTGTGAGCTGCTGCAAGCAACCTGTAAGAGCTTGATAAATCTAAGGCTGTTTGTATTGGCATGGCCCTGTGTGTGAGATGGTTCCTAGACCCTTCTATCGCCCCCCCCCCTACCACCCCTTTCCCGCTTGCCTGTTGCGAACACTTGTATGGGTCTTAAGAATCCTCACTTCCGGCCTCGGCAAGGCAGCGGTGCAGTCGACGGCCGGAAGCGCAGCCACGTCATCAGTACTTCCGGAGGAGGTCGCTTATCAGACGCGACTCCCCGAAGTACGGCGCTTCATTCACTTTTCACGGCGGTTCCTGAAGCCGTATACCGTTCCCTATGTCTGGATCCTGACCGCGCTGTTGCGCTTTGTCTTTCCTAGTGGGTAGCGCAGGAGCGCTTCGCTTGTCATTTCATCGCGCTAAGGAGCGCATTGACATTTCCCTTGTTAGCAGTGCAGGAGCGATTTACCATTCATTTCACTGCGCTAAGGAGCGCATTGACATTTCCTTTGTTAGCAGCGCAGGAGCGCTTTACCTTTCATTTCACAGCGCTAAGGAGTGCATTGACATTTCCCTTATTAGGAGCGCTTTACCTTTCGTTTTTCACCCGCGCTAAGGAGTGCATTGACATTTTCCTTGTGTCCATTTCCAGGAGTACTAGTATTTAGTTTTCCTTGATGGCAGCAGGGCCGCTATACATATGAGGAGGTAAGCTGTGTCCCATATGAGGGTTTGTGATTGCCGAGCAAGAGAATAGTAGTTAATCAGTGTTCCCTTATCCCCCTGTCCAGTTGGTGCCCTGGGACTAATCACGTAATGGACATCCGCCACCGACTACACCCCCAGCATTCCTGCCCTAGACTTTTGGCTGCCATCCTCACTCACATCCTATTCCTGGTTTGTTTTCTATCCAGAACAGGGTAGGGTGTGTGTGGGGGCGATAGTTCGTGTCGTCTCTGCGAGGACTCACCACAAGAAGCAGGTACTTGTGGGGACACCCCCTGACAGTGTGCAGATGTGTGCGAGATTTTATTTTTTTCAACTCAAACAGTGCATGTACTGTGGTTTTGGTATCCATTAATGTTTTGTCCTAGTTTTTGTATTGTTTCACAGTTTGCAGGCCATCAAAGGGGCAGAAATTTGCAAGATTCAGGCTTCGGTTGGTACGCCACTTTGCACCTGTAGCGACAATGGGATGACTGGACTTGTCCGAGAACCGCTCCAGAGACTCTGGGTACAATATAATATTTGAGATACTAATTAATGATTAATATAAGACCTCAAATGCAGCATGGTACTACTACAAATGCACTGAGGAGCTGAACACGTCACAGAAACACAGAAGAGAGGTCACAAACTGATTCCTTTTTTAAATCTCATCAGTTTTCAACTTGAGAAACGCCAAAAAGCCCTCAACTCGGATTAGACAATTGATGAGTGTGAACAATCCAAAGGAAAGGGAATGTATTATCTGTCAACTCTCCACATGAATAGCCACACAAATAATAAACATACTCAACAGGCAATCAGGGCAGGGGCGACAAAAATGGAGATTCAGTTGTGGAGTTTCGAATGTGGAACAGAAATGTGCAATAAATGGAGGAACAGGTTTCCTTGAGCAGTCCCTTTTGTCAGTGAAGTTTTCTGTTTTCAGCAGTTAACTGTGTATCCATGCTAGAGGAAACTGCCCATGTGTGGGAGGAACATTCTGTAGTGCTTTCTGTATCTGGGCATAATGATAATGTTTGGGAAAGGATGTCTGACGTGTTCAGTGAGCTGTTGAAAAGGTCAGGAGAATCCAGGTAGTGTGCCCATTGATAACTTGCATAGATTACCTACAAAGAGGACAAAGGCACGGAAGATACAGTGGGAGTTATCATACAAAAACCTGTAGTCCGAGAGAAGGTTTCAAGTGTAGTGAAAAAAGACAAACAATCTTAAGTTTCTGACAGACAAGTTCAAAAGTTCACTGATTTTTACATGGCGACGATGCAAAGCGAACAGGCCCTGATGGGAATCAAAAAAAATTAGAACGAATGGAGAGACAGGCAATTGTTGGTTTCTCTGCAAATCTCAGACTAACGTAAATGGGAAAGACATATAGTGATGTGAAAAATAAAGTACACCCTCTTAAGATTCTATGCTATTGAAAATGGGCCAAGATTCTGACGTCACTGCAAATACATGCACCTGATATGGTAAACACCGCCTAACTCAGAATGCTGACCACAAACAAACAGCTTTGCAAACGAGTCAGAAAACTCTGAATCATATCCAATGTGTGTGGTGTACTTTTTAAACATCAAAGATGGCAGAAAACTACATCATTTCACAATATACCTTTAAGGAAAGACTGATGAAAATGTGACAAGACAATGTGCAAAGGTACACAGTAAAGTCGCAGAATCATCACGGATTTGTCCCAGAACAGCAATAAATCATGATAGAAAAGCCAACAGAAGAATTGTTTCTGCTGTGGGGTACGGTTACCAAGGCAATGCTGTGCTCTACATAGGCACCCTATTCTCAAAATAAGCAAGAAACGAAGCTTCCCAACTAACCCTTCCCCTCATCCCTCTTTGAACATCCAACACAGTCCGCATGCCACTACTCTCATCAATACTAAATGCCTCACTACAAAATATTACTGTTCTATCTCAATCCAGTACCATAAGCGTGATAACTCGAACGAAGAATTCCAACCCAAGGAACAGCACACAAGACCTTAACAGCTAGTCACAGCTAAACTGTTATCCCTTTCCAAACTCTTCAAATGCTCAGTCCACCACCAGTTAAGTACTTTCTCACCATCTTCTAAACCTGCTCCGACTTGCAAGCAGGAGAAGCTGATGACAATGGAACAAATACACTCACACTACCCGATCCCTGAACATTCTGCGTCAGAGTAGTTGACCTAATATTAAATAGCAACAAACATTGCATGGGAACCAAAGACAGGGCCCTTAGCTGAATAGCTGCATCTTCTAAGACCGGCCTCAAATAGTCCTATTTTCTCAATACTAAGTAATACCTTGCCCCCTCACATTTGGTTCCATACAAAAGTGTTCTCTTTCCGTATTCCATTTCAGTACTTCACCTCCTTATCTTAATTCGGTTCACTTGAGACCACTGCTATACTTGGACAACCCAAATTCTCCTAAGCATTTGGCACAATGCTATACAGTATACCTTTATGATGGACACCCACTCTCCCTGATCGCAAACCTATAAAGCAGTCTATGTGAGTTCACACATATAGTCCTGTGTAAATGTACTTTGGCCTGGACAAAGTACTTGGGAGTACTCTCCGTAGTGAAACGTGTTGGCTGTCTTGCAATCATTAGAAAATCCTTGGTAATACAATTAGTACTGGAAAGGAACAAGCCATTCCACATGGGATTCCAGTCAGTGGTACCTGGAAACGGATCACTACTAAACCCTCCATTTGGAGGTCATTCATAGAAACGATGGCTAGCTTGGGCAAGGTCAGTTCCGAAGCAGAGTGTAATGAAGAAATTCTGACCTCTGTAGCAAAAACTACAATAGAATCCTTCTAGATTACCAGAATAGAAAATATTTGCCATTAACCCTAGGTACATGTTTCATATAAAAGGGAGCACAGGTTTTCTGGAAGTTTGATATGGAATCCTCTCAGGAGAAGGCTAAAGCTTCTGATGAGAACGATGCACTTAATTCAGGAAAGTATTTGCCATAAAAACAGAAAAAGAGTGCAGGAACTTTTTGATAAAGTAGGAGAAGTAAAGAGATGCTATTAATAGTCCAACTCTTTCAGAGCACAATCTAAAATAAGGCAGTATTAGGAATGCAGCACCAAATATGAGAACATGCCCTAATTTTGTTAAATGGTACCAGATGATGTTCCAATTTACTGCTCACAAATTTTGATATATTTTACTTTTATTATGATATAAGCCATATAAATTTAATACAATATTCATAAAAACATTATAATTTATAAGAAAATACTTTGAGGTGGACTGAAACGTAAATAAATATTTCATAATTACATTCAAATGGAATAATTACATTTTTCAAACTTGAGTGTGTAGAAAAGCATTAGGATCAACACATGTATTAGGAAATCAATTAATGTAGTCATCAAGTATAAAAGTGAATACAAATAATCAATAAACCACTTCAATGCAATATTGTTCGATAAAAATCTTGTACAGCAATAGACTTGAACTTGTTGATCAATAACGAAAACCACTCCACACACCATGCTTTTTAATCCCAGAGAGTGCTTTTATCTCACTTCAAGGGCATTTACTATATTCAGCATATCGTGCCAGTTTTAAATCGTTTACTGCAGCATTGTATCATTGAAAAAGATTATAAACAATGTGTTTGCATACATCCTATGCAAAGCGAATGTATCTATTTATACCACTTGATGTGGTCAGTGATAACTGACATTGCTTGTATTATTGTGAGATAGTATGCATCTAATCTTCACTGTTATTTAAACATTTATGCTTCATTGCTGCATTACTTATATTTTTACATTTCAGCACAACAGATTCCCCCCATGTATTCTTGCCAGAGAGCTGGTTCCATATTCATAACAATATTTAACACTGTTCGTAAAACTTTATTTAAAGTGCTCTTCCCCAATAAAAGTAATGAAATTATACAGTAAAATGTACAGGATTAAGGATGGAAACCCTCTGCTATATTGCTACTCATAACCTATCTCCGGAAAATAGCAGGAGGGAAACCCATCAATTACGGCCTACTGATATTCTACGAATGTCCATTGACACACCACTTTTCTTAAGAACTATTCGATTCTAATTGATGTTTTAAATTCTGCCAGATTTAAGGATCAAATACATGTCCTATTTTTACCTCTTTGGGTTAGATTAAAAGTGGGTCGGAAATAAATGCATCTGATAATAGGATGCGTTAAATACCTCAATACTATCTTACATTTTAGGTCACACCTGCCGAAATTTAACAGGAGAAATGAGTACAGTATTTACCTTACCATGCAGATTTTGGTGCGTTAAACACCAAAATCTGCATATTGTTCCCCAAAAACTCTATATAATAGATGTTTTTTATCACCGTTAATAAATAATGTTCCCGGGGTATTGTTAATTATGAGGTGCGATAAATTACACCTTCCTTTGTAAGCAGGCCCTAAGTAGCATTATGTAGACTGCCCTTTATTTTGTGATATTGCCTTGAATCTTTGAAAAACAGGATGAGGTCAGGTGACAACAGATGTCGCGCTAAAATCTAGGACAATCCGAAAAGTGCAAAGAAAAAGGTAGAGTTTTCTTTAACATTGAAACCTTTGCTGTTATGTTGTCTATACACGCACAGCACTTCTAGGCCTACGCTGTCAAGTTCTGTTTCAGGGATTAAACTAAGTCCAAAAAAGAGGAAGCCTAAGAAAAATGCTTATAAAAAACGTTAAAAAATCCTACCTTACCAGTCGTCTTCATTACCACGCCACAATGAGGTATACCTTTACCATCGGAAAGATTCCCTAGTGTTAATCAAACATGTGCATGTGTGTTTAAATCCTCTTAGAATGAACTTTATACTTTTCTTTGTCTATCCCTGGTCATGAGATTACACAAGGCTAATTATGCAAAGATCCAGTGGGGTAGGCATGGCCAGGTACCTGAGGAGTTCCCAGTGGAAAGAGGGGTACGCCAAGGCTGTGCCATGCCGCCAACACGTTTTTCCCTATATATTAATGGTGTAGTAGAGCGCATGTTATCTTCGTATGTCGATGCTCCAATTTTGGATGGTTTGAACACCCCAATATTACTTTTTGCAGACGACACATTGATATTATCTAAAACCCCTAGTGGCCTTCAGCGTGCCCTGAACATTTTTGAGGACTTTTGTAGGGATCGTGGCCTCGAAATAAATGTGGCCAAAACAAAGCTTATGACCTTTAATCCTTACCCCAGCTTCAGAGGGAACTTTTTCTTGGATGGCCAGAAGGTGGAAATAGTATCAGACTTCGTCTATCTGGAAGTTCATATTGACAAGGGTGTTAAGTGGAAGAAACATATGGAACTGGCGGCTCTTAAATTCCGCCAAAATACAGGTGTCGTAAGTGCTGAGCACAAAAAATCACTGACTAGACCAATCAAGCCGTCACTTCAGGTATATGAGGCCAAAGCAGTTAGCTCTGCGCTATATGGCGCTGAGCTTTGGAGCTAGGACAACCTGGTACCACTAACACTCACAGAAAATAAATTTCTCCGAAGCCTTACTGCACTACCTAAAAGTACACCCATGAAGCCGCTACGTTGCGAATTGGGTAGGAAAGCCATATCTGATATGGCCAGATTGCGACCCATTTTATATTGGCGCCGCATCTGGGTCACTACTGAACTCGCACATTACGCAAGGGGCTTCCTGGATGTAATCAACCGGGATAAATTCCACAAGATAGGTTGGTTAGGGGATTTGCGTAGAACTTTGGGGACTTTGGGCTTGAACGAGCTTTGGGAGAAACCAGAGGATGTGCAGTTTTCGGCTAAAGAAATTATAAAAACAAAGTACTGGGAAACAGTAAATCATAGGAACTGGAAGGATGCTGACGCTTCTACTTTGGAGGGCCAGTATCTTGAAGTGAAATTTTGCCCTTCCCTTGAGTCTTACTGGGACATTATACCTAAGCCCCAGGAAAGGAAGTTATACTCCCAGCTCAGGGTGGGGTCCATTCCTATTAGATCGTGAACTGGAAGATGGGCCGGAGGCAACTTTCATATTTGTCCATCTTGTAAAGTCTGAACAGAGTCTATTGCCCATTTACTGTTTGTATGTGCGGCCTACTGTTTACCCCGACGTGTCTGGTTGAGGGCCATGAGCTTGGCACAAGGGATAGCGTTGTGGCCCTTAGAATAATACGTACTAGTTCTTCCCCCACCATCGCTGTGGCTGTTGCGAAATATCTAGGTTGGGCATGTGCAGTTAGAAGAACCTCCCTGGCATAACGATAGGATGCGGAGAGTAATGTAGTCCTTTTTCTGCTCTTCCTATTAGCCATTAAGAATCTGTCTATACATTGGTGTTGTATTTTGCATGAATTTTGTGGTTTACAGTGAATTTTAATGGAAGTCTTGGAGCTTTATTTTTTAACATTCTTGTGATTGTGAATAGGTTTTTAATATTATTGCCATGAATGTACGGTTTTAAGGTGTACTGCTTTTATGAGTTTTTTTACCTCGAATAAAGCATACTTGACTGACTGACTTTTCTTTGTCTTTGAAATCTTTAAATGCCAACACCACCACAGCCAGGAGGAATGGTGGTGTGCAAATACTTTGAAAAGGAAGAAGAGACTGAGGCCCGATTACAAATGGCATGTATTCATGCAGGGTTTTTACCATTACAAGTGGAGCAATGTTCATTGCACCTGGTAACTTCTAAGTACAATAAAGATTGCACCCTTTGTTACATTTCGACAGGTCAAACTTGCAGGAATTTAGCCATGGGAAAACGCCCAGCATTTATTGGCACATGCAGATTTTGGTTCGGTAAGCACATAAAAGGTCATGTTATTCCACAAAAAGTTAGAATATGCAATAATTACCTCATCCAATAAACAGCTCGATGGCGGAATAATTACTGCATCTGGCAGGGGGCCTGCTTGTAATCAGGAGGCCCTATGTGTAATGAAATTAAATAATACATTCATTAACCGCTCACCTCTCTTCAACACTGGTCAGATTAATAAGAGCAAATGTAAACGGGTGCGACAAATGAATAAAACCCCAATGCATAGCATATAATACACAATTGTGCCCTCAACTAAATTCACTGTGTAACAAAAACAAAATTGTAGCTCTTATTGAAACAATCTTTAAATATCCAATACAATGGTCTAAACCATATGAGAGCGACCAGAGGTAAAGAAATCGCCAACTTAATCCCTTGCTCTGACACTAAGAATTGTTAGTCTGAGACTGTTTATGCGATCCCAAGAGATAGATTCTAAATCATCCTCAACACTGAAAATCAAATGGAACAAACATGTATGGCTAGGCAATAGTGGCTTGCTTATTCTAGAAAAACCAGGGCTTGTGAATAAGGCATGTAAACCAACATCTTCTTCCAAGTGTACACTTGCACTGTCAGAAGGAAAAAAAAGGCTGTCAGCACTTGGGACAAATGCTAAAGCTCAATGATTAATAAGGCCTCCCGATCCAAAGGCCTCGATATCCACAATCATACAACTGATGTGGCCATGATGTGATGCTCCCATGGACCGACCATCGTTGCGTCCACTTCACCTACAGAACACCCACCATCCACAGACACCAGCACCTGCTTCCACAAAGAAACTGGACCAAAATCACTGATGACCAGCTCACCTCCTCACTCAACAACTCCACCCCAACCATCGCGGAAAACGACGACCCCAACACAGCAGCCCGAACCCTGCATAGATGGATCTCGGACAGCACCAACACCATAGCCCCCCTCAAGAAAAACAACAATACCCGTGCCAAGAAAGCCAGATGGTTTACCACCGAACTTCGAGAGTCAAGGCGCACATGCCGCCGCCTCGAAAAGACCTGGAGAAACACCAAATCCACAGAAGCCCACAACAACTTCAGAGCCGCCACCAACGCCCACCATCAACTCATCCGAGAAACGAGGAAAAAAGCGATTGAAGACAGAATCTCCACCCACGCACACAACAGCAAGGAACTCTTCAGCATCATCAAGGAGTTCGCCCAACCCACCAGCGAGTCTACCGACATCCCTCCCTCACAAGACCTCTGCGACAAACTCAGCATCTTTTTCCACCACATAATCAAGAGCATCTACGACAACTTCGACGAAGACAACCAACACACTGAACCCTCACCAACCACCCCCGACACCCGGAAACCAGCGATTGATGACTGGACAGCCCTCACCACTGAAGACAATGAAGTCAATCCACTCAGGGGCCCCCACGGACCCCTACCCCCACCACATCTTCAACAGAGCCGCCAACACCATCGCACCTATGCTCTGCCACACCATCAACCGCTCCCTGGTGATAGCCTCGTTCCCCGACGACTGGAAACACGCCGAGGTCAACCCCCTCCTGAAGAAACCCTCAGCGGACCCCACCGACCTCAAAAACTACAGACCCATCTCCCTGCTCCCGTTCCCAGCGAAAGCCATCGAGAAAGCCATCAACAGCCAACTCGCCACATTAATTGAAGAACACAACATCCTCGACTCCTCCCAATCCGGCTTCAGAAAAAAACCACAGTACGGAAACCGCCCTCCTCGCTGCAACAGACGACATCCGCACCTTACTGGACAAAGGAGAAACAGTAGCCCTCATCCTCCTCGACCTATCAGCGGCGTTCGACACAGTCTCCCACCGCACCCTAATACGCAGACTCTACGATGCAGGAATCCAGGACAAGGCCCTCGACTGGATCTGCTCCTTCCTCTCCGGCAGGACGCAGCGGGTCAGACTCCCCCCTTTCCTCTCGGACCCCACACCTACCACCTGCGGAGTCCCCCAGGGCTCCTCCCTCAGCCTGAAGCTCTTCAACGTTTACATGGCTCCACTTGTCCCCATCGTCAGAACCTACGGACTCAACATTGTGTCATACGCAGACGACACCCAGCTCATCCTCTCCCTATCCAACGAGCCCAACACCGCCAGACGAAACTTTCGAGAAAGCACGGAAGCCGTCGCCAAATGGATGAAAAACGGCTGCCTACAACTAAACACCAACAAAACAGAAGTACTCATCATGGGCCCAAACCCGGACGCCTGGAGCGACACCTGGTGGCCCACCGCCCTTGGAAACCCGCCAACCCCCACAGACCACGCACGCAACCTAGAAATCATCCTGGACTCCGAGCTCAAAATGGACCGCCAGATCAACTCTGTCTCATCTTCCTGCTTCCACACCCTCCGCCTCCTTCGTAAGACCTTCAAATGGATCCCCCTCGAACACCGAAAGACAGTCACTCACGCCCTGGTCACCAGCAGACTACTACGGCAACGCACTCTACGCCGGAGTAAACAAAAACCTCATCTGCAAGCTACAGAACATCCAGAACGCCGCCCCAAGACTGGTCCTCAACCTGCCAAAACACTGCCACATCTCCCAGCACCTGCGCACACTCCACTGGCTCCCCGTCGAGGCGAGAATCACCTTTAAGATGCTCACCCACGCACACAAGGCCCTCCACGGCACCGGACCAGCATACCTGAACAGCCGACTCAAATTCCACGCACCCCAAAGGACCCTACGATCAGCCCAGCTCTCCTACGCCGAGGTCCCCCGCACCAGAAAGACCAGATCGGGAGGCCGCTCCTTCTCCTTCCTCGCGGCCAAAGCATGGAACGCCCTTCCGCTCCACCTCAGACAGACAACATCGCTCCCCATCTTCGCAAGAAACCTCAAAACCTGGCTCTTCGACAGACCCCCTCCTTGATGGAATGGAACCTGCACCCCCCTCCCCCCCCACCCCTAGCGCCTCGAGACCCTCACGGGTGAGTAGTCGCACTTTAACAAACTCCTGATTGATTGATTGATGTGCCGCTATAAAAGGAGTTTACAGGACAGTATATTCCAAGGAACATTCTTCAGTGGTGCAAACAGATTGTTATGAAGAGATTCAACAACACCAGGATAAAAAAATTGTAGTAGTGAGAAAAGTGCATCAGTGACCTGCATATTTTCTGAGATTCATAAATGGCATAAATAATGTACGCTAGACCATGAGAATTGCAACAGCCAGCCCACTGGCAAAACTCTCAGAAAGAACCTACACTATTAATAGAGATCACAAAATAATGGTTTAAACTATTTCTAAATTTAAACCCAATGTAGAGCATAATCCTTCAAAGTGGAACCTCTCCAACACTGCTCGACCACAATTCAAGACAAACTTAGGTCAGTAATCTAAACTTTCAACCTCTAATGCGGTGAGTAAAGGAGACTTGTTGCTCGAGATGAGTGCAAAGTATGTCCGAGATGACCACAGGAACAGAGATATTAACTATGCCTTCAACTCGCACCATCTGTCTCAATGGTAGGACTGTTAACACAAAAACAGTTGGATCAAAAACGGACCAGTAAGAAATGTATATTGCTTCTCTTCTGATCTTCATACGTATCTACACATGAAGGGAAAGGCATTGACTATCCCCTTCGGACAAGAGAATAAAAAGGAATCTATCCTCCATGCAAGACTTTCCAGAGATCAGAAGCAAAAACGTAGAGCAAGGGAATTATCCAGAACATCAAAAAAACGTCCAGTATGGGGCCACTGAACATATTTTAGACCTTCTAGTATCGCTAACAAGAGAGGCAGAAGTTGTAGCTACAGGAAAACCCTGTTCAGGACAAACATGCCCTAACACTATGCCCCCACTCGCTTCACCATGCCGCTAGACAACACATAGTCTGCTGAGACAATTCAGGGTTACTACAGGTATGTATTTAAAAGATAAACAATAACACAACTATCCGACCGGGTGTTCGTAGAGGCGAGCTCATCGTGGCCACTGTAGAAATTACTTGTGCTATTTGAACAGTCAAGTAATTGGGGATAAATGAAGAGTAGAGAAATAGTGATGATCGAGAAGTCAATATAAAGAACAATCTCACAGCAAGACTAAAAGGTGCTACGTTTGACTGCATATTGGACATATATTGAAAGAGGATCCATGGGAGGACAATGGTCAATAAAATAAACACGATATAAAATATGAATTAAAAACAATATCAACTAGAAATTGATGCTTATGATCAAGGATCCATCTATGAAGATTCACATTAAAATAAAGGACCAATTGGATTAAAAAGCTAGTCCTGCTGATGTCCAGCACAGGCCGAAACGCTTAGACTGTCAAGATTATATGATACTGAACAGATGATGCTGTTTTTGATATTTCTAGAATAAAACTGAACACTTCATTGGAACTAAAACTTGGCCTGCTGATTGTTTTTTGGACATATGTCAATTATTGACTGATCTAATAGTTGATACTGAGAAGACGCTCCTTTTCCATAAGTAGTAGTTTTATTTCAAAGATAATATAAGCCCTAAAACAGTCAACAAAAAAGAAAGAAAAATGCCTTTATTGGGCTAAAATGGAGACGTCTGAAGGTACGAGTATATATAATTTTAGTTATGACTGCGATGGAGAGGCGACAAGAGAGGGTTCCAATTTTAGCCTGGAAAGTCCTGCAGAACAAAGCATTAATCACTTGTGAGTAAAACAAGCATAGTGAGATTGAGCAACTTTTTGTAAAATCAAGATGACCTATTTTCCACAGCTCCAAGTAGACTACAGTACTTCCAGCGGAAAAAGGTTGCATTTTTACTCCAGCACAGTGCTGGCATGAATCCCTTTCCAGAGTGGGAATCATTCACTTCTAGATCTGGTGTTAGTGTAGGGAAAGGGTGATTTCCAAGATCAAAAACAGGAAAAACGGTAAGCATGTGCTATGGGGATCCTATTTCTCAAATATGGAGAACTCCTC
The DNA here is from genome assembly GCF_964263255.1 of Lissotriton vulgaris. Lineage (NCBI taxonomy): Eukaryota > Metazoa > Chordata > Amphibia > Caudata > Salamandridae > Lissotriton > Lissotriton vulgaris. The sequence continues at coordinate 1,729,129,786 of NC_141694.1, read as the reverse complement.
ACAGCTTCATTTGCATTGAAATGGGAACATCACATGACGTTTTCCAAAATCCTGATGGAAAACCCACATCCGGTGGGTTTTTTAATCTTTGTGAATTCTGGAAGATGCTAAATTGTAAAGTCTATATTTTTTACTTACTTTGTGAATTTGCCCCAAAGTTGGCATGTGATAGTTTACTGGTCATGATCTGAATTAGAGAAACACCTTTTTCACTGGGACAAATTTCAACACTAAACTGATGAGAGGGAGTCAGCAATTGAGCCAAAATTAAGAGTGACCAGCAAACTATACAACAACTTCTTCAGTCAAAAGCAAATGTACAGTAGTAAAGTGCTTTAGGTCAAACTACCCACACCACTGATATTCAATCAAAGTTTCAAGCCAGATTAAGGCATAAACACAAGCTGTATGTATCCAATTAATTATTTGTGAATACTAACCTGGGCCTCCATTTAGAAATAATCCCTGATCCATGAGATAATGTCAAGAAGGGGTAGCTAATTTGCTGTAATGGACCCCTCTATTCTTTATAGCATTAGACCCCAGGGGAAGTTAACTAGTGATAAGTTACTTTTGAAATGTTTCAGCTAGCTACCACTAGTGTTTACTTGGTGGTAATCACTGATGAAGTGAATACAATGCGCCATAATGTCACGACTGTTGAAATCTGTGCCAATTGTAAGAATGTGTAAAACCCTGAACAATACATTTTAGTTCCACTGATATCTAAATCAGGAGCTTCCCTAAATGAAACTAAAATGCAAGATACAAACATGCTGGCACCTTCTGGTGGTGCCCGGATCCTGAAGCAATATCTTCTGGATAAACTTTTGGCATTGCTCATGACAGTCTGCAGCTCAAAAGGCCCTGTTCTAGTTATTGCACATTAAAAAGATAGTCTGACCACATGCTTTACAGTAAAATGCAACGTTCAAATTAGACCTTCGTTGGAGAACCCTCACCACCACCAAACAGTTTGACAAAGTGCAGTTAGTTAATGGGATACATCTGAAACTAAAAAGAGTGTGTCATGTGCAACTTTGGAGACACAAATGTAAACAATTAGTTTCATGGTTAATTTGTTATTGTTTTCATTTTTTTACATAAGATTAGCAGTCGTGAAACACCGACACTTCAATCTCATCGGAGCGATAAAAAGGAGAGGGTAAGAGGAAGACAGCATGGACCATTATACATATGATGAAGTTGTACAATTTGGAGTATTGCTACCTCTGTGAGCATAAATAACATGGGTTTATATAGAGTGCAAAGTCGGGAACCGTGAAATTATATTTAAAATTGCCCAATAAATAGATAAGCATTGGAAGTGAAAACTTGTGGTACCAAATCCGTCTTATGTGCTTGACCAATGGTTATGTGGTGGATACCTGCTGTCAAAGAACGAGTTTTAAAACCTCTCTGAAACTCGAAGACATTCTTGAAGCCATGGTCCCCTACATGTTAAGATGATCCTCGTGCACGCAACAATCCTTGCCATTAATTGTTATATGATTGAAAAGTGCAAAAACCCTCTACCAAGAGGATTGTGTTCTAGGTGCAAAAACACAATAGACTCCCTTCACTTTTGAAAAATATGTTTGTTACTAGGCACTACTACTTTCTCGTGGACCATTTGATGTTACATCGCTTTAGTACTTCATTTAGGTTAACCAGGTTCCCAAACCACCAGTTTCTAGTGTGTAAACCAGAATTCTAAATGAAAACTTGACATGTCAATCTAATATCACGTGGCTACAATGAATAGCTTTGCATTCTCAACTGTAATAATATTTGACAGTTTAAGCATTCGTTTATTTTCCTTCAAGTTGAAAAGGGTATCCTTTTAGTGGGGCACTAATCCTGCTGGCACACCGTAGTCCTGACTCTGGCCTTCTCTGAACGGATGTAGATAAAGGATGTGTTCAGAAGGCGGCCTGGCCCGTGCTGGGCACACGACAGTCTCGGCTGTTGTCCTTGATGAGGCTGGCGTTTAGCTTGGCCTCCAGCACCATTTGGTCGAAGGTCCTTGCTTTGATCTGCTCGCGCACCTTCTCCCGCATCTGGAAGGAGGCGCGGGCCACCTTGCGCGCCTCCTCCAGGACGGCCTCCTTCTCTCGCTGCATCTGGTCGCACTTCTGGTCCTTCTTGTGGATGGAGTGCTGCACCTCGCGCCGGTGGCTCTCCTCCTCCTCGTCCACGCGCATCTTCAGGATGTGGTGGGCGCGCTCCTTCAGCAGGTTGACCTCGCGCGCGCGGCCCGCCCGGTCCTGGATGCTCAGCTGGGCCTGCTCCCTCGCCTGCTGGATCTTCAGCTCGCTGAGCTGTACCAGCTGCTGCTTGTGGCGGGTCTCCTCCTGCTGCAGCCGCTCGGCCCGCTCCAGGGCGCGATGGATCTGCTCGTCCTCGCGGGCCGCCCGCTCCTTCAGCTCCCGGTTGCGCTCGCCCGCCGCCTGCTCGTAGGCCTCGTGCGACCGCTGGCTCTTATGCTCGAGGCTGAGGCGGCGCAGTAGCTCCTCCGCGTGGGCCTGGCTCTCCGCCTGCTCCCGCTTGCTTGAATGCCTCAGCCGGACCTCCTCGTTCAGGGCCTTCAACTTCCGGCGCTCCTGGGCCTCGCGCTGAACTTTGGCCTGCAAGGCCCGGCCCATGCGCTGCTGCAGCCGCCTCCCGACCCGCTCCCGCGCCACCTTCCCGGACACCTCTCGCTCCCGCCGCACCCGCTCCAGGCCCCGCCGGCGGTTCTCCGCCTGCTTCTTGATGCGTTCCAGCTCCTGGTGGCGGCGTACCCCTTCCTCCTCCGCGTGCTGCTTCCGGCGGCTCTCTCCTCGCTGCGCCTCGCGCTCGAGCAGGGCGCGCGCCGCCCGATCCTCCTGCCGCAGCCTCGCGCGCCGCTCCGCCAGGTCCTGTTGCCAGCGCTGCAGGCGGCGGCCCAGCTGCGCCTTGCGCTCGCGCTCCCGGCGCCGCCGGCTGCGTAGCTCGCTCCTCCGCGACTCCTCCCAGGCGCGGTCGGCCTCGCGCCGTCGCTGCTCCAGCGCGCGCTCCTCCTGGTGCTTGAGCAGCATCAACGCAGCGATCTTCTTGTCGAGCTCGGGCACTGACACCTGCGTCTCGCGCTCGACCTCTGCGGCCAGTTGACGTAACCGTTGGCTGGTGGCTTCGCTCGAGCGGCTCAAGTCGCCCAGGCTTAGGCTCTTCGAGCATGGGGGCCCTTCGGGGCGGGTGGGGAGCTTTCGCACCGGGCGGCCTGGCTGTTTTTCTTTCTGCCCGGCGGACAGCCCCTCATGTTTGTCCTTGTGACCCGCTGGCCTGTCTGGCTTCCCTTTTTGCCCGGCATTCCCCTCAGCCTTTGGTTCCTGCCTGGGCTGATCCACCTTCCGCTCCCCTTGGAACTGTAGGACCGCCCGGCTGTGGTCGGCTCGATCCCCCGCGTCGCCCGGAGGGGGCTCGCGCTTCTCTTCAGTCATCAACCGTCGGCGCTGCTCGCGGCACTGTCGCAGTATGCGCCTCCTCTCCTTCTCGTGGACTTCATAGCGCGCGGTGGCCAGGGGTATCGAGGCATCCGGGCTCTCCCACACGAACTCGGCCAGAGGCCGGTACAGCAGCTCCACCGGCCGCACGCCCTGCAGGGCGCAGGCCTCCAGGGACCGCGGGCTGGTCAGCACATAGCGGCTGCCCTCGTGCTGCGTCTCCTCAAAGTTGTTCAGGTCCAGGTGCACCGGCGGCGCTGGCTCGGCGTCCCCCATCCCTCCGCCCCCTCTAGTGTCCGGAGCTCAGGGATGGGGAGGCACAGTGCCCATCCTGGCGTCACAAGTCCCGGTGTGAGCGGTGTGCCGGCCGGGGGGCGGCGGCGGTGCTGCTCTCGGGGCGCCCGTCCGAGCGGCGCTCCCACGCCTCGGGCCTCTGTTGAAGGACGCTGCTTGGCTTTCGTTTCCCCGGAGACGGCGAGGCCTTCAGGGCCAGGGAGTGACACCACCCCTTTGCCCCCTCCCGACCTGGGCCTACCGCTGACAGCGAGGCCCGTCATAATCACTACCCGCCTCAGGCGTGGACAGCACCCGGGAGTAATTCTCCTCTTTCCAGGGCCCCACAGTCTGTTTATGAAGATTGGTGCTTATAGAAACAACCGACTCTTTGCAGAGAATACCGATCTCACTCAGACCTTGCTGTGTGAACTTCTGTACATTTGTTGTAACCAGCAACAATCTACATGTATCACTACTGTCGCCATGTTAATTGTCTGAGATTTGTCACCTATGTGCCCATTCCATTTACTTCCATTCAATCTAGCTTCTCTCCCTTCTTTAGCTTTCTTCATATCCATAATCTAGTTGGTGCCTCACATTTTCTTCACCACTTTTCACATAAAAAATAAAAATCACCTCTTTCCATCGCCTCTCTGCTATCGTTGCTTTTAATGATCATCTATTTCTGTCAGTGTCTTCCGCTCATTTACGATCCATTCTAACTTTCGTTTGCCTTTACCTACAATTTTATATTGCCACACTTCCTTAAAACTGTCTACCTAGTCATATTATGTTCTGCTTTTGTTCATGTCTGCACCCACCTCATGCCATCCTGGGGTTTGTTCCTAGTCTGTTGTTGTTGTACCTCACTTGTTCCTTCCTGGCTGTGTCTGACTGCTACGAATTCTCCTCTTCCGGTCTTATTTTTTTTCTTCTACTTCTGCCACATCTATTCTTCTGATGCCCCTCTTTTCTCAATTTCACACACTACCTAAATCACCGCCTATTTATTTACACACCACATGAATAATTTTTTGTGTCACGATTTCTTTTTCGCCATTCCCTGTTACATTCTTTCTGCACTCTTTTGTTTTCATGTTCATCGAATTTGTCACGTAAAAACTCATTCGCATGTTTATTTTAAGTGTTTAATCCTCAGTTAAATCCGCCAAGCTCTGAATCCTTTAGAGAGGACGACCATATTAAAACAAATGACATGCCCGCACTATTAACACGTTTTAATCTAATGTTGCAGTTTAGGACATTTGGATTCTGCACTGGGGTCAATATTTAGTAGAGCAGTGAAAGCCCGCTGTTTCTTTGATGTATGGTTATTTACGTGCAATGCTTACGGTAACCTGAAGGTTTTCGGCAAACTTTCTGAACCAAACCTGTTTGCATCGAATACCTTGTTTATTGTTGGCATACTTGTGACGTTCTGAGAATGTTGTAGTATAGGAAAACATTTGGTGCATGCAACGAAAATATCCTGATGTGGTTAATGTTACTAATTCCTTTTAGTTTTTTGTTTTGGGAATTTACTGACCGCATAGCTGTCGGACATCCTTAACATCATTGCAACTTTTAAATCTGAAACTCATTAAAGATGTGCATTTTGACCCATCTTCGGTGGCAAAACCCAGTGAGCCGATTTCCGTTTTAATGGCTTTATTCAAACGTGGATGCCACACTAACATATAAGCAAACCTTTTTTGTACCCTGGTTGAGCTCTGCCTCTGTTAAAGCATTGCATGTTTTTCTATTCATATAGTATCCCTAGTAATTTGCTTGTTGTAATACCGGCTGCTAGTCATTTACCCTAAAACGGTGTGTTAAAGTTAGTTGGAAACCAGGCACAAATGTAATTTGCATTGGATAGTTTTTCAGCTTGTTGAATACGTTAAGATTTTGAGCTAACAACAAAGGAAAACATTTTCAAACAATTTTGACACCTGTTAGTGTAAATATTCGTCACTTACTGTCATCTTAAATCTGGTGGTAAATAGTTCGAAGTCCTGAAGATTGTGCTCCCCTCAAATTATTTCCGTTTTTTTTTACATTTTATGGTAAAATCAAAAGAAGGCTTCTTTGTGTGAAATAGTTACTTGCTTTCTGGATTGTGCTTTACATTCTATCACAGTGTGGTGCAAGGTTGTTTGAGGGCAGGTGTGTGTGGCATTCCGTTTTCTTCGTTCCCTCACAATTCAGTTCTTAAGTGTAGTGAAAAGAACATATTCATTAGCATGTTACCACACGTAGCTGCTAAATGGTCTTAATTTTTACAGTGCAGCATCTTTTCAATACTCCTTTCTGAGATACATAGTCCCCTATCATGATTGCACCACATTTTGACGGTGCAATTTGCACACCTGCTAAATTGCCATCCCGCAGTGTGAAAATTATCGGTTGCCCAGGTTGCCAGTTGTGAGGTTGCCTTCATGCAATGAGGAATAATGCACCAAAAGCTCACAAAATTCCAGATTCTCCAAACCCAATGTTCTATATACTCCAATGATTTTTGGTGTACCTCATCCGCAGCAAATCTCAGGAGCAAATATTTGAGTTGCACCAAAATTTTGTTTGCTGCCAAAACGAGATTAGAGGCCTAATCGTGGTCAAGGTCAACACTCTTTACTCCAAAACCGTGAAGCTGCAGGGCTTTCAAGTTAAACACCTTTTTTCACTACCTTTTCATACCTGAATATTTTAATAGTTCACATCACAAGAATATCATCTTGCTTGACACATATTACGCATCAGAATATAAATATATTTTAAAAGTAAGCAACATGACCTTAAAGAGCACACTTTTTGTTGTTGATAATTCTTTAACCGCATGCGTGCGGGGGGAATTCCGCTCGTACGCTGAGTTTTTTAAAACCGCATGTTACGTGACGAGCTGGGCTCGTCATCAGCGTGCGAGCGGGCTACGCCATGACGAGCCCAGCTCGTCATCAGCGTAGAAGGGGTTAAACTTTGAGCACTCAGGCACTTGCATACATTTACATTAGGCCTTGAACAAGTTAACTGGGCATGTTAGAATACAATTAAGACATTCCATGTTTTCAAGGTATGTCACAAGTATTTAAATATCTAATTGCATTCCGTCTGCAAGTAGCTGATTACTGAAGTAAAACTAAGACTAACTTTTTTTTCAACATGCTAGGCTCCTCCAGTATAGCCAAGGAGATGTCTCATTGTTTTAACAAGTTGTATGTTAATTGCGATTCTCATATTACCATGACTAGAGAATCTGGATTTCATTAAAGACTCTGACGCTGACATTATGCATTTACCTTTAATGCAGACCCAAGCAGCCGCATACATCACAATATAAACGTTCCAAATAGAACAAAGGCAACAGCTAAAGGCCATGAGGCAACAACAGACAGCCTCTTTTAAATGAAAAAGGATAAGTTCAAAGTAAGCTTGAGACGTAAAAATCCAAAAAACGATCTTCATAACTTGAAAGGCTCTTCATAACTTGAATGGAAAGAGCAGGAAAACAAAGAGAATCATGCAGGAAAATCCAACGAAGGGGAAGACTCAATCAGGACCACAATCGGGCATTATCTGAAAAGTTAATGAAATTAGTCCAAGAATCAACATACATAGAAAATTCAAACATATCATAATAAAATCAAATATATAAATACAAAGAGTCCTAAACATGCTATAAAGATTGTAAATTCAAGCATGTCATAATAAAATCAAATATATAAATACAAAGTCATAAACTTGCTATAAAGATCGTAAAGCATTACAATAAAATGTGTAAGGTAACAATATTAATTTGATGCCTCCAGAGGTGGGAGGGAGGGAGGGATAATGTCAGCCTCTGAGTCTTTAATGAAATCCAGATTCTCTAGTCATGGTAATATGAGAATCGCAATTTCATTACAAGACCCGAGGCTACATTATGCATGTTGGAAGCTCCCTAAGACAGAATCAGACATGTGTTGAATAAGTTTACAATAGTGACGTGTGAAGGTATTGGCATTAGACCAGTCAGCAGCGGAATGTCATCCAACTTTCCTCCGGACCAAAGGGATTTGCTAGCCATAGCACCTCTAAGGGAGTGAGCTTGAAATTTACTCAAGTCAACACCAGCTAAGCTCATAGCGGACTTAATCCATCTAGCGATAGAAGATGAACTAATTCCTTTGTGTGGTTTAGCAAAGGAGATAAGCAATTGATTAACACCCAGGGGACGGAGTTTAGACATTCTAAGGTCGTATTCTTTCATGCAGTTAACAACGCAAAGGTTGGGATAAAGGTCAAAATGAGGATAAAATATGAAATTTGACATAGTTTTAGTTCTTTTATGGATGTCGAATTTAACGCCAAACATATTGTAGGAACGATAGGAAATATCCAAAGCCCTAATATCCGAAGATCTTCTGCAAGAAACCAGGCATAAGAGAGTAGCTAACTTAATAAAAAGATCCTTCCTGTTAAGGAGGGAATTGGGTGGCCAATTATTAAAAAGATCAAGAATCAGATTAACGTCCCAAAGCGTTTCATATCTTGCTTTGGGAGGTCTCTTAAGACAAATACTTTTCATACCTCTACAGATAATGACATTTTTACCGATAGTCTTGCCATTGACAAGAGCATGACCTGCAGAGATCGCAGATCTAAAACAGTTGATGGATCTATAACTAAGGCCCCTTTCAAATTGTTCAACCAGGAATTTGGTTATGTCAACAATAGGGGCCTCCAGGGGATCCAAGTCCCTTTCCAGGCACCAACATACCCAGAGTTTCCAGATTCTGTTGTATCTATAATGAGTGCCTGGTGCCCAAGACTCCCAGAGGAGAGTTGAAGCCGTCTCCGAAAGGCCTGAGATTTCATTGGATCTCCTGACACTCTCCAGGCAAGAAGGGATAAACTCCTGTAGAGAATTAAGGGATGTATTCGGTCATCTATATCTGTGAGAAGATTGTTCAGAGAAGGAATTAAGAAGGGGATACTGCAAGTCAGTTCCAGAACGGTAGGGAACCACGCCTGGGAAGGCCAGAAGGGGGTTATCAAGAGGAGGAGACAACGATCTAGTCTCACTTTCTGAAGGACCCTCTGAATCATTGCAAAGAGGGGAAAAGCATATCCTCGGATATCTTTCCAGGATTAAAGGAATGCATTGAACGCCAGAGCACCCGGGTCGGGCATCCAGCTGAAATAATTCTGGAGCTGGCAGGTGAGTCTGCTCGCAAAGAGGTCCACTTCCAGAGGACCCCAAATTTCGTTCAGGGGTTTGAAAACGGAAGGGTCCAGCTTCCAATCGCTGAAATCTGAGGAATTCCGAGTTCCAGTCCGCAGATGTGTTCACTGCACCCGGAAGATATTCCGCTTTGAGAGCAATCTTGTGTGCCAGACAAAACATCCAGAGTTTCCTTGCTAGATCTGAGAGATCCGCAGATTTGGTGCCTCCTAGGCGATTGATATAGGCTACCACTGACATGTCCATCTTCAAGATGACAGACCTCCCTTGAAGGGAATGTCTGAAGATCATGAGAGCATATAGCCTGGCGGTCAATTCTAGGTAATTTATGTGGTGGAGAGATTCTTCCGGAGGCCAAAGTCTTCCAGTGTTCTGACCCAGAAGACAAGCACCCCAGCCATGTAGGCTGGCCTCCCATTCCAAGACAAGTTCTGGGGTTGAGCCAAAAATGGCTTTCCCATTCCATGCCTGTTATGTTATGTTAAAAACATTTATACCGCGCACGGTCACCAAAAGGTTTCATGGCGCTCAGAACGATTGCGTGAAGAGCAGTGCTGCAGGTTAACTCAGTAGGCTAGCTTGAAAAAGTGGGTCTTAAGTGATTTGCGGAAGCAGTCGTACCGAGGGCAGAGTCTAAGGGGGATAGGGAGGGAGTTCCACAGAGTGGGGCCCAGGAAAGAAAAACATAAACCTCCGTGTTTTTTACGTTTGTACCTAGGGATCGTAAGCAGGTTATGGGAGGTGGACCGGAGTTCTCTAGATGGAGTATAATGCTGAAGGCTAGATGTAATAAAAGCAGGAGCTTGGCCGATAAGGGCTTTAAAGACAATACAGCCAAGTTTAAACAGACAGCGTTGGGCCACAGGGAGCCAGTGCAATCTGTTCAACAGGGGCGAAACGTGTTGATGTTTGGGGAGATGAAAAACCAGTCTTGCCGCCTGGTTTTGCACCAACTGCAACCGGTGGAGCGGATAGGCAGGGATACCCACATAGAGGGAGTTGGCGTAGTCAATGCGTGAGGTCACCAGAGCCATAATGACAAGAATGAGTGCTTCGGTGGTAAGGAACCTACGGATTGTGCAAATCCTGCGAAGATGGAAAAAGCAGGACGATGTTACTGCGTTCATTTGGGGTCTTATAGACAGGTCATTAGCGATGATTACACCTAGGCTCTTTACCGACTTGACAGGGCAGGGTGGAGGCCCAAGGGAGGGGGGCCAGAAGCTGGAATTCCAAGGATAGGCTGGCCCACCCATCAATACCAACTCCGTCTTGTTCGGATTAAGCTTCAGCTGACTATACTGCATCCACTCCGAGATCACAAGCATGGTAGATTGAAAGTTGGTACAGGAAGAAGGGGAGGAGTTCACAGGAAAGATCAATTGAAGATCGTCCGCGTAGTTAAAAATGGTAACGGGGCGTGACAGAGGGAAGCCAAAAGGGGTTGCACAATAAGAATTTTGGCGGAGTTAACGACTAGCCCCGACACCAAGTCACCAAACTGTTGAGAGAAAAGGGGCATACAGTCAGGGGGGTCTGTAAACCAGGATGCAGACAAAAGAAAACCTAGGAGAGGAAAATTTAAAGGTAAGGCAGTCGGTGTTGGCAAGGGTGGAGGTTTCTAGGGTAGTGAACTTATGCTGGGAACGAATGATGGCTGCAACCCCCCCCACCGGCTCTCCCACCGGCCCTATTAGATTGTAAAATGTAGTGACCAGGAGGGATGGCCGCAAGGATATCCGGGGCGGAGTCTTCCGTCAGCCAGGTTTCGGAAAGAAGAAGGATATCAATTTTATCGCCATCCAACAATTGGAATATCTCAAGCTGGTGTTTCACCAGCGAGCGGGTGTTCAGATATACTACCGCCAGAGATTGTGGCCTGGGGGGCCCACAGCTGCGGCAGAACGGGGTCAAGAGCAAAAGTGGCAGCAGGTAAGAATCATTAACACAATTAAAATTTCACATAAGTGTCTTAAAATCACACAAACGCGATACAAAATGACCCCAAGCACGGAGGAGGCTCGCGCTCTGTGAGCTGGGAGCAGCCTGAATCGCCGCTCTCGTCCTCCAGGTTGTTTAGCCACCAAGTCAATTCTGAATGAGAGTCTTCGTCTAGAGAGATATGATCCCAGTACCAAAGCGCGGATCTCAAAGCTCTTGCTTTGTTCCTATGAAGAGCTCGATAATTGAGGGGTCCTGGAAAAATGGCTTGTATGGAAGATGAGAGGAGACCCAGGAACCTGGCCAAGTCCCTGAGGGTGAGGCTTTGACGATTCAGAGCGTGTTTTGTTTGCTTTTTTATCTTTGAAATTTTCTTTGAAGGAAGAAGGAGGAGACAACGGACTGTGTCGACTGTGAAGCCCAGGAATTCTAGAGATCTTGAGGGAATAGGGCATGATTTTTCCTTGTTTATGATGAATCCTAGACCCTTTAGGAGATTCTTCGTAAAGTTCAAATCTTGGATAAGATGAGTATAATCTTGCACCATAGTGAGAATATCGTCCAGATAGATGATCAGACGAATGCCCCTTGACCTTAGGTGAGAGACGACGGCCCTCATGACCTTGGTGAAGCACCAAGGTGCGGAAGAGAGACCAAAAGGAAGCGCCTAAAACTGGTACAGGTGACCTTTCCAAAGAAACTGGAGGAAGTGTTGATGGATTTCTGCCATAGGAATGGTAATCTCCTTCCAGAAGTAAGTCTCTGAGGAGGTAGGGGAATTCCTTCCATTTGAAGTGCCTGTATGTAAGGAATCTGTTCAGTTCTCATAGGTTTATGACCGGTCTCCAACCTTTCTCCTTTTTTTCGACCAGGAAGAGGTTGCTTACGAAGCCCAGTAGTTCTATAGGAACCTCTAAAATTGCCCCATTCTGAATCATTGAAGAAATTTCTTCCTCTATGATACTCTGTTGGTCTGGAGAAAGGGGAATACCCTTTGGGAAGGAGTTCTGGGTAGGCGTGTGTTCGAAGTCTATAGTAAAGCCTTTTACTGTGTTTAGTACCCAACTGTCTTGAGTAATCGATTTCCAATTCTTTAGGAAGTATTTTAGCCTGCCACCCACCTTTGAGGGGAAAGAATGGGGAGGAAGAGGGGGAACACTCACCTGAGGGATTGTTTTGATTGTTTGATCCACTTGATCTGAATCCCCTGCTACGTTGTACCCTACCTCTTTGAGGATAGAATTGTGGGTTTTGTATTGTTGGGAGCCTCTGCCAAAACCACGACCTCTGAAATTGGCCCTTTGGTTGTAACGGCCGGGAGGTTGGCCTCGTCTTCTGGCCCTTCCAAAAGGGTTATTACCGGTGTTAAATACCTTGTGCATATTTCGTTGCGCTCTGTCGAGGGCAGTAAACGTGGAAACGTATTTCCCCAATAATTTTATAAAATCTCCAAAGAGAAGTCCTTTTTGGTTCTTAGAGGGTTCTAAGCATGGGCGGAAAATCCGTTCCGCTCGCGGATTTTGCGGATTTTCTGTAAATTCGCAATCCGCGAACTCTCGCGAATTTACCGAAAATCCGCACGCAGCGGATTTTTTTTCTTGGTGATACAATATTGCGGCGTGCGGCGTTCACTTACCGTCATTCAGCGTTTGCCGAGTTGTTTTTCTCGATATTTTGCGAGTGCTGCGCCATTTTGGATCTTGCTGCGGGATCCCGCGGGAGTTTGGCGACGCATCGCGAGAGTTCGCAATTGCGAACATGTAGGTGCGGCGGGCAGCAAAAATCTCGCACTCGCGAAATTACAAAATTTGCAATTCTGCACAAGAAATCCACTAGCAAGCAGCATAGACCTTCTGAAAATGATGGTTTTTAACTCCTCAGGTTGACATTTGCCTGCACTTTTTTGGATTTGAGGCCTTTCGACTTTCTTCGGATCACTTTTGGATTAGAAATCAACTTTCACAAGTAAGTTAGTTTGGGGCATTACAGTTGCTGTTCTGCAGAAAAACGAGTTTTGTAAAACTGAAAGCACTCAGCAGGTGCAAAAGTTCACTCATCATTAGTAACCATTCCCTGTAGTACTTCCTGAGGGGCCCCTTCAGAGTTCAGTTGCCTATGTTTGTTTGGGGCATTACAGTTGCTGTTCTGCAGAAAAACGAGTTTTGCAAAACTGAAAGCACTCAGCAGGTGCAAAAGTTCAAACTCATTAGTAATAGTAACCATTCCCTGTAGTGCTTCCTGACTGGGGCCCCTCCAGAGTTCAGTTGCTAGTTGCAACAATTCTATGACCCTGCTCTGTCCCTCACAGCAGGCTCATAGAATAGCTACAAGTAGGCCACAAAGGTGCTGGAAAAAAAAATTGCACTGCAACAGAAAGCAAATTACAGATAAGGAAGCAGGTGCCAAATTGGAATTTTAAAACCGTGACACGTTAATAAATCAACGCCAAATTAATTCATGTCAGTTGAAGCAGGGCAAGTGTGCTTGCTTCCCCCCCCCCATAATCTACAGTGATGATGAACCTGAGGGTGGCATTGATGTACCAGAGGGTGGCATGGGTGAAACAGAGGGTGGCAGTGGGGAAACAGAGGGTGCTGGGAACCTGTGATGATGAACCAGACGTAGAAACAACATAGTCGCGACCGTTGCGAGCCGACAAGTAAGTTCGCAATTGCAAACTGGTACAAAACCCTCGGGAAGTGGCAGAAACCCTTGCGAACACAAAAAAAAAATTCGCGAGAATTCGCGGATTTTGCGGATTGCGAGTTCGCAAATAAATTCGCGAACGCCAGATTCGCAAAATTCGCCCATGCTTAGAGGGTTCTTTATCAGGGAGATCGCTGAGTTTGGGGTTGATGCGAGTAAGGACGACTGTAAGCCTTTCAGCGTTGATACTAGCATTGGCATTCCCTAAGAGGATAATAGCCCTCTTGCTTTATTTATTTATTTTCTTATAGCGCAGGATTCGAACCCCGAAGGGGTGTCTGCGCTTGTACTTTTCCAGAGAGACCTAATATTGACCATAAGCTGTGAAGAGTAAATATTGCTGTATGTTATGAGGCCGAGAAGAGAAATGTTTTTAATGTCTTCCTGAAGGACAGAAGATTGGTGATTTGTTTGAGTATGGGGGAGTGAGTTCAATAAATAGGGCCTTTTTAGGAGAGAGCTCGGCCTCCCTGTCTGGCTTTTCTGATCCTTGGAACCTGGATCAGTTCCTGACTACTAGAACGCAGAGTGCGCCCGGGACTGTAGGGGTTGAATATTTCTTTCAAGTACTTGGGTCCTGTGCCAAACAGGCATTTATGTATTGTGCAACAGATTTTATATTTTACGCGTTGCCTGACCGGCAGCCAATGGAGTTTGTCCAGGAGAGGACGTGATGCAGTCCTTGGCTGGGCATTGATAACAAGTATTGCTGCGGTGTTCTGGACTACTTGCAATCTCTGTAGTTGTTCCTCATTGGCCGAGATGAACAGGCCGTTACAGTAGACCAGTCTACTAATTACCAGTGCCTCGACAAGTGTTTTCCTATGGTTGTCAGGTAGGAATGGAAAGACACGTCGTAGCAGTCCGATGACATGAAAACAGGATCCTGCTACTTGGTTTATATGTTCTTTGAGCAGAAGTGCCTTATCAAGCCGCACACCAAGATTTTTTACGGTCTGTTTGGGGGTTGGTACTGGTCCCAAGTCCGGGGGCCACCATTCTGGGGACCACAGAAGCGTGGCCTCCCCGAACAGCAAGCCCTCCGTCTTGCCTAGGTTGCACTGGAGGCAGTTTAAATCCATCCAGTCTGATATAACCCTCATTCCTTCCGCAAAAGATCTCTGTATTGCGGGCGGGAGAGTCTGGAAGGGGAATAAAAGCTGAGTGCCGTCAGCATACGACACCGGGGTGAACCCATATGCTCTAGCAATGTCTGCCAAGGGGGCCACATACACATTGAAGAGTGTGGGGCTTAGGCATGAGCCCTGTGGCACTCCCTTGGTGAGCTCCCTTAAAATGGAATGATGGGAGCCCAATCTGACTCCTTGCGAGCGGCCCGAAAGAAAGCTCTCCAGCCAGGACAGAGCTACACCTCCTACACCCACCTCCCTCAAGCGACCGAGAAGTATTTCATGTGACACCGTGTCGAAGGCAGCAGATAAGTCCAACAGCACCAGAATCATAGAGCCTCCTCCATCTAGTGTCATCCTGATGTTATCGGTCACTGAGAGGAGGGCAGATTCGGTGCTGTGGTTGGGCCTGAAACCAGATTGAGAAAAGTCCAGGCCCTCCGCTGCCTCGATGTATTTAGACAAATGGGTGTTCACATGTCTCTCGGTCATTTTACTGAGGTAAGGCGGAGATGGGTCGGAGGTTTGAGAGGCCCGTCCAGGGAAGTGCCGTATTCTTTCGGATAGGGTTCACCACTGCTTTTTTTCCACTCTGTGGGCACACATCCTTCCCTGAGGGAATGGTTTATTATTCCTTGGATAGAAGGTCCAAGCAAGATACTCAGGGGGGGGCGCAACTATTTTGGCAGGCAAAAGATCATCTGGGGATCCTGGCTTTATATGACTAAAAAGGGAGGATAAATCTGAGTCACTGACTGCTGGAAAAGTCATTAATGAGATGTCTCTCTGCGTTGGCGGAGTAGGAGTGAAGATAGTATCTGTTTGATTCTTTTGGCCAGAAGCCTTCATTATTTTTTCATAAATCAGATTGGTTTTATTTTCAAAAAACAAAGAAATATCATCACATAGGATTTGTGAAAAATCATCTGGGCTTTCACATGCTACTGGTTTTGCAAATGCCTGTAGTATTTTATATAATTCCTTAGAGGAATTACCCGCTTCTGCGAGTTGCTGAGTAAGGCTATTCTTTCGTGCAAGTTTAATATTCTTATAATAGTTAGACTGAGCCTCATGGTATGATTTCTTGCTTTCTTCTGTTCGCATTTTTCTCCATTTCTTTTCTATCCTACATCCCTGCTTCTCTATTCTGAGAGCTTCAGTATACCAGGCTTCCTGCTTGGAGGTGGGGTATTGTTTGTGCAGCTTCAGAGGGGCTATTTTATCAATTGCTTCTATGAGCGAATTGTTAAAGTTGGATAAAGCGAGTTCTACATCATCCTTTTCTATAGGAGTAGGCTGTTTCCATACCCTCTGCAATTCCTCTACCGTTACTTTGTGCCACTGTCGGCGCCAAATAGGTGGGAGGGTGTTCTTTTGGGAGGGTTTGTCAATTCCTAATAAGGAAAATTCCACTATAAAGTGGTCAGACCAATTTATTTGGACTATGGGAAGGCACCGTACTCTAGAGCAGTTAGAGAAAACTAGATCTAGGGAGTGGCCTCCTATATGTGTGGGTCCACTATTCTGTAGTTCTAGACCAAGAGTAGATAAATCAGTGATCAGAGATATAGTTTCTGGATGTGCTAAAATGTAAGCATGAATGTTAAAATCACCAAGAAGAAGAAAGTCTTCTTTCGCTTTAAAATATGGGGCTAAGAGCTCTAAGAGAGAAAGAGAGAAGTCCACACATGATCCTGGTGGGCGATATACAAGAGCTCCTTTCCAGGAAATTTTTGAGGCAGTATTCATTTAAAAAAATCATTATTTCAAGTTTTGGGCAGCATTTTTGTTCCAATATAGTAACCTTCAGGTGTGAGACGTACCCTATGCACACACTCAATATTAATCTAAACGTCAGTCAATGTATACATTCTTAAGAGTTGAACACTACCAGGAACACGGCAACCCAGGAACAGCACGTTTTTCTGATACTTCACGAAACATTTACTTATCACGAGAGCACAGAGCTACCTCTATCGCTCTTACAGCATACGACGCATTAACTGGATACGGAAGACACTTGCTCATTTCTACTTGAACTACATTTCCCGGGAAGTTATACAAGAGCATTTCGCTTCAAGTCAACTTTCTTCATATGATATCGGAGCAACAGACGGTCTTGGGCCCCACCGGGTCGGAAGTATCACCGGAAGAGCGACCGATTGGCTCAAACACAGCTACCTAGAGCCCTGACGATTCGCGTGATGCGATGAAACACGTGTCGGCTGGCTGTTGTTAAGCCTTGAAAATTAAATGAGGACACTAGGATTCTACCTTGTCAATATATTCATTTGCCACTACTGTTTACTACATTTGTTTCTCTGCATGATTGTTCAACTCTTAAGAATGTATACATTGACCGACGTTTAGATTAATATTGAGTGTGTGCCTGGGGTACGTCTCTCTAGTAATTGTTAGGACTTGTCAGCTTGCTGGCATCTCCATTGGGTGGTTACATGGTTTTCCACTCACCCAGTTGCACCACATACTACTACACAATAGTGCTTCCATACAGGCTGTGCGCCCATTCAAGATTGACATTCAAAAACCATTCCTACTTTTAACCTTCAGGTGTGCTTTATACATAATGGCTAACCCTCCACCTGTTTTCTCTGGGCGATCTAAATTTATAAACTTATATCCCAGGGGAACCCCTAGTGCTATGGCCGGAACGGTGTGGGGTTTTAGCCATGATTCCGTTAGGAAGCTTAGATCTGGTTGCAGTGTGTGTACCAGATCCCATACTTCCAACTGGTGTTTGGGTAGGGAACTGACATTGAGAAGAAAACACTTTAACCCTTTTAGCGGTACTGATTTCACGTTAATAGCCTTAAAATAGGGACTGTCATGAGATGCCTGAAAGCGACAGTTGATGCAAGAGAAGGCATCTTCTGGACATGGCCAGGAGTCTCTATTGCACCCTTTCTGTGGAGATGTCCTTAAATCAAGTAAAGTTTTGGCAGAGTACCTGATAAACTGTGTCCCTACAGCTAGTTTATCCAGAAGTCAAGTCCATAGCCCTTAGTCCCGTCCGGTCGCGGACGGGCGCAGACGGGCAGCTCTGTGGCTGCTCTTCGACGTGTCTTCGGCTGCGCGCCCGATAGGGGGCGAGGGCTAAATAGCCCCTGAAGTAGAACCACTAGAGCGCTACCCGCTCCAGTGATTTCCGGAAGTGCCTGGCTCTCACCTACCCGCCCTCCGCACAACAGTACTAGTTACCCTGTCGGAACGGGGCGGACAGGAAGGAGAATTGAGCCGAGGCTTCTCGCTGCCCTCTGGAGAAAGAAAACAACTTCCCCTCCTATCAAATCAGGTGGGGAGAATTGGCGCAATGGCGCTCTGTATTAACGTTTAAACTGGTGTGCTAGTTGTCAGCAAAGAATGCACATGTCCATATTAAAACAGGCCAATACAAAATAAAATGGGCTAAAAGATATATGCAAACATAGCATACACAGCGTATAGCGCTATTTCAGCAACCTGGTCAAGCAAGCGGGTTGGGGACACTGCCACCGTCACCTTACCGCAGCCTGCTTCAAACTCTTTTCATCTCTGTATCAAGATGGGTGCCCTGTGTATGGCTCTCTTCGGCCAAATCGAGGATTCTCGCGAGAGGACCGTGGACGTCTAATAGACGATCCTGGCAACCCTTGAAGGATTTCTCCATGCCCTTTCTGGGGCCTCGCCCTAACTTAAAAAGGAATTTAATTAAGTCAGGGTCGAGATTAGGGGTGTAACATTTTTATCACAACAGAGGGTCTAGAACATAAAATGTTGCGAGTTTCTCTCTCTAAGGGATATCTAATCCATTTTTTAATAAACTTCGCAACATGTTCTTGAGGACACCACTCTGAGCTCCGAGGGTGTTTCAGGTACTGAGGTGAAAGCATTTCTTCACCTAAGGGGTTGTGAATCACGTCCTTTGAGGAGGATGGTGCATCTTCGAATGTATCTCCAAAATCTTGGTCGTCCTCTTTCAGATCGAGGACCTATTCGTCTATAAATTCAGAGTTTTCTGATTCACCATCACCAGATCCATAATTAACATTTCTAAGATGTGTGTCGCTTAGGACATCCGTACTATTTGTGCCACCACGGACACCCATGTGGTTCGAGGTGCGAAGACCTCCCATCACTCCATGAGGTGCTAGGACCTCCTTTATAAAATGAGGTGCCAAGACCTCCCATGCCCAAATCACTATGTTTGTTCTTTTTTTAATTTCTTACCTCCAAAGCCAGATATAGAGTGTGTAAACTGTGTTGACTCGTCATCTGGAGGAGGACGTTTTGAAGCCATACTATGTGAAAGGCTTTCCATCATACAGGATTTCATCTCTAGATGGAGCATTTTTTTGAATGAGTCACTGTCCAGGTTTGGTGTAGGGGCGGAAGCCTCATCTGAATCTGAACTGGACATAGTAAAGGTGTGACAGGTCACTTGCCTTTTAGACAGAGGTTAATATTAAAGTCTAAAAGTAAGGAGCGAGTAAGCAGCGAATAAATAAATAAATATATATATTACCTACTGGGGGTCGCCAGTATGTAGTTATAGTTAGGATTGGCTACCATAGGAAATCCGTAACATTCTATTGGGAATAACTCTGGCGACGGTTGAGGAATTTGCGTGTAATTGTCAAAAATTTTGGCCAGCTCCGCTTCTTCCCTGGAAGTTTCGGGGGGATTTGTGAAGTGGGGGCTGAGAAAAAAGGGGGGTCCCAAAACGTGTTTTCCCCATGTTAATTTCCATAGGACGGTCTGACAAGTCTACAGCCCGAACCGCTGAATGGAATTACGCCAAACTTGGTAAAAAAGTAGGGACTGGTACGCAGATGTGCCTTTGCTATATTTTCTGAAAATTGCTCCAGTGGTTTTTACGAAAACTAACTTCAAAAACACATATATATCTATATGCGCGCTTCGAGCGCTTACGGGTACCGGGGAGCGCAACCGGCGCGCAACGGGAGTGCGCGAGCGGAAAGCTGATTGGCTATCTGGTGTCTGACAATATTCTAAACAGTTCGGAGAGTCCGCCATCTTGTGTCTCGGTAGAATCGAGACACAAGAGGTGAAAAAAGAAAGGGGGATATAATTAAAAGGGGGCAGAGTACACACCCCCTGACCCCTAGGTTTTCTGAGGGGGGCCTAGAAGGACCCTGAAGGGCAAAAAAACTTTTTTTGTTGTTGTTGAAATTTTCGCATGGTAAGCGCAGGGTGCGTTCTCAGGTGCGCTCTCCGGTACGCGCACCCTGAGCGCACCAAGGGGAAAACAGAATTGTAAAATATGTAAAGAATACAGCTCTTTTTTGAGAATTGGAGGTAGTTCTGAAAATAACTTTTTTTTTCTTCTTTTTTAAAAAAAAAATTAATACTTTTTTACAACGATTTTATATATTTTTTTGTATTTTTTTCAGGGGAAAAACAAAACCAGGGATTCCAAAACTGCTCAACATGAGCAAAAAAAGATGAAAAATTAGGGACGGGGAGGGCAGCGGTGTTCCTTTCTCTTCATAGCAATGAGTTCAACGCTCTGCTCTCCATAGCAGAGCAGTTCATTACAGTCCAAGCAAAGAAATTTTATGCCTGCAAAGACCGGCTGGATGTTAGGGATCATTCTTCCATGTGGTGTTCCCGAAGCTGTTGCTCCACCAGTGGAGGTGCTGGCGCCATCTCTTCGTGCATTCTCTGCAAGGTCTCGACACTCTCCCTGGCAAAGTTATTTGGGTGTATTCTCTGGACATGCCTAATTAAGGTGGCATTTCCAAAGCTATATTTTCTATTAGGATTGCCTCTGGATAAAATAGTGCCAAATATCTTGCAGGTTACCTTAGCAGCATTAACCTTTTTTTATCCTTCAGGGATGTCAAAAAATTTCAAAATGAAGTGGTCCTTTGTTTTGTGGTGAGGAGGGTCCTCAGGCAAAAAACCATTAGAATCACTGCTTTCAGACATTGCTGTAGAACAGAAAACTTTGAGAAGCAGATAATGCACAGAACACCTCTTGCTCTCTCCAAGTACAAAGCAAAAGTGAGAGAAATGGGTAGGATTCTCAATTTTTGGGAAAAAAAATGTTCTGAACCAATGAAAAGTGTTATTTTAAGGTCACATGGCTTGGCGCGCTTACGCTACGCGCCCCAGATCGCTTCCGGGGCGCTTACGCGGCACGTACGTGGGCGCTTCCTGGAGCGCTTCTGGGGGCGCTTACGCTGTGCGTAGCAGTGACGTTTTGCTCGTTTTTCAGGAATGCGTTTAAAGTTCAAATACGGTTCTAAAATATTATAAATAGTACTTTTATATATTATTATTTACTTTTAATACAAAATAAAAAAAAAATTCGATCGCTACGTGCCCCGGAGCGCTTCCGGGGCGCTTACGCGGCACTTACGTGGGTGCTTCCTGGTGCGCTTCCGGGGGCGCTTACGCGGCGCGTAGCAGTGACGTTTTGCTTGTTTTTTGGGAATGAGTTTAAAGTTCAAATACGGTTCTTAAATATTAAAAATAGTACTTTTATATATTATTTACTTTTAATACAATTTTTTTTTTCGATCGCTATAGGGCGCTCTTGCTGCTCTGGTACGCGTACCGTGAGCGCACCAGTGCACAAATAATTAAAAAAAACATATATATGAAAAACATGTAAAAAAATAGTTTTTAACAAATATAGAATTAGGAAATAATTAGAAAAAAATAAAAAAATTAATAGATCTAATAATTACCTATCATTAAAAAACAATATTTCTCTTAAATTGTAGTTTTCAAACTCATTAAAGTTACGTATTAGCTTTTTAAAAAGTTGCAAATTCACTGAAAAAACCATAGGTTTCACACATGTTATAGTTAGGAATTAGCTTTTAAAAAACCATTGAAATTCACAGAAAAAAACCATAGGTTTTACAATCGTTATAGTTAGGAATTAGCATTTAAAAAACCTTTGAAATTCACTGAAAAAACCATAGGTTTAACACTCGTTATAGTTAGGAATTAGCATTTAAAAAACCTTTGAAATTCACTGAAAAAACCATAGGTTTCACACCTGTTATAGTTAGCTGAACATTTTACTCATACAAAGCATTGAAATTCCCACGTTATAGTTAGTTGGACTCACTATAACTCGCGCACCCGCAATCCACTGCTGATGATGTCACATATTACATTTTTCATGACATGGTCAGTGGCATCACTGATGGTCCTTTGTGGGAAAACGGTGACCGGGAACCAAAGGAGGAGGGATGCCACGCTGGTGATATTTCCGGATTCAAGCTGTACCCGCGTGATCTGGAACCCGATTGTGGATTCCCTCCCGGTTTTAGGCTTAATATGCACACTTATTAAGCACAGCCCGTATAGCACTTTGACTCTATGTGCTTATCATCGCTATATTCTCCAGATTACTCCCACATTGAAGATATGAACTAAGCCTCTACATTGTTACTCCGATTGACGAGATCAGATTCATTTGAATATTTCCCTCCAGACCTACATGAGTGTAGGTTGTGTCTTAAGCCCTGAAGAGTCGTTGTGAGTTGTTCCCACACGACGAAACACGTGTCGGCTGGTTGTGGAATCATTAAACTTATACCCATCTTCCAAGAAACCAAACGAAATTGCAACTGTCATGGTATTTGGCTATATACTTACAATGCTATTTATTGCATAGCTACTATTGTTATACCTTGCTTGTTGTGTGCGAGAGCTTTGCTGTTTATATTGTCTCGTAGGTCTGTCTTCAGACCTTCTGTTGAACGGTTAATGGGTCTTTTCAGCTCGCTCTTCCGCACAACATTACTTAGCTAATGATACACACCAAACGTTCACATTAGGTAGTGCGCCTTTCCTTTCTGAGAACACTAAAACCCCCATGTGCTGTACCTCACTAATTGCACAGAAGTGTCAGGATTTCTGACCAAAGGTTTGAGTAAAAAGAAGGAGGAAAAGGCAACAAGCGAATTTACGGAAAGAAGGGGAGGATATCATTTGGATAAAACTAAGAGAGGCAGCCTTCAAAGGAAAAATGAGACAGTTTTGGTCCCTCATAGGTGAGGGGTGTTGTCGCGTTCTAATCTAGGACCCTGATCGATACTGTGACCTTATGCCCCTATACGGCTATAATCCCTTTGTACCCCTATATTGGCATAACCGATCAAATGCAATATTCAGAAACTCGTCTCTGGCCTCACACGAACAGAGCCACATTTCAGAATCGCTTCCTCTGCAACTTCTTTTGCAGCTCATTAGTGCAAATGACACAGCAGAAGACACTATCTAAGATTCCTAGATTAATACTCCGAGTTTTTCAACAAGATAAAAACTCAGCAACCTGGGAAAGCCCCGCTTGCTATGTTTTGATTAGTAATAGAACTCTAATGAGCACTGATAGACGATCATTTCCTAGTGACATCTTTATTGACGTCTTATGTCCAAAAACTTACGTCAAACAAGGCACCTTTCAGGTATAAATATTACCAACGTTGTCTTAAGCAAACGCTGAAGCTGCTGCTGATGATACCATTGCTGCTATCGCTGCTAACGAGCGAACGATGGTGTGGTGAACATAGGAGCTGAACAGCTGTCCCCCTGCAAGAGCCCAGCAGATGCAAGCGCCCGCGGACACTGCCCCCTCTCCTCCTCTTTGACGTGCTGAAAGAGACGCTGTCTTTTCTCCTGCCGAGAAATCCAGCTCCGGCGTTTCCAGCCTACTCTTGCGAGTGACTGGGATATCGAGTCCCTGGAAGGAGATACCAGACCTCCAACATTCTATTTCAGAGGTATGGTGTTGACTAAACCCTTAGAGAGAATTCTTGAAGCAAACCTTGGCAAAACCAACTTGACTAAAGCTACTTACTTACTCCCCTTCCAAGTATTAGGCTTAGGTGAGGTACACTGGGGTAGGCGTTGTTAGAAGCACCAGTTGAGTACGTTAGCTAAATGTATATATGAATGTATATATGTTTTATTCATTTTAAACCATTGTTTGGCTAAGAAACCATATCAATGCTTTTACAGTATTATTTCGCAATACTCATTTTACTGTACGTACTTTTTATAATAAGTCTTGCAATTGTGGCAATTCATTTCTCTTGTATGAGAAGAAAGACTGTTCAATAAATGATACCTTTTATTGAAAATGCCCGTCTCTCTATTCTCTACATATTGTGAAAGTAATCCGCACGACAACTGACTGAGTAAAACAACTGTCTATTGTTTCACACGACTCTAGAGATTGACTCTTATCTGAGGAGCAAAGTTGTCATGTTGCACGGTTGTTGGAAAACTGAATCCCTTCTTGGCTGTGCCAGGGAAGCTGATCACTTCCTATTCAGTCAAGAAAGTTTCCAGTGACCTCTGAGCTAGTTGGTAACAAACCCAATTAAGTTTAGCATAGTCAGTAGAGGCCTGGAAGATCCGCACTTCTACGTCGATACTACTGTTTATGTTATTCCAATGCGCAGGGCCTATTGGGAAAATAGGAACTACACTACATGGCGCCCAACGTTTGGTAAGGCGATAAACTAACGCAAGACGTTAGAGTAACTCAGTCGTGCATTTTTCACACAGACCCCTTTCTCCCGTAAATACTCCAATAGACGTCTGGAGTGGGTGAAAGGTTAAAATCCGCCCGTCCTTAGTAAGAAGAGATTCCTATGTAAAGCTCTGGTTTATTCAACGTTGAAGGATACAGTGTTCCAAAATATTGTGCACCTAATCTTTGTCTCCTTAGAGACCTACTCTGCAAAACCTGCATTTATAAAATGTCAGTAGAAAACAACGGAACTGATGCCGCAGTAATTGCGACTCAGCAGGGTCCCGATAGTACAGGGACTGCTGACCCGGGTGCGATAATCATCCCGGCACATTTAAGAAAATCTATAACGTCAAAACTTATAGAGAATGGACTGACCACACAAGGTGGCACAGTCGTCTTCGTGATAGAGGCACACGAATATCGGCAGACAGAGGTATTCTATTCTTGGATAAAATTTCCAGCGGCAAACGCCGCAACACACGAGTTCCACTATTACAAAATAGAGGATCCACCGGGAGAGTACGCTCCTTTCGAGGAGATTGAAATCCCATTAAAATTCCAAGAGCACCTGCTCTGGTTTAATGGCGCCCTAAAACATAATGATCATATTACCAGGCTCGGTCCACTAGGTAGACCAGGAACAACGTGGCCGGTTCTAGCCAGCTACACACCACATCCGGACATTGATAAAATGTCTAGAGAAGAACTTTTAGCACAGCTAAAAACATTAATTAAAATACATAGGCAATTAGTCCAATATGTAATGCGGACTGCTACAGTCCAATCGGCTGTTAATGTACCACAGCTGACCCCTCATCAGGGGAACACTAATAAAATTACACCACAGAACATACAGTCATGTCTTGGTAAAACACCCATAAAACGGGAACAAATTCCTTTCTGGTTAGCGCAGAAAATTACTCAAATAGAGGCTGTATTTCCGAATACTACCCCTATTGAGAAACACAGAATCTTGACCATATGCCTTACAATGGGGGTCACACTACACGTGGAGGACTGTGACACTTGGGGTACAGTCTTTGCTTCCATTTACACAAAAACACATGGTGTTCCGTCAATGGCGGTAATACCAGAAGTGCTAAAACAGATTCAAAATGAATACGGTCCAGACCCTGCTTTAACTCTTGGTATGAAATTACTGAAAGACTTCAGGCAGGTCTCGGCTATATTATTAGCCAATATAAAAGGAGAAGCAGCATCTGTGGCGATCCGCCAGAAGTTGAGGGAAACAGATATAACAGATCAACCAATTGAGCTTGCCAGAATCATAGAGAAATGCTATGAAGAACTAGGTAGAGACAGCTTGGGTGGAAAACCAGTAAAACCCCAACTGCTCGAAAATCCTGAAAAATTATTTATTAAAAATAATTCAAACACTCCTAAAAAGAGTTGGGATGGAAATAAACAATCCACTCCCAAGGAAAAAGTTTTCCAGTCCAGAGGAAGATCTCCTCGACGGAGGGAAAGAACTCCGACTCGAGAACACCAGTCTCCCCAGAGGGAGCCCTCTGAGAAAAGATATAACCTTAGAAATAGGGATAATTTGAAGAAGCCTGATAGATATCAAAGTATTGATACACGTCCCTCTCGATCTTTTTCGCAGAAATCGGAAAGAAGAGGACGGTCAGACCCAGGAGAGCACACCAAGTCCAAAGACAAGGAACCTGCTCAGAGTAAAAAATCACAATTTCCAAGAAAGAAGGTAGTCAGTATTAGAGTAATCAACCATGCCAAGAATACTGAGGACACAGTTGAAAAACGGGGAGTGGGCACAGACAATGCTAGACAGTGCAGCAGAAATCAGTGTAGCCCGCAAGATCCTGATGAGTCATCTGGAGACAGTGGACACGAATGAATACATTCAGGTTGAAACTGCCGACACCAGACTTAGCGAGCCCCATAAGATATACGAAATAACACTGCGTATAGAGGGTGATAAGACTAGGAAAATAAGGGGCAGTCAACAAAGGGAGAGACAGGGTTCAAGGGCACTCTCAGTCCCCAATTCGTAGATATATCAACAAAGGAAGAGTGTCCGACAGTGTGGCGTAAAAATAGAGATAGCACGTAGAAATATAAAGCCAGCTGTGGTTGTTCAAAAAGCTGGCCTAGCTTTCAAGAAAAAAAATTCATGGTTTTTTCAAGAAACCCTCACTCACCCTAGTGGTGACATGCTTCATCATCGGGTCCACTGGGGAGATAGAGTACCTCCCCAGTGTGCTACGACGCCAGGAGACTGCGGAGCAGGTTTTTGTGAGAGTGAAGAGTGAAAAAAGGGGTGTGATTAAAAATGTCAGAGGTTGTCCCAAAAATCATTTATTTGCTGGTCAACTTGACATATTAAAATTAAGAACTATGTGCAGGGAAACTATCCAAACGAAATATAGGTGTTTCCCTGTTAGGGGAAGGTCAACATGTTTCTGCCCTTTAAGTGTTTGAATTTACAGGGCTTTCGTCAGGACCAGTAAGCGAGTGTTGCCTCAACAGGTATAGGCGCGCTAAGGCCTACCCTGCCGTAGGCAGTGAAAGTTAAAAAGTTGTTCTATGTGTAAAAATTGGTGCGTGAGATACAAACCAAAAGGCTAGGGGAATTTCCCTCTATTGCGAGGAGCCTAGAAGTCTGCAGTAGGTGGAAGACAGACAAACAAACAATACACACAACATAAAAAGAATAGACAGTCATTACTGATCTTGCATTGTTGCCATGCAACTCATGGTGCGGCGTGGTACGTGCTAACAAACCTATCAAAGGCCGTGGCCGTGATGGAATGCATTCTGGAATGGAGGTTGTGCCCAGGAACCACTGTGATGGGCCTCAACTAGAACCAGTATAAAATGATCTGGCTCAAGACGTTGCACAATTGGTGAGGTAATGTAAGTGGAGGCTTGCAGTGCTAAGTCCATCCGTGGGGAAGCCAGGCGGCTGCCCATAAATGTAACATTACCTAGAGTAAGGAAACGGAGGAATGATCCCCGAAGTGTAAAGTGCTGGGCCACGTATTGATAAAGTGTAGCCCAGCTGGCCGTGAATTTAGAGAGCTTAAAAACAGGCACATTAAATGAGAATATACGTGAAACACTCCTCACTTGTATTCAATGTGAGCCACGCCCCATAGATTCAGGGGGGGGGTGGGAGCGACAATGGCACACCCTGTCAGGGTAAAACAAGCAAAAACGGAGGGGTCATAAAGTCTGGCAAAGACTCACACACACAAAACTTAGCTTGTATTGATGTAAGAATGGATGGTTGGCCTTACGCCCGCAACGCTCAGCACCCTCTCGGCACCTAGCTGTCCCCCGCTGGATCTCGTGGATCACGAGCGAGGGGCAAGCCTGGCGCTAAGAGTGGGTGGCGTCAGGGCGTCATCCAATGGGAGGCGTTGGTTCAAACTGAGGCTTGGAACACAAGCCTGCGTTACTGAGAACAATGCGCTCGCGTGTCACAGCGAGGCTTGAAACGCACGCGTAATGCGCATGCGCGCTTGAAGAGAAAGATTCGGTTTTAGTTAAAACGAGGCTTGGAGCGCAAGCCTACAAGGAGACAATAATCGGACTGGGGGCTTGAGTCCGTATTGCCTCAGACAGGAGATATTCTCAAGCCAATGGATGGGCTATGGAAGGTCATCAATTAAGGCAATGAAATGGGAAATGATAATACCAGTATAAAACAGCACTTTAAATGGATGAAGATACAGGAAAAGAGTGCATTCATGATGTTATTGCCAGTCTAACACTGCATTTTAAATGGTTTAAAAGAGTGTATTAACAAGTTCTGCCCTCATATGAGAAAGGATCATTATTGTTCAGAGTTACTGTTTGAGGACGCTGGCCCAAGGTATTTGGTCATTTAGGCCTTGAATATGTGTATTCAGTCTATAGACCCAGCGCTGTTCCTTTTCAAACAGGATGTTTTCTCTGTTCCTGGGGTTGTTGACCTGTTCTATTACTGTCCAGGTCATATCATTGGGAGTGTGATTTGCCTGCAGAAAGTGCTCGCTTAATTTGGTAGTTACTTTCTTACAGCGAACATTACTGCGATGTTCGCCAATGCGTGTCTTGACTTTCCTGGTTGTCATGCCCACATATCTCTTGGCACACGGGCAGGTAATCAGATATATAACGTTTGTCGAGTTACAATTGGTATGGGATCTTTGGGTCCATACTCTGCCTGGTTCCAAATTTAGCTGTTTTGTGTGGGTGGTTAAGTGACAGACACTGCAATCAGTACATGGAAAATGTCCAGTGATAGGGGGTAAGTGCCAAGTTTCAGTCACAGACCTGGTGAGTGATGAAGGACATGTTAAAGGTCTTGTATGGACCAGGGTGTCCTTAAGACTTCTGCCCTTCTTGAAGGAAAAGAGTGTTTTTTCCCAATCGCTCATGCTGCTAGTGATAATTCTCCAGTGCCTATTGATAGATTTTTTTACATTATCTGAAAGTGTGCTATATGTGGTAACACAAGTTAATGGGACACCAGTGTCAATTTTCTCATTCTCTTCCAGGAGGGCTTCCCGAGGTTGATTACGGGCCCTGTTCTGTCCTTTATTGAGGATGTCTTGAGGGTAGCCTCTTTGTCTCAGTTTAGCCGTCAGGTCCTTTGCCTGTGTTTTGTAGTCTGTTGTGCTACTACAATTTCTTCTTAGACGAAGGTATTGCCCGTAGGGCAAGTTTTCACGAAGCGGCCTTGGATGGAAGCTGCTGAATTGTAGAAGGTTATTCTTTGCCGTAGGTTTGTGATGGGTCACTGTAGTCAGAGATGTGCCCTCGATCCTTATCACCACATCCAAGAAAACTATGGATTCTTTGCTGTAATTGTTGGTGAATTTAAGAAAGGGGTCAAGGGTATTAACCCAGCTCAAGAATTCAATGAGACTGTTTTCAGTGCCCGTCCATAGTATCAGGATATCATCAATGTACCTCCTCCATAATCCTATGGAGGAGGCAAAAGGGTTGGATGTAGGCAGGATGTACTTGGTCTCAAAATCGTATACGTACAACCCCGCTATGCTGGGAGCGAAGGTGCTGCCCATTGAGGTCCCTGTACATTGAAGGTACAATTGTCCTTTGTACTCGAAATAGTTTTCTTTCAACGCCATCCTAGCACATTGTAAGATGAATGATTTTGGAGTAACGTATTCCCAAGTCACAGTGTCCAGTGCTTGTGCCAGTACTCGTAATGTTTCTTCCTGGGGGATGCTGGTGTACAGACTCTCTATGTCCATAGTGACTAAGAAGACAGAGTTTGGTTCAAAAGAGATGTCATTTAATAGCCTGAGAAGGCTTTTGGTGTCCTTGAGGTAGGTGCTGGAATTCTGGACTATTGGCTTTAGGTAATGGTCGCAGAAAGTGGAAAGAGGTTCCAGTATTGAGCCAATGCCAGACACTATCGGACGTCCTGGGGGCGGTAAAACATTCTTATGTGTTTTTGGCAGTGTATAGAAATATGGGATCGTTGGGCCCCCTGCCATAAGGTATGCCGCCTCGTGAGGTGAGACATGTTCATTCAGCTCAGCCTCCCTTACAAATGTTGTTATTCGTGCTTTCATTTCAGCAGTTGGGTCTGTGGTTAGAAGGGTATAATTGGTTCTGTCATTGAGGAGAGTTAGGCAAACCTTGTCGTACTCCTCAGTATCCTGGATGACAATACCTCCCCCCTTGTCAGCGGGTTTTATGACAATGTTTTTGTCATTCTTCAGGTTCTCAAGGGCTTTGTGTTCTGCCGCCGAGAAATTGTTGAACCGTTTGGGGTTTTCAAGGGCTTCCAGATCTTTTGTTACCGCCTGCTCAAAGGCTGGGATTGCTGCTGGTATGGTATGTGGTGGTGGCATGAAAGTTGATTTCGGTCTGAACGTTGTGTCAAACTCCTGTTCATTGGTGTCAGACTGCTCTTTAGACTCAAAAAATGCCTTGAGTTTGAGTTTTCTAAAGAATTGGGCTAACTCACAATGAAGTCGAAACTTGTCCGGACGGGAGGTCGGGACAAAACCAACATATTAACATATAACTAACATATTTGCAGACCCAGCAATAGCACAGGCAGTGTCACACACAGCAGAATGGGAACAACTGACAGAACTAAAACGTGACAGAATTAGAACCATTTTACATGGCACAATTCTTAAACAATACTTGACCTCCAACTCAGCCCCTAAAGGGTTATTGGTCACTAATGCTCCAAGGATCTTCCTAAATGATGCCACCTTTAGAAGGGATTGGGCGATGATTGCATGGCATTGCACAAGGGACTGGCTAGTGCTGATTATAAAAACAGCACTCCGCCTATCAGAAACCCTACAGGTCGAGATCCAACAGACAGACGCTCAGTTCAAAACAACAATAACGGGTTTCAAAAAAAAGTTGGATGAAATCAATAGAGACCTTACGGAATACAAAGACAATCTGATGCAAGCGAAATTAACGAAATTCCAAAAAGATTTGAAAAAATTTAAATTTGAAGCTATATACCCCTACTCTGATCCAAACTATAGTGCACCAAAAAAGGACACCAATAAATCTGACGACTCAGACAGTCACTCGTCCAGCGGTAGCACCGCCAGCAACCAGAGCCCAAAACAAAGAGGACGCAGAGGGGGTAGGGGCAGATTTAATTACCCTACACAACAACCAAGATGGCAGAATTATGGACAACCAAACAATGGTCCCCCACCTTTGTTTTACCAACAACCCCAGTTCCCGATGATGAACTGGAACCCCTACATGCAACCCCTATTTCCCCAAAACCACCCACCTATGCCTTTTTTAGGGAGAGGCGGGCGGGGACGGGGACGGAGCAGAGGGAATACACAAGTGACCTGGGAGGACGAAGACTCAGTGGGGAAACACACTCGCAGCCGGACAGCGACAGCCAGCACGAGTGCGGTCTAAGTCTTGTAACAAACCTCTCTAAGAAAATTCTTACGCCAGAAGAAGTAATGGTCCTTGAGAGAGGCCTGGGTTTTGTCCCGACTTCCCGTCCGGACAAGTTTCGACTTCATTGTGAGTTAGCCCAATTCTTTAGAAAACTCAAACTCAAGGCATTTTTGGAGTATAAAGAGCAGTCTGACACCAATGAACAGGAGTTTGACACAACGTTCAGACCGAAATCAACTTTCATGCCACCACCACATACCATACCAGCAGCAATCACAGCCTTTGAGCAGGCGGTAACAAAAGATCTGGAAGCCCTTGAAAACCCCAAACGGTTCAACAATTTCTCGGCGGCAGAACACAAAGCCCTTGAGAACCTGAAGAATGACAAAAACATTGTCATAAAACCCGCTGACAAGGGGGGAGGTATTGTCATCCAGGATACTGAGGAGTACGACAAGGTTTGCCTAACTCTCCTCAATGACAGAACCAACTATACCCTTCTAACCACAGACCCAACTGCTGAAATGAAAGCACGAATAACAACATTTGTAAGGGAGGCTGAGCTGAATGAACATGTCTCACCTCACGAGGCGGCATACCTTATGGCAGGGGGCCCAACGATCCCATATTTCTATACACTGCCAAAAACACATAAGAATGTTTTACCGCCCCCAGGACGTCCGATAGTGTCTGGCATTGGCTCAATACTGGAACCTCTTTCCACTTTCTGCGACCATTACCTAAAGCCAATAGTCCAGAATTCCAGCACCTACCTCAAGGACACCAAAAGCCTTCTCAGGCTATTAAATGACATCTCTTTTGAACCAAACTCTGTCTTCTTAGTCACTATGGACATAGAGAGTCTGTACACCAGCATCCCCCAGGAAGAAACATTACGAGTACTGGCACAAGCACTGGACACTGTGACTTGGGAATACGTTACTCCAAAATCATTCATCTTACAATGTGCTAGGATGGCGTTGAAAGAAAACTATTTCGAGTACAAAGGACAATTGTACCTTCAATGTACAGGGACCTCAATGGGCAGCACCTTCGCTCCCAGCATAGCGGGGTTGTACGTATACGATTTTGAGACCAAGTACATCCTGCCTACATCCAACCCTTTTGCCTCCTCCATAGGATTATGGAGGAGGTACATTGATGATATCCTGATACTATGGACGGGCACTGAAAACAGTCTCATTGAATTCTTGAGCTGGGTTAATACCCTTGACCCCTTTCTTAAATTCACCAACAATTACAGCAAAGAATCCATAGTTTTCTTGGATGTGGTGATAAGGATCGAGGGCACATCTCTGACTACAGTGACCCATCACAAACCTACGGCAAAGAATAACCTTCTACAATTCAGCAGCTTCCATCCAAGGCCGCTTCGTGAAAACTTGCCCTACGGGCAATACCTTCGTCTAAGAAGAAATTGTAGTAGCACAACAGACTACAAAACACAGGCAAAGGACCTGACGGCTAAACTGAGACAAAGAGGCTACCCTCAAGACATCCTCAATAAAGGACAGAACAGGGCCCGTAATCAACCTCGGGAAGCCCTCCTGGAAGAGAATGAGAAAATTGACACTGGTGTCCCATTAACTTGTGTTACCACATATAGCACACTTTCAGATAATGTAAAAAAATCTATCAATAGGCACTGGAGAATTATCACTAGCAGCATGAGCGATTGGGAAAAACCACTCTTTTCCTTCAAGAAGGGCAGAAGTCTTAAGGACACCCTGGTCCATACAAGACCTTTAACATGTCCTTCATCACTCACCAGGTCTGTGACTGAAACTTGGCACTTACCCCCTATCACTGGACATTTTCCATGTACTGATTGCAGTGTCTGTCACTTAACCACCCACACAAAACAGCTAAATTTGGAACCAGGCAGAGTATGGACCCAAAGATCCCATACCAATTGTAACTCGACAAACGTTATATATCTGATTACCTGCCCGTGTGCCAAGAGATATGTGGGCATGACAACCAGGAAAGTCAAGACACGCATTGGCGAACATCGCAGTAATGTTCGCTGTAAGAAAGTAACTACCAAATTAAGCGAGCACTTTCTGCAGGCAAATCACACTCCCAATGATATGACCTGGACAGTAATAGAACAGGTCAACAACCCCAGGAACAGAGAAAAAATCCTGTTTGAAAAGGAACAGCGCTGGGTCTATAGACTGAATACACATATTCAAGGCCTAAATGACCAAATACCTTGGGCCAGCGTCCTCAAACAGTAACTCTGAACAATAATGATCCTTTCTCATATGAGGGCAGAACTTGTTAATACACTCTTTTAAACCATTTAAAATGCAGTGTTAGACTGGCAATAACATCATGAATGCACTCTTTTCCTGTATCTTCATCCATTTAAAGTGCTGTTTTATACTGGTATTATCATTTCCCATTTCATTGCCTTAATTGATGACCTTCCATAGCCCATCCATTGGCTTGAGAATATCTCCTGTCTGAGGCAATACGGACTCAAGCCCCCAGTCCGATTATTGTCTCCTTGTAGGCTTGCGCTCCAAGCCTCGTTTTAACTAAAACCGAATCTTTCCCTTCAAGCGCGCATGCGCATTACGCGTGCGTTTCAAGCCTCGCTGTGACACGCGAGCGCGTTGTTCTCAGTAACGCGGGCTTGTGTTCCAAGCCTCAGTTTGAACCAACGCCTCCCATTGGATGACGCCCTGACGCCACCCACTCTTAGCGCCAGGCTTGCCCCTCGCTCGTGATCCACGAGATCCAGCGGGGGACAGCTAGGTGCCGAGAGGGTGCTGAGCGTTGCGGGCGTAAGGCCAACCATCCATTCTTACATCAATACAAGCTAAGTTTTGTGTGTGTGAGTCTTTGCCAGACTTTATGACCCCTCCGTTTTTGTTTGTTTTACCCTGACAGGGTGTGCCATTGTCGCTCCCACCCCCCCCCCTGAATCTATGGGGCGTGGCTCACATTGAATACAAGTGAGGAGTGTTTCACGTATATTCTCATTTAATGTGCCTGTTTTTAAGCTCTCTAAATTCACGGCCAGCTGGGCTACACTTTATCAATACGTGGCCCAGCACTTTACACTTCGGGGATCATTCCTCCGTTTCCTTACTCTAGGTAATGTTACATTTATGGGCAGCCGCCTGGCTTCCCCACGGATGGACTTAGCACTGCAAGCCTCCACTTACATTACCTCACCAATTGTGCAACGTCTTGAGCCAGATCATTTTATACTGGTTCTAGTTGAGGCCCATCACAGTGGTTCCTGGGCACAACCTCCATTCCAGAATGCATTCCATCACGGCCACGGCCTTTGATAGGTTTGTTAGCACGTACCACGCCGCACCATGAGTTGCATGGCAACAATGCAAGATCAGTAATGACTGTCTATTCTTTTTATGTTGTGTGTATTGTTTGTTTGTCTGTCTTCCACCTACTGCAGACTTCTGGGCTCCTCGCAATAGAGGGAAATTCCCCTAGCCTTTTGGTTTGTATCTCACGCACCAATTTTTACACATAGAACAACTTTTTAACTTTCACTGCCTACGGCAGGGTAGGCCTTAGCGCGCCTATACCTGTTGAGGCAACACTCGCTTACTGGTCCTGACGAAAGCCCTGTAAATTCAAACACTTAAAGGGCAGAAACATGTTGACCTTCCCCTAACAGGGAAACACCTATATTTCGTTTGGATAGTTTCCCTGCACATAGTTCTTAATTTTAATATGTCAAGTTGACCAGCAAATAAATGATTTTTTGGGACAACCTCTGACATTTTTAATCACACCCCTTTTTTCACTCTTCACTCTCACAAAAACCTGCTCCGCAGTCTCCTGGCGTCGTAGCACACTGGGGAGGTACTCTATCTCCCCAGTGGACCCGATGATGAAGCATGTCACCACTAGGGTGAGTGAGGGTTTCTTGAAAAAACCATGAATTTTTTTTCTTGAAAGCTAGGCCAGCTTTTTGAACAACCACAGCTGGCTTTATATTTCTACGTGCTATCTCTATTTTTACGCCACACTGTCGGACACTCTTCCTTTGTTGATATATCTAGGAAAATAAGGGGTCTATTTTGGGATAAACTCTCAAAAGGCTATGATATTCTGTTAGCTGAAAAAGATTGGCCCCCAGAGTTTGTCAGGGAGTGCCCTCGTGGCGAAGAAATGATTATGCCTGCCTTCTCGAATCATATTCTGATTCACAAAAAATATACTTATGCAAGGAAATGGGCAGTAGCCCAGGCACCGGCATTATATAAAAATCATTTAGGATGGGATGAGGACTCTCCTCCCCACAAAATCCAGTTAAAAAGTGAACCGACTGCCCAAAGGCAGTATCCCATTAAGCAAGAAGCTAAAAAACAAGTCAGGGAGATTTGAGATCAACTTGAATACCAGGGGGTGATTGAAACATGCACCTCTCAAATGAACAATCCTTTGTTTCCTGTCTCCAAACCAGACAATTCATATCGTCTAGTTTTGGACTACAGACACCTTAATGCATGTTGCAAAACTTTTGCAGTACAAAATTCGCATAGTGCTGCACTAATGAATGACATAGTTAGGAAAAAATATAAAATAACATTAGACATATCTAATGGTTTCTTTTGTCAAAACATTGCACCAGAAAGCAGATACTTGACCGCTTTCTCAGTAATGGGGTCTCAGAAAAATTTCTGTAGGCTCCCACAGGGGTTCAAGAACAGCCCAGGACTATTCTCAGCTAGAGTAACAGTTACTACAAATATATGATGATGAGGCATTATCTTACGTAGATGATATCTATCTCACAGACGACGACTTGGAGACTCAATTGAAAAGAGTGAACACCATTATACTTGGGTTCGCAGCAGAGGGTTACAAATTCAACTTTAAAAAGTCCCGAATTGCCCATCTGACAGTATTATTTTTAGGATACGAATTATCAAGTGAAGGAAAAAGCCTAGCGGACAACTTCTTGGAGAAGTGCGCTGTACTCCAAGCTCCAAAAACGCTGAAGAATTTACAATCGATTCTAGGCTTTCTGAATTTCGGTAGAACTTACATTCTAAATTACGCAGAGAGGGTTAAACCTCTCTACGAACTAATTAAACCTGATTTTAAACAAATCAATTGTACTCAAAAACACACAGAAATTTTGAGATCACTGCAAACAGACATGTTAGCAAAAACAAAATTAGATACACGTGACAACACACGCAATCTTGTAATTCGAGTCATCCCAGGAAGATGCGGATTCACGTACCTAATCTCTAATGAGGGAGAAAAGGTACCAATTTCAATTAAATCTCACTTGTACACACAAGCAGAAAAAACATTCAGTCCAACAGAAAATACTGTGAAAGCAGTAGAAACTGCATTAGCGAATGAACGAGAACTAGCACACGGTAAAAGGATTAATATCCTCACAGCGGAATCCGCCTTCGAGGCGCTATTCAGCCCAGTAAACCTGCCTACAGTGTCACTGGATCCGAAATGGATACAGTATGTAGATTCTCTAGGAGCGGAAGATGTGAAATATTATTTCGCCCCGCAATTCGAAGAACTGAATGAATTGACTTATGAAGAAGAATATCCTCTGCCAATCGAACTTCTGCCTCTCCCACAGAACGCCTGTATAATCTATACAGATAGATTTGTACAGCATTTCAACGTAGAGAACAAATCCTACGATGCAGCCTGTGCGATTGTTAAAGGTCGTTGGCTGTGCGGTAAATTCAGACCGAAAATAACAAAAACTGAATCAGTAAGAAACTGTTCGGCTCAGCAAGCTGAAATCAGATCTTTAAAGATGGCGCTTGAAAATGCAGAACGTGAATTCCTGACACTAATCGTGTGCGATTCTCATTTTTGCGTCAACTCTTACAATAATAAGTTGCAGAGCTGGATTGAAAACGATTACAAAAATGACACAGGTGCCACAATAAAGCATAAATTGCTCTGGAAACAGGTAGCTCTTTTTCAGAAAGAACTACAAAAGACTCCCATGATACACGCACAGAGTCTTCAACGTGATGGCGTTCACGTTGCAGGGAATTCATTGGCTAATACAGCCACAGTGGAAGCAACTAAACCGGCTTCCGTAGCCACAAAAAAGCGTTCAGAAAAATACATAGACGGGGAAACCATGCTGGCAGTAAAAACGTCCGTAAAAGGCGACTGTGCAGCACTACCCGTGAACTATCCACTCAATTATGCATACGTAATTGATGCAAACTCGGTTCCTTTTGCTCGAATCCCTGGAGTGGGGGATAGGGTAATTCCAAACAAGAACCGGAGGGGCTTCCTATTACAGGAAGCACATATGGGGTTGGGTCTGAGACACCAAACAATCAGGGACTCTCTGAGAGAATTAGAATCAGAGTACTGGTGGCCGGAAATGAGTGAAGGTATTCATGAATTTGCAAAAAACTGTGAAGACTGCAACAGAGATCGCAGTGGAGAACCGGCCAGTGTAGTGTCAGAAGCCCTAATAGAAAGCATAAGGCGATCTATCCGCGCTATCGAAAAAGAGAAACGCGTCCCATTGTACATCATTAAGACAAAATCCACTTAAAAAATGTGGCCCCCAGCGCTCGGCTGACGCCAGAACGGTTATAAAAGATCTGCAAGTCTTTATCGGTACATACGCAATTGCCATGTTCCATTCTGACCAGGGTCCTGCTTTCAGCTCTCGAGCTTATAAGGAGGCCATGGCCAGCATGGGAGTTGGGTTGCGGTATTCTTGTCCGTCACACCCCGAAGGGAACAGTGTGGTAGAAAGAAAAAACCGGGACATAAAGCAATCTATAACAGCGAAGGTAGGGTGCTGGGTGGGTCAAACATGTAATAAGTGTCCAGATCAGTCTTAACAATTTGCCAAGAAATTCTCTAAAAGGTTTCAGTCCATACGAACTGTTGTTCGGAACTAGAATGCGAATTCAGGACTTAGATAGTCAGGTATCAGTGGTACAAGATAAGAAAACAGACTTTGACATCAAAGATCGTTTGGCTGTTTTACAGGACTTGAATGAAACAAGAAAATCCTTAAGCAACATAAAGTTAAAGCAACAGCCAGCTACCACTGACGAGGCACCACCAGCACCAGCCCCAGCAAGGCCTGTCTGGATTCCAAA
Source organism: Lissotriton vulgaris (assembly GCF_964263255.1). Taxonomy (NCBI): domain Eukaryota; kingdom Metazoa; phylum Chordata; class Amphibia; order Caudata; family Salamandridae; genus Lissotriton; species Lissotriton vulgaris. The sequence goes on along the minus strand of NC_141694.1, from coordinate 1,729,091,513 downwards.
GATTGGGGATCTAGTCAGAGAAAAAATAACGGTGAAGAAGGAATTTGGGCCTTCTTACATAAAAGCAGTTCCTGTCTTGGCAATCAACGGAACAAGATCAGTAGTACTACCGCCCCTTGCTGGTAAAAAGGAGAACAGAGTTGTATCAATCGACCTGGTAAAACCACAAGCATGTGGCCTATAATCAACAGTAGGCCCAGTGGACTCCCAAGAAACCACAAAATACCCAAACTTGCAACAATCCAAGAGGTTAAAACTGAAAGACTAATCACATTCGATCAGCCTGCAGTGCACAGAGAGGGACTATGCAATAATGCCATGGAACTCGTGCCTCTTGATACAAGGATTGAAACAGTTCGTCAAGAAACACCAGTCTACAATGATGTGGCATCAGAATGTGCTACCGAAAGACAAATTGAAAGAACAATCCCAACAATTGACAGAACTGCCTCTGGCTACTTCATCAACTTCGACAACTTTTCCGAGGATCAAAGCAACCCCGAAGTGATGCCAGAAACAAAAAAGACTTTTAAAGAAAAAGCAACAGCACTCATTCAAAGTATATCTGGATGCACCATTGATTGAGCATTGGATTATTTCAGGGGTATTCATACTCCTACTATGCCTAATTTTAGTTTTAGTTTTAGGAAAGTTTATTACAATACAATGGACACAGCAAGTCAGAACATCAACTTAGTCCTCAAACCACACAGATCATCCCACGTGAAGAAAAGAGAACTGTTAACAGTAAATGCCCCAGCCATTCCAATACCCGGTGCGGTAGTATGGGAGAAAACTGACTATGAGATCTATGGTCCGGTCGAGATCCTGAAGTATCCTCATCAATTCAAGGTTTCCTTAAGTGACTTTGTAAAACCTAGTACATTCTCTGATGATTGGGACTTTGAAAGTATGTGAGGGAGGGTGTGCAGCGGGCCGGAAAAGCAGGCGAGGAGGCCGTATATAGTGTGCTATACTGGCTTTTTATTGCAGATAGTCACAGAGTAGGACACAGGGAAAACAAGGAAGACTTCAGGGTACGGGTTCCACTCCGGGTCTTCGTTACAGCTCGCTGTCTTCGGGTGTTCCAACGGCGGCTCCGGTGACGTGGAGGATCCACGGAGGGCAGGAAGCAAAAGAGAAAACAAGGGACCGTTAGTCCTATCCTAGTCTCAGGAACTCTGTAACGCTCACCGTCACCCGGGACGTGTTGTGGAAGGGACGGAAAGAGACAGTGAGGGAAGGAAGGTATCGGGAGGTAGGAACACGGGTTGGTAAGAAGAAAGGGTGTTCGGTCGGGACGTGAAGGAAATGGTGGGGCATGCAGTGGGGTGCTTTACAACTATAATACAGTGCAGGGGACGTGATTCTAAAGAGAAGGGGAATATTGTACAGGGACTTTACAGGGGACTCCTAGCGAGCAGAAAATAGGAAGGTTTAAGGCACTCACGCGGTCCGCCGTAACTCTCCGTTGAGTTACGGCCGCTCTTCAGCCACCTCCTGTGGACTCCACCACTCTTCGGTCCACACGTCTGCTTCGCCCGTCTGCTCTCCGTCTCCAGCTTCTTCTCCTTCACGACCACCAGTCCGAGGTTCCTGCCACAAATCTCCGACGGCGTTCTCTTCCTGGTTCTCTCTTTTATCCTGTTCTGTCGATGCCACGGGGGCGGAGCTTCCGGGGTCCGCGAGATTTGAGTCCGTCAGACCCGGTGTTCTGGTTGGTCCCTGTGGGGAAAAGAAGGGCGTGATTCTCTGGGCTCTGGTTGGCGTTTCGAGTGTGGTCCTTATGGCGGCGTTTTGAGGCCGGGGATACAGTCCCGGTGGTAGCGGAGGAGGTAGGTTCGGGGAAGGGCGGTGTTCATGTTGGGGTTGCCGGGACGTCGTCTCACATCCCCTTTCCCTAGCTGTCCTTCTTGTAGGGGAGGGAGATGACGGGTATCTCGAAAGGAAATCCGCGTTGCCTTGATCGGATCCCTTCCTATGTTTGGTTGTGAAGTGGAAGGGCTGTAGGGAGAGAAACCATCGGAGGACCCGGTCGTTCTGACCTTTGTTCCGGGCCATCCACTCCAAAGGGGCGTGATCGGTGTAGAGGACAAATTCTCTGCCCTCCAGATAATATCGGAGATGGTCCACCGCCCATTTGATGGCTAGGGCTTCCTTTTCCACCACGGCGTAATGTTTTTCACGAGGAAACAGCTTGCGGCTTACATAAAGGATAGGCCTTTCATTACCTGGGCGATCTTTCTGGGACAGCACCGCCCCTAACCCATGATCGGAGGCATCCGTTTGTAGGATAAAGGGTAGGGAGTAGTCGGGGGGGACCAAGACAGGACTCGAGGTCAAGGCTTCCTTTAAGTCCGTGAAGGCCTGCCACGCTTCGGGAGAGGGGTTCCGTAGCTTCTCTTCGGATCGGTTTGATTTTTTTAGCAGATCCGTCAGGGCTGCTGCTCTCTGGGAAAAGTTCGGCACAAACCGTCGATAATACCCGAGAAGCCCTAGGAAGGCTCGAAGGTCTTTTTTTGTTTGGGGGAAGGGAAGGGATCGAATAGCAACCGTTTTGCTTTCTTGGGGTCTTATCAAGCCATCTCCCAGAAGGTACCCCAGGTATTTAACTGTCTTCGCCGCCAGGGTTGTTTTGGCGGGGTTAATGGCGAACCCAAAGGATCCTAGGGAGGAGACAACGTCAAAAAGATGCTTCAAGTGTTGGGGCCAGTTGTCGCTGAAGATGATGATATCATCTAAATAGGCGCCGGCGTACTGTGAGTGGGGTCTCAAGACGTGGTTCATAGCACGCTGAAATGTGGCTGGGGCGCCATGTAGACCAAGGGGCATGACTAGAAACTGGTACAACCCCTCAGGGGTGGAAAAGGCGGTCTTCTTTTTGTCTTGTTCCCTGAGAGGTATTTGCCAATACCCTTTGCATAGATCCAGGGTCGATATGTACTTTGCCTTTCCTATCCTCTCAATCATTTCATCCACCCGGGGCAAGGGGTAGCTGTCGAAGGTAGAGACCTTGTTGACCTCCCTAAAGTCTATGCAAAAACGGACTGACCCATCTGGTTTCGGCACAAGGACGATAGGTGAATTCCAGTCGCTAACTGAGGGCTCTATGATTCCCATCTTCTGCATGTCCGCTATCTCCTGTCGTATGACCGCTCGGCGGGCCTCGGGAAGTCTGTAGGGCCTCAAGCGGACTACTTTTCCTGGTACTGTTTCTATTGCATGCTCGGTGATGTTGGTTCTACCCGGAGAGGAGGAGAAGACCCCTTTCAGAGGTGCCAGGTATTCTCGTAACTCCTGGGTTTGTACGGGGGTCAGTTCCGGATCTAAACAGGAGTCAAAAGAGAAAGGAAGGTGGTCGGGGTTTCCGTATAGAACTGGACGGGGTCCTTCCCATTTTTTCAGCAGATTTACGTGGTATATCTGGGAGGTTCCATGTGTAGGGTCTATTTCTACCTCATAGGTAACCGGGGTCACCTGTCGGAGGATGGTATAAGGCCCTTGCCACTGTCCAAGAAGTTTCTGGTCAGACGAGGGCATCATGAGGAGTACCAAGTCGTTGACAGCAAAGACGCGGGACCTGGTGCCCTTGTCATACTGCTTCTTTTGGCTGTCTTGAGCGTTCCCCAGATTCTGTCTAACTATGTCCCGGATCATGGATAGGTGTGTTTTCAGATTCTCGAGGTATTCGGGGAGCGGACGTGTACGATCCGGCTCGGCCTCCCAGGCCTCCTGTGCCATGTCTAGCAGGGTACGAGGGGGACGCCCGTACAGTAACTCATACGGAGAGTAGCCTGTGCTACTCTGGGTTTTGCAGCGGATGGTGAAAAGGGCCAAAGGTAGCATGTCCTCCCACCTTTTTGCTTCTAGGCCCAAGAGCTTTTTTAGGGTCTGCTTAGGGGTGGCGTTGTAGCGCTCCACCAATCCGTCCGTCTGCAGATGATAGGCAGAAGTTCTGATTTGTTTTATTCCAAGTTCAGCGCATACTCGTTTCATCAAGGCAGAAACAAAAGGCGTGCCCTGATCGGTCAGGATTTCCCGGGGAAACCCTACCCGGGAAAACAGGGAGATCAGGGCTTTGGCTATCGTTTGGGTAGTGGGTTGGCGCAGGGGTATGGCCTCAGGAAAGCGAGTGGCATAGTCCACTATGACCAGGGCATAGCGACACCCGCTACGGGAGGGCAAGAGTGGTCCTATGATGTCCATCCCTATTCGGCTAAAGGGGATGTCTATGAGAGGGAGGGGTTGCAAAGGCACTCTGGGAGGTCTATGTCGGCTATTTTTCTGGCATACAATGCATTCACTACTATAGGTTTTGACCCTTTGATACACCCCGGGCCAATAAAACTTCTCCAGGACGGTTTGACTAGTTTTCTCGTCCCCGAAATGACCCCCCAGAAGGTGGCTGTGGGCCAGGAAGAGGACTTTGTCCTGGAAGGGACCTGGGATAAGTAACTGTGCGTTCTGTTGTGGCCCCCCTTTTCTGTACAGCAACCCGTTTTTCTTAAAGAAGTAGGGACCTACTTGCAAGGGGTCTTCGTGATCGAGGGCTCTTCCCCATGCTTCCTGAAGAAGGGGATCCTCCTGTTGGGCAGCTCTGAACTCCCTGTCGGTCTGCCATGGGTGGTCTTCAGTAAATGTGGGGTAAGCGCTGACGTATTCTTTCTTCTCTTTTCTCTTCTGGCTTTTGGTTTTGTGGGGTTTAGGAACCGTCACTGGGTGGGTCTGTCCCTGGTACGGAGCGTCCTTCCACCACTGTGTCAGGGAGTCCGATGTGTCCTGGAGAAGCATAGGCAGTCCCGGATAGTCGCTCCCTAGAATGGCTTGTTCGGGGAGAGCGGGCACAAGACCAATGGTAAGGGAAGTTCCGGGGTCGTGCCGATGCTGGACACGCACTTGGGTAGTGGGGTACTGTTTGGTGTCCCCATGGACACACTGTATGGCAACCATCCCCGTAGGACTGACTGGATGTGCCAGGTCTTGAGGCCTCAGGACGCTCTGACGACAGCCGCTGTCGGCAAGGGCCATTAGTCGTTGATCGTCGATAGACACCGGACAGTGGAATGCTGGTGGTGTGGTCCCTGGAGGGTTGCACAGATAGTTCCTTACAAGGCCGACCTCCATCGGTTCTTCCTTCTGCGGGCACATCCGGGCGATGTGTCCGAACCCACCACACGCATAGCATTGGGGTCCGGGATTAGGGGTTCGGAATATGACCGGTGAAGGAAACAGGGGGGCAGGTTCTGGTCTTCGATTTGGTAGGGGCCGGAGAGGCCGTGACTGTCCGGCGTTCGGGGCCCGGTGCGGATGTTCCTCCTTGCCCCGCTGGAGTTCCTGTGCTCGACTAAATGCTGAGGCTATCTCAATGGCCGTTTCCAGGGTGAGTCTGGAATGTTGCCTCACCCAACGCTGGGTGGCCGGATGTAAAGAGTTCAGGAACTGTTCCAAATAGATCTTCTCAAGAATGTTATCCTTTGTGGAGGTCTCTGGCCGGAGCCATCTGTTTGCAAGATCCCTAATCCGAAACGAGAGGGCCCTTGGATTCTCTTGGGGCCTCTCTTTTGCCTGTCGTAGCTTTAATCTATAGGTGTCATCGTCAATCCCAAGACGTTCCAATATGCACCGCTTGATATCTGCATAAGGTGTGGTGCCCTGTATGTTGGCCTGTTGGTAGGCTGCTTGCAGGTCGCCTGTGAGAAGGGGACCTAGATATTGACCCCAACGGTCCACTGGCCAATTGGCTGCTTGGGCAAGTCGTTCGAAGTTAGTGAAGAAGTAGTCCGGGTCTTCTCCCGGGACGTACTTCTGCAGTACCACAGAAGGGAGGGAGGCTAGTGGTCTCTGTTGACCCAGGGCCGTTGTTAACTTCTCCATGGTTTGTTCGTGGACTGTCCCTTGACCCTTCAGGACGTCGTGAAGCTGGCCCCTGTCGTCTTCGGCGGTCTTTGGGAACTGCTCCATCAGTTTACCGAACTGTTCCTGAGATTCCGCCATCTTTCTAACAACGGCCTCCATGCTTCCGGCAGATCCCACTTCTGACACCAGATGTGAGGGAGGGTGTGCAGCGGGCCGGAAAAGCAGGCGAGGAGGCCGTATATAGTGTGCTATACTGGCTTTTTATTGCAGATAGTCACAGAGTAGGACACAGGGAAAACAAGGAAGACTTCAGGGTACGGGTTCCACTCCGGGTCTTCGTTACAGCTCGCTGTCTTCGGGTGTTCCAACGGCGGCTCCGGTGACGTGGAGGATCCACGGAGGGCAGGAAGCAAAAGAGAAAACAAGGGACCGTTAGTCCTATCCTAGTCTCAGGAACTCTGTAACGCTCACCGTCACCCGGGACGTGTTGTGGAAGGGACGGAAAGAGACAGTGAGGGAAGGAAGGTATCGGGAGGTAGGAACACGGGTTGGTAAGAAGAAAGGGTGTTCGGTCGGGACGTGAAGGAAATGGTGGGGCATGCAGTGGGGTGCTTTACAACTATAATACAGTGCAGGGGACGTGATTCTAAAGAGAAGGGGAATATTGTACAGGGACTTTACAGGGGACTCCTAGCGAGCAGAAAATAGGAAGGTTTAAGGCACTCACGCGGTCCGCCGTAACTCTCCGTTGAGTTACGGCCGCTCTTCAGCCACCTCCTGTGGACTCCACCACTCTTCGGTCCACACGTCTGCTTCGCCCGTCTGCTCTCCGTCTCCAGCTTCTTCTCCTTCACGACCACCAGTCCGAGGTTCCTGCCACAAATCTCCGACGGCGTTCTCTTCCTGGTTCTCTCTTTTATCCTGTTCTGTCGATGCCACGGGGGCGGAGCTTCCGGGGTCCGCGAGATTTGAGTCCGTCAGACCCGGTGTTCTGGTTGGTCCCTGTGGGGAAAAGAAGGGCGTGATTCTCTGGGCTCTGGTTGGCGTTTCGAGTGTGGTCCTTATGGCGGCGTTTTGAGGCCGGGGATACAGTCCCGGTGGTAGCGGAGGAGGTAGGTTCGGGGAAGGGCGGTGTTCATGTTGGGGTTGCCGGGACGTCGTCTCACATCCCCTTTCCCTAGCTGTCCTTCTTGTAGGGGAGGGAGATGACGGGTATCTCGAAAGGAAATCCGCGTTGCCTTGATCGGATCCCTTCCTATGTTTGGTTGTGAAGTGGAAGGACTGTAGGGAGAGAAACCATCGGAGGACCCGGTCGTTCTGACCTTTGTTCCGGGCCATCCACTCCAAAGGGGCGTGATCGGTGTAGAGGACAAATTCTCTGCCCTCCAGATAATATCGGAGATGGTCCACCGCCCATTTGATGGCTAGGGCTTCCTTTTCCACCACGGCGTAATGTTTTTCACGAGGAAACAGCTTGCGGCTTACATAAAGGATAGGCCTTTCATTACCTGGGCGATCTTTCTGGGACAGCACCGCCCCTAACCCATGATCGGAGGCATCCGTTTGTAGGATAAAGGGTAGGGAGTAGTCGGGGGGGACCAAGACAGGACTCGAGGTCAAGGCTTCCTTTAAGTCCGTGAAGGCCTGCCACGCTTCGGGAGAGGGGTTCCGTAGCTTCTCTTCGGATCGGTTTGATTTTTTTAGCAGATCCGTCAGGGCTGCTGCTCTCTGGGAAAAGTTCGGCACAAACCGTCGATAATACCCGAGAAGCCCTAGGAAGGCTCGAAGGTCTTTTTTTGTTTGGGGGAAGGGAAGGGATCGAATAGCAACCGTTTTGCTTTCTTGGGGTCTTATCAAGCCATCTCCCAGAAGGTACCCCAGGTATTTAACTGTCTTCGCCGCCAGGGTTGTTTTGGCGGGGTTAATGGCGAACCCAAAGGATCCTAGGGAGGAGACAACGTCAAAAAGATGCTTCAAGTGTTGGGGCCAGTTGTCGCTGAAGATGATGATATCATCTAAATAGGCGCCGGCGTACTGTGAGTGGGGTCTCAAGACGTGGTTCATAGCACGCTGAAATGTGGCTGGGGCGCCATGTAGACCAAGTGGCATGACTAGAAACTGGTACAACCCCTCAGGGGTGGAAAAGGCGGTCTTCTTTTTGTCTTGTTCCCTGAGAGGTATTTGCCAATACCCTTTGCATAGATCCAGGGTCGATATGTACTTTGCCTTTCCTATCCTCTCAATCATTTCATCCACCCGGGGCAAGGGGTAGCTGTCGAAGGTAGAGACCTTGTTGACCTCCCTAAAGTCTATGCAAAAACGGACTGACCCATCTGGTTTCGGCACAAGGACGATAGGTGAATTCCAGTCGCTAACTGAGGGCTCTATGATTCCCATCTTCTGCATGTCCGCTATCTCCTGTCGTATGACCGCTCGGCGGGCCTCGGGAAGTCTGTAGGGCCTCAAGCGGACTACTTTTCCTGGTACTGTTTCTATTGCATGCTCGGTGATGTTGGTTCTACCCGGAGAGGAGGAGAAGACCCCTTTCAGAGGTGCCAGGTATTCTCGTAACTCCTGGGTTTGTACGGGGGTCAGTTCCGGATCTAAACAGGAGTCAAAAGAGAAAGGAAGGTGGTCGGGGTTTCCGTATAGAACTGGACGGGGTCCTTCCCATTTTTTCAGCAGATTTACGTGGTATATCTGGGAGGTTCCATGTGTAGGGTCTATTTCTACCTCATAGGTAACCGGGGTCACCTGTCGGAGGATGGTATAAGGCCCTTGCCACTGTCCAAGAAGTTTCTGGTCAGACGAGGGCATCATGAGGAGTACCAAGTCGTTGACAGCAAAGACGCGGGACCTGGTGCCCTTGTCATACTGCTTCTTTTGGCTGTCTTGAGCGTTCCCCAGATTCTGTCTAACTATGTCCCGGATCATGGATAGGTGTGTTTTCAGATTCTCGAGGTATTCGGGGAGCGGACGTGTACGATACGGCTCGGCCTCCCAGGCCTCCTGTGCCATGTCTAGCAGGGTACGAGGGGGACGCCCGTACAGTAACTCATACGGAGAGTAGCCTGTGCTACTCTGGGTTTTGCAGCGGATGGTGAAAAGGGCCAAAGGTAGCATGTCCTCCCACCTTTTTGCTTCTAGGCCCAAGAGCTTTTTTAGGGTCTGCTTAGGGGTGGCGTTGTAGCGCTCCACCAATCCGTCCGTCTGCAGATGATAGGCAGAAGTTCTGATTTGTTTTATTCCAAGTTCAGCGCATACTCGTTTCATCAAGGCAGAAACAAAAGGCGTGCCCTGATCGGTCAGGATTTCCCGGGGAAACCCTACCCGGGAAAACAGGGAGATCAGGGCTTTGGCTATCGTTTGGGTAGTGGGTTGGCGCAGGGGTATGGCCTCAGGAAAGCGAGTGGCATAGTCCACTATGACCAGGGCATAGCGACACCCGCTACGGGAGGGCAAGAGTGGTCCTATGATGTCCATCCCTATTCGGCTAAAGGGGATGTCTATGAGAGGGAGGGGTTGCAAAGGCACTCTGGGAGGTCTATGTCGGCTATTTTTCTGGCATACAATGCATTCACTACTATAGGTTTTGACCCTTTGATACACCCCGGGCCAATAAAACTTCTCCAGGACGGTTTGACTAGTTTTCTCGTCCCCGAAATGACCCCCCAGAAGGTGGCTGTGGGCCAGGAAGAGGACTTTGTCCTGGAAGGGACCTGGGATAAGTAACTGTGCGTTCTGTTGTGGCCCCCCTTTTCTGTACAGCAACCCGTTTTTCTTAAAGAAGTAGGGACCTACTTGCAAGGGGTCTTCGTGATCGAGGGCTCTTCCCCATGCTTCCTGAAGAAGGGGATCCTCCTGTTGGGCAGCTCTGAACTCCCTGTCGGTCTGCCATGGGTGGTCTTCAGTAAATGTGGGGTAAGCGCTGACGTATTCTTTCTTCTCTTTTCTCTTCTGGCTTTTGGTTTTGTGGGGTTTAGGAACCGTCACTGGGTGGGTCTGTCCCTGGTACGGAGCGTCCTTCCACCACTGTGTCAGGGAGTCCGATGTGTCCTGGAGAAGCATAGGCAGTCCCGGATAGTCGCTCCCTAGAATGGCTTGTTCGGGGAGAGCGGGCACAAGACCAATGGTAAGGGAAGTTCCGGGGTCGTGCCGATGCTGGACACGCACTTGGGTAGTGGGGTACTGTTTGGTGTCCCCATGGACACACTGTATGGCAACCATCCCCGTAGGACTGACTGGATGTGCCAGGTCTTGAGGCCTCAGGACGCTCTGACGACAGCCGCTGTCGGCAAGGGCCATTAGTCGTTGATCGTCGATAGACACCGGACAGTGGAATGCTGGTGGTGTGGTCCCTGGAGGGTTGCACAGATAGTTCCTTACAAGGCCGACCTCCATCGGTTCTTCCTTCTGCGGGCACATCCGGGCGATGTGTCCGAACCCACCACACGCATAGCATTGGGGTCCGGGATTAGGGGTTCGGAATATGACCGGTGAAGGAAACAGGGGGGCAGGTTCTGGTCTTCGATTTGGTAGGGGCCGGAGAGGCCGTGACTGTCCGGCGTTCGGGGCCCGGTGCGGATGTTCCTCCTTGCCCCGCTGGAGTTCCTGTGCTCGACTAAATGCTGAGGCTATCTCAATGGCCGTTTCCAGGGTGAGTCTGGAATGTTGCCTCACCCAACGCTGGGTGGCCGGATGTAAAGAGTTCAGGAACTGTTCCAAATAGATCTTCTCAAGAATGTTATCCTTTGTGGAGGTCTCTGGCCGGAGCCATCTGTTTGCAAGATCCCTAATCCGAAACGAGAGGGCCCTTGGATTCTCTTGGGGCCTCTCTTTTGCCTGTCGTAGCTTTAATCTATAGGTGTCATCGTCAATCCCAAGACGTTCCAATATGCACCGCTTGATATCTGCATAAGGTGTGGTGCCCTGTATGTTGGCCTGTTGGTAGGCTGCTTGCAGGTCGCCTGTGAGAAGGGGACCTAGATATTGACCCCAACGGTCCACTGGCCAATTGGCTGCTTGGGCAAGTCGTTCGAAGTTAGTGAAGAAGTAGTCCGGGTCTTCTCCCGGGACGTACTTCTGCAGTACCACAGAAGGGAGGGAGGCTAGTGGTCTCTGTTGACCCAGGGCCGTTGTTAACTTCTCCATGGTTTGTTCGTGGACTGTCCCTTGACCCTTCAGGACGTCGTGAAGCTGGCCCCTGTCGTCTTCGGCGGTCTTTGGGAACTGCTCCATCAGTTTACCGAACTGTTCCTGAGATTCCGCCATCTTTCTAACAACGGCCTCCATGCTTCCGGCAGATCCCACTTCTGACACCAGATGTGAGGGAGGGTGTGCAGCGGGCCGGAAAAGCAGGCGAGGAGGCTGTATATAGTGTGCTATACTGGCTTTTTATTGCAGATAGTCACAGAGTAGGACACAGGGAAAACAAGGAAGACTTCAGGGTACGGGTTCCACTCCGGGTCTTCGTTACAGCTCGCTGTCTTCAGGTGTTCCAACGGCGGCTCCGGTGACGTGGAGGATCCACGGAGGGCAGGAAGCAAAAGAGAAAACAAGGGACGTTAGTCCTATCCAAGTCTCAGGAACTCTGTAACGCTCACCGTCACCCGGGATGTATTGTGGAAGGGACGGAAAGAGACAGTGAGGGAAGGAAGGTATCGGGAGGTAGGAACACGGGTTGGTAAGAAGAAAGGGTGTTCGGTCGGGACGTGAAGGAAATGGTGGGGCATGCAGTGGGGTGCTTTACAACTATAATACAGTGCAGGGGACGTGATTCTAAAGAGAAGGGGAATATTGTACAGGGACTTTACAGGGGACTCCTAGCGAGCAGAAAATAGGAAGGTTTAAGGCACTCACGCGGTCCGCCGTAACTCTCCGTTGAGTTACGGCCGCTCTTCAGCCACCTCCTGTGGACTCCACCACTCTTCGGTCCACACGTCTGCTTCGCCCGTCTGCTCTCCGTCTCCAGCTTCTTCTCCTTCACCACCACCAGTCCGAGGTTCCTGCCACAAATCTCTGACGGCGTTCTCTTCCTGGTTCTCTCTTTTATCCTGTTCTGTCGCTGCCACGGGGGCGGAGCTTCCGGGGTCCGCGAGATTTGAGTCCGTCAGGCCCGGTGTTCTGGTTGGTCCCTGTGGGGAAAAGAAGGGCGTGATTCTCTGGCCTCTGGTTGGCGTTTCAAGTCTGGTCCTTATGGCGGCGTTTTGAGGCCGGGGATACAGTCCCGGTGGTAGCGGAGGAGGTAGGTTCGGGGAAGGGCGGTGTTCATGTTGGGGTTGCCGGGACGTCGTCTCACAAAGTATTAATAACATAATGTCTGATTTAGAAATGTCAGCTAGATTCACAGAACATGATTATTTACAAGGTTCGTCTAGTTATGAACAGATGTTCTGCTTCACACATTATGGTGACCATTACTTGCATAAATCTGCACAGCCTAGAAATGTTTTTAAGTATAACCAATGGGAACATTGTGCTACACCACCTAAAAGCAGTTCTAAAACATTCTTTGAGAAATTCAAGTACTTCTCAGAGTTTAACACCAGTGATGCAGAAACGTTTTATTATAAACTGTTAGATAAAACAGGATTGAAAACAATGCTGACAAATACTAAATTGATATATTCAGAAGCATTTTATGAAAAAATGATGACATTTGGTTTTGATTATTGGAAAAATAACATTGAAACAAAAACCATCTGGGGTACGAAAGATTGGGAGGTACAAGGCCTAGAAGCATTATTCAGAACCTGCATGATACCAGAACAAATGATGTTTTTAAATGACACAATTCATCAAACATCCTGTCTTGGCATAGCTAAGATTAAAGACCTTAACAAACCGTCTATTCCGAAGCCAATACCTGAGAATGCAACAACAGATATTGAGATAGACGTAACTAAAATTTTACATTTAAACAGAACACATCCTGATTGGAAAAAGTGATTAATCTGGCCTACTGACACAAACAACTGTCAAGATAGATTCCTGAACAAAACACAGGGGTTAACTATGACCAGACAAGACCCTAGATACTCCCAGAGACAACATCCAGGGATAGTAACAACAGATTTTATTATGGGACCACGCAAACAGCGTCAAAAGCGTTTCAGAGCGGCCAGCATCTATGCTGCATACAACGAGGCTTGGAAAGTCACACAAATTGAAACAGCTGAAAAAATACGAGAAATTGATCGTATTAATTTGGAAAAATCACTTTCTGTAGTGGACAATGGGTTAATGACTCTGTCCTCCAGAATATATTCGTTGGACAATATTGTATCATCTGCCTTTGACATAATAGACAGAGACTTGCTAATGTTACAGCATGGCCAGTCGCAATTACGTTCTATTGTACAGTTAGGCTGGACGCTGCAAAATCTTCGTTCAGGCTATGTGCCTTGGCGTTTAATCAACACAACGTCATTGTTTTCCATCTTTAACCTTACTGATAAACAAATCAGCTTGGCACAGAAAGGAGCAGACTATACAATCCTGAGCATCGAAAAACTTGAGAGATTACCTTTGACAATGTCAGAAAGTCCTGTCATTGAATGGATAATACACGGGATTATCACAATTCCGATAACAACTTTCCAATTTAAAAATTGCCTTGAATACATACCTACTGGCCAGTATGAACGATTGGGTAAAGGATACGTTAAGTCAGCATGGAAATTACCATACACACATTCATGCTATAGTGACAGCAACAAAAATGTATTTCTTAGTGGTGAAAACTGTAAACGTTCACTAAGCGGTATACTTTTGTGCCAGGGTATTAATTTACATGGAGCCTGTGAAGGTAATTCTAACAACCTTTCATGCCACCAACATGTCACACCTGCAACGCAGATAGAGCCTTTCTTTATGCAGCTCTCGAATGGGAGTTACATTCTAATAATGGATCACAGCTGTTGTGGCCTTTTGCCAGGGAAAGCCTATCTCGGAAGCGTAACTTCCATGGTCAAATGTTGTATGCAAGCATTGTTTCCGAACGGCCCTGGAGACATAGAGACTCCCATCTGGCCTCGTCTGAATTTCTCTTCTATACGAATTGATAATTTAAGCAGAATGACGTCTGTGCTTTTGCAGACAACAGTGCCCATCACGTCATCAAAAGAGACGTATGATCTCCTAGTTGCAAGGACAGCTACAGAGATTCATGACCTTTTATCAACAAATTGCCCCATGCATTTCACAGAAATGCTTAGCCAACTCCTTAACATGTCTAGTGCCACAGGCATCCCAGCCATATTTAAGACGATTTTTTCGGGACTGCTAACACCATTCAAAGCAATTCTGGGAATCATTCCTAATTTTGTCCATTCAGTCTTTGGCGGCATACCCCTATTTTTGGGACTTGTAGCAGGCATTTTATTTTTGACCCTCCTGCTCCGATATGGCAAGCCAAAGCTCAGACAGGACTCCTACGAGGATGGAAGAAACAATCCTAGCAGTGCGCTACCGGGACAGAATAACTAGAGTCCTTGGATTGGCCAGTCTGAGAGATCTAAACATGACCTGGTTCCTTTCATTCAGACCGATATGGCAATCCTGCATCTTACCTGTGCTACGATGTATGCTATGCGGAGATGAGTGTGTGTTGGACATCTGTCTTGCACTTCCATCAGCAGTACCAATGGATATCGATACTTTGCTCAGTCCGATAACGGCTCACGCATTGTGTTGTCCCCAGCGGCTACCAATCCTGATGACGGCATTCGTTGAAACTCCTGTACTACGACTAGGTGGTAACAGTGGAGCGAGTGACAAAAGCAACATCACCCAGGTACGACCTTCTGTGAGCATTGCTGATCCAGACTTTGATGACAGCAATCATTCTCACACCTGCCAAGTTACAGCCCTATCGAACTTGGTCGAACTGTCACCTGATTTTGTAGACCAATTCTTTGAGAGCCTGTCTGATATGATGTTCTCACCCGAACAGAAACAATAACTTTAGAGAAGCATTCCGACACACAGCGTTCCCATGAACTCTGAATTCGGCCTTCAGTTTTGAACAACAAAAACTGCTAAAAGCGTTGGAACTCTATTCCCACGTTCAACAACAATTTTTTTGAATTGAACACTTTTTAAAAAATATTCACCTTTTTCTGGCACGAAAATTCTTTGCTTAAAGTAGACCTATTCACAGAAGCTTCTACTTCTATTTTTAGATAAATTTAGAGACATAATAACTTTACACCAGCCTCTAGCACATTTTACGGCAAAGCATTTATATGTGATGAAACTATCTCGCCCTTCTTTTCTGTATTAAGAGATATTTCATGTGTAATTTTTTCGCAAAATCGTTCATTGATTACATATGCTATAATTTTGAATGATTTCTATGCTTAAAGACGTACAGTACCTATATTTTCACGTATTCCAAATACGCCTATTTCAAATGCATATATGTATTTTGGGGTGGGCTATGTTACACATGCATCTTATTGCTCTAGTTTTAGTAATTTGATGGACATAAATTCGTGGAGTGGGTGTCCCGTTCTAATCTAGGACCCTGATCGATACTGTGACCTTATGCCCCTATACGGCTACAATCCCTTTGTACCCCTATATTGGCATAACCGATCAAATGCAATATTCAGAAACTCGTCTCTGGCCTCACACGAACAGAGCCACATTTCAGAATCGCTTCCTCTGCAACTTCCTCTGCAGCTCATTAGTGCAAATGACACAGCAGAAGACACTATCTGACTGACTGACTGAAGTACTTATAAAGCGCTCGAATGCCGAGGCGTCTTGGCGCTATAGTGGCAGGAAAAGCGGTGAGGTAGATCTTAATGTTAGGAGAAAAGCCAGGTTTTCAGTGTCTTTCTAAAACATTGTTTTGATTTTTGTGCGCGCAGATCTGAGGGCATAGAGTTCCACAGTCTGGAGACTTGGTGCGAAAAGGACCTGCCGCCCCATCGCATTCTTCTTATTTTTGGTTGACATATCAGATCATGATTTGCTGACCTTAATGCGAGTGATGGTACATATCGAGGGAGGAGTTTGGATAGGTCGCCTGATCCCGCGCCGTACAGGGATTTGTGTGCCAGACAGAGGGCCTTGAACTGTATTCTTGCTCTGACTGGGAGCCAGTGAAGTTCCCTGATGGCTTTGGACGTGGGATGGCGGTAGGGTAGATTTAATAGAACCCTAGCTGCGGCATTTTGGATTGCTTGAAGTTTGTTTAGTTGTTTTTCTCCTGTGCCCAAGTAAAGTGAGTTGCAATAGTCCACTCGGGACATTACCAGGGCACCCATTACAGTTTTTTTTTAAGTTGGAGGGATGTAGGGTAGAACTTTCCTGAGAACTTTTATAGTGTAGAAGCAGGTAGAGGTAACCTGGTTTATCTGTGCTTTACAGGAGAGATCCTTATCCATCAAGAAACCAAGATTTCTCACCTTGTCTGCTGGGCTGGGACAGGTGCCTGCCTCTGAGGGCCACCAAAGGTTGTTCCAGACGGATTGTTTCTGACCGAATTCAATTATCTCGGTTTTGTCTGTATTTAATTTTAGGAAATTACAGCTCATCCAGTTTTTTACATCGAGAAGGCAGTTTTTAAAACACTCTGCCGTGACTTCGATGGACTGGGATACTGACACTATAATTTGAGTGTCGTCGGCATAGGACACTAATTGTAGGCCATGAGATAGAATTAAGTCCGCTAAGGGGGTAACGTATAGGTTGAACAGGGTGGGCGATAACGCCGAGCCCTGAGGGACCCCGCCGGGTAGGGAGAATTCATCAGATTGCAAGCCTTCCCAGTGTACTTGCTGGATTCGAGAGTCCAGAAAGGATGTTAGAAGGGTTAGTGCAGTGCCAGTAAATCCTAGAGATTTTAGTCTATTTAATAGGATCTAGTGATTCGCGGTATCGAACGCCGCTGTAAGATCGAGTAAAATTAGGGCCGTTCTGTCGCCCTCGTCCATTTTCCTTTGAATGTTTTCAGTTGCCATAATTAGTGCAGACTCTGTAGAGTGGAAGGGGCGAAAGCCATGCTGGGAGGGATGTAGGAGTTTGTTGTGGTCAACATATCGCATCATTTCTTGATTCATGGCTTTTTCCAGAATCTTAGCTGGCAGGGGTAGGCAGGATATTGGGCGGTAGTGCTTGAGTACCGTAGGATCTAGCGAGTCCTTTTTGAGGATCGGTCGAATGCAAGCTTTTTTCCAGCTGCTGGGGAAGTCACCGGACGTGATAACATTGTTTATCAGGGGGGTCAGGACGGCAGCCACCGTCTGTGGGATCATGTGTAATATGCGTGGCGGACAAGGGTCTAGTGGGGATCCTGACTTCATCTGCGTAATAAGGTCTATCACCTGTGTCTCCTCTAATAGGGGAAAACAGGGGTAGCTGGACCCTGCCAGGGGGGCAGTGACATTGTTATCGTAGAGCATGGTTCGTGCAGATGAGCTAAGATCATCGTACACCGTCTGAACCTTTTGCTGGAAGAAAGTTGCAATATTGGTCACAAGGTTTTGGTCAGGGCTGAAGACAGTGTCGCGGGGGTTTTTAGTCATGTGAGTGACAGTTTTAAATAGTTCTGTAGTAGTATTTGGACTGGGTAAGAGTGGTCTGCTTAATTCAGACACTCTGTTCATCACCACCCACTTTTCTGTATCAATTTTGGCCACTATAGGTGTGGCAGGGTATACTCAGACATGAGTCCCTTTCTCACTGCTCCATCAGGATTCAAGCAAGCCGGGCCGAAGAGGCTGAAATGCCAGAAACCGGTCCCCGGTAGCTTGTCTCCTTTCTGGTGAAGAATTGGCTTGGTAGTTTGGTCTGCCCTGTTCCCATGATGCACTGGGCCAGGGACAGACTAATTTACATATAGCCAGGTTCTGAGCTGGGATGGGGCAGTGAGATAAATAACGGTGATGGATCAAGCCCTGATCTTTGGACTGGGTAAGAGTGGTCTGCTTAATTCAGACACTCTGTTCATCACCACCCACTTTTCTGTATCAATTTTGGCCACTATAGGTGTGGCAGGGTATACTCAGACATGAGTCCCTTTCTCACTGCTCCATCAGGATTCAAGCAAGCCGGGCCGAAGAGGCTGAAATGCCAGAAACCGGTCCCCGGTAGCTTGTCTCCTTTCTGGTGAAGAATTGGCTTGGTAGTTTGGTCTGCCCTGTTCCTGTTCTGCACTGGGCCAGGGACAGACTAATTTACATATAGCCAGGTTCTGAGCTGGGATGGGGCAGTGAGATAAATAACGGTGATGGATCAAGCCCTGATCTTTGGACTGGGTAAGAGTGGTCTGCTTAATTCAGACACTCTGTTCATCACCACCCACTTTTCTGTATCAATTTTGGCCACTATAGGTGTGGCAGGGTATACTCAGACATGAGTCCCTTTCTCACTGCTCCATCAGGATTCAAGCAAGCCGGGCCGAAGAGGCTGAAATGCCAGAAACCGGTCCCCGGTAGCTTGTCTCCTTTCTGGTGAAGAATTGGCTTGGTAGTTTGGTCTGCCCTGTTCCCATGATGCACTGGGCCAGGGACAGACTAATTTACATATAGCCAGGTTCTGAGCTGGGATGGGGCAGTGAGATAAATAACGGTGATGGATCAAGCCCTGATCTTTGGACTGGGTAAGAGTGGTCTGCTTAATTCAGACACTCTGTTCATCACCACCCACTTTTCTGTATCAATTTTGGCCACTATAGGTGTGGCAGGGTATACTCAGACATGAGTCCCTTTCTCACTGCTCCATCAGGATTCAAGCAAGCCGGGCCGAAGAGGCTGAAATGCCAGAAACCGGTCCCCGGTAGCTTGTCTCCTTTCTGGTGAAGAATTGGCTTGGTAGTTTGGTCTGCCCTGTTCCCATGATGCACTGGGCCAGGGACAGACTAATTTACATATAGCCAGGTTCTGAGCTGGGATGGGGCAGTGAGATAAATAACGGTGATGGATCAAGCCCTGATCTTTGGACTGGGTAAGAGTGGTCTGCTTAATTCAGACACTCTGTTCATCACCACCCACTTTTCTGTATCAATTTTGGCCACTATAGGTGTGGCAGGGTATACTCAGACATGAGTCCCTTTCTCACTGCTCCATCAGGATTCAAGCAAGCCGGGCCGAAGAGGCTGAAATGCCAGAAACCGGTCCCCGGTAGCTTGTCTCCTTTCTGGTGAAGAATTGGCTTGGTAGTTTGGTCTGCCCTGTTCCCATGATGCACTGGGCCAGGGACAGACTAATTTACATATAGCCAGGTTCTGAGCTGGGATGGGGCAGTGAGATAAATAACGGTGATGGATCAAGCCCTGATCTTTGGACTGGGTAAGAGTGGTCTGCTTAATTCAGACACTCTGTTCATCACCACCCACTTTTCTGTATCAATTTTGGCCACTATAGGTGTGGCAGGGTATACTCAGACATGAGTCCCTTTCTCACTGCTCCATCAGGATTCAAGCAAGCCGGGCCGAAGAGGCTGAAATGCCAGAAACCGGTCCCCGGTAGCTTGTCTCCTTTCTGGTGAAGAATTGGCTTGGTAGTTTGGTCTGCCCTGTTCCCATGATGCACTGGGCCAGGGACAGACTAATTTACATATAGCCAGGTTCTGAGCTGGGATGGGGCAGTGAGATAAATAACGGTGATGGATCAAGCCCTGATCTTTGGACTGGGTAAGAGTGGTCTGCTTAATTCAGACACTCTGTTCATCACCACCCACTTTTCTGTATCAATTTTGGCCACTATAGGTGTGGCAGGGTATACTCAGACATGAGTCCCTTTCTCACTGCTCCATCAGGATTCAAGCAAGCCGGGCCGAAGAGGCTGAAATGCCAGAAACCGGTCCCCGGTAGCTTGTCTCCTTTCTGGTGAAGAATTGGCTTGGTAGTTTGGTCTGCCCTGTTCCCATGATGCACTGGGCCAGGGACAGACTAATTTACATATAGCCAGGTTCTGAGCTGGGATGGGGCAGTGAGATAAATAACGGTGATGGATCAAGCCCTGATCTTTGGACTGGGTAAGAGTGGTCTGCTTAATTCAGACACTCTGTTCATCACCACCCACTTTTCTGTATCAATTTTGGCCACTATAGGTGTGGCAGGGTATACTCAGACATGAGTCCCTTTCTCACTGCTCCATCAGGATTCAAGCAAGCCGGGCCGAAGAGGCTGAAATGCCAGAAACCGGTCCCCGGTAGCTTGTCTCCTTTCTGGTGAAGAATTGGCTTGGTAGTTTGGTCTGCCCTGTTCCCATGATGCACTGGGCCAGGGACAGACTAATTTACATATAGCCAGGTTCTGAGCTGGGATGGGGCAGTGAGATAAATAACGGTGATGGATCAAGCCCTGATCTTTGGACTGGGTAAGAGTGGTCTGCTTAATTCAGACACTCTGTTCATCACCACCCACTTTTCTGTATCAATTTTGGCCACTATAGGTGTGGCAGGGTATACTCAGACATGAGTCCCTTTCTCACTGCTCCATCAGGATTCAAGCAAGCCGGGCCGAAGAGGCTGAAATGCCAGAAACCGGTCCCCGGTAGCTTGTCTCCTTTCTGGTGAAGAATTGGCTTGGTAGTTTGGTCTGCCCTGTTCCCATGATGCACTGGGCCAGGGACAGACTAATTTACATATAGCCAGGTTCTGAGCTGGGATGGGGCAGTGAGATAAATAACGGTGATGGATCAAGCCCTGATCTTTGGACTGGGTAAGAGTGGTCTGCTTAATTCAGACACTCTGTTCATCACCACCCACTTTTCTGTATCAATTTTGGCCACTATAGGTGTGGCAGGGTATACTCAGACATGAGTCCCTTTCTCACTGCTCCATCAGGATTCAAGCAAGCCGGGCCGAAGAGGCTGAAATGCCAGAAACCGGTCCCCGGTAGCTTGTCTCCTTTCTGGTGAAGAATTGGCTTGGTAGTTTGGTCTGCCCTGTTCCCATGATGCACTGGGCCAGGGACAGACTAATTTACATATAGCCAGGTTCTGAGCTGGGATGGGGCAGTGAGATAAATAACGGTGATGGATCAAGCCCTGATCTTTGGACTGGGTAAGAGTGGTCTGCTTAATTCAGACACTCTGTTCATCACCACCCACTTTTCTGTATCAATTTTGGCCACTATAGGTGTGGCAGGGTATACTCAGACATGAGTCCCTTTCTCACTGCTCCATCAGGATTCAAGCAAGCCGGGCCGAAGAGGCTGAAATGCCAGAAACCGGTCCCCGGTAGCTTGTCTCCTTTCTGGTGAAGAATTGGCTTGGTAGTTTGGTCTGCCCTGTTCCCATGATGCACTGGGCCAGGGACAGACTAATTTACATATAGCCAGGTTCTGAGCTGGGATGGGGCAGTGAGATAAATAACGGTGATGGATCAAGCCCTGATCTTTGGACTGGGTAAGAGTGGTCTGCTTAATTCAGACACTCTGTTCATCACCACCCACTTTTCTGTATCAATTTTGGCCACTATAGGTGTGGCAGGGTATACTCAGACATGAGTCCCTTTCTCACTGCTCCATCAGGATTCAAGCAAGCCGGGCCGAAGAGGCTGAAATGCCAGAAACCGGTCCCCGGTAGCTTGTCTCCTTTCTGGTGAAGAATTGGCTTGGTAGTTTGGTCTGCCCTGTTCCCATGATGCACTGGGCCAGGGACAGACTAATTTACATATAGCCAGGTTCTGAGCTGGGATGGGGCAGTGAGATAAATAACGGTGATGGATCAAGCCCTGATCTTTGGACTGGGTAAGAGTGGTCTGCTTAATTCAGACACTCTGTTCATCACCACCCACTTTTCTGTATCAATCGTAGTATTTGAGGCTGCCTGGATTTTATTTGTGAAATATGCTGATTTGTCCTGAACTATTGCTGTCTTGTATTCCTTTAGGGCATCAGTGTATGCTGATTTATTTTGAGCACTATAATCTGAACGCCATGACCGCTCAAGTCGACGACATTTCAATTTTATGTGCTTTACCTCAGCGGAATACCACAGTGCAGTTGCGGATCGCCTTCTAGCTTTTTTTATTTCAACAGGTGCCAATTGGTCGACTGCCTGACTGATCCAGTTTTGAAATGTAATCGCTCCTATATTTGTATTGCCAGTGCCGAGAGCAGGAGGATTGTTTGCTAGAAAGTCAGCCAGAGGGACAGATTCAAGTTTGTTCCAAGGGCGTGTCTTTTCAGGAAGCGTGAGGCCTCTACGGTGATATAGCAGGCTATTCTGAGGCAGGTTAAAAAAGATAGCACTATGATCAGACCATGGGACTGCTTGAATCGAGGTGGCAGTAATATGGCTATTACTGGTAAAGATGCCATCGAGGGTATGACCCGCAGAATGGGTGGGGCTTTGGATAAGCTGAGTCATACCAAAACTAAGGAAGTTATCCGTTAGAGTAGCTGAGTCAGGGTCATTGTTTGCTTCTAGGTGGAAATTGAAGTCGCCCAGGATAGTGTAGGAGGTAGAGTTAGATGTGGATTCAAGAAAGGTGTGAATTGCTCTAATAAATGGTGCTCTTAAGCCTGGGGGGCGATACACGAGCAGGCCTGTGAAGATTAGGCAGTTGTTATTTTTAATTTTAAAGCTCATGGCTTCTGCCTGGAGACCCAGTTCTGACAGCGAGAGTACTTTTAGATGGGATTTATAGATAATCCCAATACCACCCCCCACTGCTCCTGACCGGTTTACAAAATCTACAAGGTATCCTTCTGGAACTGCGTCATTCCAGTCCGGTCCTGAGGTCTCAGATGCCCATGTTTCTGTTAGAAACATGAGATCAACAGCATGGTCTGTGATGAGGGCTGAGATTTCATGTTTGTGTTTGACCATGGATCTAGTGTTTAGCAGAACACATTGAAGGAATCTACTTCTGCTGGTCGAGCGGCCGGATTCAGAATTATAAGTATTATTATTAGCAGGTAGATGGGTATTAGAAGTGGGGCATTTGCTTCTAGCTGGAGGTAAGATGCATGGTTTATGAGGTTGGGGAGGGGGGTTATTGAGTATCAGCTGGCCGCAGGAAGCGCAGCTAGATGAGGAAGATAGATTAGCAGGATTTGCTTTTTGCATCGGTTTACAGGAGTGTTGATTTAGCTCTAGTAGCTGAGTGCTTGAATATTGGAGATTAAAAGTTTTAAGAAGGAGGCCATAATTTCTGGCACTAAGCGCGGAGCTGGCGCAGACGGGCTTGCCTTTGGCGCGCCTTTGGCGCGCCCGCTGCGCTCGTCCGCTGCGCTTCCTAGGCCATGGTGTCATTTTATGCAGGCTGTGGTGGGCGGGGCGGAGCACTAGACTGCTCGCCCAGCTCGTCTGCCTGACTCAATATGCCGGGACCGGAGGGACGATTTCCAGAGGTTCGAGCCCCGGTAGGTGCAACTTTGCAGTTAAAAACGACAAAATGCCAATCACACAGTTTTAAAAGTGCTAAAATAGAGATAAAGATAGAATAGACCAGAGTCCCGGCTTCCGCCTCAGGACTTGTGCAAACCACTCACTCGCAATCAGCGAGGTTGTCAGAAAGCTGGTGTCTTTGTAGGCTGTGGTGGGCGGAGCACTAGACTGGTCGCCCAGCTCGTCTGCCTGACTCAATATGCCGGGACCGGAGGGACGATTTCCAGAGGTTCGAGCCCCAGTAGGTGCAACTTTGCAGTTAAAAACGACAAAATGCCAATCACACAGTTTTATAAGTGCTAAAATAGAGATAAAGATAGAATAGACCAGAGTCCCGGCTTCCGCCTCAGGACTTGTGCAAACCACTCACTCGCAATCAGCGGGGTTGTCAGAAAGCTGGGGCCTTATTTATGAAGGACTTGCGCCGCCGATGCGTCACTTTTTCCCATGTTAAAAGTGACGCACCGGCGGCGCAAGTCCTTCATAAATAAGGCCCCTGGTGTTTTTGTAGGCTGTGGTGGGCGGGGCGGAGCACTAGACTGCTCGCCCAGCTCGTCTGCCTGACTCAATATGCCGGGACCGGAGGGACGATTTCCAGAGGTTCGAGCCCCGGTAGGTGCAACTTTGCAGTTAAAAACGACAAAATGCCAATCACACAGTTTTAAAAGTGCTAAAATAGAGATAAAGATAGAATAGACCAGAGTCCCGGCTTCCGCCTCAGGACTTGTGCAAACCACTCACTCGTAATCAGTGAGCGAGTGAGTGAGTAAGATTCCTAGATTAACACTCCGAGTTCTTCAACAAGATAAAAACTCAGCAACCTGGGAAAGCCCCGCTTGCTATGTTTTGATTAGTAATAGAACTCTAATGAGCACTGATAGACGATCACTTCCTAGTGACATCTTTATTGACGTCTTATGTCCAAAAACTTACGTCAAACAAGGCACCTTTCAGGTATAAATATTACCAACGTTGCCTTAAGTAAACGCTGAAGCTGCTGCTGATGATACCATCGCTGCTATCGCTACTGCTATCGCTGCTAACGAGCGAACGATGGTGTGGTGAACATAGGAGCTGAACAGCTGTCCCACTGCAAGAGCCCAGCAGATGCAAGCTGCCCGCGGACGCTGTCCCTCCTCCTCCTCTTTGACGCGCTGAGAGAGACGCTGTATTTTCTCCTGCCGAGAAATCCAGCTCCGGCGTTTCCAGCCTACTCTTGCGAGTGACTGGGATATCGAGTCCCTGGAAGGAGATACCAGACCTCCAACATTCTATTTCAGAGGTATGGTGTTGACTAAACCCTTAGAGAGAATTCTTGAAGCAAACCTTGGCAAAACCAACTTAACTAAAGCTACTTACTTACTCCCCTTCCAAGTATTAGGCTTAGGTCAGGTACACTGGGGTAGGCGTAGTTAGAAGCACCAGTTGAGTACGTTAGCTAAATGTATATATGAATGTATATATGTTTTATTCATTTTAAACCATTGTATGGCTAAGAAACCATATCAATGCTTTTACAGTATTATTTCGCAATACTCATTTTACTGTACGTACTTTTTATAATAACAAGTCTTGCAATTGTGGCAATTCATTTCTCTTGTATGAGAAGAAAGACTGTTCAATAAATGATACCTTTTATTGAAAACGCCCGTCTCTCTATTCTCTACATATTGTGAAAGTAATCTGCACAACAACTGACTGAGTAAAATAACTGTCTATTGTTTCACACGACTCTAGAGATTGACTCTTATCTGAGGAGCAAAGTTGTCGTGTTGCACGGTTGTTGGAAAACTGAATCCCTTCTTGGCTGTGCCAGGGAAGCTGATCACTTCCTATTCAGTCAAGAAAGTTTCCAGTGACCTCTGAGCTAGTTGGTAACAAACCCAATTAAGTTTAGCATAGTCAGTAGAGGCCTGGAAGATCCGCACTTCTACGTCGATACTACTGTTTATGTTATTCCAATGCGCAGGGACTATTGGGAAAATAGGAACTACACTACAGTGTGGATCAAGAATTAGACCGCTTCCTATCCACATTGAAGAACAATCATGGGTGGATTATGTCACAACCCTCTATGCTGATAATGGAGTAGGGGTTTCCCCAATAGGTTTTAAAGAGAGTGATCAGCTTTTGGCCCCTTTATCTGAAAAGGACATTGAAACAGCTATAAAGGAAATGCGTTCATCTGGGGCAATGGGGCCGGATGAACTTCCCATCTCCGTTCTAAAGCGAAGCGGCATTAAATGGAGCAAATTGTTATGCCCTCTGTTTAACACTTGTTTCTCTAGCAGAAAGATCCTCCCCTCGTGGAAAGGGAGTATCTTAGTGCCCCTTTTTAGGTCGAAGGCCTAAAAGGCTGCGCTTGCGCAGTCTTAGGCATGAGATTTAATGATTCTTAGTAGCGCAGAAGGTCCCGCCTCCTGCCCTCTCTTTCCTTCATTGGCTGGCTTCCTAAACGGAGGCCAGCCATTGGAGGAGAGATGAGTCACTTCAAACAAGCCCCGTCTTTTTCGGATTTGGGGGCGTGATTTTTTGCATTCTTTAGCCCTGTGACGTCGTCCGTCACTCAGGACCGCAAAACCACGCCCCCAAATCCTCAAAATCCGGAAGCTTGTGTCCGCCATTTTCTATCCTTCGCAGTGAAGGTAAGACCGTGTTTGTTTCCCTCCGTGCCTTCTTCCCCCTGTCTGTTTCCTGCCCCCCTCCCGCTCTCCGTGTATTTTCGCTGTCCGTGTGTGTCTGTTTCCCGCCCCCTGTCTGTTTCCCGCCCCCTGTCTGTTTCCCGCCCCCCTCCCGCTCTCCGTGTATTTTTGCTGTCCGTGTGTGTCTGTTTCCCGCCCCCCTCCCGCTCTCCGTGTATTTTCGCTGTCTGTGTGTGTGCCTTCTTCCCCCTGTCTGTTTCCCGCTCTCCGCTCTCTCTTCTTTCAATGGGTTTGGGGGTGGGTGGCTGCGGCTGGCCCCCTGGCGCCTCCCGGGGGATGATGACGAAGAGTACTATGGGCCGGGGTGGCCGACCCCCCCCCCGCGGCCCCGCAGAGAGATGACTGTCCCAACTGTTTCTTGAATACAGCCCTCTTAATTGTGATCATTTTGCCTGTATTCACGAGTGTGCTGTCAGCAGGGCCCTGAGACACAGCAACTCATGGATCTTCCAAATATCCCCTGCACACAATCTTGCACCCAGAATTTGTTGGAGATGGATTCCCGGCAGCGTGTCAAGAGCGAGAGAGAGGAAGAGATGACAGGTACCTGGGGACCACAGGGTACAGCAGAATCCTCACTCACAGCAGCCCCACAGAGGCCCACTCTCAGCTTAAATGCTAGTGGGGGGCTGGGCTCTGCGTTTGTACAGTGCAAAGAAGTTGGAACGCAGGGGATGGTCCACGCTTTTATGTCCCCACAATCCAATCAGCAGGGGCAGCTCATCAGAGACCACTGGCCATTACAGGCCACTCGAAGAGCTCGGTCGCACAGGGAGATGGGAGTGCGCCGTGTAAGCTGATTAGCAGGACCAGGTGCCCATCAGGAACCACCGGCAGCAGCCTGTTTCATAGCTCCGTAGGAGGTGCGACCGATGCCAGGCACTCCCACACACCAGTCGGCAAATGTGGAGCTTCGCCAACCTTAACACCCCCTGGCCAGTGACAAGGTTTTCTTCGGTCTCGGTGCACACCATTGGTGTTAATAGGAGGCAGGGACTCGGGAGATAGTTACCACCCGCCGTCTTAGCAGAGCAATGGGTCCGCAGGCTGGCATGTCGAGAAGTTGTCTACACCGACCTCGGCTCCCCAGTGGGACGAGAGCCGGCTGGTCAGAGGTCTCTTCTCTCTAAGTCAGGACTGTGCCAGGATCGCGAAATTGCAGCTGACCTCATTGGCTGCTGTGGTAAGCATTGTTCGCCATCTTGGAAGGGTGGCGTGGCTGCCGGCCCATTTGGCCGGAGATTGCTGTCAGCTGGCTCATCCACTCAGTGGGACATTCTTTTGTACTTACATGGCCCACGGTGTTTGCACCGCAGGCCGGCTCCCAGATGACGTCAGGTGGATGTGATTACGGCTGGATTACGTGGCGCAGGGCCTCGGCCTGGAGGAGAAGGTGGCGCCTCCCTTGGACAAGGTGTCCCTCAGCAGCAGCCTGGACAGCGGCATGCGGACCCCCCAGTGTCGGATCTGCTTCCAAGGTCCCGAGCAGGTGAGTGTGGGACCGCGTCCTACCTGCGGCGTCAGGCTATGTGACCATGCTCCCTGGGGGGAGCCCCCCTAAGTGCTCCTCCAGGGGGCACCGTATTTATTGTTTAGTGTCTTGGCGTGCCATCCTCATCTGCAAATGTGTCTGTGTGCCGTGGCCAAGTCTTTGTGATCAGGCGTGTGTGGGCCTGTGCCTGGTGTATAGGGGGCCTCAGCTTGGGGACTGAGTCTGGCTGTGTGATCCTCTGGGCATATGATGTATTCGCTGCTATAAAACGCTCTGCTGTGTGGCCATGCCATTCAAAACCCTAGGTAACGAGGGCAGTGTGGTCGGGTATCACAACCAGAAGCAAGCATATGTTAGTGTGTAAACACGTACTTAAAATGCATCTGGGCCTGCACACTTCACACCTAACAGGGTCTTGTTGTAGAAATAGGAGCAAAAGCCCATGAGTTGGTTCTCACCACAAACAGTTGTGCCTGGGTTCTCAATGCACACTTCAAAAAAATACTCGAGCGTTCCATCTGTGGGGTGAATGGTGTCTGGTTTTGTTATGTGCAGTGGGAAAGGTGTGTGGGCGTGACCAGCAATGGCACGTGTATCTGGACGTGACTCCAGGGGTGTCTGGATGTGTTACCACCAGTGGCAAAGACAAAAGGCGCCTGGGCGTGCCATGCCCAGGAGCAAACAGGTGTATGTGGACCTGCCGGACCCAGAGACTTCCAGCAAAGATGAACCGCGCGCGAGACTCGCAGCGCCTTGCTGTGCTGGGCTTCAGAACGCCAGGCAGTTGTGTGCAGTATGTGTCCGAGGTGGGTGCTGCACGAGCACCCCCATCACCATCCAAAGCCATCTCTGTTCCCATTGCTGAATTGAAGCTGGAGGTTGTGTGAGTGTTGGTGCTGGCGTGTCTGGAGACAGGCCCTCCTCTATCACTACCACTAAAGCTGACTCATTCAGCCGGCCTATCAGAGGCAGTAGTTCATTGAACAATCTCTCAATGTACCTAGATGCTGATCGAGCTGTGATGCAAGAGAGCCACCATTGAGTTTTTTTAGGGTACCCTAACGGATATGGCAGTTATATTTCTGCATGCATGCATTATGTCCGTCTGTGGGGGGCATATGCTAGGAGGCCTCATAATGCTTGTTCGGAATTGCTTCCTGTCGCTGAATGAGAGAAATCTGCACTATCTTGGCAGCCTGTCTTCAGAGATCCGTCATTCCAACTTCTTGAAAGCAAGGTCGATTCCCTGGTCAACTAGGGTTGATGCTTTTAATGACAAGAGCATCTCCTGTTAACAGATAAACCCTATTGCCATGGAGCAGAGCTCACTCACTTATATCACAAAGATGGTTGCCTTGTATATTTTAAGTTGTCGTGTACAGTGCACTTAACGTGGGTGGGGCTGAAAGTAATCCATGTGTGTGTACTTTCCTTGCTTTTGCTCTCTATTTTATCGATTAATTGGCACTTTAACACACAGCCTCACTCTCCTTCAAAAAGAAATACATCGAATTAAACACTTGAAACAACTACTAGTTCAGCTCTCTTATTGCCTATAAGGAGTAGGGCTGTCCACTGATAGCGCAATGTGCCCAGGTAAGATGTGCTGGGTTCAGTTTGTGTCAGTACAAAGTAATACAAATGTATGTACAAAACAAAAAACACAGGGCATACACCCGAAACTAGGAAATGGCAGCTTCTTCTGGGAACTGCAAATGATAGAAGTAACTCCTGCCACACCCCTGCTGACCAAAGCTGTCTATAAGCTTGTGATCACGGGCAGTCTTTCTTTTGTTTACTGGCAGGAAGATGTCAGCTTTCAGAGGCAGCTGCCACATCCTTTTTATTAAAACAGGGCCACAATCTCGTTGTTGTTTTAGGTATGTTTCATTTTTTCTGTACTTTAGTTATTTTTAATGGAATATCTTTCATACGTGTTAATATCGAAACAAATTAACATTTAGAGTTACCTTTAAACATACAGAACTAAATGTCTTGTTCTAATGGGAGTAATTCACACTAACAGCGGTAACTTTTATCTTTAATCCAAACTCATGTTTGGGAGAAATTGGTGACAAGTGATTGAAATAAACTAACACCGTAAAAAATGTGCATTCAACATATATATATATTTTTTTAATTTAAATTGCTTTCCAAAAAAAGGATTTATGTTTGGCTTAGTGGATTCATTGTCGGCTGGAGAGCCATCCCTCCAAAGAAGCCCCGTCTTTTTCAGATTTGGGGGTGTGATTTTTTGCATTCTTTAGCCCTGTGACGTCGTCCGTCACTCAGGACAGCAAAACCACGCCCACAAATCCTCAAAATCCGGAAGCTTGTGTCCGCCATTTTCTATCCTTCGCAGTGAAGGTAAGCCCGTGTTTGTTTCCCCGCTGTGCCTTCTTCCCCCTGTCTGTTTCCCGCCCCCTGTATGTTTTCCGCCCCCCTCCCGCTCTCCGTGTATTTTCGCTGTCCGTGTCTGTTTGTGCCTTCTTCCCCCCTGTCTGTTTCCCGCTCTCCATGTATTTGAGCGCCTCGGCTGCTCCTCCTTATTTGTAAGATTTCATCTTCATACCCACATGCATTACCCCCTTTTCGCTTCTTTAATGGCTTTTAGTGACCTCAATATCCTCAGTAGCTCCTCCAGCGCTGATAAATATTTTGTTTTACATTCTTATAAGAGCCTTTTCATCCGGACTCCCTGGGAGCTCGGGTCATGCTTCATACGACAATCCTATCCCTCTGGGAATTGACCCCCTTCATATGATCACTTTCGAAGCGACGGGGGACCCCACCCGCTAAAACGAGAACGCTGTTTACGCGCTAATCAATAGGCGTTTAGAATCTCGGTTCCCGCGAACAGTGTTCCCTGGGTTATGTTTACCTTAAAGTGCAAACTCTTTTTAGCCACTGATACTCTACATCAACTGACCGTTAGCCCATGTATGCAGGTTGACTCTACTACTCCTCCCTATTTAATCGGCTGCCAACAGCTCATATAGGTGTGTAGCTTTAAAATAATAGAAATTGCACAGCTCGCAAAATATCTAAAAGGTCTGTACGTGCGTGTGACACAGACAAATGATCAGACATAATCGAGAGATTCGGGTGTTGACTACGATGAGAATATATCTAATTTTTAAGCTTCTGTGTAGACTTAAACGTTCGGTGCAACACGTGAACAGAAATTACGTAGTTTATTTTTGTCTCTAAACCGTTCTGAAATTCTTTTTGTGCGCACATTGAAACGTGTGTGGGGGTGTGTAAATCTACACCATTCATGCAAGTGTGTGCGTCAAATTATATTTAACTACAAGTGGGTGCACTAAACATCCAACCTGGAAATGCAATTGCCCTTTGGCATAAGTCATATGCTGTGCTTCTATAAGAAAATTAACGCTAACAAACGTGTACCAAGCCACTGTTTACTCTTGGGTATTTTGTGCCCTCTCTATATGGTAGTATTCTTATATCCTTGCTGAGTCAGTTGCCAGCGCTAATAATCCTGGCATTTGTGGGCTGTGCTCTAGGAATGGTTGCACAGCAGACGCCACCCTCCCAATAGTACACTTCCGTGCTATGTCTCTTTATGAAGGAAGGCACTTCACAAGCTGACAGGTCCTGCATCAGGCCCACAGTGTTGGTAGTGCAAGTCTGAGCACACTGCTTTCAGCGTAACAAGGCAGAGATGTTAGAATTGACATAAGAGAAGCTAGTGAAAACTATTTTCTTTTTAGAAGGTGACTGGCAGAAAAAAAATATGGCTATACCACGCCCATAAAAAACACCGATAAGAGGCTGCTGTTCTATGTGTGTTTTTTCTGTTCATGTTTTGCCTTTTGTGGCATTGTTTGAATTGTTGGCTTGATAGCACTTACCACTTAATATTTTATGCCATTTTAAAAGGGTTTTGGTTTTTCGATTTCCAAGAATTGCTCTCCAGCCTGCGTCCAGGAGGGTTGTGCATAATTTATATTGTCTGTGTTCCTGTTATATCTGAGGGAGTGGTGGATGTTACAGCTAGAATAAGGCATCTCCATGGCAATAAAGCCCTCGAAGGGAGGAGGAGAGAGGGCTCTCAAATTCACTACAACACTCTCTCACTACCTCACAACTTCACTCTCTCTCTAACTCACTGCTTCACTCTCTCTCACTACCTCACACTCTCTCTATATACTACCTCACTCTATTTCTATCTCACTATCTCTCTCTCACTATATCACGACACACTCTCTAAAGTTCACTACATCACTCTCACTACCCCACAACTTCACTCTCTCTCTAACTCACTACTTCACTCTATCTCACTACCGCACTCTCTCTCTCTCAAATACACTAACTCACTTTCACTCTCTCATACACTACCTCACTCTCTCTCTAGCTCACTACTTCACAACATCGCTCTGTTTCTATCTCAATACAGCACAACAACTCTCACCCTCACTACCTCATTCTTTCACTACCTTACTCTCTCTATCTCTCACTACCTCACTCTATATCTACTTCACTCTCCCACAAAACAAAAACAACTACATCACTACTCAAATTATATCTATAAAACTATCTCACTCTCTCTCTCACTAACTCTCTCCATAACATCACTCTATTTCGATATCACTCTCACTACCTAACTATAACACAAGTCACTCACTCAAAAAATAACTACAACACTCTCTCGCTGACTCACTCTCTATCTCACAAGTTCACTCTCTCTCTCCAACTCACTACGTCACTCTCTATCTCACTAACTCTCTCTTTCTATCTCACTAAGTCACTTTCACTCTCTCTTATACTACCTCAATCCTTCTCTATCTCACTACGTCACAACATCACTCATTGTTTCTATCTCCCTACCACCAAAAATCACTCCATCACTAACTCACTCTTTCACTACTTCACTCTCTCTATCTCACTACCGCACTCTCTCTCTCTCAAATACACTAACTCACTTTCACTCTCTCATACACTACCTCACTCTCTCTCTAGCTCACTACTTCACAACATCGCTCTGTTTCTATCTCAATACAGCACAACAACTCTCACCCTCACTACCTCATTCTTTCACTACCTTACTCTCTCTATCTCTCACTACCTCACTCTATATCTACTTCACTCTCCCACAAAACAAAAATAACTACATCATTACTCAAATTATATCTATAAAACTATCTCACTCTCTCTCTCACTAACTCTCTCCATAACATCACTCTATTTCGATATCACTCTCACTACCTAACTATAACACAAGTCACTCACTCAAAAAATAACTACAACACTCTCTCGCTGACTCACTCTCTATCTCACAAGTTCACTCTCTCTCTCCAACTCACTACGTCACTCTCTATCTCACTAACTCTCTCTTTCTATCTCACTAAGTCACTTTCACTCTCTCTTACACTACCTCAATCCTTCTCTATCTCACTACGTCACAACATCACTCATTGTTTCTATCTCCCTACCACCAAAAATCACTCCATCACTAACTCACTCTTTCACTACCTCACTCTCTCTGTCTCACTACCTCACTCTATCTACCTCACTCTCTCTCACTACCTCACTCGCTCTCTTTCTATCTCACTAAGTCACTTTCACTCTCTTTCACTACCTCACTCTCTCTCTATCTCACTACCTCACAAACTCACTCACTGTTTCTATCTCACAACCTCAGAACATCCCTCTACCTCACTTTCTCTGTCTCTCACTCTCTACCTATCTCTCACTACATAACTCTCTACCTCACTATTCCACTCTATCTCACTATCTCACAACTTCTCTCTCTCAAAACATCACTACCTCACTCTCTCACTACCTCACTCTCTAGCTCACAACCTCACAACGTCACTCTCTTTCTCTAACTCACTACCTCAATCACTCTCTATCTCACTACCTTAATCACTCTCTATCTCACTACCTCACTCTTTCTATCTCACTAACTCACTTTCACTCTCTTTCACTACCTCTTTCTCTCTCACTACATCACATCACTCTATGCTTATATCTCACTACCTCACAACATCCCTCTCCCTCACTACCTCACTCTTTACTACCTCACTCTCTAGCTACCTCACTCTCTCTCACTACCTCACTCTCTCTCTATTTTAATACCTCACTCGCTCTCTCTATCTCACTCTCTCTCTGCTAATGCAATAGGTATCACATATGCAAAATACAAAGCTAATGCCAATACAAATGACAATGCCATTTATTTAGGGATACAAAAAAGATAAAAAAATAATGAGCAATTCCAATAGCTCTATCTATAATATTGCCGCGACCATTGCATTGTAAATGCTTGTTATAAAGGGAGACCAACTTTCTCCCCAAAACTATCGCCAAATTGCCCTCTTGGATGCAATTGGCAAAGTGTTTGCAAGATGTCTTTTGAAACAAATCAATGATTGGGTGGACCAAGCAAATGTACTTCCCCTAGAACAGACGGGATTCCGAAAGAATCATGGTACCTTGGAT
Source organism: Lissotriton vulgaris (assembly GCF_964263255.1). Lineage (NCBI taxonomy): Eukaryota > Metazoa > Chordata > Amphibia > Caudata > Salamandridae > Lissotriton > Lissotriton vulgaris. Next base: position 1,729,057,647 of record NC_141694.1, on the reverse strand, counting down.
AACTTAACCGCTCTCCAAGTAATAACTGATAAACATATCAGGGTCCGAGGAGGGGGGTCTATGCAGCCTTTATTGATTTCTCCACGGCCTTCGATAAAGTTGACTGTCCCTTGCTGTGGAAGAAACTACTTACTTTGGGTATGCCAGCTAGGATGTTAAATCTAATTCAGGAACTCCACTCTGATACCTGGTGTAGAGTATTGCTGGGTGGAGAGAGAGGCCTATCCCAAGCAATTCCCACAGCTAATGGTCTTAAACAGGGTTGTTTATTGGCTCCTTTGTTGTTTTCTCTTTATGTTAGTGACTTACCCCAGATTTTATCCCTAAGCGAAGGAATTGCTCCCACTTTAGGGGACAAACCGGTCGTATTCTTAATGTATGCAGATGATACCCTTCTCTTGGACCTTACTCCGAAAGGACTAAATAATCGTCTGCATGCATTGCATCTATTCGCTGAGTCCCACCATTTGAAAATCAACATGGCCAAAAGCAAGGTAATGTGCATTACAGGGAAAAGAAAAACGAAATCCGGAAACTTCAGTTGGTTTCTAGGTAACGAGAAACTAGAAACTGTAAAATCTTATGTTTTCCTGGGGAAAATAGTATGTAGCAACTTAAGTACCAAGCCACACATAGACAATAACATTAGGAAAGCCAAGACCCAGGGAAATGGACTGAGTGCTCTTTATAAGGCTACTGGCAGAAGACATTTTGCCCATCTGTTAGAGGCCTTTCGAGCAAAAATTCCAGCTTCCCTGCTCTACGGCATTGAGCTAATAGATTTGAGTCAATGGGGTTTCCTAGATACTATCGAGGGTAGTCTCTTGCGACATTTATTGTCGGTCAATAATGCTTGTAGAGTGGAATCCCTCAGGCTTGAATTGGGCATACGAGGTAGATGGGTTCAGGCCCTGGCAGGAGTTATACGTTGGGTCTTCCACCTAGCCAAGGGTAAACCGGCTACTTTAAGATCTCTGATTAAAAAGGAATTACTGGGTCCCATGAATGAATATTCTTTACTTTTAAAGAACTTTAGAAGGGCTGTCACTTTATTAGAATTGGAGGAATGAACTCTTTTTTTCATTAACGCCACATCAGCTAAAGCTGTCATTAAAACGGGCAACTTGGGAGTTAAGTTTTAGGAGGGATAGAGATGTCCTTATCACAAAGAAAGGTATCACTGAGGTTGTCAACTCTTACTCATTTAAACATATACAACCTTATGCATCCTGGACCCTTCCTCACGGCATACGCCGTTTTTGGTTCCTCCTGAGACATGATCTTCTCCCTCTAAACAAATTACTAGCCAGATGGCATGGCGGTTCCGACAAATGTAATTTATGTAGCAATGACAACTCAATTCAGGATATTGCCCATATCCTTTTTATATGCCCTGCCCTAATGGTCCACCGTCGAAAGTGGGTGAGACCTATATGTTTACAGTTAAGCATTTCCTCTGCTAAATCTTTACGTGATGCCACTTTCAACCCTCCCAATGAAATGTTCTGTTTCAGAATTTTTAACCTTTTTAAAATGTTTTCTAGAATTATATTAACAGATATGACTCTCATATTCTGGTTTCTGGTATAAATGGAAGGTACCTTGTGGATTCTATGTTTTTGTAATTTCTGTTGTTAAATATGTTTTGTTTATATGTGGATCTCAATCGAGTTCCAAATCATATTCAAATAAAATTGAATTGAATTGAATTGAATTGGTGAAGGCAGTGGAGTCTCTCATGTGCAAAACGTACTCATGGGAACCATAGTCTCTCTTCAGTGCACAACGTCAAATTGTCACTTATGAGAAAATTAGTTAAGTATATTAATTAGGTACTCAGCTGCTGAACTATAAGAAACACTAACTAAAAGAAAATGCAGCGTAATATGATTCGTCTACAATATATCTGGTTCAATTTAAAGACCCTTCATTTTATCTCTTCCTCTCCTAAAAGACCCTCAGGCTTCTGTAGCCCGTTCCAGTGGGATACAGTGGAGAAGCGTGGCTCAATAGTTATAGCAGCAGACCCTGATGCAGTCCAGGGTTCATTTCCCGCCTCGGCGGCTCTTGGACTCAATCTCCCCGGACCTGATAATTCTCGCCTCGGTGCCTAGTCTAATCATGGGTCCCACTCTGTGACTCTGGGCAATAGCTTGCTTAATCTCCACAACGGCCCCAGCAGCGATTGGATGCCTGGCTTCACCTTGGGGATGCCCAGGAGTGGACATCTCACAGAAAAGCTAGGAAGGGTTCCACAGCTGTATGAATATAGCGCTACGAGACCTCAGGGTAGAAGTGCGCTATATAAATACAAACGCATGTACATTTACATACCCTTTTGTAGCAATAAACCACTTTATTATCCCGACAGCACCACTTGCGAATTCCGACCGCTGACCATGGATCCCAGCGCTGCTCCGCTCTCTCTGCCAGCATTGTGACCACTGACATATCCCAGCGCTATCACCTCTTCCCATCTTTACAACTAGAGCATAGTGGCTTCTACCTTATCACCTGCAGCTGAAGTTTACCCTACTCCACGCCTCACGCTGCGCCATGAGAAGTCAAGGATCACATAGGTGTGCGACACCCAACCACACAAAAAAAACAGGAGCACTTCTATAACTCTACTCCCCTTTTACTGCTGGAATGAGCCCCGCCATCCAAAACTGCAATTATTTAGCTACACAGCTGGAAGACCCCCTCCCCAAGTTGCTTCAAGCACACATTTTTGGGAAAAACTTTAAACACTAAAGTCATTCTACAAGTGATCCATAATATATATTCACTTGTCATTTGCAAATGCGTTTATTGCTGTCTCAATTCCTATGTTCGAGTTTTGGCTCTCGGGGCACCACAGAACCCCCTCTTTAGCTCTGAAATGCAACACCCCTTGCTCTGGGTGTAGCTATAAGTGGAGCAGCGGCACAGAAGCCCTGGGCTCGTGTCAGCCCCGCTAAGAGTTTTCACCACTCAGACAAGTTGCCCATTTACTTTTCTGAAGTGTGGGACGGCCCAGCTCGTCTGTCACAAATGGCGCTCCTCACGCTCACACCCACAGGAAATCTTCATACCCGGGGTCCTCGTCCCAACAACTCCTGTTCCTCGCCCGTACGCAGTGACGGCTTGTAGCCAACCCAGCACCTGCCGTTAACTGCCTCTCGCAGTCTACAGTGAGACAGACAAGTTGCCACCCCTCCCCTCAGAGGAGCCTTTGAGGGTCGTCCTACAGCGAACCACTCAGTGCGCAGGATGACGCCACAGCTGCAACATGGCGGCCGCCGGTGCCATGTCAAGGGAGCAGAGGCCAGCATGCGAACAGCTCCCCTCCAGCGGAGGAGGCAATGGCATGGAGGACTGCCAAAAATAGGGTGCGAGAGGGGGTGAAAGATGGGGCGGATAAATTTAGCGGCAGAGGAGGAAAACAACACCCGACGGGATCCAATCGTAGTATCATGACAGGCCGGCTGATGGGCGAGAACATAAACTGTTGTGGTTTGTCTGTCAGTCATCCTGCTGCGCAGCTTTCCTGAAATATTTGTGGAATGCGGTGAGGGGCGCAGGTTTTTCTAGCTGAAATGTTTGGACCTGTAGATATGTAGCTAGTCTCTTCAAAAACATGCGTTAGGAAAGGTTACACATTAAGGGGGTCATTATGATAGCGGATTTTCCGCATCCTCGGGGCCGGCGGAAGCGGACTGACCAAAGACCCACCGCCACATTAGGATGGCTGGTGGGTCCTGGTTTCCGTCCGCAGCTTTTCCGCCGCGGTCGGATTACAACAGCGGCAGAAAAGCTCTATTATGGTGACGGTGTCTTCCAGACACCGTCCACCATATTAGGATGGCCAGTAAAGTATGCTTTTCCGCGGCGGGTTTTCCGCCGCGGAAAAGCATACGGAACTTCACTGCGGGGGCCCGTTGCGGGCCCCCTAGGTGAAGGGGGGGTGGGGGGTGCACATGGGGGGTACCTATGGTACCCCCTGCATTTGCATGCAGAAAGCGGCAGGCACCGCACAGTGCCTGCCTCTTTCTGCATGCAAATGCAATGCGTGCATTTTTAACATTGCCGCGGGTGCAGCTTGAAGCTGCACCCGCGGCAATGTTAAAAATAGAGGATGTGACCGCCAGGGTGGCGGTCACATCCTAATTGCACAGGAGGGAACTCCGCAGGCCATGCGGAGGTTCCCTCCTGCTCTGGGGTCGCGGACGGACTTGTGTCCGTCCGCGATCGTAATTGACCCCTAAGTTTCAGAAATGAGTGGTGTACTCAAAAACATTTACTATTTATAAAACAGCGTACTCAAAAACACCCAGTGCTGGAATGGAGTGCAAAGTCTCCAAAAACAGATTCTAGTATCTATTTTGAGCAGAACAGAATGGTCGAAAGGGAGGAGGAGCAGGGAGGCAGGCAGACAAGCAGTTAGTGGCAGCCAACCGGTGGCGGAGAGAGAGACTTTTCTCTTTTGGAGCCGTCCCACTTGGACGGACTGCCCTGCAGGCGTCAAAGGTTTCTTATCTTCTTTAAGGGGCGAAACAGATGGCCCCATAAAGAAGATAAGAAAATGTTTACCACAGCAGCAAGTCAAGGAAGCTAGTCCATGTGGGATGGCTTCTAAAGAGAAAAGAGTACGCCACTAGGACCTCTTTTCCAATGGTTGGCCATCGTTTAGCAAGAACGGTGACGCCAGCCAATGGAAAAGATGGGTGGGGCTTAACCTCGCTAGTGAAAGTACTCTATCTCATTAAATCTTGCCAGCGAGACAGCGCATGTGCGCAGCCATCGCAGGCCGAGACCTAAAAACAGACGTAAATCACTCCCGTCGTAAAGGCGTCAATAGTCATTGTGCATCAGCAAGATGCGGGGGTAGGTGAGGAGACACGAAACGGCGGGCGGAGGATATAAAGGGAGAAGGAGGTGCACTAATGAAGGGAGAGGGTGAAGTGAGTTGATCTGTAGAGGAAGGGGGGGACAGAAAATATTCAGAGTGCGCGAAAGGAGGAAGAAGCAAGGAGATAAAGAGAATAGGGGAAGGGAAGGGAAACAAGAAAAAGTAAAAAGGGATCATTAAGAGGGGAGAGGGTGGAAGGAGACACGGGTAGAAAGAGGGAATGTGGAGATAAACAAATGAGAGAATGAAAGAAGTGGGGACTGGCTGAAAGAGAGAGAAAGACATGACAGACACGTCGAATGAGCGGTGCGGGAGAGGCGGGTGAGTGCTTTTTGGGGCAAGAGAAAATGAAGAGGTGTTTATGGAAAGAGGGAAAGGGCGTAACGTGAGGTGCTGTGAGAATGAGGAACAGAAGAAAATAAGAGGCTGGAAGAGTGATAAAAAGGGAGACAGGAGAAAGGGAGCACAAAAACGCCGTGGCATGTATCAGGAAGGGAGTTTAAGAAAGGAAGAGACAGGCCAACGTGATAAAATGGACGACATGTTGTAGAAAGAATCTGGTAGAGGGAGAAAGATGGTTCTGGGAGAAAAAGGAAGGAGAAGGAGAGATGGACAGGAGCTGATCAGATGAGAGCAATAAAACGGACAGTGGGAATATTTAGGCTAATAAAGGATCACATTGATGGGTGAAAGAGACCACAGCGACTTCAAGAGGAGGAAAAAGTGGAAAAAGAAAGAGGTCTGAGGCAGGAAGAGGCGAGCAGAGGGTTAGCTTTCAGTACACAGCTGATGCAGTGACACTCGGATTACAGCTAATATTACTACGTCACTTGGGGCTGGGGGCAAATAACCCATGACTATATTGTGGCCCATAGCACTCTGGATACGAAACAGCAGGAAAAGTGGCGAAAGTGATGATGTGGGTGAAGAGAGACATTGAGCAGGGAGGAGAAATGGGAACCAAGAAGGGTGGGCGGTGGGATAAGGAATGGTGTGAAGGAGAGAACAAAAGCATGCACCAGGTGGAAAGTGAGAGAGAGAAAGATAATTTAAGATGAGGGAGGCAAGAAATTAGGCCGTAAGAAGGGGCTACTGAGTCAAATGCTGGAATGAAAGAGGAAACGTACCGGGCTAAGGGGTGCAAAGGAGAGACTAGCAAAGACAGAGAAGAGGGGTAGTAAGGAAGAGCCAGAAAGGGAAAGCGAGAGACCCTGACATTTATAGGAAGAGAAGCTTTGGCATAGAGGGGTCCAGTGAGGCTACCAAAGAGCAGAGGCATGCCAACAAGAATGGAAAACACAGGCCGGCAGAGAGTGACTGACGAGAGCACTAACAGTGGCTGGGGAAGTGAAGGGTGCGGGGCATCGGAGAACCTCGAGGATAACTCCAGAGAGGCGGGGGTAGAGACCTGCGTCAGACATCCACAGATAGGGGGCATGCAGAGAGTAGTGAGTGGTCAGATTTCCACGACGATAGGGCACGCAGGCCGTGGTGAAGGGTCAGGCATCCACGGGAAGAAGGAAATACAAATAGGTAGCATGTGAGACGTCCACGTGAGGAAGAACGTGGTGAGGGGTCAGACACCCACAGGGAGAGGGTATGCACAGAGTGGTCAGACACCCATGGGGAGAGGGCATGCACAGAGAGGCGAGTGGTCAGTCACCCATGGGTCGAGGGCATGCACAGAGTGGTGCGGGGTCAGACACCCAATGGGAGAGGGCACGCACAGAGTGGTGAGGGGGTCAGACACCCACAGGGAGACAGCATGCACAGAGTGGTGCGGGGTCAGACACCCACGGGGAGAGAGGGCGCAGACAGTGTTGAGAGGAGTCATACCCCACTGAGGCGTGCAGGCGGTGGAAAGAAAAACAGAGTGAGACATAGCAGCGAGCCACCAACATAGACCTCGGTGCCCACTCGGAGGGGTGTTGGTAGGTACTAAAGGGTGCTGGAAAGAGAAACGCCCAGAGACCCTTGGGAGGCGGGTATGCTACACAGTAATCAGCTGTGAGAGAAGGGCACATGGATAAGACATGGGAGGAGAGAGTATTCAAACAGCGTAACATGGTCAGACATCCACGAGAACAGGGAATGCAGGCAAGCGAGATGGGGGAGGACGGGCTCAAGGGAAGGGGCATGCAGGCAGTGGAGAGGGTGGCAGAGCTACAGGCAAGAGGGGCCGAGTGTACCCATCATGGGTAGTGGTGACATAAGAGATGGGAGAGAAGGCTCTGCGAGAAGGGTATGCAGGAAAGAGTGGCAGGTCAAAGGGCATACACATAGGAGTGAGGACAAGGAGGTCGACTCATTAACAAGGGTACACACATACTGAGTGGTAGTTGGGGAGGAGCCTCCAGACAAAGAAGGTCACACAGGAGGGACGGGGTGAGGGGTCAGTTACCTTCTCCCCGGTGCCCTGCTGCTCTTGCAGCCGCACCTCACGCTGGGCCGCTCTCCCCATCAAGGCTGCCTCCTCCTGGAGCCCGGGCGACAGTCACTCCCTCCTTGGCCAGCTCCGGTGCCCGCGATCCTCAGCTCCAGACTCTTGCTCCCCTGCGCTCTGCTCCTCAGTGCCCGTCCATCGAGACTTCAGCCAAAATCTCCTCTGCCAGCTCCTGGCTGCGCCGCTCCTCCTGCCGTCAGACCCCTCTGCTCCGCTGCCCCCAGTCCCGGCACTGCTGCACTGAAATCCTCGGCATGCAGCTCCGCTCCAGTCCGCAGCCCCTCCTCGGCCCCTCTCTTCCGACACAGTCCGGAGCCCCCAAGGCCCCTTGTGCACAGCCGGGTGCACCTGTCGCGGCCCCCGAGCCCCTCCGTGCAGGCTGCTGTCCAGGACCTGGGAGAGCGGCTCAGCCGTTCACACCCCCAAGCGGTCCCAGGCAGTCCAGTCCGGGGTGGGCGGGTGTGGAGGCACAGCATCTGCAGGCAGTGGAAGCCCCAAACCCGGGTGAGCAGTGCACGGAGCAGGAGCCCCTCTGTAGAGCAGACGGGCCTCCAGCCACCCCCGCCGACGAGGATGAGGAGGGGTGGGAAGCGAGGCCAGCCAGCCAACCCCCTCTCAGCGACGGAGAGTGGTGGAGGGGAGAGAGACGAGTGGAGGTTAGGAAGCTAGAGAGTGAAGAGCGATGAAGGGTGGTAGGTGGGGTTAGATATGAAAGAGTTTGAGTGAGTGTAAGAGAAAGTGAGAGATGCAAGGGGAGAGAGACAAGATTGGAGTGCGGGGAGGTAGGCAGCTAGTGGCAGCCAACCGGCGGCGGAGAGAGAGACTTCCATATCACGGAATACAGTCACGGAGGAGCCATGCGACAATCTCCCCCACCGCGCAGCCACAAGTCCTCTAGGCAAATAAGTAAACAAGCGCTCGCCATGACACAGCCATTCATCTTTTAGCCCCGTCCCTTTCAGACTGACATCCTGCTGACCTTAAAGGATCCTTATCTTCTTTATTGGGCCATCTGGACCCATAAAGAAGATAAGAAACCTTTTACGCCAGCAGTAAGTCAAGGAACCCAGTCTGAAAGGGACGGGGCTAAAAGAGAAAGAAGAACGTCACTAGGACCTCTTCTCCAATGGCTGGCCACTGTTTAGCTTGAACGGTGACGCCAGCCAATGGAAAAGAGGGGCGTGGCTTAACCTCGCTAGTGAAACTTACTGAATCTCATTAAATCTCGCCAGCTCGACTGCGGATGTGCGCAGTCTTTCGCAGGCCGAGACTTAAAAAGCAAGGAAAAGATTAAGAAAAGCTCATAACAAATCAAAGAAAATAAAGAAAGCAATGAATATAATCCTGCTCCCTAAACCAAAAGAAATGTACCCAATTTTCAAATTTTTGGATTATTGTCACTGCGAATTCATGGAGGGGTTGACCCCTCGCCCAATAAACTAGCTGCGGCACCTTCCCCAGCTGATGATGCCAACAAGTCAATAATGACTTACCCAATAGAAGCATCAAACCACCAGGTGTCTGGGCTTGGTCCGGTACAACGGCCCTCCCAAGGAAGTGGTAACTTGCATACAGCAACGCAAAATATAGTAAGAGGAAAGCGTGATAACAACATAGCTATACCGGAAATTATCCCAATCAACATACAGCTTATAGCTTTACCACGATCCTGTAATTCCGCTGGTCTATCTGACGCAGAAAATACTGCAACCAGAGATGGGAAGATCCAAGGCTTGTCGTTATCTAACAAAAGTGGATAGCAAATAAATGTAATGCCAATGGGCATGAATCAGACCGTCTCCTCTGAAAATGATATTCACCCCACGGTACGCCTCAAGGGGTACTCATGATATCTTAAATTGTGATAACATTTTGAAACTGTTGAATTCAATCCCAGAGCTCAAGGACCTAACAACAGATGATTTAGATTGGGTCCAATTCAAACAAGATCCTAATATTTCCACTAAAGAGGTGTCCTGAACAACCTGGCATTGCTAAGAGAGTGCCTAAAAAGTTTTAGAAAACAGTCCCCAATTTGAGAAATGGGGTATTGAGCTGCTGAAACGTAACGATAATCAATATCCAACTCTATTAATTCCAAAGCAAGTCTCAAAGACCACCCCTTTGTTAAATCCTGTGACTCATCCAGAGGCCATATTAGGGTTTCAAAGGGTGCCACAGGCCCTCTATCTAATCTGGCATTGTCCTCTGGGATCAAAGTTACAAACTGTATCTCGGGATCACGAGTTTGTGAGGAGTTTAAGATAAACTCAGTATCAAGCAATGACTGGGGTTGGCTTCCGAAGATTCTCTCTACAAAAGAAGTTGAAGAGAACAATTGATGCCTAAATAGTTTGACCAATACAATTAAACTTTTTTATATTTGCTCATGGCCTAACAACTTTGCTTGAGGGCCAAGACATGGCAACTTTCATACAGAACTTTGAAGTTCTAATGTTCCAGGAAACGTGGAATATGTCTAAAGCTCTGCTTATTGGATATCATGAGTACGCAAACTTTGCATCCCGCTCATCTGCCTATGGTCGTGCAAGTGGTTGACTATCCACCTATGGTTAATTGGCCCTAAATATAAAGCACCATGTACTTGACTTTCAGCTAGCATGGTTACTATGTATTAAAATAGATTTCAAACAACCAATAATATGTTTCAATATTTATTTAAGCACAAAACGTTCTGGCAAACTATCCCAATTTACTGCGCTCTGGAAAGTAGTCTCAATTCTGAAAAATCTGTATCCGCCGCTATGTTAATCATCTCAGGAGACTTCAACATGCATTTGCTCTTCAAATACCAAGCCGATAAACCAAGTAGAGCTTTAGTGCAGATGTGCCGTTCCCAGCTTAACAAATATAATCTCATGTTAATACAGGAAGACATACAAAATAGTACTGAGAGCGTGCCAACATTTAACAATTCACTGCAACACTCCATCATCGACTACACCATCATCTCAAAGGATCATGTATCGTCTCTTTGTGACGACCAGGTGATCTCAAGAGTAGAAAGTGACCATATCCCACTAATAATGTCACTGGTCTCATTGGTTCATTATTTGCCTGAGTCAAGGTCTATAGTAACCAGGCCAACAGCATGTGAGATTCATCAAATCAGATGGAAATATGGGAATTTATAGATCCTGCAATCACTACAGCACTAACCGAGAAAAGTCAAGGGAAGTCAATGTTTGAAATCTGGCCCTGTTTCTGTGCTTCCCTGTTAGATTGCCCCCCGACAAAAACATCAAGAGGATACCCTACAAGGCCAAAAAGATCAGGATGGTATTCAACTAGGCTACCCCAGGAAAAACAGGGAACTTAACTAAGCTACATGGGTAATTCTCAAACAACAAAATTGTGGCCTAAGTTCTTTGTCTAAAACTACCTCTGAAACAGCTAATCTCCTTTATCAGCCATAAACAGCATTGTTGGTTGCCCAAGCTAGGGGTCTATTTATAAATAGACCCTGTCAGATGCAATAAAAAATCCAACACTGAGATGTTGAGCATGTATTATTTATCAGGTGCGATAATTATCCCATATTCCAAGTGTTTATGGAATACCATGTGGCTTTAAGTGCTTGCTGCTGGAAAATCTGCATGTACCTTTAAGAACCAGGGGCTAGATGTAGGTAATTTGGATTTACCAATTCATAAATACCGAATTTTACCGATTCGGTATTTATGAATCGGTAAATCCAATGTAGGTAATAATTCGGCCCATAGGAATGAATGTCAATTACCGAATCGGTAATTACCGATTCAGTAAATACAGAAAAATTCAAGGGTGGCAGGGTGTCACTTTAACACAATGTTGCACCCCTGATTAGTGCTTGTGTGCCATGTGGCACACATACATGGCCTTAGGGCATGTATGTGTGCCACATGGCACAGGTGTAAATGCACATATTTGCATTTACATAGGAATTCGTTATTTACCACCAACTAATAGTTGGTGGTAAATAAAGAATCCTCAAAGCCCTGTAGCACTGTTTACAGTGCTACCTACATTATAAAATACAGATTCAGTAATTTTACCGAATCAGTAATTTTATCGAATCGGTAAAATTACTGATTCGGTAAAATTACAGAATCTGGATTTTTTTCATTCCCTACATCTCAGTATCCAAATACCAGTCGGTAAGGCCGAAAATCAGTATTTGGATACCTACATCTGGCCCCAGACCTCTTCCCCTTGTTAAATTCTGGTAGCTTTGATCTGCTTAAATTTAACAAGGGGTGTGATCTTTCATCGCACTATGTGTCTCAAGTTTTTAGGAACTGACCCGCTTGAATAGGTGGTCTCCCAATGACACCTTTTTCCTGACCATCCCCTCTGGCTGAATGCGGAGTGTATATGAGATATTTAATGGTATTTATATGTGCCAATAGGCTAGATTCAGGCGATTTTTTTAAGCCAAAAATGAAATTATTTTGTCTGTCTCCCGCTTGAAATTGCCTCTCCTTCCATAGAAGTCAATGTGAAATACATTCTCTGGATGATTATTATGATTATTTTATAAACCTCCCACTTTCCTCTCCTAAAATGTTGACATGTATGGGAATCGCCACCCAAAAGTAAAGTATTATCCCTTTATTTAAGTTCTTGTAACTTGTAACAGGCATGTATGAATTAATTCCATATTCCTCAATCATATAGGGACTGAGATCAATATGCAGGTTCCTTTACTGTTTTTTAGATGAATTGCTTGCTTGGCCTGTCTACAGAAGGGAACTTCTGTCATGAGCCCGTGCCATCAAGTTCTGGCTTCAAACTGCTACGGGGTATGTTGAGCTATGACACCATTGCACTGGGCAAGTGTAAACTTTGTTCGGGTGCTATATAAGATGCAGTGAACAGAATGCTCTATTCTTCAGTGGGCTGGTGTCACAGGCAGTGTACACCTCGATAATGAGTAAGAAACTAACAACAACATGTTTTTGGGGGTCAGTCATCATGAGAATATTTTTGAGGTCTAGATATCAATGAGTTTATCAGTTAGCATTGTATTGTTCAAATATTTCACCAATATGCAGTAGGTAGCCAAACAAGATTATAATACTGGTGAAAAAGTAGCGCTAACTTCCTTGACTGACATATTAAGGATACATGGCTGTGGACTTTTGTCTGTGGTGATGTGTGTTTATGCCTTGCTCACAAATGGCCTTACTACTAAGAAAAAAAGGCCTCCAGCAAATAAAAGAAAAAAAGGCCTCCAGCAAATAATACTTAAAAGAAGTATGCCTAAAATGAATACAAGTTGTTTTTATTACTACCTTTCTGCCCCCATGGAAGGGTTACTTACTAATTGTTATATCATAATCAGCCTCCAAATCTGATGGTTCATTATTGCAAACTTTATGTGGTCATTTCACATTTGTACCGTTTTTCTCACACTTTGTTAGACTAGAGATCCCGTATCAGGGAAGGATAAGGATAGAAGGAAGTGGTGACAAGCCATGAAGAATCCCCCAGACCTAGATGGGGCAATACTTTAGAGGCAGAAACATTTGAGTAGAACAGGGGTTTGGATTACACATGCTTCTCAGGATAGTGCTTTTAACTTTTGAATATGGAGGTTGGAAAATAAACTAATTATACACCACCCCTCTCCTTTTAAATCAGAAAAGGTTCTTTATCTTACCTTAAGGTTAATCATTCATTGTCAAAATACTTTCACCTGTTCAAGAGCTCCAGGAGAAACCCAGTGTGGATTTCAAAGAGAAGCACGGTGAGGAGAGACCTGATGGTGAAGCATACTACACTTGTTGGTTAAGGTGACCATCCTTTTTTTAGGGACTAACCAATTCACGTTATGTACAACTAATTATTCCTCATAGTTCCTTTTTAATATATGGAAGCCGCTGTGTTCACTCTTAGTGTCATGGAATCTGTTTGATACATATGTTAGATGAGGGATGAATTACCATTGACACTCCACAATTTATCATCCAACCTCTTGCTCCTTGCTTTTTGGTTGACAGGAGCAGGATCAGTCTGTAGCCGGAACAAAGAAGCAATGTATGGCTTGAAAGTGAGATATATATATATATTAGTGCACTATGTAAGGCCAGGTTCAGCATGGCAGTATTCTCAGCGTCTTCAAAAGACTGTACACAGCAGCGTAGACAGTTTAAATGTTTATGTTTGTACAGTTCAACAGGAAAACCATGTCTGTGGGCTATTCCCGGCAACATTTATTTAGTTAATTTGGTAATAATGCTACCCACTAGGTCTCCTGCTTTCTGTTGTCAGTTTCAGCACCCTAATATTGGCTAAGGGCATCTTTACCAGGCTGTCAACGGGTTGGAGATCAAGCAATATAGTTGCAAGAAGTAAGCAGTTTACTGTGAGAGTTCTGGACAGCAGGTATCATACAAGATGATTCCTTCTGCCATAACAGAGCTGCCATGAGTCTTCCTCTATGTTTGTAGTGCCTGCAACAGAGGTGTGGGGGGGGGGATACATTCCACATCTGAGTTAAAGCATTCATTAGGATGGTATTTGGCACGTGTCTATTGTCACACCAGTGCAGAGGATCGTGCTTGTAGTTAGTATTAAGGTCTCAAATAGTGGTTTCCAGTGCTGAATGAGCATCTTTGCATTTCTTCCTCTTTATCGCTTATTCTCAGTCACCTAACAAGGCTTGAGGCACTGCTTACAGTTTAGTGTGGGCCATGCAAGAAGAGAGAGTACTTCAAATCTATACTTAACTATATTTGTTTTGGCGAATGAACGGCTGGTGGTCATCAGAGTGGCAGCTCTGTCTGGACGGAGGCTACATGCTTATAGTGAAATGAGCCAAAATTCCCAGGTGGCACAAACACTTTCTACAGAGAGGACAACTATCTTGCATTATCAGTGTAGGACGGTGGAGTATTATGTGGTGATGCTGTTTAAGCTCACCATGCAATACTGTCACAAACACAAAGATGCTCCGTGGATTCACACGAATAAATTCTTAGCTCAGTCTTAGTAGTGTGGGAAAGTGCAGTCAGGCTTTACCGCTTTACTAGAAGAACCTCTGTTAAGTGTTTCAGAGTACCAGCATGGACAATAAGTAAGTGACACGATTCGAGAGAAATCTGACACCAATTTATAAAAATGGGAGGTTATTTTTATCTTAATTTAGACACCAAAATGAACAGAATAGCATTCATATAACCAAAGTTTTAGGTTTTAGAAGTAATATATTGGTGCAAAATAATACAGTAAAAAAGTAACATTGCAGTTAATGGGAAAAAGCACTAGTGACAATTGGCCACTTGCAGGTCCAATTGCGTAGTACCATTGCAGGGTAAAGCTGATGCAGGTCCTAGGACCAGGCCACAACAGTCAGCCCAATTTTGCCTGGCCCTTGGAGCTCGGGTGCAGAGTTCTCCTGGCTGTCCATAATGCTGAATGGGAGCTGCGGGACAGCTGCTTTTACTGCTTATCAGGTGCTGCTGGGAACAAGATGCAAAACCATAACAATGGAGTGGTTGCTGATGTTGGTCGAAGGTCGGATTGAGTTCCCTCTGGGTGCGGCGTCGAGTGAAGTGGTCTGTTGTAAAAGTGGTGACCAAAAAGCCTTTGCGTCAGTAAATCTTGGAAAAAGGTACTTCGACATCTGGTGGTCCTGGGGAACATGGTATTTATTTTCCTGTAACTTTGTAGAAGGCAGAACTATAGTTCCCAAAATGCACTAGACCATTTGGATTGGGCGATCCTACAGAGGGCCCGATGGCCAGGGATTATTTGGATCAGGAGTGTTGTTTTACCTGCAGTTTGCAGGGGACTAGTGCCACTAGTCCACAGGAGTCTGAGGGTACTTCGGGCTTCCAAAGGGAACCCTCTGTGTAGGGGAACCGAGAGATTGCCTAAGACGAGTTTCAATCAGGCAGTTCCAGGGGTGTTGCTGCAGGTGTAGAGTATCCCTCTTTTGCTTTGTGAAAGTCCTTTTGTCGAAGTCACAGGTTTCTTATTTTGTCCTTTTCAATGCAGGTTGTTCAGAACTGAGTTTATTGTGTCAGGGTGCCTCTTAAATCCTAGATTTAGGAGCATTAGGGATGTGGGAGCAAGCATCCAATGGACTGCTGGTCTCTACTGCTAATTCGCCCCTAAGGTGACCACATCACCTTTTCTACCCAGAACCAACTATTTCTACCAGTTTCAAAAATGGGATGAGTCTTCCTCAGGTGTACAGACTCGGCAGCTCACCCTAGAGGTGTGGCTAGCCTTCTGGGGGTATACCCCTCCTGACCACCTAATTTTCCTGTCTGCAAATGTGCTTGGGGCAGGAGGTAGGACTGTTTACTCCTCTGAGAGACAGCTTGGAAGCATATCAGAGCCGTCCAGCCTTTAAAGTTCACCACCTTGATGTGCCACTTCACTAACCTTTCTGGGAGGGAAGAGGTGTTACCTCTTTCCTGGCCAGGCCTTTGTTCCTGACTCCTGGGAAAGATCACATTGCTTGGCAGAAGGCCAGAATCCTATATTGGCGGCAGCAAGCACGGGCTGCCAGCCAGAGCACAGAGAAGCTGGGGCAACCAGGTGGGCAACATCTCAGGTAACTACCTGGGGTCATGCCACATTGGCCTCAACACGAGATTCATGTTAGGGGTGAGAAGGCACATTGTTTGATACCAAACACAACATATTTAGGTGGTAACATAAAGGCGCTGCCAGCCTCAGGTTTGCCCAGGTGTAGCCCATGTTATCCTATTCACTATCTATCACTTATAGGGTGCTTTAATGGTATAGGGCACTATGGGGGCATATAAGCTTGTACTTACGTGGTCACAGCTGTAATATACTGCACCCTGGGTTTTATGAGGCCTTCCTTAGGGGTGACTGATATATATTAAAGCAGTACATTGACTACCGCACATGGTGAGGGCAGAGTCAAATTCCAGCAGTTTGCACTGCTCCTGCAGTGTGCAATGGCAGGCCTGCTGGCAGTATTTTACTGGGGTCACTCAGGGTGCCACACAGTGCTGTAGGCCCTGAGGACCCCTTTACCACCCATGCCTTGGGTAGCCCCATGCACCATGAACTAGGGACGTATAAGAGAGGTAAAGTCCTTGTCAGTTGAGGTTGCCAAATTACACATATCAGTGGTAGGGAGCGAAAACGTGCACTGGTGCTGGGCTAGCAGGCTTCAGTGCACTCAATCGAAAACCAGTATCTAGTAGTCCAAATGGTGGCAAAAAGTAGGGGGCATCTCCACAACCCTGATTTCTTACAATCGGGTATAATCCTCTTGGTTCATGGCGTCCTTTGCTAGGCAATTGTGCTAAAATGTTGATGTAACAGTGATATCAGTGCAAGGATTCCAAATTTTCTTTCCAAGAAACCATTGACTCCTAAAGGAATATTTTAATGGATGATAGGATTATAGAAAAGTGTCCTGAAGTTTTGGTGTTGAAGATAACAAAATGTGAACTATTCTTTTGAACCTTTGTACTATTGTGATTTCTTATTCTACTAAGGTTATCCTGTGAGGAAATCTGAAGGATTCTTAAAGTGGATTATTGCATATGAATATAAATATTGTGTATACCGCATAAGAGTTCTCGTAAGCACAGGGTCATGAAATAAAAGGGTGTTGATAGCATTGGTTATTTTGTATTTTTACAGAAGTCAAGTAGAAACTATACGTTTCCACCCTCAAGATAGTGTAGCGATGAAGCTTGATGTAGTGATTGATAACCTAGGGAGAAATGCCAGTACAAAGGATTTTTGGGGGATTTATTTTGCCTGTGTTTTCAGAAATTACAGATACAGATTTGGTTGCTCAAAGATAGTGATCAGGTGTAAACATTCACAACAGTTTTGCATAGCACTCTAAAATACAAGTTATATAAGATATTTCTTTTTGTTGTAGAGATCACTACATCCATCAGGTGCCCGTGATGAGGAATAGTGGTGGAAACAGTGTTTGTTTTCTCTCTTATGGCATTCCCCTTTCCTACTTCTAGCACTGGTCCTCTTATCATTGTGTTGGTGGTCACAGGTGGGGGTGGTTAGAGATGGAAAAGGGCATTGCTCCTGTGGAATCTTCCGCACAAGGTTAGGTTCACTGTCCACTAAGACTATTGTAGATGGTGCAGAAAATGCACCTCTGCAGTGGAAATTAAATATCATATGTTAATTGGAGTGTATATTTACTTGACCCATATATCTGACAAAATATATGTTGGGCAGGAGCACTGCTATTCTATGGCTTGGTTGTAGTTTAAATCCACTACACTACAGTGACACAGGCAGAGAAAAGTGCCTTTTCAGTGTAGGAAAAGCCTATAAATTAGAATAATATATATATTTTTTTACAGAGCATTATTTAGAGCGAACTTGACCCGAATCGGGTATTAGAGCGCTTTACACAGCACCAGTTGCATTACATAAGGACACATTCATTTTTGTTAGGCACAGGGAAATTAAGGGATTTGTCCAGAATCACAGGATGTTTAGCGTCATTTGCAGAGAGTCGAACCCAGTTCCCTAGATTCGAGGTCGACTGCCCTAGCCGTTACCCATAGAGTGGTTTGAAAGCCCCAGGGCAGGATCCTGATATATAACACTAGGGTTCGCACCATATTGAGGGTAGTGCGTTTACACAGTTAAATAAGACCCAAAAGTTATTCACTATGTATGCTATGCAAGATATTTTCCATAAGAGGCTTAGATGGTGTTAAAAAATTTTATTTCCGATCTCTGCATAGGAAAACGCTAAAAATGTAAATTTAATGGTGAAATCTGGTATTTCTGTTATTTAAGGAGCCTGAGCCAAAACTGGCCTAAAACTATTTCTTCCTCTGAGACCATCCAGAACTAGAATACACATCCTTGGCAGGGAGAGTTAGCAACTTTGCCACCTAGGATAATAGCCTGCCTCTGATCGCAGCAAATGCACGTGAGTATAAACCGCTGACCGCTTAGTAGGGATTCGCTATATGGAAGTGGACAAGGACAGTTGGCCGAATGAATGGTGGCTGTAACATTACCTCTTTCGACTTGGAAATCCCAAACTGGGCGCCTCTTATTCATTCCCAGGGCTCTATCTGTTGGGCTCCAGTCACATGGGGGCATGGCTAAGGAGCTGAAGAAAGGCCTGCTTGGTGGTATAAGGATTCTGCCATATTAAAACAGGCTTTTTGATTATTTTAAAGTAATGCAAAGAGGAAATGCTGCAAGAAGAGACGAGGCACTGCAAAAAGTTTGTATTTGCTTGAAGAATGTTTCCAATTACTGGCTAGAGCGCAGTATAAATCTGTCACCAGAACCATCACCCCATGTGAACATTCCTAGACCTAGGTAGACACCTCAAAAAGGCCGCCCTGCTGGAGGAAGAATCATGACTCCTGCTGGAAGAGGAGCACTCTCTCAAAGACTCCTGAATTCTGCTGGCACACCGGGACTGGAACAGGACTCTAAGCCACAAGTGACTGGCCTCTTGTTTGTCTGCATCAAGGAAACAAAAGGCAGAAGGACCCAGAGGTCCTAGCTGGACATATAGGACTGCATCCTGCAGGAGATGTCTGGAGAAAGACCTGGGTCTGACTCTGAGCCCACGCAGAACTGGAAAACACATCCTTGGCATGTAGAGTTAAGCCTGCCCTTATATAGGGGTTCCAGTACTAACAAGAAGCAACTTTCTCAGCAGTTGGAGAAAAGTGGGACATAGCCATTTTTTTCAGCTGCGGAGGACCAGGACAAGGTTCTGAAGATTTCTCACTAATGTTGCACCTTAGGAGGGCATGAAACCTAGGTTTGTCCCCCTCTGAGCATTTTTATGATCTGAAAATGGGCTCAGAGGCACCATGTAAAGCTATCTGCCTCGTGGCGAGGTTTCTGACTGCCAATAAGTGACTACGTCGGAAGGTGAAACCTTGGGCCAGGGTGAAGCAGCAAATCTGTGTGAACCGCTCAATAGTTCTAAGCCTTAGTTGATAATGAAATCAGTGGGAGGTCTGCAATGGCTAGACTGACTTTGAGGGGCCCTTGCCAACCACTAGTTAGGACTTTGCTCCACTGCAAGATTTTTATTTCTATTTCAGAGACCAAGTCAGAAGGTAAAATATATGACCAGGTTGACCTACTTGGTGTATTCAATCTCCGCTTCATAGCAGTTGGCCTGAACTCATGTTTAGGGCCCAGACAACCGCAAACTGTGATTTTATGATTGGCAATTTACTTTTTTCTTGCAGCTTTTTGTGTTACAATATTAAATATTTGTATTATTCCTCTTGAACTATTTTAATGAGCTCTGTGTCTTTTTGGTCATTAAAGGTTTCTCTCTTTATCTTAATTGGTTTGGGAATTGTATTGTGTTGTGCATTTTAAATTTGTAAGTACTGGTTGAACTTAACACATACTTGTTGCTTGTGCCACAGATTGGGTTGAACATAGATTCTTTCAGAATTGTGGTTTGACCTATCTAGAGTTAGATTTATTAATCTGTTAGGGATATCCTCTCTCATACTAATAACCCTATTACTGACATTGGCAGCGTGGTTGGGGATAGGACTTTGTCAAGCAGTTATAATCCGTAACAGCTGTAAAATTAAAATTCTCATTCAAGGCAAAAAATTAATTATCGATTTTTAATTTTCATGAAGTATTTTTGACTAATTTTTAATTAAGTCGTGTTCTGTTGAGTAATTGTTTTTCATGTTTTCAGAATTTCAAATCTTTTAGTTGTTGAAAGGATCATTAGTCTTGGCTCCTTGGTATAGTCTAAAAAAAATTGTTGTCCAGAGATTTAAATGTTTTACTTGTGTTTTTGTATCACTGGAGAAGTAATTTATCTTGGGTTGACATTGCTAATTCGGGCCAAATTTTTCAGGAAGACGTTTTTAAAAATTGCGGATATGTTGCAGTGATGATGTAATATTTCAGGAACCATGAGACCTCTATACTTCATTTGTTGTCAAGTCATCTTACAGAGAGAAATTAACTCGTTAGCGCAACCCATCTGCCATTTTCCAAAATAGCGACACTATGATGATGTGTTGTAGCCATCATATTAGTAATTCATTATAATATTGTTTTTGTTTCAGGTTTTCCATTGATTCAGATTCATAAACATGAGCGAAGCAGGTGGTAGCCGAGGATCTTTACCTCCTGACAAAGTGTTGCTAACTACAAAATCTGAGACTCCTTCAACAAAGAAAAATTTGCAATTTGCCAATCTTAAAGACAAGCTAACCTCAACTGCGGCTGGACAGAAGGGAGCTCAAGATGCTTCAGAAATGTGGCAAGAAGAAGTTCACAGCTGGGTGAAGAGGATCGACTATTTTATCCTCGTAACAAGTGCTACAAGTCATATACAATGAAAACAAAATCCTGGAAAAAACTAATAAAAAAATTGCATCGAGTTTTCTGAGAAATCAATCGGGGATTTGTGAAGTGTGCGATGCCCCTGTGAGGGTCTCAAGATACTGGAGGGGGGAAGGGGTGAAGGGGTTTGTGCAGCTCCGACTCATCCAAAGAGCCAGGTCTTGAGGCTCTTCCTGAAGGCTTGCAGAGTGGGTGTTCATCTGATGCTGAGGGGGAGTTCGTTCCAGGTCTTGGCCACAATGCAGGAGTAGGCTCTTCCTCCTGTTCTGGCTCTGCGGATGCGTGGGGTTTCTGCCAGTGCGAGGTCGGTGGAGTGAAGGCTTCTCTTGGGTGCGTAGAAGGTAACTCTTTCGTTGAGATATTGGGGTCCGGTGTTGTGTGATTTGTAGGTGTGAGTGAGCAGCTTGTGCACCACAAATCATGGGAGTCAACAAGAATGCCTGATGTTGTCTTAACATTTATTATATAATTGTTTAATATCAGCAAAGCAAAACTGTTACAAACTAAAGTTCTTGAGTTCGGGTCAGAAGCAGATGACATTGATGATGGCTTTGAAGATATAAGTGAAGAAGTGAAAGATAATCTCATGAACCAAAAGGCTTATGCTGTGCATATGTACTGTCTTATCCAAATCATGTTTTATAAATTGCATCACAGCAAAAAGAAAACTCTGCTACACATGATGACTGCAGACACAATCCATGACAACTGCAAAAGTAGAGAGCTTATCACTTCATTTAATAGGTTTGGTGTATCAACACATTATGATAACATAGTACAGAGCAGGAACTTGTTAGCAGCTCATGCTGTCAAATCTTGGGGATCCCACAGTACATCACTTCGAAGTAACTTTACCAGGAAAGGATTTACAATTGCTGCTTTGATCATTTTGGTTTTGAACACAGCTCTTCTTTGTCTGGAACATCCAGCACAGATGATACTGCCATAAATATTTTTCAAGACTGTACCAATGAAGTAGCTGCTTCAAAACAATATGTGTCAGCTGTAGGCATAAAAAAGCAAAGCTGCAAACATATAGCCCAACTGCCTTGCCATTGTATGCAAAATCACTACAAGCCATCAACACGTCCCAGACTTCCAGAAAGTTTAAAAGTGACTGAGGACACAGATCTTAGTCTACCTGATGCTGTGGTCAGCAAAGCTGATTTAATTTAATTTATCCTATTGCTTATTAGGTGCGGACTGAAGGATGAATAAAAGTCAGGTCCTCGGTGAGCTGGAATTCATGCTCTGATCTCCCAGAGCAGTCCCACTGAAGAAGGGTGGGGTTTTACCAGTAATACCATCTCTAGTCACAAACTACGCAACAGTACACACACCTCAAATACATTTCTAAAATGTACATGCTCAGCTTATCCGGCCAATGTTCTGTGATTAGGGTGTTTTCAGTATTGTAGCTGACATTTGTATGAGCAACCCAGTAGAATTTGATGATCTTTACCCAATGATGGGTGTTTTTCCACATGACAGTATTTGCGTTGAAGTGTGCAGAAAGTTATCTCAGTGGATTTGGCATAGACGATTCCCTTTTTGAGGCTGAAATCTTTGGAAGCAAAACTGTCTGGTCAGTATTGAGCATAACTCATTATGTTAGTTTCAAGTAAGCATGGGCGTAAAATCCGTTCCGCTCGCGGAATTTGCGGATTTTCGGCAAATTTGCAATCCGCGAACTCTCGCGAGATTGCCGAAAATTCACAAATTCGCACGCAGCGGATTTTTTTGCTTGGTGATACAATTATTGTTTTTTTTTTCTAGGAACCTGAATCAATATTGCTATTTTATGCCCTTGTACGGCTATAATCAATAATATCCCTATAATGGCATAAGAATCAGATCCATATTTAAGTAAATAGCCCTTGCAGTCCAAGGCATGGCAAAAGCTACTTCCTTGGATTCCTAGAAAGCACAACGAGTTCTTTCGACACACCAAACCTCCAGCAACCTGGGAAATCCCCATTTGCTTTGTTTTGATTTGTAATAGAACTCTTGCGAGCACTGTAAGAACGGCCAGTTCTTAGTGACATCTTTATTGACGTCTTATGTCCAAACCTTACGTCAAACTCAGCACCTTTCAGGTATAAATATACCAACGTTGCCTTAAGCAAACACACGGTGGTGGTTTTGGAGCAGAGCAGCTATCTACTTGCCGAGAGCCCAGCTGATGCGAGAGCCCACGGACGCTGCCCCTCCTCTTTGACGCGCTGAGAAAGACGCTGTCTTTTCTCCTGCCGAGAAAATCCAGCTGTGGCGTTTCCAGCCTACCCTTGCGGGTTGCTGTGATATCAAGTCCTGAGGAAAGAGATACCAGACCTCCTACATTCTATTCCCAAGGTACAGTGCTGACTAAACCCTTAAAGAGAATTCTTGAATCAGATTCTTGGCAAAACCAACTTAACTTAAACTGCTACTTACTTACTCCTTCCCACGTATTAGGCTTAGGTCAGGTACATCGGGGTAGGCGTATTTTAGAAGCACCAGTTGAGCACGTTAGTCAATGTATATATGTATGTATATATTTTATCCATTTTAAAGTATCTAAGAAACCATATCAATGCTTTTACAGTATTATTTCATAATACTCCTTTTACTGTACGTACTTTAATTTATATTAAGTATTGCAATTGTGGCAATTCATTTCTCTTGCATGAGAAGGAAGACTGCTCAATAAATAATACCTTTTATTGAAAACGCCCGTCTCTCTCTTCTCTGCACTCTGGTGAAACTAAGAACGCACAATTGACTGAGTGAAATAGCTGTCTATAGTTTTCACACGACTCTAGAGATTTACTCATATTCTGAGGGAGCAAAGTTGTCATGTTATATGGTTGTCGGAAGCTAATCCCTTCTTGTATATCCAGGGAGGTTAAACTCCTCCTCGTTTATTCGAGAAAGTTTCTAGTGACCTCTGAGCTAGCTGGCAAACCTTAAGTCTAATATAGTCAGTAGAGACCTAGTCGACCTCAGTCCTACGTCTACACTGCTGAATATATTATTCCAATGCGCAGAGCCTATAGGGAATATAGAAACGACACTACATGGCGCCCAACGTTTGGTAAGGCGATAAAACTAACGCAAGACGTTAGAGTAACTCAGTCGTGCTTTTTCACACAGACCCTTTTTCCCGTAAATACTCCAATAGACGTCTGGAGTGGGTGAAAGGCTAGAATCCGCCGGAACTTAGTATGAAGAGATTCCTATGTAGAGTTTTTGGTTTATAGTTAGTCAGAGGGGAGATCCCTGGAGTCGACTAATCGACTGATCACTATTGGCCTTTCCTGTTAAGGGAGAAAAGGTCACAATATGCCATAGGTATTTGGACAAACATAAAAATAGGTTTCCACAAAGAAATAGTCTCGTTTACAGTCTGAATTTATTAAAATTACAATCGATTAAACAATAAAAAACACAGTACATTCATATACTTATTGCAATGCAATTTAAAATCCAAGGGAAAGTACCTTGGAGGGTTAAAAATAATTGTTCAACAATGTTACACAAACACAATGTTACGGTACACGATAAATGGGGACACAGTCAAAATAGATTCACAATAAATAGACAGCAAACTACACATAATCACAAAAAACCCCTAATGTTTAAGTGGCCCACTAGATATCTATGCCACTATATTTCACCAGATCCAATGGCCTTAAACAGTTTCGTTACTATAAAGCTTTAGTGGAAAGATGAGATACCCATCTAAAGTTTTACCCGGCCCTGACTGGATTCTTTTAAACAAAAACAAACAGTGCGTCGACGCGTTTCGTTGCTTTACACTTGATTTTGTGGCACCTTCCTCAGGACTTCTTTTTTCTGGGGTTTCGGGGAACGGATGGTTACACCGTATCTGTGGATATATTAGGAGAAATGTACGAAATAGGGAAAGTACCTTGGAGGGTTAAAAATAATTGTTCAACAATGTTACACAAACACAATGTTACGGTACACGATAAATGGGGACACAGTCAAAATAGATTCACAATAAATAGACAGCAAAACTACACATAATCACAAAAAAGTGAGGCTCAGAATAGGGGAACACAAATCTGCGATAAATAATAACAAAGAAAATGCCCCCCTTGTGTCCCATTGGAAAGAAAAAGGACACAAAATTAAGGACCTCAGATGGGTCATTCTGGAAAGAATTAGGGAACTCACAAGATCAGGAGATAGTACAAAGAGACGAAAGTTACAGGAACAATGGTATATTGTTAAATTTAATACCATCAGAAAAGGATTAAATTCTAGGGAAGAGTGGGAGGCTCTTATTTAGGCAGCCGTTCCCACTTAGGGACCTCCTTTTCAATAACCTGAACCATAGGCAGACAGTCCTATACACAAAAGAAGCAAATTCTGAAATTAACAAATGGAAACGAGTGAGGGACCCTTTCCACATATATACATTGGTGGCCAAAAACAATGGTACAACCTTTAGGGAATTCGCAACCCTCTTGCATCTCAAAGTTGTTTCGAAAGGCACTGTCAAGAGACATACGAATCACTAGTCCAAGATGGCGCCCACAGTGAGGGAAGACATCGGAGCGACCCATTGGTCCAAACAACAACACTAATAGTGAGACCTGGACCCTCGAGTTTGTCCTCTATAGTATCATTTCGGACAATTTATAATAAATTGAGTCCGGAATATAACACGAGAGCAATTCGATTCAAGTAGCATAATTGCTCCTCCATACACTTCACCATCGCCGATCCAGCGAGCGAGGGCATTTTAATACACACTGGCGGTGTATATTTCCTGTATAACTGGGAGACATATGTAGATGCATTTCGGGACAAACGTATACTTATATTAAGAACAGACGGGCAGGTCTTATGATATAAAAAGAGGTATTCCACACCGTTCAAAGATGGCGCCCACGCTTATAGCGGTTCCGGTAGCGCGATAACAGCGCTCCTTTTTGACAGGTGTGAGCACTTGACCAATTAAGGGTAGATATAGATACACGCACCAAACACCACACATTAGAGCGAGTGAAGGAACGAGGCAGAGGCACGACCACAGCACCATTCCGGTAAGTGTAGACCAAGCCCCTATGCCCTTTTGAGTAGGGGAATCCACCCAGAATAGAATTTAAAAGATAGGATATAATGCCCTGGAGGTAGCTTAAACAGGGGATATCTTTAGCCCCACACAATTTAATGGCACGGAGTAGGGACATCCCTTGAAATTCACTCCTTATTGAGTACTTTCAGTTATAGACTCAAACCTTAACTGTATAGGGGGAGCAAATTACTCTCACATGGATATGGTCCCTCCAGACAGTAGAAATTTAGAGGCTATAAATAGGAGGGCACTATGGGTACCTAGTGGGAGAGGCTGAAAATAATAGGAACAAGTACAAGAGTATTAAATAAATAAAAGGAGGGTACCAGTTAAATCACAGGGTTACCAACAAAGCTAAGACTAAGAAGATCTTGCAGTATCCAAAACATAAAAAGCGCATGATGGTATTACACTTGTCTTTATTCAACAGAACATATCCAGTTCTGGAGTAGACCAACGACTTAGCATGCCCGTTCTAAGAACGTTTTAAAGTTTACGAGGTAAGATACTATCATTATAAAACTTTTTGATTAGAGCAAGGTGTATCTTAAGTAATAGCATAGTAAAAAGATGTGATGTACTTTAATACCACAGATACACGAAAAGTGAGCAAACGCCTGACAACCTCAAAATTAAGGAACCCCATAACAAGGAGCTCCTTATGTAGGAGAGAGGTAATTATGAGAACATAGAGAACCGCCTAGCTGGCAGGGTATAGGAGATCCCATCTTACCCCTAATAGAAGTTTTTTGTTATTTGACAGAAGGCCGCAAGTACTACATTTGTGGAAGCAAAAGTGAGACTTCAAGCAGACCCCATTTTGGAACGTTCCCCACACGACTCTAGGGTGAGAATTTACATTTTTTCACTTCCCCAGGTCACAGGGTCCACCAATCCCCTCTCTATCAAAAGGTCTTCCAAAATGAAAAAGACTTGGAGGGATTCATATGTGAGTTGCCTGATTGTTTCATGGCAAATGGGATTGTCCCAAAGTAATTGCAGTGGACAATGCGAACAAAATTGAGCCGTTCTATGTACCAATGAGTGACTAAATGTATTTTTTGACTAAGTAGACCAGTGCCAGGCATTATGAAGTGTCAAGAGAACAATGGCAGTTGTAACCAAGAGTGAGAAGTTAGACTGGGTATTTGTTAATTTAGCACTCCATCCTA
Source organism: Lissotriton vulgaris (assembly GCF_964263255.1). Taxonomy (NCBI): domain Eukaryota; kingdom Metazoa; phylum Chordata; class Amphibia; order Caudata; family Salamandridae; genus Lissotriton; species Lissotriton vulgaris. The sequence goes on along the minus strand of NC_141694.1, from coordinate 1,729,030,717 downwards.
CATGTAGAATGGGAAACAGGTTTTATGCACGATAATTGATTTCGTACATTTCTCCTAATATATCCACAGATACGGTGTAACCATCCGTTCCCCGAAACCCCAGAAAAAAGAAGTCCTGAGGAAGGTGCCACAAAATCAAGTGTAAAGCACCGAAACGCGTCGACGCACTGTTTGTTTTTGTTTAAAAGAATCCAGTCAGGGCCGGGTAAAACTTTAGATGGGTATCTCATCTTTCCACTAAAGCTTTATAGTAACGAAACTGTTTAAGGCCATTGGATCTGGTGAAATATAGTGGCATAGATATCTAGTGGGCCACTTAAACATTAGGGTTTTTTTGTGATTATGTGTAGTTTGCTGTCTATTTATTGTGAATCTATTTTGACTGTGTCCCCATTTATCGTGTACCGTAACATTGTGTTTGTGTAACATTGTTGAACAATTATTTTTAACCCTCCAAGGTACTTTCCCTTGGATTTTAAATTGCATTGCAATAAGTATATGAATGTACTGTGTTTTTTATTGTTTAATCGATTGTAATTTTAATAAATTCAGACTGTAAACGAGACTATTTCTTTGTGGAAACCTATTTTTATGTTTGTCCAAATACCCATGGCATATTGTGACCTTTTCTCCCTTAACAGGAAAGGCCAATAGTGATCAGTCGATTAGTCGACTCCAGGGATCTCCCCTCTGACTAACTGTCTTCCTACCCTGTTCCCTGGTGAAAGTGGGGTACCCTCTCCTTTTTGAAACGAGTTTTTGGTTTAGTCAACGTTGAAGGATACAGTGTTCCAAAATATTGTGCACCTAATCTTTGTCTCCTTGAAAGTAATTCTGCAACAGAAAAACTTTCAGTCAGTAAAATGACAGAAAGTGATGACGACAGGGAGCGAGTAAAACTAGCCGCTCAACTCCTAGAGGAGGGCACGAGTCTCCTAAAGGCAGAACCGAATGCAATACTCATTCTGGTCAATCTAAGAAGAACTATAACTCTTAAACTTATAGAAAATGGACTGACATCATGAGGTGGTACAGTCATATTCGTGATAGAGGCACACAAATGTCGGCAGACAGAGGTATTCTATTCATGGATAAACTTTCCAGCAGCAAACGCTGTAACACACGAATTCCACTATTACAAAATAGAGGAACCTCCGGATGAATACACTCCCTTCGAGGATGTTGAAATCCCACTAAATTACCAAGAGCATCTGCTCTGGTTTAAAGGCGCCCTAAAACATAATGATCACATCACCAGGCTCGGGCCACTAGGTAGACCAGGAGCAACGTGGCTGGTTCTAGCCAGCTACACACCACATCCAGACATCGAAAAAATGTCAGACCGGGAACTTTTAGCCCAGCTAAAAGTACTAATTAAAATTCATAGACAGTTAGTCCAATATGTAATGTGGACTGCAACAGTCCAACCAGCTAATAACATTCCACAGCTGACCCCTCATCAGGGAAACACAAACAAAATTACACCACAGAACATACAATCATGTCTTGGTAAAACACCCGCAAAACGAGAACAAATTCCATTCTGGCTAGCACAAAAGATAACTCAAATAGAGGCAGTATTCCCGAATACTACCATTGGTGAGAAACACAGAATTCTGACTATCTGCCTTCCAATGGGGGTCACACCACATGTGGAGGATTGTGACACTTGGGGCACAGTCTTTGCTTCCATTTACACAAAAACACACGGTGTTCCGTCTCTGGCGGTAATACCAGATGTACTAAGACAGATTCAAAATGAATACGGTCCAGAACCTGCTTTAACTCTGGGTATGAAATTACTGAAAGACTTCAAGCAGGTCTCGGCTATATTATTAGCCAACATAAACGGAGAAGCAGCATCTGTAGCGATCCGCCAAAAATTAAAAGAAACAGATATAGCAGACGAACCAATTGAACTTGCCAGAATCATAGAAAAATCCTATGAAGAACTAGGTAGAGATAGTTTGGGTGGGAAACCGGTAAAACCCCAACTACTTGAAAATCCTGAAAAGATATTTATTAAAAATAATCTAAACACTCCAAAAAAGAGTAAATTAAAACTCAACGCTAATAAAACGAAAGTGATCTTTTTTGGTAAAGGCCCCCCTCCACCCTCAGAGCTATGCTGGCCAGCGGAGATGGGACAAGCCCCCTCACCCAGCCTAACGGCAAAAAATCTGGGAGTGCGGTGGGATGACAGTCTGTCCTTTACCTCGCACATCCAACAAGTAGTCGGCTGCTGCTTGAGTAAGCTGAGGAATCTCCGCAAGATTTTGAGACTTCTACCAGAGAGTTGCCAAAAAACAGTAATCCATGCCACAGTGACATCTAGGCTGGATTACGCCAACGGCCTCTATCTAGGCTTACCAAAATACCTAATTCAAAAACTTCAGCTGGTCCAAAATGCGGCTGCGAGACTTTTAATGCGGATTCCTTTTAAGCACTCAGTCTCTCCGTATCTTCGGTCACTTCACCGGTTACCAGTTGCCAGCAGAATCAAATTCAAGGCACTCACGTTGGCCTTTAGATCTCTGTTTGGCACCTGCCCTAAGTGCTTGAAAACTCGGCTCCCGAGATACTCCCAGGCCCGTGCGCTTCGCTCCAACTGCCGCATTCGGCTTGCCATCCCACGAGTGAAAAGGGCTCGGCTGGGGGGTCGAACTTTTTCAGCAAATGTTGCGACACTGTGGAACACACTGCCCCCAGCAATTCAGCAAGCCCCCTCTGAAATCTGCTTCAAGCGGTTGCTAAGACCTGGCTCTTTACCCAACCGCGCTAGGCTTCATCACTTCAGTCCTCTTGGTTAACTGTGTTCTTCCCAGCGCCGGGACACCTCCTCGTGAGGTAGCTGTTCACGCTATATAAAATGCTGCATTATTATTATTATTATAAGAGCTGGGATGGAAATAAACAATCCACTCCCAAAGAAAAAAGATTCCAGTCCAGAGGAAGGTCTCCTCGGCGGAGGGAAAGAACTCCGAACGAGAACACAAGTCTCCCCAAAGGGAGCCCTCTGAAAAAAGATACAACCTTAGAAATAGGGATAATTTGAAGAAGCCTGATAGATATCAAGATATTGATACACGTCCCTCTCGATCTTTTCAGACTTCCTCGCAGAAATCGGAACGAAGAGGACGGTCAGAACACAGGGAAGAGCACGTCAAGTCCAAAGACATGGAACCTGCTCAAAGTAAAAAATTACAATTTCCAAGAAAAAAGGTAGCAAGTATTAAAATAATCAAACATGCCGAGAATACTGAGGACACAGCTGAAAAACGGAGAGTGGGCACAGACAATGCTAGACAGCGCAGCAGAAGTGACCATAGCGCGCAAGATCCTGATGAATCATCTGGAGACAGTGGACACGAATGAATACATTCAGGTGGAAACTGCAGATACCAGAGTTAGCGAACCTCATAAAATATACGAAATACCATTGCGTATAGAGGGAGATAAGACTAGGAAGGTAAGGGGTCTGTTTTGGGATAACCTCTCAAAAGGCTATGACATCCTATTAGCTGAGAAAGACTGGCCACCAGAGTTTGTCAGGGAGTGCCCTCATGGCGAAGAAATGATTATGCCTGCCTTCTCAAATCATATTCCAATACATAGAAAATACATATATGCAAGAAAATGGGCAGTTGCTCAAGCACCTGCATTACATAAGAATCATGTAGGATGGGATGAGGACTCTCCTCCTCACAAAATCCAGTTAAAATGTCAACCAACTGCACAAAGACAGTACCCAATTAAGCAAGAAGCTAAAAAACAGGTCAGGGAGATCTTAGATCAACTTGAATACCAAGGGGTGATTGAAACATGCGCCTCTCAAATGAACAATCCTTTGTTTCCTGTCTCCAAACCAGACGATTCATATCGTCTAGTCTTGGACTACAGACACCTTAACTCATGTTGCAAAACATTTGCGGTACAAAATTCGCACAGTGTGGCACTAATGAATAACATCATTCGCAAAAAATACAAAACAACATTAGACATTTCTAATGGATTCTTTTGTCAGAATATCGCACCAGAAAGCAGGTATTTAACTGCTTTCTCAATAATGGGGTCACAGTAAATTTCTGTCGACTCCCACAGGGATTCAAGAATAGCCCAGGATTATTCCCAGCAAGAGTAACAGAGTTACTACAAATATATGACGATGAGACATTTTTCTTATGTCGATGGCATCTATCTCACAGATGATGACCTGGATACTCACTTGAAAAGAGTGAACACCATAATACTTGGGTTCGCAGCAGAGGGTTACAAATTAAACTTTAAAAAGTCACAAACTGCCCATCTAACTGTCCTATTTTTAGGATATGAATTATCAAGTAAAGGCAAAAGCCTAGCAGACAACTTCTTAGAGAAGTGCGCTGTAATCCAAGCACCAAAAACGCTGAAGAACTTACAATCAATACTAGGTTTCCTGAATTTCGGAAGAACTTACATTCTAAATTATGCAGAGAGGGTTAAACCTCTCTATGAATTAATAAAACCTGATTTTAAACCAATCAATTGGACTCAGAAACACACAGAAATTTTGAGATCATTGCAAACAGACATGTTAGCTAAAACAAAATTAGAAACTCGCGACAATACACGCAACCTTGTAATCCGAGTCATCCCAGGAAGATGCGGATTCACGTACCTGACCTCTAATGAGGGAGAAACGGTACCAACAGCTTACAAATCACATTTGTACACACAAGCTGAAAAAACATTCAGTCTTACAGAAAATACTGTAAATGCGGTTCAGACTGCTGTAGCAAAAGAAAGAGCCCAAGCCCAAGGCAAAAGAATAACTGTTTTTACAGCAGAATCAGCCCTTGAGGTGTTATTAAGCCCAGTTAATCTAAAAACGGTGGCATTAGATCCAAAATGGATACAGTGGGAAAATTCTCTTGCTGCAGAAGACGTGACATACTATTTTGACCCGAACATGAAAAAACTGAATGATTTGAAATATGAACAAGTATTTCCTCTGCCAATCGAAATTCTGCCTCTCCAACAGTACTCTTGTATAATCTATACGGACAGATTTGTACAACATTACGATGTGGATAATAAATCCTACAATGCAGCATGCGCGATTGTTAAAGGTCGCTAGCACTGTGGTAAATTCAGACCAAAAATAACAAAAACTGAATCACTGAGAAACTGTTCGGCTCAGCGAGCTGAAATCAGATCTTTAAAGATGGCGCTTGAAAATGCTGATCGTGAATTCCCGACACCAATAGTGTGCGATTCGCATTTCTGCGTCAAATCTTACAATAATGACTTGCAGAATTGGGTTCAAAACGATTACAAAGATGACACAGGTGCCACAATAAAGCATAAGAAGCTTTGGGAACAGGTAGTTCTTTTACAAAGAGAACTACAGAAGACTCACGTGATACACACACTGAGGCATCAACGTGATGGCGTTCACGTTGCTGGGAATTCATTGACTAATACAGCCACAGCGGAAGCAACTCAACTGGCTTCCGTAGCCACAAAAAGCGTTCAGAAAAATACATAGACGGGGAAACCATGCTGGCGGTAAAAACGTCTTCAAAAGGCGACTGTGCAGCACTACCCGTGAACTATCCACTCAATTATACATACGTAATTGACGCAAACTCCGTTCCTTTTGCTCAAATCCCTGGAGTGGGGGATAGAGTAATTCCAAACACGAACAGGAGAGTCTTCTTAATAGCGGACGCACACATGGGATTGGGTCCGAGGCACAAACAGATCAAGGAATCTCTGAAAGAATTACAATCAGAATACTGGTGGCCGGGGATGAGCCTGCAACATTATAAATTTTCAAAGAGCTGTCCAAACTGCAACAGAGATCGCAGTAGCGAACCAACCGGAGTATTGCCATGGCCATTTCTGTAGTTAGCACAAGGCTATCTACACGTAAATTCCAGCGTCGCATTAATTTCCTTTTAAGACTAGATTCACTTAAAAATACAGGCCCCAGCGCTCGGCTGACGCCAGAACTGTTATAAAAGATTTGCGAGTCTTTATCAGCACATACGCAATTGGCATGCTACATTCTGACCAGGGTCCTGCTTTTAGCTCTCGAGCTTATAAGGAGGCCATGACCAGCATGGGCATTGCATTGCGGTACTCTTGTCCCTTCTATCCTGAGGGAAATGGGATTGTGGAAAGAAAAAACCGAGACATAAAGCAATCTATAACGGCAAAGGTATTAGGTTTGAGTGATGGGTGGGTCCAACATTTAACAAGTGTCCAACGTAGTCTTAACAATCTGCCAAGAAATTCTCTAAAAGGTTTCAGCCCATACAAACTATTGTTCGGAACTAGAATGTATATTCAGGATTTAGATAGTCAGACTTCAGTGGTAGAAGATAAGAAAAAATGCTTTGACATCAAAGATCGTTTGGCTGTTTTACAGGACTTAAATGAAACAAGAAAAGCCCTGAGCAACATAAAGTTAAAACAGCAGCCAACAGCCACTGAAGATAAACCACCTGTCCCAGCAAGGCCTGTCTGGATTCCAAAGATTGGGGACCTGGTCAGAGAGAAGATCGCGGTGAAGAAGGAATTTGGGCCTTCTTACAGAAAAGCAGTACCTGTCTTAGCTGTCAGCGGAACAAGATCAGTTGCACTACCGCCCCTTGCTGGTAAAAAGAAGAACCGAGTTGTATTCATCGACCTGGTAAAACCACAATCATGTGGCCAATAATAAGTAGTAGGCCCAGTGGACTCCCAAGAATTAGCAGAACTCCAAAACTTGCTACAATCAAAGAGGTTCAAACTGAGAGACTAATCACATTTGACAAACCTGCAGTGAATAAAAAAGGACTATGCAATAATGCCATGGAACTTGTGCCTCTTGAAACCCAAATTGAAACAGTTCGTCAAGAAACACCAGTCTACAACGATGTAGCCTCAGACTATGCTAATGAAAGAAAAATTGAAAAAGCAATTCCAACAATTGACAGAACTGCATCTGGCTACTTCCTCAATTTCGATAACTTTTCTGAAGATCCAAGCGAACCTGAAGATACGCCAGCAACAAAAACTTTTAAAGACAAAGCAACAGAACTGTCATCAACTCAAAGAAACCTATCTGATTTCTCCATGGATTGAATTTTGGATTGTGTTAGGTGTACTTTTCCTCCTGCTTTGGCTCATCATGGTACTTTGTTTGGGAAAATTCATTGAGGGAAAATACAGTACAATGGACACAGCAAGTCAGAACATCAACTTGGTCCTAAAGCCACACAAGTCATCTCACATCGAGAAAAGAGAACTATCATCAGTGAATGTCACAGCCATTCCAATACCCGGTGGGGTAGTTTGGGACAAAACGGATTACAAAATCTATGGCCCGGTTGAACTCTTGAAATATCCACATCAATTCAAAGTTTCATTAAGTGTCTTTGTAAAACCAAGTACATTCTCTGATGATTGGGACTTTGAAAGCATAAATAATATGATGTCAGATTTAGTAATGTCAGCAAAATTTACAGAACATGATTATTTACAGGGTTCATCGAACTATGAACAAATTTACTGTTATAACCACTTTGCACATCACTATTTACATAAATCTGCTCAACCTAGAAATGTTTTTAAGTATAATCAATGGGAACATTGTGCAACTCCACCTAAAAGCAGTTCGAAAACATTTTATGAGAAATTCCCATACTTCTCAGGGTTTAACACAAGTGATGCAGAAACATTTTATTATAAACTGTTAGATAAAACAGGGATAAAAACTATGTTGACAAATACTAAATTGATTTATTCGGAAACATTTTATGAAAAAATTATTACATTTGGTTATGATTTCTGGAAAAACAACATTGAAACAAAAACCATCTGGGGTACAAAAGAATGGCATGTCCAAGGTTTAGAAGCATTATTTCGAGCCTGCATGATCCCAGAACAAATAATGTTCTTGAATGACACCATTTAACAGACTACTTGTCTTGGCCTAGCTAAGATTAAAGACCTAAACAAACCGTCTATTCCAAAGCCAATACCCGATAATACGACCACAGATATTGAGATAGACGTATCCAAAATTTTACACCAAAACAGAACACATCCTGATTGGAAAAAGTGGTTAATCTGGCCAACAGACACAAATAACTGTCAAGATAGATTCCTGAACAAAATACAGGGGTTCAAAATTACCAGACCAGACCCTAGATACTCCCAGAGACAACATCCTGTGATAGTAACAACATACAGTGTAGGGAAACTATGCCTTGAATGGCTACAGACATCCACACTGGCAGAAATTAAGCAACACTTGACTTTACTTAAAGACGGTGCTCACTTGCGCGATTTCATAATGGCACCACGCAAACAGCGTCAAAAACGTTTCATAGCGGCCAGTATATACGCTGCGTACAACGAAGCTTGGAAAGTAACTCAAATTGAGACAGCAGAGAAAATACGAGAAATTGATCGTATTAATTTGGAAAAATCACTTTCTGTTGTGAACAATGGGTTAATGACTCTGTCCTCCAGAATATATTCACTGGACAGTATTGTATCATCTGCTATCGGTATAATAGATCAGGACTTGCTAATGTTACAACACGGTCAGTCCCAATTACGTTCTATTGTACAGCTCGGCTGGACGTTGCAAAATATGCGTTCAAGCTACGTGCCATGGCGTCTGATAAACACAACATCATTATTCTCTATCTTTAACCTTACTGATAAACAAATCAGTTTGGCACAAAAAGGAGCAGACTATACGATTCTGAGCATTGAAAAACTTGAGAGATTACCATTGACAGTCAGAAAGACCTGTCATTGAATGGATAATACACGGAATAATCACAATTCCGATAACAACTTTCCAATTTAAAAATTGCCAAGAGTATATACCAGCAGGCCAGTATGAAAGGTTGAGTAAAGGGTACATTAAGTCATCATGGAAATTACCTTACACACACACATGTTATAGTGACAAGAACCAGAATGTATTTCTTAGTGGTAATAATTGTAAACGATCACTAAGCGGTATACTTCTGTGCCAAGGGATTAATTTGCATGGGGCCTGTGAGGGGAATTCAAATAACCTTTCATGCCACCAGCACGGCACACCTGCAACATAGATAGAGCCATTCTTTAGACAACTTTCTAACAGGAGTTACGTTCTAATAACGGACCACAGCTGTTGTGGCATGGTGCCAGGGAAAGCATATCTCGTAAGCGTTAGTTCCATGGTCACTTGCTGTATGCAAGTATTGTATCCAAACGGCACTCCTGATACAGAGGCGACGATTTGGCCTTCTTTGAATATCTCTTCTATACGAATTGATACTTTAATCAGAATGAAGTCTGTTCTTTTACAGACAACCGTGCCTTTAACGTCATCAAAAGAAACGTATGATCTTCAAGTTGCAAGGACAACAGCAGAGATACATACACTTTTATCAACTAATTGCCCCGTGCATTTTGTAGAAATGCTAAGCCAAATTCTAAATATGTCAGATACCAGTAGCATCGTACATGTATTTAAGACAATTTTTTCGGGACTGTTAACACCCTTCGAAGCAGTTCTGGGCATCTTTCCCAATTTTGTCCATTCTGTCTTTGGCGGCCTACCACTACTTTTGGGACTCGTAGCAGGAATTTTTTTTTTTACTCTTCTGCTCCGATATGGCAAGCCAAATCGCAGACAAGACTCCATCCACGATGGAAGAAACAATCCTAGCTATACGCTATCGGGACCGCATAACTAAAGTCCTTGGATTAGCCCGGCTAAGAGATCTAAATATGACCTGGTTTCTTTCATTCAGACCTATATCGCAAAACTGCATCTTACCTGTGCTTCGATGTATGCTATGCGGAGACGAATGTGTGTTGGACACCTGTCTTACACTACAATCAGCAGTACCAATGGATATCGATACTTTGCTAAGTCCTGTAACGGCTCATGCATCGTGTTGTCCCCAGCGGTTACCAATCCTGATGACGGCATTCGTTGAAACTTCACCACTACGATTAGGTGGCAGTGAAGTACGAGATGAGACCAACATCACCCAGGTACGACCCTCTGTGAGCATTGCTGATCCTGACATCGATGATAGCAATCATTCTCACGACTGCACCGTTGCAGCATTTTCAAACTTGGTCGAACTTTCACCTGAAGCTATAGACTGCTTTTTTGCACATATGTCTGAAATGATGTTCTCCTCTGAACAGAAAGAATAACTTTTTTAGCAAACCGGCACACAGCGTTCCCCTGAACTCTGAATTCGGCCTTCAGCTTTGATAAACAAAAGCTATTGAAAACATTTGGAACTATTTTCTCCCCTGAAAACGATTTTTTTTTTTCAAAATTCCAAAATATTTACCTTTTTCTGGCACATGTACTCTGCTTAAAGTAGAACTATTCTTAAAAAACAGAGCTTCTATTTTTAGTAATTCTAGAGACAAAATATTACCTCAGCCTCTAGCACACTTACAAGCAATTGTATTTATATGTGATGAAATAGTCTCGACCTTCTTTTCTGTATTAAGAGACATTAAGGGGCTCATTAGGATGGCGGACGGAAGTGCCTCCGCAGCACCGGAGCATGCGGAACATGCCTAATCTCCGTCCGCCCGTCGCGGACACTCCGTCCGCCAGATCAGGATAGCAAATAGAGGCCAAAATCCGTCCGCTGCGGTAGATCACGGTCCGCCGCACAACCTCACCCAACCACGCGGCGGACGTAGCCAATCCAGATACTCCGCCGTACGGACTGACGTCTAGGACCGTCCCCCAAATCAAGATGGCGGAAAATACACATAAAAGCGCTGCGGAAAAACAACCTGCCAGAACACTGCAGATGCACCACAGCGACCATACCCACCACGAGCCGCACGCCGACATGGACCCTGCACTACACGCTTACCCGGTACTCTTCGCGATCCACCACGTCCTAGTCTTGACCCACCATCGAGGACGACGCAGGTAGGCAACAAACCATTCGCTGTCTGGAGAGGAGTACCTGCAAGGGCCGTGACGTAGGGAGGGGGGAGTGACATGTACCGTAAACTACTGATACGTGTGGAGGGCACCACCTGCAAGGGTCGTGACCCAGGTAGGGGGGAGTAACATGTCCCGGAAACTACTGATTCGTGTGGACGGCAGCACCTGCAAGGGTCGTGACCTAGGTAGGGGGGAGAGACATGTATCTGAACCCACTGCCTTGAAGGAAATACAAATACACACCAGCATCACACACGCAAGAATGACTCCGACAACCCACGAGACATGAATGACAAGTTTATTTACACATAATCGGGGTAACATCACAGTCTAGGCTCGAGCATGGGCAGTGTGGACACCAGAGCAGGTACATCACAGGGCATACAGCAGTATCAGAACAGCTACAGGGCAGTGTGGACACCAGAGCAGGTACATCACAGGGCATACAGCAGTATCAGAACAGCAACAGGGCAGTGTGGACACCAGAGCAGGTACATCACAGGGCATACAGCAGGATCAGAACAGCAACAGGGCAGTGTGGACACCAGAGCAGGTACATCACAGGGCATACAGCAGTATCAGAACAGCAACAGGGCAGTGTGGACACCAGAGCAGGTACATCACAGGGCATACAGCAGTATCAGAACAGCTACGGGGCAGGGTGGACACCAGAGCAGGTACATAAGAGGCAGTACATCAGAGGGGCTAAGTGCACCAACAGTCCTTGGCAAGGCACAGGTCCATCAGAGGCAGTACATGAGAGGGGCTAAGTGCACCAACAGTCCTTGGCAAGGCACAGGTCCATCAGAGGCAGTACATGAGAGGGGCTAAGTGCACCAACAGTCCGTGGCAAGGCACAGGTCCATCAGAGGCAGTACATGAGAGCGGCTAAGTGCACCAACAGTCCTTGGCAAGGCACAGGTCCATCAGAGGCAGTACATGAGAGGGGCTAAGTGCACCAACAGTCCTTGGCAAGGCACAGGTCCATCAGAGGCAGTACATGAGAGGGGCTAAGTGCACCAACAGTCCTTGGCAAGGCACAGGTCCATCAGAGGCAGTACATGAGAGGGGCTAAGTGCACCAACAGTCCTTGGCAAGGCACAGGTCCATCAGAGGCAGTACATGAGAGCGGCTAAGTGCACCAACAGTCCTTGGCAAGGCACAGGTCCATCAGAGGCAGTACATGAGAGGGGCTAAGTGCACCAACAGTCCTTGGCAAGGCACAGGTCCATCAGAGGCAGTACATGAGAGGGGCTAAGTGCACCAACAGTCCTTGGCAAGGCACAGGTCCATCAGAGGCAGTACATGAGAGGGGCTAAGTGCACCAACAGTCCTTGGCAAGGCACAGGTCCATCAGAGGCAGTACATGAGAGGGGCTAAGTGCACCAACAGTCCTTGGCAAGGCACAGGTCCATCAGAGGCAGTACATGAGAGGGGCTAAGTGCACCAACAGTCCTTGGCAAGGCACAGGTCCATCAGAGGCAGTACATGAGAGGGGCTAAGTGCACCAAAAGTCCTTGGCAAGGCACAGGTCCACCAGAGGCAGTACATCACAGGGCATACGGCAGGATCAGAACAGCAACAGGGCAGTGTGGACACCAGAGCAGGTACATCACAGGGCATACAACAGTATCAGAACAGCTACAGGGCAGTGTGGACACCAGAGCAGGTACATCAGAGGCAGTACATCACAGGGCATACAGCAGTATCAGAACAGCTACAGGGCAGTGTGGACACCAGAGCAGGTACATCACAGGGCATACAGCAGTATCAGAACAGCTACAGGGCAGTGTGGACACCAGAGCAGGTACATCAGAGGCAGTACATCACAGGGCATACAGCAGTATCAGAACAGCTACAGGGCAGTGTGGACACCAGAGCAGGTCCACCAGAGGCAGTACATCACAGGGCATACAGCAGTATCAGAACAGCAACAGGGCAGTGTGGACACCAGAGCAGGTACATCACAGGGCATACAGCAGTATCAGAACAGCTACAGGGCAGTGTGGACACCAGAGCAGGTACATCACAGGGCATACAGCAGTATCAGAACAGCAACAGGGCAGTGTGGACACCAGAGCAGGTACATCACAGGGCATACAGCAGGATCAGAACAGCAACAGGGCAGTGTGGACACCAGAGCAGGTACATCACAGGGCATACAGCAGTATCAGAACAGCTACAGGGCAGTGTGGACACCAGAGCAGGTCCACCAGAGGCAGTAAATCACAGGGCATACAGCAGTATCAGAACAGCTACAGGGCAGTGTGGACACCAGAGCAGGTACATCAGAGGCAGTACATCACAGGGCATACAGCAGTATCAGAACAGCAACAGGGCAGTGTGGACACCAGAGCAGGTACATCAGAGGCAGTACATCACAGGGCATACAGCAGTATCAGAACAGCAACAGGGCAGTGTGGACACCAGAGCAGGTACATCACAGGGCATACAGCAGTATCAGAACAGCAACAGGGCAGTGTGGACACCAGAGCAGGTACATCACAGGGCATACAGCAGTATCAGAACAGCAACAGGGCAGTGTGGGCACCAGAGGCAGTACATCACAGGGCACACAGCAGTATCTGAGGCACCACAAGTACGATTCACCAATACCCCGTAACAAGGTCCACACCAGTGGAAGACTGTGTACAATGGACAATGTACACACCATGTCCAATTACATGTGAGTGAAGACAACAGCACCTTACATCACACTATCAGGTGGATTGCGTGAAGTTCACGCATCGGACAGACTGGCAGCACCAGAAACCGGAGTGTGACACACAGCCACAGATGTAGTGACTGACATGTGAGCCACAGACCCAGACACACTGCCAGCACCTGATACAGGAGTGTGAGATACAGCCACAGCCCGAGTGACCGACACATGGGCCATAGACCCAGATAGACTGCCAGCACCTGAAACAGGAGTCTGAGATACAGCCACAGCCCGAGTGACCGACACATGGGCCATAGACCCAGATAGACTGCCAGCACCTGAAACAGGAGTCTGAGATACAGCCACAGCCCGAGTGACCGACACATGGGCCATAGACCCAGATAGACTGCCAGCACCTGAAACAGGAGTCTGAGACACAGCCACAGCCCGAGTGACCGACACATGGGCCATAGACCCAGACACACTGCCAGAACCTGATACAGGATAGGGCATAACTGATACTGTGCCACTACATGATGCCTAACAGCAAACAACAGAAACAGTGCCACTACCTGACACATGCGAGTCAACTGCAGCGGCGCCACTGGGACCACTGAAACGATGTGCCACAGGGCTGCATGGTCAAGGAGGCAGGGTGGCTCTTGGAGCGGGGGATAGTAGCAATTGGCCGACAACGGGTTGGGCATGTGTCAATGCTGTGTGTTTCCGTTTCTTGGGGACATGTGACTGCACCCTGGACAGGACAGGACTGGCAAGTGGGCTGGACTGGGTAGAAATATCACCCACCATGGGAGGTGCATCTGCTGGCGGGGGAATGCTCTCTGTGGATGTGCTTGAGCCTGCTTGTCGTTTGCTGTGTGACAGCCTTCTGGCCTCTGCAATATGTGGCATAGGGGATGCTACTACAGGGTCCACCTCCATCCGCTCCTGACGGGCCCTGATGGGAGTGGAGGTAAGGGGTGACTCCACTGCGGAGACATCTGTATTCCGTTTCCCAGTAAACAGCAACCGCAGTGCATCAAGGGGTGATGTATGCCTGTCCTTGACAGCGCCACTGTCCATGGGAGATGCCTTTGCCCTTGGATGTCCCATTTCCGTTGGAGGTATGATGTCTGTGGATCTTCCCTGTTCCCTGGATGGTGCCCTGTCCCAGGCAGCAGACTTGTCTTTGGTGTACACATCCCCAGGACACACCTTCTCCCTGTGTTTGTCCCTGCCCCTGGGGGTGTCTCCATCCTTCCTAGTCTCCATGCCCTTGGGAGTGTCTCCATCCTTCCTAGTCTCCCTGCCCTTGGGAGTGGCTCCTTCCTTCCTAGTCTCCCTGCCCTTGGAAGTGCCTCCTTCTTTCCTAGTCTCCCTGCCCTTGGGAGTGTCTCCTTCCTTCCTAGTCTCCCTGCCCTTGGGAGTGTCTCCTTCCTTCCTAGTCTCCCTGCCCTTGGGAGTGTCTCCTTCCTTCCTAGTCTCCCTGCCCTTGGGAGTGGCTCCATCCCTCCTAGTCTCCCTGCCCTTGGGAGTGGCTCCATCCTTCCTAGTCTCCCTGCCCTTGGGAGTGTCTCCTTCCTTCCTAGTCTCCCTGCCCTTGGGAGTGGCTCCTTCCTTCCTAGTCTCCCTGCCCTTGGGAGTGGCTCCTTCCTTCCTAGTCTCCCTGCCCTTGGGAGTGTCCCAGCTCTCATGAGGTGCCTTCCTCTTCTGACTGTCCTTGTCCAAGGTAGTGTCAATGGAACTGGGAGTAAGGGTTGCCTTGGGAGTACCGCGTGTGTGGGATGCCTGTGCAGCATGTGTAGCCATTGAACCCAAACCCTCTTTTGGATCACGTGTCTGTACTCCACTGTATCTGACGGTGTCTTTGTGAACAGATTTAGCTGACCTAGGGGATGGTGTCTGAGCCCTCCATGCCTTGACGTGCTGGCTGACGCTGCTTCTAGTGCAATAACCTGTGTTGGAGTCCTGGTCAGATAATTCACTCCCCCCGAGACATCCAGTGTTGTAGATGGTGGAACAGAAGTTGCACCCAGTCCTTGCGACTGTACAATGGCAGACGACACACTGTTCCCCAATGACTGCACTGTCCTGTGTAGAGCAGCCAGATCGCCATGCATACCTTCCATGAAAGCTACCACCTGCCCCAACTTCCTATCGTGGTCTTGGAAAGCATTTACCATATTGGTCTGCCCCACACACAGCTGTCGCAGCAGATCAACAGCCTCAGCACAAAGAGCATTTTGGCTCACGGAGGCTGGGGCAGCGGTTCCGGCCCCGAACGCAACTCTGCTCCCCCTACTCCTGCGTGCACGAACAGTACATGGTGCAGTTGGCGGCAGGGCGGGCCCTGTGTGCTGTGTCCCGACCGAAGGTGTTGATTGCCCACTCCCAGTCTGTGACAACAGTGCTGACTCACCAACAGTGTCAGAAGATGTTGACGATGTGGTCTCCACATGCGAGTCCTCCGGGACGGTCCTGTCCCCCTCTCCGGCGCTGCCCCCTTCTGTGTCAGTCTGCGTGTGCCCGACGTCTGATCCGGATGCATTGGCTTCAATCATCTCCTCGCTCTGTGGCTGAGTCTCCTCTGCCAAAGCTGAAATGCACAGAAAAGAGGTGTAAGTCACGGCCACACTCACGTACAGTACTGCTACGGAATCCCTATTGCCATTGATGACAATGTACATCTATCCCCCAAACTGCACACGGGCCACCCCGACCAGTCATCCTCACAGGAAATAAGTGGCGTTGTCCGTGCTACATGTACAGCATGCGGGCAGGGCATGAGCAACTACATCTGCACACCAGTCTTGGCATGGGGTGACGGAGCACTACAGCATGTGCATGCACACTCAACTGCTTAGCGAGTGCCGTCTCAACATGCCGCACCGGGAAGTGACATTCACCTGCGCCAATGTCACCAACATGGCATTGCAACGACACGCACGATACACAGAAGTCACTAATGTGTCTGGCCAACAACACATGCATTGCACTCACAAGCAACATACACTGACAGTATGCTTACCGCCACGTTGCTGTTCATCCACACGCAGCCGCTCGGACAGGTCAGGATGCGTCACAGCTATGATACGGTGCATGAGAGGGGTCATTGAGCGTCGGGCCAGACGTGCCGTTCTTGGAATCATCCCTAGTGTCACTGCCGCTACATTCCTGCTCAGCCTGGAAATGTCGTCCCAGCATTTGTGGCAGTGTGTATGTCGTCTATTGGACACCCCCACTGCTCGTACATCACGTGCAATGCTCCTCCACACGTCCTTGCGAAGGTGCAGCTTGACCTACCATGATGGGAGACAAAAGGGTGCAAGTCAGTGGACACTTGGCCAGTCACACAGATAGGGGCAAGACGTTACTCTCAGCAGCCATGCACATTGCGAATCATGTGTTGGTCCAACATCACACCGCCAAGATTCCAGAGCCTAGGTGTCATGGAACACCTCATGCACACCAACTTGTCCCCCACTGCACTTACCACCTGTCCGGGTGCGCCGTACTGGCGTCCGTAGTTGCGGAGCACACCGTCCACGAGGACATCCAGCTCCGCGGCGGTGAAGGGACGAGACCGGATCTCTTTGACTCTCGACATGGCAAGGTCACGGAGTATGGCACTAGAGCGGCAGTCGGTGGTCAGCTCCGCAGCAGCAGTTGGAGGTGATGGTCACAGGCAGCAGTCGGTGGTCAGCTCCGCAGCAGCAGTTGGAGGTGATGGTCACAGGCAGCAGTCGGTGGTCAGCTCCGCAGCAGCAGTTGGAGGTGATGGTCACAGGCAGCAGTCGGTGGTCAGCTCCGCAGCAGCAGTTGGAGGTGATGGTCACAGGCAGCAGTTGGTGGCCATCGTAGGATGTGTGCTATTGTACATGACACATTTATAGGGCCCTGTGGCCATGTCAGTGGCATACGGCGCCAGCCATTGGTCAACCCTAGAAGCGTGTTTGGAAATGGGCCAATGACTGGCCCTGGTGTAGCGCTGCACAGCATACGGTACATTCTATTGGGCACTCGCGGCCCTTGTTCGCACCTCCCATTTTCTGCACGTGCACAGACCGTCACGCTCACACACCGGCAAGTGCATGTGGAAGGTTCCGGGACGGATGCTCCATTTGCAACAATGTTCCATCACTGGCGCCAACATGGCGGGGCACGTATTCGCCGGGGGACGTGCAAGCCAACACATCCATTAGCTGATGTCAATGCACATGGCAGGTCATGACCCCCCTAACAGTGACATTGCATCATCCTGCCTACACCGGCCGGCCGGCCCTGCCCTGCCCAGGACCGCCGTGCCAGGCCCTGCCCTGGACCGCCGTGCCAGGCCCTGCCCTGGACCGCCGTGCCGGCCATGTCATGCACCGCCGTTTCACGGCCCGTCCACTACCGCAGTTCCCTGGCGGGCCGTGTAACGGCGGTGCTTGACATGGTCGGCACGGCGGTCCCGGGCAGGGCCTGGCACGGCGGTAGTGGACGGGCCGCGAAACGGCGGTGCATGACATGGCCGGCACGGCGGTCCCGGGCAGGACCTGGCACGGCGGCAGTGGACGGGCCGTGAAACGGCGGTGCATGACATGGCCGGCATGGCGGTCCCGGGCAGGGCCTGGCACGGCGGTAGTGGACGGGCCGTGAAACGGCGGTGCATGACATGGCCGGCACGGCGGTCCCGGGCAGGGCCTGGCACGGCGGTAGTGGACGGGCCGTGAAACGGCGGTGCATGACATGGCCGGCACGGCGGTCCCGGGCAGGGCCTGGCACGGCGGTCCTGGGCAGGGCAGGGCCGGCCGGCCGGTGTAGGCAGGATGATGCAATGTCACTGTTAGGGGGGTCATGACCTGCCATGTGCATTGACATCAGCTAATGGATGTGTTGGCTTGCACGTCCCCCGGCGAATACGTGCCCCGCCATGTTGGCGCCAGTGATGGAACATTGTTGCAAATTGAGCATCCGTCCCGGAACCTTCCACATGCACTTGCCGGTGTGTGAGCGTGACGGTCTGTGCACGTGCAGACAATGTGAATGTCGAACGCAGGCCGCGTATGCCCAGACGTAAACAGCGGAAGCAGTGCACCGCCATGGCGGGGTCAATGTTTTAATCTTCGCTGATGATGCGCCTTGTACCATTGTCTGCAGCTGCCTGCTGACGGTTGTGTGTGTGATTGCGTGACTCCACATGTCATGCTCTATCCCATGTGTGTCCATACCATGGCCATCGGTGAGCCACAAGTGTCCATCACATCTGCATGTCCACATCGGGTAGTACCCTACACAAGTTTGTCTTACCTCACATCTACACAGTAGTTCCCGGATGTATCGGCACATTGTGATTCTGTTGTCAGTGAGTGGTATATGTCAGATGTTGACGATGGTGGGGGTTCTGTTGTGTACAGTGCATGTGTGTTGCCTATTGTGTTCCCATGCATGTGATGTCCGTATGGCCACCATTATTGGTGTTGCCATTGGTGCATCATGAAATGGGGTGTGTGTGTGTTTATTTTCGTTTGTGTGCATGTACTTGCATGTGTGAATGTGATGTTGGGCCTACACATGTGGGTCATGTCACATGTCTGGTTGCCAGTAATGTTGAGGTGAGAGACTGTGCATTGCACATGTTGCAACACATCATGTTGCTAGTGGATGCACATAGTTGCTACGTCAATCCATGTTGTAGTGACAATCAGAGATGTCACACATATGACAATCATACACTGCATACTACATGTTGGTAGAGTTCGTTGACATGTGAGTGAGTGGCAGAGACATGCGTTGTATTTGAATTTACTCCCATTCCATCTACTCTCACACAGGAGGGCTCCAAATGTCCATCGCCCATACACAGTGCTGGAGGATATGGTGGACGAGGAGGTGATCCGGAAATTCAGGCTGGATCACCGTCGATTGTTGGACCGTGTGACCCTATTGTCTCCTCACCTGCAGCCGCGTAGAACCTATCCAGGTTCCATGACACCCACGCAAAAGGTGATGGCGGCACTCCATTTCTTTGCAACGGGCACATTCCAGTACACAGTTGGACATGCCGGGGGAATGTCACAGGCCATGTTCAGCACGGTACTCCGGGATGTACTGACAGCCATGATGCTGTACAAGCATGACTATATACATTTCCCACAGGCGGCAGAGTTGGCAGCGGTCAAAGCTGACTTCTATGCACTGGGTCGGATACCACACGTTGTGGGTTCCATTGATGGCACGCATATCGCGATCATTCCACCAGGGGCACGTGAGCAGGTGTATAGGAATCGGAAGCACTTCCATTCCCTCAACGTGCAGGTGGTGTGCCAGGCCGACAACATTATCTCACATGTGTGTGCAAGATTCCCAGGCTCTGCACATGACGCCCACATCATGCGGAGCAGCATTGTCCCCCAACTGATGGCTAATCTGCGTCCGGCACAAGCGTGGCTTGTTGGTGAGTATGCTGTGGTGACAGGAGTGATATCTGTGTGGCATGGTGTGCCCCACAATGCAGGTTGTGATGTTTCTCTCTCTCTCTCTTCCACCAACACAGGCGACTCGGCTTACCAAAACAGGCCTTGGCTGCTCAGTCCCATACGCAATCCCACTACAGCGGGGGAAATGAGATACAATGATGCCCATGGTAGGACACGTCGAGTGGTAGAACGAACATTTGGCCTGCTCAAGTCTAGGTTTCGGTGCCTGGATAAGACTGGAGGGGCCCTGCCTTACTCACCAGGCAAAGTATGCAAGATCGTGATGGCGTGCTGCATGCTCCACAACCTGGCTGTGCGCAATAACATTGAACTGCTCTTGGACCCTGATGAACTGCAAGTTCCTCGCCCTCCCGACCCACCCATGTCGACTGATGAGGATAGTGGTGAGGAGGAAGGTGTGGACCAGAGGCGCCAGCTCATTGATCGCTACTTCCCTTGATTGTGAGTGTGCTCCTCTTGTGCTGCTTGTGTATGCCCTGTGTATGTTTGCTGGTGTTGTGGCATTGTGGTGTGCTTCATCTCTGTGTTCTGCAATGTGATGCATGCATGTGTGTGTGTGTTACTTTTAGGTCAATGCACCTCTCCATGATGTGTGTCGTCTCATCCATTACTGTTGTGATGCAGTGTGTAGTGATGAATGTGATCATGTTTCCTGACGTGTCTTTGCGGTTCTATTTTCCCTAGGTCACTCCCGCAGCGGCATGATTCTGTACCAGTTGGATCCCTGTACCTCGTAACGTCTGTTTCAGATGCATTCATGTGAATAAACATGGAGGCAACACATCATTGAGTGAGTAAGTGGTATTTATTTACAGATTGTGCATGGGTGTAGGTGCATATTTACAAATGAGTGAAGGGGTGGGGGTGTGACAGTTAAAGGTTATGGCAGATGAGATGTCCGTGCTGACACCACATAGGGTGGTGTCTGCCTAGTGCAGCAGGCCTGTGCCAGGTGGGACCGGACAGTTGGCAGGGTGAATTGCAGGCTCAGGTACTGTTACAGTCATTGTCGGGTCCTCTTGGACCGTGTGGTAGCTGGTTCCCCACTGCTCTCGCCCACTTCCAGCCTCGGACGGCCCCTCCATCTTTGTGTCGGTACGGAGTCAGCTGGGGGCGCTGGATCATCAGGTACCACATCCGCCGCAGGTGGCGGTGGCGGTGGTGGTGGCGGTGGCGTTGTTTGTGGGGATGTGGGGAGGGTGGTGTTGGCGCATGTACATGGCATCCGCATGTTGGTTGTCCTGGTAAATAAATCCACCAGTTGGCCAAGCCGCCTCTCAATGGCCCCCAGCATTGCTGTGTTGTCAACAAAGTCCTGGTGGGCCCGGTCTGCCTGTGCCTGACCACGTTGGTAGCTTTCCTCGACCCTGGCTAGTGCTTCCAGTGTCTGTTGCACGGCATTGTGTGTGTTGGTATCCTCATGTCGTCTTTGGGCTGTGCTCCTGCCTGCCGGATCTGGCCTTGCATCTCTGCCTTGCCTCACACTCTCCCTGCGTGCCTGGGATGGCGCTGGCACGGCGTTGGGCGGTGGGTTGGGCAGGGTGGCAGGGGATGAAGTGGTGGTAGTAGTGGTGGTGGTGGAGGTGGTGCTGGTGGTGGCTGTGCAGGTCACAGTGGCCGGTGTTGTCAGAATGGCAGGGGCCGTGGTCGTTGGTGCAGGTGTGACCTGGGAGCCAGATGGCCCTGGCTGCCTGCTTGTGCCGGGTTCATCCTCAGCCCCAGAGGTGGCTGGCCAATCGTCCCCTGAGACTTCAGCGTGTGGCGAGTCTGGAGGGCGGGTGTCGATTGCAGCTGTCAGATTAGGATCACCTGCAAAACGAAAATGTGAGGATGAGTCATGTGGACTTTACATGTTATTTTAATTTTGTTGACGATTCAGTCGGCACTGGTCACACACCCCACCCACCACCACCGCCCTCCCTATGGACATGGGGGCCTGTTGGGAGTTGGGGTGCCGTCCCCTCACACACCCCACCCACCACCATCGCCCTCCCTATGGACATGGGGGCCTGTTGGGAGTTGGGGTGCCGTCCCCTCACACACCCCACCCACCACCACCGCCATTCCGATGCACATGGGGGCCTGTTGGGAGTTGGAGTGCCGTCCCCTCACACATCCCACCCACCACCACCGCCATTCCGATGCACATGGGGGCCTGTTGGGAGTTGGAGTGCCGTCCCCTCACACACCCCACCCACCACAACCGCCATTCCGATGCACATGGGGGCCTGTTGGGAGTTGGAGTGCCGTCCCCTCACACACCCCACCCACCACCACCGCCATTCCGATGCACATGGGGGCCTGTTGGGAGTTGGAGTGCCGTCCCCTCACACACCCCACCCACCACCACCGCCATTCCGATGCACATGGGGGCCTGTTGGGAGTTGGAGTGCCGTCCCCTCACACACCCCACCCACCATCACCGCCATTCCAAAGCGCATGGGGGCCTGTTGGGAGTTGGAGTGCCGTCCCCTCACACACCCCACCCACCACCACCGCCATTCCGATGCACATGGGGGCCTGTTGGGAGTTGGAGTGCCGTCCCCTCACACACCCCACCCACCACCACCGCCACTCCGATGCACATGGGGGCCTGTTGGGAGTTGGAGTGCCGTCCCCTCACACAACCCACCCACCACCACCGCCATTCCGATGCACATGGGGGCCTGTTGGGAGTTGGAGTGCCGTCCCCTCACACACCCCACCCACCACCACCGCCATTCCGATGCACATGGGGGCCTGTTGGGAGTTGGAGTGCCGTCCCCTCACACACCCCACCCACCACCACCGCCATTCCGATGCACATGGGGGCCTGTTGGGAGTTGGAGTGCCGTCCCCTCACACACCCCACCCACCACCACCGCCATTCTGATGCACATGGGGGCCTGTTGGGAGTTGGGGTGCCGTCCCCTCACACACCCCACCCACCACCACCGCCATTCCAATGCACATGGGGGCCTGTTGTAGTGGTTTAGACGTGGGTGAGTATGTGGACTGCATGCATGGGTTGGGGTCTGGGAGATGTGTCTTCAGAGTTGTGTGAGGCACACCATGTTGTTGTGCCCGTGGTGCTTGGTTTGTACTTACCAGCCTCTTCTCCGTCAGCAAGTCCATCAAGGGTCTCCGGGTGGATGATGGTCATCACCTTGTCCTCCCACTCGGTGTAGGGTAAGGGCTCCGGGGGGGTTCCACCGCCTGTGTGGTTGGCCCGGAGATGGTTCTTGGCTCGAATGGATTTCACTGGGTTCTACACGGATGATCTCATCTACCATAACCTTTAACTCGGTGTCAGTGAATTTGTTTTTTTTTTTGGTGCCATGGTGTGTGGTGTTTGGGGTGTGGGTTTGAGTGAATAGGGAGGTGCAGGTGTGTGGTGTGTAGGAATGGTGTGGTCGGTCTTTGTGTAGTGGGTGTGTTTGGGTGTGGGTTATGTGTGTGATATCTGTGTTTGCTGTCAGTTGAGTCGTGTCTCCTGCTAGCGGCTATGCTGTGATGCAGAGGATTTCTGGAATGGGTGGGAGTTATTTTATAGTCTGTGTCTTGGCCGTGTATGAATGGTTATTGGCGGTCAGGTGCTAGGTGGGTGTGTTGCCAGGTGTGCATTATGTGGTACTTGGCGGAGGATCATTGTGTCTTGTGATTGGTTTAGATGTTTTAGGTGGGTGGTCGTTGATTTTCCTGTGTTTGGTGATAACTTCCGTCGCAGTGTATGGCATTGGTTTGACTGTAGGGATGTTGTTTGTGCTGACCTTCCGCTGTGGAGCACGGATTCTCGTGGCATTGGTACCGCAGCGGACGTGGATCGCGGTGGCTACCGGGGTAGTTGCGGAGTTATCCTGATTGCGGACACGGACACTGCGCAGGTATCGCGGGGGAAGTGGATGTTTTCGCGGTCATGTGCGTACGCGGCGGTCGGTATTCTTTCTGTTCCGTCTGCCTGCCGCGGCATCAGGTGTTCTCCGACCGCCGCGGACGGGGATTGGTGTGCTCCGTACTCCGCGATCGGCGTTTCTATCATTTTTTATCCTAATCGCTGTAGCGGATTTTCCGCGGACAGGTCCGGAGTAACTTGCCACCTTCCTCGGCGGACGGGACACGTTTCCGTCCGCGATCCTAATCGACCCCTTAATGTGTAATTTTCGCAAATCGTTCAGCTAAATATATATGCATCCTTTTTTACTGAATGATTACACTGCTTGATAAACGTACAGTACCAATAATCTTTCGTGTATTTCGCATACACCATTTCAAATGCAAAAATGTATTTTGGGGTGGGTTGGAATACACATGCACCTTTAAATGTTTACTATTGCTTAGTTTTAGTAATGATGGACATTAGATCGTGGAGTGGGTATTGTGTTTTTATCTAGGAACCTGAATCAATATTGCTATTTTATGCCCTTGTACGGCTATAATCAATAATATCCCTATAATGGCATAAGAATCAGATCCATATTTAAGTAAATAGCCCTTGCAGTCCAAGGCATGGCAAAAACTACTTCCTTGGATTCCTAGAAAGCACAACGAGTTCTTTCGACACACCAAACCTCTTTATTGACGTCTTATGTCCAAACCTTACGTCAAACTCAGCACCTTTCAGGTATAAATATACCAATGTTGCCTTAAGCATACACACGGTGGTGGTTTTGGAGCAGAGCAGCTATCTACTTGCCGAGAGCCCAGCTGATGCGAGAGCCCACGGACGCTGCCCCTCCTCTTTGACGCGCTGAAAAAGACGCTGTCTTTTCTCCTGCCGAGAAAATCCAGCTCCGGCGTTTCCAGCCTACCCTTGCGGGTTGCTGGGATATCAAGTCCTGAGGAAAGAGATACCAGACCTCCTACATTCTATTCCCAAGGTACAGTGCTGACTAAACCCTTAAAGAGAATTCTTGAATCAGATTCTTGGCAAAACCAACTTAACTTAAACTGCTAC
This sequence comes from Lissotriton vulgaris, assembly GCF_964263255.1. Classification (NCBI taxonomy): domain Eukaryota; kingdom Metazoa; phylum Chordata; class Amphibia; order Caudata; family Salamandridae; genus Lissotriton; species Lissotriton vulgaris. The sequence goes on along the minus strand of NC_141694.1, from coordinate 1,729,005,677 downwards.
TTACTTACTCACTCCTTCCCACGTATTAGGCTTAGGTCAGGTACACCGGGGTAGGCGTATTTTAGAAGCACCAGTTGAGCACGTTAGTCAATGTATATATGTATGTATATATTTTATCCATTTTAAAGTATCTTATGGCTAAGAAACCATATCAATGCTTTTACAGTATTATTTCATAATACTACTTTTACTGTACGTACTTTACATTATATTAAGTATTGCAATTGTGGCAATTCATTTCTCTTGCATGAGAAGGAAGACTGCTCAATAAGTAATACCTTTTATTGAAAACGCCCATCTCTCTCTTCTCTGCACTCTGGTGAAACTAAGAACGCACAATTGACTGAGTGAAATAGCTGTCTATTGTTTTCACACGACTCTAGAGATTTACTCTTATTCTGAGGGAGCAAAGTTGTCATGTTATATGGTTGTCGGAAGCTAATCCCTTCTTGTCTATCCAGGGAGGTTCAACTTCTCCTCGTTTATTCGAGAAAGTTTCTAGTGACCTCTGAGCTAGCTGGCAAACCTTAAGTCTAATATAGTCAGTAGAGACCTAGTCGACCTCAGTCCTACGTCTACACTGCTCAATATATTATTCCAATGCGCAGAGCCTATTTGGAATATAGGAACTACACTACACAATATTGCGGCACGCGGCGTTCACTTACCGTCATTCAGCGTTTGCAGAGTTGTTTTTCTCCATGTTTTGCGTGTGCTGCGCCATTTTGGATCTTGCTGTGGGATCCCGCGGGAGTTTGGCGACCTCGATTACGTCATCGCGGCTTGCCACCTTGCACAGCGAGAGTTTGTCAACGCGAGTACGCCGTGATCACGCATCGCGAGAGTTCGCAATTGCGAACACGTAGATGCAGCGGGCAGCAACAATCTCGCAGTCGCGAAATTGCAAAATTTGCAATTCTGCACAAGAAATCTACCAGCAAGCAGCATAAACCTTCTGAAAATTATGATTTTTATCAGAATGACTCCTCAGGATGACATTTGCCTGCACTTTTTTTTTCCAAGGAGTCCATTTGGGGGGTCGGGGAGGAAGTGCCCCACAGTCTCCAACTTCCTCTTCCTGTCCAGCAGGCTCCTCCCAGTGCTTTCTTCATGTGCTGGTCACTTTGATTTGGATCTTGACCTTGAAGGATTACTTTTTGTGGATGCTGTTTGATATTTGGATTTGAGGCCTTTTTGACTTTCTTTGGATCACTTTTGGAGTAGAAATTTCACAAGTAAGTTTGTTTGGGGCATTACAGTTGCTGCAACTACAATTTTGGAATTTTTGATTTTTGGGCTGTTGTTGGGGCCTTTTTCTCAGGGGTACTCAGTGGTGCATGGACTGAGTCTTTCTGTGGGGTCTCTTTAATGTAAACATCATGGATGGCATTGGATTGTGGTGATTTTTGTGTGTTTTTCGATTTTTGGGCTGTTGTTGGGGCCTTTTGCCCAGGGGTACTCAGTGGTGCATGGACTGAGTCTTTCTGTGGGGTCTCTTTAATGTAAACATCATGGAGGGTATGGATGGCATTGGATTGTGGTGATTTTTGTGTGTTTTTCGATTTTTGGGCTGTTGTTGGGGCCTTTTGCCTAGGGGTAATCTGTGGTGCATGGGCCTAGTCTTTCTGGGGGGTGTCTTGAATTTGAACATGATTGAGGGCATGGATGGCATTGGATTGTGGTGATTTTTGTGTGTTTTTCGATTTTTGGGCTGTTGTTGGGGCCTTTTGCCCAGGGGTACTCAGTGGTGCATGGACTGAGTCTTTCTGTGGGGTCTCTTTAATGTAAACATCATGGAGGGCATGGATGGCATTGGATTGTGGTGATTTTTGTGTGTTTTTCGATTTTTGGGGGTGGTGATGGGGCCTGTCCATGTGGGTGGGGGCCATTTTGAGGACTGGTACAGGCAGGGCCTGGCCATGTGGTGGGGTTCTAGGGGCCATCTTGAAGCCAGGCAGTGTGCTTTGTTGTGCCATAGGCCTGCACCCAGTTATGTTATGTTATGTTATGTTATGTTATGTTATGTTATGTTATGTTATGTTATGTTATGTTATAGGGGGTGCTTCTATAGCGCACGGCTACTCTGAGTAGTGTCCTGGCGCTGTCGGAGCCTCACAGGTCCAGGGTGGAAAAGGACAGGACAGATGAAGGGGGCGTAGATCAGCAGGGCGGTATTATTGCAGGAAAAGCAAGGTCGTCCGGTCTTTCCTGAAAGCCAACAGATTGGGGCTGGATCTGAGAGAGAGAGGAAGATCGTTCCACAGCCGAGGGGCGAGATGTTTGAAAGAGCGCCCCCCACAGCGGGCACGACGGATCATGGGAATGACTGGCTTGGCCTGGGTTGAAGAGCGCAAGGATCTGGATGGTGAGTAAAAACTGATCCATTTCTGAAGATAGCGGGCACCAGTGCCATGAAGAGCTTTAAACGCGATGGTCAGGGCCTTAAAAGTGATCTGCTTCTTCATGGGCAGTCAGTGAAGGGTTCTAAGAAGCTCACTGGCCCTGGCTCTCCTGGAGAGGCCGAATATGGCACCACCACCTGGAGATGTGATAGGAGGTAGTCTGGCAGTCCAAGGTAAAGGACTTTAGAGTAGTCCAGCCTTGATCCAATCAGGGCCTGGACAGTGGTCTTTCTGTGCTCCAAGGATAGGAGCGGCAGGAAGTTTCTCAACATCTTCAGGATGGCAAAACATTTGCCGGCTAGGCCCGACACCTGGGCCCTGTGGGAGAGACAGTTATCGACCTGAATACCCAGGTTTTTTGCAGCCCCTGAGTCACTAGTGGGAGGGAACATGGCTGCAGGCCACCACTCTTTCCATTTGGGGTCAGCGGGGCAGCCGAAGAAGAGCACCTCGGATTTGTCGGAGTTACACTTGAGGCTGTGCTGACTGAACCAGTCGAACACAGCCCCAAGGCAGCCCGAATGGATGCCCCGTCGAAGTCATGGCCTCTGTCACAGGTGAACAGGAGTTGAGTATCGTCGGCGTACAACACGATCTGGGCCCCAAAGTCCTCCGCAAGTGCCACCAGAGGGGTCATATAAATGTTGATGAGTGAAGGGCTCAAAATCGAGCCCTGCGGCACTCCGACCTCCAGAGGCGGCATTGCGGCAGAAAAAGGTGGAGCCCAGATCGTTTGCTGGTGGCCGGTGAGGAATGACCTGAACCATCTGAACACCGTCCCCCTTAGACCTACCTCCCAGAGTCTAGATAGGAGGCGATCATGGGGGACAGTATCGAAGGCTGCGGAGAGGTCAAGCATCACCAGCATAGCTTTTCCTCCCCTGTCCAAGGTTTCCTTGATCACTTCGGTGACCTCAAGCAAAGCTGTTTCGGTGCTCAAATTAGAGTGGAAGCCAGATTGGGATTTATGTAGAATGTCATTAGATTCTAGAAAGTGGGACAAAGTGGTGTGGACGTGTTTTTCAACCACTTTCGCCAGAGCTGGCAAGAGGGAAATGGGTCTGTAGTTGACATGTGATTCAGGGTTCAGGTTGGCTTTCTTCAGAAGAGGCAAAATGAGGGCCTGCTTCCAGGATTGCGGTAATTCACCTGTGTTGAGCGAGAGGTTGAGTATGGGATTAATGAGATGGTTAAGGGTAGGGGCCATTTGTGCAAGAAATTTAGCAGGACAAGGGTCGAGAGGAGAACCCGATTTTAATTTGGAGAGGAGGTCTAGGGAGGACTGGAGAGACAATGGAGGAAAGTTCCAGAGGGAGGGAGTGGTCAAGGTCTGGAGGGGATCGAGAGATCCTGTGAAGAGAGGGGGACTCAAATTGGCGGTCCCGAAAGAGGTCTGGATAGTCCTGATTTTGCTGGTAAAAAAGTCTGCTAGTTCGGAGATCCAGGACTCTGAATGAGTCAATTTGGGGGTGGACCAGGGGGGGGAGATGAAATCTTTGACTATCCTGAAGATTTCTTTACAGGAGTTGGAGGCGTCATCAATTCTGCTAGCCAGATAGGATTTTTTGCTAGCAGCGATGTCGTGATGATAGTCTCTGGTCATTGCCCTGTAGGTTTCATTAGCACTGGCGTCATAATGTTTGCTCCAAGTCCGTTCGGCTTTTTTACATTGTCATCATTTGGCGGCAAGTGCCGAGGAAAACCAGGGGGCAGAGGACCTGACCGAAGGCGTCTTCGGCGGTATGGGGGGGGGGCAAGGACAGCAAGTTGTTGTGTCAGCCAGCCATGAAAAAGATCAAGGTCCGTATCGAGCGAGCCTGTTAGCAGGCAAGGGTGGGTCTCTAAGGCCTTTGACAGCATGGCTGGGGAGACATGCTGAAACGCTCTGGAAGGAAGCGCATCGCGCCATTGTCCATTAGCTACTTTCTTTATAGTAAGAGGGATCTTAAAATCCGCTAAGAAGTGGTCTGACTATAGAACAGGGGCAAGGGAGGTCAGGACCACAGGAACAGTAGAGAACATTTCATCTAATGTATGTCCTTTACAGTGTGTGGGGGAACGAAGGTACGGCAGAAAGTGTAAGGAAGAAGTAATGTCGTTGAGCTTGATACAGTCCGGGTCGTCCTCCTTATCCATATGGATATTGAAATCGCCCAATAAAAGGCAGTGGTCAGACCTAAGACATAGTGTGGAGATCAAAGAGTGGAGTTCTTCAAAGAAAGTGCCCATAGGACCAGGGGGCCTGTAGACCAAAAGCCCAGTGCAGGATTGCTGCGGTGAAAGGGAGAGGGAGAAAGCAAGAGCTTCCCATCCCGTAATGTTGTCCGAGGGAATAATAGAACAAGCGATGCGCCTGTCGATAATCAGGGCGACACCATCCCCCTTCCCATTGACTCTGTCTTTCCTGTAGATAAGATGGCTCAGGGGGATAGCAGTGGCAATGTCAGGTCCTGCGCCCTCACCCAGCCAAGTTTCTGTCAGGAACAGACAGTCGGATCTGGAGTCAATCAAAAGATTATAGATGTCAAGCGCGTGCTTGCTTAAAGATCTGGTGTTAAGCAGTAGGCAGTTAGTGCTATGAGAGGGAGGGGTCAGAGAGGTGATGCGGCCATGGCCTGGTTGCCAGCCACAAGCCGTACACCTATTGTTTGACCGATGCGACATGGGAAAGACCTTAGAACAGATGTCGTTAGAGTGTCTAAGAGCAATGAAAGCAGTCTGCCATGCTTTCATCCATTATGCCCAGGGGTACTCTGTGGTGCATGGGCCTAGTCTTTCTGTGGGGTGTCTTGAATTTGAACATGATTGAGGGCATGGATGGCATTGGATTGCAGTGATTTTTGTGTGTTTTTTGATTTTTGGGCTGTTGTTGGGGCCTTTTGCCCAGGGGTACTCTGTGGTGCATGGGCCTGGTCTTTCTGTGGGGTGTCTTGAATTTGAACATGATTGTGGGCATGGATGGCATTGGATTCTGGTGATTTATGTGTGTTTTTTCGAATTTTTGGGGTGTTGATGGGGCCTGTCCATGTGGGTGGGGGCCATTTTGAGGACTGGTACAGGCAGGGCCTGGCCATGTGGAGGGGGTCTAGGGGCCATCTTGAAGCCAGGCAGTGTGCTTTGTTGTGCCATAGGCCTGCACCCAGTCTGCCATGCTTTCATCCATTATGCCCAGGGGTACTCTGTGGTGCATGGGCCTAGTCTTTCTGTTGGGTGTCTTGAATTTGAACATGATTGAGGGCATGGATGGCATTGGATTGTGGTGATTTTTGTGTGTTTTTCGATTTTTGGGGTGTTGATGGGGCCTGTCCATGTGGGTGGGGGCCATTTTGAGGACTGGTACAGGCAGGGCCTGGCCATGTGGTGGGGGTCTAGGGGCCATCTTGAAGCCAGGCAGTGTGCTTTGTTGTACCATAGGCCTGCACCCAGTCTGCCATGCTTTCATCCATTATGCCCAGGGGTACTCTGTCAGTGGTGCATTTTATTGGTCTTTCCATTTTGGGGGTGGGTATAATAAAAATGCTTACTTGCAAACTATTAATTGAAGCGCTACATATGCAACATGTATTTAACTGATGTTTCTCTGGCTTTGTTTGCTTTTAGGTGCGGAAAGACGAATCATCAGCCTCATCGTTCCTCATCAGTGCCAGGAACAAGTCCTGCTGCGTTGTGTGCAGCACAACGTCACGTGTGGCCACAGACAACTCTGCAACTTGTGCAACTGCGGCCTGCTGTTCTGACATCTGAAGAAGATGGCCCCAAAAAAAGTTGCCCGTAGCTCCTCTAGCAAGAACGTTGGCAGTAAGGAGCAGAAGAAGCAAGTGGCGCCACTTACCAAGGAGACTGGTTTGCCGACCGCTGCATTTTTTGGGAATAAAAAAAAAAGTACGCCTTCAGCAGCAGAGGGATCTGCTGGGGACCAAGCTGGGAGCAGCACCCCCGCTCCATTGGGCTCAGTGCCACAACCACCACGCCAACTTAAGTCCAAGCCCTTGAGTGCTGCAGAGGCAGCCAATCTAGTTGTTCAATCACCATCAACCAGTGATGTTGGCTCATCGCAAGAAAGTAGCAGCATCCCTCAATCAACACAGGTTGTTGTAACTCATCTGACGAGTGTTCAACCACTACAGCCGCAACAACAACCACATGTGCAAGTACAAGCTCAAGTACATGTGGAAGGATAGGCAGCGCAAGGAGATGCGCAAGCAGAGGTGCATGGAGCGGCACAAGTGCCCACAATAGTTGTTCCTCCCGAAGTAGGGGCACATCAGGAAATCGACATTCAAGCCGAGGTATCATTTGAGGAAGCCACTCCTCCTGATCATTCATTGTCTTCCAGATCCCTAGCAAGGAAAAGATCAATCATCTTCTTCAGGCCCCCTTCCTTCTGATGATATGGATCCAAATTGGGAACCACCACAGCCGTCTGAGAGTGAGGCACACCATGATCTGACAAAGGTAGCTAAGCGTAAAAGGAAGGTCCCCCGAAAGTCTCGTACTTATGGAGTGTGATGATGACGCTGAACAAGAAGTGGCGTATACTCCTGCTGATGAAGACTCTCACGACGACGACGCGGTCATCATAAACGTCACTCCAGGCTCAGCTGGCATGCAGCAAACAGACATTTTTACCCTAGCCTGAAATGCTGCTGAGCGTGATGTTGGCGACGTGGGAATGGGACCACCACCAATGCAGTTAACTAGTACACCACCACCTACCGCTTCCATATTTTGTCGCCAGAAGGGACCTCCATCCACCTCCACCTCCATTTCCTCAATAAGTGGTGCTGCAAGTGCACAACGTAGTAAAGTTCGGCAACACACATCCTCCACTTCATCTGCCATTAGCATTCCCAGTATCGCCTCCTCCGCCCCCCACAGACATGTGAAGTCCGCAGTTTGGGACTTCTTTAGTGTTTGCCCAACAAGGGAAAACATAGCCATTTATACCATTTGTAAGCTTGGAGTTAGTCGTGGTAAGCTTGGTACCAACTATGGTACCGGAGGCCAAAGAGGTCATCTTGAGAGACAGCACACTGTCAAATGGCATGCGCACCTAAAGGAGATCAAGGAAGCCCGAATTGCAAGTCAACAAACTGTATCCGTTGATGTTTCATCTGATGATGACAAGGAGGAAGAAGCGTCAAACATTCCTTCAGTTACACCCAATACCCCTGTCAGCAGCACACCCCCTGCAAGATATATGAGCCACACTAACAGGTACATGCATCAAGATAGACTTTTGCGATTCCTTAATTGCAATTTTTAAGGAATTGCAATTAAGGAATCGCAAAAGCCTATGCATGTAGAAATCACAAAAAAAATAGTGATTTCTAAACATTCCTTAATTGTGACTTGCAAAATGTAAGTCACAATTAAGGAATGTCTTCCCATTCATTCCTATGGGCCTAGAGACATCTCAGCCAGAACAAATGCAGACTTACCACACATTCCTTCCCTCGCAAGTATTTACAACGACTTGCCTTCGGGAAAGAGCTGGACTTTGAAACAGTGTAATTTACTATTTCAACACCAGTCTGCGCAACAGTAGGGAAAGTGTTGGACTTTAAAGTCCGGTGTTTATCGAAGGCATTTTGTTGTAACGACTTGGGAGGTAAATGAATGTGTGGTTAAGATGCATTTGTTGTTCCAACTGTGTTGCAAAGGCAGCGCATAGTTCTGCCATCGTTGTAAGTTTTGTTTTTCCCCGGAAGGTATAAAACCTGGGGGGATTCTATTTGATGAGTAGTTGAGCTTCTCAGATCAGATCAATCATATTACATCTTCCTGTTTCGATTTAATTAAGTTGTTAAAAGAGATATTTCTTTTTATTGCCTTCGAGTTACAGAAAAGGATCAGAGTACACACATCCTATCAAGGTTGGATTATTGTTTAGCCCTATATTTGGCATTAACAAACGCTTTCAGTCTAAGCTCCAATCCCTGCAAAATGCTGCTGCTGTGTTCTTTTGAAGGTTCCCAGGATCCAACACCAAGAAGATTTGCGATCTGGTTCACTTATCTGAAGGGGTACAATTTAAGGCTCTTTCAGGCACATGCATCAAGCGATTTGGGAATCGCAAACGGTGCGAATCGCAAAATTCGGCCGTTTGCGATTCCCAAATCACTATTTGGGATGCATCAACTTAAAAGTGAATAAATCGCTATTTTAGCGATTTTTTTCAAGTGCGATTACTTTTAAGGAATCGCAAATTTGCGATTCCTCAAAAGCAATGCATGAACCTAAAAAAAATTGCGAATTCGCAATTAGAGAGAAAAAATTACCATGAGGTTGGACCTCATGGTAATTTTGCGAAATGTTAGAAAAATGCTATTTTTAGCATTTTTCTAACTTTCATGTTGTGCACACACATGCCCTTAGGGCATGTGTGTACACAACATATGTGCATTGTTTGATTTCAGGGGTGCAACAGGGTGTCCTTTGGACACCCCTGCACCCTTGAAATCGCAATCTCAATTTGCGATTAGCTAATTGCGATTCGCAAATTGAGATTGTCTTCCCATTCATTCCTATGGGCCTCTAGGCCCATAGGAATGAATGGGAAGGGATTCCTTAATTGCGATTCGCAAAATGCTAATCGCAATTAAGGAATTCTAAGAAATCGCAATTTATTTAGCGATTTCTTGATGCATAGGCATTTGCGATTCCTTAATTGCGATTCCTTAAAAATCGCAATTAAGGAATCGCAAATGCCGAGTTTGATGCATGTACCTGTAAGAGTGTGGGAGAGAGTGAGACACCAATGCGAAAAAGTTCATCAACATCACCGAGCGTAACTGGGTCGAAGAAGTCATCAACATCCCATAAAATCATGGTCCAGCCCACCATTAGAAGCATGTTGTTTTCAGATGCGCCATTTGAACGCAACCACCCAATGACGCGTCTGTATAACACTAAGCTGGCTAAAATGCTAGCTCTGGACCTTCTCCGTTTTTCTTTTGTGGAAGGGGTTGGTTTTCTTGAATTAGTGGCAACGCTCTGCCCTAAATGGAAGGTTCCTAGCCGGTTCTATTTTGCCAGAGTTGCGGTCCCAGCACTACATGAAGATGTGCTGGAGGTGATTGGGGCAGCTTTGCAGAAGAGTGCTGTTCACACTATACATCTGACAACAGACATGTGGACCAGTTGCCAAGCCGTTAATTACGTGTGCATCACTGCACACTGGGTCTCTTTTTCAGGGGTTAAAGCAAAGCTAAACGCAGGTGTTGACCTGAACAACGTTTTTAAAGCTGCTCGGAAACATGCAACACTAGCCATGTTTGGCATGGAGAAAAGTCATACAGGAGAAAACATTTTACAGGAGTTTAACACAAAGGTCTTTTAATGGCTGTCCCCAAGAAAACACAAGATTGGTTATGTTTCCACGGATAATGGCGCCAATGTAGTTAAGGCCATGGATACGGGTAACTATTTCAGAGTGCCGTGTTTGGCGCACTGTAGAAACCTGGTTGTTAAAAAATTCTTGAGTGAAGAAAGTCCAGTGTGCGAGTTACTGACCACCTGCCGAAGAATGTGCACACATTTGAACCATTCTTTTAAGGCCCGGAAGCATCTGAGGGGCCTGCAACATGAACGTAAACTGCCAGTGAAAGCACTCATCCAGGAGGTGGCAACACGTTGGAACTCAACCTTCTACATCCTTGAGCGTCTGTTTGAGCCGTGTGCGGTAGTCAATCAGTATTTCTTTACACAGGGTGCAGCTATGAAGGACCTGAGGATACATGTGGAGCAATGGAAGCTAGTTTAAAACCTGACAGACATGCTTCATCCTTTTGAGGTCTTCAGGCGTGCAGTCAGCAGGGAGGACTGTAATTTGGGAAAAGCTATCCCATTGTTGCGCATGCTAGAGCACCAATTGAAGGCGGTGTCTTCTACGTTTCAAAAAGAAGACGAAAAGCAAAAAGCCTTTGATTTGGCGGAGAAATTATTAGAGCGCCTACTTTGCGATGAACGTCTTCAAAAGATCCACACAGAACAGCATTACATTTGTGCTACTATTCTGGATCCACGGTAAAAAAGGCACTGGCAGGCAGAGTATTTTTTCCTTTTGATGACGCAGAAGTTACAAAGTACAAACATTGGCTGGCTGTGTCAGCCACTCGGTTTGAAAGAGAACGGCAGGAAATTGAAGGAAAAGGCAGTACATCAGCATCAGCAGGCCATCCGGAGTCAAAAGATTCCACTTCTGCATCTGTGGCTGTGGCAGAAGTGAGTGATTTTCCCTCTCATCCGTTAAAGACACCAGCAACCGGATCATCTGCACCAGACACAACAGTAACATTGTGTGAAGAAGAGGATTGGCTAACTCGGCTTGGGTTTGCTTCTCAAAAGGTCCCAGCAAAAAGTAAGCAAAGTGGAGGAACAGTGGAGAACCTTGAGTCGATGGTGCAGGACTATCTGAATGACTCAAAAGGGGGTGGTAATGGACGGAGCATCTGAACCAATCAAACACTCACACCCAGTCAAAAGATCTGGGTTTAATCCATCACCGTTCTTTAGCCCACTCTGCCACCCCAGTTCAGACATGGCTATATGCAAATCAGTCTGACCCTGTGCCTCATGGGAACAGTCCAAACAGAGGTCTATGTTCATGATGACCCATTGGCGTATTGGCATGGGAAAAGAGAATTGTGGCCAGAGATCACCAACCTGGCTATAAATTACTTGTCTTACCCACTCGCAAGAGTGTCTTCTGAACGTGTTTTCAGTGCTGCTGGTGGCATTGTAACTTGCAAAAGGACCCGCCTCTCGCCCAAAAATGTGGAGAGGTTAACAATGATCAAAATGAATCAGCACCTCATACCACCAGATTACAAAATACGAGAATACACGCAGGAAGAAGACGAGGAGGACACAAACTTAGATGAGGGAAGTTCTTCTCTGTTAGGTGACCTTCTCCCGCCTTCATTCGCAGAGTATGAGGACGAGCTCTTCTTCCCTGACGCCGAGCCCTGAATATGAGTCAATGAATCAATATCTTTCTTTTTCGTCCTTATTCACTTTTTATTCCTGTGTGTCTGTCTTTCTTTATTTTGCAAAATCTATATAAAAAAAAACTTGAATCACCTAATCACAAAAACAAGCCCATCAGCAGAACTGTCTTCACTTATTTGCTTATTGATTTGAAGGTGCGGCAGCCTGCATTCCTCAGGTTCACAAGTTCACAAGAACATGCTCCTCTATCCTCCTCCTCCAGACTCCTATTTCCCTCAAAGCAGATGGCTGGATTATGCCCAATGAAGAAAGACTCTGCACTTGTGGGGGTGTTCTACTTCTTTGCGGGTGAGTTGACGGGTCTGGGGCCATTGCTGGGAAGGTCTAATACCGGATAAAAGTGGTTTGGAGAAAATCGGAGCAGAAAAAGATTTTGCGATTTTTAATCACTTGCCTGTCTTTGGGGTGCTGTTTGGTGGGCTTTTAGGTTGTTGTGGGTGGGTTTTGTGGTCTGGGAGCACTGCTGGCACAGTCTAATGTTGATTGCATTTGTTTTTCAGGAAATCCATGGTGGAAAAGTGGAGTTAGGGCCTAGCTGCACAACGCGTTTGGACAGAATTCCAGGTAGTAGGCCCATTTTTGCTTTTTGCCAGTTTGGGGGTGTTCTGCTTTTTTGCGGGTGGCTGCAGGGGTCTGGGGCCATTGCTGGGAATGTCTAATACCGGATCAAAGTGGTTTGGACAAAATCGGAGGTGAATTTATTTTTGCGTTTTTGCTGACTTGCTTGTCTTTGAGGTGCTATTTGGGGTGGGTTCTGGGTGTTTGTGGGTGGGTTTGGGGGTCTGGGAGCACTGCTGGGTATGGATACTTTTGATTGCAAGAGGTTTGAAGCAAATCCATGGTGGCAAAGGGGAGTTAGGGCCATTTTTGTAGTTTTGATTTTTGGCTGTTTGGGGGTCTTCTACTTGTTTCCACCTGGGTTGACGGGTCTGGGGCCATTGCTGGGAAGGTCTAATACCGGATAAAAGTGATTTGGAGAAAATCGGAGCAGAAAAATATTTTGCGCTTTGGATCACTTGCCTGTCTTTGGGGTGCTGTTTGGCGGGCTTTTAGGTTGTTGTGGGTGGGTTTTGGGGTCTGGGAGCACTGCTGGCACAGTCTAATGTTGATTGCATTTGTTTTTCAGGAAAACCATGGTGGAAAAGGGGAGTTAGGGCCTAGCTGCACAGCGCGTTTGCACAGAATTGAAAGAAGGCCGAAAATATTCTAAGTATGAGATTTTCCATTTTTGCTTTTTGCCTGTATGGGGGTGTTCTGATTTTTTGTGGGTGGGTTGGCAGGTCGTGGGGCATTGCTGGGAAGGTCTAATACCGGATAAAAGTGGTTTGGAGAAAATCCATGCTGAAAAACGTTTTGGCACATTAACTTAGGGCTCGTTAGGGTTAGCACTAGCAGCAGGATTGCATGTGTTTCGGGGTGTTCTAGATTTTTGCAACTGAGTTCTGGGGTCTTAGAGCACTTGTGGGAATGTGTAATTTTGGTTGCAAGTGGTTTGAAGAAAATCCATGGTGGGAAAGGGGGGATTTGGCCTAGTTAAAGAAAGCGTTTGCCACTATTCTTAACTTAGGGCTCGTTAGGGTTAGCAGTATTGTATTGCATGTGTTTGGGCGGGGGCTGTTTGTGGGGGGGTTTGCGAGTCTTGGAGCGATGCTGGGTATGGATACTTTTGCTTACTTGCAAGTGGTTTGAATACAATCCACGGTGGGTAAGGGGGGATTTTGGCCTACTTTACTTTCAAAGTACGTTTTGTCACCATTTTCTACTAGGCCCCGTTTTTTGAGATCTGATTGGGGGTCTTCTACATTTTTGCGACTGGGTTTAGTAAGGGTCTGGGAGCACTGCTGGGAAGGTCTAATTTTGTTCTAAAACACAGTTTACAGTACACCTAGCTTGAGGGGAAAGATCCGCTAAATTAATTCGCCCATACTTATTTATCCTTCAAAAGGAGACTCATACAGAGTACGCACTTTCAAAAATATTGTACTGTCTATTAGGAAACTCAAAGTGTGACGTTTTGCACTACACAGCGTACATACCTTATATTTATTTGTCAGTGGTGTTCTAATATCACTTCCTGTTTTTCCATCAATAATTACAGGCCGGGTTTCAGCCTGTGCAATGGGAAAAGGATGAAGTCAGGCTTCACATTAGCGAGCCGCAATTCAGCATCCGCCAGGCAGGCAGTGGACAGGGTGTCTTCTGGTCACCAACATTGATGGACGGAGCGTCAGATGGAATGGAGGAGTCCCGCTAATAAGAGGAATAGTTGGATGCATCTTACAACTTCCCAAATTCAACAGGATAACTACAACAACATACAGATACAGTATCCGTTCTTTTCTAATTATCTTTTAAGTAATGTTATTGCTGTGAACTTCTATGAGTGTGACTCTGCATTTCTTTGATCTCTGCTTCTAAATTCATCCCTACAGCCATTGTATAGGTTTTACTTCTGCTATTTTTCAAACCTAATTTAATGTACGAAGTGTTTCTCTGAGTGCAGAGATAGGCAAGTGAAAACGCATAATTGTTACTGCAGCCCTGTACTGTCGCATTCTTTCATTCACGGTTGTCGAAAGTACTACTTACTTTTCAGTAACCATGCATGCAGTAGTGCATGCACTTCCTTTATGTCACTTAAAAGATTTATTGTTAGCTTTGTACCCAAAGATTTGTTTATCTTCAATTATTGTTTGTCCATGCTGTGCTTTTTTTCCTTCTCTCAACAAAACTTTCCCAAAAACCCCCATTCCCATCCATTTTCCAAACCCTAACCCTCTTCCCCCGGGCTGTGTGGTTTGATTGATGTGTGACTAAATGACAGCAATAATTCCACACACTTGCTGGGGAGGATAAGTTCATAGCAACAGGCTGGAGAGGGAATCCATCCGAGGATATATTCTTACTCAGTTTGACACTGAGTCACTATTGGTAAATGAAAGCAGATTTTCATGTGTGCCATCAACTTGATTGGTCATCAAGAACATCCTCCTCCTAGACGTGGCAAATGATTACGCTGCTGTGTCCTTCCCCTTCAGTACTATTTCTTGTAGTAGTAGCCAATGTCAAAGAAATTCAACGCAAGTACTAGTTATACTTTAATACTTTACCATTTGTTAGGCTACATTGTGGCACTGTTCTAGTGTACTGTCACCTGCTATATTCTCTATCGTACCGTTCTAATGCTACGGTAAGAACAAACAAGGTTTAATTTTCTTTTTTTTCAGATGCTGCAACTGCCACTGTGTAACACCACAAGTACCACCGCAATGATGACATTTCATCCGCCCAGGATTGCCAACCTTAATCGCCATTTCCCGTGCAGCCAACCCTGTGCCTAGCCCTATTTCCAAACACAAATTACAGGTAAGATAAGCGTTTGGGGGGAGTTAGTATAATGGAGTATTAGGAGAGACGAGAGACTGACGGTCCTAGGACCATTGAATTCACTTACTTTGTGACAGGCACTTAGTTTAGAAAACATTTGGGCAATTACTAGTACATACACAACTTGAATCAAGATGCCACTTAAGTTTCAGGAAAACAAACTTACCGTTAAACCCCCACCCGCCAGCCTCAAAAGCAGTAAAAAACACGTATGCTAAGATAAAGTTTAAAGTATATTTATATATCCCTAACATAAATAATCTCCCGCAAGACCCAACCCACCCCCACCTCCCGAACCCCAACGAATGTCCATGAAAACTAAGTCCAAAAAAGTAGAAAACCCAACTCCCAATTCCCACCCCCCAGAAGTCTTTAAAAAAGGGGCAAGGGACAGTCTCCTCCCACTGCTGGCTGCTGTTGACTTTTGCGGGCCAGGTCGGCATGTTCCTTGCGGAGAGTCTCGAGCAGGGTTTTGGTGTTGAGGAGCTCCTGCTCGAGGTAGGACACCCTGAGGGAAAGGCGGTGCATCCTTTTTTTGCAACTGCTGTGGGGGGCAGCTGATTTCTTTGCTGCTCGGCGGTGGCGGGTGGCTGCGGTACCCCGGCTCCGTACCGCTGGAGACCTGCTGCGCTGACTGAATGACCCAGGGAGCGCGGAGGAGGATGCAGGTGTCGCCGTGGATGTTGTCGACGTACTCTGCGTGTCCTCCTCCTCCTGGGCCACCAGCCGCCGATATTCGGCGACAGTGGCCTCCAGCCTCCGTTGGCGGGCCCTTTTAGCCAGCTCCTTCCGTGTTGGTTTTGAAGGAGCATCTAAATGAAGAAAGAAAGACATAGTCTGTAACCAATGCTCTTTAAGATTAGCACAAAATGATTCAGCAGAAAGTTGTGTCACAGTAGAACTAGCAACTTGCAAGCGCAGTACATAACTATTGTGGCCAGTATCTATCTAACCTCCCACTTCTTCATCCTTGCTCTAACATTAGTGGGAGTTTAAGGAATCAATTCTACGAGCACTATGGACTCACTCCATTAGAGTCGACTATGACAGTACACCAGTCTTATTCTTCTTCTTCTCTCTTGTTTACCAAAATTGGTACGTTAACTTCTGCAAGCCGGAATAATGCCAGCGCAGTCAACTTGCACCCGAGAAAAACAGACCATCATCCAGGCATCCATCCATTCAAACTATATGTCAATCATTCTTCTTCATGTCTCTCATCTGGACAAACCTTACGTTTTCTCACGGGAAAACAACCTTTTAATTTTATTTGGGAAACCGCAAGCCATACATCCGTGCTTGACTTGCATTTTAATTTCAACCAAAGCATATATTGCGCACACATACAGTTTCTGTTTCACCCACCCAGGCTGTTCTCCTTCCACCCATCCTTGCTTCATCCTTCACCCAGCCATGCATCATATTCCTTCCCAGCCACCTCAGGCACCAATCAAACACGTATCATTCTTCTTTGTCAGTCATCATTACTTTTAACTTGCTCGTCCTTCCACACTTACTTACACCCTTCTTTCGCTTTTCGTTCATCCCATCCATCAAGTTCATCTCAGATCTGATTTGGATTCTCGAAAAAAAAATCACCACTGAGTTGAAGTAAATTTAGAGGAGGCTACTACCTGGTTGATAAAGACTTTGTTCTAAATTTGAAAGTCTGCTTAACAGTATAGTAACTTACCTGTAGAACATATATACTACACCCGTGCAGAGAGCACACTCTGCAGTCTGCAATCTCAATAAGTAAGGAATATAAGAGCTTACCACTGCCTGCCACTACCGTGGCAACCCGCACAGCAGTTACATCTGGCCCTTGCACCGCCTCCTCCCCAGAACTGCCCTCCTCCACCTCCGCGCTGGGCCTGGCACCAGATGTTCCACCTACAAAGTACATGTAAGAATGTTAGATGTCATAGACTAGTATTTTGTCTAGGAATGAAGAAATGTGAATACAGAAACAAATCTAATAATTTGTGACTGTCTACTCTAAAGTAAAAATGTCCCTTTTTCCAGGGAAGGGTGTTGTCTTGCTGCACTTTTTGGCACAACTGATGAATGCTTGCTTTTTAACACGCACCATTTTTCTCAAAACAGACAGAAGCTTCACTTCTAAGAACAAATCATCATCCCTAGGACAGCATGACCAACGATTCAGCACCAAAAAGAAAAATTAAAGTTCAAATCAGGTGAGGGCTCGGCTCGCCCACAATAAATGTGTGAAATAATAAATCACTCACTAAGCACTTTTCCATTTTTAATCAACCGTTTATGTTTTATGACAAGCTTGATTTTAATAAATGTTTTTACTTTTAATGAAGCTTTAAAACTTAAATAGACTGTGGTTTTTGGTCAAGAGTGAATGAGCAAAAGGTTTTGCAATTTGCAAGTATGAGTCCGTGCCTCTGACACTTCTGGACTCTGACTCCCCGTACTCTTGTCCTGCGTTGGATAATCATCATTGGGGATCAATCATCGATGAATTCGGGAGCTAAATGACTCTGCCACACTATCTAGTCAGTAAGGAGATTGGGGGTTCTTCAAAGTCTGATATCACTGAGATATGTGAAAAGTCTACCTGCGCCTATTATAATTGATAAACAATGCACTATTTAGTGTCCATAGTTCTGTTTGTGCAGATTTGTCCCTGCAACAGTAGTAGTATGGATTGTCCTCCTATCCAAACCAAAAGTAAAGTAGTATCTTATTCTTTCTTGATGGTCATTCAGATTTTATTGTTAGGAATTGTCAAAGCAGAAACATTTAGAAGACTTGAAAAGACTATATGGACAATCCCAGAGGACTGCACTCAGTGCATAGAGCTATTGCTGACTAGAATGGGAGTTTTGTTTAACACCTTTTGCCAAATGTGCAATCTTAGTTAGCTACACAGACAGACTAATAAGAATAATCGAGTAATATCACAGGGAGTCATAGTAGAGGCAGGATAAGAATTTTAGATACAGTCTACAAGAAGATCAAAGACGATTTAGAAAAAATTGAACGAGGAACGCTAGGAAAAAATAGGTATCTTATATTAAAATTAAAACTTACCGGGGCCAGCAAAGGAGCCCTCGCCTGCCCGATCCTGGCATTGTACAGCAGCAGCAGCCTCCTCCTCTGTCCTCTTGCCCCTGGGGGGAGCTGATGTACAACATGAAGGAAAGAAAGACCCGAAAACATGGATGATTGTTGTCAACCAAATGAAACATTTCAAAAGAACAATAACAAAATATTTTGGCGAAATAGCAAATAGACAAGTATTCCACGGGATATATTATTGACCTATCTCGTGTGGTCTACTACGATATTAGTATTGCTTGGTTAGCGGACCGTCGACTTGGAAAGTTATGTAACTCACTAAACAAGCTACTAAAAAGGTTCGCCTAGGACTGGCAGGCAGCAGTCCGCAGCACGCGAAGTGACAGACAAACTCCATCGTGATTGCACATCAGTGACAACACTAAAAAGTTTCATACTACATTAACCTGTCATTAAAATACTCAAACTATCAATCCACCACCACTATTTCTTCTTACTGCCAGGTGTACAAAGGAAGGACTGGACTTGAGTATGTAGGGGCAGATTTACAAGCCCCTTGCGGCTCTTCAGCTTCGTTGTTGCGTGACTTTTGTGACGCAGCGGCAGAACAAAAGTGGCGCCATGGTGCGGCATATATTAACAACGTGACGCATATGGGAGATGCATCACGTTGTAAAGCCCTGCGCCATCAGGGGGCGATCCGGCGCAAGGGAGGGCGTTCCTGCACAGGAACGCATCCTAAAAGTGGCTGAGGGAAATCTGCAAGATTTCAATCAGTGACTTTTAGGACAATGATGCGTCACTCAAACCCTGCGCCTGCTTGAAGCAGACGTACGGCTTGACGCAGCATTGGGGAGATAGGGCACCCCAGAGCATTGCTGGAGCTGCGCCATCGTTGCGACGCAACTCCAGCAATGCGCCGCCTTTACGGCACAGATGCGTAACGCTTCGGTGAGGTTTTTGGCCCATGGTGCGCCGCATTGTAAATACGGTGCACCATGGGTGGTGGTGGTGTGGCGCACAATTACTGGCGCATCCCTGCTACTTTGCAGGGATGCGCCGGTAATTGCAAATCTGCCCCTTAGTGTCTAGCATTACGCAGTTCTGTAAACTACACTCATACATGATTTCTCAGGCCAATGAAATGAACACAAAATCGAAAACAAATAAGCATAGTAGCAACGCTACTGAGAAGGAGAGCAGTGCACCTGAAATGCACAGAAGATTTTGAAATATAATTTACCTACAATGTAATCAGCAGCATTATTGCTCTTGGTAAAAAACAAAAAATTGCAATATAATAACACACAGAGCAGGAGAAAACAGAGTAGTGATGAAATAGCTACTACTACTCACCAAGCCCGGGGATCTCGATGCCGAGCAGGTCGAGCAAGTCGCGTTCCCGGTCCAGGAGATCCGTCCAATGGTGGGTGGCCTGGTTGTAGGTGCGCCAGACCCGAGAGTGTTGATACAGGTCCCGGCACACCTTCTCCCACCGCTTCCGGGGCTCCCGGAGCCCGTAGCCGCTAGCGATCTTGCCGCCTGCCATGATGACTCTGGGGACTAGTGCGGCCACCTCCTCCGCGCTAAAAATATCCCGGGCACTCAAACGCCCGCACGGGATCCGGGCACGGGGTGTGGGACCCTTCCCCTTCTCAGACTGCTTCCCGGCTCCCTTTACCATGGTCTGGGCAGAAAGGAAGGTAAATAATAAAGAAGACATAGAGTAGGGAAGAAGAAAAGAAAAGAGTTTAAAAAAGTAGTTTAAAATTACCCAAAAGTAGCAGAAAACACAAAAATATAGAGCTAGAAAAATAGAGGGATAGATAATAAGTAAAATAGATTAAAAAAAACTTCAAACAAGCAAAGGATGGCAGAGACTGACAGAGGATACAGAAAGCATGCCCAGAACCATAGCAATGAATGAAAAACAGATGGCCGCGCCCGTTCACGACCGCGTGGGTAAGTTTGCGCGAGATTTCCCTCGCGATCACACGTGAACTTGTACTAGCGAGCCGCACACTTTGCGAGATTACACATAGCGCCCGGAAACGGAAATGCGTCACGCAAACAAGATGGCTGCGCCCATGTACGACCGCGAGGGTAACTTCGCCTCGTTGCGCTACCAGTGGCGCGCTACCAGTGGCTCGCTAAAATGCACAAAACCACGCGAACTAACACGCCGCAAAAAAACAAATTGCATATTTGCACGAATTCGCGGCTTCCGAATTCGATCTCGTGCAAATTCGCACCCCGAGAATCCCGCGAAATTGTAGAAAAACGATTTTTGCAAAACTGAAAGCACTCAGCAGGTGCCAAAGTTCAAGCTCATCATTAGTAACTGAGGGGGCCCTCAGGAAGCAACCTGTAGTGCTTCCTGAGGGCCCCCTCCAGAGTTCAGTTGCCTACTTGCAACTATTCTATGACCCTGCTCTGACCCTTACAGCAGGCTCAGAGAATACCTACAAGTAGGCCACAAAGGTCCTGTGAAAAAAAATTGCACTGCAACAGAAAGCAATTACAGCTAAGGAAGCAGGTGCCAGCTCAAATTCAGTGACACATTAATCAGCCCCAAATTAATTCATGTCAGTTGAGGCAGGGCAGGTGTGCTTTTCCCCCCATAATCTACAGTGATGAACCAGAGGGTGGCAGTGATGAACCAGAGGGTGGCATGGGTGAACCAGAGGGTGGCAGTGGTGAAACAGAGGGTGCTGTGATGAACCAGACGTAGAAACAAAATAGTCGCGACCGTTGCGACCCGACAAGTAAGTTCGCGTTTGCGAACTGGTACAAAACCCTTGCGAACTGGCAGAAACCCTTGCGAACACAAAAAAAAGAAAAAATCCGCAAATTCGCGAGAGTTCGCGGATTTTGCGGATTGCGAATTCGTGAATACGCAAATTCACGAACCGCGAATTCGCAAAATTCGCCCATGCTTAGTTTCAAGGTATGCTCATCATATCTGCGGCTATAGAAACATTGCTTTGGAATGCTTTTTATATAAAAAATGACAAATTAGTCTTTCTATATCTTATCTCAAGTGAACAAGGCACAGGATGCACTTCATTCAAAAGACATAATGCAAACCAGGAAATGTTTAATACCCCCAGTTCAAAATCAGAAAACCAAGTTCATAGAGTTTGTCAAAGAATGTGAAGAAAAATCAAGACTTTGCAAGTATTGTGGAAATGTTTTATACATGCTAGCTCTAGAGAAAAACTTGGTACATGCTGATCAAGAAGGCGATTGTGAGCTGAATGTGAAGACTGTGAAGTCACTGATTACTGTGTTTCACGCATACGATTGCATAAACTACCTGAGATATAGGTCCTGGAACTTGAAAAGAGGGAAGCAGCTGGAGGTGTAAATACCATATCCCTACAGAAAATGAATCCACATTTTTTTTTGCGGGAAAGACAGTTCAATGCTGTGGCTCCAGAAATGAAACTGATACAGACGATCCAAAGATTACAGAAAAGCTCCTAGGGAATTATTAGGCACGTAAAAGTGAATATGCTCCTCAGTGGCAGCGAGTTTACCATGAGGTCCTTTCTATTTGCAATTTTTTCACAGAGATGACAAATTCAAAATTAATAGACCATTATAAATCTGTTTGTCACCACGAACGTATGGGAATGAGAGAGGAACGTTTTAATAAGCATGTTGACCGCTTTCTTCATATCATGCAGCAGCGAAGAAACCCCTTTGAAATGACTGAGCCTGTGTTACTATACAACTTTGTGACCAACAATATGTGGATAACAATATAAAGACATGTTAACTATTTGGGACCTGGACTCGCAGCTTATGTTTATTTGGGGACCGAGCCAAAGGCGAATGGCCCTAGCCACGATTCAGCACTGGGAGGATTGGCGGTCCCTGACCTTGAAGCATATTACATTGCGACGCAGCTTTAATTGCTATTCCGATGGCTGACGACCAGGAGAAACCTGGAGAGGACCCCATGCCAAAATACTCCAGAAGCCCCAGAACTAGCGAAAATAATGCTGTGAATAAAGCGAAGGCCAAATGGGGACACTGAGGAGACCAAAGTAGTGACCCAGTGCTGGATTAGATATATGCAGCGTAACCCGTGTAGGGTCCCTTACTTCCCCTTTGAACTTTTACAGTATCTTTCTCACGGGGGAACTGGGTGGCAGTGATTGGACACTTTTGAGGACTTCAATGCACAATTTGACTTATCTCAAGACCACTTTCTGCTGTACAGGGCCCTCACCGTGGCATTTAAGAAGCACTTGGGCTGTGTATCCATGGTGCTCGGGACGCTGGATTGTTGTAGTTATGTGGCCCTATCCGCTGGTAGGATCTAAATGGTCTCTTGCACCTATAGTGCGATCAGGAGTGACACACAGAAACCCATGGAGTGGCTACAGCATCAGTGGGAAGATTTGGGAGTTTCGATTCCAGAGGCGGGTCTGAATGATGAGGGAGGCCGGGGCGGCAGTGGTTGGAGACCTCTTCCGGGATACTTTTGAGGCCTTCCGTACAGAATTTGACTTACCTCAAGGCCACTTTCTGCTGTACAGGGCCCTCACCGTGGCGTTTAAGAAGTACTTGGGCTGGGGAGCCACAGGCGCTGGATTGCTGTAGTTATGTGGCCTTTCCGCAGGTAGGATCTAAACGGTCTCTTGCACCTATAGTGCGATCAGGTGTGACACACAGAAACCCATGGAGCGGCTACAGCATTAGAACAGAAACAAAGCACCAGCACTAACCCTTGTACAAAACAACAATCCAAGAATACTCTAACCAAGCCTCTCCGTTCCTTCCAACACATCTCACACAATGAATTTATGGACCTGGTCAAAGCAAGCAGGCCTGCTGGCAGCCCTTCTAACCCCAGTCAACCACAAACTTTCAAGACAATTCTTTTAACAACCTCTGCTGCCACTCCAGTAAGAAAAATCATCAACGATTCCTTTACTACCGGAATATTTCCAGACAAACTCAAAAAATCAAACATACGCCCTTTACTGAAGAAAACAAACGTGGACCCGCTAAACCCTGACAACTACAGACCCATTACAAAGGACCTTGCCTGGGCAAACTGATAGAAAGAGCAGCGTTCGCCCAGATGTCACAAGTCATTGAAGAGAATGACATACTTTCAGACTTTGAAACAGGATTCTGTCCGGGAAGAGGCACTGAATCTGCCCTCCTTGCCATCTGGGATGACCTGAAGAATACAGTTGACCGCAACGGGGTTGCTGCGCTACTCCTCTTGGACCTCTCAGCTGCCTTTGACACGGTTGACCATGACCCTCTTAAACAAAGACTCTATGAAGCCGGCATAGAGGGAACTGCTCTAGACTGGATTGCGTCCTACCTTCAAAACAGAACTAATGTCATCCATACCCCACCTTTCTTGTCTAAACCGTACTGCACAAAAGCAGGGGTCCCTTAAGGTTCTATCATCTCGCCCTTGCTTTTCAACATCTACATGAAGTCATTGCCAGTACTGATCAATAAATTTCATCTCACGTGCTATAACTATGCAGATGACACGCAAATACTCCTTCAACTGGAATGCCCCAAAGCCATTGGAAAATCACCAATGTTCAGCTGTCTCAGAGCCGTGGATCAGTGGATGACTTGGAGCCATCTCAAATTGAATGCTTCAAAAACTGAAATACTCACGTGTGGCGATTGGAAACATTACAACCCACTTGCCACATGGCCTAATGAACTGGGATCACCGCCTAAAGTATTGAAGAAAGTAAGAAACCTTCGGAATGACAATAGACTCCAAGCTGTCGATGAATGCCCAAGTGGACAAACTAGCAAGATCAAGGTTTGTCAATATAAAAATGCTGCGACAAATTTTCCCTCATTTGGGATTTCCACACAAGGTCCAAGCTATCATCTCCCTTGTTCTGTCCAAACACGATTACGCCAATAGCCTCTGCCACGGATCACCTTTAACGACCATCAAAAGACTACAACGGATTCAGAACTTGGCTGTCAGACTACTCTTGCATATCAAACCGCGAGACCATATCTCCCCTGCCTTGAAAGCCCTGCATTGGTTACCGGTTGCCAGAAGATCCACGTTCAAGCTGCTTTGTATCACCCACAAAGCAATACATAGAATGGGACCGCTCTTCATCAGGAATAAAATCACCAAAACATTCAAAAAAGGAACCTCCGCTTTAAAGAAGCATCTCACCTCAAAATCCTACCATACAAGAAAGAAACCATGGGTGGCACATCCTTCTCTGTTCAAGCAGCCAAACTATGGAACTCTTTACCCCCCAACATAAGGTTTACCGACAACCACCTTATCTTCAGAAAAGTACTCAAGAATCGGCTTTTCCCCACATAAGCACCATAAGCAAACAGAAATTTACAGTATATCCCTCTGTATATTAGCATATGTTTTCACTATAGATATGTACCTATCTTTGTGTATTACTTTGTATGAACGTAAAATAATTATGTTGTTGAGAGAAAAATAAATAAATAATAATAAAGAAAGAAAGAAAAATAATCCTAGTCTACATGTACATTCTTCCATTGTGCATCTATGTACCTTCCATGTACTTGGATCTGTGTGTCTGTTACTTTTCTCCTGAAAAAGCATATCCAATGCACTACCCTATTTCTCATCCTGTGCCTCTATCAATATCTAATCTACATATACTTACCTCCTTTATGTATCTATATACTTTCAATGTACTTATGGATCTATATATTTATCACTTGCTTCTAATTTAGCATTTCCAATGCAATACCCTATTTTTCAGCCTATACTTCGCTCAATATATCTTCTAGCCCAACCTTCTGACTCATCTCAAACTTCTTTCCACTACTCTTTCCAATGCACTACCCTATCTCTCATCCTATACATCTAACAATATATCCTCTACATCCACACTCTCAGTATTCCAAACCCATACCACTACTATGATCCCCAAAATAACCCTTTCTAGACTCTCTCCTACTCTACCCCTCCTTGCATTATCTGACACCTCTTTTACTATACTGATCCCCTAAAACAAACCTTTCTAAACTCTTCCCTCTGACTCCTCCCCTCCAAAACTCCTTTTTACTCACCCAAAAGGCTCCTCCTACTGCTAAGACCTAAAAATATATTTTTTAAATCCTTCACTCTTTTATCCCTCCTTTATCCTTTTCAATCAAAATTAACAGACTAACATGTTCACTTCTCGAATTCCATATTCAACTATACTAATTCATCACTAATCCTTTATTGGGTTCCAGAGTACCATGTTGCTCGCTAATAAAGCATCTCAACACCCCATCAGGGGTACAATCGCTATATAAATGCAAACCTTTTCCCTTTTCTACCCCTCCACAACCCTTCTCAATCCAAATACCTGACTAACATATCCACCACTAAAATTACTTTCATGTTTCACCATGCTAATTCAACACTAATCCTGATGGGTTCCAGAGTAGCTTGCTACTTGTGCTTCAAAACCCCATCAGGGGTAGCAAGCGCTATATAAATACAAACCTCTTTCCCTCTTCTATCCCGCCACCTACCCTTCTCTACCCAAATAACTGAATAACATATCCACTACTCAAATTACTTCTTATTTTACTATACTAATTTTCAACACTAATCCTGAGTGGCGTGCTACTCACCAGAAAAGCGCTTCAACACCCATCAGGGGTAACAAGTGCTATATGAATGCAAACCTTTCTTCCCCTTTTATCCCTCCGCTATCCTTCTCACTCCAAATAACTGACTAATATCCACCACTGAAATTACTTCATATTTCACCATATTAATCCACCAGTAATCCTGAATGTGACGAATGTATGACGTTACAACGCATACATTAACAACACAGTATTTTACATTGCGTTCATGACAACGCAAGTCATTAGAACAACTTGCACTGGAGGGCACTGGACTTATGAACAGTATGGTTTACAATTCCAACTCCAGCCTACATTACAGTATGGAAAGTGTTTAACTAGTAAATCATACTATTCCTCAGCTTAGAGTGCCATCCAGCGCAAGTCATTGCAACGACTTGTGTTGTAATGCCCGTGATGTAAACATACCATGGTGTAACAACCGCAATGTGAAGGTCGTTTTTCTTTGTGACACACACCAGCACGACAGATCCAGCATGAAGAAATTAAGCGATTAAGGCAGCAAGACTATAAATAGCAAACCGTAGCAATTCACTACCCGGCAAACAGGACCTATTTGGCCGACCTTAAAAAGGACTTAAACAGGGGCGTGGCCAAGCGCTGACGAAGATGAGCGTGAGCTAGAGAGGATCCGGCAACTTGCAACCCTCCACGCTTTAAATATCCATCATATTCTGGAAAAAAGTAAAGTTTGCAGTATTCCCCTGCCTTCTCAACAAATGGCGTGAACTACGAAATGATCCGACCTGACCCGAAGGAGGGAGATCGAGTGCAGCCTGTATGAGGCTCTGAGCATCAGTGTTGCCTGCCATTTGAGGACCGGAGCACTGCGATAGGGGCGGGGCATGATAACGATAGCCAGCCGCCCCCTGGAAAGCGGAGAGGCAGAAGTCCCTGGATCTGATGGACACTCCTGTGGCCTCCTCCATGGCGACACCAGATTGGTGGGGAGGGGACATAAGCTGGCGCGGAGGGGTGGGAGTGAGGGAGAAGGGGAGGACTCGTGGAAGGGCCGGGCAGTTGCATCTGTGATGTCAGGCTTCTGGTACAAGGTACAACTGTGAGGTGAGGAGCACTGAATACACTACAGTGACTCACTACAGTCCAGGGGCCCAGAGCCTCAAAATGTCCCTGATGTCGCGAAGGAGGTGGACAGCCAAAGATTGGTGACCCTCCCCCCAGATGTTCCATACCGGACAAACAGATCACAGCTGCTCCATTTGATCCGTTGGGGATTGAGCTAGCCGCCTGGCCCATAGCCTGGAATGCAGCCCCTGTGACTTTGCAGGGCCCGGAATATACACACTGAAGAACATTAATTGGCTTAGAATATTACCGAACCTTTAACAAATAGCCAAGACCTTGTGGCTCCCACTACTAAATTGCCAGGAGGAAGGGAAAAGGGTAGCAAGGGTGAAGTGAGGACTCATCCCATCTGTGAAGGGGGACTCTCGATACCCCAGGGAAACCCAACAGGCCGAGTGGGGCACAAATGCCCCACAGTCAGGCGAAGGTCCTTATTTGGGAGATCGTAATACCTCAGTTAAAGTCCACCCAGCAGCAATCAAGATGCCTGGCACTAAGGGTCCTAGAGACACTTACCAAACCACACTGGACAAGTTCACAACCCAAAGAAATTAAGAAATAGACACGTCAACATCGGTTGGTTGAGCAACCTGGGAGGAAAACGCTGCCGAAAAGGGTGAACTCACTCTCAAAGACATAAAGGAGGCAATGGTGGGGTGCGTACGTCCCTTGAACACTGAATAGATTCCATTACGACTGAGGTGACGCTAATTAGGGCTCACCTATGGAACATGAGCGACAAAGTTAAAAAATATAGAAACAACCACCGCTGAGCTCCATTTGGTTTAAAAAACACTGAAACAGCAAGTCGCATCCTTTCAGGCCACCAGTCACACTCTGGAAACAAAGCTCGATAACTATGAAGGGAGATCGTGCAGCAATAACATCAGAATCTTAGGTGTCCCCGAGTGGTGGTAGGGGCCAGTGGCCGAACTCTTTGTGGAGGAACTTGTGATGCACCACCTACAGCAAAGAGGTATGTCCAACTTTTTCTCGATTGAAAAGGCCCACAGGGTCCCGGTAGGCAATCCGAGACTGGGGGATCCTCCGAGGCCTTTGTTGACCAGGTTGTTTATTTCAGGGACCAGGATGCTATACTACAGATGGCTCGGAGCATCCTTACGGTCCGGTATGAGTACAATACGATCAGTTTTTTTCCGAACTTTATGGTCCATGTTCAAAAACAGCGTAGATCCCTTCTGGAGGTCAAGAAACTGCTCCGAGGTAAAGGAGTGAAATAATCCTTGCTATTTCTGGCAAGACTCAGGGTTGAGGCGAAAGTAAAGGTTTTGTTTTTTGAGATGCCTAGATGGCGCATGAGTGGCTCGAAGACTGGAGAACAGTAGGGGGACACAACCCCAGAACAGGCAGGGAGAAACCCCACAAAAAGACACTTAACCATGATGGTTTTGGAGCAGCTAACACTGCATCAGTGTACTTGGAAGATACAAGACACTGGCTCACCTCAGGGTCCATGAGAGATGGTTGCAGATGTGCCTCAAAGAGTGTGGCTTTCGCTTGATGTAAAATGATGGAGCCAGTGCTTTCATTTTGTGAGGCCGAATTGACCAGGTAGTGTTGGTCTGGCCTCAAAGACGTTTTCTTGTTGGGGGTTTTCTCAGATTCCCTGATAGTTGTCAGTGGAGGTTTGTACACCTCCTACTCTGTTGCGCCAGCCCCTTTTGATGCAGAGCACCAATACTCCATCAACTTAATTGACAGTAGTGTTCTTGGCACTTCCAACGCTTGTTGGCATATACTTTCATCTTTTGTTTATGGCACAAGTCTGTTTGACAAAGTTCACCATCTATTGTAGAGCTTCTGTTGGTCCTTTGTGGTAACTTGGACACACAGCTCTCCTCAACATCAGGATGCCAGGACTTTCACCTGTCGTTGAATGATGAGTTGACGGATAAGCTGGAACTGCTGCATGGAGAGCAAACTTAAGATAAGGCTTCTCCAATGTAGCATGTTGGACAGTCTTTTTAAGTGTGCTCATAAAGAGTTTGACAATGCCATTTGCGTGTGGTCAAAGAGGTGTGCTTTTCTGGTGCTTCACATTGAGATATTTTATAAAGCCTCTAAATTCTCAACTGCTGAATGGTGGGCGAAGGTCAGACTTTCCAATTGAAGGAACACCTCATGCTGCAAAAATGCCATCTAACCTTTCAATAACTCTTTCTTGAGTGGAGGATGACAGATCTTCTACCAATGGAAAACAGAAGTATTCATTGATAAACAGCATCAGGTGATGTTCATTGTCAAAGGGACCAAAGAAATCAACAGCGATTTTCTCCCACACATGTTTTGGTAAATCAGACATATTCAAGGTATGTTGAATGGTTTTGGAAGATAAACAATTGCACAAATGACAGACTGTGACGGGGCGTCCGGTCAGGACACAACTACCTCAACAGACTGGTGGTCCGCCACCCCACTCTCACCTTGCCCCTTTTCCCCACAGCTACCAACTTCTTCATGGAATGAAGAACCGGAGTTAGGCTGGCAGGACGATAACAAGACGTATGGTCCCTTTAAGTTCACGGACCACGAGGAAGAGGCCTCGCCCCTCGACGGCGTCGATACGTCAAAAGGAGGAAGCATGAAGGACACGATGGATGGTGTTTCCCTAGAGGGAGTTGGAGACGGAGAACGCCGGTGTTCGAGAGAGACCGAGCAGAAAGAAGCCGAGACAGAGAAGCCAGGAGGCCAACGTTTCCACTCTTCGCCCCGCCACGTTCCCACGGGAGGAGCGTGGCTTCAAGAGATACGGGACCGTGTGGCGGGTTGGGTTGGGCGGAAGAGTCAGCCCCGTGTATAATACTGTAAAGTCCCTTTGTAAAGCTACCCCAATCCTTCCCTCACGTGCACTCCTACCTCACTAGTTGTATAGCGTTCACGGCACACCACTGGTTTCCCTCACTCCCGGCCCTAACAACTGTACATGGTCCAACCCTTATCTGATTCAAGTTTCCTTTCTTTTCGGTACCGGAGCGGAGAAGACCCGAGCTGTAAGACGTACCCTGTCTGGACCACGTTGTTAGAAGTCCGCAACCCTGGAATAAGCCAAGCTGGAGCAAGCTACTTTACCTTTGGATCCCGCAGCTCAGACCCAGGAGAGAGCAGCTCCTTTACTTAAAAAGACTTACATTCCAATAAAGCCTTCCCTAAAACCTTTACTCAAGTCCCCGGTGTTTCTATTTACCCCGAAACCTCTAGCTAGTCCGAATCTAGTAGCAGAAAACCCGAGTAGCCCAACCCCCTCGGGACACAGACCTTCAACACTCTTTCAACTCTCTCACCAAGATGAGGAAACCAAACTAGGTCTCTAAGAGCTAATTTAGTTGCAAAAATTCCACAATGCCCTTCATGGGCCACTTCAATTACTTGTTTTTGCAGACTCTCCAGTATGGCAATTCTCAAACCACATAAGATAATACATTCTTAAGTAAAGGACAATAAATCTTTCCCATTTTTTTACTTGTAATATACGTTGTCACATGTGAGAGGTTCAGTCTGCTATTTCCAGGACTGATGTGCAATAACGTTTCTTAGTATCGACATGTCACTATCTTTGATCGTTGCAGCAAGGATTTGTTCCAATAAAATAGCATAAAGTATATTGGACCTTACAATGTACTTAATGTAGTCTTCAGCCGCTGTGGAAGGGGCACCATGACACTGTACTGGTACTTGTGAAAAGTACTCAGCAGGGTTTTGATCTTTCCCTGGTCAGTGCAAGATAGTGCAATCATATTCCTGTAGTCGCAAATGCCAATGATCAATTTTAGGAGACATCTTGGCATTTGGATTGCCAAAAAGGGTAAGCAGTGCTTGATTATCTGTTTCAAGACTGATAGGTTTTCAATATAGGAGTATGGGGAAATGTTCCCAAGCCCACACCACTGCCAAACATCCTTTCTCAGGTTGTGAATAGGCACGTTCAGTTTGTGACAGACTTCTGCTTGTACTTGCCACATTCTGCCTTCAACCATTTGGGTGTACACTCTGTTGGGCAAGGATCGCCCTCAACCCAATGAGGCTTGTGTCAACAACAACCTTTGTATGAAGCTTCGGATTAAATTATGCCATTTCGAGTGATGTTCTTAAATACATGCTTGATTTTCTTAAAACGTTGTTTACATTCCTGTGACCAGTAAAATAAAACATTTGTTTTTGTTAAGTCTCTTAAGGGAA
This sequence comes from Lissotriton vulgaris, assembly GCF_964263255.1. NCBI lineage: Eukaryota > Metazoa > Chordata > Amphibia > Caudata > Salamandridae > Lissotriton > Lissotriton vulgaris. The sequence goes on along the minus strand of NC_141694.1, from coordinate 1,728,974,895 downwards.
CACTTACTGTGTCAAAGCCAAGTATGTATCTGGATTAGTAACTGTCCATGCCATGGAATGAACATTACATGGTAACATCTTATTGAGGATTGGTGGCTTATAAAGCTTTTTCTTTAGCTGGATCCGGCATCATACTCCCATCAGAAATATGGCCAAATAATTTGAGTTTTGTTTTGTGGAATTAACATTTCTCAGCATTCAAAGTTAAACCTGCATCAGCAAGTTAACAACACACTTGAATAATAGCTTTATCATGTTCCTTATAGGTAGCTCTGAAAACGAATATGTCATTAATCTAATCGAAAACTTTCATGACTGGTTGTATGATATGTCACGTAACATCTTAAAAATGTTCGGCAGCTGATGATTCACTAAAACTCAATACTTTATATCTGAACAATCTAATATGGGTAGAAAGTTGGTAATGTTCCTGCAATTTTCTTTGAGTTCCAATTGATGATATCCTTTGTTCAATTCAAGGCAAGAGAAGACTTTGACAACATTTAGCTTTGTGATCATGTTGGCAATCTGCAGACCGGGATGTATTCATCTTTTAATTGTCTTGCTTGCTTTACCCATATCAACACAGATGCATATAGCTCCTTCAGTGTCCTTTTTGGGCACTACCATTATGGGCAAAACCAATGGAGTTGGACCAGAAGAACACTCAATGGTATCATGCGTTAGTAAATTCTCAAGCTCTTTTCTCAACAGCTCCTTGTAGATAAAATACAATGTGTCCAAGTCTTTAAGCAACATAACGAACGTCCTCATTGATATGCAGTTGCACTTTCATGAACTTAAATGTTCCCAATCCATAAAACAACTACGAGAACTGACTTACTATTTCGTGATGAGCATTCATGTTCTAGTTCACAGATATCAGTCACATATCAGCAGCAACATTGAAACTGATTAAACAGGCACTTGACGCAGTACCTTTAAGTACATACATTTGTGTTTTTACTTTTCTTTTTGTGTTTCATGGTTGTTGTGAATTAACCTTTAATGGCATTGATGCAGCCCATGTATACACTTCAGTCTTCGACGGTGTGAGACAGGGCAAAGGAGACAGTTCATTGTATTTCTCCTCAGGCATAATGTTTATCAAAACACTGCTGTCAATAATAAAAGGTATTGCACAACCATTTACTTTTAGTGAAATTTTCAGACAATGTTTGAATGTCTTTTGTGATTTTACTTGTCAACTTTTCTTTGACTCTTATTCTTCTTTGCATGCGGCCAATCTGCATGCACATGTTTCACTGATTTAATTATCGACATCGCACATCCGTCATCCTCACTGTCACTTGACAATGAAACTGAAGAACTCTTAGATGAAGATTTAGACAAAGATTGACTTTGTTCAGTGTTTATTTGCTTCAGATGATATTGACGCTTGGCTTTAGGGCTTGCAAAGAATGTCGCTTCTGGAACGTTCAGGCGTCCATTTTGTTTTCTCTTCGTGATGCACTTTGCAAACTTGTTAAATGGCAGGACAATTACCTTTGTGTGGAAACGAAAACCCATATCTAAAGCACAGTTTCTTTTTCTTTTGAAAAATCTTTTGTGTCCTTCAATTTTATGTTTTTGCTTACTTTTCATGACTGACTCTGTATGGGCACCTCCGGCCTCCAAGTCAGCATCTTGTCAATCAGTATGTTCCTTAGCTCTAGCTGCCGTGATAACTCGCTCCGGGCTAAGGGTTTCCTCTCTCAGCATTCATCATCTGAATGAATCTGACAGACAACTGTTAATACCTCAGAGACGTATAGCTTCTTTATCATTGAATTAATTGATCTTAAAATGTTTGATGAGCGCATCGAGTCTCTCAACAATGTTGTCGATTCTTTCACCAGCGTTCTATCATTCCTGACTGAAAATGAATCTTTCTTAATCGACATTCGGCATTGGATTGAACGAGATTTAGCGCTTCTTTGATTTTATGGTGAATGACTTCGTCACTTTGCAGCAGTTTCTTTATTACCTTTTTTACTCCTTCACTGGGAACATTTTTGAGGTATTTTTTTTTTTTAACAAACTTTATTCACAGCTTCATTGATCAGATATTACAGTACAATTGTCTTCCCGGTACATTAGCTGGTATTTTATCTTTTCTACCCCGTCATGATGTCTTCTCTTCTCATGCGTATGCCCTCTTTATAATTAACGGGAATTTCGTACCTCGTTCCTCCTAACTGTCTTTGTAATCGTTCGCTGTGTGGAAGATAACAATATAACCAAACAACCGCTGTCCCTCCCTCCCACTTCCCCCCTCCCTCACGTGGGCCCCTCCCCCCACCCCGTGTCTCCTGGCAGCCTGACATTTCCATACATCTACATTTGCTCCCTCCTGGCTCCTGTGGTTCCTAATGTGTGCTGGGTCCTTATTTTGAGGTTAGGGCAATTAGAATCACTCTGTTCCCCCAAGGCCTTCCCTGTCCTCCCCTCAGTTCTGTGATCCGTGTCCCGGCTCCGGGGCAAGATCAATGTCTTCAATTTCTATGAGCATCAACTCCCAGTCTTGAGCAATTGGGAATTTTCAGTGGCCCCTCGCTTCTTCTCTCCTGAGTGCCGCCCCTTCCACCCTCCCCCACTTAAGCACCTCCGCCTGCCACAGGTGTGTTCCCGGCGCTCTGGGGGATTTCCACCTCATCGTTATTGCTGCAAGTGCCAATAGGAACGCTAAGTCCAGTAGTTTCAGTTGGGCTTTTGATGTCTTGGGTCATTTGCGCAGCCCCCGCAGGCAAGGCAAAGCCTCCTCCAGCACCGGTAGGTGCGTTACCATCCGTAATGTCCGGCACACTCCCGACCAATACTCTCGAAGTCGCGCACACGACCAGATCATGTGATGGAATCCGGCTTCATCCTCTCCACAACGCGGACATCTGTGGGGGGAGTCTGGGAACATCCTAAGTAGTCTCTTTGGAGTCAGATATGCCCTGTGTGAAACCATCACTTGAATAAATCTAAACTTGACATTGCACGATACTCGCATAGGATGCTCTATTACTGTGCACCATTCCTTCTCCGTGAAGTCTCTAGACACATCCTGAGCCCAGGTGTGCCTAAGCACAGTGAGTGCAATCGCCGCGTGTGCCCTGACCCCCGTGTATAGCCATCTCACCAGATGCCCTACCCCTCCCATATAGTATAGCAAGTGGACTAATTCATGTTGGGGGTGTTGAAGGTGTTGTGGTGCCCAGTTGCGTTGGATGTAGTGCGTAACGGTGGAAAGTAATAAGTATAGTCAGGGAAGGGGCGCCAGTCGCCTGCCTGAAAGTCTCGTGATCAAGGAGGTTGTCTCCCCAAAAAAAGTCTCCTACTCCCACCACCCCGGCCTCCTGCCATGAGCTTAACACTCTGTTCGTAAGTCTACCTTGGGGTGTTGGAATACCTGGGGATATTCGCCACGTAAGGTCCGGTCAGTTTTGTGTATGCTAAGGCTCTCCGCCAACACGTGAGAGCCGTATGAAGGAGCGGGTGGCTATCCCCGGGGATACGGCTTCGCGGGAGGAGCAAGGAATGCAGTTCTCCTCTCCCTAGTCTCTCCGTCGTGTATTCTATTTCGTGCAGGTTCCGTCCTGCTGTCCAGTAGGAGAGCCACTGAAGTTGGCTGGCATAATAGTATCCTTTAAAATCCGGGGCTCCCAGCCCTCCCTCCTGGGCTCTCAGCTGCAGCTTACAGAGTCCTACCCGTCTCCTCCCAACTCCCCGTATTAAGGTGATTAGGGGTGAGTTAAGCGTGTCGAAGATTGATTGTGGCAATAGTACCGGGAGATTAACAAAGAAGTATAACAGGTGGGGAAGCATTACCATTTTGGAGATCGCAATCCTGCCCATAACAGATAGGGGTAGTGTCGACCAAAACCCTACAGTCACGCGAAGTCGTGTGATGGCTCGTCTAACGTTTCCTTCTATCTGATCCTCCTGCCGTCTGTATACTTGGATCCCCAAGTATTTGAATGTGGCGGGTTCCACCGGAACAACGTGGACTCCAAAGTGTATGGTACCCGGGCTTGGGATATCGCGGAAGTAGAATCCTATTGACTTAGTGGGGTTTATGGCCAGGCCTGAGATAGCTGTGAAGCGGTCGAAGATCTCAGAAATAGACGTATGGTCTGCTTCCAGATCCCGGAGGTACAATAAAATGTCGTCCGCATAGATCGAAATCAGTTGGTGTATGCCATTACTAGGGATTCCTTTCAGTTCCATTTTGGCTTGTAGGGCTATGGCTAGGGGTTCTAGGGCAAGCACAAATAGCAATGGGGACAGGGGACAGCCCTGCCAAGTGCCACGGTGTACAGTATACCCATCAGACACATGCCGCCCCGTGCGTGCCCTTGCCGTGGGTGCAGTATATAACAGTTTAATCCACGCTATGAGGGGGGCGGGGAGCCCAAATCTCTCCAGGGTGAGGAACATAAAGGGCCAGGACAGTGAATCAAACGCTTGTCTCAGGTCCAAGGCTATACACCCCGCCCTAGGTAGGTCCTGTGGGGTGATTGCCAGGAGGGCATGTAGTCTCCGTATATTCATAGAGGTACTTCTGCCCGGGAGGAATCCGCATTGGTCCCTGTGTATAAGGGTAGGCAGATATGTCTGGAGTCTCAGGGCTATCGCCTTGCTCAGTATTTTATATTCAGTAGAAAGCATTGATAGGGGTCTGTAGTCGGACATATCCATGCGATCCCTACCGGGTTTCGGCAGCGAGACTACCAGTGCTTGCATCGTGGAGTCAGGCAGATGGCCCTCCTCTAGTGCCGTCCGATACAATTTTTCCAGTATAGGCACTAGGATGTCGGCGTAAGCCGCGTAAAACTCCACCGGGATCCCGTCCATCCCAGGCGTTTTGTTGCGATTCAGGGACTTGATAGCTACCCGTATTTCATGTTGTGTGATGGGGATCATCGGGATCTCCGGGTGTTCCCGTCGCAGGCGGGCCAGTAGTGCACCCGACCTGTCCGCGTGTTGCCGATGGAGGTATTCTTTGTAGTCTGTGACTCGCAGCGTCTCGAGGGTGTCAGCATGTTCTATGTTCTCTTTTTGTAGATCTTTCTTCTTTGCAGGGTCAACCCCCACCTCTTGTTTCAGCATTTTCAACCATGTCCTCTATAACTCGGAGTTTCCGGTGTACTTCCTGTCGGGCTCCCACCAGTTGTCCAATTGCTGCACCGCGCACCACTACCTTCATGGCGTCCCACACCACCAGATTCGAGGAAGCAGTATCCCAATTCTCTACAAAGTATTTATCCAACGTCTCAGACAGGGAAGCTTTAAATGGCCCGTCCTCTAACAGAGTCGGGTTTAGTCGCCAAGTAGGGACCGGAGTCAGGACCCTGCCCCACCGTGGGGTAAACGTGAGGGGTCTATGAACAGAAAAGGTTTTTGCTAAATATTCTGGATTTTCTACCCTCGGGACTAGCGAGTCAGTGCACAAGAACCTGTCAAGCCTAGTGTGGAGCATATGCATATGTGAGTAATGAGAGTACTCCTTGGCCTCAGGGTGAAGTGCGCGTCAAATGTCGTTCAAGTTCCAGCCCGCTACCCATGTTTGAAAGTGTTCTGTGATACGGGATACTCCTGCCATTTGCAGCGGGGGATGTGACCTGTCCCGGTTCAGATCTAGAATCATGTTCCAGTCCCCTCCTAATATCCAGGGTACACTCGCCCAGTCAGCTAGTGCCAGACCCACTCTCTGTAGGAACCAATCCTGGTCAAAGTTCGGTGCATAGATACATCCAAGCACCACCGGTGAGCCATCTAACGTGCCCTTCACTAATATATAACGGCCCTGCTCATCCAGCCGCTTCGCCTCCCCTGAGAAAGGCATACCATGTCTGATCCAGATTGTTGCCCCCCTGGAGAAGGCGGAGTAAGAAGTAGAGTAAATCGTGCCTCTCCATTTTGTCCTCATTTTCGTGGCTTCTGATGTCGTGAGGTATGACTCTTGGAGAAAGGCGATCTGTGTGTGGTGCCGTATGAGGAAAGAGTGTATTCTATGTCTTTTCTGTACAGCCCCTAGACCCCGCACATTCCATGTTGTAAATCTATATGTTCCTACCGTGTCAGCCATAATCGGGTATACATGTATTTTTCAGCTACCCGGGCACGCAGACCTGGTCCCTTTGTACTAGCCACCAGGAGACATCCCCCCCCCCCCCAACTCCCTTCATAAAACAAAACAATTACGGCACAGCAGAAAAACAGAACTGTGCCCAACGATAAAACAAGTGTCACAATAGTGGTAAGTCCGGTGCATTCGCCTTCAGGGGGATGGCTGAGCACCATGCCAGTTCTTGTTGTTTCTTTAATCGGGCCTCGCTGGCTGTATGGCAAGCTGTCCATAGGGGCAATATTACCAATGTGTAAAGGAAAACTACTTCTATGCACCCAATCCCAATGTACATGTCGGAGGGGGGATTATCGCACCAGATATGTCGGTGTTGACCAAGGCATATAAATCTAGGAATTGTCAATGTCCGCTGGTGAAGCACCCACCTCCCTCCACCTCCTGGCCCAACATTAATACTACTATGCAGTGGAATCAGAGATACGATATGGTTTGCAGGTGAATCAACCACTTCTGGGCAGATCTTCCCTCACGCAATTGTCCATCACATCATCTTCATTGCCAGGCGTGACAGTAGGGAACAGCACCACGCTATTGTCCGAGTCAGAATAGATCGTACTGTCTTCTGAGTCCGTTGTTATTTTCTCGGGGTCTTCTCTGAAAGTGCCCGCTACCGCCAGAGCGCCCATCTGTGTCTTCTGCTGTTGTTCCCGTGAAGGGCCTCGTCGTCGCCCACCACGCCGTGATGTGGGGGACTCCCCAGTTCGTCTGCTCTGTGTAGTGTTTGATTCATTAGTGTTCGGCTCCTGTGAGGCCCATTGACTTCCCTCTAAGTCCATTACTTCTAGCCATTCCTCGAACTCCGAGGGGTTTTCGAAAAAGTGTGTCTTCTTATCATGTATGATTTTCAGACGTGCTGGAAAAAGCAATGCATATTTGAGGTTGGCTTTTTGCAATCTTTTCTTTACATCCAGATAAGATGAGCGCTGTTTTTGGACCATGTTGGTGTAATCCGGATAGAGAGAGATTTTGTGGTTGTCATATTGGATAAGGGACTTCTCCCGTGCTTTCTGCAGTAGGACATCTCTGTCACGGTAGTTTAGGATTCTCACTATGAGGGGGCGTGGGGGCCGGCCAGGACTGGGTCTGCCCGTCGGGATCCTGTGCGCTGTTTCCACGCAGAAATGTGGAGATAGGCCGTCCTCAGCGACATGGTCTCGGAACCATTGCTCCATAAAATCCGCAGCCCGGGCCCCCTCACAGCGTTCCGGAAGGCCTATCACGCAGATGTTATTACGGCGATTACGCCCTTCCGCATCCTCTACCTGGTCCATGAGAGATGTAACCTGTTTCTGGAGTTGTTGGATGGAGACAGTGTGCTCTGCCACAGTTGGCGCGATCTCGCCAATGGTCATGCCTTGGTCTTTTACTCTGTCCGCTAACTTGCTGTGGTCCGCCTTTAGTAGGGACAGGTTCGTCGTCAGGGTGCCCATCTGTTGTTCTAGCACCACCCTAGAGTCCCTTATCTCCTGCAATATAAGGTCCAGTTTATCTATGTGTTGCCCATCCGTTTGTCCCCGTGTGGGAGGCAACGTCGGCGTTTCCTCCTCATCCGTGGGCGATATAGTACGTGCTGTGGTTGTTGGGCCTCCTAAGCCATCCGCCGTCTTCACGCCTTTGCGGACCATGGTGTATAATGCTCCCGGGCTTCATGACCTACACCCTGGGCCCTCCGTCGTCGTCCCTCTCTGTCCACTCGATACCAGGTCTAGTCCCTTCCGGTGGTCGTCCCGCACTGGAGTGCCAGGGCTCTCCGCCTCAGGATCCTCAGCCGTCTCAGGCTCACACGCGCTCCGTGAATGGCTTCCGGTGAGACCGCCTCGGGCCCCAACCCGAGAGCACAGGGGATAGCTCTTCTTTGATTTCAACGTTGTTCGTGGCACTCTCTCAGGTTTCCAGTCGGGCCTCGTTCGTGTGTCCCGATCGGTGCCTCCGGGCCACTCCGACCATGATCAGGTCCCTCCACGCGGCCCACGGTGCATCGTCCCCGTTGGGGACTCCTTCAGCTCCCGCTGCACTCACCGTCCGTGTGCAGCTGCAGAGTTCCCACCTCCGCAAACGTCTGGCATGACCTGTGGCTATCGGTGGCACCCCACCGTTCCGGGAATGATCTTCCGGGTACCTCTGGCGCCGCCAGCCACCGGCGGCCAGCCCAGCTTCCCACCGTGGGTCCCGCCCGCCGCCTGTGCCCTCCCGCAGCAGGCCTCACCGTGGTTACAGTGGTTTCTGGCGTCCACCGCACCAAGCGGCTGGGTCGGAGGGTGTCAGGAGGTGTCAGCAGCTGTCCCGTACCCCTCCGAGCCTCCTTTCGGGTAGTTCCTGCGGGAAGTATCTCACTCGGCAGTCCAGGGTGCAGACATAGACGAGGTGCACGGCTACCGGTGGGCTAGGAAATCCAGGAATGGAGGGGCGGCACACCGGGTCCCCCGGCGGCCGCCGTGTGTGCTGCCCACAGGGTCCGGCCGCGCCGCAGGAGGCCTCCCGGTTGCTATGTTTTTGGGAGCTCTCCCAGCGCCACCCTCTGACCACTCGGTACCGGTGCCTGCCCCTTCTGGCATTCGTCCCTCTTCGGAGTGCCAAGGCCCACACCGGCAGGATCTTCCACCATCTCAGGCTACTACGCACCCTGTTTAGGCCTTCCGGTGCCTCCGCCCTGGATCCCGGCTTTAGGGAGAGGAGGGTATCGCTTCTCTTCTTACCGCAGTCTTCGTGGTACCCTCTCAGGTCTCCATTCGGGTCTCATCCGCATATCACGGTCAACGTCTCCGGGCCGCCCCAAACACGGTCAGGTCCCTTCACGCAGTCTGCGATGTTCCGCCTCCATCAGAGATTTCTTCAGCTCTCGCTGTTTTCGCCGTCCGTGTGCGGCGGCAGCGATTCCTGCACCGCAAGTGTCCGGCCGAGCAGCTCACAACCGTCCCGGAATTGATCTTCAGGGCACTTCCGGCGCCGCCATCCACAGAGCGGCTGGCCCAGCCTTCCACTGCGGGTCCCGGCGGCCGCTCTCACTCTCCTGCTGTAGGCCTCACCGTGGCAATCAGTGTTGGAATTCCGCCGCACCGAGCGGCTGGGTCCGAGGGCGCCAGGAGGTGTCTGCAGCCTTCCTGTGATCCGTGCTATCCCCCCGGGGGCTTCCAGGGTACTTTAAACCGGATTATGCCCCGATCAGCGCCGGAGCTCTAGCGGCGTCCGTCTGTTCACATGGCTTGCTAGCCACGCCCCCCTTTTTTTGAGGTACTTGACAATATTTTTGTTGTTGTGTCTAGTGCATCAATGAAATCATCAAACATTTCTATTCAGGCATTCCATCTGACCCCAATATTTTGCTTTTTGGTGCTATCAAAGGGAGGCGGTGATTTGAAGAAGATGGCGGCACCATATGTTGGGCTCTTTTCAGCAGCCTTATAAAAAGTTCACTATTCTGACTGCAGCTCACAGCCTTTCAGTTGCTCCGAGTTGACTCACCAACCTAATAAGCACAGCCCCTGTTCTTCTGCTTGTGTCGCCTTGCCCACAGTGGTGATCTGTTGACTCGCTTTACTCAGGTTGCGGTAGGTTCAACTATATGTTTAATTTTCAAATAGAAATATTGTCAGTTACCATTTCTCTGTAGTTGGCTACTACGGCTTGTACAGCTTCTTTTTTATACCTGTCTTGTTTCTGCCTTTAGTGTTCCGTATGATTTACAGCTTTGCATAGTGGCACAATACCTCTTTCACTGCCTTTCTGGTCAACGGTGATTAAACTTGTCAGCGAGGCTTTCGTTAGCTTTAAACACTTCACACTGGGTGGAGTGGCACTTTGACTCCACATATGCCAAACATCGATCTTCACTTTGACTGAGGCGCATGTGGCATGCACAAGCAATTTGCTGGACCACGGCAAACTCTTGGAGAGAGCACTGTCGATCTTTGGATTACATATCTCGACACCAGTTGTAGCATCCTCCCCAGCCTGGGTACTCATTAATGAATACTAGGCATGGGCGGAAAATCCGTTCCGCTCGCGGATTTTGCGGATTTTCGGGAAATCCGCAATCCGCGAGATTTGCGAATTTCCCGCAAAATCCGCAAATCCGCGAGCAGCGGATTTTGCTCGCACTGCTCGCACTGTTCGCGTGAGTTCGCGCCCCGCGAATAAGTGCAAAATTGCAGAAATACGATCTTAGCAAAACTGAAAGTAACTACTTACCAGGTTCAAAAGTTCAGGCTCATCATTAGTAGCCATTTCCTGTAGTGCTTCCTGAGGGGCCCCTCCAGAGTTCAGTTGCCAGTTGAAACTATTATGTGACCCTGCTCTGAACCTCAGAATAGTTACACATATGCCACAAAGGTCCTGAATTACAGCTAAGGGAGACAAGCAGGAGCCAGGCTGGAAGTTAAAATCCATTAATCAGCCCCTAATTCATTATTGTCAGTTGGGGCAGGGCAGGTGTTGTAACTAATTTTGCAACAATGAAAGCACTTAGCAAGTGCAAAAGATCACTAATCAGGGCGCACTAAGGAAGCAGGTGCCAGCTAAAAAAATATTCTGTGACACATTAATCAGCCCCAAATTAATTCAGGTCACTTGAGGCAGGGAAGGTGTGCTTTGCTTTGCCGAAAATAATGTACACTGGACAACCAGAGGGTGTGGTGATGAAACAGAGGGTGGCATGGGTGGGCCAGAGGGTGGCATGAGTAGTCAGAGAGTGGCAGTGGTGACAGAGAGTGGCAGTGATGAAGAAGAGTGTCCCAAACAGGCTGGACACGTAGAAACAACAAGTTCCCAAAACTTGCGACCCGACAGGTAAGTTCGCAAATTGCGAAATTGTAAAAACCCTCGCGAACTGGCAGAAACACGGGCGAACACAAAAAAAAAAAATCCGCAAATTCGCGGGAATTCGCGGATTTTGCGGATTGCGAATCCGCAAATCCGCAAAATTCGCGAATGCGAGATCCGCAAAATTCGCCCATGCTTAATGAATACACCACGCACGAAGCTTGGCATTACACATGTTTATTCCTCTGCCTGTAACTGTTAACTTAACATCAAAACATGAACTTTATTCATCACACCTAAACACTTACATCATAGTTCTACGAAGTCCACCAGGAACCAAAAGGGTCTCGTCATCGCCACCTTAGAAGACACTACAATAACCAGTAGTGATAGTTCCCTAGAGGCCATTAAGAGCTATCCCTTGTAATTATGAGTGGCTGGTTACCAGGTGGTCCAGATGTGAAGAGGCAGTGTTTCCAGTCTCTAACAGGCAATGCCCTTAAAATGTCACTCTTTGCCTGAGCACTCTGAAGGTTCTGTTAAATAGGAGGGGAAGACTTAGCATTCAAGTAGCAATCAAGTGACCTTAAGGCAATGGGAGCTCTAACCCTACCAATCAGTTTGCCTGGATCCAATAGAAGCCCTAGCAATAAGGAGTATTAGGCCCAACAGGTGACCAAGGAATCAGGTGACCTGTGTGTAATGGAAGCCCTAATCCCAGCAATTAAGTGATCTAACTAAAATGGAAGACCTAGCTCAGCAATCAGGTGAACTGGGTCCAAAGGGAGCCTTATCCCTACAGTATTTGAATCAAAATCATGAAAAAGCAACCTCTGCAATCACATTTCCATCATCTTGAAAAGCAATCCTTACAATCCCTTTGTAAAAGGCAGGATGTTCAATGTGCAAGTCCCTTTATTGACAGCAGTATTATTAGGTTTGATTTTTGGTAATCATGTAGCAGGGAAATTCCACTTTGAAGGCCTGACTGGGTTTCGTCTGGCACTAAGGCAAGGTTTGGTGTGTCTGCAGATAACCCTTGTCAGGACAAGTTTGGCAGCCAGATAGAAATGCCAGTACATGGAGGAGTCTGTAGTGTCATGCAGTGCTGCAATCTCCAGAGAGAGGCTAATAGCAGATTGTTTAGGTATCTTGTCCTGCATTAACCCTACAATTCATCCTGTCTGTTTGTGCAATGCAGGAGCTGTGAAAAAATATAATGCTAAATGAAAGGTTTGGTCTGCCATGTTAAGGTCAGATGCCTGACTCTGGCTCAGCTCAAGGTTCTCTTGGACTCCCGAGCCCAAAACAAACTGAGCCTTCATGTAGTTTCTGTCTGCCACCCGTGCTCCAATTTTATGTGCCAAACAATTAAGGCAAACAATTAACTTTTGCTGTAAAACAAGAGAGGGAAAGAGATAGCCGTCTAGTTGCTCTCTTGCACTGTATGAAACCAGAAAAACAGGGTGTAGGAAGGTGGATACCTGACTATGGTTACCCCAGTTCTTTTGGGGGGGGTAACCATGCTAGTGCAGGTACTTCCTTATATGGCCACTTAGGCAATATAGGCTTACCTGGTCAAGGATAGCCTTATCTCCTTTCATTTGGGGGGGTTGAGGGAGGGGGGGGGGTTGTGTAGGAAGGTGGATACCTGACTAGGGTTACCCCAGATTTTTTCGCCTAGTGTTTTGCTGGTTTTTGACTTAGTTGGCCTGGGATCCTGCTAATCAGGGCCCCAGGCTATCTGCTCTCTCTTTAAAATGGACTCCATGTACCCTAGGTACATCTCCAATTGGATACTGGGTCACCTTATGAGCCCCTAAACAGTGTACTATAGGTACCCAGGGCATAGGTGCATCCGAGGCCTACCAGGGGCTGCAGCATGTATTATGCCACCCCTGGCTGGCCACCCAAATTGACACAACTGGCTGATCATTCAGCTGGGGCAAGGTGGTGTAATCACCCCTTGCTTAGATATAGTATACCTATGTCTAAACCTATATCTGGACACATATGCACCTATAAGTCACTCCTATGGCAGGCCTTAGCACTCCTGGAGGCAGAGTGCTTGGTTTTATGTGAGATGTTGCTCTAGCATGAGCTGAGCCTGTCTGCAGCTTTCAGAACCATGTCCTTATAGCTGTTCTGGGATATTGCCATACCATATACTCTTAAGTGCATTATGAACCTCGCGGTTAAATGCTATCTATGGTTTGGCTTTATCAAAACATGTCGTGTAACGTATCATACGCTTCGGAATACTACCCCCTCGCCAGTCCTGGCAACGGGGGTAGCATTCCACCCTTCTAGAGGGAGAAGACATGTTACTTTCCTTAAACGCGGTTAAATCTAACCAGAGCCTCAGCATCACAAAATGGATGCTGCTGCAACAGACACAAGTCTGGCCTCCTGCTGCTGACCGCAACTCCGGCAGGGGAGGCCTGGACAAAAGGTTTCCTGTCACAGGAAGGTGCTAGCACCACCCAGACAGGAGATAGTGGATTGGGGCAGGGAGGGCTAAATGAAACTAGACACTGCCTGGGGCACACAAGGTGTCCCACGCAAAGTCCAGTTCAAACCGGTGCTGGGGCACTCCAGCCCCAGCTCTGGTGTGAAACTGGACAAAGGGAAAGGGGTGTAACCACCCCCTTCCTGGGTCCCACCCATAGGAGGTACCTAGAAGGAGATCCAGCCCCTCGATTTGGAATAAAGGTAGGAGCTGCGCCCATAGACATTAGATCATCCTGACTGAAACTTTGATATGAAACTCTGGACCCTTCGACATCCTACTCGACGTAGAAGACTGAAGAATCTCCCTTGTGGTCAAGGGGTGACCACCCTGCACAAACAGGCACCATCAGCGCTCAAAAGGTTTTCTTTGCCGTTGCTCCCACCGGAGCTCGAATGACTGAGACTGACAAGACCATGACTCCCAGACTTCCAACAGCCCGATCCACAGTCCCAGCAATGCTGAGACCCGTGGAGGCGACGTGAGATGTGGGACCGGCCATCTTGGAAAGCCAGTAAAGTGCTTCCAGTGCAGCTCCCGTGGCACCCTCAAAGCTGTGCATTGGGGATTGAGAAGCCCCAGCCCGAGCAGTTTTTGCACCAAACATCCCCTCTCCACACTCATCGAGTGCTGCGTGGGGCCCTTTTGCATTTTTCCTGCCTGACGCGTTGTCCGGTCACTTGCCCGTTGGCTAGTGGCCTCTGTCACGACGATCCTTCAAATTTACACTGCTGGTCTGGTTGCTCCAGACTGGCCCTTGCTCCCCTGAAAAGGAGCAGCCGATCAGACCATGCTGGTCCGATCCAGAAGCCATCTCCGAATCCTGCATGGGTTGCATTTGCCAAGGCCTGTTGACTCCGATTCGAGAACCGACACCGCCGACAGCGAGAGCCTTCGTGGGACAGTCCGTGTCCACCTCCTGGTTGTCATCAATTCTTCCAGGTCCATGTGGCAGCGGAGACAAACTTCACGACATCACCTGATCGCAACCCGACATCGCCTGGTTCCTTCCTGGTTCCATCCTGGTCACTGGCTAGTGACCCAGACTCTGTCCCCTCTGCTTTCAGGTACTCTACATCTTCGATCCACCCTTGGATCCAACCGGACTCTTCTCTCCTGGTCGCCTGCAGCATCTTTTCCTCCAGGCTCTATAGAAGTCCACGACAAAACTCGACGCACTTTGACACCTATGCACCCGCTTCCTGTGGGTGAGGTAACAAGAGTACTCAGGTGCTTCTGTAGTGTTTTACACCTCTAGTGTCCTAGTTTTAAGTGGTTAAGTTCTAGTCCAGTCGGAAGTCTCCTAAATTAGTAACTTTCTAACTTTTACGCACCATTGACTTCTATTGGTGCACACGGTTGCCTATAGACACTGCACCCGTATCCTGTGGGCCTCCCCCGACCTAACCTTCGTTAGTCCAGTGTAGCTCCAGCGATTCTCAAGGCCCTTGGCCTTACCATTGTTCGTGACGTGGTTCTTATACTACTATTTTAGTATATGGTTTGACGGGCCACCCCGCCTATCCATAACTGTGCAACTTTTGTATGTTATATGAAGTTCTTTGTTTAACGCTTGTGCTTCTGTCCTCATAAAGAGTACAGGGGATTATTCTAGTAATAAATACATATATTTTATAATATATAACTTGTGTGGTGTCCTTTCATTTGATGTTAAAAGGATTGCATATGGTAAAACAGCTGGCTTCACATGCCCTCTTGAGTTTAGCCTAAGACTGCTTTTGTTCATGCTACCCTTAGGATAGCTGGTCTATAAGGTTGACTTACAACCAATCACCATAAGGGTCATTTGGACTGGTGCAAGGGGCTCACTAGAATAGTGATCATCATATACCAGGCCAACTTCTCACATTGGTGTGGAGCGGTTGAGATTTGAGCTTGCTGGCTGTTTTACCGATTGTAATCTTTGATAATATAATTTTAAAGATCACATCAAGTACCCTAGGTACATATAAACAAAGCTTTGAATACTTACGTTCTACTGACCTAGTGGTTGTAGACCAAAGGGCTTAGCACACCCTGACTACAACTCCTAGAGAGGTTCAAGTAGGTAAACACTTAGTGTAGGTAGGTGCACACACCCACACCTCACTAGTCATGCCTGGCACAGGTGAACCATCCAGTTCTCTACCTGTGGAAAGTGACCTTAACAAGGCACCCTCCAGCTATGAAAAACTCGGCTTCAGAGACTTGAGTGCCTTGTGCACCTCAAGGGGACTGAAAAGGGGTCATAACCCCACCATCCCAATCCTGATACATATCCTGGAGACAGCTGATATTGAGAAGGATTCTGAAGTCCTCTCAGGTAATGCAGTAATGCATAGATGATGAAACCATCACTCCAGAGGTTGAGGAGGTAGATGGGGACGAGTCAGATGATCAGGGGGATAGTCGGGTTCAGGTCAGAAGGCTTAGCCAGGCTAACCTAAGCTTACATGGGAATGGAGAAGGGTTTCACCCCTCCAGACCTAACAGTAGGATTCTCCCTGGCAATAAAAGGCACAGATCTCATTCCAGGAGTCTATCATTTCTAATGCCTCAAGGGGTTCTCAAAGGGGAATGACTTCCCCTCAGAGAAAAGAGCATGAGGCTAGGATGAGAGCTGTCCAACTTCAGATAGAGAAAGAGGAAACAGCCCTGGCCCAAGCTAAACTTGCTTTAGCAAGGGAACAAAGATTAAGTGGATTAGATTCCACTGGTGGCAGCAGTATCCCTAATGATAAAGACAGGTCCTATGATCATAGAAACCTGAGTAAGATTGTGCCCCCCTACAGAGATGGGGATGACATCCACAAATGGATGACTGCTCTGGAAAGAGCCTGCATGGCACAGCAGGTTCCCCAAGATCAGTGGGCAGCAATCTTGTGGCTCTCCTTCTCAGAGAAAGGAAGAGACAGGCTCCTCATTGTTAGACCTGAGGATGATAAGAGCTACACTGTCCTGAAGAGTGCTCTTATTGAGGGGTTTGGCCTAACCACTGAGCAATACAGGTTGTTGTTCAGAGATACCCAAAAAGCTCAGACTCAGGACTGGACTGATTTTGTAGATTGTGCTACTAAGGCTCTGGAAGGTTGGGTACTGGGCAGAAAAGTACATGACTATACAGGATTGTATAATTTGATTATGAGGGAGCAGATCCTTAGTAATTGTCAAAACCAGCTTTTACACCAGCACCTGGTGGACTCAGATCTGACCTCTCCACAAGAATTGGGTAAGAAGGCAGAAAAATGGGTCAGAACCAGGATTAGGCCTAAGAATCGGGGTGGTGACCAAAAGAAAGATAATTCCAAGACTCAAGAGAAAGGTGGGGATAAATCTAAAGACAAGACTACCCCAGGGCCCCAAAATTCCCAAGATGGGGGTGGGTCCCAAAACACTTCCTCTACAGTTAAGAAACCTTATTGCCATGCCTGTAAAAAGCCAGGCCATTGGAAGACTGACAGCAGTTGCCCCAAGGCCAGCAATAAGGAAAATATTCCTCCAAGTAATACTCCAACACCTCCTGTTACTACTAGTAGTAATCCCCCAGGTGGTGGGAGTGCCCCCAAGAATTTGGCTGGGTTTACTCGGGGAACTCAGGTGGACTCTGGCCTAACCAGGTCCCCTACCACAGATACTCTTGTCTGTGAAAATGGCATCGGGTTTGCCAACTTCACTGCTTGTCCCAACACTTCGGGCAAGTACAAACAGGAGCCCCACATCAATGGCCAGAAAGTTGAAGCCTACAGAGATACAGGGGCTAGCATCACTATGGTGACTGACAGTCTAGTTCCCTCAGGACAACTTTTAGCTGGGTTCACCTATCAGGTGATCAACATTGACGGAGTGCAGAAAGATCATCCCATGGCAGTAGTAAATCTCAGCTGGGGAGGTGTCACTGGGTCCAAGAGAGTGGCAGTGTCTACAAATTTGCCTGTAGATTGTCTACTAGGGAATGATCTAGAGATCTCAGCCTGGGCTGGGGTAGAACAAGAAACCCATTTTAAAATGTTAGGCCTTCCAGAAAAGGTTAGTGGGGCTGTGATGGCCACAGCCCCAGCCCAAGCAGAATTCCATCCTAAAGAGGTTGGAAGGGCTGTGATGGTCACAGCCCAAGCTCAGGCAGACTTCCCTGAAAAGGTTGGCAGGGCTGTGATGGTCACAGCCCACACCCAAACTGAGTTCCCTCCTGAAAAGGTTGGTAAGGCTGTGATGGTCACAGCGCAAACTCAAACAGATTTTAGTGTTGTGAAGCCTGAAACTATGGATCACTCCACTCAAACAGAGAGCATTGTAAATGTACATGTATTTATATAGCGCAAATTACCCACATCGCAGGCATCTAAGCGCTTGCTTAGGGAACCCGTCCTGGTATTCCCCTGTGAGATAACCCAGGCAGGGTATCCACAAGGTGAAAGCCAGGCATCCCGCCGCGAGGGGCCGTTGTGGAGATTAAGCAAGCTATTGCCCAGAGTCGCAGAGTGTGAACCCGTGAGTTGAGTAGGCACCGGAGCGGGAATTATCGAGTCCGTGGAATTATGGAGCCCAAGCCCCGTCGAGGCGGGGAATTGAACCCTGGTCCAGGGCCAATCTCAGCTTCCGGGTCTGCCGCCTCCAACCCCTGAGCCACACTTCTCCACTGCATTGGGGAGGAAGAAAAGTCTCCCTCCCACCAGACATTAGGTGAGAGTCAGCCTCCTCAGGGAACTGACCCTACCCCTTGTGAAGGAACTTCCCCAGAGGTAGTCAGGCCTAGCCTGGCAGAGCTTCTGATGTCAGTGGACCCTTCCAAGGTGGGACCCAGTCTGGAGCAGGTAACCTGCCCCTCTCTACCCTGCCTCAGTCAGCCCAGGGCTGTAGAGGTCAGGGAGGCCAGTGGTGGACCCCAAAGGGCCCCCTGTCCACAAAAACCACCCCATCAGCAGATTAGGGGCACCAAAGCTAGCAGCCCTAGCAAGGTGAAAAAGTCAAAAACTCCTGAGGGATCTCCCTTACACTTAGTTAGGAGCCTCCCTCAGATGGATTCTGTTGGGCACAGCCAAACCTGGGACCCAAAGGCCCCAAACCTGACCTGTCCCTCCAGTAAGCCAACAAAAGGGACCCAGCCTCCAGCTGTAGGCAGCCAGAGGTTGACCCTGAGAGCCCAGTGCAACTCAGTCATGGAAAGAAAGGCATCCATGGTGGATAGTGACTGGAGGAAGCTGAGCCCTACATTAGTGGAGCCTCACTTCAGTACTCCATCTCAACACCAGCCTTTTACTTTGCCAAAACACACCACAGGTACAGATTCTCTATGGTGGAGACCCTCTGATACCCCTAGGGTGAGGGATTGCTTAGTGGACTATGAGACAGGGGGCAACCATGCTAGTGCAGGTACTTCCTTATATGGCCACTTAGGCAATAAAGGCTTACCTGGTCAAGGATAGCCTTATCTCCTTTCGTTTGGGGGGTTGTGTAGGAAGGTGGATGCCTGACTATGGTTACCCCAGATTTTTTTTGCCTAGTGTTTTGCTGGTTTTCAACTTAGTTGGCCTGGGATCCTGCTAATCAGGGCCCCGGGCTATCTGCTCTCTCTTTAAAATGGACTATATGTACCCTAGGTACATCTCCAATTGGATACTGGGTTACCTTATTAGCCCCTGTACAGTGTACTATAGGTACCCAGGGCATATGTGCATCCAAGGCCTACCAGGGGCTGCAGCATGTATTTTGCCACCCCTGGCTGGCCACCCAAATTGACACAACTGGCTGATCACTCAGCTGGGGCAATCACCCCTTGCTTAGATATAGTATACCTATGTCTAAACCTATTTATTATTATTTATTATTTATAATTTTATTATTATAATTATTATATATCTGGACACATATGCACCTATAAGTCACTCCTATGGCAGGCCTTAACAATCCTGGAGGCAGAGTGCTTGGTTTTATGTGAGTTGGTGCTCTAGCATGAGCTGAGCCTGTCTGCAGCTTTCGGAACCATGTCCTTATATCTGTTCTGGGATATTGCCATACCATATACTCTTAAGTGCATTCTGAACCTCGCGGTTAAATACTATCCATGGTTTAGCTTTATCAAAACATGTTGTGTAAGGTGTCATACGCTTTGGAATACTACCCCCTCGCCAGTCCTGGCGACGCGGGTAGCACTCCACCCTTCTAGAGGGAGAAGACATGTTACTTTCCTTAAACGCGGTTAAATCTAACCAGAGCCTCAGCATCACAAAATGGATGCTGCTGCCACAGACACAAGTCTGCCCTCCTGCTTCTGACTGAAACTATGGCAGGGGAGGCCTGGACAAAAGGTTTCCTGTCACAGGGAGGTGCTAGCACCACCCAGACAGGAGATAGTGGATTGGGGCAGGGAGGGCTGAATGAAACTAGACACTGCCTGGGGCACACAAGGTGTCCCATGCAAAGTCCAGTTCATACCGGTGCTGGGGCACTCCAGCCCCAGCTCTGGCATGAAACTGGACAAAGGGAAAGGGGTGTAACCACCTCCTTCCTGGGTCCCACCCATAGGAGGGACCTAGCAGGAGATCCAGTCCCTTGATTTGGAATTAAGGTAGGAGCTGTGCCCATAGACATTAGATCATCCTGACTGAAACTTTGATACAAAACTCTGGACCCTTCGACATCCTACTCAACGTAGAAGACTGAAGAATCTCCCTTGTGGTCAAGGGGTGACCACCCTGCACAAGCAGGCACCATCAGCGCTGAAAGGTTTTCTTTGCCGTTGCTCCCGCCGAAGCTCGAACGATAGAGACCAACAAGACCTGGAATCCCAGACTTCCAACAGCCCGATCCATAGTCCCAGCAAAGCTGAGACCCGTGGAGGCAACGTGAGACGTGGGACCGGCCATCTTGGAATGCCAGCAAAGTGCTTCCTGTGCAGCTCTCGAGGCACCCTCGAAGCTGTGCATTGGGGATAAAGAAGCCCCAGCCCCGAGCAGCTTTTGCACCAAAGATCCCCTCTGCACACTCATCGAGTGCTGCATGGTGCCCTATTGCATTTTTCCTGCTTGACGCGTTGTCCGGTCACTTGCCCATTGGCTAGTGGCCTCTTTGACGACGATCCTTCGAATTTACACTGCTGGTCTGGTTGCTCCAGACTTGCCCTTGCTCGCCCTAAAAAGGAGCACCCGATCAGACCATGCTGGTCCGATCCAGAAGCCATCTCTGAATCCTGCGTGGGTTACATTTGCCAAGGCCTATTGACTCCGATTCGAGAACCGACACCGACGACTGCGAGAGCCTTCGTGGGACAGTCCGTGTCCACCTCCTGGTTATCGTCGATCCTTCCTGGTCCACGTGGCAGCGGAGACAAACTTCACGACATCACCTGATCGCAACCTGACATCGCCTGGTTCCTTCCTGGTTCCATCCTGGTCACTGGCTAGTGACCCAGACTCTGTCCCCTCTGCTTTCAGGTACTCTACATCTTCGATCCACCCTTGGATCCAACCAGACTCTTCTCTCCTGGTTGCCTGCAGCATCTTTTCCTCCAGGCTCCATGGAACTCCACGACGAAACCCGACGCACTTTGACACCTATGCACCCACTTCCTGTGGGTGAGGTAACGAGAGTACTCCGGTGCTCCTGTAGTGGTTTACACCTCTAGTGTCCTAGTTTTAAGTGGTTAAGTTCTAGTCCAGTCGGAAGTCTCCTAAATCAGTAACTTTCTAAATTTCACGCACCATTGACTTCTATTGGTGCACACGGTTGCCTATAGACACTGCACCTGTATCCTGTGGGCCTCCCCCGACCTAACCTTCGTTAGTCCAGTGTAGCCCCAGTGATTCTCAAGGCCCTAGGCCTTACCATTGTTCGTGACGTGGTTCTTATACCACTATTTTAGTATATGGTTTGACGGGCCAACCCGCCTATCCATAACTGTGCAACTTTTGTACGTTATATGAAGTTCTTTGTTTAACGCGTGTGCTTCTGTCCTCATAAGGAGTACAGGGGATTATTCTAGTAATAAATACATATATTTTATAATATATAACTTGACTATTGTCCTTTCATTTGATGTTAAAAGGATTGCATATGGTAAAACAGCTGGCTTCACATGCCCTCTTGAGTTTAGCCTAAGACTGCTTTTGTCCATGCTACCCCTAGGATAGCTGGTCTATAAGGTTGACTTACAACCAATCACCATAAGGGTCGTTTGGACTGGTGCAAGGTGCTCACTAGAATAGTGATCATCATATACCAGGCCAACTTCTCACACAGGGCTTAAACCCAGCTTACCCCACTTAACAAAATTGGGTGATCGTAGACATTTTTTTATTCCACTTTGTCTCCTTTTTCTTTATTGTCACACAGAAGAGCACCTTGAAATACATGAGTTCAGAATAAGCGCTGCAAAACGATATCTTGTGTCTGATTAGTAAACTATAATTTGTTCCAAATATATCAACTCAGGTCACCCTGCCCGCGAACAACAGAAATGTCTTGCCTCTTGGTTAACTAATAGAATTGTTGTCAGGGTGGGGGAGGTACGAATGTTTCTAGGTTCATGTTTGAAAACTAATATTCTAATAAATTCTTCTCAATGCAGTGATATTTTCTGATGTACTAAAGTAAAACACCTCTGCAAGTTAATGAAATACACTTTTCTGAATTCTGAAGAGATTTTGTCTAATTTGTACTTATTCCACAAGCTCATTAAAAATTAACGTGCTCCTAAAGATAAATGGTGCACACATCGCCTTTGCTTCTTTTCCTTGATCCAGTTCATGTGTAAATAAATGTTTGCCCATTTAAACCACTTTCTAAATCTTAGTGCTCTGCCAAATAAAGAGCAGTGATGCTGTTCACCAGGGTGTCATGTCCCTCTACTTCGGCCTTGGACCCCAAGAACTTCACACAGACACAGGTAGGTGGACTGGCTCCTTATTTATTGTTTCTATGCCTGACTCTTAGATGGCTTATGGTGCTTCCAGCCTCACTATTGGCTGGTGCGCCTGTGATGGTCGCCGAGGCCTAGCGAGATTTCGTTCTTTACTTGAAATCTCTGCGAGAGGGTCAGGGCTCTTTTACTTGGTCATCGGGCAGCTGTGATCACAACCATGTGAACCGCTTGATGGTGGACCGTCGCGAGGTGGTATTTCCTTACCTTTTTCACGTAGTGCGTCTGGGTTGGGCTTCTGATGTCGCTTCTTCCCTCCTGCGGACTAGGGTGGGCTCCTGGCTCCATAGTTGTTAGTGCGACCAAGGTGGGCTCCAGACATTGCTTCTTCCTTCCTGCAGACCAGGGTGGGCTCCTGGCTCCATAGTTCTTCGCACAACAGGGCTGAGCTGCCATTGTCACTTCTCCTTGCAGACGGACCAGGGTGGGCTCCTGGCTCCATTTCTTTCCTTTATCGTGGGGACACGGGCACGCATGTCTGGTGGTGTTTTACAGATCCCACCCTCGTCGTCGGTTGTAGGGTCCCTCTGCTTCACCCTGGGACCCCAAGGACTATGCAGGGAAGCAGGTAGGTGGGTTTGCCCTTTATTTGCTGTTATTGTTCTCACAGTGCACGCAGGCACCTCTGTCCCTTCTCCCCACTCGTCTCGCAATGCCTTGTCCCCCTTCCCTCACCGGAAGTGGTGTCCGGTGGCTACTCCTCCCTTCATCCTGTGCAGAGTCCTAGTGCCTCTCTGCACTCTGACTTCTCCCCATTTTGTGGAAAAGAAAAAAGAGAGAGATGACTGGTGATAGAGAAGGAAATAACATAAACAAATTACGTAATGAAACAATGGGACAGGAAACAGAGACAGGATCCAGGAAAAGAAAACTAGAAAAATACTGTCACTACTGACACGCACTCATCGTCCTGACAACAACTGTTGTCCTTGTCTGCTTTGGCTATGATGGTGGCAGCTTGCTGTCCCATCGCTAGCGTTCCTCAATGATCCCTTTTGGCTTTCTGCTCACTCTCTTAGGGCAAGATGTTTCTGTTCCGTCATTAGGTGTCTCTCTTGTAGCTCCATCTCTGTCCAGTCCTTCACTGCTGTTTGTTATCCTTTCTATGCCGTCCTTGTCTCCCTCTTTTACTGTTATTCTGTTGATCCTTGGTGCTGCCTCTCCTTCCACATCATCTGATGCCCTGAATCCCCTGAAGTGTGAGCTATTTCTGGTGATCCGGTCGGGACCTTGACTGCCGTTGACGCACCAGCACTGAATCCCCTTGCTTCAGGTCAGATGCTGTGGCATGACGCTGTGCATCTGTTTCATTTTCCTCTTTGCCTCTTGATCTCTTTCAGGAATGCTGTTGTGTTGTGGGGGTGCTTTTGCCTCCAGCTGGGGAAATCTTGTTCTGCTTGTTCTCCCCAATACCAGTTCTGCTGGGCATCTCCCCGTGGAACTGTGTGGGGTATTTCGATAGTCTTGCAGTATTGGCACAGTGCTTGATCCACTGAGATCTGCGCCAGTTTGGCACATTGGATGGAATTCTTGATGTTTCCCATGGATCTTTTTACCATGCCGTTTGCTTGTGGCCACAGTTTCGTTATTTTGGCTGTTGCTGATGTTAATGACACTTGCCATACTATAGGAAACTGTGAAGATTCATCAATGACGCAATCAAGCAAGTAGCCTCCAGTTTCCAGCAGCCCATAGAAGTCATATGGCAGTGTCGGCCACACCGCCCTGGGGAGATTGGACATGTGTAGTTGTTCTGGGTTTGCTGGCCTTCCTGTTATCTTGCATGGGTGACAGTTCATTATTGAGTCTTCCACCAGGTAATCAAGACCCGGGAACCATACTTTTTCCCTCAGTATCTTTTTGGTTTCTACTATGCCCCGTGGCACTTATGGGCCAAACTTATTGTCTGCCGTCTCAGAGTTTTTGGTATTACTATCCTTGTTCCTCGAAGTAGAACCCCTCTTTCTGTTTCCGACAGCTCCTCCTGTATTTGTGTGAATGCTAGCATTTCCTCTCTTCTTACTCCTTCACTCATTGGACTGCTATTTACGTGTCTCCACCTCTTTTGCCGTGTTGTTGTTTTGACTGCTTGTAGTGTGGATCACAACTTGTCTTTTCTACAGTTCCTCAACTGTTCTAGGAGCGTATTTTTTTTGTTGCAACACGAAGTTGAGGTACTCCTCCAACAAGCACAGAATCTCTGGTGCCCGTGGTAAGGGATGCCTTGTCATGTAACCAGCATGGTTGTGTTCCTTTCCTGGTTTGTGCACTATTTTGAAATCATAGTCTATGAGGCCTTTCACTTGCCTTTCGCCATGCGGGCAAATTTTGCATTGGGGTTTCTATATATTGTCACCAGTGCTGGTGGTCTGTCACAATAGTAAATAGCTTTCTATATATGACAATGTGGTAGTGCTTGCATGCCTACACCACTGCTAGACTTTCCTTCCTGGTTGCAAGTATGCCCTTTCTATGTCTAATCAGCTCTTGCTTGCATATGCAACAATCTGTCTGGGAGAGTCTCTTCCTGTTGTCTGAGCATTGCTCCTTGCCCCACCGGGCTAGCGTCAACAGTGAGCCCGGTGCATAGCGAAGGGTTGAAGTAGGCGAGGTTGTCCACTGCTGTGACTGCATGCCGGATGGCTTTAAATGCCCTTTCACATTCTGTGGTCCAGGGAAATTGCTGGCCCTGTTTTGTTAGTTCACGAAGTGGAGTGCTCACTTTTGCAAAATCCTTGTTGTAACAAGCGTAGTAGCTAGCCAGCCCAAGGAATTACCTCACTTCTGCTACATCTGCTGGAGACATTGCTTTCTGCAGTGTTTCCACTTTTCTGGGATCGGGTTTCATTCCTTTTCTTGAGAAGATGTGCCTAAAGAAAACTAGTACTCCCTTCCCCAACTCACATTTGTTCTTGTTCAGGGTCAGGCCGAAGAGTTCCAGCTGGTTGCAGACTTCTCGTAGGGCCTTGTCGTGCCCATCATTTGAGCGGCTAAATACCAGGATATCATTGCTGTAGTTTAAGCTGTTCTTTACGGGCCTTATCACCTGCCTCATGGTCTCCTGTAAGATTTCCCCTGCAGATGATATTACATGTCTGAGTGTCTTGTAGCGAAAGAGACCCATGTCAGTGGTGAACGTTGTGATGTAGCATGATTGCAGATCAAGCTCCAGTTGATGGTACCCTTTGCATAATTCTAGCTTTGAACATATACATGCTCCATTGAGACAGATGATCGTGTAGTTCAGATGAGGGCCGGATGTCGTTCTCTTCCAAATGGCGTTTTTGGATGCGCATTTTAAAGTACATGCACATTTTTCGAGGTGTTCTTCTTGGGTACCGCCACTATCAGAGATACCCATGGAATTGGTCCATCTGCCAGCTCTATGATGACATGCGCCAGTAGGCTCTTTAGTTCTTCCACTTGTGGATGTAGGTGTGGGGACACTTTTTAGTGGTGCTAAGCCACTCAATTGACTGCTTTGTTGATGTGCAGTGTTATTTGCTTGACTCTCAGCTTCACTTGTCCTTGTAGTATTGCAGCAAGGTGTTCTCTCTGAATGTTTGGCATGGGTGATGCTCTGACGTGATATGTCATTGCTAGAAGGCCCATCACCTGAGCAGTGACATTGCTTAGTAAATACGGTGCTGGGATGTCTCTGCGTAGGACATGCACGTTTTCTTTTACCAACCTTTTTTTGTATGTTAGTGTCTCTACAAACTTCTCCATGTTTATCAGTGGTTTCCTTAAGCTACATGTGAAAACATTGACTGTGAATAGCAACAGCGAAGGCTTATGTCTCATCTTCTCCTATTCTGACATGCACATGATGTTGCATGTGGCACTAGTGTGGAGCACAAAGCTTGTTATGTGGTTTCCTACCTTAATGTCGACTGTTGCTGTTTTCTTTATCTACTGTTTGTCCATAAGTTGGATGTGTTCAGGCATACTACTCTGTTGGGACGTCTGAGATGAGGTATAGTCATTCTTTGACCTTGTGTGCATTTGATTCATCTGAGTCAGCTGATGTGCTGCTGTTCTGTGAGTCCATGTGCTGTGCGTACCTGCTTGCCGTTGTTCGTTATTTTGAATGTCACCCTTACTATGTTTTGAATTGTCTACTCATGCAGACACTAACAAAATGATTTTCCCGGTTTTATTTCTGGCACTTGTGACCCATGACAGGGCAGACACCAGAATGTGAGAATTCGAGTCCACAGCAATAGCAGTTCCTTTCTTGTTTCTACTTCCGGGGTGGCTGTGTTTTGTCATGTCTTCTGACATTCCCAGCTATGCGATTAGCGTGCTCCATCGTACGTGCTCTCCCGTTTTCCAATCGTCTGGTATGTGCTGTTGCCCTTGCTTCTGTGCGAGCCATCGTCAGTGTTTTTTCCAGTGTACATGGTTCTTTGAGTATTCTGGTGCGAAAGTCAACTGATTGACAGCCTTCGATAATGTGCATTGGTATCACTTCCTCATTATCGAATTTATCAAATTGGCAGTATGTGACCAGTTTACTCAATCTGGTTACGAAGTCATCACAGGACTCGTCTGCCAGTTGGCATGTTGTGTTGAACGTATATCTTTCGAAGTTTACATTCCTCTGGGGGTCAAATTTGTCAGTGAGAAACTTTATTAGGCCTTTATATGTTGTTATTTCTTCTGGCAAGAATGTTACGAGCAGGTCCTCTACCTCATTGCCCACGATGATTTAGATACAGATCCATGTTTTGTTCGTCTGTATTGTCTCTGCACATGGGGGGCAAATGTAGAATTCAAAGCGTCTGACCCATCTCTCCCAGTGAACGCCTTTCATCTGGTATTCATTGAGGTCGAAAGGCAGTGGTCCTTGAAAACTGCACTTGCGGCAGTGCTTTTATTTTGCTCCTCCTTTATTGTGGTGGTGGCACCGGGCTGATCTTCCATATTGACTTGCCTTTATTTATATGTATTTCTTTCTTTGTTCTGTGTGTTGTAATTCCTCTTTCTTTTTTTTTTGATTTTACACTTTTTTTGGTGCCTTACACTGCACTGCTTGACTTCGAAATGGCCGCCAGGGTTTTCTTATAGCTTATTGGCCACCGAGGTCTTGCAAGATCAAGATTTGTTTTTTCTATGCCAGCCTCTAAGATTGCTGCCTGGTGCTTCCAGCCTCACTATTGGCTGGCTCGTCTGACTTTGTGATGGCCGCCGAGGTCTCATGAGATTTCGTTCTTTACTTGAAATCTCTGCAGTAGGCTCGGGCTCTGTTAATTGGTCGGCGAGCAGCTGCAGTCACACCAATGTGCACTGCTTGCGGGTGGGTGGTCATTGAATGGTATTTCCTTCCCGTCTTCACGTAGTGCGACCGGGGTGGGCTTTCAACCACGCTTCTTCCCTCCTGCGGAATAGAGTGGGCTCCTTGCTCCGTAGTTCTTTGTGCGACCAATGCTTGTGTCAGGGGAGCTAAATATTTTTCGCAACTGAATTTAGCTAGTGCCTATCACGTCCTTTGACTGTTTTTCTTCCTCCTTTAGTAACTTTCCAGTACAGATGTATGCCACCTGCTGCGTCTGTGTTTCAGAGAGTAATTCAGAATTTGTTGTGCTTGGTGGAAGGTGTGCTAGGGTGTCATGCCAAGGATGTTCAGTCACAATATCATTTTGTGTAGAGTTTTGGATAATTTTGAGAAGCATGGTGTGGTACTAAGGACTGAGAAATGTAAGTTCTTGTGTGAGGAGGTAAATGTAAATGTACATGTATTTATATAGCGCAAATCACTGACCGAGGTCGGTATCTAAGCGCTTGCTTAGGGAACCCGTCCTGGTATTCCCCTGTGAGATAACCCCGGCAGGGTATCACAAGGTGAAAGCCAGGCATCCCGCCGCGAGGGGCTGTTGTGGAGATTAAGCAAGCTATTGCCCAGAGTCGCAGAGTGTGAACCCGTGAGTCGAGAAGGCACCGGAGCGAGAATTATCGAGTCCATGGAATTTTTTAGCCCAAGACCCGCCGAGGCGGGGAATTGAACCCTGGTCCAGGGCCGATCTCAGCTTCCGGGTCTGCCGCCTCTAACCCCTGAGCCACACTTCTCCACTAGAAGGTAGAATATCTGGGTCGCCTTATTTCTAAAGAGGGAATTAGACCTACACAGGAGCTGATTGAAGTCATTGTCGGGCTGCCACACCCTGTGACAAGATGCAAGTCAAGTCTCTATTGGGACTTTTGGAGTACTACTCTTTTATTCCTGATTTTGCCATCGTTATGCGTCTTATCAGCAATCTGCTAAGGAAGGGTGTGAGCTTTGAATGGTCCACTGAGCGTGCCTCTGCTTTTCAACAGGTCAAGTTGTTTTCAAGTGAAAGTAAAGCACGTAATCCTTATGATCCTGACTTGTCCTGTTGTATTACAGGGGACGCAAGCCAGGTTGGTTTGGGTGCAGTCTTGACACAGGGTTCAGGAGATGAAGAGAGCACTGTGGTCTTTTACCTCTAGAGGTCTTAGGGATGCAGAACTACAATACTACATCATTGAAAAAGAGTGTTTGGCTTTCCTGTGGGCACTGGAGACATTTAGCCCTTATGTTTGCGGTAGATGGTTCTCTTTACACACAGATCACGAGCCGTTAATCAACATTCTTGGTATGGGATCTAACAAATGTTTTACCCCTAGAATCGTGAGGATGGTTTCTAGATTAATGCAATATCAGTTTGATTTGACGAGCATTTCCAGTGGAGGGAATGGTAGGGTGGATTCTCTGTACTGTTTTCTCCTGAGAAGTGATGAGTATGAAAGTCAAAATGTTAATGAATTGTGTGAAGAGGACACTGAAGACTGTTTTGTGACTGTGTTAGAGATACCCGAGTTTAGTGTTGGCTTGTCGGAGGACTGGGTGAATGCTTCGAGGGATGATGTGTTGTTGCAACAGGTTTGTGATTTGGTCAGAAGTGGTTGGCCCAGAGAGAAGGTTTTGTCTCCCCTTCTACAGCGAATTTCAAGGTTGAGGCAGAGATATCTCTAGAAGATGGACTATTTTGCTTTCAGATAAGCTTATCTCTCCCCATACCATCAGGAGGATTATCATCACTAAGGCTCGTGAATATCATTTGGGGGCGACCCTCACTAAACCTCGCATCCGTGAATTATTCTGGTGGCCAGTGATGAATGCTGAGATCAAAGAGGTGGTTGAAAATTGTGTGGTGTGTGGGGTTTGCACACAAAAGTTTGAATGTGTCAACACCACTCCTACTCCCCATTGAGTGTCTTTCTAGTCCATATGTCAAATTGGGTCTTGATGGCAAGGGACGCATTGAATCCTTACCTGGGGGATCTCGCAATATATTGGTGTTTGTGGATTATGCGTCCAACTAGCCAGAAATCAAGATGGTCAAGGATCCAAGCGCATCAAATGTAGTCTTGTTTCTCAAAGAGGTGTGCATGAGATAGGGGTTCCCAGAAGTGCTCATGTCTGATAATGGAACACAATTTGTGAGTAGAGAGTTGCAATATTTTCTTGATGCCTGTGGTATAAAGCATGTGAAGAGTTCCCTATACCACCCACAAACCAATGGCCTTATGGAACGGATGAACAGGATTGTGGCTGAGTGTGTTAGGTGGGCGAAGTCAGGGAATCATGGGGCCATATGTATCAAGCCTTTTGCGATTCGTTAAGGCCGAAATTCGCAGAATTTCGGCCTTAGCGATTCGCAAACGGCCTTTCTACCGATTTTCTAATGTATGTAAAAATAGCAAAATAAGGAATCGCAAAAAATTGCGATTCCTTATTTTGCTTAAGCACTTAAATGCTATGTATGAAGCTTTTCCAAATTGCGATTTCAGATTTAGAAATCGCAAATTACCACCGACTTGTAGTTGGTGGTAATTTGCGATTTCTTGTAAATATGCACAATTGTGCATTTGTGAGGGTGGCATATGACGCACATACATGCCCATTGGGCATGTATGTGCGCCATATACACACACATGTAATTTACAGGGGTGCAGCAGGGTGTCCTTGAGACACCCCTGCAACCTTGAAATAATTCTCAAATTGCGATTAGCAAATTGCGAATTCGCAATTTGAGAATTATTTCGCAATCATTCCTATGGGCCTCCTGGCCCATAGGAATGCATTGGAAATTATACATAACACCTTATTTAAAATATTTCTGTTTATATTCATTGCCTGTTTGTGTGGGGTTGTTTTTATAATTGGGTGGGATGGGTGGGAAAGAACGATCAAAAAATCATCAATAAAGAATTGTTTTTTAAAAAAAAGGAAATTATTCCTTAATTGCGAATTTGCAAAATGTGAATTCGCAAATAAGGAAGATTAAGGAATCGCTAAAAAAAGCAAATTTCTTCATACATACCATTTTGCGATTCCTAAATAGCGATTCTTTCAAAAATCGCTATTTAGGAATCGCAAAAGGGTTTGTTGATACATATGGCCCAACATGTGGGCAGGTCTTTGAACATCATGCTGTGGTTTTATAGAACTACTCCTTACTCTATGACCAAGGTCTCTCCTTTTGAATTATTGAGGGGAAGGAGACCTGGGTGGATGAGTATGCGGCTCAAGTCTGATTGTGATGTTGTGAGTCTTATGGATATTATGAAGGGGAACGTGTTAATAACTCAAAATAAACAGAAATGCTTGTATGATCAAAAGAAGGGTGTTAAGACTGTGGTGGTGGGTGACATGGTCTGGATAAAGTCACCTGTTCATGTGAAGAAAGGTTCAAACAAGTTTGGTGCACAGACCACTGTGATAAAGGTCTAGGTAATGCTGTCGAAGTGGAAGGTGGACAATGGTGGAATGTTAGTAAAATTGTTAAGTTGAAGGTTAGGAGGAATGCTGAGCTGAACAGTGCTGCTGAGGGTGTGATGCCTAATTACAATAAGGAAAGTGAAGGGAGTGGTGTCTTCAAAAAGATCTTCTTAGGAGAAGTTCCAGACCCAGAGTCACCCCTAGTAGGTATCGGGTGTACAACTATGAGGGAAGTTGTATATTTGTTGTTGTTTCTGTACATTTATATATTTTTTATTTATTTGTTGTTTTAAGAAAAAGGGAGGATATGTTGTACAAGTAGTGGACTGTGTTGGTCTGTGTCTGACTATTCTCTCCGAGGGATTCTAATGCAACTAGGAAGCTATATGACGTAGTAGAATGTTGCTGTTCAAAGGGATTTTGGTGTTTGGAGCTTGGTTGGAGTGGGCTGAAATAACCTGACTGCTGTAGAGCCTCTTCAATACAGTACTTCAAGCTACCACAGCCTCTGTCTGTTTACTACATTCTCCACTACACTCATGTGCACCTACACATGACTCTAGTATCAGGTCATGTGTAGGTGCACATGAAAAGCACTTAGGCCTCACAAGGTTGATGAAAAGGAGTAGGCGAATATACAGTATAATCAGGGCCATTAGAATTTGAGATTCCGTGGCTGTGGTGTTTCCTGCATAAATATGGTTTTGCAGCACTAACCACAGAATCCATCATCTTTTGAACAATTTGTAGATTCTAGATCAAAAGTTATAGAAAATGCTACCGTTCATGTTGCTGCTTAGTGTCAGACATTTTGTCACGTAGTCAGGTCACATTTCAGTTACTGATTGCTTTATGTAGGTGTTAAACTGATGTCACTGATGTGTAAAAAAGGTTTTAACAAAAACACTTTGAAAAACTAAGACAAATCTTCATTTAAGTCCTTGTTAAAATATTTATTCTTATTTTCACGTTTCATTAATATATGGCTTAAAAGTATTTTACAGTTGAATTTTTAGGTCTTTTACATGTTTAGTTTTTTTCTTGACCATTGACATCACATTTAAATAGCTAATTACTGTGAGAACTGAGGGCTTCACTCCTGGTATTACTACACAGTTGGACGTAAGGGGTTATTGCTACACACGAAAGCATTATCAAGCACATTAGATTACTTAACCTTTTATCAAAAACACAAAGGTTTTATTTTTAGACTGAACTATAAACACCAAGAGTTCAACAAAAAAGCTAATGTGCTCTTAGCACTTGGACAGGAGGCACATGCAGCTTTTTAAACACCCTTTGAAAAAACTTTAATGTTTCTGAATATGACTTTGATGCACTTTGCGTGTTTTTCAACGTTCAAATCATTTTGCATTTCCTTTGGAATAAGAAATGCAAGGTCTTGCATGAAGATTGCACCTGTAGGCGATCCAGAGTTGTACTGCATGTAGCCTTCTGACGAAGCAAAATTAGTTCTTAGTTCGCTCAGCTCTGGCGCAGATCACTAAAGCGGAGTGTAGCTTTCAAGTTGAAGACTCGGACATGCACTGTTCTCATTCAATACACAAAGCAGGAGCAGGAGCAGTACACCAGAGCTTGTAACATATTTTTTTTAATTCATGCTACCCAGTACTTTTACACTTCTTAATTCCAATGCAGGTCCAAATATATTAGTTGATGTGTCTGTATCATCAAATGCAAGTAGACAGTCTGTAAAAGAAAATCTTTATTGCATCTATCTTTTTAACATTTATTTTGATATACAGCCATCACGTTTCATCCAGAACTCAACAGGACTTCTTCAGGGCCCTTATTGTTGATCATTTCACAATATCTGTTGGCATATAACATACTGTCTCTGTATGTCACAGTAAATATATCATGCAAACATGTATGTTCTCTTTTATTTGTATTTAAAATTACAGAAAGATTCCTTAGACAGCCATAGAGTCCCCTGCACTAGAGGTAATAATAGGACGTTGTTGTGCTGGTTAAGGCACCAAGGATTTGGAACAACATCAAAGTTTAACAATGTACACCACAACGGTTCAAGCTTGTGTGTCAAAACACTGTTCTTATGGTGTTTCACCTGGCTGTTTAACTGTTTATCACCATGGATGCCAATGTTAACATTGGTAGTAAAGAGGTAGCTGCAATTAGAAAAACAGCTGGGCAGACTTTGGGTAGGCCTCTGTTGTACATTGATTCTCCATGTAATGTGCTTGTCTTTTGTCTTAGTCCTTTCTTTGTGTTTTCTTGTTCCCTGTCTACCACAATGCCTATGTATGTTCTGACTTCTACCTGGAGAATTCCATGAGTGTCAGTTGGTGGTCTGGTCAGCTGGCGAGGATTGTACTCAGCTGTGTCCTGCATTAAATCTATTCATAACCAACCAGAAGTATCCTGTCATCTATCCGCATCAACTTTACAACATTTTGGCGACGTTTAAAGCTGACCAGACCAGAGAAGAAATCATCTAACACAGCCTGAGCTACACCTCGCAGAAAAGATCCCACTGCGACCCTCCTATCTACTACCAGCGACAATCTAAGCCAGATATAAAGGTAAAAGAATAAAAACTCAAATGAAACTAGAAAAAGTAAGGAACTGAGAGTACCCTTCTTATCGCTGGCAGTATAGCGCCGTGTTCAAAGTGGCAAGAAGTGTGGTGAGGGAAAATAAAAGCGGCAATGTAACCGGGAAGATTTGGTTGAGCAGTAAGAATAGAAGAAAACAGCCGCAGCGCAGTGAGAATTGGTGAAAACAACCGGAAATTATAGTGAAAAGAATCTTGTCTAAAGTGGCGATTAGACTTGAACTGAACCAAGTTTGAAATAGTTGCAGTTTTAACCACGAGCAAGGTAATGCAAAGAAACACATATTAAACTGCAGGAAATCGGTTCAAGGAACTTCATCTCTGCTTCATGTTTGTTTAAAATAAAGTGCTTAACAAGAGAAACGGCACGAATTACAGAAATGGCACGAATTTAATCAGATGTTTTTGTAGCGCCTCGTGATTTTAAGCAACATGTTTAAACTGGCAGCAAAAGTCAAACTAAACTACTTTGCAACCAGCTGCAGCTGAAAGCAAGGAAAAGGAACTGCCTACAAGTTTGAAAAGAAATTAAGAAACCTGTCTAAAGTGGCAATTAAAGTTGAAATGAACTACATCCCAAATAACCAGCTAAAACCATGAAGAAAGGTAATTGCCAATGCTGTGTAACTCTTTTCATGAATGGAAAGGAACCATTAACTTTAAGAAATCGGTTCAAGAAATTTCTCCTGTGAATAAACGGTTACATGCTGCCAAAAACGAGTCAATTACAGATGTAAACGGAGAAAGGAATACATGAAGCAATCCCCAAGTTCTCCTACCGTGAGTCTTAAACTTTGGAATTTATGTTTGCCTTTGCGTACCGTTTGTCTGCAACCGTTTGTCTGCCCCTGCGCCGACCTGCTCTCCATCATGCCACTTTCATAACTGATGACGTGATGGAATCTCCGTGTGATTCAGCGGAGCTGCCTGCTCTTAGGCGTGATTGCGTATCCAGCCTCTTTCTCATTCCAGCGTTTTGAAGAAGCCTGGGTGCCTTCAGTGTGTCATCGCGCAAGAGGAGACGTCACAACGCGACGTGAGGATCCATTTTGTATTTACTGTGTTTCTGTTTCCATGGCAACGGGGCTACGGGAGCACAACGTAACGGAGAAGACGCATGTTTCTAAGTATTTCCTCGTGTGTGGCGCGAATTGGGAGCGCTAAAACCGAGTGTTTTGAGCAACTATGTGCTACTAACTTCATGCCGAGGTTTAGGTAAGCGAGTGAGAAGAAGTCGACATCCAAAATATTCTTTGTGTCTTATGGGCATTGATAGAGAGCGAGGATCAAAGCTCCGTTTTTATGCTCTTCCTCTTTGTCTTGTCATTTTCCTGAGTCAGCGCATGTCACTATTTGACTAGTTTGAGCTTGATTCGGCAAGAATTTACTGTGTTCCAAGGTCTTTACACACAGTAAAGGTAACCCAGCTCATATGTTCTAGTTTTGACTTTATTCATCAAATGAGTTAACGTCTTATAATTCTGCAGAACTGTACTGTTCAATGTGTATTCGGAGACCGTTTTAGTGAGATTTCCTTCACAACAGAGCCATCTTGTGGATGAATTCAGTATTTATTTTTGACTGAAGTCAAAACGAGTGTCATCACAGGGAACCTGTAGTTTTGTCAGAAGGACATTTCAGTGCAGGAATGCTTTTAGGATTTAAAGGACAAAGAACTTAAGGGAAAAGTTGATAACTAATAGTACATGGAGCTTTAAAAAAAAAAAAACAAAGAGAAAAGTATGCGGAAAATTCTAAAGGACGTAGGTAAAATGGACCGTTGTGTTTCTGTTGGAGAGCATGGACAGAAGTATACGACGGAGATCAAAAGTCCCAAATGGGACTCAGGACAGTTAGTTCACAATGGGGACAATGCTTCCTGGAGAGACTCTAGACAGTAAGTCTCAGGTGAGTCTTTGGACTGTAAGTCCGCAACGGGGGGGGGACAATGCTTCCTGGAGAGACTCTAGACAGTAAGTCTCAGGTGAGTCTTTGGACTGTAAGTCCACAACGGGGGACAAAGGTTCCTGGAGAGACTCTGGACGGTAAGTCCAGGGTGAGTCTCTGGGCAATAAATTCCGCAACGGGAAAAGGTTCCTGGGGAGACTCGGGATGGCAAGTCCCAAGTGAGTCTCTTGTTGGTAGGTCCATAACGGGGGACAAAGGTCCCAAATGAGAGACTCCGGTCAGCGAGTTGTAAGTGAGTCTCTGGACTGTAGGTCCATAATGTTGATGAAGAATCCGAGTTAGTTACAGGAAAAGGTCGATGTGTGTCTCGGGACTAAAAAGAGACATGGATTTCAGTGTCCAGCTGGGAGAGGACGAAGTTTACTGTCATGTGGCCGGGACTCAAATTGTCTGTTCTGATGGTGACTTCAAAACTTAGTAAAATCTGAATTGGGACTGTGAGTCCTAAAGCATGTCACTGAAGCAAGGTGAGGAATCCATGTTGGAACGAATCCAAGAAGTAAATTTGAGACTGAAGAGTTTCAAGATCTTCCAGGTCTAAGGATTTGTGACAGAGAGTTATTACAGAGAGGTTCTGAGAGGAACCAGGACTATGAGCTGTTGTGTCTTGTTGTTAGGTAGCTCATTAGCTTGTATTTTGGGGGTCAATGTGGAAAGTGTGTGGCTGTCCTTTCCCATGGCGGTGTGTTTTACCCATTGATGTACCCTTCTTTGGGGAGGGGGTGGTGTACCCTTCTTTGGGGAGGGGTGGGGCCGGTTGGTTTCCATGGTATATTCTATGTAGAGCGTTTTGGTGTGTAAATTCCAAGGTGTGAACCTTGTGCAACTTTTGTTGTAGCTTGAATATTGGGGGTCAATGTGGAAAGTGTGTGGCTGTTCTTTCCCCATGGCGGTGTCTTTTACCCAATGGTGTACCCTTCTTTGGGAAGGGGGTGGGGCCGGTTGGTTCCCATGGGATACTCTATGTAGGGCGTGTTAGTGTATAAATTGTTGTCACCCTGTTTTGTTGTATTGTTGGTGGTTAGGTCACTGAGTTTGTTAGCAAATGTTGCATGATTGTGATACGAGAATGCGTGAACTAGTTCAACACCAGTTATGTGATGACGGTTTCTTGGGTCTGTTTTCCTGTTGTTTTGTTTATTATGAGGTTGCACTGATATCTGGTGCCCCATTCTAGTCTGCAGGTCCTTTTCCTCTGATGTACTCTATTTAGGAGGGCGTATATGTTTTTCCTGCTGTGTTTAACCTTTTGAGTGTTTTGGGGGTCAGTGTGGAAAGTGTTTTGAGAGCTGGTGTGGCTCTACTTTCCCATGGCGGTGTCTTTTACCCAATGGTGTACCCTTCTTTGGAGAGGGTGTGGGGCCAGTTGGTACCCATGGTATACCCTATGTAGAACATGCGTTTTGGGGGGTCAGTGTGCAAAGTGTTTCGAGAGGTGTTGTGGCTCTACTTTATCCTATGGCGGTGTTTTTACCCATTGGTGTACCCTTCTTTGGGGAGGGTGTGGGGCCTGTTGGTACCCATGGTATACCCTTTGTAGGGCATGCTGTAGGTTTGGTTTCAGGGTTTGAACTCTGTTTTGTACCCTTCTTTGGAGAGATAGTGTTAGAAGTTAGTCAATCTCCAGGTTAACCATCCTGTGCTGTCGTGCGGTGTAGCCTACTATGGAGGGTGTGGTGTTGGTGAGTGATCAATACCTATATTAGTTCTCAGGTTGACTTGTTTAGTTTTTCTGAAATGGGTAGTAGTGTTAGTGCTGCTCTTATTAGTCATTGCCCATGTTAGTTCCCAGGTTATCTATCCTGAGGTGTACCCTGTTTAAAGAAAGTTGTGTTTTTTTTGCCAGGCTTAATTCCTTCTGTTGTTCCTTATTTTGTGGTGTTATGTTTACACTGTCAATGTGTCCGTAAAAAGGGTACTTTTGGTTTCTTTAACTTTCTTAGGGTATGTTGTGTCTCTCCCAAAGGTCTATGTTTATGCCTACCTTTGGTTAATAGGGTCTTTACCCTATGGTGTACTCGTGTTTGGGTGGTTGTGGGCGTGAGCATCTTTTCATGTTGGATTGATTTTCTCTCTTTTAAACCTTGTTTTGGTTTCTCTAAGGGAGGGGGATGGAGTGTATTGATATTTCGGATTTCTAGTGTGGTACTCATGTCTCGTTATTGTACAACATGGGGTAGGTGTTGTTTGATTGGTAGAGTGTCTTGTTTCATCTCACTCTTCTCTTTTCATCCTGTGTCTCTGAATTCTCTTTTGTTCTTGTGGTTGTCGTTGCAGTCTCTCGTATTGTAATCTTTGTTTTCCTTTATTTCTTTTCTTTTCTATAAAGGAGGGAGATGTGTTGTACATTGATTCTCCATGTAATATGCTTGTCTTTTGTCTTAGTCCTTTCTTTGTGTTTTCTTGTTCCCTGTCTACCACAATGCCTGTGTATGTTCTGACTTCTACCTGGAGAATTCCATGAGTGTCAGTTGGTGGTCTGGTCAGCTGGCGAGGATTGTACTCAGCTGTGTCCTGCATTAAATCTATTCATAACCAACCAGAAGTATCCTGTCATCTAACCGCATCAACTTTACAACAGCCTCTATCCTAAATGTACTCAATAAAACGTAGATTCAGACCCATTGGTATCCAGATATAGGACTGTAAGAAGGCATGACACACTTTTGGAATTTAAACTTTAGTATGTAAAGGCTGCTTTTTTGTTTAGATAAAACTTGCAAGTAAAGGTAGCAATGACTCTCTTTGTATTTCTCTAATTTTATCAGAAAAAGACACATATTTTGCTTATTCTGACCATTTTCTGTAAACAGTTCTCACCCATAGTTATCATGATTGCCTTATTGGTAACTTTTTGTATATTTTGTTTGTCATGATTAGCAATACTTCGAGGGAGTTTAGGAATGTATTTATGAATTGAAAAAGGCCCATTTTTTTACAGAACCAAAAGGTATCCTGTTAATATGGGAAGTGATGTATATTTTGCTCTTTTCTGGTATAATTTAACTTTATCATCTATGGACCTCTCCAAAATATACTGACGCCCACTGGGGCTTGGCTCACACTAAAAAAAATATACAAATATATGAATAAAAATGTAAATAAGTCAATTTCATCTAAACTGACACATTATTATGAGCTTCAGGTAGAAAGAGTCTCATATGTACCACTTAAATTAGAACCTGTAAGTGATGGTGTCGCTTAGCTAGGGTCCTAAAGTGATCGTTCTCTTGCAATGATGCAGCCTGGATGGGCAGTTAACCATGAGGCAGCATCCTCCATTCAAAAAACAAAATGACAACACACTTTTTGGAAAAGGCACACACACCCAACGATATGCGCTGGGTAGTGCTGGAAACCCAACCACCCCATGCTGACATGGAAAAGAAACTATTAGAAAAGGAGCAACGCTGGGTGTTTAGACTTCGTTCCCATATCGTGGGATTGAATGACAACATTCCCTGGGGACAGTTTACATAAAAGACACATGTAAACAACATGAAAACAGACCCATTACATGTTAAATTCATGAAGTCTCACGAATATAGATCCTACCATTTTTTAGCACTAACTGTACAATCCCTGATGAAATATTATCCTTTGTGGCTGAATCCATCACTGGATGGTTATGATCCCTTGTATAAATACTGAATTTTATTAACTAAAACTACCACTGGATGTTTGTGATACTCCACACTCAATTCGGAGGGTAGTATTAGCGAGCCAGTCCCATCGGTTTAATTTTTTTAAACTAATTATCACTTTGTCTAACTCGACGGGTAAAAACCCTGATAATATTGCAAGTACCCTGTATAACACCCTAAATTCATTTAGAGGTGTCGTAATGCAATAATAGTCACACTAGACACTTGATGACGACTATGAGCAAAGATCGATACCCCTAAGATGGCCGCCACGTAGGCGGGACACGGGTATAGAAGTACACGCTCTAGCGTGCGCAAAGGGCGTTCCCACGCTAGCGCTGGGAACCGCGAATGGCATCAGCATTTAAACAACACGGAACCTCCAGTCCGATAACATCCGGACCGGAGGGAGAAAAAGTAGGTGCCTGAATACAGGAGGTAACCAGAGCACAAGTAAGTGAAATAGGGCGCGAAGGAATGCCGATTTTGGAAACGGGGCAATTGCCAAGAAAACGAGCAGTACTGGGTGACTTAACAACTCTATTTCTTTCTCATCAGAGTTGCTAGGATACCGATACCCCTCCGACTCCATGGGGCCCAGTTAGGTCTCATAAAAAAGTATGTATGAGTGTGTATGACTGATGAATGTATGGGTGTGACACTGAGAAAGGTGTTTTTTTTAAAACCACGTTAAAAAATGCACGAAATCAATCACGTTTTTGTGCATGAAAACAAGCACGGCCATTGAGTCCGCTTCCGAATTCACAGAGTACATCACTTCTGTAAAAAACTGTGTGTGATAAATAATGGGGCTAACCACCCCTTGAATTTTAAAGTTGTTTTCTATCTTTCAGGAACCACGTGTTTTTGGAACAAAATACGTAGGTATAAATGCATGCACTTAGCAGAGTTTGCTGCAGTTTAAAGCCTTTTTTGTAAATATCTCAGTGACAGAGTTAAGGAGTGGCGAACACAGGGCTGGTCCCTGTGTAGTCCCGAAGAAGTGCTTGGGGTATGCACGAAACATGTCGACTTAGGAGTTGATAGGTACATCTGGACACATTAAGTTTAGGACAGCCTATCTCCCCACCCCGTTTTTAATACTACCACCTAGAGGCCAGAATAAAGTTTATTAGTAACCTACTGGGCAGGTATTTTTAACTCATCACATAGTCCACTCCCCACAAATACACATGCACCACACATAGTCCATTTAAGTGCTCCTACGTAACCTCGCAAGTCGTAGCACGCCCCAGCCCGTAGAGGACTGGGATGGCCCCAATGATAAAGCATGTCACCGTGGGGCAACCACGGTGAGTGAGGGGACACCTATAAAAGGAACAATTTTTCCTTTATTATACATTATACACTATCCCAACAGCCAACCCCATTGAGCAGTGGCTGTTTTTTCCTCTAGCAAGGCTCTCAGGTTTCTGGAAACAGAAACCTTTTTGTTTTTTGACTTTGATGACTGGAGGGCGAGCCGAGCTAGTAACCCTCTAACTCCCTTAGTTTTTTCCTGGCAGCATCCTCCATTGCCATAATAATACCCAGTTGTGAGTAGGGATAGGGGGTGTTTATAAGCAGGGAACTACCCAAAAGTGAAACCCTAATATCTTAAGGAAATGAAAAGGTGGGACATTCCTGTTTTCATGCTGATTAAATGCAACAACAGGAAAAAATGCAGAACACCGAATGCTTCTTAAGAAATACACCAGGCACCTTTCCTTTAGTATGTGAAAACTGTGGTTGTTTAATATAACTAACAACTACATTATACACATAAACTTACAGTGAATCATCCTACATAGCAACCCTTGCTATATACCCTCATGCTCACGCTGTTTAATAAGCTTGTTTAAGCATGTCTCCCCCAGAACAAAGAGCCACCTCGCAAGTATAATAATCCATATTTGAAAAGCGTGAACAAATCACTCCTTAAGGCTTCAAGGCGCTAGGGGTCATCGGGGAGATTAAATGAGCTATTGCTCAGAATCACATGATGCTGAGCTGAGCTTGCTGCCAGCGATCGAAACCTTGATCCCCTGTGCTCCGGAGTCAACCGCTCAGGCCGTTGCTCCACACCTCTCCTCAAGTATGCATTAGGACATTAAAAACAAAGCAGAGTCAGTAGACCAAGCTTATAACTGAAAATGAAAACCAGACCTATTAGATTTGCCAATGCTTGTTAAACTGATCAATGTGTTCTACTGTGGATTCTTTTGTTGCATATACCACTAAGAAAAAAACAATAAATGAAGTGTTTTTTATAACCAACAGGTTAAAGGGCTGGATCTAGGATAACATATACTTAAGCAATAAGGCTGTACATGTTTATCTGTCCTTTTGAGTTGTTTGTGTCTGCTTTATTGACTTATAGGAGAAAAAGTGTGCTGTTATAGCCATGTAGCTTGTAGAAGTGACAAGAGAGCAGAAAACAAATAACTGGAGGCTAATTACAAGCATTTGAAATGCAATAGCTCTCGCATTTACGCGAGTTTGAGTTATTGGCATTGTAAATGACAATCCCTTTAATTTATGTTTTGGTTTTTAAAACATAAATAAAAGGCATTGTCATTTACAATGCTAATAGCTTAAACTCTCGCAAATGCGATGCCTATTGTATTTCGAATGCTTGTTTAAAAGGGGGGATTGGCGAGGTGTGCATGCATCTTCAAATAACTCAGCTAGGCCCGAATAAATATGAAACTGCCTTTTGTGCTCACTCGGTCATCTGTGTACTGTGCTATCTGTGAAAGCGAGAAGAGAGGGCTGTGGCGGGCAGGGCGGGGCCTCAGGCAAGGCGAAAAGTGTGAGGGTGGCAGGCCAGCGCTGGTCACCCGAGCTGGAGATGGGCAAGACACTGTGGAGTGGTGTGGCTAACTGGTTAGAGGCTGCAGACCCGGAAGCAGAGAACGGCCTGGGACCAGGGTTCAATTCCCGAAGCGGCACGCTTGTGGACCAGGTTCAACAGA
Organism: Lissotriton vulgaris; assembly: GCF_964263255.1. Taxonomy (NCBI): domain Eukaryota; kingdom Metazoa; phylum Chordata; class Amphibia; order Caudata; family Salamandridae; genus Lissotriton; species Lissotriton vulgaris. The sequence continues at coordinate 1,728,932,649 of NC_141694.1, read as the reverse complement.
TTCGATAATTCTCGCCTCAGTGCCTACTCTAAGCAGGGATCACACTCGGCAACTCTGGGCATTAAGCTTGCCTCAACTCTACAACGGCCCCCCACAGACGCCGGGGATGCCTGGTTTCACCTTGGAGATGCCCAGAAGGGACCATCTCACAGGGAAAGCCAGGACGGGTTCCCCAGTGGTCTTCAGCGCCAGGACACCCCGAGATGGGGTAACAGTGCGCTTTACAAGTATCATCATTACATTACAGGGGTAAGGCCTAATAAAATGGACACAAATAAGACCCTCAGACACCTTAGTTAGTTAGTATGGACCGGAAGTCCCGAGCGACCCCGGCCCGTTTATTGAAGCTCTCTGGCCACGCCTGGCCAGAGAGTGAAACATTGTATGGTAGTGCTTCCTGCCTCTGCTGAACTGCTAGAAACACTAGACCGTTACATCCCTTTCCAAATCAGACTTAACCAATTTGACATCAATTGGCTAACACACAAAGTCTGCAAGTCTTTGGCTGGGTCTCAGGTTTGGTCTGAGGTTGTACGGGCACCGACCAGCTATTGGTTTCTGCTCAGGACTCACTCTCAGCGGTGATGGTGATGCTCTTGCGGGAGTGGCCGCTGGCGACTCTTGAACGTGGTCCTTTGACGTATCCAAACGAGGTTCTCCACTGAGTGGTGTTTCTGCGTGTTGCTGGGCTGCAGATACTGACAGTACCTGTTTGAACCAGGAGATATTTTGTGTTAACTCTTCTCCATTCCATTCTACAGTGACAGCCATGCCTTTTGTTGATTTCATGACCCATGTTCCAGCTTTGTAGGGGGTGCGAAACTTCCTGCCCGGCCGCCGGGCCCGTATTAGCACTGAATCTCCAGGGATTAGTGTTCTGCAGTTTGCTCTCTGTCGCTGACTGGCTTTGTCATTGGTCTTCCGTCTTCGCTCTTGGGTTGCCTCCGGGCTGTACGGTTCAGGGGCCCAATTTTCTGCCGTGGGCAGCATGTCACGCCGTGGCCCCGTTAGCATGAGCGACCAGGGGGATCGCTGCGTTGTGCTATGCGGTGTGCTTCTGTACTCCCTGAGGAAATGTTGGAGGGCTACTTCGGGATAGTTCCCTTCTGCGGTGGTGATACGCAGAATCTGGAGAGGTGTGGCTCACTGGTTAGAGGCGGCAGACCTGTAAGCAGAGAACGGCCCGGGACCAGGGTTCAATTCCCGACGCGGCAGGGTCATGGACCAGGGGTCAACAGACTCAATAATTCTCGCCTCCGTGCCTACTCTAACCAGGGAACGCACTCAGTAACTCTGAGCATTAAGCTTGCCTCATCTCTACAACGGCCTCCCACAGACGCCGGGGATGCCTGGTTTCACCCTGGAGATACCCAGAAAGGAGCCATCTCACAGGGAAAACCAGGACGGTTCCCCAGCGGTCTACAGCGCCAGGACACTCGGGTAGAGTAACAGTGCGCTTTACCAGAATCCCACACACAGACTTGTTAATCGTCCTGCATGAACCGCTCAACTTCCCCATTTACCTGTGGCCACTGTGGTGTGATTCGGTGATGCTCTATCCCCAATTCCTTCAGGAAATCCTTGAATTCACTGCCTTGAAACAGAGGTCCATTGTCTGTCTTGATGACATGAGGAAGGCCGAACAGGGCAAACGACTTGCTCAGAATTGGTTGAATGTTTGCAAAACTGATGATGGTGTTACTTCCACCACGGGGTATTTGGTGTAGCTGTCGACTAGCACTACAGTGATTCTCCCATCCGGGAAGCTTCCAAAATCCAAGCTGACCCATGACCAGGGTGATGGGGCTGGATCTTCCGTGATTACGGGGGCTGGAGCCTCAGGGCCGCTGGTGAGCTGACAAGGTCGACAGTTGCGGACTACTGAGTCAACGCTGTCCTCGAGATTGGGGAACCACACTTTTTCCCGCATCTTGGATTTCATCCTTCGGGTGCCTTGGTGGCCTTCATGCGCAAGCATCGTAGCTTGTTCTTGTAGCCCTTGTGGAATGACGACTCACGATCCTCTCAGGATAACGCCGTTGTCTGCGATGCTGAGCTCGTCACAAACTCTCCAGAATTGTCCTAGGCGTGTCCTGTCTGCCTCGCTCCACCCTTGGATGTTTCTGAGGAAGCCTTCCCACGAGCCGCCTTTCATTGCCTCAGCAACTCGCTGAAGGACTATGTCCAGTTCACTGTGTGTCATTATCACATCTACTGACATTGCCCGAGGACATGACCATTGGGATACCATGTTTACGAACTCCTCGGGTTATGCCTCTTATTCTGCGTCTGGTTCCGCTGCAATGGCCGGGTGCCACGATAGAAAGTCAGCAGGATTCTTTGCCCCGGGTCTGTATACTAGGTCCATTTGGTATTGTTGCACTTGTATCGCCCAACGTTCAATCCGAGGTGGCGGGTGAGGAGCGGTTCCTTTAAATAACGGGCTTAATGGTTGGTGGTCTGTCACCACTCGAAAAGGGTGACTGCTAACATAGAGGTGGAAGTGGTTGCAGGCCCATTTCACAGCGAGTGCTTCTCTTTCGATTTGTGAGTACCGCGCATCCGTTGCGGTCAGTGCTTTGCTTGCAAATGCCAGGGGGGCCCAAGTCCCTGGCTCGGTTTCCTGGGTAAGCAGTGCCCCTAGGCCAACTGGGCTTGCGTCTCCTAGCACTTCGGTGGGCTTTGACGTATCAAAATAGGCCATGGTGGTGCCATCCAGTAGTGCTGATTTCACCTGGTTGAATGCAACATCCTCCACACGTGTCCACTTCCATGGGGTTTCCTTTTTTGTGAGGTTTTGCAGGGGCTCCGCAATGGTCGCCAAGTTCAGGATGAACCTTGCACAGTATTGCGCCATTCCCAAGAAGCTTCTTACTTCCAATGCGCTCGTCGGGGCTGGGGCAAGTTGAATGCCATGAGACTTCCTGGGGTCCACTTTGAGCCCCTCAGAGTTGAATACATAACCAAAGAACTCGATTGATTTTTGAAAGAATTGACACTTGTCCTTGTGTAAGGTCACTCTAATGTTATGCTAGCCGCTATAGCGTGGCTCTGAGTCGCCGATGATGCTCTTCGATGGGTTTGGAATGGATCAATATATCGTCACTCACGTTCAGTACGCCTTGGAGGCCTAACAGGATCTCCTTCACTGTGTTTTGAAAAACTTCAGATGCTGACGATATTCCAAAGTTTAGCCTTTTGTACCGGCGGAGCCCAAGATGAGTTGAAAACGTTGTAATATATCTGCTTTCCTCTGCTAGCTTTAACTGGTGGTAGCCAGCATTTAAGTCTAATTTTGAGAACCACTGTGAGCCGTTTAGGTCAGTGAGTATGTCATCTACCGTAGGTGTGAAGTGTCTCTCCCGCAGGTGTGAGGTGTCTCTCCCGCTTTATTGCCCGATTGGGCATCCTCATGTCTATACAGATTCGTATTTTTCCTGGTTGCTTTGGCTTTTCCGCTATGACCATGGGTGACATCCACGACGTTGGGCCTGTTAGCTTTTCAATTACCCCTTGCTGTTCTAACTTGATCAACTCCTGCTCGACTAACGGCCTGAGATGAAACGGGATTATCCGGTGCCTCAGTGCAACTGGTTGTATTGCATTGTCGATGTACAATTTCACGGGCTGTCTCTTGATCGTTCGCAGACCTTCTAATAACTTCGGGAATAGCTGCAGGACATCCTCTGTCTGGAGCACTTTCACAGAGTTGGCAAAAGCGATCAGGTTGAGATCTTCTGCGGTGTGGCTCATGACAGGCAGATCCGCCTCTCTGTTGACAACGTGGAACATTGTTGTGACCTCTTGATCCTCCGACCTCACCTGGACTGGCATTTTCCCTTTTAGGGGGGGGTGGCTTCTGACTTCCAAATGTTAAGATCCGAATCTTGGACGGGGTCAGTTGAGGCCTTGGGTTTAAATTCTTGTAGTGTTGCAAACCCATCACGTTCACCGTTGCTCAGGTATCGATCAGAAAAGTCACTGTCAATCCATCGATCTCGATTTGACATTTTGGTTGTGGTCTTCGTGTCTTCTTCAGGTCACTCGCGAATGACACACAATAACACTTATCATCTTCCTCTGTTCACTTTGCCCCTGGATTCAAGCACGCCTGGCTGAAGACGGCTGTAATGCCAGAGACCGGTCCTAGGAAGCTTCAATCCGGTCCAGGGAAGCCGTACGAGCCACAAGCACGCTGGGATCGCCACCACTTTTGGAAAGGACACCGCCGATTGCCAATCCTCATACTAATTCTATACCGTCCCGTGTCCACTTATCCCTCAACTCCTTAAGGAGATCTGCCCTATAATTTATCAATTTTCTTATAGATCAAAGATATAGTTTTCTCGTGTAGATGGCCATCTAAAATTCTATCCTCAAGTGGTGAGGCATCAGGCAGGTCCGCCTCTTGAGGCAAGGCCGCCTTCAATGCATGTCGGATTTGTGCATAGCGAAAGTACTCAGTTTTCATCAACTCAAATTCGAAGTGAAGCTCCTCGAATGTCTTAATCCTCCCCTTGCTCCAAATATCACCCACAGTCGAGATCCCTATCAGATCCCACTTGTCAACCCCTCTTGTATTCCAAAGCTTGCCCAGACGTTCCGAATCAAACAGCGGGGTAGCCAATGTAAGCCGGTCTAGCCATCCCAAAGAACTCATAGCATCATGCCAGATCCTTACTGCATGCTTAGTGGGCCCTGTCAAATTCAACTTTGCTGACTTAGAGTACAGTGCTCTGTTGTAACTACCACCAGGGAGGAGTCACCTATCCATCGCATAACCGGGGTCAACTGCAGACCTGTACGTTCCCTGGTTAATTGCAGCCATCTGAGAAGCCCAATAGTATCGCTTGATGTCCCGGAGGGCAACACCACCATCATACCATGGAAGCGTCAATTTAGCTAAAGCAATACGGGGTCTACCCTCCCACAGCAAACTACGCTGCAGCACTTCCACCTCACGGAAATAACTAGCCAGCACTACATCCAATGTAATAATAATAATAATAAGGGTAGCTTATAAAGCGCTTGGTTACGCAGAAGCGTGTCCCCGCGCTGCAACTGAAGAACTCTTGTGAGAGGTTGGAGACCAGTGAACTGTTATGTGGAGAACAGGTATGTTTTTAGGTTCTTGCGGAAGCTGGATTCGGATGGATCCAGACGGAGATGGAGAGGGAGGGAATTCCAGCTTTTCGCTGCCAGATGACGGAAGGAGCGTCCGCCCATACGGGCCCTTTTGACCCTAGGAACCTGAAGTAGGCCCCCATATGAGGAGCGCAGATCGCGGGCAGGTGTATACCTTGTCAGTAAGTTCTGGAGTGGGATAGGTGATTTCTTAGCCAGGATGCGGTGGCATGTACAGAGGGCTTTGAATTCCACTCTGCTTTTTACTGGCAACCAGTGGAGGGTTTTGAGAGCGGCTTTGGTGTCTGATCGTTTAGGGGTTTTTAGGATGAGACGGGCTGCTGCGTTCTGTATTACCTGAAGGCGGTTCATAGCTTTGCTGGTGGTACCCAGGTAAAGTAGGTTGCCGTAGTCTAGGCGTGATGTCACAAGGGCGTGTACCAGTGTTTTCCGTGCTGACATAGGAAGGAGGTCAAGGACCTTCCTTATGGTTTTTAGGACGCCAAAACAGACACCTGCAACTCGGTCTATTTGGGGTCCAAAAGATAGGTCAGCGTCGAGCCAGACGCCAAGGTTTTTTACTCCCTGGCGGGGTCTGGGAGCTTCACCCAAGCATGGAGGCCACCACGCCGATGACCAAACAGATGGGTTCCTCCCCACAACGAGCACCTCGGTCTTGTTGCTGTTTAATTTAAGGCAGTTGGTGGACATCCAGGTTGCAAGTTCTTGCATGCAATCCCTGAAACTGTCCATCGCAAGACCGGGTGCACGCGATAGGGAGATAGCCAGCTGTGTGTCATCGGCGTATGACACGATGCTCAATCCGTGACTCACGGCAATTGAAGCCACTGGGGAGACATAGAGATTAAACAAGGTTGGGCTCAGGGACGAACCCTGGGGGACGCCCTGTCCCAAACCTATGTCTCTCGAGTAGTGGTCGCCCTGGCGAACCTGGAAGCTTCTCCCTGTCAGGAAGGACTGTAGCCATTGGAGTGCAGCTTCGGATATTCCTCCGTTGTTCAGACACTGTAGCAAGTTGTCGTGCGCCACAGTGTCGAAAGCTGCACTCAGGTCCAATAGGATGAGGGCCATGGTGTGTCCCTCATCCACCCCCTGACGTAGGGTCTCAACTGCAGTAAGCAGTGCGGACTCTGTAGAGTGGCGAGGGCGGAATCCGAATTGGGTGTCGTGCAATAGGGCAGCCCTTTCCACAAAGTCCATTAGTTGTATATTGACCGTTTTTTCAGCCACCTTGGCGAGGTAGGGCAGGAGTGAAATTGGGCGGAGATTGTCAAGTTTCTCAAAACTGATGGTAGGTTTCTTCCTGAGGGGCAGAACAACCGCCTTTTTCCAATCCCTAGGTACTGTCTTGGTGCTAAAAGATACATCGAGTAGATGTCTGATGTATGGTTCTAGTACCCTTAGACTATCCGTAAGACGTTTGGGTGTGGTTGGGTCTCGAGGAGAGCCCGACTTCACCGACCTACAGATTTTGAGAAGATCTTCCGTGGGAGGGGTAACAAAGTTGGTGAGTCTTGGTTTATCTCCCCACTCCCTTGGGCTTTCAACAAAGTCTGCCCCGGTATTGGGCTGTGTAGGGAATGCTGAGTAGATTTTTGTTATTTTATCTGAGAAAAAATCTGCGATTTTGTCACACAATTCTGGCGAGCAGTCATCGGGGACAATAGCTGAGTTTCCGCTTGAAAGAGTTTTGTAAAGTGAAAACAGCTCTTTCGTCGAGTTACCAGCCTCATTGATCCTAGTCGTAAAGTATGCTGTTTTCATCTTTCTGATTAGTCCATGGTAGGTTCGTCTCTCGATTAGATAATTAGTTCTGGTTTCTTCAGAGAGAGTCTTGCGCCATTCTCTTTCGGTTCTTTTTAGTGCGGTTTTCTGAACTCTTAGTTCAGCGTTGAACCACGGGGCAGTTTTGTTTATGCGTCCCCCAGATTTGGTTTTTAACAGGGGAGCTGTGCAGTCTAGTGCCTGATTAATGCGCATGCAGAGGTTAGCGTTGGCCGTGTCAGCATCTTTCCCTCCTGGGCTTCCTCCTTTCGTTAATTCTGCACAGAATTTAGACGGAGAGAATGTAGCCCATTTCCGTTTGAGGTGGTACATGACTGGTGGCTGTGGGGGTCTGCTTCCAGGGATTCGTATGGAAAAAGGGACCAAATAGTGGTCCGACCATGGAATGGGAATTGGGGTCATAGCTTCCGCTTCCCCCCAGTTGACAAATATGGGGTCCAGCAGATGACCTAGTTGATGAGTAGGGCCTCTAACGATTTGGGTAAGTTGGAGGGCTTTCAGTGCCTGACCAAAATTCTTACTGACGTTGTCTGAGGGGTTATCGAGTATTCTGAAGGGCGTAAAGAAAGCGGGACAGCAACATCATTTTAAAAAGGGCTGCTCGCCCCAACAGCGAGAGGGGAAGCTTCTTCCAATTAGCCGTGTCGCCCCTAAGCCTCTGCAGAGGGGGGAGGAGATTCCTCGCATACCGGACCGCCGGGTCCAGTGAAATGAAAATCCCCAGATATTTAAAACCTTCCGAGTTAACCTGGACAGGGCAATTACGCGGAGGAATCGGGGTCTCCCCCTTGAGAACAAACAAGAGAGACTTCCCCCAGTTGATGGACAACCCAGAGTTTTTCCCAAAGGAAGCCAACACGTCACAGAGTTGAGAATTTTGAGAAATGTGTACAGTCATATATTTAACAACATCAAGGTTTCAAATAGTACATTCAAACAAACATTTGCAATACAATAGGTCTCGCATTTCTGAGAGTTTGAGCTAATGGCATTGTAAATGACAATGTATTTTACTCATGTGTTTTTGTTTGGAGTGGAGTGGCTGTATGTGGCATGGAGTGTGATTATGTGGGTTGGATTGGAATTGTTAGTTGTGGAATTGTGTGTGTTGTTGTGTGGTGGAATTATGTGGCATGGTGGGCAGTGGAAATAAGTGGATAGTAATTATGTGATATTGAGTGTACCGTAAATATATGGCAAGGGATTGTGTGTCATAGAGTGGAATTATGTGGAATGGTATTTTGTGTTGTGTGGCGTCGAATTATGGGGTGTGGATTAGAAATATGTGGAGTTGAATTGTGTGGCATGGAACTTTGTGGATAGTTTTGCCTTTTTGGTGACGGAAATAAACAAGTAGAAGCTAAGCTCCAGTTCTGTGTCTTTGGGTGTTAAAAAAAAACTGATCTTGATGTCAGGACATATACCTGGAGCCTTTATGGGGCTCCTTGTCATCATGTTCAAGGGCAGGATGGAGTAGCGACAGAGACAAAATGGCCACCTACCAGAGAAGAGAAGGTATTGCAAGAGTTACCACAGAAAGAAAGAGGCAGATGGTCCCACCTACCAGAGGAGAGAAGCTATTGCAAGAAGGCTGCCACAGAAAGGCTGGTACCTATGGAGATTCACAAGCCTGGAATAGACTTTAGTGTTATTGGCCCACCTGTTGCCATTACTACAAATGGCAATGGAACCATCAACTTAGATAATGGAAAAGATCATTGACTCTTGCGTCATGTTGTTAAGACGAAGAGTGCTAGAAAGTAGTGTAGTCTTAAGAATATTTAAGGCACTGGGTATGACATAGTTTGAGGACCCTGTTATTACTTTTACTGCCTATTTCTGCTAATTGAAGCTGTTGATGGCAAACAAACTTTCGGAAACAGGGTGCACAAAATAAAAGTTGAAATATCCTGAACCCACAAAAGTCCTTACGATGCCACTGCTGCCGGGTCTAGTGGCTTAGTGGACTAATGCGTCCACTGTATGGGACTTGAGTTTGACCTCTTGTTCACAGGTTTAAATCCTGGCGGGTCCACTCAACCTTTCATCCTTCTAAGGTCAATAAAATGAGTACCATTCAGTTGGGTAACAATAAACATCTGCTATTCAACGTCAAGAGACACTTCAGGGTGAATGTGCTCTTTACAAATGCACATGTTCACAAATACACATGGTACTGAGAAAAGCGAGAGAGACTCGAATGTAAAGGTAGGCAGAGAGGAGCGAGGCTGAAATCTGGAAATAGATAGAAGTGAGCTAGAGAAATAAAAAGTTGTCCTTCCCAGGGGGGCCTGAGGAAGGAGCAGGTTCTGTGCAATTGCCCCTGCCTTAAAGTGTCTCTGCTGGAAAACCTTCATGGCCAAGATATGGACTGTTAGCCTTGACATGGAACACGACTAAATTAAGTTGACTCTGTGTGAGTTGTCTTGCTATGTGCTGGTCATATGGTTAATGCTTCTATGCTCCACTCAGCTGAAGACAATGAAAAGGCATAGAATCCAGCCTCAGAAAGTTGAAAAGAGGGGCATTTGTGCTCAGAAACAGTGCCAGATTTACTTTCTCTATCTCTATTGAGAGGCATTTGGACACAGCTTCGACTTAGACACGAGGGATCTGACTAAGGTAGAAACTCAGACCCAACCTCTTTCGCACCCAGACGCAAGCAGCCACACATTCTTTAGATGAAAACAAAGTTAGTTGTGTCAAAGGTCTGCCACCTTATAAAGTGAGTCGCAAACCACTGCGCAAGTGCCGAGACCCAAGAAAGACTTTAAATAAAGACTTCTGAGAAGTGTCAGCCTTGAGGAAACCTCTGACTTCCATAGTGCCTGATCCAAGGACTGTCATTATCCTGGGTGCAAAGGTTAAGCCTACTCACCTTGAGGAGGTTAGGCAGAGAACACCAGCAAGTCTGTGAAATATTGTGGCTTTCAGTAGCCACTGTGCCAGTCACTTTAAACACGCTTTGACTCATTTTACCCCCTGGACAGCTTTTTGCCACCCGGCACTTGATTTAGGTCAGCTGGCCAGGGAAACTAGAGAGCTTATGACTTGTGGCCTTCGGTGGCTTTGACACATGTGATGTCACAGAGACCTGAGCCACAGGTCGCGGCCTCTGTCCAATTAGTGATCTAAACAAGTGGCTTGTGGCTGAGATATCCTTTCAAGAACCAAACTAAAAATAAATGAACCCGCTCTCCTTAAAATAACAGTTACCAGTTGGATAGAGTTTTAAAGAGCCTGTCAAGTGAACTATTCCCTCAGATGTCCCATTCTATTCCACACAGGCCCATCAAGCGTTGGTTTGTACTTGTAACTCTTGACAGCACAGCTGCCTCTCCTCTGTAGAGATTTGTTGTGAACTCTCAAAAGCATTAATACGTGTTGTCAACATCACAAGGGTGAAACACCGCTGGATTCCAAACAAGCCACTTAGACAATGATGCTGTGGCGTTCAGTGATCCTGTGGTAGCGCATAGTGATGCTGTGGTGCCCCTGAGTGATGCTGTGGTGCCCCTCCAGTGCATTCGGGTCAAGTTCACGCTAAACAAAATGTGTAAAAAATCATAAACACTCTGTTGAAAGAGTTAATTTGAAAGCGGTCTGCATGCAAATCCCTCTGTATGTTTTTGTAATTTCGGTCAAATTCTTGTCAACAGACATGACAATGTGTAAACCGAAAAAATATATATGCCACTATGTTGGCGAAGTGCGCTGTTGTACACAATAATCCTTTGCCGTTTTTGACATTTCTGTTTCAGCCATTAAACACAAAATAACGAAATCACAATATTGCACCCATTTTAAAGTTGATACCGAGAAGAAGGCGAGGCGCTATAGTCACCAAAGTTCTGCTTCATATGTGAAAGAACATATGCACGAGCATTTGCATATAGCTCCCGGTTGAGCATAGTGACATGAGTGGACAGGTACTGTCCGGTACTCAGTGCCTGCGACTCTAGAACTCATAAGGGAGAGTACCTTAATTTATCAGTAGAAGTGTAATAATACTTTGAATGGGAGCGTACCAGCACTTTCAACAAGGCTGGTGGCATGGGAGAGAGAAGTGGCAGAAAGCAGGGGTGGATGGGAAAAGGAAAGTGAATGAAGAGGGGAAACAAATAAAGAGTACACTGGAACGGAGAAGAGAGAGATGGTAAGAGAGGAAAATGAGAGAGAGTGGAAGGGCAGTGAAATAGAGCGAGAGCGGAAGATAGGAAGAAAGATAATGGTAAAATGGGAGCTGGAGGGAAAGAGGGCGGGAAAGACTGGGCAGAAGCGAAGGGAGAAAAGACGAGACAGGGAGGGAGACCAGTGTCAGAAGCAGCGTCAGTGGAGAGGTGGGGAGAGAGAGAGGGGGTGGGAGGACGTCAAGTGGGAACGTGAGAGAGGGATGAGAAGAGAAATACTGAAAGGGAATGGGGGGCAGGAAGGGGAGGAAAGGTAAATGTGGAGCGGAATCGGACCGGAATTGTGATGTCCATGGGGAAGATGCCGCGGGGACGATGAAAGAGAGGGACGGGGAGAGGCTGGTAAGGAACCGGAGCGGTGGAAGGGATGGGGTGAGAGGCTGACAGGCGAGAGACGCTGATTAAACCGGGTCTCGCCAGGCTGGTCTCACTCCGCAGGTAACAACCTGTGACATAACGGAGGGGAGAAAGAGAAGAGAGAGCGGCGTGAAAAGAGACAGTGGGGAGGGCGGGGGAGGACTCGGTGGAGAAGAAGGGGGGGTGAGACAGGGAGGGAGAGAGCGAGAAAGATCGCGGAGGGAGGTAGATGGCGAGTGGAAAGAGAAAGGTGATAAAAAATGCAAGCAAAGACAAAAAAAACAGAAAAAAGGTGTGCACAAAAAAAGAGAAGTGGCAGCTCTGGGCAACGCGGCTGTGAATAATTAGGGGGGAGGAGACATACGAGACACGGCCTGGCGGCCGTGAATAATTAGGGCGGAGTAGAAAAAAAGTACGGCCGGGAGGAGAAATGCCTTCGGTATATATCACAGTATATACACCAAACCCCTCCTTCCTATTACAAAGAAATGAGGCAGATTGGCATAGCCAAATCATGTTAGAATAATAGGAGCCACGATAGGATGGGAGCTTGCCGAGGCAGTCAGAAAAAGCAAAGCTGCAATGAAAGACAAGCATACTTTCTGGTCCGGTAAAGTTCAGTGTCAGATTACACACAATAATGCCACAGGACTATCACTAAAACTGTTTTCATTGTCAAAAAGCAAAACAAAATCTGGGCATGTAAGTGAAGCAATGTATTTACTACGGGTGACAAAACTCCACTAGTCAGATGACCCTAGGCTAAAATAATACACCATTATGAGAAACTCAACGAGTTTACCAGCACTCCCTCTAGGAATCATTTTAAAACAGTTTATAGCTATTAAGGTAATAATATTAATTATGCCCGCACCATTGAACCTTAATAGAGAGAGACATGCACGATTACTGTAACAGATATGCTGCCATTTAGTAAAATTACACATTTTTTAACGATGTTGCGCTTTAGATGGCCACCTAACATTCAGCAGCATGCGTGTCTTGGTACAACCATTGTGTGGCTCAAGGAAAGAATGTCGCCCCTCGACGAAGCAAGCCATAGTGCGCCCAGGAAAATAAATGCGTCTCCTCCTGGAAAAACAGATATCAAGGCAGAATGGGGTATTAAATACGACACAGAGCATGGAGGGGTCTGGGGAATTTTAGCTATGGGGGAAGCACACGAGCCAACAAGAGTTCAGGAGGGTGGTGGGTGAAGAGGGAAAGCAGACTAGAGGGCACACATCTTGGGCGGAAAACGTAAAGGACAGCAACACACACCGTTGGGCAGGGGGTATGTAGGGGGAGCACATGCTTTCTTTTCGTCGCGCCTTGAAAACATTTTTATTCCCTTAGTTAATTTGCTTGTGCTGTTTTATTTAGTTGTGTTGTGTAGCTGCCTTGTCGGGCGCCAAGACGCTCCTTAGCTGGAGCATTTGTGCGCCTAATAAAAACCACATAACATAACATAACATAACATAACATAACATGAGAGAGAGAACTGTAAATGTGGGGAGGAGAAATGCGAGACACGGCACAGCGGCCGTGAAAGTGAAAGTACCGCCGGCCGTGGGCAGTGAATAATTAGGGGTGGAGAAATGGAGGAGAAATGCCTTCTGGCCTAAAGAGCGCATGAATGGGAAGAGCGGCTGTAAATGTGGGGAGGAGAAATGCGAGACACGGCACGGCGGCCGTGAAAGTGAAAGTACCGCCGGCCGTGGGCAGTGAATAATTAGGGGAAGAGAAATGGAGTAGAAATGCCTTCTGGCCTGAAGAGCGCGTGAATGGGAAGAGCGGCCGTGGGAGGTGGGAGGGAAGTAGGAGAGTGCAATGACTGACAGACAAATGGTGGTTTGTGACGTAGCTGGTTTGTGAACACGCACGGAGCACATGCACTGTGGCAAATCCGCCGTTAGTTTCAAAGCTTATTTGGCCTACTATACTCTCGTCCAATTATCCCTTGCAGGATTAATAGGACGAGACCTAAAAATAAGATGGGGCCTGCAGTAGTTGAGCTATGGTGCGTAATTTCACTTCATTTAATGAGCCTGTCTGTGAGAGCACAGGACCATCGAGAGAGAGAGAGAGAGATTGTGCCATCTTCTGTGAAAAAACAAGGGGAGCCCATAGTCAGCAAAACAAACGGCCAGTATGAACGCACTCCTACCCAGCCAGAAGGCAAGGATGGGCAAAGATGAGATGAGAATACAGAAGACAATCGGCGTGTTGTTAAAAAAAAGTCTGGGTGGTGAACTCCACTCCGCTCACAGAGTTTGCAGAGTTTTCCGCAGTGCGCATTATGTGGAGGTTGCAGAGCTCCCAAAAAACGGCGTCGCGTAACAGAGTTTTTTCCTTCACTCACGTTCGTCAACTTCAAGTTGGCGAGCGCGAGCGAGTTAAATCAACCTCCCAGCAAGATTTCTCAACGAAGGGGGTCAGATTTCTCATTGTGAGTGGTCGCGTACGCTCGCAACCGCTCGCCTTGAAGAAACCCTCCGTTTGCATTGAGAAAGCTGCCCCTCGAGTAAGAATCTACTAGAGCAGCAGAAAGGAAGCGATGTGCATGGTGCCGTTCGTGATGATTGCACAGTGCGGACAAGCACCTGGCACTGAAAATCACAGCAAACGGCATTTATCTATCGCACTCCGCTGCTCATTGAGTTCCGATGAGCGAAATGCGAAGTGCAATACAAATTCAACAGCAACGAGGTAGATTTGGGACGGGCAAACGGCGTCCTTAGGGGGTGGTGGGTGTGGGAAAGCAGTGTTGTGGGAGGTGGTTACAGAGAGTGGGGCGAAGGTTTGGCGCAAGCCGGCAGCAGGCAAACCAGTAATGGGATTTAAGCCAGCAGCTCTCGAGTTCAGCTCGGAGTGAATGAAGGGAAGCTGATGCACGGCTGGATCGGGTGTGGAGGCTTGGCGAGGAGAGTTGGAGGACCCTCATCAGCTGAGCCAACACCTTGAGGTAAGGCCGACCAGGCGACTGAAAACATGGAACGCTCTGGTCAAATGCCCACAGTGAAACACTATGTAAATATGCCCTCTCCACCCAAAACAGCCCTGTACTATATGCACAGAATAACAATAAAACAATCCCACATAAGTGACAGACATGAACACTTTCGGGATGGCGAAGGGGGGTTAACAGGGAGGGTGAGCGTTTCACTAGTCTTTTCCTGCTGGGAGGGCACGTGGGTAAGGCTTGGAACCCAGCATGGGAAGGGCAAGATGACAATTACTTCTAATGTACCACTGTTTGCGCGCAACGGCCCCAAGTGCAAACGGGGTCTTGGCGAGGTGTACATGGAAATCAATGACAGTTGTAGTTCATGAAATCAATGAGGCCCTAGAACTTTTACATGTTTTACCCCACCTCAAACCTGCCTACTTAAGACTTATGGGGCACACGCCACAGCTAGACCACCCTTCAGCAACACGACCAGGCCTTGTTAGGCCAGGGTGGAGCAGCGACCTACAGACTCCAACATGGCGACAGCAGAGAGCGAAGCCGGGCACTAAGGAAGGAAGGAGAGGGGGCGGGATCAAGAAGAGCTGGTGAGGAGGGCCGTTAGCGCGTCACTCAGTGAAGTTGAATGCGCTTAAATCTAGAGTCATTATATAAGAACAGGATTGGCCAGACAGAAGACTGTGTTGTGACTTTAATGATATTACACATGACTTGCGGCTGCCATTAAAAATCATAATGGTAGCAATTTTCTCAGTGCATCAGCAGCGGGTGAAAATTAATGGAAATAGTTGTGGTCACAATTTTCTATGCGTAGCTGAAACAAGCTGTTTATTTTTCAAACCCCCCTGTCCGCCTCACCAGGGCCGGCTTTAGCGCTGGTGGCGCCCAGTGCAACAATGTTAGTTGGCGTCTTCCCCAATGACCACCTCCACCATGGATTCTCTCACTAGCACCCTTTAACAGTGACCAAATCTTCATAACCACTCTCTCTCAGATGCATTTAATTAGTTGTATAGCGCTACTCATACCAGGAAAGGATGTCAGAGCACTTTGCATCACACACACATTACACAGAGCCAATCAAACATAGGTGTGTAAATCAGTTTATAGGAAATGTTACATAAGCCAAAGGACTAAAAGTGTAGCAGGGACCTGTCATCCATACTGCTAGGCTGTATAGTTTAGGGGTGCTTGGGGTGGAGAAGCACAAACTCAGAATCGAAAAAGAAACAGCTTGTTGGGAGTTCTCTTTAATAATAAGAATCGATTTCTACCCAATTTAACCCATTTTGCAACAACAATCTATTCTCTAATATATACTAAGCAGTGTATATGCAGTTCTATGATGAAAGTTAATAGTTCACTGTTCTAAATTAGGACTTTAAGTTATAAATTGCAAGTGACAAAAGGATGTCTCTTTTAAAAGCAATAACTTGCTGATCTATTTACATTATATGCACTCTGCAATCTACATATTACACGTTCTTTGCAGCAGGCATATTAACCCTCTGCACTACCTTCACATAAATCAGAACATCAACTATACAAAACTTTAATCTCTCTCCATGATGAGCATTAATCACAGGAGTTAACTTGACATTTTCGTAAGGCCTGGTAATCGCCGGAGGAAAGGAACGGGGCAGCAGGTGCTTTAAAAACATAATAGAGTTGCAAACACGGCGCCCCGATGAAAGCAGCACCCGGTGTATTGGCACCAGTCGCACCACCCTAGAGCCAGCCCTGTGCCGCAGCACTCCGTTCCCTACCAGCCGCCACTGCATCCGTCACGTGTGTGATGGAGTATTCCATCCGCAGGAGATATAATTAAGCCCAAGAGTCAGGAGAAAATATTGCCCACGCGAAATGCACAGATGGGTTGTAAGTAAACTTGTCACAGTTATTTATTTATTTATTTATGCATTTTTATGGAGCGCGGACTTTACCCGAAGGTGTCAGAGCGCTTCACAATAGGAACAAAACTGATACATGAGGAGAACATTACAAGTGAACAAATTACAAAAGCAAACATTAAGTTGCATGAGGCAAAAATGACAATTGTGAGCAAACAAAATACAAGAGGTAGCAAACGGTGCATTACAGGAGGAAAAAGTGACATGTGTGCAGATTACAAAAGCGTACAAAGTACAAGTAGAGGTATAGTACTGCAATAAATGGCAGACACTCAAGCGCAAGAACAAACGTTATGTAGGCAATGGTGGCACTTGTGCAAGTATCTAAAGCAAACAAAATGTAAGAGGTAGCAAACAGTGTGTTACAAAAGAAAAGTGACGTGTGCATGTTGCAAACGAGTACCAACACAGGTAGAAGGATAATACTGCAAAAACTGCAGGAACACACTGGGAAGGCACTTCCATAGTCAAAGGATTCTCTATAATGGAGGGTCTTCCTTCAGATAATACAGAGGGGGTGAATTACATTTGGAAGTGTCTTTGAAGGAGGAGAACTTTGAGGTCAGCTTTGAAGGCCTGGGAGGAGGTGGTGGTCCGGAGCTAAGGCGGAAGTGAGTTCCAGATTCTCACCGCGAACACCGGCTCTTCTCTCCCTTGTAGACAATGGCGTTCAAGATACTGAGCCACTGACCGACGGACCTGAATGAGACAGTATCACCGTAGATGCACTAGAGGGCCTCACTTTTGCCGAAGGTCGGCACCAGCACTTATTTCGTGGCACCGATAAATACTTAAAGTCAACCACATGGTGGCGCTGCCAGTCTATTTTAAAAAATGTTTAACAATAAATTACTGAGTGTTGCATCTAACTGGCTGTGTCTCAACAAAACCACGGATTGAGCGTTTCTTCAGTTGCCAGGATGGCTCAGTGAGCTGGCCGTTTACAGCTGCCGTTCTTTGGGGTCAGGAGATGAAACTATTAATTGTTTAACAGTAACATGTGTTAATCACAATGCTAAGAAATGGACGCAGTGCGGCAAGATGTTATACAAAATATAATTTGGCATTAATAAAAATAAACCATAACGTTGCCAGATATAGGTTGCCACGGAGCACCTGCCCTATTTTTCTCCCCACTGGAGGAAATAGCCCTCACAGGCCAGCCAAGTGCACCCCCTTCGACTTTCACCTAGAACACGCAAAGAAGACAGGAACAACATTCAACCCAGACTGCCCCAGTGACAGTCACTGCCGATCTGAGTCCCGGTTAAATTAAAACATGTTTAAATGGCATTCGAAGTGTTCTGTCTTTTTTAACCTGTGCTAGTAATCGTGTGGTGGAATCCTCGAGACCTGGGCGTGAAGGTACCCACACTTAATAGTGCTGCGAGGCATACGATGGGATAGAAGCGCTATCCAAATATCTTTTGAGATAACATACACTGTAATAAGGGTTTGCTCAGTCGCCACAGGGAACCAATCTAAACCGCTCACAACACATCTCAGCAGGGAACGGAGGTTCCAAGATTAGACGCCGCCCCGTGAACGCGCTCCAAGACTGAGATTAGGTTGTGTAAAGCACCTCGTAGGCAACGCTGGCTTTACACCTTACAGGTTGAATGAGCAACCCAGGTTTACTTGTGGTGTGTATTGTTGCACTATTTTGTCTCTGAGACATTAAACTGTCAATCAATCAATCGGTCGGTTTCTGGAGCGCTCCTTGTCACCTGTGAGGGTATCCAGGCGTTGGCGGGGTCGAGGGGTTCAGCCGAAGAGATAGACCTTCATTGAAAATGAGGGGGTCCGGAGGTGTTGAGGGAGGTCAGTCCACCTCTTTGGTGACAGGACTGGGCCTGAAAGAACAGAGAGAGCGAGGAGAGAAGAGAGAGAAAAGAGGAGAGAGAGAGAAAAGAGAGAGAGCGAGAGAAGCGAGAGAGGAGAGAAAGAACAGAGAGAAAGGAGAGAGAGAGAGAGAGAGAAAAGAGGAGGGAGAGAGAAAAGAGAGAGAGAGAGAGAGAGAAGCGAGAGAGATAGGAGAGAGAGAGAGAACAGAGAGAAAGAACAGAGAGAGAGTGAGAAAGAGGAGAGAGAGAGGAGAAAGAGAGAGAGAGAAGAGAGAACAGAGAGAGAACAGAGAGAGAGAGAGGAGAGAGAGAGAGGAGAGAGAACAGAGAGAAGCGAGAGAGATAGGAGAGAGAGAGAACAGAGAGAAAGAACAGAGAGAGAGTGAGAAAGAGGAGAGAGAGAGGAGAGAGAGAGAAGAGAGAACAGAGAGAGAACAGAGAGAGAGAGAGGAGAGAGAGAGAGGAGAGAGAACAGAGAGAGAGAGAGAGGAGAGAGAACAGAGAGAGAACAGAGAGAGAGAGAGGAGAGAGAGAGGGGAGAGAGAACAGATAGAGAGAACAGAGAGAGAGAGAGAGAGAACAGAGAGAGAGAGAGGAGAGAGAGAGGGGGGGAGAGAGAACAGATAGAGAGAAGAGAGAGAGAGCGAGAACAGAGAGAGAGAACAGTGAGAGAGAGAGAGAGAGAGAGAGAGAGAGAGAGAGAGAGAGAGAGAGAGAACAGAGAGAGAGGAGAGAGAGAGAGGGGAGAGAGAACAGATAGAGAGAACAGAGAGAGAGAGAGAGAGAGAACAGAGAGAGAGAGAGGAGAGAGAGAGAGAGGGGGGAGAGAGAGCGAACAGAGAGAGAGAGAGAGAGTGGGAAAGAAGAGAGAGAGAGGAGAGAGAGAGAAGAGAGAGAGAGGAGAGAGAACAGAGAGAGAGAGAGAAGAGAGAGAGAGGGAGAGAGCGAGAGGGAGAGAGAACAGATAGAGAGAACAGAGAGAGAGAGAACAGATAGAGAGAACAGAGAGAGAGAGACAGAGAGGAGAGAGAGAGGAGAGAAGAGAGATAGAGAGAGAGAAGATAGAGAGAAAGAGAGAGAGAGAGAGGAGAGAGACAGAGAGCGAGAGAGAGAGAGAGGAGAGAGGAGAGAGAGAGAGAGAGAGATATAGAGGAGAGAGAGCAGATAGAGAACAGAGAGAGAGAGAGGAGAGAGAGAGAGAGGAGAGAGAGGAGAGAGAGAGAGGGGGAGAGAGAACAGATAGAGAGAAGAGAGAGAGAGAGAGAGGAGAGAGAACAGAGAGAGAACAGAGAGAGAGAGAGGAGAGAGAGAGAGGGGAGAGAGAACAGATAGAGAGAACAGAGAGAGAGAGAGAGAGAACAGAGAGAGAGAGAGAGGAGAGAGAGAGAGAGAACAGAGAGAGAGAGGAGAGAGAGAGAGGGGGAGAGAGAACAGATAGAGAAGAGAGAGAGAGAACAGAGAGAGAGAACAGTGAGAGAGAGAGAGAGAGAGAGAGAACAGAGAGAGAGGAGAGAGAGAGGGGAGAGAGAACAGATAGAGAGAACAGAGAGAGAGAGAGAACAGAGAGAGAGAACAGAGAGAGAGAGAGGAGAGAGAGAGAGGGGGGAGAGAGAGCGAACAGAGAGAAAGAACAGAGAGAGAGAGAGTGAGAAAGAGGAGAGAGAGAGGAGAGAGAGAGAAGAGAGAGAGAGGAGAGAGAACAGAGAGAGAGAGAGAAGAGAGAGAGAGGGAGAGAGAGAGAGGGAGAGAGAACAGATAGAGAGAACAGAGAGAGAGAGACAGAGAGAGAAGAGCGATAGAGGAGAGAGAACAGATAGAGAGAACAGTGAGAGAGAGAGAGAGGAGAGAGACAGAGAGCGAGAGAGAGAGAGAGCGGGAGAGAGAGAGAGAGAGAAGAGATATAGAGGAGAGAGAACAGATAGAGAACAGAGAGGGAGAGAGGAGAGAGAGAGAGAGGAGAGAGAACAGAGAGAGAGCAGAGAGAGAGAGGAGAGAGAGAGAGAGGGGAGGGATATATGATGTTACAACGCGGACTGTAACAACGCATACCGTTACAACGCATCTTTTACAACGCGAATACTGTTACAACTCATGTATTTACAACGCATTTTTTTACAACGCAGGTACCTTTACAACGCATACCATTACAACGTAAGTATTGGTAAGTATATATTAATATTAATATTATAATCGTAAATTAATTTTCAAAAATATAATTTAATGTAATTTTATTTAATTTAATTTCAATTAATTAATTTAATTTAAAATTAATTTTACTTTATTTTTACCCTGTACCCCTGTATCCCAGAAACTCAAAACTGACCCTCAACCCCAAAAATAATTTAAATTAATTTAATTTAATTTAATTTCCATTAATTAATTTAATTTAAAATAAATTTTACTTTATTTTTACCCTGTACCCCTGTACCCCAAAAACTCAAAACTGACCCTCAACCCCAAAAATAATTTAATGTAATTTTATTTAATTTATTTTCAATTAATTAATTTAATTTAAAATTAATTTTAATTTATTTTTACCCTGTACCTCATAACCCCAAAAACTAAAAACTGAACCCTGAACCCTAAAAATACCCCTTTACCCAAAAACTAAAAACTGACCCTGAACCCTAAAAATACCCCTGTACCCCAAAAACTAAAAACTGACCCTGAACCCTAAAAATACCCCTTTACCCAAAAACTGAAAACTGACCCTGAACCCTAAAAATACCCCTTTACCCAAAAAATAAAAACTGACCCTGAACCCTAAAAATACCCCTTTACCCAAAAACTAAAAACTGACCCTGAACCCTAAAAATACCCCTTTACCCAAAAACTGAAAACTGACCCTGAACCCTAAAAATACCCCTTTACCCAAAAACTGAAAACTGACCCTGAACCCTAAAAATACCCCTTTACCCAAAAACTAAAAACTGACCCTGAACCCTAAAAATACCCCTTTACCCAAAAACTAAAAACTGACCCTGAACCCTAAAAATACCCCTTTACCCAAAAACTGAAAACTGACCCTGAACCCTAAAAATACCCCTTTACCCTAAAACCCAAAACTGACCCTAACCCCTAAAAATACCCCTTTACCCCAAACATATAACATTTAAAATATAATTATATACTTACCAATACTTACGTTGTGATGGTATGCGTTGTAAAGGTTCCTGCGTTGTAAAAAAATGCGTTGTAAAAACATGAGTTGTAACAGTATCTGCGTTGTAATAGATGCGTTGTAACAGTAGTGCGTTGTAAAAAATGCGTTGTAACAGGTGCATACCGAGGGGAGAGAGAACAGATAGAGAGAACAGAGAGAGGAGAGAGAGAGAATAGAGAGAGAGAGAGGAGAGACAGAGAGGGGAGAGAGAACAGATAGAGAGAATAGAGAGAGAGAGAGAGAGAGAGAGAGAACAGAGAGAGAGAACAGAGAGAGAGAGAGGGGAGAGAGAGAGAGGGGAGAGAGAGAGAACAGAGAGAAAGAACAGAGAGAGAGAGAGTGAGAAAGAGGAGAGAGAGAGAAGAGAGAGAGAGGAGAGAGAACAGAGAGAGAGAGAGAGAGAAGAGAGAGAGGGGGGAGAGAGAGAGGGAGAGAGAACAGATAGAGAGAACATAGAGAGAGAGAGAGGAGAGAGACAGAGAGCGAGAGAGAGAGGGAGAGAGAGAGAAGAGAGATAGAGGAGAGAGAACAGATAGAGAGAACAGAGAGAGAGAGAGGGGAGAGGGACAGAGAGCGAGAGAGAGAGAGAGCGGGAGAGAGAGAGAGAGGAGAGAGACAGAGAGATGGAGAGAGAGAGAAGAGAGATAGAGGAGAGAGAACAGATAGAGAGAACAAAGAGAGAGAGAGGAGAGAGACACAGAGCGAGAGAGAGAGAGCGAGAGAGAGAGCGAGAGAGAGAGAGAGAGAGCGAGAGAGAGAGAGAGAGAGAGAGAGAGAGAGACGTTATCTTCTGTATTGTTGAAAGAATGTGGCCTTTGTAAAGCAATCTTACATGCAGGGGCTTAACAGGATTTGCGTCTTTCTCGTTATCAGTCTCCCTCGCTTTCGATAGAAAGAGACAGAGATCGGGGTGTCTTATCTTCTGGGGGCGCAGATGGGTTGTGGGTTCTAATGGAGACAGATATCTCATTTTATGGAATGAGACTTGATTGCCTATATTTTTCTCTCCCTTTGATTCTATCTCTTTCGCCTTCTAGAACATGGCAGGAACCAGAGCGAGAGAAAGAGACAGTGAGACATTTACACAGAGAGAGGGCAGGAGATGTGTCTTACCTTCTGAAGTGCACCAGGATTGAGATCCCTACTTTTCGATATTAAATTTCCTTCCTCTTGGGTCTTTCTCCCTCCTCTTTTTGGTTAATCCATGGTTTCATTCTCTTTCCATCCCTCCTGCAGTTTTGCAGCTTTCTTTTTCTCCCTTCCCATACTGTGGCCTTTTGCTTAAAAGCCGCTGCGGTGCTGATAGTCGCCCCTATGGGGCAGGCTTGTTCCCAGGAATGCCAGGCTTTAGTGGAGAGCTCGACTAGAGGCCTTTAGAGACACTCCTAAATGAAGGTGATGTGACCTCCATCTGATGGCTCACTTAGTGCAAAGCTCTAAGCCCTACACCAGGTGCTGTTATTAAATCCTACGGGAGAATTTGAGGGGTGCCTGCATTGATGAGTAAGCCAGGGACCTTCTCATGTTGCATTTAAGCTTCTCTTGGCATTTACATATGCCATCCCTATTCCCCCTTGCCCTGCTATGCCCCATGAACAATAATGATGTTTTCGGTATTGATCTGGCAGTGGACCGCATTAGTGATGAATGTGGACTACGCCATTAGTGGAGGCGGCCTCCTTAGAAAAGGTTTGGTCACCTCCACTTTTTATGTTTTTAAAAAAGAAACATTGGCTGCAAGGCATAAGACTACAAGCTAATAAGATTTTGCACAAGGGCATGAGCCTTGCACAAGGGCATGAGCCTCACACCAAACTGACTGTGCCCCAAAGTGTGGGACTCACGCCAAATGAGTGATACTGTAATGCAATGTTTGGCACTCACACCAGAGAATGAAGCTGTGCTTCAAGACAATAGACTTATAAATAACACTATGCTCAAAGAAGTGATACTCACACCTAATGAATAAGAAAACAAGTGCCTCATAATGTAAGAGTTTTACTCAATGTAAGAAATTAGGTTACTGATTGACTGGGGTGTGAGCCCTGGCCAAGCAGCGACCACAATCCTTGTTACGGTGAGGCTCAAGTCAACCCTAAATTAACCTGTGCAAAACCCTCTGGTAGCTTGGCACAGAGCAGTCAGGCTTAACTTAGAGGCAATGTGTAAAATATTTCTGCAACACTTCAAACGGTAATACAGTAAAAAGCACCAGACATAAAGGATCTCACATCAAGTTAGAAAAGAGAATTACTTCTAATAAATAAAACATGACCAAAACGAAAAAATAATCCAATCAGCAGAACCGGAGAAATTTTAAAGATTTCAGTGAAAATAGCACCCAAAAGCACAAAGCGTCAAATTTTGCAATCTGGCTGTGCTGGACCATGAGAAAGTCACAAGTTTGGACTAACTAATAAGAGGTTTATTTTATTTATTTTTAAAGTTTTATATAGCGCGAACAAGATCTTTGCAGATATCAGAGCGCTTTACAGAAACAGTAGGCAGGATAAACAAACTGTTGAAAACAGTATAAAATTCGGAAGTGCGTGAGTTGCAAAATAGGGTAGCAAACGCACAAGAGTATGCACACTAATAGCAATCAAGAAACAATAATATAGAAGCCGTGCAATGTCGACTCGAATAAGATTATAGCACCCCAGAGGGTGAGTAACCACACTGTTGAAAGCAGAATAGTAGGCAGTAGTGAGTGGAATGCAAGTTAGTAAAGCACTCAAGTCATAGTGTACAGCCCTAATAAACAATCTGGAAACCAATAATATAGCATCCGTGCAATGATTTTGATCCAGTGGCAGTCATAAAAGAGTCTAACATAAATAAGCATTCAGGTAGCCGATAATATAGGAGCCATGTACTGTCATTGTTCGAGTAGCAATAGGGTTCAGGTGAACTTAGCCATAAGGATGGCTTTTACCTCTTTCTTAAAGAGTACAGAGGATGGGATAAGCCTAGTTTCTGGCGGGAGTGCATTCCAGATCGAAGGTGCCATTCCTGAGAAGGAGCGTTTGTATGTTTTTTCCTTCCGGAATCTACGAGGTTTCAGTAGGAGATTCTTTGTGCTTCTGTTGGATCTTGAGCCTCCTGATATAGTCAGCTTGTGAGTGAGGTAGTTGGGTGACTTGTGGTGTACGGCCGAGTGTGTCATACAGGCAATTTTCAGCTGAACTCTGGCTTCAAAAGGCAACCAGTTCAGGGCTTTTAAGTCAGGGGATATATGCGAGTGTTTTCTTGAACCAGTGATGAGTCTTGCGGCCGCGTTCAAGGAGGCTCGTAGGGGTGCCGTTGTTGTTAGGGGGAGCCCGCTGAGAGCCACAATTCCGTAGTCTATGCGAGGAATGACGAGGGCTTGTACAACAGTTCGGAAGTCCTTGGGTGGTAGGAAGGGTTTGAGTTTTCTCAGCGTGTTGATTTGGAAGTTGGCTCCCTTAGTTGCTTTGCTAATATGCTGCTGCATGTCAAGATTGGAGTCAAGTGTGATGCCAAGGGATTTTGCAGAGTCCACGATGGTGGGCTGGACATTTAGTGCGGTTAGATGATTGAGCCAGGTTTGGGTGATGGCCTTTTTCGCAGGAGGTGAGATCAGAAGGAACTCAGTTTTCATATCATTTAGTTTAAGGTGATTGTCGGCCAGCCATGCTTGGGTGTTTCTTAGTGTGGCATTCAAAAGTTTGATGTCTTCAGGGGATTGAAGCTTGAGGTAGAGCTGAGTGTCATCGGCGTACATATGGAAGTGTACATTTGATGCTTGAAGCAAGGTGGTGAGTGGTTCCATGACGAGGTTGAACAATGTGGGGGATAGGGAGGAACCTTGCGGGACGCCTAGTGTTACGGGCACAGGCGAGGACAATGCGTTGTTGATCTTGAACTTCTGATACCGGTTGTGCAGAAAGGAAGTGAACCATTTGAGAACAGTCCCGGATATGCCCATTCTGGTATTTAACAGCTCCAGTAGATTCTCGTGTTTGACCGTATCAAATGCTGAGGAGAGGTCAAGAAGGATGAGGAGGCAGGACTCATTGTGATCAAGGATTTGGAGGGCGTCATCAATTATGTGAGTCATAGCCGTTTCCGTGCTATGTTTTGCTCTGAATCCTGATTGGTGAGGGTTGAGGAGGTCAAACTGCTCAATGTGTTTTGTCAGTTGGAGTTGTACGCATTTTTCTAGCAATTTGGCCAGAGTGGGGATATTGGTGATAGGTCGGTAATTGTTTAGGTCGGCCGGGTCAGCTGTGGGTTTCTTGAGTATAGGTGTGACTTGCCCTATCTTGAGGGAGTCTGGGATGAGACCTTGTTGCAAGGAACAGTTGACGATTTTAGTCCAGAGTGGGAGGAGCAGGGGGGTGAGGGCTTTAACAGCGTTGGCAGGTAGGGGGTCTGTGAGGTGATTGGCGGGTTTCAAGGTGCCGAGCAGCTTGTGAATTGATTCTTCAGTATAGGTGTCGAAGGACGTCCATGAAGCGTTGTTTTTAGGTTGAGTGTTAGTTATGCATATGGAGCAGGAGTATCGACTTACATCCTTGAGGAGATCACTTCTTATATTGTCGGTCTTTTGCCTGAAGAAAGCAGAAAAGTCTTCGCAACTTGGAATATCCCTTGTTGAGCTGTTAGGTTGTAGAGGTTGCGTCTTGGTTTGGGTTTTGACTAACTCGAACAGTTTTCTTGGTCGGTTTTTTGCTTGATCCAGCTGTTGGCTAAAGAAGACTGATTTCGAGCGTTTGATTTTTCTGAAGTAAGCGTTTCTCTTAGTCTTAAGCGCTCTAAGGTGCAGTGCTGAGGGGTCAGATCTCACACTTTCAGGGCGATTCGTCAAGTCCAAGGAGCTGCGAGACTCCTGTCCGGGGAATGCGAGGGCCTGTGCTGAGGATGCGTTGCACGGTTCCGATGAGGCAGGTGGCTATGATGCGATACGGGTCCTTGCGACTGTGGGGATCCAAGCAGTGGGGTGATTAATCAGTTCTGCAAGGGGTTGCTCTGTGCAGCAGAGGAGATGCACCAGTTCTGTTAGGTCCAAAGAGGCTGGCAGAACACTTTATGCCCACTCCTGAGGGTTCAGGAATGGGAGTAACACCACTTGGCAAGGTAGACTCATAGATGGCAATGTCCAGGTGCTGGGTTCGAGTGTTGGAGCCTTCTGTCTCTGAGGCTCAAGTTAGGAGGCCAGCCAACTGGCCCTAGGAGACACTCTAGTGGTTCTGGGTTTAACAGACGCATGTCCGGTCTTTCTCACCCAGGCAGGATGGCATATCTTGATATACCTACAAAGCAAGTACGAAGGCTCCAGATGATCCAAAATGCGGCTGTAAGAAACCTCCTGGGGATTCCCAAATTTCGGTCCGTGGGAAAACACCTCCAGAGTCTGCATTGGCTGCCAATTAAAAGTTGTATCAAGTTTAAAACCATGTGTATCACATACAAGGCACTTCACGGGATTTGTCCTCTGTTTTTGAAATGGACATTTGACTGGTACTCTCCAAACAGATGCCTTAGATCACAAGGAGCAAAAATGATACTTTCTCAGAGATTTTTTTAAAATCAAACTGGAGTGGTAGAAGCTTTGTGGTGGGAGCTACAAGAATCTGGAACTCCCTCCCTCTTACCATCAGAAATCTTCCCTCCTTGACACTGTTCAGGAAGGCCATTAAGACCTGGCTGTTCTCTGCATAGTGCTCCGGCTTGCTTCCACTTGTTATGCTAGCGCCAAGACACCGTTTGGTATTCGTGCGCTGTATAAATTTATAACATAACATAACATAGCAGGTCAGAAAAGCAAGGCAGCAGTCCTTAAGAGCTGCAGCCCAGCAGAGTGGCAATCCTTTCAGCAGCACAGTAGTCCTTCCTGCCAGACTATCCACAGGTCCAGAAGTGTACTGAAGAGTTGGGTTCTGAGGTTCAATATTTATACCCGGTGCCTACTTTGAAGGTGGAGAAGCTACTATACTGAAGAGTTGGGTTCTGAGATTCAATATTTATACCCAGCGCCTACTTTGAAGGTGGAGAAGCTTCTAGAGGTTTTCACCCCTCTGAGGTATCAGGCATCCCTTTCCTCCCTGTCCTGGCCCCAGCTTGTCTGGGGTCACAATAAAATAGCGACAATCCCTTTGTGAGAGTGCTCAGGCAGTGCCTTTGTGATGTGCAAGTGTGATAGGTGACAACTCCTCCCCCTTGCTACCTTCGAGTTGCCCATCCTTCCAACACTTATCTTCCCTTTGTCTCGCTGACTGTGAACAATAAACAAAGACCAACAGCCAGATACACCTAGGGCCTCATTGCGATGTCCGGCGGAATGCCTCCTTCTGACAGTCGGAATCTCCTCGACCGCGTCAGAACCCTTCCGGCTGACTCGGTCGGTTTACAATCCGCCTGACCGATTACGATGTTTGCGGTCGGATTGTAAATCACGGGGTCATTACGAAACGGTTCCCACTGGCTCTCGGAGAATATGTGTTAGTCGGAACCTCATCGTACACCCCTATGGACAGCGTTGCCGACCGACCCATTACAAAGGTTTCCAACAGCCTTTCCGAGCCGCCTGTCCGACATGGACAGGCTGTCAAAAGGTGACTTTGGGGGCCCCTGGCAGGGCCCCCTTCATCCTGAGGCCTCCGGTTGGGTCAGAGGGGGTACCTAAGGGACACCCCTTTAAAACCCTGTGCTGTTTGGCAGGCACCATTGGGTGTCCACAACAAGGTGCATGGTTTTACACCCACACCCCATTTCACAATAGGAGCCTATGTTGTCGGTGGAACACAAGCTCCAATAGAACACAATGGGACTCCGACTGAACAGTGTTCGGTCACATCGTAATCTGTCGGGCGGAACTGCTGAGCGTGAGTCGGTCGGTCCATATTCCAAGACAGTGTTGTAATAGACCCCTAGTCATGTTTCCCAGGAACTGGCTTCAAGCAACAAATGTTTCGGACAAGAACATTTTAAATTTTGAAAAATAAAATTTTTAGAGTTGTGATTAAAAATCTGACTCTACCATTACAGGGGGCTTTTAATTTCAATTCTTTAGACATTACATTTGACTTGTCCACCTGTACTTAATTGGAAGTTACAGCTTATTAATTGTGATAAGGCAAATCCAATATTATCTTATAGGAGAGGTAGGCCTTGTAGTAGTGAAAAACAACTTAAGTTTCTCACTACTAGGACATGTAAAACTTAAAAATACATCCTTTTTTTATAAATACACTGCAACCAGCCCTCTGGCCTGTCCAAAGCCTACCCTAGGTGTGACTTATTTGCATAAAAAAAGGAAGGTTTGGGCCTGGCACAAGGTTTATTTTGCCATGTCGAATTGTCAGTTTAAAACTCTGTGTTCGGCGGCCTGCCTCTCATCTTGGGACTCGTAGCAGGGATACTATTTTAGTTCCTTCTGCTCCGATCACCAACGATACCCAGATTACCATGGAAAATGATCTTCTGGCGATGCACTATCGTGAACACATAACACAGATCCTTGGCTTGGCTCGTTTAAGAGATCTGAATACCACGTGGTTCCTGTCATTCAGACCAATCTGGCAAGATTGCGTCCTACCTGTTCTACGATGCCTGCTTTGTGGAGAGGAATGCGTGTTAGATATCTGTCTAACACTACCATCGGCAATGCCAACGGATGTTGACGCATTATTGGGTCCGGTAACGGCTCATGTGTTGTGTTGCCCCCAACGGCTACCAATCCTGATGACGGCATTCATTGAGATCTCACCGGCAAATCCAGCTGAAGGTGAGATACGAGGACCAACAGACACACAGGTACCATCTGCTATGAACATTGCTTAAGCGGCTGACGCTGACGGAGATGTTTCACATCTGTGTACAATTTATCTTCTTAATGAAGTGGTTCAACTTTCATCTACTGTGGTAGACGATTTCTTTGCCAGCCTAGACGATTTGATGTTTTCTCCTGACAACGAGAATAACTTTTGAAGTTAGCACACAGCGTTCTATGAACTCTGAATTCGACCTTCGCTTTTTCAAAACAAATCTTCTGAGTTTGGAACTCTAATTCACAATGATTCAATTTGACTTTTTCCAAAACTGAAAAATTTGGCACTAAGTAATCTGCTTAAAGTAGAACTATTCTCAGAGAACAAGAATTCTTTGAATCCTTCCTAGAGACAATATTTAGCCTTGTCCTCAAAACAATAACAGTTTAAATTATCTGCTATGGGATGGTCTCGAACATTTTTCTTTCTGTAACTAAGAGCCATTTCATAAATGTTCTTTTCTGATTCATTCGGTTAGCATTTCCCATATCCTATTATATGCTTACAATGATATAATTTCCTTTTTAATGCGTACTATGCAAATGCTAATTTTTTCGTGTACAACCATTTCAAATGCATTTATATGTATTTCTGGGTGGGATTGTAAAACACATGTTCTAGATTATATGTTTTGGTGCTTGATCTTAGATGAACATGATAACGTGGAGTGGGTGTTGTGTACCATTTTGGGACCCTATTGTAACTTTTCAGATTCATGCCCTTATATAGGTAAAAATCGCCATATCCTTATATAGGCATAGAAATCATAACCATATTTGACCTTAGCTCATGCAGTCCAAATACGGCAGGGATACTTCCACTAGTTCCGAACATTTACAACGATTTCTTGGAAAAATCGCCTTCAGCAGCTAGGGACTTCCCCTTGCTCGAGAACTGTCTTGTCCAATAAATCATGGAGTTTTCAAAGAACTGAGACTCTTTGATGATGTTATTATGTCCACCTTGACATCAAACTCGGCAACTTCAGGGTATAAATATGCTCACACTTCCCATAGCAAACACACAGTGTTTTGGAGCAGTTTGACTATCTACTTGCCCGATGCAGCTCGCTACAGCAAGTGCCAAAGGAAGCCGACCCTCCAGCAGATGCATTGAGAGAGACGCTGTCTTTTCTCTTGCCGAGAAATCCAGTTCCAGTGTTTCTAAGCTCCCCTTGTGGGGTGTTGGGAAATCGAGTCCTGAACCTGACCTTCTTTATTCTAACCAAGGTACGGAGCTGATTAGACCCTAAGAGAAATCTTGGACAGATTCTTGGCAAAAGAATACTATATTTATGCTACACCTCACTTACTTCTTCCCTCGAACTAAGCTTAGGTTAGGTACATCGGGGTAGGCGTATTTTAGATGCATCAGTTGATTACTTTTAGCCTCAGTTCTTTATGTATGTATTTATTTATGGTTTAGGAACCATACAATGCTCTTACAGTATTATTTTATTCTACTCTTTCTACTGTATGCATTTTATTTTGCAACCAGTTTTATGATTGTAGCAGTTCATTTCTTATGCCTGAGAAAGAAGACTGTTCAATAAATCCTTTTATTGAAAGCGCCCGTCTATCTATTTTCTCGTCACCTCTGGTGAAACGAAGCATGCACGATTGACTTAGTAAAATATCTATCTATTGTTTCCACGACTCTGAAGATCAGTTTTATCTTGGGGAAACAAAATTGTCATGTTTATGCGGTTGTCCGAAACAAATCGCTTCTTGTTTATTCGAGAAAGTTTCTAGTGACCTCTGAGCTAGCTGGCACTCACAAAATAAGTCTAGTATATTCGATAGAGACCTAGTAGACATCAGTCCTACGTCTAATATATAGGATATATTATTCCAATGGGCAGAGCATATTGGGAATATAGGAGCTACACTACACATCCACTGGGAGTTTTATTTGATGTTGAACACTGCAAATAATAGAATACACTGGACTGCTTATCAAGGCATGAGTACATGCCCACTGGGGTTGGAAGTTGAATAAAGCGCAAGGTGTTCCACATTATGGCTGCTGTGATTCCTCATCGTTGGGCTCGTGAAAGAGGTCAAAAGTTTGAAATGCGTTGAGCCGCTTGGAATGGATTGAGGCATGAAGCGGTTTCAGCTTCAAACACTCACCTTAGATGTTAACCCTCTGTGTGGGCGTCCTCACAGTGGCAACCTGCTTGTGTTTTTTGGATTTATGCGGCCGTGGCGGTCGCAAGTATGAACCGCCGCTGACATGAGGATCTTCAGCACTAAGGGGACTGGGCGTCATCTTAGAACGGAGGGTTCAAGTGTGAGAGACTGTTTACTGGTAACATATCCAACTTCAGTTTTTAATCAACCCACTATGGTTTTTAATTTATGTCACCCGGAATGCGGCAGCATCCACTGGGAGTTTTATTTTATGTTGAACACTGCGAATACCAGAATGAACTGGACTGCTTATCCAAGCATGAGAACTTGCCCACTGGGGCCAGAAGTTTAATTAAGCAAAAGATGTTCCACATTATGGCTGCTGTGATTCCTCATCGATGGGCTAGTGAAAAAGGACGAAAGTTTGAAACGTGTTGAGCTGTTTGCGAATGAATTGAAGGCATGACGCTGTTTCTGCTGCAAACACTCACCTTAGATGTTAACCCTCCGTGCGGGCGTCCTCACAGTGGCAACTTGCTTGTGTTTTTTGTAAGCATGGGCGGAAAATCCGTTTCGCTCGCGGATTTTGCGGATTTTCGGTAAATTCGCAATCCGCGAGATTCGTGAATCTCCCGCAAAATCCGCAAATGGCTTGCTCGCACTGTTCGCGTGAGTTCGCGGCTTCCCAGTACAACTTCGCGCCCCGCGAATAAGCGCAAAATTGCAGAAATACGATCTTAGCAAAACTGAAACTACTTACCAGGTTCAAAAGTTCAGGCTCATCATTAGTAGCCATTTCCTGTAGTGCTTCCTGAGGGGCCCCTCCAGAGTTCAGTTGCCAGTTGCAACTATTATGTGACCCTGCTCTGAACTTCAGAATAGTTACACATATGCCACAAAGGTCCTGAATTACAGCTAAGGGAGACAAGCAGGAGCCAGGCTGGAGGTTCAAATCCATTAATCAGCCCCTAATTCATTATTGTCAGTTGGGGCAGGGCAGGTGTTGTAACTAATTTTGCAACAATGAAAGCACTTAGCAAGTGCAAAAGATCACTTGAGGCAGGGAAGGTGTGCTTGCGTTGCCACAATAATGTACACTGACTGGACAACCAGAGGGTGCTGTGATGAAACAGAGGGGGGCATGGGTGGGCCAGAGGGTGGCATGAGTAGTCAGAGAGTGGCAGTGGTGACAGAGAGTGGCAGTGATGAAGAAGAGTGTCCCAAACAGGCTGGACACGTAGAAACAACAAGTTCGCGAAACTTGCGACCCGACAGGTAAGTTCGCGTTTTGCGAAATTGTACAAAACCCTCGCGAACTGGCAGAAACCCGTGCGAACACAAAAAAAAAATCCGCAAATTCGCGAGAATTCACGGATTTTGCGGATTGCGAGTTCGCAAATCCGCAAAATTCGCGAACGCGAGATTCGCAAAATTCGCCCATGCTTAGTTTTTTGGACTTATACAGCTGTGCCGGTCGCGAGGACAAACCACCGCTGATATGCGGATCTTTGGAGCTGATAGGACCGCTGAGCCTGTTCCAGGCGAGGTCGCCCCCACACATCGCTGCTCCTGCCCGCTGACTGCCTGTGCTCTGCTGCCTTAGTTGCTGGCCCCTGCCTTGTATTGTGCTGCCTTTGTTTTTCCCCCTGCCTGGTGTGCTGTTGCCTTCGTTTGTGTCCCTTTGCCTGTGTGCCTTGTATTGTGCTGCCTTCGTTTTTCCCCCTGCCTGGTGTGCTGTTGCCTTCGTTTGTGTCCCTTTGCCTTTGCCTCAGTTTCCCCCATTTGCTTTCCTTCCCCCTGCCTTGTGTGCTGTTGCCTGCTCTGCCCTTTCTTTCTTTCAGCCGCTCTCACCCCGGACGACCCAGCCGCCGCTGAGCCGCCCTCGGACCTCCTTTCCCGCCGCGGACTCCCGGCGACTCCGCCCCCCTCCTGCCCATTCGCCGCCCCTCTCCCGTCACCCAGCTGCTCCTCCCTCCCGGCTCCTTACTTATAACGCCCCCAGAGCGACTGCGCAGCGGACACGCGCAGCGGGAGCACCGATTGAGCGCCGAAGGTGCGCCGAAGGTAAGCCCGTCTGCACCTGGACCGTGCCCAGCGCCAGGATCCCTGGCCTCCACCGACGCAAGACGACCAGAAAAACCTACGACTCCGCCGCCCTCAACGCACTCAATGCCGGCCGGAACCCCGCCTGCTGCCGGGCCGCCCCGAAACGCTTCCACGGACCCTTCACCTGCACAACCTGCAAGTTTACCTGCCTCCGAACATGCACCGCGCCCGCCAAGCCGAACCCCAGCAGCGACCTCAAGTGCATCCTGCTCAACACCCGCTCCGTCCACAGACACGCCGTCGAACTCTGGAACCTCCTCGACACAACATCACCAGACGTCGCCTTCCTCACTGAAACATGGATGAAGGCCTCCTCAGCCCCCGACATCGCCATCGCCATCGCCATCCCTGACGGGTACAAGATCATCAGGAGGGACCGCGTCAACCAGACCGGAGGAGGCATCGCCATCGTCCACAAGAACACCATCCGCATCACGACCGACTCCACCGACACATTCGCCGCCGCCGAGCACCTCCACTTCCAGATTCACACCGACCCAAAGACGACCCTCAGAGGCACCCTCACCTACAGGTCCCCGGGAGACCACGCACACAATTCAGCGAAGACATCACGGACTTCATCAGCCCACACGCCCTCCCCTCCGCCGACTACATCCTCCTAGGGGACCTCAACTTCCACCTGGAGAACAACAAGGACCGCAACACCGTCACCCTGCTGGACAACCTCGCCAACCTCGGACTCAAGCAACTGGTCAACACCCCCACCCACTACGCCGGCCACACGCTTGACCCAGTCTTTTCATCCAGCAAGCACATCGCCTTCAGCCACTCCACCAGACTTCACTGGACCGACCACAGCTGCGTCCACTTCAGCTTCAGAAAAACCACCACCCACCACCACCCGCAACAGGTCCCTCACAGGAGCTGGAGCAAGATCACCGCCGACCAGCTCACCGCCTCCCTCAGCCAGAACCCACCTGCCAGCACACCAGACCCCAACGCAGCAGCCCGCAACTTCACGCAATGGCTGACCGCCTGCGCCGACTACCTCGCACCACTGAAGAACCCACCCAGCAAACCCAGAAGCAAGAAGGCCCCCTGGTTCACCGACGAACTCAAGGACTCCAAGAAGACCTGCCGCACCCTCGAGAAAGCCTGGCTCCTCGACCGGACCACTGACAACATGACCGCCCTCAAACACGTGACCCGCAAGCACCATCAGCTCATCCGCACCACCAAGAAGAAATCACTGAAGGATCAACTGGACAACAACGCCCACAACAGCAAGGAACTCTTCAGCATCGTCAAGGAGTTCTCCAACCCCAGCACCGGCAACAACGACATCACCCCTTCACAAGATCTCTGCGACTCCCTCGCCTCATTCTTCCACCGCAAGATTGCGGACATCCACAACAGCTTCAACACACCATCCTCGCACCCAACCTTCGAACCAACGCACCCCACTGCCACCCTCCACACTGCCACCCTCCGCACCTGGACCGCAGTGACCACCGAAGACACAACCCGCACGATGAACACCATCCACTCTGGATCTCCGACTGACCCCTGCCCCCACCACATCTTCAACAAGGCCGACTCCACCATCGCACCCCAACTCCGAGACGTCATCAACACCTCCTTCGACACCGCCACCTTCCCGGAGAGCTGGAAGCACGCCGAGCTCAGCGCCCTACTGAAGAAACCAACAGCGGACCCCACCGACCTCAAGAACTTCCGCCCCATCTCGCTCCTCCCTTTTCCTGCCAAAGTCATCGAGAAGATCGCCAACAAACAGCTTGCTGCCTTCCTCGAGACGAATGGATCCCTCGACCCCTCGCAGTCCGGTTTCAGAGCCAACCACAGCACCGAGACCGCCCTTATCGCAGCCACCGATGACATCCCAGCCCTTCTCAACAACGGGGAAACAGCGGCACTCATCCTCCTGGACCTCTCCGCCGCGTTCGACACCGTCTGCCACCGCACCCTAGTCCAACGCCTCAGCAATACCGGCATCCAAGAGAAGGCACTGAAGTGGATCATCTTGGTCCTAGCTGGCAAAACACAGAGAGTCCGCCTCTCCCCGTTTCGTTCTGAGGCCACCGAAGTCATCTGCGGCGTCCCGCAGGGATCATCACTCAGCCCCACCCTCTTCAACGTCTACATGAAACCTCTCGCAGCCATCGCACGCCAACACAACCTCAACATCATCTCCTACGCCGACGACACCCAGCTGATCCTCTCCCTCACCAGAGACCCCGACACCGCCAGAACCAGCCTCCACGAAGGGATGAAAGTCGTCGCCGAGTGGATGAAGAACAGCCGCTTGAAACTGAACTCAGACAAGACGGAAGTCCTCATCCTGGGACCATCACCCTCCGCCTGGGACCACTCCTGGTGGCCCCCTGCCCTGGGCACCACCCCCAAGCCGACAGACCACGCACACAACCTGGGCTTCATCCTGGACTCCTCCCTCTCCATGGCCAGACAAGTCAACGCCGTCTCCTCTTCATGCTTTCACACCCTCCGCATGCTCCGCAAGATCTTCCGATGGATCCCGATCGAAACCAGGAAGACGGTCACCCAGGCCCTCGTCACCAGCCGGCTGGACTACGGAAACACCCTCTACACCGGAACCACAGCCAAGCTACAGAAAAGACTACAACGCATCCAGAACGCCTCCGCCCGACTCATCCTAGACATCCCTCGACGCAGCCACATCTCCGGCCACCTGAGGAACCTGCACTGGCTCCCCGTCAACAAGAGGATCACGTTCAGGCTCCTCACCCACGCACACAAGTCTCTCCACAACCTGGGCCCAAAGTACCTCAACGACCGCCTGACCTTCCACACGCCCACCCGCCAGCTACGATCCGCTAGCCTCGCCCTCGCCACCTTACCACGCATCCGAAGAGCCACCGCCGGAGGCAGATCCTTCTCCTACCTGGTGGCCAAGACTTGGAACCCCATCCACCTTCGACTGACCCAGAACCACCTCGCCTTCAGGAGACAACTCAAGACCTGGCTGTTCGAGCAGTAGCGGCCCCCTTCCCCCAAGCGCCTTGAGACCCTTCCGGGTGAGTAGCGCGCTATACAAGTATTATGATTGATTGATTGATTGAGAGGACTCAGCTTTATATATAATAGTTAGGGCGGAGTTTTTATCAAAAAGGTGATTTTCAGTGCCTATATCTTTGGTGCCGATTGATGAATCTTTATGAAATTCTCCCTCAAAATGTGCCCGGTACTTTGGATGGTGTCTGGAAAGTTTTGGGGTGCTTTGTGTAGCAGGGGTTGAAAAAAAAGGGGGTCCCAAAATGTGTTTTCCCCATGTTAATTCCTATAGGACTTTTATACATGACTACAGCCTGAACTGCTTGGCGCAATTACATCAAATTTGTCAGGAAGCTGGATCTTGGTACGCAGATTGTGCTTTTTGTGACTTGGTGTAAATCTTTTCAGAAGTTTAGGAGAAATCAAGTGGATAACAAATTTGCATACATAAGGACATGGAATACCCCCGGATCCGCGCACAGGTATTTCACGGATTCACACGCAATAGTGAACTCCTGATTGGCTGGCCTCACCTTCAGAGAAAAGTTGCTGCCGCCATTTTGTTTGCTGGGGAACGGTTGCCGGTGTTGAAAACTACTGTGAATATTAAGTGAAGGGTTCAGGTGAGAGGTTTCCTGATTGCTTGTATATACTTAAAATGAGGGGTGATAGTGTATTATGGCAATGAAAATGCCCTGCATTTTTGGGGGGATCTTTCGCAAACTCTGTGGATTGCTCACGAGGCTCACTGTCGAACCCTTATGTAACTACACGGGGGATCCGCGGAGTTTGTGCGGCAGGAAAAATATATATATATTCATATTCTATCTCTCCTCTAACAGCTACTCACATACTCATATAGATACAGCTACATCCACTCACATACCCATACAGACACTCTCACATCAACTGTTACACCCATACAAACATTGTCACATCCATTCACATACCCATAGAGATACTGCCACACCCATTCACATACCCATAGAGACATCCATTGACAAACCTATTGTCACTGTCACACCCATTGACAAACCCATGCAGACACTGTCACACCTTTCACAACCCCAATACAGAATCTGTCTCACCCATTTACATACCAATTAAGACACTGATACTCCCATTCACATACCCATAGAGACTCTGTGATACCCATTTACAAACCCATACAGTCACTGTCAAACCCTTTGACAAACACATACAGACATTGTCATACCTTTCACAACCCCAATACAGAATCTGTCTCACCCATTTACATACCAATTAAGACACTGATACACCCATTCACATACCCATAGAGACTCTGTGATACCCATTTACAAACCCATACAGTCACTGTCAAACCCTTTGACAAACCCATGCAGACATTGTCATACCTTTCACAACCCCAATACAGAATCTGTCTCACCCATTTACATACCAATTAAGACACTGATACACCCATTCACATACCCATAGAGATACTACCATGCCCATTCACATACCCATTGAGACTATGTGACACCCATTGACAAACCTATTGTCACTGTCACACACATTGACAAACCTCTGCAGACATTGTCAACCCTTTCACAACCCCAATACAGAATCTGTCTCACCCATTTACATACCAATAGAGACACTGATACACCCATTTACATACCCATAGGGACTCTGTGATACGTATATACAAACCCATACAGTCACTGTCAAACCCATACAAACAGTGTCACACCCTTTCATATACTATGAAAACACTGTCGCCTTCATTTACAAACCCATCTAGACCCTGTCAGACCCATTCCCAACCCCATAGGGACACTTTCACACACATTCACAAACCCATACAGAAACACTCACATCCTTTCATATACCTCCTTTATTCCCAGTCACATCCCCATACAGACTCTCACACCCTCTCACATACCCATACATAGACTGTCATACCCTGTCAGATACTCATACACGGGCCCTTATATCGATTCACATACCCATACAGAGACTCTCACGCCCTCTGACATACCCATACAGAGACTCTCACATACCCATGTAGACACTCATATAGCTATTCACATACCCATACAGAGACTCTCACATACCCATGTAGACACCCTTATTGCTATTCACATACCCATGCAGAGACTCACACCCTCTCACATACCCATACATAGACTGTCACACACTGTCACATACCCATACAGGCACCCTTATACCCATTCACATACCCATGAAAATACTCTCACATACCCGTACAGTATCACATTCATCCACACACCTATACAGATACGCTCACACCCTCTGACATCCCCATGCAGACACCCTTATACTTGTTCACATACCCATACAGATTCTCTCACACCCTCTCACAAACCCATTCAGACCTCCTTTATTCCCATTCACATACCCATACGGACAGTGTGACACCCATTCCCATACCCATACAGAGACACTCACACCCTCTCACATACCCATAGACACCTACACCCACCTCACATATCCATACAGTGTCACACAAATTCCATACACATACTCACACTCTTGCACATACCTGTATAGAGCTTTATTCCCATTCACATACCTATACAGAGACTCGTACACCCTCTCATATACCCATACATAGACTGTCATACCCTGTCACATACCCATACAGGCACACTTATACCCATTCACATACTCACACAGAAACTCACACCTTCTCACATACCCATACATAGACTGTCACGCTGTCTCACATACTCATAGTGTGACAACTATTCACCTACCTATACAAGCTCTCACATACCCATACATACACCCTTATACCAATTGATATATCCATATACTCTCACACCCTCTCAAATACCCATACAGAGCTCCTTTATTCTCATTCACATAGACAGTGTCACACCCATTTATATACCCAGAGACTCACACCCTCTCACATACCCATAGAGAGACTCTCACACCCTCTCACATTCCCATACATACTCTTACACACCCTCATTTACCTATAGTGTCATACCCATTCACATACCCATACAATAACTCCCTCTTTCATATTCCTATTCAGACCTCCTTTTATTCCCATTCACATACACAACAGATGGTGTCACACCCATTCACATACCCATACAGAGACTCTAACATCCTCTCACATGCCCATACAGAAACCGTTATACTCATTCACATACTGATACAGAGACTCTCACATCCACCAACGCACCCAGGTACATGCTAATGCATACACTGACACACCCAGCTACACACAAATGCAGACACTAACACTCCCAAGCACATACTAATCCATACACTGACACACCTTGGTGTTGTGTATCGATTTAGATTCCGTATGCATTTTCCCGATTCATGCCCTTATATAGGTACAATTCACATTGCTCTTATATAGGCATAGAAATCAAGTCCTTATTTAGGCATAGCCCATGCTACCCAAATACAGGCATGGCTACTTCCATCCATTCATCTACGTCACAATGATTTCTTGGAAAACCAGACTTTTAAGCTAAAGGGACTTCCCCTTGCCTGGATATTGATTTCTCCAAGAACTAATTTATTATGTATGAACATCTATTCCTTAGAGGTTCATTCATGACGTGCATATGCCTGACTCTTACGTCAATACTGGCATTCCTAAACACCTTCAAGGTATAAATATACCTTCACTTGCTATGGCAAAGCACCGTGTGGTTTGGTGCAGTTTGACTACCTTCTTGCATGACGCAGCTCGCTACAGCAAGTGCCGAAGGAAGCCAACTCTCCAGCAGACGCACTGACCAGAAGCTGTCATCCTCCTGCCGAGAACCCAGCTCCAGTATTTCTGACTCCCCTTGCGGGGTGTTGGGAGATCGAGTCCAGGGAAAGAGATACCAACATCTCTCCTTCTAAGGTATGGAGCTGATCAGAACCTAGAGAAACCTTTGGCAATTCTTAGCAAGAACTAAACTATAACTTAAGACAGCACCTACTTCTTCCCTCGTACTAGACCTAGGTTAGGTACAATGGGGTAGGCGTATTTTAGAAGCACCAGTTGAGTATTTTAGCCTGTGTTATTTATGTATGTATTTTTATATATGTCATAGCAACAGCCAATGCTATTACAGAATTATTTTATATTACTGTTTACGCTCTACGCATTATACTTCGCATTCTGTCTAACGATTGTAGCAGTACATATCTCTTGCATGAGAAATAAGACTGTTCAATAAATCCTTTTAATGAAACGACTGTCTCACTATTTCTGTGCAACTATTGACTGAGTGAAATAGTTATCTATTGTTTCCACGACTCTGAAGATATTGTTCTGACTCTAAGGGAAGCAAAGTTGTCATGTTTATGCGGTTGTCAGAGACTAATCCCTTCTTGTTTATTCAAGAACGTTTCTAGTGACCTCTGAGTTAGCTGGCACACACAATTAAGTTTAATACACTCAATAGAGACATTCTGACCTCAGTCCTATGTCAAATCTATAGTGTATATTATTCCAATGCACAGAGCCTATTGGGAATATAGGAACTACACTACATTGGCACATACTGATACATACACTAACACACCCAGGCACACACTGATGCATATGTTACACCCAGAGACACAATGATGCATACACTGAGACACCTAGTCACACACTCAATTCATATACTGACACACCTATAGACACACTAATGCATAACAGACACACCCAGGCACACAATAATGCAGATACTAATACACAGAGGCATATGCTAATGCCTACACTAACACACCCAGGCACATACTGAAATATATAGTAATGCATCCAGGTACACACTTATTTATACACTGACACAACCAGACAAACACAAATGCATACACTGCCACACCCAGACACATAGTAAACCATAAGCTGACACACCCAGCTACACATACACACTAATGCAGACACTATCACACTCAGGCGCATACTAATGCATACACTGACACATCCTGGCACATACTGAGACACACACAGCACATCCAGGCACACACTGATTCATATGCTGACACACCCAGACACACACTGATACATACCCTGACACTCCCAAGTACACACTGATTCATACGCTGAAACACCCAGTCATGCACTTATTCATATACTAACACAGCTAGGCACACACTCATCCATTCACTAATACACCCATGCACAGATTTCTACATACAATTACACACTCAGGTACGCAGTCATATATACACTGAACAGGCACACAGTAACATATTCACAAACACACCCAGTAGGCACTCATGCATACACCAATATACTCATTCATACCCTCATGCACCATCTCATTCACCATTTACAGCCACTGACACAGTCACCCATATAGACACTCATTCATCTTCTCCTTCACCCTTACAGCCACTTACACACCCACTGAATATACATATACATATATTTACGCTCCACAGTGTCAGGAGGAATCCTTTCCTGAGTAAGAAGTACTCTTGCGTAACTGGGGGAGAAGCAGGTGCCCATAGTGGTCCCAGATATCTGCATGTAGTATTGATCTGGGAATAGAAAAATGTTATTAGTCATACAGAATTCTGTTAATTCTAAAAGCATTTTTGCAAAACAAAACACTTGCCAGTGCTGAGAAATTAGTTTACATACACTCCTGGACTGGTGTACAAAATTAATTGTAAAAAAAGTTTATTTTTGACACTGGGACCAGTGTGTATGTTTGAATGTTTTGTTTGAATGGACGGCCACGAATGAGTTGTATGTAAGTTGTGCACCAATTGTAAATACCACATCACTTGTAGATTTGTTTGTTATGTTTATGTGTAAGTATATGTACATAAAATGTTTCGTATTCCCATGCAAAAAGATGCATAACTGAATAGATGCAATACAAAAAAGAATAATTTAAAAAGTTGCAATTAGTAAAGCAAGTGTCCATGTTATTGTCATGTACACCAGTCCAAGAGTGTATGTAAACTAATTTCTCAGCACTGGCAAGTGTTTTGTTTTGCAAAAGTTTATATTGGCTCAGCCTTGCTGAGTATAGGAGCCAAGACCCTTTTTGTTTCCTAAATTCTAAAAGCATGGCATTATGCTCCAGGAACTTCAAAGGCTGTTTTTTAACACCTTGGCTGCTAGGTGTTTTCCCCTCCTGTGCTGCAGGCACCTCTTTCCCATTGTTCATGACGAGCTCAGCTCGTCATCAGCACAGCTCAACCGTGCATCATGACGAGCTGAGCTCGTCATCAGCATCGAAAGGGTTAAAGAAAAAGTGGATATGTGCAATACACGTATAAAGACTGAAAATGTCCAGAACAATCAATTGGAAGTCATCTTCCCACATAACATCCTTGATACATTTCAAAAAGTCTTTTGTATCCTTAATATAGGAAGTCGACTTTATCACTTCTTGCGAAAGAAAATGGTATATGTATATAGACAGATGTTCAGTCAAGCCTCCTTGTGATGTACTTGAATGTTAAAATTACGATCGTTTCTGGCGCGCCTGATGACACCGAAGAAGGCGACTGCCGAAAAGAACTTGTTTTGCTCCAGTGAATAATTAATTTAAAACTTATCCCGAGAGTGCTTCTTACTCAGGCAAGGATTCCTCCTGACACTGTGGAGCATTAGTTAATCAACGTGGGTACACCTCCGGAATCCAAGCACCCGTCTGCAAGTGCACCAGCTAAAGGTGAAAAGCAGCAGGGACATACACATCTATATATATTTATAGATA
The DNA here is from genome assembly GCF_964263255.1 of Lissotriton vulgaris. Taxonomy (NCBI): domain Eukaryota; kingdom Metazoa; phylum Chordata; class Amphibia; order Caudata; family Salamandridae; genus Lissotriton; species Lissotriton vulgaris. The sequence goes on along the minus strand of NC_141694.1, from coordinate 1,728,889,576 downwards.
GATAGATATAGATAGATAGATATATAGATATGAAGTGAGAGAGGTTTTACTTATCTTAAACCATACATGGTAAAGGCATCAATGTTAAAGGCATTTGTGGTAATGTCATACATTCATCAAAGATTGTTGGTTTTAGCTGTGCCAACTCCACAGGGTATCGATGAATCCCAAAAGTTGGCATTGGGAACATTGATCAATTGCAATTTATGCTTTGGAAATTCTTTACATAGATGCCTACGCGAAACACAATTGGCACGGCTACAGGCAAGGTCAGCCTGGACTATTGGGGAATAAGGAAGTGCCCAAGGGGCTGGTCTGACAGGTTAGCATGTGAGCCTGTTTTATGGTCTGCTGGGTCGGCTTTTACTGTTGATTCCCCTGATAATAAAACAAACATTGCTTGCAGCAACCTTGTCCTTATGGGAGTTCAAAACTGGCCCATTTTGCAAAAATTCGCAAACTATCTAATTCATTAATGGAGCGACTTTTATTTTTGTGTCTTGGCCTATATCCAGTCCCAGTCCGACCCTGGCTGCAGTGGTATAAAATGCACCCATTCTTTGCATCTCTATACTCCTTAAAATGGATCCTGTTTTTCATATTAGAAGATCCATTCACTAAGTATCGGTAAGCTCCAGAGGGATTTAAATTCTGGTATGTATGTGCAAAGTATTTCCTGAGATTAAATCCTGCTAGTTATTGCAGAAATCCTCCTGCCATTAACCCAAAGATTAAAGTGCTCGGGGCATGGTCTAATGTGAAGAGAAACTGTTGCTTAGGCGCAAGCTCTGTCTCCTCGCCTATCTCCGTTCCAGATGGAAGAAAATTTGGTCAGCACACAGTGAAATACATTTGACCGCCAGAGAATGCAGTAAACCATTTCCTGCTCGAATCCATCTGAGGAATACTTTGCACAACGCACTTACGAAACAACGTGCTACCCACCCACACTTCAGGCCCATGTCTGCGAAAAGGCTGTGAGTGATGACCTGGTGAGACTGCTTGATTCAAGCCTCACATTAGCATTTATCACCACCCTTTCCCTGTATTCCTTAAGCCCATGACATGAAAGCAAGTGAAGGTGTAATTTACCATCCCAAGTCAGCATCAGGAGTGCCTAGAGGGCTTGCTGAATTTATGCTGCATGTCTCTTTCATTCCAGTGAGACAAAAGTGATGCAGCCCAACCGACCTCCCACACATATAGAAAGCAGAGGACTTTTTTCTCCCCTCTCTACTGATCTAAAGTGGAGTATTGACGATCAAATGGGCAATATCACATTGCTATTTGATCCCCTACAGTGTGGGGGCCCTGATGCACCACGGGGCCTCTTCAGCATTGTGCGCGGGTGGGCCTGAGAGCTCCTCACTGGGACCAGAGCATGACCCCCTTTAAGTACTTTGCAGGATGAGCCCCCTCAAGCTTCATTACGCTACTGCCCGTGAGATGCTCCTTTGCTGCCTCACAGCTCCTGGTTGTTGTTGTGAAACCTACCTCTGTTTGTCTCTTTGTCTAATCTCTTTTGAAATACCTGTTTACCTCTGGACCTCCTCTCCTGTGACAATGTCAACTCCACCTTCAAATCCTGGCCTCTGGTCTACTCCTGTAGATCCTCTTCCTCGCACCCAACCCACACCTTATGTTTGGAGTCCTCTAGCAGTGAAAAATGCAGAAAAAGACTCTAAAACAGGCACAAACAGAATGAAATTAGAACCCACTCTACCAGAATCCCCTATTAAAGGCAAAATAGAGCTATAAAAAACAACAGATACTATCTTCAAAACGTTTCCTGATGTACACGAGTTAGCACAGATAACACAAATTGAAATAAATCAATGATAAATTCTCAGCAGCGGGAGAATGCATCAGCGGCCTAGAAGATAACTCCCTGTCCATGAAGAAAGATAGTAGCTCAATACACAAAATAGCTAGCTCCGAGCAACGAGAAATCGTTGAGCTTGAGGACAGGAACAGAAAGAGGTAATATTAGATTTGTCGGCTTCCCTGAAGGCAGCTAAGGGAAACATGGCTCGCGATTCACCTTTCTGGAGAATAGTCTACCTCAACACACCAATATCTCCTTCAATAAATGCTTTGAACTTGAAAGAGCTCATGGGATCCCCTTGTGGCAAAATGGCCATGTGCCCTCCTCTGGCACCAATCTTATGTAGTTCCGGGGAGCCTTGAAGACCTGGCTATTCAAGCAAGCTTCAGGATAGGTTAACTGTTTTTTATTCTTTCCTCACTACCAGCGCCATGAAACCTCTGGGTCCCCGTGCGCTTAATAAGTTCAGAATAACATAACATACACTGATCATCTGAAAACTCCTACACTACCAACACATCAAACTAACTCTGGATTTCAGCCGCAAGCATACATTTATTGCATGGGAAGACCAACGATAACCATCTCGCAGAATGACTCCAAAGCTACTGTCCAAGTGCTGAAAGGCTTTCTGTCCATCAGACCTAGATTTCGGAACATGAACATCACTTTTTCGTTTTCTTGCCCTGCCAGGTTTCGCATTACTTATATTATATTATATTATATTATATCATATTATATCATATTATATCATATTATATTATATTATATTATATTATATTATATTATATTATATTATATTATATTATATTACTTATAAAGGTTGTACTCCTTTCTTCCAGGATTACTGAGACCTGTCACCTTTTCTGGATAACATACAAGATGCTTGAGATTGACACTTCCACCCACAATTCAGGAGCGTTGTAATGTATTATGAGACATCTATGTATTTTCCTCAGCAATGTAGGTATGCTTATAATGTGTGTTACACATATTGACATATGTTATGCTTATACTGTTGTGTTATACATATTTCCTTCTGCATACAATTGGTTAGGTGCGATGGGTCCCTTGTGAGACCGTCTTTGGTGCTAGCTTGTCCCTTCTGAATGAAAATATTTCCTCACCCAGACTAATGTTATCCTTACTCTCTGATCATGGTTGTATTACTAATGTAACTGTATCACTGTCATTAATTGAATGTACCCACACATACTCCCTTTCCTCACGCCTGTGTTCTATCATAGTTCAATGAGACCTATACCCCTATGCACTGGCATCTTGCTTTTCACCCTTTGAGACTGCATTACTGGTCACCTGCTCAGATGACTTCAATTGTTTCCCAATAATGAAATAAGTCACTATTAGATACCATACACATGCTGCTATTATGTATGCTTGCATGTCATAGCCACCTTATGCAGGATTTTTTGCCTACTTTCAGTTGTTCTACTGCAATGCAGTGTGGGGAGATAACCTCCTCGATAGGACTCCACATACTTTCTAGAATGACAACTGTTGTGTTTGTTAACTCATGTTGCACCCATTTAGCTAGGCATCCATGCCTTCCAATTCCCATCTGGTTTACAGTTTCACATAGTGCTTTGGAGGCATGAGGCTATTTCCTTTTGGTTTAATAGTGTCCATATTTGAGGTATATGGGGTGAGTGCGTAAGGGTGGGGGGATTAACAGTTGATAGGCTCTCTTTTGATGTAACGCCTATGTTCTCGCTCCTTTTCCCCCTTTTTATAGTTGCCTCTATTCCTAAACGTTACTATGGCCATGTTTGGTAACAGTAGGTCACCGTGCACATTTGAGCATGGCTTTATGTCAAGGTAGCCATGTCACCTTTCTGCTATAGGCACAACAAGATGTAAATGCTCACCCTCAGTATCTGACTCAACGTGGATCCACCTGCACAAACTTCTTCTCCAAAAGAGTTATGCAGTCTAACAAGGAAGCTTGCTGCTTCCTCAATCTCTTCCATATCTCCTCCCTGTAATTCCAGTCCGGATGTGGTGTTTTCTTCCTCGATGCCATTACGGACTGACGGAGCTGCAGGGGAGAGTCCTTCCTCACGGGCAAAGGACAGAAATATGAACAATCACTGTCTGGCTTCCAATAAAGTCACACAATGATTGACTGTGGTCTTTAATATGGCCACCCCTTCATGCACTGCCCTGACTGAATCTTGTGATGGGAAACATCGTTTACAACGCGGGGATTACATCGCAATGCTATCACATAGCGGTTTTCACAACGCAAGTCGTTACAACGACTTGCACTGGATGGCGCTCTAGGACAAGGAATAGTATAATTTACTATCCAACAACTTCCCTACTGTATGTAGACTGGAGTTGGAATAGTAAATTATACTACTCCTAGGTCCAGCGCCCTCCAACGCAAGTCGATGTAACGACTTGTGTTGTAAAAAATGCAATGTAATGCACCGCAATGTGGGCAACATCCTTTACAACGAAACTTTTACAACGCAGTGCTATTACAACGCAGGTTTTACAACGAAAACCATTACAATGCATTGCGCTGGGGGGTGTTCTAGGATAGGGAATAGATTTAATTTACTATCCAACACCTTCCCTAGTGTCCACGGGGACTGGAGTTGGAATGGTAAATTGAACTATTCACTATCCAGCACCCCAAAGCGCTATGCGTTGTAAAGGTTTGCGTTGTAAAACTGGCGTTGTAACAGCATGCGTGGTAAAAGCATGCGTTGTAATGTCATACATCCCCGCAATGTAAATGTATGCGTTGTAACGTCATACATCCGCTCGTGATCATATCACAGTCAATCCTAGTATTTCTACCATGCTGTTTATAGTAGTAAAGATTAGTTGGAGCAGGTGCAGCCTGGGTCCCGAGGGAGACTAGGTGGCAGTACTGCCTTCGCCCTGGCTGCCTCACACAGCCCAGGTTCAAGGGGCTGAAGTGTGCATGCTGGGCTGGACACAATAAGAGACCTGCCCAACCCAACATGCACACTTGAGTTTATATCAAGCCTGCCAATCAGATAGGCCATGTCCAATGCCCTGCTCAAACAGCACAGCCGTGGATGAGGTATTTGAAAAAAAAATAACGAACAAGGAACATAAACAGTACAGCATGTGGAAGCATAGAGAGGGCAGTGGGGCAACACTCTTATATCCCTTAGGAGCAACCACCGCTGACTAGAGTTATCCCAATAATGAGGACAGGTTCTTTGGAATTGATTTCACTGAATACTAAGGAGCTGAGCCATCCAGTTAAAAGACGGAAGATTCTTGAATATACTTATGAATTAAAATGTGATAAAATCTTTCTACAAGAGTCTAAATAATCTGCAAATTACATTACCTCTTGTAATGCACCCTGGATCTCAGAAGTCGTTTGCTCACCAGCACAAAAGAAAACCAATAGGGTGATTACAATCATCACTAAGCAGGCCTGGATTAAGGTCCTAGACACAATAGCAGATCAGGGTGAAACTCTACAAGTTATGTAATGCAGGTAAAGTCTTTTATATATTGAATATTTATGCCCCAAATGTAAAAGATGCTGAGTTCTGGAAACACATTGATTTCTGGGCTCATGATGCGTGGCTGATAATAGGGGGAGACTTCAACCTACCACTTGATCCTACACTAGATCCTAGCTCAAGAACTACATTTACACCCTCCACCTCTCACAAACTGCTTTGTAAACTACGTACCAAGTATTCTCTCTCTGATTTATGGCGCCTCCAACATCTAGACAACAGAGACTAAACCTTTTATTCCTTTCCCAACCAATCATACTCCAGGATTGATTGCCTCTTACTATTCAATAACTTAGCAAGATCACAGAATCTAGCATTGAACTCAGGTTGATTTCTGACTGGTCCACTTCTAGCCCTATAGATAAATCCTGGGGACTAAGCTAGATATTCTCCCAAACCCTACAGACACTGCAAGAATTCAATCAGCCACAATAAACGTCTTCAAAGAAAACCGTCTAAAAGACTGCAACCCTCCAATTAGTTGGGATGCCTTTAAGGCCTCTGTTAGAGAAGTGATAATAGGCATTAGTGTCCATATTCATAAATCTGCAAATACCCAGATGAAAGCCATAGAAACCGAAATGAAACAATTGAAAATTAGGCACCACTTAGAGAAAGGATGTCTTTTATTAGACACCCTAAATCTTAGGAAATAAGAGCAAAACAAAGTTTTAAGCACCAAAGCCGGACAATGGGTGACCAAATTCAATTCAATAAAACTATGTGCTGGCAACGCCGCTGGACAAGTGTTAACTCACTACCTAAATATAAACAAAACTGCCTTCAAATTACTCCAGTCAGGGAAAAAGATGGGCTCCTATCGTTAGACCCAATAGAAATGTCCCACATATTTCAGGATTTAAAAAATAAATCTATACTAATGTGAACTCCATGTACAGCCTAACATATTTGGGTAAGCTTAACCTTTTCAAACTAGATACACAACGTCAATTCCTTCTGAATTGGGACATTACACACTCTGAGTTACATACAGACATCACATCTCTCAAACAAGTGAAAGCTCCTGGTCTGGATTGTCTTATAGCTCATTTTTACAAATAAATAAGTCTCAGGCAAGCTGCACTCTCCTGTTCTCAAGCTTTTTTCACAGCCATGCAGAGTTGAGAACTTTTCAGGGTACCACAGCAGAAGCAATAATTTCACAAATCTCCAAGGAAGGGAAGGACCATACCTATCCTGAAACTAGAGACCAATTTTGCTTATTACTTTGCACTGCAAGATATATATGGCTCAGGGGTTAGAGGCGGCAGACCTGGAGCTTGAGTTCGGCCCTGGACCAGGGTTCAATTCCCCGCCTCGGCGGGTCTTGGGCTCAATAATTCCACGGACTCGATAAATCTCGCTCCGGTGCCTTCTCGACTCACGGGTTCACACTCTGCGACTCTGGGCAATAGCTTGCTTAATCTCCACATCGGCCCCTCGCGGTGGGATGCCTGGCTTTCACCTTGTGGATACCCTGCCGGGGTTATCTCACAGGGGAATACCAGGACGGGTTCCAGAAGCAAGCGCGGAGATGCCCCAGGGTAAGTCATGCGCTATATAAGCTTCATACATACATACATACATACATACATACACATACATATGTGAAAATCCTAGCCAGACACAATATTACCATCTTTGATCAGCCCCTACCAAGCCAGCTTTATCAAGGGCAGACTTTCTAATGAAAATATTAGACTTTTGAGCCATGTCTTACTGTTAGTCAAGACTAAACTTCAACAAGGTTGCATGGCCTTACTTGAAAGCTACCATGTTGAGCTTCAACTTAGGCGATTCTTTTATAAGGATGACTATGGCATTACACTCCAACCCCTGCACCAAATTAACGACTGATGGTGCATTATCTGAATCTTTCCACTTAAACAAGGTACCAGACTGGGATGCCCCTTATCTCCCTCCTTATTCCTCCTAGATATTGAACCACTCCTACTAACACTCAATGAAAGATCCAATTTGATAGCATTAAAATTGGGCAAAAGTTATTTCAAAACAGCAGCTTATCCTGACGACATATTGATTGTGACCGACCACCCTGAAATAGCCATTCCTGAAATTATGGTCATAAATAATTGAGCACTATTCCTTGGTACAGGCTTATACTCTTAATAAGGGCAAATCGGCGGTTAACCTGTGCTGTACCAAAGAGATCCTCGGTTCCTCTGGATTTATTTATTTATTTACTTGCAAAGCGCCTGAATCACCCCCCAGAGGGGTATCTCTGCGCTAGGGAGGTGCAGCAGACAGAGCAGAACAAATGCAGGCAGTCTAGAAAAGCTCGGTCTTAAGAAGTTTTCTAAATAAAAGATAATCTGGGCATTTCCGTAGATGGATTGGGAGCTGATTGCAGTAGTAGGGGCCTGAGTAGAAGAAAGCCTTCCCACCCATACAGGATTTTCTGAAGCGAGGGATGAGGAGCAGGGATTTTGCTCCTGAACGGTCTGTGTTGCTGATATTGGATGAGTTTATCTGCTAGATAACAAGGGCCTTTACCGTTTAGTGCTTTGTGCACAATACAACATATCTTAAATCTGACCGGCTTGCATATTGTAGCCAATGTATGTGTTGTAATAGAGGGAGAGAGGCTGTACTGGCTGGTGAGTTCATGACAAGATGAGCCGCTGTATTTTGAACTACCTAAAGTCTATTTAGAGAAAACTCACAAGCCACAATCAGGGGAGCATTGCAGTAGTCCAGGCGTCTAATCACCAGTGCTTGAATGAGTGTTTTACGTACGGTGAGGGGGAGAAAAGGAAATACCTTGAGCAAGAGGCTTAACATATGGAAACAGGAACCCACCGTAGTCGCAACTTGCTCTTTCAGCATGAGTTTCTGGTCCAGGCGTTTGCCTATGTTCTTGACCATAGTCTTCTGGACCGGAACAGCACCTAATTCGGGTGGCCACCACCCTGGAGACCAGACCAGAGGCGCATCTCCGAAAAGCATGATCTCAGTTTTCCCAGCATTTAGCGGTAGTAAGTTATTCCTCATCCAGGCAGCAATTGCAGTCATGCCTTTTGAAAATGTGGTCTGAATGTTATTTATTTATTTATTTATTTATTTATTTTTTTCTCCTTATATATGCCACCAGAATTCGTATGCTCTAGATGGGTCTCACTGTTGCCTCTTATACTGTTGTTTTCGAGTCCGCCCTGGAGACAGTATCATAGCAGACAGAGATGTCCCAGAGGTAGGCTGCTTTCCTTATCCTACTCCTCCAGGCCTATTTTGGGCACCCTAGGCCTGGTGGAGGACAGGACCGACACAACCTCTGGCATAATCACAGGACCGCTCACCTATTTATCCAGACCACCAATTTAGACCAGACATTCTCAGTGTTCTCGCTACGACCAACCAAATCCATTTTACATACTTCCATTATATACTTCAGGCATACTGCGAATCTAGGAGGAGACGCTGACTTCCACTCCATGCAAATTTGTCTTCTTGCAATGACTACTATATAAAAAATGAACTGAGTATCCAAACTATTGATATTATAATCTTTCAATAAACCAAAGAAGACAAGTCTGCGAGAGCAAATAATAGTTGTTGAAAGTACATCACCCAAAAAATCCATTATGGCTTTCCAATAATCTTGAATAACTGGACATTCCAAAAAGATATGAATATCTTCAGCTGCGTAATAGTTACATCGGGGACAATAATAGTTATTTCGTGTAATCTTGTACAATTTGGCCGGAGTCCAATAGACTCTATAGGCCGTAAACAGGTGGTTGCGTCTTAAGTTAGCTGGTTTAATTAGCCTCTGTGAAAGAGAAAAGGAGTCTAACCATACTTTGCTGACTTCTTCAGGAGGATCAGATATGCAATTTCCCCATAAATTTATCACCTCCAAGTACAGATTACTCTCCTCTTCTTTAATCATCAAGTTGTACCAAAATGAAAGTTCTTTTAACCATTTCCCCCCTCTGCCAATTGCATCAAGAATGTCTGTATCTTTCTCCCTTTGCATATTTTGACTAGACCACCAGGCAGATAATTGATAGTATTTGAACCTAGTCAACTGGCCGTGAGTAAGTTGAACTAAAGAGTTCCAGTTCACTAAGCCCGAATCTGCCCAGAGATCTCCCCATTTTTTTAACCCAGCTGTTTTCAGAGGTTGTGACAGTTGATCCTGGAGACATTGAGGTGTACCAGGAGAATCCCATATTGGGGTATGTGTGTGATAGTAAGGGATATCAAATGTCTTCCTGATAAACCCCCAATTTTTTAATGCAGTCTGTAAAATTTTGAGGCGAATTTTTTAAAAAAAATTCTGGTCTCCGAACTTAAATATAAAGGAATCATGGTCGTAAGGTAAATCATTTAATAAAGCTTGAAACAGGCGGCCCTGTGATGATGCATCTACCTTATTTGCAAGAAGCCTAAAATTTTTAAAGTGAAATGCATGACAGTATGACAACAGATCAGGGAGGGCTAACCCTCCTATTTTTAAGCCCCTTCTCAATTTCTTTCATGCAATTCTTGTTGACTTACAGGCCCATATAAAAGATCCGATTTTACCCTGTAAAGTGTTAATGTCTTTCGGTGAGAATGATAAAGGGATACAGTTAAATAGAAAAGTCAATTTTGGGAGAATTGTCATTTTAATGAGGTTGACGCGACCATATATATTCAAAGGCAGGTTCCCCCATCTTGTTAGAGTTTTATTAATATCTTTAATCACCATTTGCCAGCTGAGTAATGCAATGTCTTTTGATGATTGGGTTAAGTAAATTCCCAGGTACCTCATTTTCTGTTTTGCGCCCAATATATGTGTGTTATTATTCCATCCCATAATCTCCGTTTTCTCCTTATTAATCTGGTAACCTGACAGTTTCCCAAATTCTTCCGATAAAAGAAACAACCTCGGTATTGCTACTGAATGATCAGAAGTATATAAGAGAAGGTCATCTGTGTACAACGCCACTTTCAGGGACAAATTGCCGAGCTGGAATGGTTGAATTATGTTGTCCTCTCTAATTCCACAAACAAAAGGCTCCATATAAACATCAAACAAAAGGGGAGATAAAGGACAGCCCTGCCTAGTACCTCGGGATATATCAAACCACTCAGATAAGATTCCGTTGACTAAAACCTTTGCCTTTGGATTGTGATATAATGATCTAACCGCCTCTATAAAGATTAGAGGGAACCCTAATGCAACCATTGTGGCCCATAGATACTTCCAATTGACCTGATCGAAGGCCTTAGCCGCGTCTATGGCGACCAGGGCCAGCGGAAGATTTTTGGCGTTGGCATAGTCTATGGCCCCTATTACTTGAAATGTTAATTCATTTAGCTGTCTCCCTGGGATAAAGCCTCTCTGGTCAGGGTGAATTATAGATTTTATGACCTTCGATAGTCTGGTGGCTAAGATTCCGGAATAGATCTTCATATCAGTGTTTAGCAATGAAATGGGTCTATAAGACTCTATTCTTTTTGAGTCTTTATTTGGTTTTGGTATGAGCGTTATAATGGCTTCTGCCCATGAGGGAGGTGTAGAATATCCATGGATTAATAAAAGGTTGAAGAGTTCCCTTAGTGAAGATATTAATTGATCTTTGTTGTCCAAATAGATCTCCACTGGCAGCCCATCTGAACCTGCAGCTTTCCCTCGTTTCATTTTTTTCAGTTGACTCAGAATTTCCCCTTCTGTGATCTTGCTTTCCAAGTATACTTTATCTGTTTCAGACATTTGCGGCAAATGATTTGTTATCAGCCAGGATTCTAAATCCTCCCCCTTAGGATCTTTGTCTTCCTTATAGAGACTTCTCATAAAGGACCTTGCTTCTTCTCAAAGTCAAAGTCAAAGTCAAAAAGTTTTTATTTGTTTTGGTACTCATCTGAGGACCACAAATTTAAAACAATTTACAAAAAATATAAAAGTTTTGTCAAAGTATTCAATACAGTTTTAAAAAGGATTTAAAAAATTTATAGACATTATAGCAAACCCATTCTTCGGTCGGTTGCTTACAAATTGCAAGTAAGTTATTAATCGTTGTAATGTTGTATTTCTGATATATCGGCTTGAGGTATCTTGCGCGTGCATTTACTACAGTTATATGAGGACATACAAATAAAGTATGCACAATATCCTGATCACCCCCAAAACAAAGGTTACAAATGGGGGAATCTCCCGGGAACCATTTAGATGTAACAATTGAAACTGGGAGAATGCCTAGACGCAACATAGTAATACACCTTCTAGCTCCATGTGATAGTGAGAGGCCCAGGTATGGCCGTAGTTGTTTATATTCCAGCGACTCTATATACGTTTTGTACGTAGATAATTTACTACAATACTTAAGATCAATATCGTAGCTTAGCCTGGGGATAGAGCATTTCAGGAATAGCTTTAGTTGGGGTTTTGTCCATGATAACAGGATATTTTCAGTCAGGTTCGCTAATTTAAATGCTTCGGACATATTTTTTGAGAAGATCAGATGGCGGGAATCTGTTAAAAATATCTCAGTCTTTAGCAAGAATCTTAGCGATCCTTCCTTGGCGTGCAGAAGATTATACGCCCATCGAATAATATTAGCCATAGCTGTAGCAAATGAGCTTGTCAGAGAGAACTCCAATCTCAGAGCCTGCACAGATGTGGATGTGGAGATTTGTAATAGTCTTTTCAAGATTTTCCCTTCAGCCAGATCCATAAACGACCATTGTCTTACAGGCAAATGTTCAGTTGCATAGGACAGGACCGAGGGTATTTTTACTTTGTAAACCTTGAGTAGTGAGGAGAAATGCCTGCTTCCTGTGGCTGTATACATTCTAGAGAGTGCCCCGGCATGGATAGCAGATTTTTTCTTTAAATTATTTATGTGTTTGAGATTTTTTAAATTCTTAGTAAAAATCCTGCCAAGGTAAGTGTACTCGTCTACTTCCTCTACTCTTTTCCCATCAAGATTCCAGTAATATTTGACGCTTTTTTTCCGACCAGAGAATGCCACTACTTTTGTTTTTGTTAGGTTGGGGATTAGGAAATGATCTTTAGAGTAGATATTTAAGGAGTCCAGTAGATTTTGGAGACCAAAAGGTGTGAGGTCCAACAGAACAATATCATCTGCATAGAGTAACGCGTGTATGCTCTGTAGGGCAATCTTTGGTGGTAGACTCGAGCATTTTTGCAAATATGAAGGGAGGTCGCTCAGATACAGTGAAAAAAGAATTGGTGCAAGGAGACATCCCTTGCTTCTTCTCTAATCTCTGCGTCTGTTTCCATCAAGTCTCCTGTCTGCCTTTGTAATAGGGCTTTGATATTATTTCTCGTTCTCTCTTCTCTAGCTTTCCAGGCTAAGAGGGCTCCACACTTTTTTCCGTATTCAAAATTTTTTAGTCTCCCATTTTTCTTTAAGAATTCTCTCATCCGAAATTTTTAACTGAAGTTGTAAATCAATAAGTTCCTTCTCAAGCAAATGTACTCTACTGGAGTTCGTTAGAATTGCATTTTGTAATTCAAGATCCTTTCTTGTTATTGCTGCCAAGTCTTCCCTTCTTTTTGTTTTCATGCTCTTTCTCTTATAATTCATTAGAGAGCTTAAGACTCCCCTCAAGTAGGCCTTATAAGTTTCCCATACTACTTGTGGGGAGGAAGTTTCTGAATTTATTATGAAGAATTCTAATGTTTTATCTTTAACTTCTACTTTTATTTGATTATCTAATAAAAGTGATCTCTCCAGTGTCCACCTTGGTTTTAGAGGAATTGTATTCAATTCAATTACCATTTCCAGAACAGCGTGGTCCGATAAACCTGTAGGCGTAAAGGAAAGGTAGTTGATATCCTTGAGAAGGTGTTGATCGACTAAAAAGTGATCTATTCTAGAATAGTTCTTATATTTCTTACTATAAAAAGTGAAGCCTGGTTGAGTTCTATACTTTTTTCTCCAGACATCTACTAGTGTAAAGTCTTTCATTAAGGCTTCTAAAGTGGCAAGTGATTTTAAGGGAGCATGGTATTTGGCTTTAGAGGTTCTATCTAATTTTTGGTCAAAGACCAAATTAAAATCGCCACCTAATATTAAAGGGCCAGTTGTCGCAAGTAATGCTATTTTAAGTTTGGACAGCGGGCCAGGATTGTCCTCGTTTGGACCATAGTACACTGCAAATGAGTAAGGGATATTTTGAATGTATACTTCTGCAGCTAACCATCTTCCTGATTGATCTGTCTCAAAGCTTCTTAAGCTTATCCCTCTGTTCGCTCGAATTATGATAGAAACTCCCCTTGTGACACCTGATTGCCTGGAGCTAATTATTTCTTGAACCCACCTTGACTTCTTAAAGAGAGAATTACATGATGCTGCCTCTAAGTGTGTTTCTTGTAACATTATAATTTGAGCGTCTGAATTTTTTAAAAATTCACAAATTCTATTCTGTTTTATTTTTTCCCCTATACCATTAATATTCCATGACAGGACCTTAAGCTTATATGGATTACTCATGAGTCTAGTATGCACCCGCACCCGTACCCATCCATACCTTTATACAAAATGCGTTTGTTTATATATGAGGATTTTTTATTTTTCCCCCTAGCTCCCCCCACCTAGTGAACCCCTCCCCCCTGAGGAACCCCCCCAACATACCTGGCGATGACTTCGCCTTTCGGAGCAACCGGGTGGTGCCTGTGACCAATTAACTGTATTCTAGCGAGACAAATTAAATCACAAATAAATCATGTCCCCTGTTTTGTCATACAGCATATTTATACAATGATTTACTTTCTCAAATTTCCCCCAACCATTTTTTTTTTTTTTTTATTTTTTTTAATTTTTTTTTATTTTCTTCCCTCCTTAAGATAATCACCAGATCTGCCCAATACAATTCCTCCTGCTCGCTTCTCATTCGATCTAAAAGATTATCAACCTCTTCTGGCTGTGTAAAACTATAGGTCTTATTCTTCCACATAATCCTGAGCATAGCCGGAAATCTCATCTGCACATGTGCTCCCAGTGACCTCAGATCCGGCATTCTAGTGCCCAGCTCCCATTGTCTTTGTGCAGTTCTTGCACCAATATCAGACCTGATAAAATAAGGAGTGGACTTGTAACGGAGATCTGTTTTTGAAAGGGATCTCCCCAGGATGAGCTCCTTGACACTGTATGTTTGGAAATGTACTAATATTTTTCTAGGTGCTTTCCTATCTGCGCGTCTCTTGTAAGGGTCTCTATACACCCTTTGAATTTCTGCCTCCAAATCTATATCCGGGCGATCTTTTAAAACACCTTCTCTCAGGAGTTTACAAACAATTCCCTTTATGTCCTCCAACTCTTCCCCTTCTGGTATTTTCAAGATCCTTAAGTTGTTCCTCCGTGCTTGAGTCTCCAATCGCTCAATGTCCATAGCCATTGATCTATTTTGGGCCTTCAAAGTGTCTATATCCTTTAGATTTCCATGTACAGTTTTATTCAATGCAGCTGCTTCTGTTTCAAGGTTCCCTGTGCGTAAAGTAACCTCCTCTAACTTAGATTCCAGCAGATCAAATCTTTCCTGTATTGTTTTTTGATTATTTTCTGATTTCTCAAATTTTGACATCATGTCGCTTCTCAAAGATCGGAAAAGATCCCCCAGACGATCGTTCCCTTGCTCACCCGAATCCTCAGGGCTTCTCCTTGTTCCAATAAGTACTTGGGCCGGGTCAGATTGGTTAGTCTTATTTGCATCCTGCCTCCTAATCACCTCGCCATCCCTCTTAGAACTGTTTTGTGCAGATGTAGTTATTCCTGGCTGACTCTTGGGTCTAGTATCCTGCTTTTTTTGCACTTTATCAGCTAAAGGTGTTTTATTTACATTAACAGGAGTAACTGATGGAGGGGGTACACTCGAATCTTCAGACTCAGGAATGTTCGATTGAGCCTGATGCTGCCCAGGACCAGCTGATTCCAAATTCTCTGCTCCCCCCCCGTCTCACACACCTCTCCCCCGTTCATGGAGGCCAGGGGCCCAACATTCTCCATATTTCCGAGTTTCTCTAGAGGCCCAAAACGATTTTTTAGGGGTATAGTGCTAATGTTATCTTCCATTTGCGGAGAGGAGCGCCTGGCCTGATCTAAAACTTTAAAGAAAGATTTAAGAGAGGGGGTACTTTTCACCACCTGGTTCTCAGGGATTACTCCTTTAGACTTTTTCACTAGGGTAGTCTTTTTCTTTTTTCTTTTACAAGGGGTTAATGGCATAGGTCTCTCCCGCTCTTCGAATTCTAAGGCCCCTCTCTCTTTTAACTCTACCCTAGATCTCAACTGGTACCTATTCCTTCTTATCGGAGGTGTATTTCCTTTTCTTACTGTATTGGAAACTGTTTCAAAAACAACTGATTCAATTACTCCAGTTGGGACAGCTTCCGTTATCTGTTTCTTTGTTGGCTCACCAATTTTCAAAAAAGCCTGCTCTTGTGCTGAACCTTTCTTCAAAATCACAGACTCAATCTGTGTTCGATCCATACAACCCCGCCTCCCAGAGGTAGGCCCTTGGGTTGCTGCTTGTCCCCCTTTCTCCCCACACCTTACCGCAATTGAATAGAGCTTCTTCCTCCCTGACGTCGTGTTGCAGGGTTGTTGTGCATATGTATTGAACGCTGGTCCCCTCAATTTAATTTTAAACAAAACGGAGCGAAATCTGCTCCACAAACATCGCCGGCGTTCTTCCAGCGTGGATACAGCGTAGGCGCAGGTCTGATGAGGTCCTAGCGCCGTCTCTTTCCGTGCATAGTCAGCCGTAGCCAGCCAGCCGAGGCCTCGAAGGGAAAAAAAAACTAAAAACAGAGCGAGTGCCGATTAGGAAGTATGCGAGACCCTTTCACGCTGCAGGGCTCTCATCTTGTCTCACCTTGAAGCTGGGGGTTTTTCAGCTGAAAAACAAACTCTTCTCGCGCCATACTCATCTGCTCTCCATTACAGTCACGGAGATCCCCGGGTGCGTCCGCGACCGGCTTTCAGCCCGCCGCCATGTTCCTCGTGGGCGTGTCTGAATGTTATTAGAGTTTTTGTCAAATGACAGTAGGAGCTGGGTATCATCAGTATATGAAATCGGAGTAAAACCAAGCTTTCTAAGTAGCCCTGCCAGAGAAGCCACATAAATATTGAACAAAGTAGGGCTGAGGCAAGATCTTGATTGCCCTGGCAGCCAAATTATCTCGAATTCCTAGGTCTGGAATTCAACGATGATCTAGTGCATACGTACTCGAAAACATTTTCGCAGAGGCCATGAAGTAGGGTCTGTGGTGTGTCAGACAGCTGCCCTGATGCCAGAACAGTGGCAGTAGGGCTTTTTGTCATGCTCTAAATCGCAATCCCTATACTAGACTTTGGCGTAAGCCTTCTTTGCTTGGTATCACTACCAAGGGAGAGTCAAGTGTAAAAATAAAATAACTTATTAATTTAATTGGAATGAAATAGAATTGCACAATGTAAAACCATAAAACCTGGGATTAATCATTGCTTCCCACCTTGACCAAATTGAGTGACCCTAACAATTATCTAATTTCACTTTGCCTCCTTTTTCTTCATTTTGATATAAAAGCACACCTTGAAATACATGAAGATATACGTTGTATAAACTTTCTTTTGTGTTTGATTTATTAAACAATAATGTGGTCCATCTATAATAATAACTCAGACCACCCAGAGGGTTCCTCTTGATAACTCACTTGCCTCTTAGTTCAGTATTGGCATCGTTGCTGGGTTGGCAAGGGGCATGACTGTTTCTATGTTCATTTTGAAAACTGTCACTTTCAAAAAATCTTAAAGCGTTGATATAATCTGATGCACTAAGGCGAAACGCATGTTAATGAAATACACTTTTTTAAATTTTGAAGAGACTATTTTTTCACGTTTGTAGAAAGATGTCTTGAAAAAGAAAGTGTCCCTAAAGTTAAATCTGAAGGACACTTTATTTGCTTCTTCTCTTTTATTTTAATTAGTGTAAATAAATGGTTGCCCATTCAATTGATATCTTTATGAATGCTAGTGTTCTTACCAGCCCAGTGCGGTCTTTCAGCCGGGGGCCCCATCTGAAGGTCAGGAGGGCCACATGCGCCCATCCCCCCCGGGTCGTAATTTGAGTGTCACTGATCTAGTGGAATCGGTCAGACATAATGAGTCATTGATTATACAAAAAGTTTAAAAATTCCTAGCTGGATGGTCATTCTGTGGAACTCTAAAAAAACTGTATCTCTCTGACAAAAGCTTGGTAAGCAAAAAACCAAGGAGGTGCCAACGTAGCTCATTTTGAGAAGTATCAAATCGTTTTGCTGGCAGCTCAGGCTGTAAAGTGGTTTGATGGAGCATCAGACTTCGTCCCTCCGTGGCCGTCCCTTGAGAAGTTGCTTGTTGAGAATCCCTCCTTACCATCTCTCCTAACGATCAACAAACCCCCCCCCATTCTCAGGAATCCTATTTTGAACCACACCAGAAAAACACTCCTACAACTAGACTCCCGCTTTTATGAAGTGAGATTTCATCACTCCCTTGGTGCTTTAATATGGCACAACAAAGATATGAAACTGAATGCTAGTCTCTCTGTAGAAGGACCCTGGCATGCGAAAGGCATATATGTTGTAGGCAATCTCAAGTCCAGACAACACCCCTTTCCATTCTCAGACCTTAGACAAAAATATGACATTGACTCTGCTGATTTCTACGATTTCCTTAAACTAAAGGCAGCTATTACCAAACACACGGCGTTTCCTTTTAAAGATGCTTCGCGGTGCGTCCATTAGGGCGATTGGGCGTTGCCCCACCGAGCGTTGCCGTCACACGTCTAACTCCGACTCTCTCTCTGACTCACTACAATGCAATCAATCCCTGTATTCATTCCCAGGCCGATGGAGGCAGTCAGCTAGGAAAGGGGGCGGGGCAGCACTACAGCAGTTCAGGTGCAAGTGTCTGATTGACGTGACATCCACCATAATAATACATAACAGGTGGTCGGGGAGCGCACAGCAGGAGTGCGCATGGTCTGCTTAGGGCTTAAACATTTTGCACCAGCCCTGAACATGTGTGTAGTGACAGTTTAGAGAGTAAATCACGGACACCGCTACTGTTCACTTGTAAGTTTATTCTCAAGTATAAGAGCTTGTCGGAGGGAGTAGTGACTACGCAGAGTCACGGAAAAGCCTCGATCAGTTGGAGTGACGTCACTTACATACCTATTCACATTCCATGGCTCAAGCGTGCTAAGTGACCGATGGGAAGGGTGACCAAACATAACAACTAGACCTACAACATCTCCTTTTATGAGATGAAAGGATTACAATAATTCATATTCTCTAAGTGTACTGGGCAACTTGGATATTCTGCCAAACTTGGTACAGGTGCCCTCCCAACCACCCTGCACACTCGTGGAGCATAAGGACTCCGGAACAACTGTGGAGGATGCTAGACTAGGAAGGACACTACTACTACCACGTTGGACAAACACGGTATCATGAACCTGGAGATTGTTAGTGTGGTCACTAGTATCAGTGCAACCCTTTTCAATAATGTTATCACTCTCACATACAAAGTTACCTGGTAACAGAATTTCGGCAGACAGAATTTCGACCTACACAAATATCGGCGTAATTGTATCGATTGCAAGAATATCGACGCCCTATGTACAACATGGTAAGTACCAAAATATCGGAAAAATAATATCGATGTTAAAAATATCGTTGTCAAATATATCGGGTTTTTTTGGGTTTAAAATAACATGAAAAATACTGTAAATAATACTTATAAATTACTTAAACATATTTAAATATATTTAATAATGGTAAAAAAAATAATAATACATATTTAATTAAAAGAAATATTAACAAATCATATATAATATATACTTACTTAACAATAATTACTATTCCCACTCCAGAGGGTGCAACAGTAGAGAAAGTGTTGGATAGCGTAGGGGTAAAAATTACTATTCCCACTCCAGAGGGTGCAACAGTAGAGAAAGTGTTGGATAGCGTAGGGGTTAAAATTACTATTCCCACTCCAGTGGGTGCAACAGTAGGGAAAACTGACCCTGAACCCAAAAAAAATCCCTTTACCCAAGAACTGAAAACTGACCCTGAACCCTAAAAATACCCCTTTACCCAAAAACCCAAAACTGACCCTGAACCCTAAAAATACCCCTTTACCCAAAAACTGAAAACTGACCCTGAACCCAAAAAATACCCCTTTACCCAAGAACTGAAAACTGACCCTGAACCCTAAAAATACCCCTTTACCCAAAAACTGAAAACTGACCCTGAACCCTAAAAATACCCCTTTACCCAAAAACTGAAAACTGACCCTGAACCCTAAAAATACCCCTTTACCCAAAAACTGAAAACTGACCCTGGTCCCTAAAAATATCCCTTTACCCAAAATCTGAAAACTGACCCTGAACCCTAAAAATACCCCTTTACCCAAAAAACCAAAACTGACCCCGAACCCTAAAAATACCCCTTTACCCAAAAACTCAAAACTGACCCTGAACCCTAAAAATACTCCTTTACCCAAAATTAATTAATATTACAATTAAATTACTTCCCACCCTATTCCCCTATAAACCCACAACCCGCTCCAGTAGTAAAACATATAATTTAGTTAAAATTATACATAAATTATCAATTAATTATTCAATTAATCAATTAAAATAATTCATTGCCAATTAATATTTAATTGCAAAATAAATTAATCATTAAAAAATAATTATTTAATTACAAATAAATTACTTCCCACCCTATTCCCCTATAAACCCACAACCCGCTCCAGTAGTAAAACATATAATTTACTTAAAAATATACATAAATTATCAATTAATTAATCAATTAATCAATTAAAATAATTCATTGCCAATTAATATTTAATTGCAAAATAAATTAATCATTAAAAAATAATTATTTAATTACAAATAAATTACTTCCCACCCTATTCCCCTATAAACCCACAACCCGCTCCAGTAGTAAAACATATAATTTACTTAAAAATATACATAAATTATCAATAAACCCACAACCCGCTCCAGTAGTAAAACATATAATTTACTTAAAAATATACATAAATTATCAATTAATTAATCAATTAATCAATTAAAATAATTCATTGCCAATTAATATTTAATTGCAAAATAAATTAATCATTAAAAAATAATTATTTAATTACAAATAAATTACTTCCCACCCTATTCCCCTAAAAACCCACAACCCGCTCTGGTAGTAGTCAAGTCATAAGTCAAGTCATAAAATTTATATAGCGCACTACATACCCAGAGGGTCTCAAGGCGCTTAGGGAGGGGAGGAGGATCACTTGTCAAATATCCACGTTTTAAGTTGCTTTCTGAATGCTAGGTGGTTCTGGGTAAGGTGAAGGTAAGTGGGAAGTGAGTTCCATGTTTTAGCTGCCAGGTATGAGAAGGATGTACCTCCCATGGTGGTCTTGTTGATGTGAGGTACAGTGGCGAGGGCTTGGCTGGAAGATCGTAGTTGGCGGGAGGGGGTGTAGAAGGACAGTCGTGAGTTGAGGCATTCTGGTCCGATTTCGTAGAGTGCTTTGTGTGCGTGGGTTAGGAGACGGAAAGTGATCCTCTTATTGACGGGTAGCCAGTGGAGGTTTTTCAGGTGACCAGAGATGTGTTCGTTACGCAGGATGTCTAATATGATCCTGGCTGAGGCGTTTTGGATTCGTTGGAGTTTTTTCTGGAGTTTAGCGGTAGTACCTGCGTAGAGGGTGTTTCCGTAGTCCAGTCGGCTCGTGACCAGAGCGTGGGTGACTGTTTTCCTGGTTTCGGTGGGGATCCAGCGAAATGTTTTTTTGAGCATGCGAAGAATATTGAAGCAGGATTAGGAGACGGCGCTGACTTGTCTGTTCATTGAAAGTGAAGAATCCAGGATAACGCCCAGGTTCCGTGCGTGGTCTGTCGGGATGGGTGCTTTTCCAAGGGCTTCCGGCCACCAAGAGTCGTCCCAAGCAGAGGGGGATGTACCTAAGATGAGGACTTCTGTTTTATCTGAGTTCTGTTTCAGACGGCTGTGTTTCATCCATTCGGCAACTTCTTTCATTCCTTCGTGTAGGTTAGTTTTGGCGGTGCTAGGGTCATTGGTGAGTGAAAGGATCAGTTGAGTGTCATCCGCGTAGGAGATGATGTTGAGGTTGTGTTGGCGGGCGATGGCCGCGAGGGGGCTCATGTATACGTTGAAGAGGGTGGGACTGAGTGAGGATCCTTGTGGTACGCCACAGATGACTTCAGTGGCCTCGGACTTGAATGGTGGAAGGCGGACTCTCTGGGTTCTTCCGGTGAGGAACGAGGTGATCCATTCAAGTGCTTTTCCTTGTATTCCGATGTTTCTGAGGCGTTGTAAAAGGGTGCCGTGGCAGACTGTGTCGAAGGCTGCAGAGAGGTCGAGGAGGATGAGGGCGACTGTGTCTCCGTTGTCTAGTAGAGTTCGAATGTCGTCTGTTGCTGCGATGAGGGCGGTCTCAGTGCTGTGTTTTGCTCGGAAGCCAGATTGTGAGGAGTCGAGGGATTTGTTGGCTTCGAGGAAAGCGGCGAGCTGGTTGTTGACAGCTTTCTCGATGACTTTGGCCGGGAATGGAAGGAGCGAGATGGGGCGGTAATTTTTTAGTTCGGTGGGGTCCGCTGTGGGTTTTTTCAGAAGGGCGCTGAGTTCGGCGTGTTTCCAGCTTTCCGGGAAGGTGGCGGAGTTGAAGGAGCAGTTGATGATGTCTCGGAGGTGCGGTGCTATGACGGAGTCTGCTTTGTTGAAGATGTGGTGAGGACATGGGTCTGTGGGGGATCCTGAGTGGATGGAGTTCATCAGGCGGATGGTGTCCTCAGTGGAGATTGGGTTCCAGTCGTTAAGGGTGTTCAAGGGGGGTGAATGTTCAGCATATGGTTGGGTGGGTTGGTCTCCGGGTTGGTTGTCGAAGCTGTTGTGGATGTCTGCAATTTTGTTGTGGAAGAATGAAGCTAGGGAGTCGCAGAGGGCTTGAGAGGGGGTGATGTCGTTGGAGTTGGCAGAGGGATTGGTAAATTCCTTGACGATGTTGAAAAGTTCCTTGCTGTTGTGGGCGTTGTTATCTAGTCGATCCTTGAATGCTGTTTTCTTGGCCTTTCGGATTAGTTGGTGATATATGCTATCGATATAAGTAATGTCGATATTACTTACATTGATATATATACTATCGATATAAGTAATTTCGATATTACTTACCTTAGGGTCGATATTCTGGCCATCTATATTCTGGACATCGATATTCTGTCCCTTGGATATTAGCAACTCGATATAAGTGTAAGTCGAAATTAAAGATTCGATATTTTGACTGTGTACCACCTGGTATACACATTTCATCTACTTGGGTAGAACAATCTTGTTCAGTTTCACAGGAGTAATTATTTAACCAAGAATAATCATTGTTAACATCAGTAATTTCTTTCCTTCCTTTGTGCCATAAATCAACCTGGCTTTTGATAAGCCTTATTGCATCGCTTTTGTTACGCCAACCAGTATGTTTAAGGTGAACTGCACTATCAGAGACCTCTACAATTTCTTCAGGATCAACGAATTTAGAATCTCCTTTGAGAAGACGACCGGGTTTAGTGACTAAAGCCCAATCTCCCTTGCAGAACTCCTTGTTTATAGCCCTGTGTACCTTGTCATGATACTGCTTGGATTTCAACTCACAATCCACCATTTTCTTTTTGACCTGTAACTGATCATCATTTACAACAATAGTTGAAGGCAAAGTCTTTCTGACATATCAACCTTAGGAACGATATCATTGTCACATCTTCTTCCTCTCATTAAAAAGAAAGGGGAGAATCCTGTGGTGCTGTTGGGAGTGGTATTGTAAGAGAAAACTTTTTCTTGAATAAAGTCTTTGACTGGTAATTTAGATGCCAAAGCTAGTTGAATTCCGTCCTTGAGGAAGCGATTGACCCTCTCAATTTGTCCATTTGACCTTGGGGAGTATAATGGAGTCTTCTCTTGGCGAACACCATGTAGATTGAAGAAATTGGTAATTTTGCTTGAAGTTAGTTGTTTCCCGTTATTGGAAACGATGATTCGAGGATTCCATTCTATGGAAAGGCAAGAACGTAGGAAGTCTATGACTGCATCAGAGTCAATGGTTCTGACAAACTTGTGATAAATCCATTTTGAGTAATAGTCACTCACTGCAATTAAAAATCTAGAGTCATGTCCAAGGAGTTGAAATGGTCCAGCCATGTCTATGGCGACTTTGAACCATGCAGAGTTGGGAATGGAAACAAGTTGCATTTCTTGTGTCCTAAGTTTCCAATGTTTGTCAGATTTGGTACAAATATCACATCTTTCAACAAAAAGATTAACATCAAGGTCCATACCGGGCCACCAGTAGTGTTCCTTCAGTATTCTTTTGGTCATAGTAGATCCTAAATGTGATTTATGCGCAACTGACATTAATTTGCTTCTAATCGTAGAAGGGGGAACAAGTAAATCTCCTCTCCTAAGGAAACCCTTGAAAATATTCAACTCATTAGCAACATGCAAAAAGGTTTTCAAATCAGAAGGAAGATTGCGAACCGGTGGCCATGATGTAGACATGTACCTTTTAAGTTTTTAAATTACTGAGTCTTTACTCATTGCATCCGCCCATTCTTTATCTGAAATAACCATGTTAGCCTCTTGGATAATATCAACATTTGACACAACACACTCAGTATCATCTTCTTTTTGTACTTCTGAACTATCAGTCGGTAAGCGAGATAGAAAATCTGCTCTGATATTAGATTTACCAGCAATGTGTTTGATTGAAAAATAAAATTCCTGCAACTTAGCCAATAACCTCACCAATCTAGCTGAAGCTTTTCCATTACATTTGCCATACCCGTCACACATGAAGGTTAGGGGTTTATGGTCCGTAATCAATTCAAACTCCTTACCCCAAATGTACATTTTTAATTTTTCTACAGCCCATACACAGGCGACATCTTTCCTCTCGATGGTGCTGTAATTTCTTTCTGTGTCGTTTAATTTACGAGAAATGAAAACTACAGTGTGAGTGTGCTTACCAACTCTTTGCGTAAATACAGGACCAATTCCCACAGAACTTGCATCAACTGTAATTATATTAGCGCCATTTGCGTCGAATGGTTTCAACATAGGTGTTTTCACAATTGCTTCTTTGATCTCCTTAAACGCATTATCCTGCTGTTCATTCCACTCAAAATATTGGCCCTTGCGGAACATTACCCTCAATGGCTCAACCATCCCAGAATAATTCTCAATAAATCGTGAATAATACTCACCGAGACCTAAAAATGATCTCAATGACTCTTTCCCTTTGGGATTTGGTGCATCAATAATGGCTTTTATCAAATTCAATTTGGGTTTGATTCTCTCAGCACTCAGAACATGGCCCAAATATTCCACTTCTGTTTTCAAAAATGTTCATTTGTCTCTAGAAACTGTCATACCTCTTTCTTGCAACTTATTCAACACCATATCTAAAATTACATTGTGCTTACTTTCTGTATCTGCGTGAATCAATATATCGTCTTGGAATTACTGAACTCCCTTGATTTCACCGAACATGTTTTCCATAGGTTTCTGAAATACAATGGCAGAGGATGCCAATCCGAATGGTAAGCGAACATACCTGGAAGCACCTAGTGGCGTGACGAAAGTTGTTAACAGTTTAGAATCATCATCCAGTTTAACCTGGTGGTATGCCGACATAAGATCGATGAGAGAAAAATATTTAGAACCAGAGGTGTTGGCTAATATCTCCTGAATTTTAGGAAGAGGAAAACAATCCACTAAAATATTTCTATTCAACTACCTTAAATCGGCACATAGACGGTAGTCTCCACTTTTATTTTTTAATCAAAACAATCCCAGAAATCCATTCAGCTGAATCCGCCGGTTCAATTACTTCTTCATTGACGAGTTTTCCTAATAAAACTCGCAACTCCTCACGAACTGATAATGGAACAGGCCTAACTTTGTGTTTGATGGGAATAGCATTCTTCTTTAGTATAATTTTGTGTACAAAACCCTTCACACACCCTATTCGATCTTCGAATAGCGAATTACACTTACACAAAATTGTTGTTATATCATTACAGGATTCTGAGAAAATAGAAACAAGAGATATGAAACCCTCCTCTGATACGATGGGATCATCTGATCCTGGTTTGAGAATTATTTTCAATTTGGCAAGATCTCTCCATCCCACGATATCTCTTCCACGTTCTGCTACATATATTTTTGTATTTATACATCTACCCTTTATGTTTAACACTTCTTCGAAATATCCGAACAAATTAATGTCAAATTCCTCAAATGCTTTTGAGTTTACATCGGAGGGCAAAAGATCAACATTAGGTCAATATTTCAAGTACTTTCTGTCAGAAATTATCGTGGTGGGCGACCCAGAATCCGCCGTAATACTGAGTTCAACTTCTCCAACATGTGCAACTCCTAAGGGACCTTTAATTTCTTTGTCGTAATCGCCTAGAGCTAAAACAATACTGGAACACATATCCTCATTAAAGTCATCGACAATATTAATTTTAGTTCTAACATTGTGTTTTTGGCCAAAATTTCCACACACGCTTGCAAAATGCCCTACCTTCTGGCATCTGGTGCATTTCTTTCCAATTGCTGGACAATTCAAAGAGTCTGCTTTGTGGTTATATGAACCACATCTAAAACAAACAACATGGGAAGAATTATAATTATAATTTGACCTGTAGAAATTACTTGAACCAAATTCTTTCTTTCTTTTGTCATTAAAATATGAAACATTTGAATGTGAAGAATCATTTGCTCAAGCTAGTACCTTCAAGTGAACGTTCAATACCCTTGGCAATATCGATTACTTCAGATAACGTTGGATTTTTAGAGGCAAGCAAACGCTCCTGAATTTTGTGCTCAAAACAGTGAAATACAAATTGATCACGTATGTATACATCAACTAAGTCGCCAAAATTACATTTGGTGGCTAACCCCCTCAAACTACCAATATACTCTTCTAAATTGTCTGTCTCTGTCTGTTTCCTCATTGCGAAGCAATGTCTGCCAACCATAATGTTCTCTTGTTCGTCGAACTGCTTTTCTAGTCTTTTCACAGCCTCCTGAAATTAATCAAGGGGAATAAATTGTCCCGGTTCAGGCTCGTATTCTGGAAGGCTGTCAAACATTTCTTGGCCGGCAATACCAAGAAGACCAAAAAGAATTGCTTTTTTCCATTCAGGCTCGTATTTCTTGCCATTAATTGCAACTAGATAATTCTCAAAAGCCCTGTACCAGTTTCTCCATTTCATAACTGGTTTGCCTGGATTATCAAGGAAATTTGCTGGAGCATTAAAATTATTCTCACTGGCCATGACTTTTTCTTCGTTTATAGTCTCCTTCTTAAATAAAAAATCTATTTTGTTGCCAGTATAATTATACGTTTTATGGACTATACTGAGAAGTGAAAAGAACAAAATTATGACAAATTATGGAGTGTATGTTTATCACTAACATGCAATAGAAATTCAAATACTGAATGTCTCAAAGGAGTGATCCTCGAGTAGAAGTCACAAGGAAAATAATTATTTGACTCCTTGCACCTTAAATACCTCCTTGTACATGTAAAAACACTTGTTTACCTTTAAACTTCTTTTTAAAATAATTCTCGAAGAATTGCCAAAGCGAACGATTTGGAAATGCTTGAAGAAAAACACGATAATGCTAGGAGAAACGCCGATTCAAAATGGTGTCGCGTACTTACGTTGAAGACGCAATGACGTACTCACGCAGCTTGGGAAACCAGATGAGTGAAATATGGCTAGCGGAAGCTGAGGATGACGTACGTGCGTCAGCTGAGTCTTGACAGTTGACAGTTATTGAACTGTCAACGAACGATTCCAACGGTCATCAGCCCAACACCTCAGCAACGACGATTACACTGACCTGCTGAACTCCAACAGCCAAACTGCAACAATATACGTGGATTGGTTTATGTCATTGTTAAACGTTTCTACAAAAAACACAATATCCACACTTGCCTGGCAGATTTCTTTGTTCAGCTTCATCGATTCCAGAAATCCTCTTATATAAATTACTCGCTCGAAGTTTCTTTAAGACTCATCAGCTTCAATCGCGATCAGCTCGATACAAAGAAAAGAGGCAGAATTATATTTACGGAATGCTTCCTTAGTTGGAAGGAAAACTAAACACTTGCCTCAAAATGACGTATAAGCTTCCTGAAGAAAATTCCCGCCACAAGCTCTGAATAATATTCGTCTCGTCCCTCGTCGCCAATTGTAGAGACAGTTTAGAGAATAAATCACAGACACCGCTACTGTTCACTTGTAAGTTTATTCTCAAGTATAAGAGCTTTTCGGAGGGAGTAGTGACTACGCAGAGTCACTGAAAAGCCTCGATCAGTTGGAGTGACATCACTTAAATACCTATTCACATTCCATGGCTCGAGCGTGCTAAGTGACCAATGGGAGTGGAGACCAAACATAACAACTAGACCTACAACAATGCACACACTAGGCTGCTCATTAGAAGAGCGAGGGTTGTTTCATGCCACTTTCTAATGAGCAGCCTAGTGCGCATGCTCAGGCTCGTCGCAAAAAATGTTAAACCCTAAACACAACATGCGCATTACTGCTCAAGCCAATCCTGGCGCTGCTGCTGGAGCAGCGTCTGGATTGGCTGAGAGCAGGTGGTATTTGCCAAGGCGCCAATGCGGCAGTCGGACCTCGGCCCACAACCTGGAGGACTAGCAGAGGCGGGGAGGATCCGGTAAGTTTATTTTTTTTAATAATGGTGTTTTTTTAATCTCCCTGTGCGATCGTTGCCCCCCCCCCTTATACACCCCCCCCCCCCCCCCCCCCCCGCCCCTGCGAGTTTTGTAGTGCGAGCCCTGGCCCGTCCGTGACTGCTGCTGCTAAACCATATGTCTGCGCAGTTTGGTGTGAGGAAACTGCTGGCCGATAATATATCTTGAATACGAAAGAAGGGGCCTCAAGTATATTCCTCTGAGAACTGCGAGTGCTAAATCGAAATGCCCCTTGATTGTGTCTGGATTCTTTCACACCTAGCAGAAGGATTGCAGAAGAACGGTGATGGATTAAACCCAGATCTTTTTGACTGGGTGTGAGTGTTTGATTGATTCAGATGCTCTGTCCATTACCACCCCCTTTTGTACCGCTTTTGGCTGCCATAAGTGTGGCAGGGTATGCTCAGACGTGAGTCCCTTGCTCACTTTGCCACTGGATTCAAGCAAGCCGGGCTGAAGACGGCTGGAATGCCAGAAACCGGTCCTCTGAAGCTTGTTTCCGGTCCAGGGAAGACATGGCTTGGCAGTTCGGGCTGGACTGTTCCCATGAGGCACAAGGTCAGACTGATTTGCATATAGCCATGTCTGAACTGGGGTGGCAGAGTGGGCTAAAGAACGGTGATGTATTAAACCCAGATCTTTTGACTGGGTGTGAGTGTTTGATTGATTCAGATGCTCCGTCCATCACCACCCCCTTTTGTACCGCTTTTGGCAGCCATAAGTGTGGCAGGGTATGCTCAGATGTGAGTCCCTTGCTCACTTTGCCACTGAATTCAAGCAAGCCGGGCTGAAGACGGCTGGAATGCCAGAAACCGGTCCTCTGAAGCTTGTTTCCGGTTCAGGGAAGACATGGCTTGGCAGTTCGGGCTGGACTGTTCCCATGAGGCACAGGTCAGACTGATTTGCATATATCCATGTCTGAACTGGGGTGGCAGAGTGGGCTAAAGAACGGCGATGGATTAAACCCAGATCTTTTGACTGGGTGTGAGTGTTTGATTGATTCAGATGCTCCGTCCATCACCACCCCCTTTTGTACCGCTTTTGGCAGCCATAAGTGTGGCAGGGTATGCTCAGATGTGAGTCCCTTGCTCACTTTGCCACTGGATTCAAGCAAGCCGGGCTGAAGACGGGTGGAATGCCAGAAACCGGTCCTCTGAAGCTTGTTTCCGGTCCAGGGAAGACATGTCTTGGCAGTTCGGGATGGACTGTTCCCATGAGGCACAGGGTCAGACTGATTTGCATATAGCCATGTCTGAACTGGGGTGGCAGAGTGGGCTAAAGAACGGTGATGGATTAAACCCAGATCTTTTTGACTGGGTGTGAGTGTTTGATTGATTCAGATGCTCCGTCTATCACCACCCCCTTTTGTGTCGGTCTAAGGGTCGTAGTTCTATGTTATACTTAACATTCACACTGACTGTGCCCACGTCTGTTTTGTATAAGCTGGTAAAAAGTGCTGCCTCGGATGGCATGAAAGATACACAGCCCTTGAGGTACTGAATTTTTCACCCTCCCAAACCATTCTTCTTCGTCCCTTGATTTGCCACATGGTACTTATCACTGACGGCTTTCTCCTCACCGTAAATAACTATATTTTAGCACAGTGATACTGGTGATTTGCGGTGTTTGTCAGCTGAGATTTGCACATTTCTTTGTGTATTTGGGCAAGAGATGAGCTACTCAGCTCTTTTTAAACTGGTAAACAATATTTGTAGGTTGTAATGTTGGTGAATGATTATTTATGCATTATAGAAATATTATTATTATTACTATTACTGTCTTCCGAAATAGCAGCCAGCTACAATTTTATGTTGTGTATTCCCTACCTCGTGCTCTTCAGTCTCTTTCTGAAACCTGCAAGCACATCACGAGAAACACTGGATGTTCCAACTTGATGCAGGAACAGATTCCTTTTATGATCATTTCCGATCATTATCTCAGAATGTTTTATCTTCCAGCGCTCCGAGACCGGGCTTTCTCACACATTTCCATATGAAGGCCTCAAAGTGATGATCTGTGCGCGCTGAATGGACACAGCAGTTTTTAAGCACAGGTAGTGTGAGTTTATATGTCTCAAGATATCTTTTTTTTACTTCAGCGAGAGAGTCGAACTACTAGTATGTTTGTATTTTTGTTTGCTAATCTGTAGCTGAAACAAAATTGTGCGAGCCTTAGCTGAATAGTTGTTGTGGAAATTCAACAGGTCTTTTGTTGTGTCGTTAGAGAAAAAGACACCAGGAGCCAGGATGTATTCTTAAGTCTTCTTTAATAAGTCATCAGTTAAGGTAACAACATCTCTGTACTCCAGCCAGCCTAGTGTGGTACCAGCCCCACCAGGAGCAGCCTCCCTAGCTGCTCAGCCCATCTCCAACTGCCACATTCACCCCACTCAGTCACCCAGGCATTCCACGCATCACAGGCACACCAACATTCTATTACCAAGATACACTCTGGCTGAGCAGCTAGTGGCAGCAAGGCTGGAATACATGTAAAATATTTATGTAGGATATAACATTTTTCTTATTTTGCACTTTAAGATGCCAGGTGTATTGGTCGGCTGTATAGTGCCCCAATCATGATATTACTTAGAGTACCAAAAGACAATATGTTATATTGGCAGAGGCCTATGGTGTGCCCTTACTGCTATTGCAGGCACTTCCGCTGTTAGTAATTTAGGTCACTTGTAGTGTGTGTAACCCTGATCTATGTGTCAGGGAAGAATATGCTATACCTGTTGTATGTTTATGGGTGAATGTGTTTGTGTGAGAGAGAGTGAGAGAAGCTTGCACAATGGCATCTGCTTGCACTGTTCCTTGCTGTTGGCAGAGCTTTGTCTGCTGATGTGCTCCCTGTTACTGAATCTAGGTAAAGCTCATTCAAGTATACAGAAGCCAGACCTATTGACTTTGTTGCCATTCTTTACCATGCAGATGTGGCCATTTATGTTCTGTTCTGGAATTGCGGCATCCCTGACTGTAATCTATGGTTGGCAAGTATTAGTACATTCAGAGGCACAGCGGGCGATGGTTGACCTGAGGCACTAGGGGGCTGCAGACAGAGAAGGGACAGGAGAGGGAGGGAGCCTATACTGTGCTATATCCCTCACAGCTGCCTAAGCATGGTCTTCATCACTATACTGTGCCTTATCACATGAAACTACAATTTTGCATGGACTTCCACCACCATACTGTGCCTTTTCTGTTACAGCTGCTGTTAGCATGATTTACATTTACCTTACTGTTAGTTATCCCTCTCCACTACCTTTAGCATAGTCATCCATCACCAGGAGCTTTGAGGGTCAGAGAAGGAGCTACCTGAGGCTGAAGCTCCAAGTGCCTCTTACAACTGTCAGTCTCATTCGCTACGCTCCCTCGCCATAGGGCACTCATCCTGAACTTTTACGCCCACCACTTTCAAATGTCACCAGCCGCCCCTGTTACCTAAATATTTTGCATTCATCAGAAAATGCAGTCATGTTGCCTCCAAAATGAAACCTTTAACCATCTCACTGTGCAATCTTATACAGCAGAAATGGATGACAGATTGGGCTTATGAAAGTAACATTGATCTGTCGTCTATCGACTGGAAAAGGCTGTGGGCATCTCCATTTCAGAAAAAAATCATACCCATTCCAGCCCAAACCAAAATACACATCCTACACAGAACATTCAGGACCCCACACTCACTGGCTTCCTTGGGCCTATTGGAAAAGAGCAACTGCTGGAGTTGCAACAATGAGAATGCCAACTTACAACATATGTTGTACGAATCCTCAATACACTCCTTTTGGAAGAGCATACATGATATTATTGATAACATTTTCCACCTCCGTCTCTATAGGTCCCTCTAGCCACTCACATACCCTAGCCCTTCGGACGGAGGAATGCTTACTCCTAGAGCTCATGTTCACACTAGCCCACAGACTATTTGATCTTCCTGGAAATCTGTAGGCAAGGCTTCGAGCAATGCTTGGTGGGAAAGGCTTTGCTATATGAGAGAAAAACAGGCGGTCGTGTCTATCCAATATACTTGGATCTCGGCCAACAAATCACTTTGGAACAACCTAGACCGCTATTTAGAGTTGGTCAAACCCCCATAGGTACCCTCCACTGACACTGTGTACTATTATATTCTAAGACACTACTGTACTATATTGCTATTGTCAAGCTGATATTGCACTAAATGACCATTTCCTTGACTACACTCGCTTTATCGTAATGCGTTTGTACTCTCAATGTATTTTTACGGCAACTCTTCATTTTTCCTCTCTTCTCTTCTCCCCCTCCCCTCCCCCTTATTTTAGTTCCCACCATAGCAGTCAGCTCGCCCTTCGATTTATATGTCCTGTTTGGCGATTTTTCATATTTTAATTTTGTAACTGGGATTATAAATCGTACTGCTTGGTTGTCCTGTGAATGTGCTAACCACATTTTGTGCTGAAAACCTAACTAAAAACTTTTGAAATAAAAAAAAATGCTCCCCAGACCGATTTCTTCTTGTGCTCCCATGCTTCAAATGAAGTTCAAAGGCAACTGAAGAGTCTATGCTATAACTTACATTCTTGCATGAACTGACAATATAGTCAGAGGGGCAAACTCGGTTTCCCTTTTTGAAAGAATGGACTCAAGTGACACTTATCTTTCTGGCATCTGGATGTGGTTAAGTAGGCAGAGTGTGCTGTATGAATACATACATGTGTAAATGAGTGTAATACCACGGGTGGTGAATCATTAACATGCCAATAGACTAATAAAACAGGCTACTTGAGGGTGTCAGGTAAAATTAAATGCACTAACAGCCTTGTGATTTCGGCCAACTGTCCTTAGCATCTGGTATGGGCATATTGCTTTGCTCTATCAATTGCTTTGTGAAAGCGATTTCATCCAGTAGCAATGCATATTGTGTTGCTGCCCCAATTTTTGAGTAAACTAATCTAAATCGATATTAAAATCAGCAAATTTTATGATCAGGCCAGGACAGTGGAGTGGGCCAGATACATTTCAATACTAAAGAGGTGCCCACTCTTTCAGATTGATTAGTTGTATTACATCTGTCCATTATCTCACCTTGATTTGCTTCTTTCAATGAGCTTGCCAAGTCTCACATTTCAATGGATTTTCTCTCTCCTGACAGGCAGCGCCCAGCCGTTCAGCCTGGCTTTCTTACCTGGGACGCGCCAACCTCATCTGCAGAGGTCCACAAGGATCCTCACTCAGCGATACTCTGATCAATGCCTGCATGACCTCAATCACCACCATCATCTACACCCACGTAATCAAAATTATATCCTAATCTGATGACACCCAGCTCAAACTCTCCCTTTTCAACAAGATGCCAAACACCCGGACCAATTTCTCCACCTGCTTGACTGAAGTCACCAAATGGATGAAAACCAACTGCCTCAGGTTCAACCCAGACAAGACGGATGTAGTAATAGTCAGAAAAGACACCTCGCTCTGAAACACCTGGTGGCCTGCCAACCTTAGACACCTCTCCCGGGAACCCACACAAATTACCTCTATATAATAATAGAAAGCCAACTTACCATGATCAGCCAAGTAAACTCCATTTTTGCCTCTGGCTTTCACCCACTCAGGATGCTCAAGAAGATCTTCAAATGGCTCCCTACCAACACTCACAGAGCCATCATGCATGCACTCATCACCAGCAAGCAGGATTACAGCAACACATTATATGCTGGAATCAATGCTCAACTGACCAGAAGACCCCTAACCATACAAAACTCAGTGGCCAGGCTCACCCTCAACCTCCCTCCCCGCACTCACATCTACTTGCCTCTGAAGAAGCTCCACTTTCACCCAAACCACAAACAAGCATCCTTCAGACTCCTCACCTACATATGCAAATCCTTGCACAACATTGGACCCACGTACCTCAACAACTGTATAAACTTCCACAAACCTTCCAGAAACCTCTGCTCAACTGGACTTCTACTCGCACAATACCCTCCACCAGACCCATGCATATGCAGAACAAGATCTGGTTGTACCTTCGCCTAACTCGCTCCTAAAGCGTGGAATGACTTGCTCCTGCACATCTGAGTCTCTTGGTAAGTTCTTGAACTCTGCAATAAACTGAATCCCTGGCTCTTCACCTAGCCTGGCTCCGCCCATACAGCTTCTGCTACAGCGCCAGCATACCCTCCAGGGTGATTTGTTTGTTTTGTAAATACACCGCTGGCACAGTAGCTGGACACTAAATCTGCCCACCTCAGATGTCTGTTTTTCTTAGCTTAACATTAGCCCAATGGTATCCACGAAGAGCAATTTTTTTTCCAATTAATTTTTTTCTCCCTTTGTTCTAGTAATGTTGTGGCCTGTTTGTCCTACCAGCAGAACCTGCAGCTCTCCTGCAAAAGTCCCTGTTGCATCCAAAGTCACTTGCTCCTACTCACTGTCCATTGACCTCACTCCTGAAGAACTTGGGGGTCACATTACTTTCAGCACTATTGCATACCTGCCAACATTTTAGAACAGGGTAGTGGGAGATTTTGAAAAAAAAATATTTTCTCTATTGACTTATACTGAAGCAAAAGCAATTTCAGGCCAAAGACAGCTAAACTAAAGCCATTTTTTGCTCACAAAATCAGGAATCTCCCACCTGATTTGGTTTAATTGGTATGTATATTATCAGAAAATCAACCAAATGTTTGTGCGGACATAAACAAGTGCACCTTTTTCTGAAGCTTGTAGTGAGCCACCTGGAAGGACCCTTGACCCCCTGTAGTGACGTGCATGCATACCCCACAGCCAGGCGTGGCCCAGGGTATAAATAAAGGGCCACAAAACCACTCACGGATCAGCCTGTAACAGTAATAAATGAGTGAAGTGTCTATCATTTATGCACTTGCCCGCCAGGCCCCGACACACACCTGCGAAGGAGCCAACACAAGCGATGAGGATCTGGATCGCTGCGCCCTTCGCCTCCTATGACTCCGGCAGCCTCATTCGGAGCCGGTGCCGTAGCAAGCCCACCACCACAGAGATGCGCAGGTTACAGTCCATGCAGCAGCTCTTGAAAGATAGCCCACATGGCCTAGACTCCTGCCTGGCTACCGCGCCCTGATGGTGGCGCCCCCTCAGCCCATTGTGATGCTGCATCCATCTGCAGCAAGGCCCGGCATGAGACCCAGGCCCCTGGCGCCATGGCCACAGCATCGCCCGTCAGCCCTGAGCAAAAAAGGGAGCCCAAGCCTGGCCATTCCCGGCTATAGTTGGGAAAACTAAGCACCTCACACCTGCTCCACAAGAGGTGCCCTAAACGACAGAAGGTACATCTCACGAGCACAGTCCCCACCGCCAACGTAATGTACTCAAATGCGAGTGCAGATCACTGCTCTGTTCTCAGCCCCAGGCGCAGCTCAGTGAGCCAAGCTACACAACATGGTAGTCAACGCCAATGCAGCTCAGCCCCTGCAGTGCCGCCGACTCCAGGCAACGTTGAGATGGCTGAGCGAGCATAGCCTCAACCTCCAGCAAAGAAATGCTTGTTCTTTAAGACCAAGATTGAGTTCTTTGAATACATTTTCCCTAAAGAAGGAATCGAAGTAGACACCCACAAATCCCAAGCGATTTAACAGGCACCTGCTCCAAAGAATGCCACAGAAGTGCGTAGCTTCCTCAGCATGGATACCTACTGTGGCCGATTCATCCCCAACCTTGCAAACCTTGCGGAACTGCTTAGAACCCTCTCAAGAGCAGACACTCGATGGAGGTGAGACACAAAGGAAGCCAAGTCATTTGACAAGATCAAACAAGTGCTATTAGATAAAGAAATCATGGTATGCTTTGACCCAGGCAAAACAACAGAACTAGTGGTTGGTGCCAGCCCCGCCGGCCTTGGGGCAGTGCTAACCCAAGTAGTAGCACTGAGGCGGTGGGCACCCATCACTTTTTCCAGAAAGGCCCTCATGCCCACTGAAGCAAGGTATGACCAGATTGAGAGGGAAGCCCTCATCATCAAGTGGGGCTGTGGGTCTTTCATCTATACCCGAGCGGACAACCGTACTGGGTAGTCACTGACCACCAACTGCTGGTCACCTTATTCAGAGCCACAGCCCCACACCCACATTCCCGAATTGAAGGCTGGGCCATACCACTGCAACAATACCAATTCGAGGTTGTTTATCGACAGGGATCAAGGAATCCTGCAGACTTTCTATCACGACACCCTGTGCCTTACAAGGATTCCCCAAGCGACGGAGACTCCCCAACAGAGGAGTTCCTGAACTGGCTGGAGATCCAGAGAATGATCCAGAGAGCACACAAAAGTGGAGAACCTGAAACAACGACAACGTGTGTCACAGAAGTAGAGTACGCCACAGTCACCTAACCCCAAGAGACAGAGTGCCAATAAGGTACTGCAACCCTGGAAACGTCATACACTCTATGAACCGGGTCCGTGAGTCATCACAGCAGTGAACGGCACTCTGGTAGCCTCATGCTGAAAGGAGGAAAGAGTAGAGGTGGGCAAGCCACTGAAAGCTCGAGCCAGGCTTGAGCCTGAAGCCTCGCTCTGCCTCAGCTCAAAGTCCTTTTGGATCCTCGAGCCCAGGTTTCATGTGACTAGTGCCTGCCTGCCTCCCCCTATCAAGGATGTGATGTTACAGTCAGAGCTGCCAACTGTGGAAATAGGAAACCAAATTTGAGTCTCAGCGTCAGCTAAACGTCCTCTAATTCTGGGCAAATCTCTTAATTCTCTATGCCTATAAACAATGATTGTGACCTTTTGTGATGTAATTGGTGTTCCTGTGAAGCTCTTCAAAACTTTGGGTCAAGTTTGCATTATGTTTTCAAAAATCCCCTAAACGGTATAAACAAAGCCTTCACATAAGGAAAGACAAATAAATACCCATTTACTGGCTGACTTCTACAAAGTGAAACCAGAAAATGTGGATAAATCACAGCTTCACTGCTTAAGTTATGTGATATTAGGAGGCAAATATTTCATTTCACCCAAACTCTTTTTTCGTTATTGCGAATGAAAGCCCTTTCAAATATGTGAGGTCAAAATACCAGTTGTACAAAACTATCACTTTTAATAAGTACTTTACAATGCAGTGCTATAATGTGCCCTGTTAATGCCAACACTTCCACATGTTAAAGAAATACACTTTTTTGAATTTCGAAGAGATTTTATCATATTTTACGTGATGTTTGTTATATGATTTACATACCAAATATGTTCAGGGCTCGGCTTGTGGACTGGCTTTAAGAGCTGAGCCAAGGCCAGACTGGCCGTATCAGGCATCGGGCATTTCCCCGGGAGGCTGGAAGGGTGGGGGGCGGTGTTGTTAGTGAGATCGTTTTTGTAGCAGGGCAGCAGTTTTAAAAGCACTTCAAAGTTCCTTGTATATCCACCAGTTTTCGAGCAACAATGAAAGTGACTCAAGATAACTCTGATTAATGTACCTGTTGGAGAGCGATGGGAGTCTTGTTTAGTGGCAGTTTTGACTCTTCTAAGTTAACACAGAGGGTTATTATGCCTGCTGCAAAGAATGTGTACAATCCATATCAAAGAACAGTATTTTATGTGCATCGCTTGCTTTTGTAACAGAGATCCTTTAGTTACTGTTCATTTCATGTTAGAATCGTAATCTAGCACAGTGAGATATCAACTGCCATCATAGATCTGCTTGCAAACTGCATGGTACGGGTTAGAAAGTTATATTTTTTTCCAAATCTTTCATTATCCTAATGTTGCTAAAAATGTTTGTTTGGGTAGAAATAAATTCGTATTATTAAAGTCAGTCCAAACCTCTGTGTTATGTTCTGAATCCTGAGTTTGTGCTTCTCCAGACCAAGCACTCTTTAAAAATGTCTAACTGTATGGATGACGTGAATCCTACACCTTGTAGTCCCCTTTGGCTTATGTAACATTTTTATACTCTGATTTACACATGTATGATTCATTGTCTCTGTATGTGCGTGTAATGTAAAGTGCTCCGACAACCTACACCGGTATGGGAGGTGCTATAAAACAAATGAAATACATGTGAGAGAGGAGCTATGGAGACATGAGAGACACTGTTGGTAATAGTGAGGGAATCATTGAAGAGCCCCAACAAAGATGGTCATATCCTGGTACACAGGAAAGTCATCATTTACTATGCTATAAAAGCTAATACAATTTGAATATATGATGATAAATGTGTTGTAGAACACACCATTTTCTCAAATTTTCTTTATTCATTTATTTATTTGTATAGCGCCTGAATCGACCACTGAAGGGGTATTTCTGCGCTTGGACGGGCGGCAGGAGGAGGAATGTCTGCTGAAAAAATCAAGGACAGAAGAGGGTAGTCTTGAGTTGCTTCTTGAATTGAAGATGCTCAGAGCATTGTCTCAGTTGTAGTGGAAGTTCGTTCCAATAGAGAGGGCCCAGATAGGAAAGGGCCTTCCCGCCCAATCTGGCCATCCTGATTCGGGGAACCACAAGAAGGGACTTGGATCCCGAGCGAAGGGACGTCGGAGGCATATAAAGTATGAATTTGTCGGAAAGATAGGTGGGACTGAGGTTGAGCAAAGCCTTATGGATGGTACAACAAACTTTAAACTTCACCCGTTCCCGAATTGGGAGCCAGTGAAGCTGACAGAGAAGGGGACGGGAGGCAGTTCTTAGAGGGTCATTAAGGACCAGTCGAGCTGCAGTATTCTGGACTACCTGCAATTTGCTAAGAGAGGACTCATTGGCAGAGACCAGCAGGCCATTTCAGTATCCAGACGGCTTAAAATGAGTGCCTGAGTCAGCATCTTCCGAGTAGAGTCGAGAGCAATGGAAAGACTAGGCGCAACAGACCCAGCATGTGGAAACAGGAACCAGCTGTCTGAGCAGCGCGCTCCTTCAAAGTAAGGGCCTGAACCAGCCTAGATTCTAAACACAGGTTTTTGGAGCAGGGGGAGTACCCAGATCAGCTGGCCACCATTTAGGGGTCCATAGTAAAGGAGCCTCTCCGAAGAGCATGATCTGGGTCTTCCCCACATTGCATTGGAGGAAGTAAGTCCTCATCCAGTCTGAAATAGCTCTCATGCCTGAGGAGAAGGCCGACTGTACCGATGGGGTGAATTTGTCGGAAGGAAAGAGCAGCTGTGTATCGTCGGCGTAAGAGATGGGAATAAACCCACACGTCCTAAGGAGGTTGGCCAAGGGAGCCACATAGATATTAAACAGGGTTGGGCTCAAGCAAGAGCCCTGGGGCACTCCATTGGTCAGTTCTATAGGAGCTGAACGATACGGGCCAAGATTGCCGGTCTGGGAGCGAGAAGATAGAAAACTTGTCATCCACTGAAAAGCAGAGTCTCTAAAGTCTGACCTCCTTCAATTCCCTGAGCAGTATCTGATGTGAAACCGTGTTGAACGCAGAGGATAGGTCCAACAGCACCAGAATCGTAGATTGGCCCGGGCTAGGGTCATCCTGATGTTGTCTGTGACCGCTAGTAGGGCTGATTCTGTGCTGTAATTGGCCCAGAAGCATGACTGGGAGGGGTCTAAACTACCCGTCAGTTCGACATGGTTGGAGATGTTTGTTTATATGCTTCTCCAATAGCTTGCTCAGGAAGGGAAGGCGGGGCCTTGATGTTCTTATGGATAGGCATGACCTGCGCTGCTTTCCATTCTAGCGGGACGTGACCCTCTCTCGGAGAGAGATTAAGAAGACACTCAACGGAGGAGGACAGTTGACAGGTCAGGGTGGTGGTGACTCTGGCCGGGATGGTTTCAAGAGGGGAACCTGATTTTACAGTGCCAATCAATGTTTCTACCTCTGCACGTGTCACCAAAGGGAAACTTTCAAGCAACTGGGAGGTTGCCTGTGCTGGCTGAACAGATGTCATAATATCCAAAGATTGGCTCCCTGGCAAGACAATTTTACCGTAAATGATATGTATTTTCTGTACGAAATAATTTGCGATTTCATTGCAGAGTATTTGTATAGGAACCACTAGATTCTCACAGGCCTTGGGGTTAGTAAAAGACTAGAGAATATGATATTAAACTTTTGGATCATTGTGAGCCTGATCTAATTGAATTGCGATGTGAGCTTTACGTGCCGCCTTTATTTTCCTATGATAACCGGACAGAGTAACCAAAAAAACGGTCTTTGTCTTTCTCATCATGGGTGTGAGGCCAACGTCTTTCATGTTTCCTGCAGAGTTGTTTCTGAGCTAGGAGCTGGGGGGAATACTAAGCAGTCTGAGGGTGTTTTGAAATATTGGGGAGTCATTTCAGTGGTGCAAGTTGGTCAATGGCATTGGAGACAGCCAAATTGTATTTGGCAAGAGCATCCTCTATATTGTCTGGTGCTATATTCCAAGGCACAACAAAAGAGGCTTGAAAGCACTCTGGGGTAACTTTCTTCCATTGTATGCGGGAGTGGTAGATGACAGGGTTAGATCCATTTATCTTCCTTGGGCCATGAATGGAAAATTCAATTGACACATGGTCTGACCATGTTTATTGTTGTGGAGGCTCGCAGAGAACGTTGGGAGAATTGGAAAAAAATAATGTCCAATGTGTGGCCTGCTGTGTGGGTGGGGCCTTCATTGAGCTTGGATAATCCTAAGAGGGCTAGGTCTGCCAGGAGTGTCAGTGCGTCAGCATTGGAAGTGCATTCGCTGTGGATGTTAAAGTCGCCCAACAATAAGAAGTTTCTACTCGAGAGCACATGGGGGACAATTAATTTGGTGAGTTGTAGTAAAAATTCGGCTAGAGGGCCTGGAGGTTGATAAACTAACGCCCCCTTCCAACTCAGTTGGGAGGAAAAATCTATTCGAAAGACCAGAACTTTCATGTTAGCGTTACATCGCTGTTCTAGTGCTGTAACTTTAATGCTGTCTATGTATGCTATGGCAAATCCACCCTCTACCTTTAGTTGTCTGTCCATCCGGATAAGCCTATAACCCTCAGGCAAGGCTAGGGTAATGGAAGGAACGGAGTGGGGCTTTAGCCATGTTTTGGTCAAAAACTCAAGCTCAGGCCGCACAGAGGAAAAAAAATCCCAAACCTCGGCAGAGTGCTACGGCAGGGACCTAACATCACATAACAGACTTCTCCACCCCGTCTGTGAATTGTTGGGGTTTTTTCCTGTGCTGTTACTGCTGGATGTGGCAGGTTTGAGGGCAGAGGAGTGGGTATTAAAAGAGGCACAGCAAGGTGCCACATACGGCCCCGATTTATGTGGGGGGAAAACCACTGAAAGCCCCCTTTTGTAGTAGTCAGGTTCACTCGCTATCAGAGGCGCAACTAGAGTCAAATTTCAGGGGGGGGCTAAGAAAAAATTTCGGGGGGGGGGGGCTGAATCTTTAGGCAATCGGCAGAGTCGAGCTGCAGGGGCTCTTAGAAGGGGTGAAACAACAACAAAGCCCCATTAACATGCACAAAGTCTTTTAAAGACCTGTGAAGTGCTCGGGTGCGGCTGTGAGCGGGCCCGGGAAGTGTCTCATTCCGGGCTGCCACACACCACGGGGGGGGGGCTGAAGCCCTTTGAGGCCAATGGGTGTTGCGCGCCTGCTCGCTATGCACCCTACAGGGGCTGGTGAGGCAAAATTTGCCAGGGCTGCTTTGGGTTCCCAGTCCGGCCCTAATCAGAGCCAGACCCGTAGACAGCCGTCAGGATTATGTGTCCTGGTACAGAACCGGAGGAGTGGTGGAGCCACAGGGAGAAGTAGCTCCCAGGGCCAGCCCTCGGGAGGAATCCACACGGGAGGACAACCCCCCCTGAAGCCACTCCAAGCCCGAGATCAACACTGGCAGCAGTTTCAGCAGAAGATGGGGTCCGCCCAGGGCCGGACTGGCCTTAGCGGGCAACGGGCAATCCCCAGGTGCGCCGCATGGGTGGGGGGCGGTTTTGGGCCCCTGGGGGCCGTTTTTGTTAGGGCCGTTTTTGCAAAATCGGCCCTGTACCAAAATCGGCCGAAATCCGCAAAGAGCTCGGCGGCACCCCTCCCCCCCCCCCTCTCTAGTTGGGGGGGTGGGGGGCGGCCGAGCACTTTGCCAGGGCCGGTTGTGGTTCCCAGTCCCGCCCTGGGTCCGCCTGGTCCCCCCAGCAGCCAGCAGTACAACCACCGGCCTAATTCTTAAACTTCTCAGCGACTGAAGGACTTTGTGTGGGCCAACCGAAGTTGTGTCAAAATGATTAACTGAACTGAAGTTGGAGCTTGGAGGGAATGTAGTGAGGCACTGGGCCCACTCGAGGGACCCTTGACCCCTGTAGTGACTGCACGCATGCCTCACTGCCAGCAAGGAGTATACAGGGGCGCGAGACCGCTCGGGGCTCGCCCGTGACATTAATAAATGAGTGTCTATAATGTATGCGCTCGCCTGCTAGGCCCCTCCCTACTCGCACCTGCGAAGCAGCAAAAAAACACTCGAAATGGCCCATTTCTTATATCTAAAAAAAATGCGTTTCCTCTGGGTAATTTATTTCCTATATCTTAATCCCGATTTTATAGCTGTTTATAGCCCAATTCTGATGTTTCTAAGAGTTGTAATTAACAAGTTTGTTATCTCATTTAACGGTACTCAATCGCCGCCCTTCACAGCATCTGCGGCTGAGTCAGCCCTTCGCAGCAGCGCGGCTGCTGAAGCCGCGGGCACTGAACCGGTTCCCCCCGGCAGCGCCCAGAGGATGCTCCGTCCTTGGCCGTGGGCGCGCGCACGGCTCACCCCAGAGGAGATGTGCTGCAAATGTAACTGGCCCAGGGGGAGGGGGTTCCTGGTGAACGCCACAGGCGCTCACAGGTGAAAGCGCGCGACTCGCGAGAGAGCCCGGGCGACCCTATTTGGCTTCGGTCACCGACAGGTGTGCGTTCGCGCATGCGCACCTCCGATCCCAGGTCCAACGTGAGAAGAGGGGAGGGACCCCGGCTCGCGCACGGGGCCGTGCACCGGCGGCTGCTCTCTGAACAGGTAACCCGGGAAAGCAGGCTTCCAGCTGCAAGGGACGAATGCACGCGAACGCTGAGGGCGAATACGGGCTTGTAAAGGGGTGTACTTTCCTTACGAAGGTATGTGCATGTACAAGATATATCAGGAGCTGTGCGGCGGGGCTCGTCTGTGCACAGTAGTGCTATAGGAGCCAGGGGAAGGGGATACATGGCAGAGCGCTTGCATGAGCTACAAAACAGGGTATTGTGTGTACAAGAGAAGATGGGATGGCCAAGGAGTTTGCACCCACGGCGGAATTGGTGCATGCTGCAAAGAGGTGAAGACCAGGTGGCTTGCACGACGTGGTGCATGCATGCACAATATCTGTGGAGGACGCCCATGGGGTTTTAAGGC
The DNA here is from genome assembly GCF_964263255.1 of Lissotriton vulgaris. Taxonomy (NCBI): domain Eukaryota; kingdom Metazoa; phylum Chordata; class Amphibia; order Caudata; family Salamandridae; genus Lissotriton; species Lissotriton vulgaris. Next base: position 1,728,846,119 of record NC_141694.1, on the reverse strand, counting down.
AGGGATCTTGCATGCATTGTATACTCGCGAGAGATAATAGGAGTGGAGTGTTGAGTTGATGTATGCAAGCAGATGTGTGGGAGATCGGTGGGTTGAACACCAGGGCTCGTCCTGCATGCGCAATAGTTGTATATGGGAGTAGGGGGTTGACCGGGAGGGCTTGTGCACCGACTAGAGAAGGCAGACGAGAGCACGGGGTTGAGAACAGCAGGAATCCTGCCTGCACAATGGATGCATGGGAGACCCAGGGGCGGGTTGAACGGCATGGCTCGTGCATCCCCAGGAGGGATGCCGCTTGGGCACGCGGCGCTAAGCCCTCGCGTGCGCCAGGGAGCGCGAGCGTCAGAGAAAAGATGTGTCCCAGAGGTGCGTGGCCATGTGTGTGCGTGTGAGGGCGGCTGCAGGCAGAGCTCGGGGAGGAAAGTCCTGCCTGTGCTTCGCTTCCTGTCAGGAGAGCAGCCTCTGTCAAACAATGACAGGGCCCCCGGGGGGCAGAGGGTCCTGTCAAGGTGACGCGCCGCCTCGCGGGACCGGCGACGCTGACGGCGCTGCTGCTCTTCTCTTGCAGACAATAGCGGCCCCCGGATGCCCCCTGCTGCTGACAATGTGTCATGGAATGAGGTCCAGAAGAGGAGGCCCCGCCCCCGGCGCCCTGCTGCTGTGCCTGCACCTCGCGCTGAGCCTGGGCCCTGCACGCTCCTCCCCCTGTGAGTAACCCTGCTGCTCGCTGCCTTTGAGGAATAATGAGCGCGGTGCTTTGCAGTGAACCTATGTGAAAAGGCAGATATCATACCCCCCCCCTCCCCCCACCAGACAGGAAGCCAGGCTCAAGTGCTTTTGTTTGTGTCTCGTTTCTGCACAATTACTAACGCGCGGCGTGGATGAACTGTACACACTGATGTAGCAAGGAGGCCCTGGAACCCAATAAAAGCAAGAAAATAGGCCTCTGACTGGTGGGTCGGTTGTAAGATTGAGGAATAATAAGGGTTCACTGGGTCCCTCATACCCCCGTGCCCCGATGCCATTGTACCTGCTGCACCATATATAGTTACGCCCCCGTACAGTACTGGAGACTACAGACGCAGCACCGAACGTGCATTATTGACACTATTAGCAGAATTGTTTAGAGCCATCAGGGCAGGACCCAATCAATGCTTTTTGGGGTCTTAGCTGAAGTAACCCACTGCCATTTCCCGTCCCTGGAGTGTGCCCATATTTGATGCTTCCAGCAGCAGTCTAGTGCCCACTAGCATGTGGTGCCATCGGTGGTGCCTGAAGCACCATGGCAGTGCAAACACAGGCCTCATTCCTCCTTGTGTGTACACCACAGCCTCTAGCAATGTGAAAGAAGGAAGTTCATGTACATAAGCAATGCCATGGGACAACCACACTGGTTTAACATCCTGCACTGTTCTCCATGGTACTAGGGAAGTTACTCTTTTAAGTTTGGATTGTTGGGTACCATCAAGTTGATTATGGCTCATGGAGACCGCACGGAGGGAAATTTGGTGCTTCAGACATCTCAGTGGCGCACTCACTGCTGCCATGATTGTGGCCATCCTAATTGCCACTGTTTGTGCTCCTTCTCTTTTTTTGCCTCCTTTCCAAGCCTCACAGACTTGTCCAGAGAATTAGGGTTTGACACTGGGTGTCCAGAGTATGAGAGCTTCAATCTGGTCATGTCCGCTTCAAATGAAGGTTCTGCATTGATTCAATCATGGATACATCGCTTCTCAATGGCTGTCCACGGTATTATTAGAAGTTTTTCCAACAGCACAGTTCAAAGTCATTAACACTCTTCCTGTCCTGTTTCATTGTCTAACTTTGGCATCCACACTCTGTGAGGGGAATACCGTCGCTTGCACAATTCAAATCTTTGTTCTTATATATATCATTGCATTTGTGAATATTTTCCAAGTCTTTCATCACACAACTGTCCAGTGTTAATCTGCAGTCTTGACTTAATCATGACTTCACTTCTGGACCCTTTATTATTCATAGTGACCCCAGCTGACAAGCTAGCCACACGTTTGTGAGTTCACCATTAACTTTATAGCTGGTTGCTGCACCTGTTGTCATCGCTTGGCCTTTTTTACATTTAGTCCTAGTTATATATTTTCAGTATGCTCCTCAGCCTGGCCTAAAGGCAGCTAAAGCTGCCTCGCCAAATTCATGTAATCAAAATAATACATACATTTAAAAAATAACACATAAACAAAAGAACTTTGGGTCAGCCCTTTTTATCAATTTGTCTATTTCGCTGTCAGTTATATTTTTCTTCCACCCACCACACCATATAGCATGGGTCAATAGTCCAGGCTACTTCAGCTTTTGATTCTTTCGCTCTATGAATGACAGCATTTTCCATCTCATATGTTTACTGCTGCCTAAAAAGAAGTGCATTCATGCCCCCATGACTGCTGGGCCCATATTTCACCTTGTCTGTGGTTTTCTTTCCATTCTTTACCTTGTTTTTAATTCATTCTTGTTTGTTTCAAGTCTGTCTTCAGGTTACAGTTATTAATTTATTCAAAGGTGTTGGGACGTGAATGTCCCTACATGGAGTACTGTGAGTAGCTGGTATTCCAGTCTTTTGATTTTAGCCCTAGTTTCTCACTAATCCAATGTGTGCGCATAGACCTAGGCTTGCCATTTTACACGAGTGAGGTCTAGACCTTTGCTGTAATCTGGCAGAACCTCATTTAGCAGACAGTGGATTATCACCCCTGCTGTGGGTTCAGCATGTAGAGTGGTGGTGGCAGGGTGCCATGTTTTGTGAATCAGTAATTGTGACAAGACCTTTTTTATCTGCATCACTGCAGCCATCAGCTGTACAACATGGCAACTAAAACATTCAAAAGCTCTGTACTATTTGAATTTATAATGTTTTCAGCTATGCTGTGCAGCTGTGTGGATGCTGTACAGCATGGTTGAAAGTTTAAAAAAAAACACATTCAACATCTCTCTACTATTTGGATTCATACTATTTTCCGCAATGTTGTGCAGTTGCGTGGGTGCTGTGCTGCATGTTTGAAAGTTTAACATTAAACATTCAAAATCTCTCTACTATTTGCAATTTATTTTTTTTAAAGTCATGCTGCACAGCTGTGTGGCTGTTGTGCAGCATGGCTGAAAGTTTAAAAAAAAGTGCTATAATGCAGCCAGCTTTGACTTTTTCTTAGCTTTTTCATTTACACTTTAAGTTATGCTGCATAGTAGGTGGGCTGGGGTACAACATTGATACAAAATATTGTCAAAGTGAATAGATGTCGGATAGGCAAAATCTATTGTCTTTGTCAATGCTTTATTTGTACAGCAAAGTTTAGTTTGTGACAGGGCTGAATACGCAGCTGCTTGTTAGGCTCGCACTGAGGTTTCAAAGGAGACATGTGAGCTGCTGACCTGCACCCACCCGGTGTGGGGCTAACTGTACATTCCTGATACACTGCTATGTGTCTGTTGTTTGCTGGTACTCAGATCCGCAGCTGTGGCCTACCCTTCCCTCATACCTACTGGTGGCCGACAGCACCTCATTGAAAGAATGGGCAGTACCTCTGGCAAAGAAGAGAGAGCAAGCAACCCTCTGACCAGGACAGAAACTTTTATGTATAATGGTAACGAGAAATGGTTGCCTTCCTTGCAAGTTTTCTTGTTTTGATGTTTTGGTTATGTCCGTGGTGGAAGGGCATGAAGGGTCATTGTTGTTCGAGCGTGTAGAGAGGTTTAATAGACACAGTGTGAGGCAAAGAGTTATAAGAAGCTAAAGGCGCTGTGAAGCTTCGAGGAACGTTTGGAGGTGCTTAGACCTGTGAGTGAGTCTCAGAGTCACTCTTCGATTGTTGTGCTGGTTTGGTTACAAGTAGCAGGAAGGTAAACGTTACAACTTGCACATTTGTACACAAAGGAGTGAAATGACCCTCCTGGAGCCAGTAGACGCGCGTCATGAATGGAAGTTTGGACTTTGGAAAAGCACGGGGCAGTGGGGAGGTGTGGAAAAGCACGGGGCAGTGGGGAGGTGTGAGGTGAGACTATGGACAAAAGAGGAATATGTAGATGGGTGAAATTAAGTTGTGGTTCATGTTCATTGTGTTTGTGTTGGGCATGGTGTCACTTGACCTGCTGCACAAATGTAATGTCCGGTCTGGTAAGTGTAGTTCAGAATCACCGACATAAAGAGAGAGGTGTGTTGTTGGTGTGTGTGCCTCGAAGCAGGGGGATAAGTTGTGGTGTTAGTAAATAATAGCTTTAAAAAAGCATACTTTGTATTTTAACAGTGACCTAGGGTTAGCATATTTATTCCGGTGCAGCCGGTGTGTGGCCTCCTCCAGTGCAAGGAAATGATTCTTTTTATTTGTTTAAAAAGTAAACTGAAACATTAGCGCAGGTTTAATGTTTCCATGAGTTCTTATTGACCTGGTGTCACTGCACTTTCTGTTTGAAAGTAAAGTAAGCTCCTGAAAGTGCGTGTTTAAAGGATAGCAAAGGAAGAGGTGATTTGTGGTGCTAAGAAGAGCAGGGATGTTTTGTTGTTGTTTGTGAAGAGCGACTTAGCCTATTTGCCTATGCTGACTTGTCCCGGGGTAATTTTTTCAGACATCGGGACACGATGCACGTTTAGCAACACCTGCACTGTTGACTGCTTTCATTCTAGGGGTGGCGGAGTGAGCTAAAAAATGGTGATGGATGGATTAAACCCAGATCAGTTGACTGGGGGTGAGTGTTTGATTTGCTCAAACGCTCCGTCCATCATCCCCTTTTGTTTCGCTTTGTTTGCCCTAAGTTGGCAGGGTATGCCCAGACGTGAGTCCCTTGCTCACTTTGCCACTGGATTCAAGATAGCCTGGCTGATGAGGATTATGAATCCGAAACCGGTCCCAGGATTCTTATTTCCGGTCCAGGGAAGACATGGCTTGGCAGTTCGGGCTGGACTGTTCCCATGAGGCACAGGGTCAGACTGATTTGCATATGGCCATGTCTGAACTGGGGTGGCGGAGTAAGCTAAAGAATGGTGATGGATTAAACCCAGATCAGTTGACTGGGGGTGAGTGTTTGATTTGCTCAAACGCTCCGTCCATCATCCCCTTTTGTTTCACTTCATTCTAGGCAGCAACACGTAGGTGGAGAGCGTGCTTTTAAAAAATATACCAGATTTAGGTACAATGTGCAGGGACGACAAAGTATACCTGGTATTATTTGACTAGACTTGGATGGAGAGCTCTACGGAACCGTGCACAATTGTAAGATTGCAATGATGGCATATTTTATTGTTTACCTTGTTCATTTATTTATTTATTTATTTATCTATTTATTTATTTATTCATTCAACTCATTCATCTCGAATCACTTACAGATCCGGTCTGCTGTTACCCTCTAGTTTTCATTATGCTTTATTTTCCGTTACTGTATGTATTTTTATATGCACTGACCCATGCTTGACCACGGCGTTTCTCCAATACGAATGTAACTCTATTGATGCCTTATGACCGTTATCATTTCTGTTTTTGCTCAATAAAAAAGATTTGAAATAAAAAAAAAAAATATATATATTCTTACCTCCAGCTGGGCCAAAGATAAGAGGCCAACGTTAAAGGGCCATCAAGCCTCCTTTTGTTCCAGTCTGATCCTGGCTGTTTGTGATCTGGAGGCTCACACTTCGATGCAAATGGAAAGGAGGGGAAAGAAAGACTCACAGCTTGTTTATCACTTCACAGACACTTAAGAGAGGGCATGCTTTTGACTTTGTTCAGTCCCTATTTATAAGAGAATTGCATGCATGAATGTCAGATGTGTTAGGCTGTCCCAGGATTTGCACAAATAACAATGTAAATACCATCATTTTATTTATTTTATAGCACTACTTATCCCAGTGCACGGCGTCGGAGCGCTTTACATAAAATACATATTATACATTGCCAATAAATCATGTATGTAAATCAATTTACAATATGTTTGTTGCTTAAAACAGTGAAGGGTACAAGGTGTAGGAATCACCTGTCGTTCGTAGCTCACAGTGCTATATTAGAAGGATTACAATTTATTAACTTCAAGTAACAACAAGCATTGGCAAAGCCAATAGGTGTTGATTATGGAAGAGCTATTGACTGTGGTAAAATGTTTTAACAATGTTGTACAACAGAGTGACTGCTGTTAAGCATGGCTAAAAGTTAGTGAGGCATAGGAAAGTGGTGTAGAGTGGAGTGTTATGGAGTTGCGGAGAGTGGAGTACAGTAGAGTTGAGTGGCGTGGAGTGTCATGGAGTAGTGTACATTGTCGTGGAGGGAGTAGAGTGTGTTAGAGTGGAAGGGTGTAGAGTTGAGTGGCATAGAGTGGAGTACAGTGTCAGTGCTGAAAACAGTGTCGTAGAGTGGAGTGACATGGTGTCGTGGAGTGGCATAAAGGTGTCGTGTAGAGTGGTTTAGAGGGTAGTAAAGTGGCGAAGAGTGGAGTAGATTGTCTTAGAATAGAGTGGAGTAAATTACCATAGAGGGAATTGTGTAGAGTATCGTAGAGTGGAGTAGTGTTGTAGAATGTCATAGAGTGGAGTAGAGTGTCAGTGGATCAGAGTTTAATGGAGTAGAGCATCATAAAGTGGAATATCATGGAGTGAAGCGTCAGAGTGCAGTGTAGTAGAGTGGAGTACAGTGGTGCAGAGTAGATTGGTGTAGAGTGCAGTGGTTTAGAGAGCATTGCTTTTGAACAAAGTGGTGTAGCATATATTTGTTTTGAACAAAGTAGTGTGGAGTGCATTGGCATAGAGTACAGTGATGTAGAGTAGTACAGTGGTATAGAGTAGAGTGGTGCAGAATGGAGTAGAGTGACATAGAGTGGAGTGGCGCAGGGTAGAGTGGAGTAATGCAGGGAAGAGTGCAGTGGCATAGAGTGCAATTGTGTAGTTGTGTAGAGTGTAGTAGATTGGGTAGGTTTGAGTGGTGAAGAATAGAGTATCCAACACAGGGTCTTAGAGTGCAGGGTCGTATAGGAGTGCAGTGACGTAGAATACAATGGTATAGAGTGACGTAACATGCAGCAGCGTAGAGTGCAGTGGCATAGAGTAGAATGTTGAAGAGTATAGTGGCGTAAAGTGCAGTTGTGCAAGGAAGTAGGTGTATGGTGCATTGGTTTTAAGTAAAGAGGTATAGAGTGCATTGGTGTAGAGTGCAGTGTTTTATAGTTTAGTGGCATAGCGTAGACTGGAGAGGCGTAGAGTGCAGTGGCGTGGAGAGCTGTGGCATAGAGTACAGTGGCATAGAGTAGATTGTTTCAGAGTAGAGTGAAGTGGTGTAGAGTGTAGTGGTTTAGAGTAGTGGCGTAGAGTGCAGTGTTGCAGAGTGGAGAGGCATAGAGTGGAGAGGCGTGGAGTGGAGAGGCGTGGAGAGGCGTGGAGTGGAGAGGCGTGGAGTGGAGAGGCGTGGAGTGGAGAGGCGCAGAGTGGAGAGGCGCAGAGTGGAGAGGCGCAGAGTGGAGAGGCGCAGAGTGGAGAGGCGCAGAGTGGAGAGGCGCAGAGTGGAGAGGCGCAGAGTGGAGAGGCGCAGAGTGGAGAGGCGCAGAGTGGAGAGGCGCAGAGTGGAGAGGCGCAGAGTGGAGAGGCGCAGAGTGGAGAGGCGCAGAGTGGAGAGGCGCAGAGTGGAGAGGCGCAGAGTGGAGAGGCGCAGAGTGGAGAGGCGCAGTGCAGCGGTGTATAGTAGCTTGGGGTAGAGTGCACTGGCATGGAGTAGAGTGGTGCAGAGTAGATAGGCATAGAGTGAAGTGGCATGGAGTGCAGTGTTATAGAGTGCAGTGGTGCACAGTAGATTAGAGTGACATAAAGTGGATTGGCGTAGGGTCCAGTCGAGTGGTGCAGAGTAGAGTGGATTGGATTGGATTAGATTTAGTTTTTGTACAGCGCGATAGCCACCCGCAGGCGTCCTAGCGTTTAAAGAAAAACAGGTGCAGTGGCATAGAGTAAAGTGGCATAGAGTTCAGTGGCAGAGAGTGCAGTGATGTAGAGTAGTTTTGTAAAGTGCATTGGCGTAGGGTGCAGTGTGTTAAAGTATAGTGGCATAGCGTAAACTGGAGAGGCATAGAGTGCAGTGGTGTGGAGAGCTGTGGCATAGAGTGTAGTTGCATAGAGAAGATTGTTTCAGAGTAGAGTGAAGTGGTGTCGAGTGGAGTGGTATAGAGTAGTGGCGCAGACTGGAGTGGCGCAGACTGGAGTGGCGCAGACTGGAGTGGCGCAGACTGGAGTGGCCTATAATGGAGTGGCCTTGACGAGCGGTGTAGAGAGGAGTGGCGATAAGTGCAGTGGCGGAGTGCAGTGGTGTTTAGTAGCTTGGGGTAGAGTGCACTGGCATGGAGTATAGTGGGGCAGAGTAGATTAGAGAGGCATAGAGTGAAGTGGCATGGAGTGCAGTGGTGCACAGTAGATTAGAGTGACATAGAGTGGATTGGCGTAGAGTGCTGTCGAGTGGTGCAGAGTAGAGTGCAGTGGCATAGAGTAAAGTGGAAGAGAAAGTAGTGATGTAGAGTAGAGTTTTGTAAAGTGCATTGGTGTCGGGTGAAGGGTCGTTGAGTCGTGCAGAATAAAGTGACCTAGTGCAGTCGTGTACAGTGGAGTCCAGTGCAGTAGTGCAGAGTAGATTGGCAGATAATGCAGTGGTGTAGAGTGTATTGATTTTGAGTAAAGTGGTGTAGAGTGCTTTGGTGTAGAGTGCAGTGGCCGAGTGCAGCAGTGTAGACTAGAGTGGTGTAGTGTGTAATAGAGTGGTGTAGTGTGTAATAGAGAGGCGTAGGCTGCAGTGGCATAGAGTAGATTGTTTCAGAGTAGAGTGAAGTGGCATAGAGTGTGTGAGAAGTTGGCCTGGCATATAATGTCCACTATTCTAGTGGGCACCTTGCACCAGCCCAAACGACACTTATTGATGGTAGGTTTAAAGACAACCTATATAAAAAGCTATCCTAGTGGTAGCTGTGGAGAGCAGCCTTCAGGCTAAGTCTTAAAGGAATGTAAAGCAGCTTGTTTTACCAGTCTATAATCCAGTGAATTACCAAATGAAAGGAGAACCACACCAGGTATATATATAAAATATATTATTTAATCTAAACGCACCCCTCTAGTCTCTTTATGAGGCTAGATGCCAAAGTACATACAGGAAACTTATTTAGCACACAGTAAATTAGCACAGTACACGTTTAACCCTAGGGGCATCACAAACCATATACTAAGAAAGTGGTATAAGTACCACTACAGTCATAGAGACAAGGCCTAGGACCTGTAGAACCGCTGGGGCAACCAGGAATCGCCCAAGGTAGGGACACAGGAGACCCACGGGGGACGCGTACAGTCTCTAAACACAGCTGTGAAGCCCCATTGACTTCTATGGAGAAAGTTGCGGTTAGAATTTTAAGGATTAGGGACACTTAGGAGCGGACTAGGAACAAACCCCTTCAGTACTGGACAGTTTGAGAGTCAAGACCCACGGGAGCACCGAAGTACTCGTGTTAACTCACCCAGGGAAGCCGGGTGCATAGGTGTCTTTTCGTGTCGGGTTTTGTTGTCGTTTCCTACGGAGAGCTGCAAAGAAGTGCTGCAGACGACTAGATGAAAAGTGTCCGGATGGATCCAAGGGTGGATCGAAGATCTGAAGAACTTGAAAGCAGAGGGGACAGAGTCTGGGTCACTTGCCAGTGACCAGGGAGGCAATAAGAAGATGCCCACCGATGTCGGGTGATTTCAGGTGCAGAAGGTGAAGCTTGACTCTTCAGCCACGAGGACCAGGAGCTGGATTCGAGCTGTCCCACATCTGATGTCGAGTGCTGCGGAGATGGTATCTGGATTGGACCCAACAAGCCTTGGCAATAGCAACCCACGTAGAATGCAAAGATTGGCTTCGGAGCAGACCAGCAAGGTCTGAGGGACTCACCCTTTGGAGGGGAGTCGGGGCACGTCTGGAGCAACCAGGGAAGCCCAAGAAACAAGTTACCTTCGTGGGGACCCACCAGTCGACGGATCAGGGATCGCGAAGGGCCCTCGAGCAGAAATGCTAGAAGCGGGCCCACGGAACACTAATGGAGTGTAGGCCCACAATCTTCGGTGCAGATGGTTCTCAGGGCTTGGACTACGAGTAGCCCAATGCACAACTTCGGGAAAGCTCGGGAAGTAGGTGCACTTGCAAATATTCACCGTGTCTAGGAATTCAGGTCCCATGTCTCTCGTGATGGCTACAGGTCGATGGCTACAGGTCTCAGCTTTGCTGTGATCTCATGTCTGCCTCGGAGATGTCTGAAAGTCCGTGTCCTGTGTCGCAAATCCTTCGGGATCCGGTGGGAGCCTTGGAAATGCAGACCGGCAAGATGCTTCTTTGGTGCCTGTTTGAACAGGGGAGTCACTCCTTGACCCCAAGGGAGAGCCTTCCGACTTCTAGTCAAAATAGAATGTCGAATTTCCAGGATATATGTTGCAGAGTTTCGTCCAGGGTAATCTAAAGTCCTAGGGACTGGGTTCCTATACTTATACTAAGTTTAGGGGTTGGATTAACTCTAAGGACCCACCTATGGGAGGACCTGGGGAGGGGGTGGTTACACCCCTTCCCCTTTATCCAGTTTCGTTCCAGAGCTGGGGCTGAGTGTCCCTGCAACCGGTTTGAACTGGGGTATGCACAGGGAAACCAGGTGTGGCCCCAGCACTGTCTGAAAAGCATGAACTGAATGCACCCACCCTGCCCCAATACACTAAAGCTTGTCTAGGGAGGTGGTTACACCTCCCTGTGACAGGAAACCTATTGTCCAGGCCTCCCCTGCCAGAGTTTCGTCCAGCAGCAGGAGGTCAGACTCGTGCCTGTGGCAGCAGCATCAATTTTGTGATGCTGGAGCTCTTTTAAACTATTACCGGTCAGGTAAGTGTGCACATGTCTTCTCCCTCTATAAGGATGGAATTCTACCCCCGCCGCCTGGAGTGGCGGGGGGGATGGGTAGGATTCTAAAGTGTTTGACACCAAACACGACATGTTTTGATGCAGCCATTCCAAAGTTAGCATTTACCACAAGGTTATAATGCACTTAAGAGTATATGGTATGGCTGTATCACAGAACAGCTACAGAGAAGTGATTCTGAAAGCTGAAGAGGGGCTCAGCTCATGCTTGGGCACCCTCTCACACAAAACCAAGCACTCTGCCTTCAGAATTGTCAAGGCCTGCCATCGGAGTGACTTATAGGTTTATATGTGTCTGTATTTAAAGGTAGATATAGGTAGCCTATATCTTAGTAAGGGGTGCAAGCTCTACCTTACCCAGGCTACAGTAGGAGTCCTGTGGTGCCATTTTGGAAGGCTTCCCAGGGGTGGCATAATACATGCTTCAGCCTCTGGTAGGCCGCTGGTTTACCTATGCCCTTGGTACCTAAGGTACCATATACTAGGGTCTCACAAGGGTAACCCAGTAACCAATCTTGAGTGTACCTAATATACATGCAATCAGTTTAGACAGGAAGAAGCTAGTCTGGGGTTCTGGTTAGCAGGGCCCTAGCCAGACTAAAGTCGACAAATCAGTGAAACGCCAGCAAAAAGTGGGGGTAACCGTAGTAAGCAGATCCTACTCTCCTACAGATTGCAGTGGTGCAAAGTAGTTTGGAGTGTATTGGTGGAGAGTGGCTGAGAGAGCAGTGTTGTAGAGTAGAGTGACATAAAGTGGCATAGAGTGGAGTGGCGCAGAGTAGAGTGGAGTGGTGCAGTGTTGGCTGCAGTGGCATAGAAAGTTACAGAATAAAGTGACAGTGCAGTTGTATACGCCACTGCATACAGTGCAGTGGTGCAGAGTAGTGTACAGTGCAGTGGTGCAGAGTAGATTGGCATAGAGTGTATTGGTTTTAAGTAAAGTGGTGTAAAATGCATTGGTGTAGACTACTGTAGCATAGGATAGATTGTTTCAGAGTAGAGTGAAGTGGCGTAGAGGGCAGTGGTGTAGAGTAGTGTGTCAGAGTGCAGTGGTGCAAAGTAATTGAGTGGATGGGAGTTGAATACAGTGCGGAAGAGTTGAGCAATGCAGTGTAGAGTGGCAGCAAGTTCAGTGGCGGATAGAGCAGTCTAGCAGAGTAGAGTGACCTAGAGTGAAGTGGCATAAAGTGGAGTGGCGCAGAGTGGAGTGGTGCAAGGTAGGGTGTAGTGGCCTAGAGTGGAGTGTTGTGGAGTGCATTGACATAGACTAAAGTGGTGCAGTGGCATAGATTGCAGCAGAGTGATGTAGAGTGCAGTCATGCAGAGTGGAGTGGAGTGCAGTGTCGTAGAGGGGTGCAGAGAAGAGTGGTGCAGAGAACAGTGACCGAGTAGAATAGAGTGGCGTAGAGTGCAGTGACGTAGAGTGACGTAATGTGCAGTGGCATAAAGTTGAATATTGTAGAGTACAGTTGCATAAAGTGCAGTGGTACAAAGTAGTTTGCATAGGTACAATGGCGTAGGATGCATTGGTTTTGAGTAAAGTGGTGTAGAGGGAATTGGCGGAGAATGCAGTAGTTTCAAGTAAAGTGGTGTACCGTAGAGTGCAGTGATTTTTCAGTTTGCCTCTTATTGATGTGAAATTAAGATGTAAACTAACACAACAGCGAAAATTAAATAAATAATAACAGAAAGGCAGTGCCTTTGCCTTGAGTATGAGCTATGTTGTGTTAAATGGTTCACATAGTCTCTATGCATTGAATGTTTATGTTTCAGTATAACTCGGCATGTGTTAAAAATTATAATTCATATTAATTCACAAAGTTGTTTCCACTCCCTTTCCATCTAAACATGGCGCACAGTCCTACCGCATATGGAATTTGTTTCTACTAGAGAATAATATTCATTTGAACAAGGCAGGTGTTTATGTAGAATGTAGATCATTTTTGCTACTCCAATGTTTCCACCCATTCTCTGTGACAAGTAGTGTCTGTATGGTTGACTTCCAAAATGTACACTTCAGTTTGCTTTTGTATTCAAGTATGTATGTTCTAGCAGTGGGATCTCATCCTTACCTCACTCCAAAGCGCTTTGAGGTCACCTTGATTTTGTCCACGCGCTACAAAACCACAAATAGTATATAAGCCACCAGGGGCAACATGTATCAAGCCGTTTTTGAATCGCAAAGGCCGAAATTCGCAGAATTTCTGCCTTTGCGACTCGCAAACGGTCGTTTTGTACGTTTTGGAATGTATGAAACATTCCCAAAATAAGGAATTGCAAACTTGTGCGATTCCTTATTTTTCCATAGCATTTAGGGAATCGCAAATTTGCACAGGAATGCATTGGAAATGATTCCTTAATTGCGAATTCGCAAAATGCGAATTCGCAAATAAGGAAGCTTAAGGAATCGCAAATAAAAAGCGATTTTGTTCATACATACCATTTTGCATTTCCTAAATAGCGATTCCTTAAAATTCGCTATTTAGGAAATGCAAAATAGTTTGATGATCCATATGGCCCTTAGAGTCTTCCTCTTAGATTATTAGAATGCAAGTCACAGTCTTCTGGTGCTCCCAAAATGCAAACAGCATGGCTCCAAACTAAAGTGTTCTTACACTTCTGGAAAATATTATTATTCATGCTATTAGAATTATTTTCTTCTAAACCAAAGCCAGGTTTTGATGTCCATATCTAATCTGAAAGTTGTAGAATAATGCAGTTACCTCAGTACACTGATCGACCTAAGGGTAACCGCACCTGCTGTTGCAAGTTATGAAATGTGGGTAAAGGTAACAATACATGGTTTGAGGGAATTTAATTCAAAATACCCCGTTTATTCACAACAACATGTAAAGGAAGTTTATAAAATACAGGTGGTCCCATGACTCGTCTACAGTGCTCTGGATTGGCTCCTTGAGCTGATGTGCTGGTTGGACAGAATAGAGAACCAATGTGTTGGTTGGACGAAATGGAACGGAGGTAGTGGATAAGAACATTGGTCCTGAGGCGGTCGACGTTGATAGGCCTAATGAGGCCAGAAACATTGGGGCGTTGTTGGGGGTGCTTACTTTTTAGACCTAGCCTGACAGCACATCTGTCCCTTTATGTAGGTGATCAACAATAAGAGAACTTTAGGTAGCACCACTATAGAAAGTTATATCTCCTCCTAATTGTTGATAATCTTAACTTCAGCATTTGGTTGAGTAAAAGTTCCACTGAAAAAGATTGCTTCTGTTGCAGTTTATGCCATGTTGGAACGCTTATGCTCAATACTGTAGGCCACAATTGAATATGGTGGCAAGCCAGTGATGCCATTTGTCAGACGCCATAGGTCTGATCTGTTGTTTTGAAAACGCTTGTCAAATGCAGTAGGCCTGACATACTTATTGTGAAAATATATGTCAATGACAATAGATCTTTAAGGGTTGATTCTTATCACACTGTGGTAAAACCTGTACACTGGTATTTTGTTACATGGGTTCTGACAAAGTACTATAGTAGGCCAGGGATTTGGTGTTTGTTACCCATGTCTGACAAGCCCTGAGGGTAGAAGATTTTCTTTAGATAAATTATTGTTATGCCTTTTAGGAGAGGCTGTTTTTTGTTTTGCCAACTGTAATTGTCTATTTATTTGTCATTTAATTAATTTTGCTTTGGGGAAAGCTTATGCTCAATACAGTTCGTCTCAGTTTTCTATTTTGATAAGCCAGTGACCAAGGTCATAGGCCTGATTCGTTCATTGCGAAAAGTTATGTCTGCTGTCATAAGTCAAATCTTTTTATTGTGAAAAGGTTTTGACATAAGCAGTAGATCTGGCTTAAGTCTTTTTGTGAAACACATGTGTTAAAGCCGATAGACCTTTAACGGTGGGTAGCTTTTACACGTGTGCTTGTAGACCGGGATTTTGTCACATATAATCTTGGAGATTACTGAAGTAAGCAGGAGATTTTGAGCTGATTTCCCTCATGGTTACCCCAGTGGAAGGCAAATGGAAGCCAAGCAGGCCGAAGAACATGTGGAGGTGAACTGTGGAAACCATAATGAAGACCCTGAGCCACAGCTGGGGCACCACCGTACATAAACGTGCCCAAGAAGTGAAGGTCCTTTATTGAGGCACTACATGCCAGCCGTCATAGCAGGTAGTAAGTAATGTACGCAATATTCGTAAATAGTTGCAAAAAAAAGTAAATTGCACCCCCTAAATTATCATGAAGTGGAAGGAGGTAGTAATCCTATGCAAATTGTAAAAGAACTTAAAATACAAACCAAAGTTTAGCAGTGGCATTCCTCGATGCCAGGGTGCCCTGCATCATTATGATGTGAGTACAGCTGAGATATCGAATAAGAAGGGAATGGCATAGTTCTGAACAAATGCCTTGTTATTTGCAAAACTGGAGCAGCTGCGTTGCAAAGTAGGATATTCAGCTCAGAATGATCCATTGCACAGCCTGGTCATGATGTCTGTGATGCAGAATCATGACCCGGTACTTACCACCTGCACAATTCTGTGGTTTGACCCACCATTGCAGGTAAATGTGCAGTTGATTCAACTATGTCAGTATTTTCTACTGTGTGCAGTGTGGTACATTGTCAATTCTTCCACCACTCATGTAAACACATTAATACCAACCTTTTTTGTATTCTAGATAGTGATCATGTTGGTGGCCAAGCATCACCAACACAACACTGCTACAGCATTTATGCAAGCGTCTTTGACACAAAAACAGGAATAGGGTATATGGCCGGTGCAGCAGCAGCTAAAGGTTTTCTAATATGTTGCATACATAGAAAACTGTTACCCCACATGCTGTACACAGCACTATTCCCCATACACTGAATAGGTACTTCTTGTTGACGTTTAACTGATGCCATGTGTGTGATAGTGCGCTACACGCCAGGAGTGTGTTAGGTTGTGCAATTTAAGCGCTTGATGGGGCGTGATGTGTTGGTGTGTATGATCTTGCATAGGTCGGTGTGATGGTCCACACTTAGTTTACACTAAAGAGATACTGCATTCATACCTGAATCCAGCTGTTGAGTGGGTGGAGTCTGTATGTGTGATAGTTTTATATTGCCTTTCCAGGCTAACAAAACACCATTTAGGTACACATTGCAATGGCATTCTGTTGGGTAGATTCAAAGTGCTTGCCTGGTGGTCCACATTATCCCTATTAAGTCCACATTGCATGACAATATCACAATGCCCAATTGGGTACACATTTGCATGACCGTGTCTACCCAGTAACGTAGTCATTGCAAATCCAGATTTTCAGGGAACTTATTCTTCATTACTTGGGGTTTAATTGTGCTTTAAATGTTACACTTGTCATGGAGACTAGCTAGAGATGGGGTTAGTCTGACATTATTATTATTATTTTCATAGCGACTCAGTATCGTTTTGCCAATTGGCAGTGGCACCTGTTGGGTGTCTTTGGAAAGCCCTCACCCACCAACCTAGTTGGTGGCATGCTTCATCATCGGGCCCACCCAGTGACACCTAGCGTGTCCCGGGTGTGCTTCGACGCCTGATTACAGCGGAGCAGGTATGTCACTGTGTGTGCGGTGTAGGGTGTTCAGGTATGTGAAGTTAAAACGGCTTGGCGGATGGTCCCTGGGGTGAGGATACTTTATTAAAAGGGCCTCCGTCAGCGGTTAAAAATAAGGCTGTGGGACGTTAGAGGCGGGTTACGACCTCCTACGTCCTTAGAGTGTCAACATGTTTCAGCCAGTGCCTTATTACTAATCTGGCTTTCTTCAGGACAATAAAATATGTGTGGGTTAAAATAGGGGTTGTGTAGTGTAGTCTATGTGTCTACACGCCCTAAAGTGTATCTAACTGTGAGAGGGGGGATTCCCTTCTCAAGATCACGCTTTCAAGGCTTGTTTTTGCTCCAAGGTTATTGAAGTGGCAAGGGGTGGCCAGGAATTCTGGTCAGCACCAGCGTGGGCCCTGTTGTGCCTCCTTCGCAGAACACCGGTTCTGCGAAGGAGGCACAACAGGTCCCACGCTGGTGCTGACCAGAATTCCTGGCCACCCCTTGCCACTTCAATAACCTTGGAGCAAAAACAAGCCTTGAAAGCGTGATCTTGAGAAGGGAATCCCCCCTCTCACAGTTAGATACACTTTAGGGCGTGTAGACACATAGACTACACTACACAACCCCTATTTTAACCCACACATATTTTATTGTCCTGAAGAAAGCCAGATTAGTAATAAGGCACTGGCTGAAACATGTTGACACTCTAAGGACGTAGGAGGTCGTAACCCGCCTCTAACGTCCCACAGCCTTATTTTTAACCGCTGACGGAGGCCCTTTTAATAAAGTATCCTCACCCCAGGGACCATCCGCCAAGCCGTTTTAACTTCACATACCTGAACACCCTACACCGCACACACAGTGACATACCTGCTCCGCTGTAATCAGGCGTCGAAGCACACCCGGGACACGCTAGGTGTCACTGGGTGGGCCCGATGATGAAGCATGCCACCAACTAGGTTGGTGGGTGAGGGCTTTCCAAAGACACCCAACAGGTGCCACTGCCAATTGGCAAAACGATACTGAGTCGCTATGAAAATAATAATAATAATGTCAGACTAACCCCATCTCTAGCTAGTCTCCTTTTGATATACTAACATATAAACCGGGGATCTGGACTAGCTTTCTGGTCCTCTCTCTCCCTCTTGATTCTCGCAACACTTGTCATGGAGCCACTCCACTGTTACTGCTGGGAAGATATATTGAATGGACTCGCCAAGCTAGTTTACAATGTGGGTGGGATTAGCAACACTAGAATATCACTTCGAATAAAAATGCGATGTAATAGATGGGCTTCTTGGATGGTTACATCATGAAAGTGGTCACTTGGTAATGGGAAGCAACGTGGACTTGTTAAAAAAACTACGAAATGTATGTTACTTAAAGAACCAAACCTGGAAAAAGTAGGATGCTAAAGACAAACTTTTGGATCTACCCAAGCATCGTATTCAGTGAAATTTGTTGCAAGTCACATCCCCCAACTGAGGGAAGCAGGGAATAGTTGAAGTGGAACTAGACACCCAAGCACCAAGGGATCTTGAGTATAAAATACTAGCAGCCCGTCCCGACGTTGTCCGGGTATGAATTGCTGCCGCCCAGTAGTATATTGTTTTGTAGGATTTCGTTTTGATAGCATTTCTTATCTGTGACAGGCCTGTGAAACGCTCCTATTCACAGTGTACTGCTGATGCACTTAAGAGTGCGCGTTCAGTAGTGTGTGAACTCGAGTTTCCCTACTTTATTTTTCCTTGCAATATTATATAGCACAAACTCGACAACATGGCATGAGCACAATTTACATTACAGAAGAACACATTCATTTGTGGTAGGCATGGGGAGAAAAAGCGATTTGCCTGGAATCACAGGATGTTGAGCTGATGCCGGGATTCGAACGTAGCTCCCCAGCTCCCCAGCTCTAAAGTTCGCAATTCTAGAACTTGTGGCGGGAGGTGTGTCTAAAAGTGTATGTCGGTGCTGGCCATCAATGAGAGAGACCTGTGCATTTTTCAAATCGGTGGTGAAAAAATAGGAGTATGTTGCTGGAGATGTAGGCCGCCGTGCCACCAATTTACTTACCGGGGAGGGTAAACACCCGTTATTCCGCAACTTTCTTTCTGCATACCATCACTCCGCATACTTTCATTACGAAAGTACCACGACTCCGCAATGCCATTATAACGCATGGCATTACATTTTATATGCTTTTACCATGCATACATTTACAACGAAATTCGTTGTAAATGCATGAATGGTAAAAACATGTTTTTTTTATGTTTGGATAAGGTTAGTGTGGGTATAGGGGTATATGTTTTGGGGTACTGAGGTATATGTTTTGGGGTGTTTGGGTATTTTAAGGGTTCAGATATACTTTTGGGTTATGGGGTACAGGGGTAGTTTTAGGGTTCAGGGCTAGGTTTGGGTTTTGGGGTATTGGAGTATTTTAAGGGTTCAGTGGTAGGTTTGGGTTTTGGGGTACTGGGGTATTTTAAGGGTTCAGGGCTAGGTTTTGGGGTACAGAGGTATTTTTAGTTTTCAGGGCTAGGTTTGGGTTTTGGGGTACAGGAGTATTTTAGGGTTCAGGGTTAGGTTTGGGTTTTGGGGTACAGGGCTATTTGTATTGTTCAGGGCTAGGTTTGGGTTTTGGGGTACAGGGGTATTTTTAGGGTTCAGGGGTAGGTTTGGGTTTTGGGGTACAGGGGTATTTTAAGGGTTCAGGGCTAGGTTGGGTTTTGGGGTACAGGGGTATTTTAGGGTTCAGGTGTAGGTTTGGGTTTTGGGGTACAGGGGTATTTTTACGGTTCAGGGCTAGGTTTGGGTTTTGGGGTACAGGGGTATTTTTAGGGTTCAGGGGTAGATTTGGGTTTTGGGGTACAGGAGTATTTTAGGGTTCAGGGTTAGGTTTGGGTTTTGGGGTACAGGGTTATTTGTATTGTTCAGGGCTAGGTTTGGGTTTTGGGGTACATGGGTATTTTTAGGGTTCAGGGGTAGGTTTGGGTTTTGGGGTACAGGGGTATTTTAAGGGTCCAGGGCTAGGTTGGGTTTTGGGGTACAGGGGTATTTATAGGGTTCAGGGCTAGGTTTGGGTTTTGGGGAACGGGGTATATTTATAGGGTTAAGATGGGTTAGTGTTTAAGGGTGTTGGGGTATTTTAAGGAGTAAGGGTGGGTTATGATTATGGGGTGCAGGGGTATTTAAAGGGAGCAGGGTGGACACCCGGAGCTGGAATGTACAGAACCAGGGAAGAAAAAACAATGAAATATTGGGCACAACGCTCGCTTTTTTTTCCCGTAATCCCGCGCCCCGCACACGCCCACGCCCCAGCACACGCCCACAGCACACGATATGAGACATGGCATGAAGGGCGGAACGTACCACACGCCCCCAGCACACGCCCACAGCACAACGCAGACACGCCCACAAGGGACTACTTTGCTGGCACGGTTCTTTTACCTTTTAAATGAATATGGTGGGCGTCTGCATAGCCTATGTCCTTCTGCTGCAACTACCCTTTCCAACGCTGCATTGGGTGTTGTGATTGGTGTTGTGGTTCCTGAGATTACCCGCCTCAAAGGTTTGGGCTCTCTCTTTATTATATTAGTACTAGCAGCCCGCCCCGGCGTTGCCCGGGGGCATAAGGGGGCTGGGGGCTGCATTTTGAGTGTTTGTGTAGTCCCGGCCGGGCCCCCCGCCCGCCTCGACATTGGTTGCACCGCTGCCCGCCCGCCTGCCTCCCAGCTGCCTCCAGCCCCCCCCAGCGTTGCCCGGGGGCAGAAGGCGGCTGGGGTTGCATTTTGAGGATTTCTTTAGTCCCGGCCGGGCCTCCCGCCCTCACGCCTTACATCAGCAAAAATCCGGACTTAGCCCCCACTCCCGGGCCCCCGCCCGCCCCGACATTGCCTTGCCCGGACCGTGGACCGCCTCCCGCCTCGCCTTACCTGAGCCGCCGCGCCACTCATCACTACTCGCCGCACGTCGGCCCTCGTCCCCACTCCTCCCCATGCGTCATCACGCAGGTGTAGGTCGCGGTCAGCGCTACGTCGCGGCCGGCGCTTGTTTTAGGGGACTACTTTTTTTTAAAACTTTATTTTTTTAACTTACGTTTATTTTTTATTTTTTGCAGCCTATGTCCATCTACACACCCTGTGGTTTACAACAATGTATTGGGTGTGTGGATTGGCGCTGTGGTTCCCGAGTTTACCTTGCCAAAAGGTGCAAGTTCTCTCTTTATAATAGTAGTATAAATAACATCACTGGTGTTCGAAGTGCTCTCAATATGCCAGAACCACCATAATGTCACCAGTGATCTCCATACGGTAACATTATGCCACAAATCCTGACAATTCTCCAGACCACCATTATCTTATAGGTTGCTACTTGGCTGCTAAAGTGGGTCAAACATGCTAATGTTACCCCTGATATCGGGGTCGGGCTGGCTGTAATGGGCATCGGGTGTTCCCCACGGGAGGCAGATTTTTTAGTGGTAGGGGCTGCTTTTGTTACTGGGGGCCGGTTTTGCAGCAGCGCTGCAATATCGGCCCCTACTAACAAAAGCAGCGGGGCACACGTGTGCACCCCATCCTCCAGGCCTGGTCAGGGAAAAGGGGTATGTTCCTACAAATTTGTCAGGGCTGCTTTGGGTTCCCAGACCTGCCCTGCATGATATAATAGTTTCCACCATGAGGACACAATACACACAATACTTCACGTTTTCCAGGGCCACCTTTATGCAGCAGGTGCCACCATATTGCCACAGGGGACAGAATACACCATGGTCACCATTTTTCGTGCAGTGGCCACAAAGATCTCATATTGTCTCCATATATGCTTACTCATAATTGCCTACAAATGGTATACATTTTTTAATGACCTAGGGTTATACTGATGCCTTTCACAAATGTACATAGCTCTCCTTTGCCTCACTGATGTATTTACTATGCAATCTCCCTGCCAATTGCAAGGTTACTGTGTTGTTCAGTAGCGCTGTGTCAAGGGTCTAGCAGTGCTAGATTAAACCTCCAAATAAAACCAAGGCAAAAATAAATAAAATGTCCCTAATTCGCCGGGGCCCTCATAATACCAGTGTACAAATGAATATGTGAAGGATCAATCAGTCAGCAGAATTGTAGAGCGCTTCTTGTCACCTGTGAGGGTATCCAGGTGCTAGCAGAGTTCAGTTGATTAGCCTAATAGCCTGGTATTCAGTGACTTTCGGAACCTAAAAGAGATGGGGCTACCCGAAGATAAAAGGGTAGCTCGTTCCATGTCTTCACTGCTAGGTAGGAGAAGGAGTGACTTCTGCATCTGCTATGTCGGTTGAGGTGAGGGTTAGAGAAAGGGATGCGGCGTGGAGGTGTCTGGTGGGCTGATAGAAGTTCTGGCGGTGGTTCAAGTAGGCGGGTCAGCAGTTGTGTAGTGCCTTGTATTCATAGTCAGGAGCTTGAACTGGCCTCTTTCCTGTACAAGGAGCCAGTGGAGTACCCTGAGATACGGGTGATGTGGGTTCATCTCAGGAGATCTAGGATGAGTCTGGCTGCGGCGCTCTGTATGGTCTGTAGTCCGAGGTGGAGGTATGCGGCGAACCCTGGAAAGAGAGCATTTCCGTTTGCCAGTCTGCTGAAGATGAGAGCCATGGGTGATGGATCATGGAATCTTCAGGACCTTTGAAGGGCCTAGAGCTGAATTCACATGCACTCATTGTATGCGTAAGCACACCTAAGAATAGAGGACTAATAAGAAAGCAACTATGTGTGACAACCTAATAGAAACATGTCGGTGGATTCCATTGGGTGCGCGTACTTCGCATCGGAGAAACCCAGTGTAGTAATAACAATTTATAAAGCTAAGCTCGAGACACACAAGACAATAAAGTGCCTAATGTAAAGGCACTGAAAATCTGCCCACTTCACAGAAAAAATAGCAATATGCCTTATGCCTAATTGAAAAGTTTTGTTGTACAATACAGAGGAAGATTCTCAGAAGAATATGGCCGTGACAATGTTCTGGTAGGAATATATGGCTCTACCAGTTGCCAAGAGCATTAGTAATGGAAAAAGGTGACCATCTCACAATCCGACCCATCTGCTACCCCTGAGTTTGAAGAAAATGTGAGGTGACCAACATGAAAAGCTTATTGTAAACAATGCAGGATGTAAAGTTGCTGCAATATACGTTTTTGGTGACGTGAAAGATAGAGAAATTTATTGAAAGTGGACTAAAATAACTTGCCTCTAGTAAAAACAGTTGTTGTTTTGCATTCTTTTATAATGACACTCCTGGAATATACTGTGAAAATTTAGGAAGGCTGTACTACCCTACTTGATCACGAAAGCATTATATCACATACTGCCAGAATTTCGAGTTTTAAGATAATGCTGCAAAAATATAGTATGTTGAATTCTAACTTCCAAAATATTGTGAAAGTGGGTGCATATAGGGCAAGTATAGATTTACTTTTAACTCCACTGATTTGTACCTCTGTTAAATGATTCATTTAATTCACTTATCCATATTTCATACCCTGTTTGGAGATGCACCTAGCGGAAATGACCAAGTGATCATTTTAGGATTTCCATTCTTGGAACCATCCAACCCAGTCATGAAATGGCGCTGCTGGGAATTCTGGGTATGGTACTAAGACTATTATAATAGATTTCTAATGGCCTCTCTAAAATCACAAGAAGAAGTGACAGCAAAACCAGGCAAAAAGAGACCATGCTTTAATCTGGATAAGTGCAACTACAACGAAGCTCATCTTGAAAGCTCTGCATGTGCTCCCATGAGACTCTAGGGATAAGTATGAAAGTCCTGTGCACCATGAAAAAAGCTCACTGGAGCAAGATCGCCGTGAGCCCACCCAGTAGTCACCAGTCAGCCACTATGCATAGAATCCACCAAAGCTAAACAAAGCTCTTGCCAAACCCTACTTTCAGAGCAAGCCTTCACCTGCAAATGGACATGCAAGATGCGGAGGCCCCCTTCCATTCTAGCCATTCTCTACCCACAGCGCATGCAGCGTGTCAATGGGCAAAAGTTGTTCAGAGGACAAAGGTAACATCCTGCCCAAACCTTTTAACGATTTTGAAGCATTGCATGCATTACTCCCCACTCCACAAGATTGTTTTACTCCCATCTGCTCTCTGGTACCACTCAAGGGCTGCATTTTAGCTGAGCAGCATCTAACCTGGATAATATTACTAACCAAAGTCTTTAATTCAACATGGATGGAGGCACAGCCGCCATCTCGTTATGAACCAGCCCGCGCCCCACTAGCCTGCCACCTACATTGCTACAGCCAGTTTTATCAATGAATCAACGGGACGACCAGGCCGTGTGGCAGTGGTGTCAGCATGACTGTGGAAGGGCTGCCATGGTAGTTTCTCTGTTCAATCTGACCCTTTCACAAGGCCATGTGTCAGAACCCAGAGTTGCCTATACCCCGAAACCTGGGGAATCCCTAGATGCAGTATTGTATGTATCTCAGGGGTACTGGAGGGCAGGAGGCCACAGTAGCTCTTAAAATTCTCATCCCCAAGCATTGCTTTTTTGGTGCACCCCAGGGAGGTTACTCTATAGCTTGCTCGGTCGCCCTAGGGTGGGGGGCTGACTTGACCTGTGTCCACATTCCCAGGACTTTTCTGAGTACCTGGGATTTCTCTGTGGACTCCCAGGGAGTTACTGAGGCCATGAAAGGGTGGTATAGGTGCCATCACTAGCAAAAGCTGGTGGGTCTATCCCGTCAGCCATGTCAGGATCATGAGTCCAGTGCCTCCCTCCAGTCTGACGTGGGACAGGGCAGCGATTCAGATGTAGGGATTCTGCCGTTCGAATTATGAATTCCCCGCTGTGTCCCAGGCATGCATTTGACGGTGGACAGGGTGGTGTCATAACCCGAGAGTATACGTAAATTGTTCTGCCCAGTAGGCAAGAACACTTTCCCTTTAAAATTACTATGTGACTAAATGTTAGCATTGAGACAGATCCAAAAATATGTAAGAGCTTCCACACAAGCGGAAGCATGTGTTTCAACTGGTTCTGGAGGCTAGAATGTTGTTTTGGGAAACTTAAGGGGTCAGAGCAAAATTATTGTCTGACTCAAAAGTATCAATTTGAGTGGAAACAACATTTCCACCCGAATAGTCAAGCCAGAGCGAGCCCCTTAGTGCTTTATTATGGCAATGGAAATTCCTGGAGCAGAGAAACTTTCGGGTGAAATTACATAAATAGAGGTCATTACGCCACTACCTCTGTTCTGGGGATCATATGTTACTTCATTTTTCTAAATCGTGTTCCCTGACTTGTATTCCTGCTGCTCTGTCTTGGTGAAAGGTGGAATAATTGGTTTACCTGTTAATCTCAAATAAGTTAACTTTTGAAATTGCAGAATAACAAACACTGAGACGAAGCAGCCTTTGCAATTAGACATTAACCAAGGAAGTAAAGAGTACCGTATAAACAATGATTTACTTGAAGTGAATGAACGCTATTGTTCAAAGGTCTCCCATTCTGCCACATGACTGCATTTCTGTTTATTAATCCATGTTCTGGTGTATTCTGTTGGACTTTGCATTTACAAAATGTTATTTACAACTTGAATCGCCGATAGATTATAAAATGTGTTTGTGTTATAGATTGAGAATGTGAAAGTGAATTTTCAAAGGGTTTTAAAGTGCCGAAAGGGATATGACCTATTTGAAATCCATATATCATTAATTGGTTTAATAGTTACCTTGCATTTTATATGTGATTCTGCACCAATATCCTCGAAATTGGTTTGCCATCATTTTCTCCAGTGTGTGGTTCGCAGTGCAGGGTGAAGTTGCATTCTGATTGGCAGATACTCCTCGAGATACCTTGCTGACGCATGCTGCAGATACTACCAGTGCTTATAAGAGCACCACTGAGGCCCATTTCCATATCCCTATTGGCAGTGGCAGAACAACAATTCTGCATTACAGCTTATGCTATGACATAGCCACCCTTAAGACAATTGTAAATAGCATAATACAGTGCTCTAGTGCCTTGGTGGGGAAAGTTATATCCAGTTGAAAAATGTCATCACCGGTGTCACTTTTTATTGCTGGAGAAGGCGTGAGTCACTGGAAATAGTGCACCTGAATGTATATTGCCTGCTGTGGTAAATTGGATACTGCAGGCGATGATCCCAGGGGCGGCTCTAGGTTCATGGTGGCCCTGGGCAGGGAGCGTAGGTAGGGGGCCCCAGAAGAGGGGGTCCGGGCGGGGCGGAGTGCGGAGGCCAGTGAAGAGTGGGGGGTCAGGGTGTTTGGAAGTGGAACAGAGCCGGAGGCCGCTAAATCCCTGCCAGGGGCTGCCACGCAAATATGTATCCAGGCGTGGTGGCCCCTGGGGTTTGGTGGCCCTGTGCAGGTGCACAGCTTGCACATGCCTAAGGCCGCCCCTGATGATCCTTACCACTGCCTGGTTAAGACGTAATTTCAAAGGTATGAATAAGAGGCCTGAACTTTCCTAAAATTCCTACCTGCACTGTGACCAGCCCGCCCGCTGTAGCTTTGGAACCAGGCGGCAGACACTAAACATTCCACACTTTTGTTGCATGCATTCTGAGGCAGCATGCCCAATAGGTTATTATTATGCTGGTGTTTCCAACTCTTGCATTTGCCACTCCAATGATACCTTCATGGAAAGACCCCTTTTCCCACACTCACACCACTGGGAAAAGCCACACGTCGTGTAGTCCTAAATACAACTTCCACAAAAACATATCTGCAGATGTTGATTTTGTGACCAAGGACCTGGCGCTTTAGAGTCGAGATACCACATTTGTGCAAAGAAGTTTCACGTGCACAAGTTTTTGTGTGAATCTTTAGTAAGCCAGCCAATCACAAAGGCAACAACTTCAGGCTGGATACAAATGTGTCACCATTACACACTATGATACTACAGCATGGTGCAACTTTGGATGTAGAGGCAAACCTGGAGGCATATTGTACTTCTTGCTCCATGCCCCTTCTTGTACTAGTAATGCATGGCGTTGACACTAGGGGCTGTAAATCACTAATGTACAACATCGAAGAATATACTCGGGTTTCTAGTTCACTCAGGCTTCAATAGTTCACATTAGCAGTACCATTGGTATGAAGACTGCAAGTTACTGTGTTAAGCAACTTTTCATAATGTACTCACCATTCACAATATTTTTATGTTGCTTAATAATAAACCAATTAGTCACTGTCTACTCTGAACCATTCAGCTACCTTTTGATCAGTGCCTGGGTCTCAGATGCTTTAGCAGAAATGCAAATAAAAAGATATCTAAAAACTGTTTCAAATATGGTGGTGTCTTTTTAGCTGGACTGGTCAATAAAGCCCCAATCTTCTAAAGGTAATAAGCAACAGTCATTGAAGATTGATTTTGCTAATGGATGCTCTACTAATTAAGAGGTCCGAAGTCACATAGCTTAAAGTAGTAATTTGAATAGTGGTTTCTGGTCTTAAAAGCTGAGTAGGTACAGAGAATTGTCCTGTCCTCTGCTGATAAACTGCAGCTGTGTTGCTGTTGTTTGGTTGGTAGAAACGCCTGTTTCGTTTACGCATTTGCTATGGTACGGTAGGTGGGAGAGGTCTCTCTATAGCTGAAAATATAGACAAAATCATAATGTTTAGAAAAACAAAACAGGAAATACATACCACATGGGGCAAGGAGAAAGTATGTGCCATACAGCACCTATTATTAACTCAGCCCATGGTGGTAATTAAAGATTTTGGGCGGATGGATGAACAAATGGTAAGTCCTTTCCAACTTAGTAGTGCTGAAAATGTATGCATGGTTCGTGGTGCACAACGTCGTATGACTCGAGTTGTTACTCAAGGAATACGGATGGGATCATGTCAATGTAAGGACTTACAAACCCTAAGTTAAATCGGCTGTCCTTTCGCTGTCCAACACAGGTATGACAAATTCTTAGAAGACAACAAATGGAACTGACCAGAGTTACTTCAACGTTAATGGTTAAGAGGAGTATAGGTTGAGTCGTATGTTTTTGAAAGATTTCTTTAATATGGAGACATAAAAAGCATTAGAAAAGTGTCACAAACGTGTATATATTTCTTAGTGTGTTTTATATTTTTCTACACACAAAGAAGTTCTAGACTGGCACCAGACCCATCACGGTTTTAATACCCATGCTATGGAAAAGTCAGATATTTCAAGACCAGTTATTCAGATTGTCCCAGCGGGATAGGTGTTTTACCACGTCTTGTGAAGGGAAGGAATGACACCAGCGCATAGGCAGTCTCAGTGTCAGGCCATGGCAAATCGATGGAGTTTAGGAGGGGGATTATGTTGTAGAATGTTTGTTTTCAGACTCCTGTGGCATCCTTCTCAATTCCCTGATTCTTCAATGAACTCTCAGGAGTTTCGCAATTGAAAAAACAAATTAATAAGACTGTTTTTTTTTCCATACTGTCATAATTTGAATATTTGAAAACCTGGAACAACTAAATTAGGAGCCTCCATGGGTTCTCTTTCCAGACACGGCAACCATGGAGCTATTCTAGTTACAAAACTGTTGTTTAGCACAAAGGGCAAGAAAGTCACTAACTATGATTTCCGTCATCTGGCAATCTCTTAAAGAATCCTACCTCTACTGTTCCTACCATTGCTTAATTTCTTGCGTGGACTACTGCAGCGGTGTGTACTGGGGTCTCTTCACCAAGATGATGGCCTAGGTCTAACATGTTCAGTCATGTGGCCAACTCGTTTTAGGACCAAAATACACATATCCCGACTCGCACCCTTGATGACCCTCCACTGGCAGTTCAAGATGCTCATATATCCCTTACACAAGGTCATGCACAAAGGAGCATGCCACTGTGCTGCTAACTGGATGCAGGCCCGGACTGGCCGTAGCGGGCACCGGGCAATCCCCCGGTGCGCCACACAGGTAGGGGGCCGGTTTTGGGCCTCTGGGAGACGATTTTGTTACAGGGCCGTTTTTGCAGCTTAGCTGTAAAATCGGCCAAAGAGCTCGGTGGCACCCACAATCCCCTGGGGGGTGGAGGGGGGGGGGGGAGGGGCGCGGCGGCGAGCACTTTGCCAGGGACGGTTTTAGTTCTCAGTCCGGCCCTGACTGGATGTTATGTAATGTTATGTCGATTTATATAGTGCACTAATCGCCGATGAGGGTATCTAGGGGCTTGAACAGGTATGTAGGCAAGTTGTCACCGCAGAGTTATTCAAATAGATGGGGCTCTACAAGCTGTCCGGACCAAAAGTCCAGAAAAAGACTCTTTTCATTAATGAGACTTTGATAGTTTGGAACAAAACTCTAGATGTCTACGGGTCACTCCTTCACAATGAAGATGATAATGGAAAATTAGGCTAAGACCTGAAACCTCACCTTCTCCGATAGGTCTGTGGCTGCAGCAGCCCTGCCTCATTGCTTCACAAGACTAATATATCTTGCCTTAGCCCAGTACCGTGGTTTGTGGGTGATCACGCATTTCCTGTCAGCTTTCTTGCCTCGTCTAACGGCAATAGACAGCAGCGATCTGATCGTGTGAGCACTATAGACATAAAATAAAGCAAATGCCATCCCACCTTTAGAAAAGGATTTGGGTCAGATGGGTTTCTGTTTTGAGCACTGAATTGAGAGAGAGCAGCAATGTGCAGAAATTAGAGGCTAGGAGAATACAACGATGGGTCGTGAACCTTGATCTTGACTCGCATTCAATGTAAAGGTTTCGCCAAGAGCATCAGAGAATATCTTAAAATAGCAGAATCTTAAGTGAACACCATCCAGAGGGTCTGACGTTACAAGAATAGTCTTCCCTTTGAAAATACTATTCTAGATTCCACAAAAATCCTCTCCAAGAATTCACTTGGACTACAGTATGTCATTTAGGGCATGACTACCAGAAGAGCAGAGTGGAATTCCCATGTCGAATTCCCAGTTTTGTTAGATTAAAAAGTGGCCTGGTGTTCCTTCCACCTGAATCCCCGGGTGCAGGGCTGCCAAAGTCCATTTTATCAGCTGGAAATTCGAGTTGGTAAAATTGCCTTGAGAATGGGATGCCAGTCCCCTGACTCCAGTGCCCACCGGCTTTTTTCCAGGGCATCGAGGAGCATGTAATGCACCCCACTGCTGGGCCACATCCTCACCTAACCTCTCCCTCGCCCACACCACTCCTCACACTTACACACTGTTATAACTTTCCAAGGGTAGGTGTATGCGTTAAACTCCACATAATTAGGAGTGCAGTCCTAGATTCTGGGCAAAAAACCCATGTGCGTGCTGTAATTCTCCATTGTATGGCGTTTAACTCCTAGCACAAGGATGTGTTTGCAGAGATACCATCCAGAATTATTTATTCCGCCCACAGATATCTTCTTCACTCCTAATCAGACCCCAGGTGGTGATAGTTGTGTCTGAAGTTCTTGCTAGGAAAGTACAATTTTAGGCTGTAAAAATAAATGAATATCTCTACTGACCGATTTTAGCTATAGCCATATTTTGATCTTTTCATTTCTTATTCTTCCTGTGAACAAGTTTATATCAATTTGGCAAATGTAGTTCCTAGATACACTCAGATCTTTACAATGTTCGTCATTTCTTACTCGGCCTTCGGCTTAACCCACCAATCCACTTACCTCGAGCCGCACGACACTTGCATTTTTCAATAAAAGAAAATCTAGATAATAACACGTCGACTGCCACATTATTTCCTAGTGTGTGCTGTTAAAATGCTATCCTCAGTGGTGAAATGTCAAGGCACAATTTGAAAAAAAAAACTAATGTCTCCAAACTAGACTTGTGGCTCCCTTCTTATTTTTCCCTCCTGGCTAAAAGTGTGTTCCACCGTGGAGGGCATTAATCAGGGCAGTCGTCAGAATCCATTAGCATCGAGCTCTCTAGGAAACTCTGATGTATTACTTTGCCCAAGGATATTGATAATATTAATAGCCCAAAGGACTTTTGCCTTCAACTGAAGTGCCCTTGGTGATGGAGCATAGTCCAGGTGCTGGGATTCACTTTGTGGCGCGCGCGCACACACACACACACACACACACACTAGATAAAACAGCAAGAGCTATTCTGTGAAATACCAAAATTTCATGTACGTGTTAGTTTTTATGTGTGCGAAATGAGCTGGAAGGCAACTGAACGATGTAATTGCTCTTGTATGTATATAGCGCTTACTGCCCTTGACAAGGCGTCTAAGCGCTTTTCAGCGAGGAGCACACTACTCTGGAACCCAAAAAGAATTAGCAGTGGATTAGTAAAGGGAAATATGAGTTCATTTGAGCGGTGGACATGCAAGTTTGTTAGTTGGATTGAACAGGATAATGGATGGATAGAAGAGGGAATAGTCGAGAAAGTGTTATTTGGGGGATCATAGTAGTAAACAGAGGTGTGGAATCAGTAAAAGGAGAGATGGAGGAGGGAGAGACTCTAGAGAGGGATTAGGGAAATCATAGTAGTAAAATGAGGTTTGGAATGAGTCAATGGAGGGATACATGAGGGATACATTTAGACAGGGCTGTTTGAGAGATCATGTGCATATATGGAGAGCTGAGAGACCATTTCAAGTCATGCACAGGAAGCAGCATTTTCCTAAATTGTATATTGATCAACATATAAATAGATTTTAGAGATCGCACAATTAACTGAGTCATCATGCTACATGGTTTGTAACTTACCACTAGAGCAGGGTTTCTTAACCTTTTGACTTTTGTGGAACCCCACAAAACCATTACAAAAATCCTGGTACCCCCACTGAGTAATTGCTGGAAGCTGGTGAAACCAGCCTAAGCATTTGCGATAAGTTGAACCGCAAACCAACACATAAAAAATACAGAAACAAGCATTCGTCGAGAAAACATACAAATTGACATATTTTAATTAATTCACAAACCAATATAAAAAAAAGAAATCTACATTTGGACATTGTCTAAATTCTATTGAGGCTCATCCAAACTATATTCTGTCTGGTGTACCTGCACTGCTTCCATGACTCATTCTGAGGATACTTCCTTAACTTTTAGAATCCAATTTCAAATTCCTTCACACTTACAGAATGTTTTAAAAGTTCAAATTGTAATTTTTGCTTCTTTATTTATATACATTTTATTAATCTATTAATAATTTTTCATTTTCTAAGCAGTCGCGGACCAACTGAATAGGCTTTCCTGGTGTCTCCGGTCCATGGGTTCAAAACCACTGCACTAGACCATACTGCTCCCTGTGCACATGGGTCCTGCTGAAAGCAGACATGGGTCCCTCTGAAACACTGTCTACTCATTTCTATAGCATTCCATCCATCGTATTTTCCACCGGTTTTAAGCTAGTCTGGCTGATGAGGGGCGATACCATGAGAATCAGACCTAGGATGCTTGTTTTCCGGTTTAGGGAGGACCTGGCCTGGCATTGCGGGCTGGGCTGTTCCAATGGGGAGAAGGGTCAAGGCTGATTTGCATTTGGCTGGATCTAAACTGGAATGGTGTGGCAACGATGTTTGTGTTGCATAATCATTTCTTCAGGAAAATGAGGGAACCACCAAAAACAGATTGTGGAGTAACTGGAGGGTGACACCGAAGGATATATAAATTGCACAACAAATAATAAAACCAATCGCTTTGCTTTATTAAGGCCTATTGCACTATTTCCGCCTGTCAAAAGCAACCGTAACATTTCTTATTTACTGAGTCTGGACTCTATCCTCACTTCTTTGCCAGTCCTTTCTACTCTATTTTGTAATGTATTTGTATTTCAGGTGTCACAGTTTGATAAGTTCATCTTTGGTAGTTGTAGAGTGTTTTATTTAAAGGTCTATGCCTATGCTCTTGGATAGAGTCAGTCCTCTACTTCATATTTTTCTTTTCTAAACATAACCAAGTCAGCCCCTTAAGAGGCCTACTATACGGAGTGCATTATTGTTGGTAACCCATGTTGAATGTTGGGATTTGAGTAATAATTTGAATAGTACTTTTGCAATAACTCTTAGTTATGTTAGGAGTTTGCAGCACTTTCACAGCGTATCTGAAATTATGACAAATTGTTCTGCATTCATCTGTTTCTGGTTTATTCTCTTTGATACCTCGTTATTGGATACATTTATTTGTACTATAGAGTGAGGATATGGGTGAAAATAATTGTTAATTGCTATACAACACTTTTCCCAGATGAACAACAAGTAGTGCATTATTAACAGAGTAATTTAATTAACAACAGTCTCTTAAAACTTCAGCATTTTCAGATTCAGATGCTTGCACCAATCCCAGTGTTCCAGACTATGGCTACTGGACGCCCAATGTAGGAGTTTTCTTTGAAAACGCTGTAGCACGATTCCACTGTCTGGAAGGATACAGGCTTAATGGGCCACCTAAGAAACAGTGCTTGCGACACTACAATGGCTCTCTCAGCTGGAAACCAATTGACGAAACCGAGTGCCTACCAGAAGGTAAGTCAACTTGGTGGTAAAGTATACAATAATTGATTAAATTGCCTAGTGTTAATTGTTCGTTCTAAAAGAGCGCAATAGGTATTTGTTGATTTATGTTTTCAGTTATGGGAAGTAGTTTAGATTCCTCAAGAACAAACCAGCCTTGATTGTTGAGCTCCCTGGATATCTGTAGAGCTAGCTAGGGGCACATTCCAGGGACACTTGTTACAGGGGCGGCCTTAGGCATGTGCAAGCTGTGCACCTGAACAGGGCCACCAAACCCCAGGGGCCACCAAGCCAATATGTATCCTTAACCCTTTCGCTGCGGCGGCTATTCCGCCGCAGCACTAACGCGGGCGGGGCGGCTGCATGCTGGTGACAGAACCGCTCCGTCACCAGCCGCGGTTGAGCTGTGCTGGTGACGGAGCGGTTCCGTCATGACCACCCCGCTCAATAGAACGGCCGCGCAGGCGCGAAATAAGCGCCGCACAGGCGCGGCGGCCGGGCCATGACGGAACCGCTCCGTCATCAGCACAGCCCAACCGTAGCTGATGACGGAGCGGTTCCGTCATCAGCAGGGGAGGGGTTAATATAATAATCCTCTGAGGATGGATACATATTTGCATGGTGGCCCCTGGCAGGGATTTGGCAGTCTCCGGCTCTGTTCCACTTCCAAACACCCTGACCCCCCCACTTCACTGGCCTCCACACCTGCGTTCCTCCTGGGGCCCCCTAATTGTTCCTCGGGAGCCCCCTACCTATGCTCCCTGCCCAGTGCCGCCATGAGCCTAGAGCCGCCCCTGCTTGTTATTCTCTCTTCTGTGACCAAGGAGCACAAGTATGATAAACTCCTCTGCATGCCCCTGGCCACTTATGGAACACAGCTTAGGTTTCAACCCCACCTCACAAGACTCATTTGTTCTCTTGTTGGAAAAGGTATATAAAATGTAATCTGCTTGCATCCCACCCATACACCGTCCATACTCACACCCACGCAAGTCTATTTATACTCTGCTAGATGCTTTCTTAAGATAGCAGTGCCATAGAAGGCTTGACACAATTTCTACTTCTGTTTGTTTTTTGTAAAGCAACTAAAGGCTTGTGAGTCAAAATATCCTTGTGGCAGGACATAACAAGCATTTGCAATGCAATAGGGCTCGCATTTTACGAGAGTTTGAGCTATTGGCAGTGCAATAGCTTAAACTCTTGCAAATTCGAGACCTATTGCATTGCAAATATTTGTGTGTTTACTAGTGCCCATGCGGTGCTTTCACATTCTTGGAGGCCACGCCCCTTTCTTTAGACAACCCATGTCTAAAGAAAGGGGCATGGGCGACAATAAAGTGAAAAGCGCCCTAGGGCGCTTTGACAAAAAAAAGCATCTGTTTGTCAAGTTGACAAACAGATGTTTTTTTTTGTAAAAGTGCCCATGCCGAGTTTTCACTTTAATAGCGACCGCGCATCTTTCTTTTTTTTTTGAAAACCTTTATTATGTAAAGAAAAAGACAATTACAGACCTACAACCACGGAGGCTGGTCAGTCAAACACAATAACATCAGCATCAAAATACACAGCTCATCAGCCGACAACCCGGGGGTACGGCAGCGACGTTTCGTGAGTATGAAGAAGCAGGTGGTATAGCTAGGATCAGTGAAAGTTTTCACATTTTATCTGTTATTTAAATAAAACCACAAACAAAAGTACAGAAAAAAAAAAGGTTGAGGCATTGCTATTTATAAACTGGCTGTCCCTGATGGCAGTGGGAGACGGTTGAAAGACGCATTGCAATTGAAGAAGGAGAAATATCGGGGGGGGGTGTAAGGGGGGAAACCCGGTAGCAATCCAATACAGTGTAATCAACAAGCTCTGAGTATAGGGAACGCACGGTCAATGGAGTAGAAGCGGATCTGGTAGGTCGGTGAACGGGGTATGCGTTCCATTGACCCCAGATCCTACCCCATTTCTTAGGCCTGCCTCGGGAAACATACACAACTTTCTCTCTGAACATGGACCAGTCCATATTTTCTTTCCACTTTAGGAGCGTTGGTGGCCTTGGGGAACCCCATATCTGGGCTATGTCCCATTTAGCAACCATATTACCCAATGTAACCCATTGAGTTTGAGCAACAGTATAATCATTTGGCTCCCAGACATTCAACAGACAACGTCTGGCCTCAGGCAACAACACAACCCCCGTCACTTCACCCATAACTGCATGCACACGTTGCCAAAACATCGCCACTTCCGGACATTCCCAGAGGATATGCAAAAAGGTAGCCAGCATACCACATCCGCGCCTACACAATCCATCCACAGAGAAACCCATATGTATCCGTCGTGGGCGTGTGACATATACCCGATGCAGTATTTTGAGTTGCACCAGCCCAAGACGTGCCGGAATCGCGACCTCTTTAGGGGAGGATATCGCGGCCTGCCAGTCCTCGTCGTCCAGTTCTAATCCGTCACTGGTCCAAATAGTCCGCAATTGCAGGAGGAGATCTGAGCGATCGTTGATAAGCTTCTTATAAATAAGAGATATTGTGCTGTCCGGGACGTATCCATCAAGCACTCTATCCTCGAGAGGGGAGGCCTCCGGGATAGAAGTGTCAGCGGGGAAGACCGAATTAATAGCATGTCTGACTTGGAGATATCGGAAATATTCCCTGTCACTCAGTTTATATTCTCGCTGGAGTGTAGCGAAGGTCTTAACTGTGCCCTTGGCCCAGAGGTCGCCCACCCTGCTGATGCCGATGAGATCCCATCTATCAAATCCCTTTGACGTCCACAGGCCACCTAATGCTTCCGCAGCATACAATGGGGTAGATTGCGTCAATTTATCCGTCCAACCCGTGGCGGCGGTCGCGCTTCCCCAAACTCGCACCACAACTGCAGTAGGGCCTGTGAGGTGCTTCCGGTCGGCTCTGGAATAGAGTGCTCGATTGTAATCTCCCCCGGGGAGTTGCCATCTGTCCATCTCAAACGCGGGGTTCGGGACAGGGCCGTACATAGCGTGGTTCACAGCACTCAACTGGGATGCCCAGTAGTAGCGCTTGATGTCAGGCAACGCGATACCTCCATCGTACCAAGGCAAGGTCAATTTCGCCAGTGCGATACGTGGTCGCCCACCCCATACCAACCGCCTCTGCAAGCCCTCAATCTCTCAAATAGCTAGCAGGTACTAAATCAAGTGTGTTTTGAATGGCATATAAAAAGCGGGGGAAGAGACATCATTTTGAACAGGGCCGCCCTTCCCAAGGGGGATAGTGGCAAGCCGCACCACACCACAACATCCGAACGAAGCCGGGAGAGCGGAGGCAACAAATTCCGCTCATAGCGGGCTTTGGGGTCCAGTGAAATGTAGATCCCCAAGTATTTAAAACCATCTCTAGAAACCGGTATCGGACAATGGCGGGGAAGAAGGGGTTCATCGTCCGTGAGTGGATAGGACTTGGCCCAATTAATGACTAGCCCGGAATTCCTCCCAAAGGAGCGTAGCACATCAAACAGAACGCCCAACGACTTACGAGGAGAGGTAAGGTACAGCAAGATATCATCAGCATAAAGTGAAATGCGGTCCTCGAAGTCAGGCGACCATCGGATGCCCTTAAGCGATGGTTCCCACCGCAGCCAAGCAGCCAGGGGCTCGAGGGCAAGCGCAAAGAGGATTCGCCAGAAGTTTAGCAAGAATTTTGGGCTCAACATTCAAGAGCGAAATCGGCCGATATGACGAGCAATTATCACGGGGCTTGCCATCTTTATGGATGACCACAATGGACGCCAGTCTCTGATCCCGAGGAAGAGAGCCGAGATCTCGCGATGACAGAAACATCTTGCGAAGATACAGTGCCATTTTGTCTGGGCATAGTTTATACAGTTCCACCGGTATACCGTTGGGGCCCGAGGCCTTCCCGGAGCGAAGTGAACGAATAGCGAGCGCTACTTCATCTGTGGAAAAATCCGCCTCCATAAGCTCCTTGTCTGAATCCGACAGGCCAGGCAGGGCGATATCTCGAAGCAAAAGATGCGAGTCCTCCTGCGGCCTATCAGAGACCGGCTTATAAGCCGCCTGAAAGTGACGGGCAAATGTTTGGACTATGTCAATCGGGTCCACGACTCGCACACCATCCATACGCTCCACAACAGGCACCACTCGGTTCAATCTATCCCTTTTGTCCAGCCATGCGACCAACTTTCCCGCCTTATCACCAACATCATACAAACGCCCCTGTTGTTCACGGTGCATCGCCTTGGCCGCATCAGTAACCAGCGCCTTATAATCAAATTGTTTCAGGGCCAGAGAATGTAGCACCTCCGGAGTGACCCCAGACCCCATCCGCCCCTCCAAGTCAGTGATCTCATTTTCCAGATCTACCACCGCGGCAGTCTTGCGCTTCCTTTCGCTGGCAATGAGGGACAAGACTTGGCCACGAATCACTGGCTTATAGGCCTCCCACAATGTTACCGGGGAGGGAACCGATCCCTCATTCTCAGCGAAATAATAGTCCATACATTTCACTATCTCCGACCTGATCTTAGGGTTACGAAGGTGCCAGGGGTTAATCGGAGCAACACGACCCTCAGCACCCAATTGCATGTCAATTGTAAGCCAAAGCGGAGAGTGGTCAGAAATCCCCCTGGCCAAATGTCTAATCTCAAGCACCGAGACTATCTGTGCTGCTGGCATGAGAATATAATCTAATCTCGATAGACTCTTGTGTGCACCTGAATAGAAAGTGTATTGGAGCTGTCCAGGGTGTAGCTGTCTCCAACAGTCAGCCAATCCAAGCGTGTCCAGGAGCCTACCGAGCCAGAGCTGTGCCGCAGGCAGAATCCTGGGGGGGCTATGATCCTCATCCCCGCTAACTACAGATTTAAAATTGCCACCCACTACCAACAACCCGTCTGGAAGCCCCAGGATCACATCACCCAGATCAGCAAACGTAGTAGACTGTAGGCTAGGGGGGACATACACAGACAAGAAGGAGACCGTTTTCCCTTCCCACCGACCCGTAATAGCCGCATAGCGGCCCCTGTCATCCAACACTACATTTTCTATCTCTAAGGGGAGGGAAGTACGTACCATGACCCCCACCCCTCTCGAACCAGAAGTGAACCCCGAGTGCGCCACCATACGGTAGCCGCGTCTGTTTAGTGCACGGCATGCATTTCCAAACAAGTGAGTCTCTTGAAGCAAAATCACATCCGGGGCACAACGTTTCAAATATTGCAATACAATACCCCGCTTTATTCTATCTCCAAGACCGTTAACGTTCCAACTCAGCAACCTAAGCTCCCCCCCTCCCCATCCCGGCAATAAGCACCCAGCCCTCCTCGCCCGGGAACAAGCACACAGAGCAGATAACAGGAAATGAAGCAGCCTCGAACAAAACAAAAAGGAAAAGGCCCCCCCCGCTACCCCCAAGGAACCCTGAAAAACACCCCCCCCCACCCTGCACCGCTGCATTAGACCAAAAAGCCACCCCAACTTGCAGTGTGCCCGTCGCCACATGAAACTAGCCTACAAAAAGAGAGAGAAAGCCCCCAGAGGAGGAAAAGGAAACCCGATCCCCCCCCACCCCCGGGTATTCACAGTATAAGCGAGTCTATTAAGAAGCCACTGCTAGAAGTCCAAAGTAACCAGTTCGCAGCTGCAGACTCACTACTCCTGTTCATCACAGCCACCCTCGGCACCTCTCGTGCTCTCGCCGCTCATACGATTTGATGACAAAGTGTCCAACCAGTCACTGGCCACATCAGGGCGATCGAAGAAAAACGCCCGCTCCTCATACTCGATCCTCAATCGGGCAGGAAAAAGCATGGCATATTTCAGACCAATATCTCTGAGCCGTCTTTTCACCCCAGTGAAACCCAAGCGCTGTTTCTGCTCCGCCTGGGTGAAGTCAGGATAGAAACTGACCGAGGCATTGTCAAATTTAGTGGGACCCGTGGTTCGCGAAGCTTGCAAGATAGCGTCCCGGTCACGGAAATTAAAAATCCTGGCGATGATGGGTCTCGGTGCGGCTCCCAGCTTCGGCTTCCCGCCGGGAACTCTATGCGCTCGTTCCACTGTAAAGAATTTACTGAGGCCCTTAGGTGCAAGATGTTTAAGGACCAGGTCCTCCACCAGAAGGTCCGTGGAGACATCCGATGAGTTCTCCGGAACCCCCACGATGCGGACGTTGTTGCGCCTGGCCCGGCTCTCGAAATCTTCCAGCCGGCGGGCAAACTGGTCGTTGGAGGTACGGAGAGTGCGGACCTCAGCCTGAGGTCCGAGACATCGGTGATCAAGCTCGCAGTTTTAATGTCCAGAGACTTGACCCGTTCATTTGTCTTACCCAGGTCCGCTCCGATAAGATTAACCTCGATCGCCACCGTGTCAATCTTTGCAGCGAGAGTTTCGTATTGTTGGCCAATGTCTGTCCGAACACTAGTAATGGCGCCCATGATGTCCTTTTAGTGTCGGCTCCTCCAATGAAGGAGTATCATCTACAGTCCCTTCAAGAGCCTTGCTCGCTCCACATGGGGACCCTTTTGGGCGAGTGTAGCGCTCTATAGTCTGGGTTTGGATGAAACCCCCACGATGCGTGCCCTTGGTGTTACGCTTCTCGGCATCCACCTTGCCCGCCATAGTAGGCTTTGAACTCCCACGGAGTCGTTGTGATCTGGTCAAAATGATCACGCTTTCGATGGACCTCAAGGGCAAGAGGGTTAAGAACTAGAGCAAACTCAGGATCCATAGCTGGGACGAGAAGACGAATGGGGCAGCCGTAGAGCGTCGTCAACAATGACCCAAAACGAAACCGAAAGTACCAGAGGGGCTGCGGGCGTGCCCAACTGGCCGTTGTTGTTGAGTTGCCACCTGGGTACTTCGGAGACTCAAGGCCGGGGATGGTCTACGATGTAGGCCACAATCTTCAGGATGAAGCAAGTCCGGTTTGCGGCGTCGGATTTAAGTTCCGAAAAGGTCCTCAGAGTCAGCAGGGCATAGTCAACAAATACCCGTCGATCAAAGCAGGATTTGTGACAGGATAGATGCGGGAGGCGAAGAGGGTCTCAGGAGCCCTGTGCTCACGCGTCCATCTTGGATCCGCGCGAAGCTCCTCCCGCACATCTTTCTTTAGACGTGGCTTGTCTAAAGAAAAGGGCTTCGCCTCCATGAATGTGAAAGTGCCACATGGGCAATAGTCAACAAACAAAAATAAAATAAATAATTAAGCGAACCGCCATTAATAAATAGATTAAAGCGGGTGGCGTGCTGCAACTTAGTGGGTGGAATAGCGGCAAATCATTAAACCAAATAGTGCTCACAGCCAAAATAAAGCAGACTGTGTAACAAGACAAGTAAAAGGTCCAGTTGTTATGGGAGGTAACAAATGCAGACAAGCCGGTACCAAGGATGGAATAACAAGCCTAATAACGATTCGTAAGCCAGCGTTTACAGAGGACAATGACACAAGTCAATTAAAAATATGGGCAGGGAGTGGGCGGGGCTCCAAAGCCATACTCCAATATTGCATGCTTTGCAGCAGCACATGTGCTGACCAAGCTCGACCTAAAAATGGGCAAACCCAACAGGAAAGCGTCTGGTATCAAAGGTGAGAAATATTGGCACTGCCAGTCCTTGAAATGACACTAGCTCTGGCCTGTTGCCAGAGCTGAGGGCTGCAGAGGTGTGGGTACAGAATATAGTGTAGGAAATGTAGTGATTCCTTAATATCATAACCAAAATATTGAAGACCAAAATATGAACAAGCAAGTGTAGATTTTAGCTTTTATATACCTAGCTTTACACATACATATACCTTATTTTATATATTTTCATCAAGCTACGCAGGCGTGGAGTTCAGAATTGCAAATCTGTATGAACTGCACTTTTCCTTGATATTTTGATTCTCAATATTTTGGCTATGATATTAAGGTATCTCCACATTGCCTACTAGATATTCCAGACTACAGTGAGGTGCAGATATAGAGAACAACCTTAAGTACATCTTTGAAACCCATTTATGGCTCAAGAGATCAAGGAGAAGTAGGATTTCTTTGCTAAATAAATATCAGCTTTACAATTCTAGGCTCCAGCCATAATTTGGTAATAGTTTCAACAATGGTTCCGTCGGGTATGAACACAATTGCTTTAAATCTTGTACATATCTTCAACTGTAATCAAAGCATAACATTCCTACTTATTATGCTACCTCAATTAGGTCATTAGAGTGCAAAACCAAACACAAGAAAGGGTCAGTATGATTTTTAATTATTGAATTATTTTTTCATTCATGATTTTGTTTGTTCATAATTTGAGCCAGGCATCTGTTTACTAGCACAGACCACATATTCTAACCAGCAATGGAGGTTTTCCTTCCAGGTAGATCCAGAATAAATCGGCTGCATATTTGTTGAATTTAATTGCGTGATTTTGTTCTAGGAGAGTCCAAGGTCGAAGTGACCAAATAATCAATATATTGTTTACCGCACAGTGACAAGTACCTACCAAACGAATAGCAATTAAGTCCCTGTATCTCAGGCCTCGACTGACTGGTTCACGATCACAGATTCTAGATTCAGGGTGGGGAGACCATAGTCTTGCACTCAACTTTCATTGTGTGGTGGTGAATCGGACAAAATGGGATTTCATTATATAAATCGACAAGCTATCGATCTCGCTGACTTTCGCGATGAACAGTGTTAATATGGAATATACATATACTCCTCTTAATGAAAATTTATTATAAGCTTATCCAGCTGGGTTGTATTAGTATCTACCCATGTCCGGCCCTTTTTGGGCTGTACTCTGGATTTCCTAAAATACAAAAGATCAAGATTCATCGGGTTCTGTTTTTAGGTCTCGCCTATCGACGCAGCGCATGCGCTGCTCACTTGTGAGACTATTGTCGTCTGTTTTGCTTTGGAAGGAAGGTGGAAGGTCTACCCATGCTTCTCATTGGCGCCCATGAAAAATCCTTGCTTTTGATTGCAAGGGAGGCAAGTTTGTTCCCTCCCTGTCTCCTGTTTGCCGTGCCTGCCCGGAGAGGAGATGTGCATGTGCATGGTGTGTCTTTTGCTGACGGCGGACTCAACAGGGCTTTCTTAATTGGGGGTTAAATGTATTGGTTTCACTTTTGGATTTCGCTGCATCTCACCAGTGGCGTTTTAAATATGTCACACATGCCGTGCAGCACTTCATTTACGACTTCCGTTATTGTGTGGGAGCTAAGCTCTGAATCCTAGCTTGCTTGCCCACATCACAGCGTTTTATTATCAGTTTGTAGCTTGTTTTTACAGCTATGGAAAAAAGTTTCTAATTCTCACCCTTTTCTGGTTATCTGGTACAGTATACTTGGCATCACTGCAGCGCGAGCTCAACCGCTGTCATTCAGAGATCCTTAAATACTCTTTGCTGCAGGGTGGAAAGAGACACGGGGGTCCTGGAACGAGATGGGCCTCGGTGGGCTCGGCTAGGTGAGTAAAGAAGTGCATGAGAAGTGTGGCTCAATGGTTAGAGCGGCAGACCCTGATGCAGAGGTCTAGCCCGGGACCAGGGTTCAATTCCCCGCCTCGGCGGGTCTTGGGCTCAAAAATTCCACTGACCTGATAGTTCTCGCCTCGGTGCCTATTCCAATCATGGAGTCCCACTCTGCAACTCTGGGCAATAGCTTGCTTAATCTCCACAACGGCCCCCACAACGCTAAGGATGCCTGGCCTCCATCTTGGGGGTGCCCAGGAGTGGACGCCTCACAGGGAAAGCCAGGATGGGTTCCACAGCGGTATTCGTATAAGCGCCTTGAGACCCTTGCGGGTGAGTAGTGCGCTATAGAAGTATCAATTTACAATTTATTTACATGAAAGTGAAGGGATGAATGAGTAAACAAACATCTTAGCAGTGCTGTTTTCGAACGAGAGTACTTCTACGCGCTGTAAATGGGTCATTTCAATGAGAAGAAAGGAATCATTTTATTTTATTTTTCATTTATTTCTGTGATATAACAAGCTGCCTGTGGGCTGGGGTCTGTTGTGGGCACTGAAGAGAACAGAAGACAGGGATGGCGCAGTCAAGGCACACGTCACGTGCTTTTGTAAACATACATTTTGTGACGCTCTAAGGAAGACTGGTGGTTCGCCTGTTTGTAACCGCCCCCAAAAGTGGCAGGCTATCTAATTGTAGGACAGCAGAGGGAGATCACTTGGTTTGGCCAGGATCACGCAATGTACAAGTAAGAGTTGAATAAAGTCAGTCTCCGAGTACGTTTTGGCTAAAGAATCCACCACAAGGGCCTGTCTCCCACCGCGGGACTGGTTACTCATCAAGTGGGGGGGGCGCGGGAGTGACTAGTCCCTTTCTTCGTTGCTCCTTTTAGCTTTTATATATCAGGTTACACCATTGACACGAGCGGAAAACACAAGACGGATCAACAATAGTAATATTTACTAATCACTAAAATAACAACACCAATGCATAGAGCCCCTCCCACATCCTTTCAGCTGTGAAGAACCACATCCAACCTTAAAGGCTAATTTCTACTAGTGTCTCTGTGAAAGGAAGAACGCTCAGTGGGTTCAGACCCAACAGAAACCGCCAGGTAGCGGGTAGGAACACCTTCCAAGAGTGTTCACATTCCTTTTAAGGCCGAAAAATGAGTGCCACAAAGTTGGGTTCACTTGACAAGAAGGGCGCCACCTGCAGGCCTGGCTGTGCTTCTGGGACTGGACCATGTATGTACATTGTAGAACAAGCATTTGCAATGCAATAGGTCTTGCTTTTACGTGAGTTTTAGGTATATACCTTGTAAATCACAATAACTTTTATTTATGTTTTGGTTTATAAAATGTAAATAAAAGGCATTGTTATTTACAATGCCAATAGCTCATACTTGCGTAAAGGCGAGACCTATTGCATTGAAAATGCTTGTTTCAGCAT
This sequence comes from Lissotriton vulgaris, assembly GCF_964263255.1. Taxonomy (NCBI): domain Eukaryota; kingdom Metazoa; phylum Chordata; class Amphibia; order Caudata; family Salamandridae; genus Lissotriton; species Lissotriton vulgaris. The sequence continues at coordinate 1,728,802,342 of NC_141694.1, read as the reverse complement.
TTGTGTCTCCATCATTGTGGTCACATCATCAGAGTCCATGGGGCACTGCAAAGGCTGACCTTTGGCTATAATATACAATTACAGTACATGCTGCTTCATACACCGAGCTGCATTTAATAGACAGCTTAGTATCCTGTGCTGTTTTACAAAAAATATTATTGTGCATTTTTCAGAAGAAGCTGGGTGGATTTACAACAATCTGAAAAGTATTGGTCCTCCTTATTAGCTTTATTTTATGCTGAATTTGGTGTTATTATGACTAGTGATTTTTGTGTTGTCAGTGAGCAAGCTATCACAAAAAGTTTAAAAGACGGGTGCACAAAGTAGTGTATGTTTTTTTTCTCAGTTGAGTCTGAGCTAAGTTAACCAGGTATGTAGCCCAGTCCATCCTTGTTACACAGATACCTAGAGAAACTTAAATTTTAAATTTTAAACTTTTTAACGAAAAGATTTTTTGCAAATACGTATTTAATTAAATTTTTCTTCAAAGCAAATAATGTATGACTTCTTGAAAAAGTTCTAGATTGCCGTGTTCCACGCGTGGAAGATGCTGATGTACACAACAAGACATACAGTCCTGGAGACAAGTTAATAATCCGCTGTCATGAAGGATACCACACGCGCTACCCTGACTTAGACAGCATGGTGTCCGTTTGTCAAGATGATGGATCATGGGATAACGTACCTGTTTGTCAAGGTGTAGTATTTCTGAACATCTTATTGTGCTGCCAGTATTATAACCAGGATATGGGCCAATAACTAACTAGCTTTGCACTCCATATGTCAGAGCTCACTATCCTGAAGAGATAGGAGGTGACCTCACCTAAAGATAAATTGAGTTAACCACCTGTTTTGTTTTTGGCATGATTTTTTCTGATATTTTGACTCCAAAAGAATATTTCTGAACTGCTGTAAAATAGTCAAGATGTCTTTGGTAACCTCCATTTAGTACTGTTGTGAGTCAGTGTCACTGATAGATCCTGTCCCCACCTTTTAGTGTGTCAGAAAATCCGTAATCCTACGATGTTGTACTGCAGACCTTTCAACCACTATTGCGTTCCAGGTGTTAAATTCATTGAATTGTATCTGTTATGAAAAAGGAGCTGGGCCAGTAATATGGTGGCGGTGCCTAGCAGACGTATTATGATGTGGCTTGCGGACAGGTCTTTCCATGGCGGCGATGCCGCCAGGGAGAGGCTGGCAGGGATTGGCTTTGGGGGCCCGTTGCAGACCCCTGGGGGGAATGAGGGAGTGGGGGGTGCACTTGGGGGATACCCATGGTACCCCCTGAAGTTCCCTGCACCAAGTGGCAGGCACTGCGTGGTGCCTGCCACGTGGTGCACGGAAATGCTGTGCATGCACTTTTACCATTGCAGATGGTGCTGCAGCCTAATTGGGCCGGTGGGACCGCCGCACTTTTGGCGGTCGGTCCCTTCCCCGTTATGATGGCGGGCAGACTGATGTCCGCCTGCCATCATATTGAGCCCCTTGGTTCTTAAAAGTGTTTTTAGACTCTATATGGTGGGAGGCCCCTCTAAATCCACATAGTTCCGGCAAATACTAATGTCCATCTTTCCCAATTCCTTGCGTTGTACCTTTATTGTTGTTCATCTGTAAATTCTGCCCATACCTGATTACAGAGGTATTTTTAAGTGCTGCCCTGCTGCCCTGCTGTCATACCGGGTCTATGTTTTCTTCCTTATTTATTCTGTGGCCCCCAGTCACTCCGCAGCCTCCCATTCTTGGTGTTTTTGCAGCGGCTCTTCTGCACACAACTACACGCTGGTTCGCACTATTCCACTTTCTCACACACTATACTTTACCTATAGTGGCTAGGTAACTCCACAACTCTATTTTTCACTAACTGGATATACAAATATAGTAGCAAAATAAATTACTTTTATCCACTGTTTTTTAAGAGCAAAACTATTTAAAAAATTTGTATTTTGGTGAAACAACCATGCTACTCCCATGCATTGTATGAGGAAGTAGATTGTATAGTCAAGAATACGGTTTCAGAAATTGGAGGTGTTGATATTTGAGTATCATTCAAACACTGTCTGTGGATTAAGGTTTCGGGGTAACCAATCATGATTATCTTCTCAGTTTATTAAATTTCTGATTCAACAAAAATACAATATGTTACATTTCTCTTACACATGATCCCTCACACTTGACCAGAACAACAAGGAAGCATGAGATATATAATTTGGAAATAGCATGATACTGCTAGGTTCTTCCTACTTAGCCTTCTGATATAACCCATTTGTAAACCTATTTCCCTGGCCACTCTTAAAACTCTTTTCAATCAATCAATCAGGGGTTTTATAAAGTGTGCTACTCACCCGTGACGGTCTCAAGGCGCTGGGGGACTTGGGGGTGGAGGGGGAGTGCAGTTCCAGTTCAGTCAAAGAGCCAGGTCTTGAGGTTCTTCCTCAAGGTGTGCAGGTTCGGGGCGTCTGATGTTTGCTGGGAGTCCTTTCCAGGTCTTGGCTGCTATGTAGGAGAAGGCTTGTCCACCAGCTTTGTTTCTGCCGATGCGTGGGGTCTCTGCTAGGGCGGGGTCGGCGGATCGGAGGTTCCTTTTGGGTATGTGGAAGGAGACTCTCGTTGAGTATTTGGGTCCGATGTTGTGGAGGGATTTGTAGGCATGGGTGAGAAGTTTGAAGGTCACTCTCTTCTCGACGGGGAGCCACTCGACGGGGAGCCAGTTGAGGTCACGTAGGTGTTGGGTCATGTGTTTGTGTCGTGGTGTCCCCAGTACGGGTCTGGCTGCGGCATTCTGGATGGTTTGGAGTTTGTGTAGCAGAGTTCTGTTGATTCCTGCGTAGAGTGCGTTGCCGTAGGCCAGTCTGCTGGTTATGAGTGCGTGGGTGACGGTCTTTCTGCATTCGGGGGTGTAATGGCTGGATTTTCTGAGTAGGTGGGATCAGCCCCCAGGGGCCCCTCCAACCCAGCCAGAACGTACTCACCTTCCCTCCTCAGGACCACCTATCCAGGCACCTGGTACCTACCTGAGGATGGGGAACTCGCAATATACAAGCTCATATTATTAAGAACACCACTAAATCTATAGGGATACTAATAATACTCACTGATTACTAGGGATATCCATACCCTACACCACACTTATTCACATCAGTTGGTCTCGCGGCCACCCTGACCCAGACCGTTCTACCCTAGGGCAGATATGACACACAATCCGGTGCGTCTACACACGGGCCTGCAGAACCCAATGCTCCCTTTTCCAAACTGTTCGCAATCCTGCGAAACTACACACTAGTTCAACCTCCTAGTGTTCTCACTTATTCAAGCCACAATCCAGTGGGTATACACACTGATCTCATACTCGGCGCTCTCACTAACGCCGCATACCAACGACGACCACATTCCTATGAACACCTATACATATATATATATATATGGGGAAGTCTCTTCACTAAGGGTCTGCTACTACAATAATATTATGGGATGGTGTACTAACTTAGTCCCTTGGTTGCAAGTCTCCTCTCTCCCTCACTATTACTTACCTGATCAGGGGTAGCATCTGTTCAAACAGTAATACCTACCAGGAGTGATTAACTTCACTGTATGGGGATAAAGATATACACACTATGTGACTGAGTTATTTCTTGATTTAAGCGCTCCTACCCCCCTTTTTGATCCATCAGTGGCTCAACAGCAACTGGCTTGAAGCCAGGATAACTTTATCATAAAAGAACTCATACACACTAATTCACTAATTAATGGGGTCATTTATTATTAGTACAATATAAACCTTTACACAGATCTGACAAAGACTATAGGTAGAACACACCGCTTGAAAGAGAAGGGTTAAACATAACAGGAACACTCCGCTGAAAGGGAAAAGATTAGACATAAAGTGTAAGTGTAACTAATGTGATGAAAACAATATCACCTGATTAGTGTGAAGTCTTGTTCTAGCTGTCATCTGGGTTCCTCTCTCGTCTGTGCCTTGGCTCATCTCAGACTCTCTCTCTCTCCTGCACTCTTGGGTACACCTCTGCGCTGATCGCTCTGTCTCTGGACTCCTCTCCCCCACACGGACTGTCTCCACCTTCTATCTTCAATCTTAATGGTTCCTGCCGCTCTGATCACCGTTCATTCCACTAGCTTATTCACTCTGTCTCTGCGCCAATGTCCAATTAACTCCATCTGCTCCCATAGGTTAGTCCACGATCTCTCCTCTGTCTCTTCTAAAAGGCATTACTTCAGACTCCAGCTATTCACACCTCCTCCTGATAAGCAACTGCTTCTGACTGCTTCCTTCAGTTCCAGCTCACTATTCAACTCAGCTCTTCTCCAGCTTGAACCCTCTCTGCTTGACTCCCTCTGCTCGACTCTCTGGCTGACTGACTCTCTGCTTGACTCTCTGGCTGACTGACCCTCTGCTTGACTGACTGACTCCGCCTCTGCACTTCACTGATATAGAATGCTGTTTCCTCATGGAAAGTTCCAGCCAGCAGCTTCCTCCCACCAATCCCATGCACCAGGCTCCTTGCGCTAGACGCTCCCACAGTGACCAGTCTGCTTGTTTCGTCTAGAGACCTGAGCCCGGGAACAATTCCTGATTAGATTCAGCTCTGGCCGGTTCTCTCCGGTCCGCTTAGGGCGAACAACAGTTATAACTATAAACTTTGCCTTTGCCCTGAAAAGCCTCTCAGCTTCATCAAGATGGAGTCCCTCTAGCTCTAGGCCTGTAGGCCTGAAAGGGGTGAAATGCTCCTTAGCTCTGTCAGAATACCTACATAAACCATACCAAAGTGTCTAATATGTCAAAGCCAATAGGCAATAGACAGGTTAAAGTCAAGAATAAAGGCATATTAAGCAGCTATCCTCTTATAGGTCTGGAAAAAAGGGCTTAAAAGGGCCAACACAGGCTAAGAATACCTATACTAGATGCGAGCAAGATTAATGATCTATATCACTGCTAAATAAAGCCAAAAACTCTGCCATAACATTCCACCCTTAGATCCTTATCTTGCGAGCATCAATAAACAACAACAACCATCAAAACAAACATCAACATAATCTATCCAACATAGGCTAAGAATACCTATCCTAGATGTGAGCAAGATTAAGATCTATATCACTGCTAAATATCTCTGCCATCCACCCTTAGATCCTTATCTTGCGAACATCTTATAAACAATAACATCTAGATAAACAAACATCAACACAATCTATCAACAAATCAAAAACCTAAAAAACTCCCTAAAAACAATGACAACTCAAGGAAATTCCACCTGAAACTCAATTGTAGGGAATAGAAACCTAAAAACAAATCAAAGCACCCTTGACTTGAATGCTGAAACATATCTGATAACAACAGAAACTAACCAAAGCATCCTCAAACTAAATGTGCCTCAACTTCTAATGATAACTGGTGAAATCTAGTGATGTAGGGACTTATGTGTTGAATGAAAACAGCAAGGGGCCTAAATGGGGCCTACTTCGGACAACTTAAGGCTAAATGAGGCCTACCTACTATTGTCAACTTAAGAACTAAATGTGTTTCAACTCCTAATGAGAAAACAAGAAAGGGCCTAAATGAGCCCTACCTACTTTAGTTAACCTAAGCTAACATTTTGGTGAAATCTGAGAAGTAGACATGATAAACTGTGTCAAGGTTTGGGCAAACATTAATACATAATCATACTAAAAGACACACCACCCAGAACAATCCAAATTTTAAGGTAACCACCCTTTGATCAATCAAGGTGAAAATGTAAGAACAGTAAAAAAAAAAACAACAACCCCATTTCTACAAGATAGCTGGTGTAACATCAAGCTTTTAAATCACACTGTGGAACACATGTGCGCACCACCATTCAAAAAAAAGTCCTTCATTGGCAAAAACTGTTTTGAAGAAAACAGAAAAACTATAATAGGTGACATATTTTTTGCTTTAAAAGTGGGGCCTGCTTGTCCAAGGGATTATTCATCAAATCCTTTTAAAATTCTGTAACAAATAAAACAAGGTTGTGGGTTTTATTTTTTTTTTAAAAGTGGGGCCTGCTCGTAGTGATGTCAAGAAAAAATTGCAGGCCAAGCGATAATGTCCAAATTCTTCAGTGTAGGCCACCACCCTGCATCCTCGGTATCCGGACACTTCCTCCAATGCGGCCATCCACCACCCTTCCGGTCTGGTCTGGTCTGGTTCCATCATCCAAAAACAATAAACTAAAATAAAAACATGAAAGTAAAAAGCTAAAACAAAAAAGAAGTGGAAGGGGGAGGGACCCACGCACAACCACAACTTCAGCAATCCTAGGAACAAGAGAACAAGTATCATTATTCTTGCAAAATAAAAATTTCCATTTAAAAAGCACCCCGGGTGCCTTTCATTATTGAAAAGAAAATATCCTAATTAATTAAAAACATTCAAAATTTAACTTTTAATAACATTAGCAGGGCCTAACATACCCTAATCCTTACTAAGCCAGCCCCTCCCTTCAGAGCAGGAGCCACGCTACAGTGTGAAGCTACTTTGAAATACCGCCAAGTGATGAGCCTCTCTAAACCAGCCCCTCCCTTAAATAAACAAGCCATCCGCGGAAGAAAATTGGATTGTAGCCAATCATAACGAACAGGGACGTGATCGAAACTTGCAGAATGAAGGAAAAAAAAAACTCGTCTGCACAAACCAGCTGGTCTGCCAAGGTCGACAAACAAATTCCTTGCCTGTTCTCATGCCTTATTTTCTAACTAACGGAAGCTAGCATTTAAAAAAAAAACAATTCTGTTACAGTGTACTGCCAATTAAAAAAGCTCCAGTTTTTAAAAAGACTTTAGTCCAACTAATTCAGCTAAAGGCAAGACACCTAAAATATGGGCGCTTATTTAGAAAGGGGCAACTACCTTTTGCACACAAGATTATACATTCTGCATTTGGGAAAAAAAACGAATTAACATGGTCCATTTGTCAGCTGCTGAAAAGAGAAATAATTTGTAAAACAACATAAAATGCAGATACATTTCAACATTGTATTTAATTTAATGTTTTGCTGATACATTTATAAAAGCATACATTTTAATTTACATTTGGGAAAATAATAATGTTACATTTTAACATTTTTTTCTTTCAAAGGCACATGGTTGCCTTCCACTAATTAAAAGCACATGTTACCATGCACTGTCGGGCAAGATTTATTATTCTCAACCTATCATTATTGCAACCAGCACATTCCTGTCTAGATGGAAAACCCTCAAAGAAATAATTAATGAAAACAGCCCGTAGCGTGCACTCTAACGGGCCATCTTTTTAACATTTCACTCATTTAAAAAAAAAAACACAGCTCTCTCCGTAATCCGACTGGTTGATTTATAACCACATCAGTTCCAAGGCAAACCCACACAAATTCGTAGACGCATTTCAAAAGGAATGCTAAATGAACAGAACCCTTCGCAAAACACAAGATGGTACCTTTCCGTCAAGAAACTGACAAAGCACATAGGCAGACCAAGGAATCAAAAAAAAAAAGTCAAAATCAAACCATCAAATAATCCTTAAAATAATCCACTGACTTTTATAGTCAGGTCAGATAACCATGCATGTTGACAGCATGTAAAAAAAAAATAAAGACTGCCATCTCAACTCAAGATATTAACCCTTTGGCAGCTCAAGCAGAATCATTTCCCAACCATTGCAGATACATGGGAAAATCATGATCACATTTCTTCACGTTTACAGATGACACGTACACATATTTTCAAAAACGTTATCCCCAAGCACCCGAGAGAGATCCAGCTCCCTCCTGCCAAACGTAATGATAACATGCCCTGTCCAAGCCATGACCACATGGCGCTATTCACAAGCCATATTTACAAGACAAGCCTTTCACAAACAACATTTCCAAGGCGCAATGCACAAGGAACACAGCAGATCAACATGAGAACATGCACCTCACAAGCCACAATAATATGGCGCTATTCACAAGCCATATTTACAAGACAAGCTTTTCACAAACAATGTATCCAAGGCGCAATGCACAAGGAACACAATAGATCAACATGAGAACATGCACCTCACAAGCCACATTAACATGGCGCTATTCACAAGTCATATTTACAAGGAGCTATATTCAAAGAACTCCACAAATCATAGACCAATGAACACATTTCACATTGCACAGCATAAGCAGATGCAGCAAGCAATTTAATGGGCAATTTAAAAGCATTTTTTACACACATTTATACAATTGGACCATCACATAGATGTAACTGGCTTCCTCATGTAATGCCATCCTTCAACTCTGACAGTTTAAACACCAAGATGAAAACCATTCCTTCCACCCTGAATAAACCAAATGCCATGATGTAATGCAATCTCCTCACGCTGCAACTGTTCAAGCCCTTATGTCTAACAAGCTACATAAACTGCAACATTACGCCAGATGGAACCAGCGTTCAGGGCACTCCCACACAACACATGGGAAACAATCTAAGCACATGGCCAGGCACACAGGCTTCGTAAACTGTCCGACTACGCCAAAATGTAATGGCTGGATTTTCTGAGTAGGTGGGATCAGCCCCCAGGGGCCCCTCCAACCCAGCCAGAACGTACTCACCTTCCCTCCTCAGGACCACCTATCCAGGCACCTGGTACCTACCTGAGGATGGGGAACTCGCAATATACAAGCTCATATTATTAAGAACACCACTAAATCTATAGGGATACTAAGAATACTCACTGATTACTAGGGATATCCATACCCTACACCACACTTATTCACATCAGTTGGTCTCGCGGCCACCCTGACCCAGACCGTTCTACCCTAGGGCAGATATGACACACAATCCGGTGCGTCTACACACGGGCCTGCAGAACCCAATGCTCCCTTTTCCAAACTGTTCGCAATCCTGCGAAACTACACACTAGTTCAACCTCCTAGTGTTCTCACTTATTCAAGCCACAATCCAGTGGGTATTGACTGACTGACTGGGTATACACACTGATCTCATACTCAGTGCTCTCACTAACGCCGCATATCAACGACGACCACATTCCTATGAACACCTATACATATATATATATATATGGGGAAGTCTCTTCACTAAGGGTCTGCTACTACAATAATATTATGGGATGGTGTACTAACTTAGTCCCTTGGTTGCAAGTCTCCTCTCTCCCTCACTATTACTTACCTGATCAGGGGTAGCATCTGTTCAAACAGTAATACCTACCAGGAGTGATTAACTTCACTGTATGGGGATAAAGATATACACACTATGTGACTGAGTTATTTCTTGATTTAAGCGCTCCTACCCCCCTTTTTGATCCATCAGTGGCTCAACAGCAACTGGCTTGAAGCCAGGATAACTTTATCATAAAAGAACTCATGCACACTAATTCACTAATTAATGGGGTCATTTATTATTAGTACAATATAAACCTTTACACAGATCTGACAAAGACTATAGGTAGAACACACCGCTTGAAAGAGAAGGATTAAACATAACAGGAACACTCCGCTGAAAGGGAAAAGATTAGACATAAAGTGTAAGTGTAACTAATGTGATGAAAACAATATCACCTGATTAGTGTGAAGTCTTGTTCTAGCTGTCATCTGGGTTCCTCTCTCGTCTGTGCCTTGGCTCATCTCAGACTCTCTCTCTCTCCTGCACTCTTGGGTACACCTCTGCGCTGATCGCTCTGTCTCTGGACTCCTCTCCCCCACACGGACTGTCTCCACCTTCTATCTTCAATCTTAATGGTTCCTGCCGCTCTGATCACCGTTCATTCCACTAGCTTATTCACTCTGTCTCTGCGCCAATGTCCAATTAACTCCATCTGCTCCCATAGGTTAGTCCACGATCTCTCCTCTGTCTCTTCTAAAAGGCATTACTTCAGACTCCAGCTATTCACACCTCCTCCTGATAAGCAACTGCTTCTGACTGCTTCCTTCAGTTCCAGCTCACTATTCAACTCAGCTCTTCTCCAGCTTGAACCCTCTCTGCTTGACTCCCTCTGCTCGACTCTCTGGCTGACTGACTCTCTGCTTGACTCTCTGGCTGACTGACCCTCTGCTTGACTCTCTGGCTGACTGACCCTCTGCTTGACTGACTGACTCCGCCTCTGCACTTCACTGATATAGAATGCTGTTTCCTCATGGAAAGTTCCAGCCAGCAGCTTCCTCCCACCAATCCCATGCACCAGGCTCCTTGCGCTAGACGCTCCCACAGTGACCAGTCTGCTTGTTTCGTCTAGAGACCTGAGCCCGGGAACAATTCCTGATTAGATTCAGCTCTGGCCGGTTCTCTCCGGTCCGCTTAGGGCGAACAACAGTTATAACTATAAACTTTGCCTTTGCCCTGAAAAGCCTCTCAGCTTCATCAAGATGGAGTCCCTCTAGCTCTAGGCCTGTAGGCCTGAAAGGGGTGAAATGCTCCTTAGCTCTGTCAGAATACCTACATAAACCATACCAAAGTGTCTAATATGTCAAAGCCAATAGGCAATAGACAGGTTAAAGTCAAGAATAAAGGCATATTAAGCAGCTATCCTCTTATAGGTCTGGAAAAAAGGGCTTAAAAGGGCCAACACAGGCTAAGAATACCTATACTAGATGCGAGCAAGATTAATGATCTATATCACTGCTAAATAAAGCCAAAAACTCTGCCATAACAGGGGGGTATCCATTTGAAGGTCTTTTGGAGGATGCGAAGGCAGTTGAAGCTGGTGGAGGCGACGGAGTTTATCTGGCGGGTCATGGTGAGGGAGGAGTCCAGTATGATGCCGAGGTTCCTTGCATGGTCTGTAGGATTGGGTGGACTCCCAAGGGTGGTGGGCCACCAGGTGCTGTCCCATGCAGAGCTGGAAGGTCCTAGGATGAGGGACCTTGTCTTCTCCGAGTTGAGCTTCAGGCAGCTCTCTTTCATCCAGGTCGCAACGTCTTTCATTCCTTCCTGGAAGCAGAGTCTGCTGTCTTCAGGGTTCTTTGTGAGGGAGAGGATGAACTGGGTGTTGTAGGCGTATAAGACTATTCTGAGCCCATGCTGTCTGACGATGGCAGCGAGGGGGGCCATGTAGAGATTGAGAAGAGTGTGTTGCTGAGTGACGATCCTTGGGGTATGCCTCAGTTGATCTCTGTGGGTTTGGAGAGGAAGCGAGGGAGTCTGATCCTCTGGGTCCTGCCAGAGAGGAAGGATCGGATCCAGTTTAGGGCTGTTCCTTGTATCCCAGCGTCGTGGAGTCTGGCTGCGAGTGTGTGGTGTGAGACAGTGTCGAAAGCTGCGGAGAGGTCTAGTAGGATGAGGGCCGCAGTGTGTCCCTGGTCGAGTAACATGCCGATGTCATCAGTGGCTGCGAGGAGGGCGGTCTCGGTGCTGTGGTTGCTGCGAAATCCGGACTGGGAGGAGTCCAGGATGGAGTTCTCTTCAAAGAAGGCGGTCAGCTGAGCGCTTACGAGTCTCTCTGTGACTTTGGCAGTGAAGGGGAGCAGAGAGATGGGCCAGAAGTTTTTTTCAGGTCCGTCTGGTCGGCCGAGGGCTTCTTGAGGAGGGGCTTGACTTCCGCCCGGTTCCAGTTGTCAGGGAAGATGCCGGATTTGGAAGAGGTAGCGATGGTCCACCCTAGTTTGGGTGCGATGGCGGCAGCGACCCTGTGGTAGATGTCTGGGGCAGGGGTCCATGAGGGCTCCGGAGTGGGTGTTGTTCATGGTCGCGGTGATGTGTTCCACTGTGGCAGGATTCCAGGTAGTGACGTTCGGCTTGTTGTCGGTGGTGGGGAGTGGGGTGGTGTCTGTCCGCTGAAGTTGTCATAGAGGGCCTTGATTTTCAGATGTAAGTAGGAGCTTAGCTTGTTGCAAAGTTCCTGGGATGGTGACATGTCGGTGGCTTCGCTGTTGGGGTTGGTGAATTTTTTTTTAATGTTGAAAAGTTCTTTGGCGTTGGTTGAGTTGGTCTTGATCTTGTTCTTGATAGTCCGCTTGGTGTCCCTCATCTGCAGGTGGTATTCCTTCTGGGCGTTCTTGTAGTTGTTCCGGTCTTACGGTTTTGCCAGGATTTCTCGAGGCGTCTACAGGAGCTTCTACCTTCTTGGAGTTCGGTGGTGAATCAGACGGCCTTCAGGGGGCGTTGCTTTGCGGGGTGGCAGGGGGTTGCAAGTTTGTTGGCGCAGCTGGAGATACAGCGGTGGAGTTCTTCGGCTGCGGAGTTGGCGTCGGTCTTGGCTCTGGTGGGGTCTCAGAGAAGGGTGCGGTTGAGGTGTTCCTCTGTGATCTTGCTCCAGTTCCTTCGTGGAGGGCGCGGGGGGGTTTAGGTGCGGGGTGGTGTTGAAGGTGAAGTGTACGCAGTGGTGGTCCGTCCAGGGGGGCTGCGTGGTGTGGCTGAATCGGATGTTAGTTCCTCCTGCGAAGACGGAGTCGAGGGTGTGTCCTGCTTTGTGCGTGGGAGTGGTGACTAGCTGTTTCAGTCCGAGGTTGGAGAGGTTGTCGAGGAAGGTGGTGGAGTCTTGGTCACTGCGGTTGTCGAGGTGGAAGTTCAGGTCTCTGAGTAGGATGTAGTCTGTGGAGGTGATGGCGTGGGGTGCGACAAGGTCGGTGATGGTTGTGGCAGACTGGGTGCGATGTCCCAGGTGCTTGTAGGCGAGAATGCCGCCAAGCGTGGTCTTTGGGCTGGTCTGGATCTGGAAGTGGAAGTGGAGGTGTTGGCTCGGGGGTAGCTTGTGCTGGAGGTGGAGAGTCTGAGGGAGATCTTGTGTGCGATGGAGAGTCCTCCTCCTGGGTGGTGGGGGCGTTCTTTTCTCTGAATCTTGTTGGGGATGGCGGTGGGGATGGCGGTAGCGATGTCGGGCTGGATGTGGCGGTAGCGGGGCAAGTTTGCGTCGGGAAAGTACACAGCGGAAAAAAGGAAGGGAATACGGATTTTTCAATAATGAAGCACAACAGCAAGCAACACACAGAATGCAGTAATTACAACGAACAGTTAACCAAAAGGGGAAAAGCGAAATGCTACGTTGGGGGCACACTCAGCGTGACGCTAACAGCAACAGAGGGACACAGGGGGACACCAAAATAACAATACAGGAACAGTGTAATTAGGCTCTCTTGTGTGCTCAGCATCTATAAATAGAGATGCGGAAATCACCTTCCTTATTATGTTTCCAATGAAAATGTAGTTTGCTGGGACAGATCAGAGGATAGAATATCTGTGTTTCTCTAGGGATGTTTTTCATCCACAACATTTTCCAGATTTCTTCGTTTGTGTACATTGCAAAGTTTTCCGGTTTTCCTTCACCCTCTCTCACGTAGATTTTTCTCGGCAGAGCGAGCTATATTTGATGCTAAGAGAACCCAGCCATTCTAGACATGACTTGTGGCGTGATTCATGCTACTTGCATATTTGTGTCACAATTCCTTGCTGAAAAAATATACACCGGGTTTGTCTGCGTAAGTTTACGTTTTGACATGCTTTCTTTCCCATGCACAGTGGCATTGCAGAGGAGAGGAACATGCAAGGGGTTATTCAGATTCTGACTGGTTAAAGGGCATTGCCATGTCAGCTTTATTTCTTCCAGTCTGCACCACGCATAGCATAGCTGTTATATGAAAGGTTAAAAAAACAAGCATTGGAAATGCAATAGGCTCGCATTAGGAAAGTTTGAGCTATTGGTCTTATAAATGACATTTTTTTTATTTATGTGTTATTTTTTAGCTGTGTGATGCTGGGGTGGTGCAGAGTGATGCTGTGGTTGCGCTGAGTGATGCTGTGGTTGCGCTGAGTGATGCTGTGGTGGTGCTGAGTGAAGCTGTGGTGGTGCTGAGTGATGCTGTGGTGGTGCTGAGTGATGCTGTGGTGGTGCTGAGTGATGCTGGGGTGGTGCTGAGTGATGCTGCTGAGGTGGCACTGAGTGGTGCTGCTGAGTGATGCTGGAGTGGCGCTGAGTTGTGCTGTGGTGGCGCTGAGTTGTGCTGTGGTGGCGCTGAGTTGTGCTGTGGTGGCGCTGAGTTGTGCTGTGGTGGTGCTGAGTTGTGCTGTGGTGATGCTGAGTGATAATGTGGCAGGGAAGGGGGAAAAAAAAGAAAGAACGAAAGAAAGAAGGAAGAAGAGGGGAAAGAAAGAAAGGAATGAAAGGGAGGGAGGAAAGGAAGGAAAGAATGGAAGAAAGAAAAGGAAGGCAAGAAAGGAAGGCAAGAAAGGATGGAAAGTAAGGAACGAAAGGAAGGAAGGAAAGGAAGGAAAGAAAGGAAGGAAAGAAAAGAAGGAAAGAAAGGATGAAAAGAAAGAAAGAAAGGATTCTAATTGCAAGTGTCAACATGAACAGGCTTGTTTTGAAGATGTAGTCCCCAAATTTGAGATTCCATGACAGAGACGGGCTGTGAAGGCGACAGGCAGAGGCCACGCGCGGTGGACATCAAAGGAAGGGTAGGAGGGGAAAAAAATTCATTAGCGAGCGAGAAAAGCCATAAACACCAGGGGGCGGGTAAGCAGATTGCCTTCAAGCTTGTGAGGAAAACAAGAGGGAGGTAACTGCTGTGAAAGCTGACAAACCTTCATTAAAAAAAATCTGCTGGCTACAAGCAAACACTACTTTGTGTGTGGATGTCTGATACCGTTACTCACAGCTAAATTGGTCAATGGGTGACGAGGACTGCCCTATATCCCTATGCTGTAGTGGGTGAGTGGTAGAAAAATGTAAATTGGTAGAAAAATGTAAATTACACAATAAAACAATGGGTGAGGAGCGCTGGCTGAATGCCCCCTTTACCAACGTGTGTCTAATATATATTAATCAAAGGCCAAATACAGACATATAAACACGCTCATTCTCCAAACAGTTTCGATTTCCTTGGAGTGGATAGCAAGGTCTCCATGGATCCTAGAGCACGGCCACTGACCGTTGACTGGATAGTAAAATACAATGATTATATGGATGAAGATGGGCCTTAGGACTGTGTACCTCAATGCGTATGCACATAAGCCCCCGCCCTGAAATAAATAAATAATGAATCCTTAATTATCAATAAGTCAGACTCGTCGAGTTTTCTGAAAAGGATACTCCGAGAACAGAGCAAAAACCAGCTCTCAACATAAAAAGCTTAATAAAAAAGAGAAAATTAATTTAGACCGGTCAGAGGGTTAATCTATTGAAGAAATCGTTTATTATACCGAATGTCTGCAAAAACCACATATATAAGAACCATTTAATTAAATCACGCAATGCTTATGATGGCAAATATATATCGCATCTATCTCGGAGCCTACTGCAAATACAAAACCTTTGAGGTGCGATAGTTAAAAGTTACAATAAGAACATTTGCTTTCTTGGCCAATGATTGCGAAAGGCAAAGGCCAAACAGAACAAGACGTTTCCTGACAGGAGGTTCCCCTAAAGGTTAGCTGGGCTGGGCAGAGCCAGTCGCATGTAGTGGCTGCTCAGATGAAAATAAAAAAACTAACATGCAGGTGACAGCATCGAGAGGCGTCTGACTGACTGAAAGCAGGATTGTCTGCCTTTCATGCTCATTTGTCAGCGATAAAATATTCCGCTCCGTCAATCTCCCGGATAAAACTGATTTTTGAAGCAGACGTTCGTAGGCGCTACTAGCATTTAAATCTAACACGTAGCGCATAACACGGCCTGTCCATATTGTGGATGCAGGAGGTTGCTCACAGAAATTTTAAACAAACACATAGCGCATAACACGGCCTGCCCATATTGTGAATGCAGGAGGGAACTCACGGAAAGGATCGTCGGAACTGGGACTTACTTTGCAAGTAGGAGTGGGGGGAGAAGAAAACCAAGCATACAGGCATACAACAAGTCAAACAAGTTAAAAAAAAATAAAAGTACACTGGGAGGGGGAGGAGAAACGCGAGTGGCGGCCGTCAAAGTGAAAGTACGGCCGGCCGGCTGTGGGCAGTGAATAAATTAGGGGAGGAGAAATGCCTGAGGCAGAGCGCACGCTGGGGGATGCCTGTGGGAGGGAGGCTGGTGGCTTTGATGTGCACGCGCTTTTTAGGTTAATGCGTTTGCGCATTGAGCTTGCTTTTCACGGGCACAGCATCAAATCGCCCGATGGTTAAGCTCTGGTTAAGCCCTTATGTCTCGCAAGCTCAATGCGTAAGCGCATTGACAGGCGAGCCCTAAAAACAACAAAAAGAAACTAGCAATGCCGCCCATGTTCTGGGGGAAAAAAACACACCCAACGCATTTGGAACGTTCATTTTACCATTTTTAAACACAAACGCCCAGTTTGGGGATCTGTCCTTAGGAAACATAAAATATATGTACGCTTGGCTATGCTCGATGACATGGCGGGCTGGATAGCACTGCTTATTTTCAGTAGAAGTGCTTGTGCCATTTCAGAACAAGCATTGAAAATGCAATAGGTCTCGCCTTTGATTAAGTTCAAGCCATTTGTTTTTCTAATGGTATTGTATAGCAAAGCAAATGGCTTTAACTTAATGAAAGGCAAGACCTATTGCATTTTTCATGCTTGTTTAAACGATGCCATTGGCTTAAACACTCAAGTGTTGTTATAAGCCAAAACAGGCTTGGGGTGTATAGCATTGTGTTTGCCCATTCCTTAGTATCTTGGCGTTGCAAATGCATGGTCGATTTTGCCAATGGAGTTTTTTTGTGTGCGTCTGTGTGTAATGGGGGGGGGGGGGGTTCCACAGAGTGTGCTCGTATTCTGCAACCTTCAGCTTAAGTCCTGTGACCAGAGTGCCTGTGGGTGGAGGCGGTACCGCTCACATTATTGAGCCATAAAGGGGAAGTGTGACCAATTTCTTGCAAACAGGTTTATGGTGCCCATGACAGACCGCCCAGTGAAGGTGAAGTGCGACGATAATCGTTTATCAAACGGACTACAGGCGGACGTAATTCTTAAGGCTGGGGGAGATAAAGACATAACACCATAACATACACCAGCCTCCCCTCTTAAAGAGCCACGTCGCTCCTTTTATTATGGACAGTTTTCGAGAACTGGGAATTCGTAAAATAAAAGAATGCATTAGGGTGTGGTAGCTGGTTTTCTTCGATGGGCAAATCTCAACGAACAGCTCTGCTTTGTAGCTGAAAAGCCTAGAAACTGCGTTTTTAATAACCTGCAACGAGGTGGCCACCTTACTGCATACCTTAAGATTGTATAACTACATTATAATTATGAGTGTTTATATAAAAACGACAGATTGTATAGGTGCAGCAGTTTCCGCTTTTGTAGTGCTAAAATAGGTGTAAACATCATCACCCACACCTGATGTATGTCGGGCAAGCTCAACACATCCATGTGTAAACATCTCACCAACAGCTGGAGCAGACATGGCTACCCACTCATCCAGACCCCTAGATTTTCTAACCATAGAAAACAGTTTCCTACTCACTCAACTGTGCTACTACCTCTCAGGCCCTGCACCTCTGGCGCGTTTGGTGTAGAGTGATTAATGTAGTTTCGTCTCAACTCCATGAGAGGATGTGGTCTCCCGGCCAGAGCTGCTGACTCTGGAGCTGGGAAACCAAGGTTCGAGCCTCAGGATCCACTCCACAACCTGTGATTCTGGGCAAATCACTTAATCTCCCTGTGCCTACATAAATAAATGTATCCTTGTATAACGTAAATGGTGCTCGTGTAAAGCTCACCAATACCTTCTGGTGGAGTTTGCGCTATATAAATCTGCATAAAGTAAAAGGGAGGTAGCAGTGGTTTTGCCTGCCATCACTTACTGCTACTTACCCTTAGAGGAGGTAGGCTACAGATAAACAAAAAAGATACAATGACTCTCTCCCAAGGGGGATCTAAGAAGATGGCCCCTGGCCTGAAATGAAGAGATGTGTACTGCCAGTAACTCCATGCTGAACAAGAGGTATTACTTTTTTGTATTTCACTTGAAGGTCAAAATAACAAATACATTTCACATTGCAACATGTGGAGCCTCACTCCGGAACAACTCTTCAAGCTAGAGGGCCCCCCAACCCAGGCCGTAGCCAGGGAACGGTACCAAACTGAATGTGGTATTACAAAGTGGCTGCACCAAAATCTTTCGTACTAGAGGCCCCAAAGCACTGCCTTTCACAAATTGGATAAGCTGGACCCCTTAATCGGGGATATAGAGAGAGCAGGGCACACTGATCCCCAACAACAGAGAACACTTTACAAGTACTCCTTCCGAAAACCACCACTGCCCGAACATGACTTTGAACCGGCACCCAAAGCGGGAGCAGGCAAGCTGAATCCTGAGGGAATAAAGCACTTACCTCGGTCTTCGAGTTGTACTGCAGGCCAGAATAGAAGGACTTCATCCCAACCATGTGACTGAGGGGTTGGGGCGGGGGTTCGAGATCACAGCACTAGAACTGCTCCCGTGGTCCGGGGCCAAAACAAGAAACAGGTAGGTCAGCAAAAAACGGGAGGAAATTGGAAGCTCAAGGTGAGCGGACTCCGAGGTGTTATAAAGGCGTCGTGGGTTTGAGGTGGTCAGTGGTAGAAGGCGCAGATCCACCCTTCTGGGCTCGCCTGTCGTCTCCTCTCTCTCTGTCCAACTTCTTGATTGACTGAGAAAGAAGCGTCGATTTCTTAGCTTTATGGGGCCATGTGTTTCTAATTAGCGTTAGAGGTCGGGGGCAGTGCACTCCTCCACGCTAATTAGACGCACATGGCCCCATAAAGATAAGAAAGTGCTTTGCGACAGCAGCAAAGCATGCGACCCAGTCCGGACCGGAGGCGAAAGACCATCAACAAAAAACCCTCATTTCCAATGGCAGGCCACCGTTTAGCATAAACGGTGACGCCAGCCAATTGAAATGAGGGGCGGGGCTTCCAGTCCCCTTCTAAAAATCTACTCTCCTACAGAATCTCTTGCTCAGTGAGCAGCACTTTACGCTGCAAAACCAGGCGAGACCTAAAAACACTGCTGACAGCAGCAGTCTCATAATTTGAGGGACTGTCTCTGTACTGTTGTGCTGGTCACATTCTAGTCTCAGGAGATACTTCGTTTACCATCCACTCCCTTTTGGGTGTGGATACACATGCACATCACACTCCTTCATCACAGGTGTCACGAGTGACGTGTCCCTGCTAATCAAAGGGCCCGGGTGCACATGCTCGTGGCCAGTTATCCAGTACTATACAACTGTGTGTGCATGTCTTATTGCCAAGTATGTGGGCCTAGCACACACAATATTACAGTCCCTAGGACGATAAAAGGGATGCCTCTAACATTCCACTGGGTTAGGAGTTGGCCTGACAAACTTTTTATAAGACCCTAAGGGAATCATTTAGAACCTAGAGATAATGCAGCATCCATCAAAAATTGTCAGATGGCCTGTCCACTAAACTTTCCATTCCCATTCTCATTTATAAACGAGGCCCCAACTTTATTTAGAAGCGGAGGAGGCACCATGTTTCCTTAGGCAGAGTCACAGCTGGATTCAACATCAGAAACAGCCTTTCAAGTGCTGGGCCATCAGATGACGTAGCATCGGAAGGCCTGCTTTCCTTAGACCAGGCATTCTGAAGCCTGATATCGAACTCTATTTTTGCCTATCCACAACCATCATGATTTGCCTGGTGGTCCCTGGTATGAAGAAATAATATGTGCCCCTCCGCCCCCCACCTTATGAGTTGAGACAAAGGGCATGATTTAGATTTCGGGCGGACGGGTTACTTCCTCACAACAGGATATTATGGGATTTATATTTCGACGGACGGGCTATCCGTCACTGCTGTGACAGAGTAACCAGTCTGCCGAAATTTAAATCCGGCCCAAAGTTTGCACCACAGATCTCAAGTTCACTGGAAATACACTTTCTGGAAAGAAAACCATGCCAAAGACGGGGTCATAATATGGTCAGCACATGTGAAGGCGGTGCCTCCACATTGGCGGCTGCTAGTGAACAGAAGTGGTGGGGCAGGGGGCGCATGAGGGAGAAAAAATAAAAGATCAGTTCCCTGCCAGCTGCTGCCTCTCCCCCATCCTCTTGTTTTCCTGACTCCTGGCAGCACACAGGCTCCCAGACTCCCCTAAGCCAGTCACAACGCTGCTGTCATGCTGGTAATATTATCACCAGCATGACAGCAGAGTCTTGATTGGTCTAAGCAGCCGTTTTTGCTGCTCAGACAGTGCCTGGGAGCCTGGGACTGTTCTTCATCCGGCTGTGCAACACAGCCGGTGGAGAAATGATAAGGGGCTCATTACAATGTAGGGCGGAATCACTTCCGCCCAACACTTCATCGGTTATGGAACTGACCGACACCCAGTCGGTGGCCCCGGCCGTCCCATTAGGATGCAACCATTCCTATATTTTACTATGAGAGCATGCATTCCGGCCGTAATGCATGCTCCCATAGCAAAATGGGAGGTGAGGTTCATCCCTGAACCCCGTTGCAGGCACCTCAAGGTACCTGCCACAAGGTGCAGGGATCAACATGGGTGCCCCACGGCCTCCAATTGGAGGCCGTGCACCCAAGGGGCCCTGCTGAGGGGCCCCAAAGAGACTTTCCGGCTTGGTTTCCATGTCAGACAGTCCAGCATGGAAACCATTCCGAAAACAGTCATAATAATCTCAATGGCCCTTGAGATTACTTGCCGCATTCCGACTGGCGGACTGGCTCGTTGGAAGCCAGCTGGAATGACTGGTCGGATTCCTTTCTGACCGCCTAAATCAAAATGAGGCGGTTGGAAAGGAATCCGACCGGCATATTACGATGCGGCTCGGAAGGCTCCAACCATAGGTCGGAGCCTTCCGAGCCGCATCGTAATCTGCCCCTAAGTGTGCATGTTGTTTTGGCCATCCTAAAATCGCCGGCTAAACTGACATGTGCACTTACGGTGCCCACCACTTCTCCTCCCTGCACGACGACAGGCCTGCCCCGCCCACCCTAAACTAGCTCAGAACTGAAAAATAAAATGATAATAACACTGTTATTATCATTTTCTTTTTTAACTACTCAGAAAGCAATGAGGCTACGCTCCTCCGCCTTAACGGAGGAGCCGCCACTGTGCATCCAATGACCCAGTGGAGCTTTGACCCGAAACCATACACTTGCTCGTACCTATTTCCTTTCTTTTGCATAACGGTTTTTTATGATAATCAAGAAAACATGTAACATAAATTGCCACAGAAGTCACGATTTTGAGTTGAATAACTCAAAAGTGAATACTTTGCAAAAACATGAAATTGCATATTTTTCATAGAACTTCACGAAGGTTGCATACAAATCTTTGCAAGTTCCTAACAATGTCACAATTAAAGGAGGCCTATTGTATTGTGTTATATCTTTAATGATTTATCACTGATGCATTTTCTTAGTGCTTCATCAAAATATAACAGATGCCATTGTTTGGGTGGGTTAACGCAGATTCTGTGCTGATTACTATGTCTAGTGATCAATCTTAATTTTGTTATCCCTTTTAGTTGATATTTTTAGAATGTAGCATGTCTCTTTTTAGATCACCCGCCTTTTCATATGCTAATGATCTTACTTTAAATACAATAGCATATTTTCATGAAATCTACATGTATTATTTCTTAGATTGTTTTGCATGTCGCAGTGCCTTTTATGTTTTTTAAATCCTCTAAGGGGATATAGTTCATCTGGTTTGGTACAAGAATGGAATCACTTGACGTTTTCTTTGTAAATATATTGATTAACATTATTCCCTCTTTTAGAAGTATCATTAAATCTAGGATAGGAATTCAACTACTGACCTCCAACTAGCTCCCGTGGTTCTGAAGATAAGAGTGTTTTGTTTAGCTGTGAGACAAGGTTTGAATTGGTTTTCAATTAATAAATAAATTGTTAGATTATATTTATCAGTAAGGAATATGGCCTTTATTATAATGAAGGGTTCATTCAATTTCACGTACAAACTGCTGTTACTATTTGGAATATGATTGTGGTATTTGCACATGCACTAATTGCAGACGTGCTATTTGCCTTGCTGTGATTTTCCCACGTTTTCATGTTCCATAGAGTACATGTCAAAATATTGCACCCCAGAATACGTTCCATGGGACAGAAATCAGAGCCGTAACACAAAATAGCTGTGATTTCGGGGGGTCTGTCCGTGTTCTAGTGGACTAAAATCAGATATCTGAACTGGATTTAGCCGCTAACCTGTTTTTATTTAATCAACCATAGATTTTGGCCTTTACTTGTCCTATTTCCTATCTGTTGGTTTGATAGGATTGGGGCTTGGGATGTGCAGTGTTATTTTTATTGCAGTTGCCCAAGATATGTTTCTCTTCGCCTTCTCAAAGTGCAAAAGTCTTTTCAGCATGTAATCAAGTGTTTTTTCTTAGTTTATCCTGTCTGGCATCATTCATAGTAGAATTCAGGAAGCGTCTCGCCTACCAGACAGCTCACACTGTCTGCTGGCAATTACATATGGTGGCTACTAAGAGTTTATAAGTGTTTATAGCCTGCCCATTGCTTACTATTGGTTGGTTTTATTATCTATTTTGTGTACTTGCTTCTTCTTCAGTGGCTTTCCTTGTCCCAGCTTTCCTATCTTGTGTTAGTCCCTCCCCTGGAGCATAGCCTCTTTGATGTCATCCCTCTTCCACTACTTAATTTTATGGAAGTTTTTTTTTCTTCAATTAATACTCTGAGAGTGCATGTTTCCAGCTCTATCTTCTCCCTCTCAAATGCCTGCCCCCTCACACTCGGTGTTGCTCACACATGTATCAAGCTCTCTGTGTTTATCCCTCTTGTGCTTCTCCCCGACATTGCTCTCACCGTCGTTTCGCACCTGACCTCTTTTGCTCTCACTCGCTCTTGCTTGTGCTTCTTCCCTGTTCTCTTCTGTCCAAAGTGTATTTCTCCTGCTGCCCCTGTGTTGCTGTCTCCAACTTGCACTAATTTTCTTCTCATCCTTACCACCAGCTCCCCAGGCCACTCCTTCATTGACCCTCCTGCTTTCCTTAAAAACAAAATAATTTGCTCTTTCATGTTAAAAAAAAAACATAATTGTTTTATTTACCGATGCAAGTCGCATCTCTCATCTTGGATCGGTGTAAGGATATGCCTCTTTTTGTATGATCACCCCCAAAGTTTTGGAGTGGTGATTCTGTGTTTTCCACTCTGGGTGCACTGAGGCCTTGTAACCAGACCTGGGTGCCTGGACCCTAAAACGTGTTTGTTTGATTGGCATTAGCTAACTTACTTGTAAGTCCCTAGTATATACCCAGGTCCTGTAAGTTAGAGGGTCAACGAAGGAACTGCAGCACTGTTTGTGTCACCCGAGTGTGATAAGGGGAAAACTAGTCTCCCAGGCTGCTCTGCAGCCTGAAAGAGCAGTGCTCACTGCTGACTAGACTTTGGCATTTTAAACCATGGCAAAGCCCAGACCTCCCTTTCCAATGTGTGTAAGTTACCCCTACAGCAGGCCTACCAAGCCCCCAGACAGGGTGCAGTATATTGAAAGGCAAAACATTTGTTTTACGTGTTATGGCAGTAAAAACATGACAATAACATTTTTATTGAGAAAGGGGCTGGTAGCTCCATTGTCGAGTTCAGGGTTGTATGCTGACCCCTCAGCTGTGCTAACTCCTGAATGTAAATTAATAAAATGTAAATCTAGAACTTGTATAGCACATGAATTACCCCCGAAGGGGTATCTCGGCGCAGGGGGCCGTTGGGAAGATTAAGCGAGCTATTGCCCAGAGTTGCATGGTGCTGGGCAGACCCCTGCCGCCGGAGCCAGGGATCGACCCGTGATCCCCAGCGTCAGTCGCCCTGGCCGCTGCGCCTCACCCCTCCCCAGAATGGGTCATACAAAGCTAGTACTCCAGGGTATCCAACAATACGTTACATTACGCCTGACTTGATGCTCAAGTCGAAGTTAATGTAACATTTTGTTACTTACAACTTTTAAAAAGTTGCCAGTTTGTTGCCCAAAGTTTCCTGTGCCTGATTGTGGTTGCACATATGGTGTGTGCCGAGAGCGCTTTCTGCCCTCCAGGGGAGACATGTAAACAAATCTCAGGAAAGGACACAACAGAAGATTGCATGGAGGAGAGGTCTTATCTCTACCTGGTTGAAGGCCACATGGATGTTAGCTCAAAAAATTAGTTTCAAAGGGGAAGCAGCCACTGGTGTAACGAAAGTTGATGGGGCCGCCCTGCAAGGTACATGAAGGGGCCCCGCCCCGGATTGAATCTGGAGCTCTCAGGCATGAATACTGTGCAGATGGGGCCCCCTGGAGTTCGGGGGCCTCCCCGCACTGCGGGGGATGCTGGGGACTGTGTTACGCCACTGGATGCTGGGGACTGTGTTACGCCACTGGAAGCAGCCTTGGAAAGGCATCATGGCGAACATTTGATAGGTTAGCTGCTCTATTCTTTGGGTAGACAGGCTGGCACTTGGGACAGAGGGGACCTACCAATGCCCAAACGGGTTTTAGGGGGATGTAACCTACCATGGGTAGCCACACCTCTTGGTTGGGTTAGGAACGCTGCACGCTGAGAAAGAGGTTGTGCCATGTTGGAAGTGGGTAGAATGGAGCCTTCTGGCATAGCTAGATGCCACACTCCATAGGAAGTAGTCATCAGGAGGAAGGGGCTCTGGTAGCCCATTGACTAGTGACCCCAACTTACCTCATGGCATTTTCTGAGCATAAGAAGGGCACCTCTGGTACTCTGAACTCAGATCTCGCTGGACTGTAGCAGAGGACCGAAGAAGGCTGCCCTGCTGCACCAAGGACATGGCAAAGAGAGGCTGCACCAAAGTTGGACTGCACCTGCTGCACCCTCAGGTTAGCAAATGAAAAGGACTGTGTCCTGCTCATGGAGAAGTCAACACCCAACACCAGAGAACAGTCAAAAGCAAGAGACTTCTAGGGTCAGTTGACTGACTCTTGTTCGCTGCACAGGGCCACAAAAGCTGAGGTAGCCTGCTTGGCTAGTTGGTAGCCAAGCTATCCAGATTGTTGCTCTTCGCCCCCGTGCAGCCTAGAAGACCAAAACCTGATGTCCCAAAGTTGCACATAAGTCTGCTATATCTGGAAGAGTTGTCAGAGTGTGGCTGGGTCACCCAGAAGGCTTGTTACCACCAAAAGAAAGAACCAGCTGAAGCAGCTGCACCGGGCAACTGGTAGCCCACTGGTGGCTGGACTTCTGCTGAGCTTGAGAGGATTTCAAGGGACGTTGACCCTGTGGCCAGAATCACCTCACCAAGCCCGTAAACGGAGGAGTAGCCCCAGGAACACCGCTGCCACCATACAGTATTTTCAACATCCTTGAGCATCTTCAGCATCCTGAAATCCTTCCATCAGGACCACTCCAATAGAAGCCAAAGGCAAGGGACCACTGACACTGCAACTGGACTGGAGACTGCTTTTCTTGTTGAGTTAACTGTTTCTGGGGACCTTGCTTGAACCCTTGACTCCCTCCTTGCTGGAGTTGGTCGCCCAAAGTAGCCCTAAGTAACTGCAGTACAACTTACCAAGGTTTTTCCTGAAAACGTTTCTAAGTATCAAATTTGTTGCATTTGCCAATGTTTATTCATGGTTAAGTGAAAAGTTGTGATTTCCTATACCTTGTAAAATCTGTATCTCCTGTGGATCTTTTTCATTTTGGTGTGCAAAAATTATTAATATCTAATCCGTTTTAATAAATTGGTGTCAGATTTTTTGAGGGTCTCGTTTCTTTCTTCTTCTATTGTTTTGGTGATGCCTAAATGCATTGCACGTGTTCCTTTGTGTAAGTCTGGCTGCTGAGAGCCACAGATATCCAGGGTTGAGCTAAGGTTCAACAAACGAAAACTGACTGGCACTAAAAGGGTCGGTAGAGTATTACACGGTTAGGTCACACAACTACACCATATAATACACCCCATTCCCTCACAACAACACAAAAAAACAAAGCTAGGGCACCCACATTATTCCGCTGGCGTGCATGCATTTTGACTCATGCGTAAGTCATTATGCATGGTGCACCAGTGTTAAAAGCAAAACAACAATCATAAACATTACCTGCGCCATCTTGTCTGATGTAAGTTCCTACGTGCACATAAACTACAGTCATTCTGACCAACCGCAGCCATTTTGTATTCCGTTGGTCACCATGCCACCGGGCAGCATTAGGGGTCTCAGAAGACTCGCTGCTTTTCACACCAGTAGAATGACGTGACTGCTGGCAGCTGCTCCGTCATCAGTCATATTTGCACATACTGCACAGTATTGGGGGAAAAACATTTTGCTTTTTTCCCAATGCTGCGCAGCAGTGGTACTCAAAGTACGTACCACAGGCGTCCTGGCAGGCAGCCTGGCAGACCTTTCCATGCAGTCCGCAGACCTTCCTCTGGAAAACAGCAGCAGAGAAATGTAGCTACTCAAGTTCCATTTTTAGGTCTCGCTTACAGACTACAGATGTCAGTGTGTGTAACTGGAGGGTCACTGATTTAAGTCTCGGCTGGTGCACTGTGTAAATGTGATCTGCAATTATAGTGCTGTTGTGTCCAATCCTGTGACAGCATGCACTGTTAATATGCAAATCATTTGTTACAAAAATTAATTACACGAGTTAGAAAATTGGGTTCGCAATTTTCAAAGGTATAAGCTACACTCACTCACTATAAGATAGGCTGCTGCAAAACCATGCATGCCAATTGACCTAATTCAGGCGATAGACTCACGATTTTCGAAACCAAAAATGCCTTTATTGTATGGTTGCCCCACCTAAAATTACCTCAGTTTCGATATAAGACAATGGGGGAAAATACATTACCACAATTTTTTTTCTTTTTGGAAAGCTCCCATTTCCCAGTTTGAAAATGTTGGCATGTATGTAAAATGTGCAAAAAAATGGTTTAAATGAAAAATTTCTAGTAATCTTTTAAAAAGGTGTGTGTTTTTTTTCTGTCCCCATAATCACCCATCCCACCCTGTCTTCCAGGACATGGCCTAGCATCGATGTGACCCTCACGCACTCTCCAGACTGCACTAGGATGTAGCCTTAAAGCTAGAGCAGTCGACTTCAGAGCTGGGGAACCGAGTTTGAGTCTCGGCCACAACGCTCAACATCCTGTAATTCTGGGCAAATCACTTAATCTCCCGAGTTGAGGACACATTCATTTATGGTAGGCACGGGGAGATTCAGTGATTTGCCCAGAATCAAAGGATGTTGAGCCAACGCCGAGACACAAACCTGGTTCCCCTGCTCCGAAGTTGGCAGCCCTGGCCATTACGGCACACCTTCTCCTCACTTTCATGGTTAGTAGTTGGTTCTGTTTTAGGCTGCCCTAACAGGAGCACTGGGCTGGTGCAAGCTGCCTCCTGACAAGAGTCCTGGCACTTTTTTTTTTTTTTTACAAATTAACCACTGGTACTGTCACCAGCAGTCTACCTACCTCCTGCACAAGTGTTCTATAATGGAAGGTCTGCACGCCAAGCCATGCCTGCTCATAGTCCAGATTACTGAGCATCATATTATTGGTATTACCCTTGAGTGCTTGAGCACTAGTTTCATAGTATTGCGAACAATGGCTTATTTTATGAGCACTTGCCACTCGCACCTGTATTAGATTCACTCTAGCATGTGTTGGCCATGCCCTGCCACAGTAGCCGCAAATCAAATGGCATTTCATTGATTGCCGAATGGTTTTTATGCTGCTTACTAACAAAGAAACAACTGTGTACATTCTATGTCCTAGCAAAATTTTCCAAACCAGTGTAAACCCTGTTACTATATATATATATATATATATATATATATATATATATATATATATATATATATATATATATATATATGTGTGTGTGTGTAGGAATTATGAGCATTTACAGGAACATGCAGATTTTGATGCTGTCCGCATCGGTTGATTTAGCTTGGATTACACATTTTCCAGGGCTGCTCTCTACTGCTGACTTCAGGTTAGAGTAGTAGTTGCAGGTTGCCCCTTTCCTCTTCGAGATGTCAGATCAAAATAGTACTCTGTAGTTAATTCATCTTTTGTGATCCAGGAAGCACATGTATTAAAGATGTTCAACAATCATACACTAATTAATCCAGTTTAGGGCTCAGTGTTATTTTATTGCCATGCTTTTAGAATGATGTACTATAAGAACTGTGTACTAAGATAAAGTTATGCATGCCAATCAGCAACTTTTAATAGTAAGTTTGAAACCCCCATGAACTGTGGAGATTTTCCGCATATTAAAAGTACAGGAATATGTAATGATGAAATGTCCACAAGTGATGATGTATTTCAGAGATGCTTTATTCCAAGTTGTATAGAGAGAGACCCCACCAGGAGCACCCAACATGGTGCTCAGCCCAGCCAACTGTAATCTGTTAGGCAGATCACCAACATTCTGATAGATGCATCACATGAACATTCCAATAGAGGTAGAGAAGGATAGCATAGAGAATACCAAGATACCACATTATCCTCTCCTCTCAAACAGAAAACAAAAAGCCAAAAACAGCAACGGAGAACAGGAGGAAATGAAAGCGAGCGAATTGAGCAAAAGCGGAAAAAGGAACAGCAAAGAGAAAACATCCATAAAAAGAGAACAAAGAAAGAAGAAAGGAAAAAAACGTATAAACCATACTCCTTTCGTACAGCATATAAACCATCCTCTCTTCTTACAGAACTTTAACAAGCATTTACAATGCAATGGTTTCGCCTTTGGAAAAGTTAGAGCTATTGGCATTGTAAATGACAACTTTTGTATTTATGTTTTGGTTTTGAAAACAGATAAATAAATGGCATTGTCATTTACATTGCCATTAGGTTAATCTCTCGCAAATGTGAGACCTATTGTACCCTACGGATGAGCTCAGCAGACAGCAATTACTACCACACACACACACACCCAGAGCCACACACACACCCAGAGCCACACACACACCCAGAGCCACACACACACCTTAACCGGTATTATTTCATGGTGCTCTCAAATGGGAGGACAATGATAAAGGAGAAACCGTGAAGAAAACTAATTGCTCACAGTGACACCGTTTGGAAAAGCTGGGAAGCCAGGAGTGAACCCAAGGTTTTTGGGTCAGAGAACCGCTGCTACGTTTTGCCTCCGGTTCTACAAAAGAAAGTTTCTGACTGATCATTTTACGCAAGTGCACTCACAACATAATTTGCTTTTTCATAAATTGGGGCAGCAACAGTGGGAACATTCCAGTATAGGGCAGGTACACCTTGGACAGAAAGAGTACAGCCTTTTGCAATTACAGAACAGGTCAAATTCGGGCAGCAGCAAAGCAAGCTTTACTTCCTCACAGAACAGGCATGTCAGCAGGAAAGCAAGCTTTCTTTACTCATAAAAGGACGCAAGTCCAATATTTCATTCCCTACTGAACATATCCAGAAGCGTAAACAAAAACAAAAACAAACTTTCAGCGCTCACAGAATATGTACAGTTAAGGAATGACTGACAAGTAGATTACAGACATATCTGGAATGTGCTCAAGTCTCAGAGTACTGTATAGGTGGATAAACAAATGAATACTTGAGTTCTGACACAAATTCTCACTTAGACGATACTCCATGTCAGCATCCTGAAAGCCCTGCTGCTAGGACAGGGAGACTTGCCTACTGTTTGTGTTGATTCTTGGGGTTTCCATGGATTTAGAAGTAGCAATACCCATAATATCACTGTATTTTGGATCAGCACAGCTCAATATGCTCAGGACAGGTACACATGCACCATTCTCTTCTAAAATATTCTGAATGCGTGTGCGCAGGGCTGGATTAAGCAAAATAAGCATGTGCTTAGGGCATCAAGGGAAAAGGGACACCACAGACATTTTCAATTGCCGGATTTACCATGAACCATATAATGCAAACTTGCAAATGGTGCAGCTGAACCTATAAAGTGGAAGTATACAAAAACAAACTTTATCCATCTTACTCGAAGTTTTATTTCATTGTGAAATAATAAAATGTTAGTTTACAAGTTATTGATTATTTTTGGAATTAGAAATATATGGGGCACCAAAATCTTACGTGTTTAGAGCCTCTAAAGGTCCCTATGTAATCCCAGTCTCGGAGCGACACTCGTTCAGTGTTAAGAGCCATAACAGATATTTGAAACAAAGATCAGTGGGGAAAAAGGGGGGGGGGAGGCAAATGAGGGTCATGAAGACCCAGTAAGGACAGCAAGGGGGCGGGACGGCAGTGAGACCTCTACAAGCTAATTAGATGCAGCGAGTGATCCACAAACAAAAGTGGAGGTAAGGAGATGGATGTGGGAGCTGCAAGCATCCGAGGGGCAGCGAAGGCTTGGATAAGAAGGAAGACAGTGAGGGCTCGCAAGAAAATGGGAGTAGGTAAGAGGGTTGTGCTGAAAAGGGCAGTAAGGGGTTGGTGAGACAGCGAGGGCTCTGCGCAGCAAGAGAAGCAACAAGCGCCTAAGAAGGGGTGCTCTTCAAGTGGTTAGAAGTCCGCTACTAGATATATTTGTCTAACTCGGGGCAGCGACCATCGCTATTGAACTCGGTGCCGCTACTCACCGTCACTGTCCTCGGCATGCCGTCTACGGGACATGATCACTGCTCTCAACTGGAGGTATGCGTAAACGGAGGAGGTCCGCTGGGTTCTGTCTGGTGCTCTCACGTGCAAATGGAAGTACCGCGCGCCGCCTTCGCTTCCAGTACAAGTCACTCGGAGCGCGCGCAACAGTCAGACCAGGGCTCTCCTGGACAACAAACCCTTCAGCCGCCTCCTGCAGAAGAACACGCCCACTTTCGTTTATTTCCTTCTGGGGTCAGAGTGCGATAGAGCAGAGCATACCGGGATAGACATAAAAGACACATCCCGGATTTTAGGCAGCCAATATTTTGATAGTAATCAATCTTTGCTCAATCTAATGTTGTTGCTGGGATTGGAAGACCTCGCCGGAATTCGGGGAGATATCTATTGGCATCACTGGTTTGTGCACCCGTGTGAGTGTTCAGTGAAATATTTAGAACCTTGAGCCCACGTGAATATATTAGCGACAATTTTTAATTTGCACCGGCACACGGAGAGGGGGAGGGGGGACGGCGGGAGTGGGGACACGGAGGAAGGCAGGACCACACGGAGAGCGGGAGGGGGGAGAGCGGGAGGGGGGACGGCGGGAGGAGGGACACGGAGGAAGGCAGGACAGCAGCAAGCACGGCCCGGCCGGACCAGATTCGGGGGCGTTCCCGGCTTTTGGCTGACGTAGCATGACGTAGCCAAAAGCCAAAAATTCTTGGGAACGCCCCCGAATCTGGTAGGTGCACACAGTGGTGGTGAGTGCATGGAAACAAAAAGTGCAGGGTAGGTGCATCGGAGCAAATGGTGCAGGGTCAGTGCACCAGAGCAGACGGGGCAGGATACGTTTGTGGGAGCATATGTTGCAGGGTGAGCAGCGGCGGCCCCTCCGTTCTGGCGGAGGAGCATCGAGCCACTGGCTTATAGCCAGCAGCTGAAAAAGAAAACAATATTTTATTACGGTTTTATTTTTCAGCTGCTGGTTGAGTCAGAGTGTACATGGAGGAGCCGGGGAGTGGTAGGTGCACAATTAAGTGTGGATGTCATTTTGCCCAGCTGTCTTTCTTAGGCAGGCCAAACTGACATGCGCACTTAGGTTTCTCCCACCAACTGTATTGGACAGCCGAGGTGGAGAAACAGCACTGACTTAGGTGCCTGAGCGAGCGTTAATCCAGCCTGCTCAGGCCAATCCCTATGCTGCTCTCATTTTTTAGAGCAGCAAGTGGATTGGATGGGAAGTCCATGATGCTGTCCCAGGGACTGCTGGGACCAGGAACTGAAAGCAGAGGAGCGCGAGGTAGCCAGCAGCAGCAGGTAAGTCTTTTTTTATGAAAACCCCTGCTGTGCACTCCACCCGCTGTACACTCCCCCGCACCTCCTCCGCCACTCTTTACTTGTGTCAGCCGCCACTTAGGGTTAGTGCGGGTTCCCATTCAGTGCAGGGTGAGAGCATTGGAGCAGAGGATGCAGGGTGAGTGTGCGGCAGCAGAGGGTGCAGGGTTAGTGTGCGGCAGCAGAGGGTGCAGGGTGACTGTCAGAAGCAGATGTTGTGGCGTGAGTGCACGGGAGCAGATGATGCAGGATGACTGTCAGAAGCAGATGTTGTGGGGTGAGTGCACGGGAGCAGATGATGCAGGATGATTGTCAGAAGCAGATGTTGTGGGGTGAGTGCACGGGAGCAGATGATGCAGTATCCCTGTCAAAAGCAGATGTTGTGAGGTGAGTGCATGGGCGGGAGATGATGATGCAGGATGACTGTCAGAAGCAGATGTTTCAGAGTGAGTGTCAGAAGCAGACGATTCAGGATGAGTGCATGGGAGCAGACAATTCAGGATGAGTGCATGGGAGCAGACAATTCAGGATGAGTGCATGGGAGCAGACAATTCAGAACGAGTGAGTGGGATCCAACAATGAAGAGTGAGTGTCAGGAGCAGACTATGCAGGGTGAGTGGGTGGGATCAGACGATGAAGGGTGAGTGTCAGGAGCAGACTATGCAGGGTGAGTGGGTGGGATTAGACAATCAAAAGTGAGTGTCAGGAGCAGACTATGCAGGGTGAGTGGGTGGGATTAGACGATGAAGGGTGAGTGTCAGGAGCAGACTATGCCGGGTGAGTGGGTGGGATCAGACAATGAAAAGTGAGTGTCAGGAGCAGACTATGCAGGGTGAGTGGGTGGGATTAGACGATGAAGGGTGAGTGTCAGGAGCAGACTATGCCGGGTGAGTGGGTGGGATCAGACAATGAAAAGTGAGTGTCAGGAGCAGACTATGCAGGATGAGTGGGTGGGATTAGACGATGAAGGGTGAGTGTCAGGAGCAGACTATGCCGGGTGAGTGGGTGGGATCAGACAATGAAAAGTGAGTGTCAGGAGCAGACTATGCAGGCTGAGTGGGTGGGATTAGACGATGAAGGGTGAGTGTCAGGAGCAGACTATGCCGGGTGAGTGGGTGGGATCAGACAATGAAAAGTGAGTGTCAGGAGCAGACTATGCAGGATGAGTGGGTGGGATTAGACGATGAAGGGTGAGTGTCAGGAGCAGACTATGCCGGGTAAGTGGGTGGGATCAGACAATGAAAAGTGAGTGTCAGGAGCAGACTATGCAGGGTGAGTGGGTGGGATTAGACGATGAAGGGTGAGTGTCAGGAGCAGACTATGCCGGGTGAGTGGGTGGGATCAGACAATGAAAAGTGAGTGTCAGGAGCAGACTATGCAGGATGAGTGGGTGGGATTAGACGATGAAGGGTGAGTGTCAGGAGCAGACTATGCAGGGTGAGTGCATGGGATCTGACGATGAAGGGTGAGTGCCAGGAGCAAACGAGGCAGGGTGAGTGCGCAGGAGCAGATGGTGCAAAGTGAGTGCATGAAAACGAATGGTGCACATTGTTTGCAGGGGAGCATAGACTGCAGGATGAGTGGGCGCATATAGTGCAGGGTGAGTGCACAAGAACAGACAGTGCCAGGTCAGTGCACAGGAGCAGATGGTGCAGAGTGAGTGTGTGAAAGCATATGGTGCACATTAATTGCAGGAGAGCATACACTGCAGGCTGAGTACGTATGAGTAGACGGTGCAGAGTGGGTGTGTGGGGGCAGACAAGGAGGGTCAGTGTGCTGGAGCATACGGTGCAGGGTGAATGCACGGGAGGTTATGTTACAGTGTGAGTGTGAGTGTGTGGGGGCAGAAGTTGCCGGTTGAATGCATGGGAGCTGACGGTGCAAGGTGAGTGTCAGGATCAGACAGTGCATGTTGAGTACCCAGGAGCATATGTTGCAGGATGAGTGCATGGGATCCGATGCTGCAGGGTGAGGATAAGGAGCAGACAGTGCAGGGTGAGTGCACAGGGGTAGGTGGTGCAGGATGAGTGCGTGGGAGCACACATTGCAGGATGAATGTGGGGGAGCAGATGTTGTAGGGTGAGTTTCTGGAGCAGATGTTGCAGGGTGAGTGCACTGGAGCAGGCAGTGCATAGTGAGAGCCAGGACCACACGATGCAGAGTGAGTGCGCAAGAGGAGAAGGTGCAAGGTGAGTGCATGGGAGCTGACAGTGCAGGGTGAGTGGATGAAAGCTAACTGTGCATGGGCAGGAGTCTGGTGAGTGTCTGGGACTAGACGATGCAGGGTGAGTTCTCAGGAGCAGACGTGCATGGTGAGTGCGTGAGAGCAGAAGGAGCAGGGTGTGTGTGCAGGAGTATACGGTGCAAGGTGTATCAGGTGCCGACTGTGCTGAAGAGGCAGATGGCGGAGCGTGAGTGCATAGGAGCAGGTGGCACAGGGTACGTTGTCAGGAGCAGAACGTGCATGGTGAGTGCATGGGAGCATATGGTGCAGATTAATGTGTGGGAGCAGACGGCGCAGGGTGTCAGGAGCAGGTAGTGCAGGTTTTCAGAAGCAAACAATGCAGGGTTTCAATAGCAGAGGGTGCAGAGTGACAGTCAGGAGCTGATGGTGCAGGGTGTCAGGAGCAGAGAATGCAGGGTGTCAGGAGCAGAGAGTACAGGGTGACAGTCAGGAGCAGATGGTGCATTCTGCCAGGTGCAGTCAGTGCATGGTGTCAGGAGCAGACGGTACAGGGTGTCAGGAGAGACGGTGCATGGTGCCAGGAGCAGTCAGTTCAGGGTGCCAGGAGCAGTCAGTGCAGGGTGTCAGGAGCAGACGGTGCAGTGTTTCGGGTGATTAGGATGAAGGGTGTCAGGAGCAGATGGTGCAGGGTGTCAGGAGCAGACGGTGCAGGGTGCCAGGAACAGACGGTGCAGGGTGTCAGGAGCAGACGGTGCAGGGTGTCAGGAGCAGACGGTGCAGGGTGCCAGGAGCAGTCGGTGCAGGGTGCAAGGAGCAGGCGGTGCAGGGTGCCAGGAGCAGACGGTGCAGGGTGTCAAGAGCAGACAGCGCAGGGTGTCAAGAGCAGGCATATGCGCAGGGCGTCAGGAGCAGACATTACAGGGTGTCAGGAGCAGACAGTGCAGGGTGTCACGAGCAGAAAGTGCAGGGTGTCAGGAGCAGAAAGTGCAGGGTGTCAGGAGCAGACGGTGCAGTGTTTCAGGTGATTAGGATGCAGGGTGTCAGGAGCAGACAGTGCAGGGTGTCAGGAGCAGACAGTGCAGGGTGTCACGAGCAGAAAGTGCAGGGTGTCAGGAGCAGAAGGTGCAGAAGGTGCAGGGTGTCAGGAGACGGTGCAGGGTGAGTGTCAGGAGTTGGTGGTGCGGGGTGTCAGGAGCAGACGGTGCGGGGTGTCAGGAGCAGACGGTGCATGGTGTCAGCAGTAGGTGGTGTAGGGTGTCAGCAGTAGGTGGTGCATGGTGTCGGGTGCAGACAGTGCAGGGTGTCAGGAGCAGTCCTGCACGGTGAGTGAGCGCAGCCGGGGGTGGCTGAGCGCAGTCGGGTCGGCCTGGTTTGTTCCTGTCTCCCGGTTGGCTGAGTTCCTACTCGGTCAATTGATTCGGATGTAACAAAAAAGGAAAACATTCCCGTCCCCGCCGGGCCGCGGGCGTCACTGGAGCAGAACCGAGCTCGGCTGTTTATCTCATCGACGGCGCTGCGGATGACGGGAATTAGGCGGAAATAACGACGACGGAGCTGTCAGCGGGGCTTGTCTCCTCCACCGTCCTGCGTGGCGGGATGGGGCCTCAGAGGAGTGCGGATGGGGGTGCGGCTAAGCATCAACACAAGGGTAGACACTGGCCCGACTGCACCATAATCTACCCCAAATATAAGATACGGGTAGTAGTCACATCAATTCACCCACGAGGCCACCTGTCCGGCCGCGATCAACAACCCACCCATTCATTCATTCATGGGCTCCAGGAGGCGGGAGAGGGTTTCCAAGCGCAACCCAGAGTACCCCAAAACTAAACTCCGGGCTCAGTGGACTAACGATCTGTGCTTGGCGGTTGACTCAATGGGTTCGAATAGGGGCAGGCCTACCCCGCCTTTCATCTTCTTGGCGTCGAAAGCGCAAGTCTTCCGGAGCTAACAATGAACATCAGTTAACAAGTGCCAGGAAACCCTAGGGCTGAAATGTGTTTGTAGAAATATACACAACGTGTTATGTTATAGTGTAACCCAGGTGTAGGCGCTGCGTGGGGGCGCCTGTGCCCCCTCCCCACCCTGTAGTGGTCGTGGTGGGTCAAGATCACACAAGGAGGTCGCTTTAAACCATCCGTTCAGCTCAAAGAGAAGCCCCCGAATGTGGATTCATTACATAATGCAGAAAGGAATAGAAAAGGGAATGCGGTGGGGGTGAGAGGGGTGGGCGGAGACAGCGATGAGCGAAGAGTCGGGAGGGGCTTTGGGAGGGACGCACTTGGTGCGTATTGGAGAGCAGAGGGAAGGCTTGGCGAGCGAGGGATCTAGAGGGAAGGAAGATTTCAGAGAGTCTTAATGCAGAAAGGAATAGAAAAGGGAATGCGGTGGGGGTGAGAGGGGTGGGCGGAGATAGCGATGAGCGAAGAGTCAGGAGGGGCTTTGGGAGGGACGCACCTTCCCCGCCGTGGCGTCCCCCAGCAGGATGACTCGGAACTGGTAGTGCCAGTCGGCGGCGCGGACGGGGGCAGGGGAGGTGCGGTGGTGGCGGTCCATGCCTGCAGAGCCAAGCGGTGTTTGTAGTGGTCCCATTCACTGCCTGCCTGTGGGGAGGGCCGGGGGCTCCAAACAACTCGACGAAGCCCGCTGTGTCCCGCCCGCCTCCATGGAGCTGTGTCCAGGCTCAGCCTCCAGGAAAGAAGCGGGAGGGGGCGGGAAAGGGGGAGGAGAGAGCTGACGACGGCGGCCGGGGCAGAAGGCGGGCATCAGAGAGAAGCGGGAGGGGGCGGGAAAGGGGGAGGAGAGAGCTGACGACGGCCGGCCGGAGCAGAAGACTGGCACCAGGAACAAGCGCGGGAGAGAACGAGGGGGGCGGGAGAGTACACGAACGGCGGGAGGGGGGCGGGAGAGGACGAGGGAGGCGGGAGAGTACACGAACGGCGGGAGGGGGGCGGGAGAGGACGAGGGAGGCGGGAGAGGGGCAGCTAGGAACAAATAAGGAGACCCGAGCAGCAAGGGAGGTGCCGGCAATGCCGGAACAGACTCGGGGGCGTTCCCGGCGTCGCGTGACGTCGGCAAAAGCCAAAGAATCTCGGGAACGCCCCCGTGTCTGGTCCGGCATTGACGGACGCCTCTCTGTTCCAATGGCTAGCCTCCATTTATGGAGCTAGCCAATGAAGCAGAGGGGCGTGTTCAAGTCACCCATACTAGAAACTACAGATTTCTCTGGAGGAGGAGCCTAACGGCTCCGCCCCCCAGCGAAACCTAAAAAGGAGAAAACAAAGGAAAGCAATAGAAAAGAGAAAGAACAAAAGAAACTTTTATTTCAAGAAGATGAGGAAAAGTAGAGGTGAAAACTCATCAAGACACTATTACCACTAAGCAAAATACAATAACGTAATGCAAGAGATAACAGTGCAAAAAGTTGCAATAAAAGTAGATCAAATCTGAACATATTTAAATCTGAACATATTTAGCATACAAAGCATAAAAGCACATAAATAGAGAAAACATAAGCTAAATATGTGGATGTAAAACTTTTAAAACCTAGACTCTTAAAAGTGACAGGTAAACAAGCAAATGTTAAAAAAACCACAATAAGGCTATAGGACTATAACCCTAGCATAGCTCCTCTGAAGGAGACTAAAAATACGCACACCCAAAAGGGCATAAAACAAAAATAGACAAGGTCTGTGTGGACAACTGACGTGTTGCCAGGTGGGACTAAAACCCACAACAGTAAAATGGGACTTGAACCCATAACAAAAACATTTGAATAAAGTAGATGGGACTAGGACCTACTACAAACAAATGGGACTGTAACCCATCGCAAAAACATAATGAATAAGCAAGTAGGACTAAAACCCACTTGCAAGCAAATGGGACTTGAACCCATAGCAAAAACATTTAAATAAACAAATGGGACTAAAACCCATAGCCAACAAATGGGACTGGAACCCGTAGAAAATTAAACCGGTAGGACTGAAACCCACAGTAAGCAAATGGGACTGGGACCCATTGCAATTTAAACAGGTGGGACTGAAACCCACAGCAAGTAAATGGGACTAGGACCCATCGCAAACATTAAATTAAACAGATGGGACTAGAACCCACTGCACGTAAATGGGACTGTTACCCATTGCAAACATTTAAATTACACAGGTGGGACTCAAACCCACTGCATAGAAATGGGACTAAGGAACCCATTGCAAGAACATAGAAATTAAAACAGATGGGACTAAAACCCACTGCAAATGAAAGAAACAAAACGTTATAGTGCATAGCAGAGTACACATAAAATACGTGGCCTGTGAGGAGGAAAACCACATTACTAAACTAGTAAGAAAAAAAAAAACGAAGCACACTTCCTGCCGCCCTGCGCCTTTAAAGTGCAATTCTTAGACATTTAAACACTGCATTATCACAAATGTATGCGCTGCAATTCCCCTTAATGTAAACACAGATAAATGTGTGAATTCCAATAGAGGAGAGAAGGATAGCATAGAGAATACCAAGATACCACAGAATACTTCTGACTTCCTTCCTACTTTGTTTTTTTTAGGATTAAATAAAGCAAAACTCCAGGCACTGCAGTATTCTGAGGGTTCACTTTAATGAACAGCTTTTAAAACCTGGTCTTCGTAGTCTACGAGTTAACAGCACAGCACAAAAATTCTAGATATCAAGTCACTTTTGCATCTGTATTGCAACCCTTCATTTCCTTTATGCTCTTGCAAATACCTTCTACACCCATATTGTGTATACATACCTCTTTCAAGTTCTCAAAAGGCGCCTTCCCAAGGCCACACATTAAATGAATTCCTACTTCTGTAGGTCTCTCTTTGCCCTAGATTCTTGTTTGACATCATCCAGCTCCAGCATGTCCACCCCCCACTCCCTCCACCCCTTTTGAACAGGTCGCGTGTTTAATCCTCCTCTGGTTCCACATAGCCAGCCGCGGCCCGTGCAGGTAAGAGCTGGGGGGATTTCGACAGACGATGTCGAGGGAAAATTACCGTCGAACCCCCCCCCCCCCCCCCCAGCTGGGCACATCGCTCTTACCTTCACGGGCCGCGGCCGCACACTTCCCTTGTATTCCCTGCATCCCGCTGCGACAGTGTCACTGTATCCCTGTCACCTGCTCGGGTCCCATTGCATATATCCTTCACTCTTCCCACCTGGTCACATCTGCATACACTTTGTCTTCACAAATCATGTGTGCGTTTCACCACTCCCCAGGTAACATGTGCCCTCATCCTTACTGTAACACCCAGGTCACACTTAACTTATCCTTCCAACACCCAGTCATTGACTTTCTGAGACTCACTCCACCCAGTCATTGACTTTCTGAGACTCACTCTGACTTTACTTTCTGTCTCTACCTTCTAAGTCACTAGTGCCTCTATAACGTGTTACACCCCTCGTGCCCATGTTGCATGTGTGTGATTTCCTTCACAGGCCCTGTACTCCCCCACCCTCCTGTTACACAATTTCCATCTTAATACTACAATGCCTCAGAGTACTTTTTATTTTGCCAGAGACAGACACATTATTTGCATCCAAGAACATCTTAATTTTATGGTGGTGCAGTGTGCCTAATGAAGTGAGCACCATTTTTAACATGGCCTTTTTTCTAAAGTGCTCAACAATCAACTCCACATTTCATCCTGATGTGACAACTCTTAAGTTAAGTAAAAATAAGAAATATTCAAAAGGTTTTAGGTTATGGGAGTAAAACACGAGAGAGCCTTTTCCTCTCCAGAATGCTTTATTTGAATTATTTGCAGTGGGCTACAGATACCCCCTTTTAGCACCCCATGGCATTTTGTTTAAAGTTTGTGTTTTTTGAGCTTGTATATAAAACACAATGGTTCTAAAACTTAACGCGCCTTAGAAAAGAAACATGACATTCCTGTTACATGTTTATAATAACTGACAGTATCTTTATTTTCAGGTTGCCTGCGGCCGCTGGTTCTTCCTCACAGTTTTATCAACATATCCGAATATAAGTCCTCCTTCCCCGTGGGAAGAGTGGTATATTACCAGTGCTTTCCTGGATATAAGCTTGAAGGAACTGAGTTTATTGAGTGCATGTATAACCTCATCTGGTCTGATAATCCACCCAAGTGCCTTGATGTGGAAGGTAAATGCATCTACTTGTTTGTTGTTTCTGGCGTTATTTTCAGTTTATACCTTCTTTATTTTGTTTCTTTTACTTAAAGGTATTGCTTCGAATATTTTACTTTTCAATGTTTGCCCCCTTTGTCGTTAATACGTCTTTTAGAACTAAGGGGCTCATTACGATGTTGGTGGGTCTTCTCCCCTGGCCCTCCGCTATGGTGACTGTCGCACGTTGCAGTGATGTTTCTAAAGTGTTTATTTTCGTTTGGGGCGTGTGCTGCAGTCCGCTGCACAAGCCGAAATACACAATATACACATTGTGGCCGTTGTGGAGGCGGTTGCATTGTAATCAGGGCAGAAGGGCCGCCGACTTCTAGTTGGGCTGTCCTGCTTGGCATCGTAATCGGGCGCTAAATGTTTTGGCCCCGCCGCATCCCTTTTTCTTCTCCAATTTTTTCCTTTTTTTCCCTTCTTATTTTTTCCTCAATGGGTAACCACTGTGCCCGTGTTTTCTCTTCCATTCCTTTTTCTTCCTTTTTAGTCTAGCTTGACAATGCAGCAGTCTGCCAGAGCTTTTGTTACTACTTTTCAAAAAATATACATACTGTGGACTTTAGATATTGAACATCTATCATCTAATACTTTTGGCTGTTTAGTATGTCTTTCTTCCTCCTATAAAGCAATTTCATTTCAATGCTTGAGGCACATTCTTTTCAGTAGGTGTCGGGGACTATTTGGTGAGTGCATAATCTATCATTGCAAAAAGGATTTTCTCACTTATATCAACAAATTGTGCATGTTAACCAAAGTACTTGGTTGAGGTATGATCAGGAAAATCATGTAAATTCACAATAATACTCGACCGGCGTTATTTTTCTCAAGATAATGTCCATAGAAAATGCTATATCAAAAATTTTAAATTGTTTATCACAAAATTAGAATCGGCAAGCTTTATGATGTAGTTACAAACTTCTCTTGATGTTGCTTTAAGTGGTTAGCTGTTTCCTGTTTGACTGGTGTTCTTTTTTTTATCTAGAAAGGCACTTTTACTGACATTTGGCAATGTTTAGTTCTATCTAGTAGGAATGGAATATTTTAATTGATACAAAAAAGGACTATAACAGAACTGATTGCTTGTCCATGGTCAAAAGTAAAAAATGTAATGTTAAATGAATTTATTACGCGCTCGGCTACTCGTGAGTGTCCTGGCACGGAACCATAGGGAATCGCAGAGGGCTTCCCATAAACAGATGAGTCTTTAGTTTTTTCTTGAATACACTTAGGTCCTGGATGGTACGTAGGACCAAAGGAAGGGCATTCCAGACAGCTGCAGCTTTGACTGAGAAGGAGCTATCCCCTATCCTCTGACGCTTAAAACGAGGGACCTGGGCCAAGAATAGGGACGAGAAGCGAAGGGAACATGTAGGAACATAAAAAGAAATACGCTTCTGCAGATAGAGAGGGCCATGCCCGTGGAGGGCACGGTGGGCCATGACCAATGTGTTAAATTTCACCCTTTGAACAGTTAAGGAGATAGGTCCCGGGACGTAGGGTCGGCTGGACCATATAATACTTTTTAGAAAAACAAATGCCAACCCCACCACTTTTCAGGTGCTCGAAAATTGGAGCAAACAAATCAAATTGAATTCCAGATTTGTTCGGTATATTTTATTTATACCCTTTACTTAGAAATTTTTCAACATGTAAGATCAGACAAAATGTCTGAGAAAGACACTCAACATGTAACACTTAGCATGGAACAATACAACAAAGTAATACAAATCACTAGAAAAATTACAAACAAACAATTATATGATACACCTTTTGTCTATTGAGTGCTAGCAAGCGATAAATCTTTTGCACATATTCAAACAACACTCAATAAAGCAAAATCAGTATTTCAACTAGATGATAGAGACACGTTCAAGGAAAAATTGAAGAAAATAAGTTAATTAATCAGTGAGACTCAGAAATAAATTCTGTATCTTTCATATATTCTTTCAATACTGGGCAGTATTGAAAGAATACTGGGCAGTATTGAAAGAATATATGAAAGATACAGAATTTATTTCTGAGTCTCACTGATTAATTAACTTATTTTCTTCAATTTTTCCTTGAACGTGTCTCTATCATCTAGTTGAAATACTGATTTTGCTTTATTGAGTGTTGTTTGAATATGTGCAAAAGATTTATCGCTTGCTAGCACTCAATAGACAAAAGGTGTATCATATAATTGTTTGTTTGTAATTTTTCTAGTGATTTGTATTACTTTGTTGTATTGTTCCATGCTAAGTGTTACATGTTGAGTGTCTTTCTCAGACATTTTGTCTGATCTTACATGTTGAAAAATTTCTAAGTAAAGGGTATAAATAAAATATACCGAACAAATCTGGAATTCAATTTGATTTGTTTGCTCCAATTTTCGAGCACCTGAAAAGTGGTGGGGTTGGCATTTGTTTTTCTAAAAAGTATTAAATTTCACCCTAGCAACCAAGGGCAGCCAATGGTACACTCGCAGCTTGAGATGAACACTGTCCCTGGATGACAGACCTGATAATAGTCCGGCTGCGGTATCTGTACCACCTGAAGCCTCTTCAGCCGGTAGCCAGGAATACCAGCAAAAAGGGCATTTGGATAATGCAGCTGATACAAGATCAGCGCGCAAGTAATTGGTTGCCTTGCCGCTGGAGGCAGGTGGGGAAAAACATCTAAAAGATTTCAATAAAGCGAAACAGCCACCTGCCAGCTTCTTGATGTGGTCCACAAAAGAGAAGTCTTCGCGAACCAGACCCCAAGATTTTTTGCTGGCTGCCCAGTGGAGGTAGGACATGGGAACTCAGGGGGCCAGAGCTGTTCTCTGAAGTTTGCAGGGAATGAACCAAAAAGTAAAATCTCTCATTTCCCCTCATTGCGTTTAAGCTGTGCCTCTGCCATCCACTTAAAAATAGATGACAGGCAATGTTGGGCCCGGAGCACCGAATCTTCCCCCTCAGCCCAGGTGAAAAGCAGCTGGGTGTCATCCGCATAGGCCAACACCTTAGCCCCCATTACCTCTGCTAAATATAACAGGGGAGTCACATAGATGTTAAATAAAAGGGGACTAAGGGAAGAGCCCTGCAGGACACCCGTTGTAACTGACTGAGAAGTGAGGGAACAAGGAGGAATCCATACCTGCTCTGACCACCCCCTCAGAAAAGAGCGTAGCCAGCCCCACACAGCACCCGATAACCCAATCCTGGCCAGGCGTGACATGAGCAAAGAGTGTGGTACAGTATCGAACGTGACTGAGAGGTCAAGCAAAATAAGTGCCACCCTCCCGCCTGCATCCAAACAGCCCCGTATGGCCTCTGTCACCTCGACCAGTACTGTTTCCATGCTGTGTGACTGCCGGAACCCAGATTGTGCTAGGTGAAGCAGTCCCTCCTTTTCCACATAATCGGTAAGCTGTTTATTAACCGCCATCTCACAAACCTTTGCCAGAGCAGGGAGAAGGGAAATGAGCCGATAGTTCCCTGGGCAGCGAGGGTCAAGTGACTGACTGCTTTTTCAAAAGAGGCAGGATTTTTGCCTTCTTCCAAGCCTCCGGGACCATCGCTGTCTGGAGGGAGAAATTGATAATGACATTCACTTCCTCATTAACAACCTCAGCTGATGATGCCAATGTCCTCGCAGGGCAAGGGTCTTCCGGTGAGCCTGATTTTAAACTTTTCAGCAGTTTCAAACAATCCAAAGGATCGATGATCTTGAATTTGGACAGTAAGTGTCCCCCATCAACCACTGGGCACTCCGGGGCGGTCTCCAAGTGGATACTACAAGGTGTGAAGGTAGATTTAATGGCCAAGATCTTATCCCTAAAAAAGCCAGAGAGCGTATTACACCAGGAAGGCGAAGATGGCATCACACTTGCTTGGACCGCAGGGGACATAAAACTCTGGACAATCGCATAGATTTCTCTGGATTTATTATTGGCAGCTTCAATACGGGCTGAATAGAATTGCTCTTTAGCCAGCTTAATTGCGGCATAGTATATCTTTTGCTTATCCCTAAGCTTGCTCTTTAACAGCTAAACAATAGCCACTCCTCCTCCATGCACGTTCCAGAGTTTTACAGTCATGCTTCAGATCTTTGAGAGACGAGTTGAACCAAGGCTTAGATGGCGAATCTCTATCCCATCTAGAAGAGCGGGAGAGAGCTACCTTAGCAACAGTAGTAGAGATTAAGTATGGGCGCCAAATCCGTTCCGCTCGCGGAATTTGCGGATTTTCCGAAATTTCACGAACCGCGAATCTCGCGAAAAATCCACTTGTGGGCGAATTCTTTTTTTTTTTTTTTTTGCACATGCCTGAGTTGAAGCTCAAATTCAGTAACGCATTATAATCAGCCCAAACAATTAGTGAGCACGGTCGAGGCTAGGCAGGTGTGCTTCCTCCCTATATCTATCGTCTACAATTAGATGTAATCCTGGATGGAGGTCTTTGCATCCAAGAGTTTCTCGAGCCCAATCACCGTGTACTTCCTGTGACCAGGAGGCTGCTTTCTTCTCATCTGCTGCTCTAATCGGTGTCTGACCCTGTATAAACAAGAGGCATGTGAACTCGCATGGAAGCCCCTCCTGTTTGGCCCCACCCCACACACACTAAGGTATGCAACATCTTTCCACCCTTTCCTCACTATGATGGACAGCTCACTCGAGGGAC
Organism: Lissotriton vulgaris; assembly: GCF_964263255.1. Taxonomy (NCBI): domain Eukaryota; kingdom Metazoa; phylum Chordata; class Amphibia; order Caudata; family Salamandridae; genus Lissotriton; species Lissotriton vulgaris. The sequence goes on along the minus strand of NC_141694.1, from coordinate 1,728,757,571 downwards.
CTCGGCGCCTTTCGGCGCGGTGGCAAAGTTACAGACACACGTGGTCACTGGACACAACTCTTCTGGCCCTTTACGCAGCTGCAGTGTAGGAAAAGCACTATACATTTACCCAACGAGCTAGCACTTACTGATTAGCCAGTAGAAACAGAACTCTAGTATATATTTGTGCAAATCTGCGAGTTCGCGGATTTTCCCGCGAACTCGCTGATTTTTTTTTTTTTTGCCATTTCACGAGATTTCGCAGACCGCAAATCTACAAAATTCGCCCATACTTAGTAGAGATCCAGCTAGAGAACCCTACAACCTGGTCCTCGAGCTCTCCAACTAACCTAGGTCTGGAAGCAGCCAGGGTCGACTTGAACTCTAGGGGATCGATCCTACCCAAAACTGAATTATAACTCGGGAGAGCCAGAGGCTCTGCCTTGGACACCTCCCAGGAAAAATAGGTTATAAAATGATCCGACCAGGTAACTGGGTAAGGCTCATCTACCTGAATTGGAAAATTAGTGCAGATAGGATCAAGAACATGCCCCGCTTGATGAGTAGGAAGGCTAACCAGCTGCTCAAGTAGAGCCAATTGTAATCCATCAAGCAGGTCTTGTGTGTCCTTATTACCGGTCTGGTCCAAATGTATTTTCAGGTCTCTTAGGACCATATATTGGGAAAATCTGATCGCTTTAGTAGTGACTACATCCCCCAGGCCTAGAGAAACGGACCCACTGGGCCGGGGGCCTATAGATCAATGAGCCACCCAAAGTAAAATGTGCTGAGAGCCGAATGCTAAAGTCCATGGCTTCGCAACCGCCCCAAGGAGTGGCCTCTTCCATCCTGAGAACCCACTTCTTCCTATAAACAATTGAGACTCCGCCCCCCCGCCCCATCAGACGATCAGCTCGGGAGATTATATAGACCGGCGGTACTGCCAGAGTGACAATCGGGTTGTCAGAGGGGTCGAGCCAGGTTTCAGTCAAAAACAGTAGGTCCAGAACATGGTCCTCTAAAAGCTCAAACTTCAGCATGATGTTTCTTAAGCGAGCGCACATTAATCAAAGCGGTCCGGATTAAGAGAGCCTGTGACCGTAGCTCGGGTGATATGCCGGGCTCAGCTGAGGTACCCAAATTCGGTGATCGCCTAAGCCCACAAGCATAACAAGCATGTTTAGGTGCCCCAGCTAAATTCCAACGACCAGCATGACAGTGATAAATAGGGTCTAAGGCCCGTAAGGCAGCCGCCGTATATCTCCTACCAGACCCTGAAGGCTCCCGGGCAGCGTAGCTGGCGCTGGCCGCTTCCGGGACGCTGACGGGCTTGCCTTAGGTGCGCCTGTGCCACACGCATTAAAATAGTGCTGGGTGCGAGAGGAACTAGACCGCCAACTCTCCAAGATGGCGGTTCCTCGTGTTACCAGGGGGAAAGGCAGGAAGAACGCTCGGCAGGTAATCTCGAGTGCAAATGAGCAAAATGCAATTTTTTATAGTGCAAGTATGTGAGTTAGTACACACGGCTGCCCCGCTCAGCTACGCAACACAATTCCTGCCTACCACCCCCTGCAGTTACACACCCCTGAGGCTCCCTTGCTCCTACGCCTCACCTTCTCTTTGTGTTTCAGACCATGGCGGCAAGCCGGCAAATACCACTGCCACCACGCTTTCTGTGGTGCGCCTCACAGGCCGAGCCCTGATCCTCTCTTGCCCAGTGGCGTAAAGATAATTGAGGGGGCCAGCTCCCCTGCTAGGTACATGGAGGGGCCCCCTCCAGACTCTATCAGGAGCTCTCCAACTGAAGTGCTGTGTTGAGGGGCCCCACTGGATCATGGGACCCACCCGCACTGCGGGGGCCTGTGTAACGCGCCCGCTCCTTCCGTTACAGAGCTCTGTCTGCCAACAGACCCTTGCGCCCCACCTCATACAAGAGGCAGGGCGCTAATGCCACCTTATCCTCCATCCTCACCTCTCCTAGCCCTAAACCGCTTCTCCCCTCACCAATTCCTACGCTACCAGCCACCGTGTACATCTATAAAATGGTGGCTGGTAGCCCAATTCCACCCCCTTTATATTCATTGCCACCCGCCTCCCAAAAACTACCCAAGTCGTCCACGGTCCTCTGGACTGTGTCACCCTGCCCAACAGTCCCAGGGCGCTTATTGCCTATGGGTTGTCTGTTCCCCCTCAAACCTTATTAATAAAGAATATGTGAGAGTCAATGAAATGTATTGTTTTACACCAGCCATACCACTTGAGAATGTTACAGTGAGCGTTTAGGTCTTCCGTAATCATACAGGCATCCTCCATCTTTCCAGTGTCAGCATGGCTCAGGCATCATGCGATTATAACGACGGTACTCCTCACATAACCATCTTCCCCTGTTCACATGAGACATACACTCCCTTTTACTCACACCTGTGCACATCTGATTCATACACCGGGTCTTCTAAAGAATTAACTTGTTGCTTACTCGTGCGGAGTCTTATTCTTTTATCTATTAGTATCATATTGTTTTACATATAGGAAGGCCATGAATGTAAGACTTTGCCAGGAATTTAATATAGCCTTATAGCCCGCCGTAGCTGGCTATACCGGCCATTAAAGGCCCACTGCAGCGTTAAAGGCCCGAGCCGAAGGCGAGGGACTTTAACAAGGCAGCAGGATATGCTATGAAGGGCTATAAGGCTATTAGAACATTCTGCTACTAGAGGGCAGAATGTTCTAACAAATAAAACAAAGCCTTCAGGGAGCGCGAGGGATTCAAATCCCCTCTGGCTGCCTGAAGCCTTTGTTCACAGCCAGAGCTGTGAACAAAGAAACATTGGAATGTTGGAGCTCCAGGCTTATACCAGCCATTATAAGCATTGAGAACTCCATTGTTTTCAATGGAGTTTACAACATTCCAATGTTCTAATCTTCTCTTGTGTATCCAAGATGATATTCATGCATAACTCTTATTCAGTATCTGAGAAAAAAGTATCAAATACATAACCAAATTATATCTCACTTTATGCACAGCCTTCTCCCCTCCCAATTAATGTACCTCTCTTTTTTGTCTTTACAATTTTTTCCTTTTACCATTGCACAACTCTGTTTGCAAAACGTAATAAAATTCTTTGAACAAAAAAAAAGACGGTACTCCATTTTGTGCACCGTCGAACGAACGTACAGAGGCATCGATCTAGCCAGGTCAATCGAGGCGCTGCCCCGATGACACTGAGCGTTAATTGTATATGACAGTTCGCTTTTAGAAGTGCCTGCGCATTGCTTCAATTGAACAGGGAAAGAGTATAGTCAATTGCTCCATGATATTGCACGGTAAGCTTGCTGCCAGCAAGGCTGGCATGAGGCCCTAGGCTCAGGTCACTCCCGACAAGGGCAGTTGAGCTGACTAAACACTTTAACAAAACTTTCCTATGCTTTCAGCTCTACTCAACATACCTGTACACACTGTGAAATCAAAAGGATGTTATTTATATACAATTGTATATGGAACTCCTGTACTGAAGAAATATTAGGGTGCTTAACATTTGAGCAACGGCAGAGGCCTGGAATTATGCGGCAGGGAAGGACTTAACTATGCGGCAAGAAATGACAGATTATGAAGCATACCGCAGGACATTTGGAATCAGTATTTCTTCATAATTTTGCCTTTTTTGTGCTTTTTACATGTTAACACTATGGACAAAATGTTTTTGGTGACAAAGTGCCAGGCACTGCGCAGTCACACGTGGGGTAGTATTTTTAGTTACACTTGATCCATTTAAGCTAGAAACAATCTTTTTGTTAACATCTGAAAATTATGCAGAAGATGGATTATGTGGTAAGTGTGACAAATCCTGAATTATACAGAAAGCACAGCAGTTCCAGAATCTCATAATTCTAGTATCCTTGGACAATGGACCCAAAAATTCAAACAACTAAAAGTGAGTGTATAAGGAGGTTCCTGTTTAATTGGGTATGTGTAGCCCAACCCATTCTTACATCTTAAATCCAGAATAGGTGAGCTTTTAAGTGTCGTGTGATGGACATGAGAGAAGGTTTGGGCTGTAGATGTCCTTGAATTTTATGAACAAGTTTGTGCTTTTTTGTGTTTTTTATATTTCAAAATATGTATTTGTTTTTTGAGAGCTTTCTTGCTCTCTACTCTGTAGTTATTGTATTTCGTCAAAGGGCACACCACAGTTGGTGGTGATGTCAGAAACATAAGGGTTTAACTGACCTTCATTGACCAATTACTAAAGAAAGAAATGAGGCAGTGGTTCTACCACCTCCTGCATGCTTAGTTGGGTGATTGAGCAACACCTTATGGTCCGTGGTATTAAAGTTCTTTAAGAGGTCCAAGCTGATCAGAGCACAGGGCCTACCTTTGGTCACGAACAGTATGAACTTCTCCTATGATGTTGAGCAATGTGATTCCTCTCCAACAATGAGACTTTAAAACTGACAGAGAGGTATATAATAGGTTATTGGTCCCCAGATGCAAGGACAGTTGTGCAGATAGTAAAGTTTCTAACAGCTGTGGGATCATGTTACGCCCGAGATGCTCATTCCTTTATAGAAATGCCAAACCAAAGGAAGAATAAGTAACACATACCGTATTTTCCGGCGTATAAGACGACCCGGCGTATAAGACGGCCCCCTACTTTTCATGAAAAATTTTAGGTTTTGTGCTATATTCGCCGTATAAGACTACCCGTGATTCTAGCCCTCCTCCGTGACATGAAGTGTAAAGAACTGTCCATCCGATCTTAAAAAGAACGCAGTGTCTTGGTGATTCAACAGGAATGTACTGTAATCACCCTTCTGAAATACCGTACGGTAACTGCAGCAAAACATTATGTTGCTGTATTGCCGGCGGGAAAATATCACAGTCCCCTTTCTATGGCCATTAACTGACGCTCCTCTGCTTCCGATGACCGCGAGATTTCTGGCCACATCGGAAGGAGAGAGACGCCAGATCAGGACATGCTGCTGCATCCCCCCCACCCTCCCACGAGCAGTGGCAGATAACAGGGCGCCCAAATTCCTCCCCACTGGAGCTGCTGCGCTGCCATCACTTACTGCACCGACGCAGAGTCATATCTTTTGGCCCAGCTGAGTGGCATCAGTACCTGGGTCGTGAAAGCGGAGCGGCACGACAACCATAGCTGGTAAGGACAACAGCAGGCAGGCATAGGCAAGGTTGGTGGAGCGGTAAAATTTGGTTACCGGCGTATAAGACGACCCCCGACTTTCGAGCACATTTTAAAGGGTTAAAAAGTCGTCTTATACGCCGGAAAATACGGTAAGTCAGTTTTTGTTCTTTAGGTCAGTTTGTTAGCAGTTTGCTGAATCATGGGTTTTTCTGCTTTGCTTGACTTTTGATCATTACTGGGTAAATGTATAGGCATTTATATAGCGCACTACTTACCCGTAGGGTCCCAAGGCGCTTCGACCGCTGCGAAACCCTTCCTGGCTTCCCTGAGAGATGGTCCCTTAATGGGTATCTCCAGGGTGAGACCAGGCATCCCCGGCGGTCTGGTGGGGCCGTTAGTGAAGATGAGGCAAGCTAATGCCCAGAGTTGCCGAGTGTGATCGCTGATCAGAGTGGGCTCCGAGGCGAGAGAATTATCGAGTCCGCTGACCCTGGTCCAGAAACCTGCCGCGCCGGGAATCGAACCCTTGTCCCGGGCCGTCCTCTGCTCTCAGGTCTGCCGCCTCTAACCAGTGAGCCACACTACTTCAGTATGGTCAAGCAGAGAAGAGGACAACCAAAGAGTTCAGTTGCTGTACTTTAAATCAAGCGTTTATCAAATATATGAACTCCAGTATCTGCTGACAGCAGGAATTAGGGTGCAGTATGCTTAAAAAGATAGACATGTATTTTCAAGTTATACATGTTCTAGAAGTGAAAAACTCCTAAATTAGCTTTTTACTATTGCAAGGCCTACCTGTCCCATAGGATCACAATAGGTTACCCTTATTACATTTAATATGTGATAGCTTTTGAGTGCACCATTACATATCAGTGAGTAACCAAACAATAACCCAAAGGACCTTGGTAAATTGTGATACGCAATAAACAGTGGTCTGACTGGACAACTTTTGAGTGGGAGCAGGTAGGAAAGTCAAGTTTGGCCTCTCAAGAACTGTAATTTTAAACCATCTTTAATTGTAAATTTGGAATTTAAGTCAAAATTCAGAAAATTCCACTTTTAGAAAGTTGGCTTCTTTTTATTCTATCCTGCGGCTCATTGACACTGACACAGGACCTCGTATCGCAAGCTCCCACTGACTGCTCATTGACTCTGCCGCTGTGCAACACATCTCGACACCCGACATTGCATCGCAGCTGTTCATCAACGGGCATTAACTCCACTGCTGTGCGACGCATCTCGACCCCAGACCTCACACCTTAGCTCCTCATCGACCGCTCCTTGACGCTGTCTGGCACAGTGTGACTAAAGGACTCTGCATCTAGAGGCCTAGCCCACAAGGCACTTCTCAGTGGACTAAGCTCAGACTAACATCTTGACTGGAATGCTTCAACCTGGGGCGGGTTCATCTGAACCTATGCTTCCCTCCAACAAAGACCTCACCTACATGCTCCTGGGGGCCTGGAGGAAGCGTTGTACAGAGGCTTCTGTACACCAAATAATTACCCATCTGCATCGTCCTGACTCTGGAGACCCAGACTTCCTCTCCTGTGGGCACCCCTCTACAGAGAGCCTGGTGGTGCAGGCTTCAACAACTATGGTCAAATCAAGTGCGTTCCCTGCCATACCACCGAATAAGGAATCCAAGATGATGGACATCTTTGGGAAGTGCATTTTTAATTCCACCAGCCTTTTCGTGCAGTTGAACACTGCATGTCTCTTAGGCCGATATTTCCATGCATTGTGGAATTCAGTTGTGCATCTACTTACCATTCTGGTTGAGAAAGGCTGCGCCATCGTCAACCAAACTCTAGTGACGGCAGGAATGCAGCTAAGTTCACCATCCGGTGCATACTGTACACCACAGAATCCTTGGTAGAGTTGCGTCTTCTCTGGTGGTTCTGCATTGCCATGCCTGGTTAAGGTCCACTGGGTTTAGGAGGATGTCCAATCATCACTGATCAACATGCCCTTCAGTGGCTTCTTCCTATTTTGTGATAATGCTGATGTGGTGTTTTACAGCTTTTGCAAGAGCATGGCTCTGTCAGATTCCTTGGCCTTTGACTTGGGACCAGTCCGCAACCGCAATTTTGCCCCTACCATGCAGGTGGGAGGAGTATTTTTGGGTTCCTGCATTTCCAATCTTACCCGGTCCAACAGCCTGCCCAACCTTTTCGAGGAGGGGCTGTGGAGCCCAGAAAGGACATGGAACCCAGCCCCAGCATGCTGTCCAGTCCAGTCTACTGGAGCTTCAAAACCTCTTTAGTGTGCACTCCATCCAGCACAGCCATCCCGTTGGCAGCAGACTCATGCATCACCTGCCCTTAGAATCGGATATAACATGTGACAAGTCGGTGCTTCAAATCATTCAGAAGGGATACGCCCTACCATTTTTGGAAACCCCTCCACCCCTACCACATCCAAAGAACTGCTGGTGGAGGACCATATATGCTTGCTTCTTACGGTAGTGCAGGCTCTCTTGGCCAAGGGAGCCACTGATAGGGTGCCTGCATCAGGAGTCTGGCATGGTTGATTCCCACTACTTTCTGGTGCCCAAGGGAAATGGAGCACCAATCTCTTAACTACTTCCTAATAAAGGTGAGATTCAAGATGCTCGTGTTGGCTCAGGTCCTGTCTGCCATGTGTCCTGCAGACAGGATGGTAGTGCTGGACACATATTTTCATATCCCACCTTACCAGCCCACAGGTGTTATCTGCAGTTGAATATGGGCCACAAGCATTTTCAGTTTGCTGTTCTCCCCTTTGGCCTGACCAGGACCCCCCTGGTGTTCACTAAAGTGATGGCAGTAGTTGCAGCCTATCTGCAGGGGTCAGGGATCCCAGTCTTCCCGTACCTCGCTGACTGGCTGTTGAAGGCGGATTCACCCCAGGCAGCCATCGCCCACCTCCAAACTACGGCAGACCTCCTGCATTTGCTGGGGTTCGCTATCAACGTGCCAAAGTCACACCTGACTCTCATTCAGACATTCCCTTTCATCAGAGCTATTCTTGACACAGTGCAGTTCCTGGGATATTCAGGCTATGATTCAGATGTTTCGCTTTTATCCTGGTTTTCGATGAGACTGACTCTGAGGCTGCTGGGTCTCACAGCCTCCTGCATCCTGCTTCTCAAACATGCCCACTGGCATAAGCGGGCTCTGCAGGTGGATCTGAAGTCCCAGGGAACGCAGCATCTTGGGAATCTCTCTGACCTGGTCCAGATATCAGAGGGAACCGTGAAAGATCTGCGGTAGTGGCTAACAAATTGCATTTGGCAAGCGCCAGACCCTTCCCCGACCAGAGTTCACAGTAGTGACAGATGCATCACTCTTGGACTGGGGCGGCCGTCTGGGAGAGGCGGAGACCAAAGGACTCTGGTCTCCGGCGGAGTCTCTGCTCCATATCAACTTGTTGGAGTTGAGAGCGATTCGCTTGAAATCCTTCCTTTCCTCCATCAAAGGAAGGCTAGTCAAGGTATTCACATACCACACAGACATGTAGTGTCATGGCCCCTATGCCAGGAGGCTCAGTACCTCTGAATGTGGCTGGAATGTTAAGACATTGTGCTGGTCATATAACACCTGGTGGGATCTGTGAACGCCAGGGTGGACAATCTCAGCGGTCAATGCCTTGCGGATCACGAATGGCAGCTACACCCAGAGGTGGTGCAAGGTTTTCACCGAGACTTGGGAGAAACCTGGGTTAGATCTATTCACCACAGCCGAGAATGCATTATGTCAGCTCTTCTGTTAGCTGGAGTTTCCTAAGTGGCACTCACTCAGGGACGCGTTCCGTCACAAGTGGGACTCAGGATTCGAGTATTCCTTTCCGCGGATACCACTCCTGCTGGAGTTCTTAAGAAGATCAGGAACGACCAGGCCTAAGGCATCCTTATGCTCTGTGTTTGGTATGTAGGATCTACTATCCAGAACTCCTGAGCATGAGCATCTGTACTTCGGTCAAGCTGCCTCTTTGGGAGGCTCTCCTGTCGCAACAATAGGGCAGGGTCCTGCATCTGAACCTGCGCACACTCCACCCACATGCATGGAGATTAAGCGGCAACAGTTAGGTTTTTTGATTTCCCTACTTAGTTTGTGGTGTCATTTTGGCATCCAGACGCCCCTCTACTAAAACTGTCTATGACTGCTGTTAGGATAAGTTTGTGACCTGGTGTTTCTCACCTCATGTGGATCCCCGTTCTGCACCTCTTGCAGAGGTTTTGTTGTTTGTTCTTTCTTTGGCCCGGCAAGGCCTTGCTCTGGACACCATTACAAGTTATTTGTCTGCCATTTCTGCCTTTTTGCTGCTGTCATATCAACCCTCCCTCTTTAAGTCAGTGGTTGTGACTGAGTTTTTGAAATACTTGCAACATTTGTTCCTACCTTCTCCTTTTGCGATGCTCCAAAGGACCTCAATTTGGTCCTTACTTTTCTTATGAGTTCCTGGAGGCCATCCCACTGGCCAGGAGGGTCTGTGAACTTCAGGCTCTGTTGGTCCAGCCTCCATACCCCCCTTTTCCCACACAAGCTGGTTCTTAGGACGCGTGCCTTTTTCCTTCTGAAAGTTGCCACTCTTTTTCACATTGGCCAGATAATCACTTTGCCTGCTTTCTATGCTCCACCTCATCCGTCCAAGGAGGAGGAGAAACGTCATTGTTGCACCTCTAAAAGAGCTCTGTCATTCTATATTCATTGCAACAAGTACTATTGGGTGACTGGTCAGCTCTTTATCTGGTTCACCAAGGCGAAGAAGAAGAGCAAGGCTGTGCAGAAGCGGGCCATCTCCCAATGGACTGTACTCTGCATAAAGATCTCTTACGCGCTGGCGTAGAAGCAACCCCTGGGTGCTTATGGGCTCACTCAACCAAGGCCAAAGCAGCCATTACTGCTTTAGCGCACATAGCACCTGTTCTGGACATCTGTCAAGCTGCCACGTGGACGTCCCTCTATACTTTCAAAAAGCACTACAGCTTGTACAGTTGCGTCCATCGTGATGAGTATTTCACCCATTGGTCCTCCAAGATATTTTGGTCTGAGCCATTTCGTAGACCCATCTCTGGGAAGGTATAGAGTGGGTATCTATTCTAAGGTGAGGAATCTGCGGTTTGATGTGTCTCTCAGAAGAACAAGTGTGAGAAATTGGGTTATTTGGGTTATTGGCTGAATAGAAATGAACCCTTCTCAAGCAATGACCGCAATCCTCGTCGGGGTGACCCACAGAAAGTCACTAAATTAACCTGAGCTTAACCCTCTGGTAGCTTGGAACAAAAGTAGTCACGCTTAACTTAGAGGTAATGTGTAAAGTATTTAGGCATCACTCAAAACATTAATAAAGAGAAACACGACACTCGAAAAATTCCATACCAGTTTAAAAAAAATATTGAGTTTTAATTAAAAAAAAGACACCAGAACAATAGAAATTCAAACAGTAGAAGTAGAGATATGCAGTTTCAAAGTCTTAAGTAAAAGTAGCGCCAAAAAGCGCAAAACACCAACTGTAGTCATCTGGTCGAACCGGACCTGGGCAAAGTCACACGTTCAGGCTGACTAGGATTGAGCGCAGGCCGGGTACAGAACAAAGTTTGTGCTTCTGGACAGTGTACCTGGTTGTACTTGGGCTAGAGGCTCGGTCTTGCAATGTTCAGCGTCCGTTCCGATGGGACCACCAATCGGGATCTGTGAGGTGCTTCGCCGAATTGCATTGTGCGGTGTCGATTCCGATGAGGTCGCCGAACGGGGGCTGCGAGGTTTTGCGATGCGAGGTACTGCATCAGGTTGCATAGCTCTGCATCAGTTCTGATGGAGTACACAGTTAGACTGATGCCAGCCAAGGGTCCAGGATCTGGGGACACCTCTTGGGTATCAGGACTGACTCCTTTAGAGGACAGCAGTAGGGTGCAGGTGATGTCCAGTTGGGTCTTGGCAGAGGCAAGGCAGGTCTCTCAAGCTTCTGATGCCTCTATAGCTCACACAGGAGGCTAGTCAGCTAGCGCTTGGAGTCACACTGATCATTCTGGGTGCAAGGAGCTAGTCCAGTCTTCCTTCCTCAGACAGTAGAGTTGCAGGACAGCCCTCCTTGCAGCAGGGCAATCCTTCCAGCAGCAGAGGAGTCCTTCTTCTCAGTCTTCCAGAGGTTCAGAAGTGATCTGATGAGTGGCTCAGGAGGTTCATTAATTATACCTGGTGCCAGCCTTTGAAGTAGACCGATTCCCTATCATACACTCACATCTGGTTCTAGAAAGTTCCCTCCTTCCCCTGCCAATGCTTCAAGTAGTCTAGGGCAACAAAAGACTGGTGTCAAGTTCCTTTGTGAGTATGCTGGAGGCAGCCCTTTGAAATGTAAGTGGGGCAGGGAACAACTCCTGCCCAACCATACTGCCAATACTTAGCCCCTCCTTTGTCTCACCGTCTGGAAGAAATACACAAAAGCCAACAGCTAAGCGGTTCTAAGTCATGTGACCGTGGATAGTGGCAGAAGGCACACATGGTTAGGACAAGAAAATGACAACTTTCTAAATGTTGCATTTTCAGAACTGGAACTTGAAGTCCAACTGGACCATTAAAGAGGATTTTAAATAAAAATTAATTTGAGACCCTTAACTGATCCAAGTCCCTTTTGTAAGTGTTGCACGGCCCACCACCACGTCTCCCCGACAATTGCCCACTTACAATAGTGGACAGTACGTTTAAATATTTAGGAGTCCACATTATGACAAACCTTGGGGAATTCTATACTAAGAATCTGCAACCTCCACTAGAGCATCTCAAACGAGACATACATCAGTGGGAAACACTGCCGCTGACCTTGTTGGGAAGGGCAGCTCTTTTTAAAACGATGGCCCTACCGCGGTTCCTATACATTCTGGAAAATACACCATATCTTGTGACACCCTCCTACTTCAAAGCTATCGCAGCGCAGGTCTCCAGTCTGCTGTGGGGCAATAAGCCAGCACATATTACGCAGGCCAAGCTGGTGCGTACTTGGTATGACGGTGGGATAGCACTTCCAGATGTGAAACTTTATTATTGGGCCGCACAACTAAAAGTGGTTAATCAATGGATACATCTCCCACAGTCTGACCCGGCATTACAGGCAGATAGGGCGCAGTTGGGTGTGAGGGACATGTTGACTCCCCTGTATGATAAAAAATTGGCGCAGATAAAGTTTGGCCCACTGCGACATACCCTGGAATTATGTCAAGCAGCTCAGATGAGATCAGTATGGCGGGGAGTGATAACCCGGCTTACTACGTTATGGGACACGAAGCAGTTAGGAAGCCTTAGACACAGTAAAGGGTTTGACCGTTGGGATGACATTGGCATATCAACGGTCGGAGACATGTGGCAGAAGGGGGAAGTCGTTGCCTTTGAAAGCTTACAACAGCAGTATGAACTGGCCCCATCGGAATTGTTCAGATACACACGGATACGACACGTTCTGGTGCGGGCATTGACGACCGGCTCTGAGGTCCCAGAGGCATCCCCAATGGAAGATAGATTGTTGACAGACTATATGCCAAAGAAGGCAACCTCTCTAACCTACTGTAAACTTGTAAATAACCTCCCTGACCCGACTGGACCACTGAGGGATAAATGGGTACACAAACTTGCAGACATAGACGACTCAAAGTGGCAGGAAGCATTGGCGTCCCCAAGGGAGGTGGGTATCCCTTCACGACTCCGACTGGTGCAATTACGTATTCTACACCGCTCCTACGACACCAGACACACCCTACATGCGATAGGAAAGATTGCACATCCCTACTGCCTGAGAGGCTGTGGGGAAGAGGGGACCTTTTACCATACTATTTGGGATTGTCCCAGGATAGTGGACTATTGGACGCAGGTGCTGAGAACAATTTCACAGGTGGAAAAGGTATCACTGCTACCTGAGCCCAGTCGCTGCCTCTTAAACATATGGGAGCCTAATGACCTCACGCATTTGGGACAAAGCTGGGTTACCTTGGGCATGATGGTGGCCAAAAGAAATATAGCGCAGAAATGGGGGGCCGCGGAGGTGCCTACCCTAGCACACTGGAACAAAGATATGGACGCAGCCATTTTTTTTATTTTTATTTTTTTATTTTTAAAGACCTTTATTGCATTAGCTTTCAGTTACACGGCTGGTATGGCCTACAACCCATGGATATGGACGCAGCCATGATAGTTGAGAAGGCAGTATACAGTAACAGAGGGTGCCCAAAAAGTGGGGAAAAATATGGGGTGCATGGAATACATATAGTGGGGAAATGTGCGATCCTCCATCAGATCATGAAGATAGTGACTCTGACTTGGAGGGGGGCTGATACCTCAGAATGGCAAAACAGAAGTTGGGTATCCGGCGTTATTTATTTATTTATTTATAAAATTTATAGAGCGCGAACATATGCCCGAGGGCGTCTTGGCGCTAAAAATTTGAATCATGATTCCCTAGTGAGGTTATCGGCCAAGTCATTGGTTAAACAGCCAAGTCTTTAAGTTCTTCCTGAATGACAACAGCGTATGACTCATCCGAATTGACAGAGGAAGGGAATTCCAGAGTCTGGATGCTGCAACTGTAAACCGTCTATCTCCCCAAGAGACTGTTCTCGTACGGGGAACATTTAAATGAAACAAGGTGGCTGATCTCAATTGTCTTAGTGGATGGTATGGAATTATCTGATTCCTAAGAAACTGTGGACCTGAGTTCTGAAGAGTCTTAAAAACCAGGCACATTGCTTTGAATTTTACTCGATTTTTGATAGTCAACCAGTGAAGATTGCGAAGAGTTTGAGAAATGGGTTTGAATTTAGGGGTTCTGGTCAACAGTCTCGCTGCTTCATTCTGCACAGATTGCATTTTATTGATGACTCTGGTTTGTGCACTAGTAAATAATCCATTACAATAATCGAGTGATGATAATACCAGTGCACTCACCAGAGTTTTACCTGCAGCGTCAGGTAAAAACGGCGTGATTTTTTTGATGAGTTTCAGCTTATGAAAAGCTGTGGCTGCAACTTGATTTGCATGAGCCGAAAAATTAAGATTATCATCAAATACCACTCCCAAATTCCTAACCTTTGGGACAGGACATGGCGGGGTTCCGAAGGATGAAGGCAACCACACAGGAGACCAGCAGGAGGAAAGGTTCCCAAAAATTACCACCTCGATTTTTTGGGAGTTTAATTTAAGGGAGCTGGCGAACATCCAGTCCCCAATAGCCAGCATACCCTCCTGAAAACGTTTCGCCACATTTTCTCCATCATTATTAATGGCGATGACCAATTGGGTGTCTTCTGCGTAAGAGGTAAGGCCCATCCCGTATTGCTTGATGACAGTAGCTAGGTCCGACACATAGATATTAAAAAGTGTCGGACTCAGGGATGAGCCTTGAGGCACCCCACAAGGTAGAGAAATCTCACTTGATTTGAAAGGGCCCATGGTAACTGCCTGGGTCCTATCCGACAAAAAAGAAATCAGAAGAGTCTTGCTGCTGGATTCCCATCTTTCCGACACGGTCGATCAAGATGGAATGATCGACCGTGTCGAAGGCGGCGGATAAATCCAATAGTACAAGTACTCCCGTACCTCCCTGATCTTTGATGGTTCTGATATCGTCAGCGGCTTTGATTAAAGCTGTTTCTGTGCCGTGATGTTTGCGGAACCCGCACTGGGTATTATCCAGCAAGGCATGTTCTTCAATATACTCTGATAGTTGGTAATTCATAGCTTTCTCTACCACCTTAGCCAGGAAGGGGAGACTGGCTATAGGTCGATAGTTATGAAAATAGAAATAGTGTATATTTGTGACTGCGTGATATTTACTGCTGATTTTAAGTGCAGAAAATTGCGATGTGAGACATGTTTATGCCCCAGATTGTTTTCTTGTGTTTGCAAAGCGAGAACTAATAAAAAATAAAAAAAATAAAAATCATTTGAGTGTAAACATAATTTTCCAATCTGCTCCCAAATTTAACCCCTTCACTGCGGCGGCTATTCCGCCGCAGTGCTAAGGGGGCGGGGCGGCCGCGCGGCGGCCGCATGCTGGTGACGGAACCGCTCCGTCACCAGCCTCGGTTGAGCTGTGCTCATGACGGAGCGGTTCCGACATGGCCCGCCCCGCTCAATGGAACGTCCAGCGCAGGCGCGGAATTCGCGCCGCGCAGGCGTTCAGAGCGGTTCATGACGGAACCGCTCTGTCATCAGCACAGTGCACCCGCAGCTGATGACGGAGCGGTTCCGTCATCATTATCGAACCGGTTAAGTTATTAAATATAATATGGTAATCCAATGTTATCTTATGGGAGAGCTCGCTCTTGCAATAGTGAAAAACGACTTTAGGAGTTTTTCATTCCCAGGACATGTAAAACTTAAACCCACATGTTCTACTTTTTAAATACAGTGCCCCCTGGCCTGTGAGCCTCTAGGGGGTATCCAATGGGTGATTTATATGTATTAATATTGAAAAGGAAGGTTAATGCCTCGCAAAGGTTTTTTTTCTTTTTGCAGTTTTTTATTATTTAGCTAACTCAATCCAAGGTCACATGAGCACCAGTTACATTACACAAGGACACATTCATTTTTATTTGTTTTCTTTTTGTTTTAAAAAAAAAAAAAATTAGGGACTGGGAGATGAGGTTATTTGTCCAAAATCACAGGATGTTGAGCCAATGCCAAGACTCGAACCTAATTCCCTGGTTCAAAAGTCGGCAGCTCTGTCCGTTACGCACAATTCTCTCCCCAAGTGATTTATTTTGCCAGGTCGAAATAGCAGTTTAAAAAAACTGCAATGGGAGGCCTGAATTCCCATTAAAAAGACCATAAAAATGCAATAAAAACAAGTAAAATATTGTACCATAAATGGACTACCAATGTGGAAAATCACATACAAAAATTCATACATATAGATTCAATACGGGAACATGTGATAGACATTGAAATTTAGTTATTTGAGGCACTAATCTGACAAATTCCATGATCAAAACATTGTTATGTACAGTTCTTTTTTTGACCAAGATCAATTAGATTTAGCGCTTTTGTTGTAGCAGCGTGAACCATTTCGGTGGTTTATACTGTTCCAACCACCTTCTTCATGCACAAATACTTGATATTTCCCAAAACGTTATCAAAATAGTTGACATAGTTATAATCAGTTCTTTTGGGATCTGGCCCCTCAAGGTTAATGGACCACAGGCCTTTTCTAACGCATGTCCCGTAGTTTTATTAAAAAAGGACTCTCAATGAGCCTGTAGATTAGTGGTGCAGGAGAAAAATAAGATTCAGATTTCTGCTTATGTTTGTTAAAAGGAAATCTAACCGGAGACTGTTTAGTCCCGGCAGCAGGCAACTGGTTTTAATTTCAAGAAGAGTGGTTGCAGCAAGGAGATTCGAATACCTGGAGACTATCCTGTCCCACAATTACAGATTAGTGGAATCGTATTTTTCTCCTTCTTCTTGGACTTGGTCAAAAAAAGAACTGTGCGTTATGATGTTTTGATCATGGAATTTTTGTTGGATAGTGCCTCAAATTACAACATTTTAATGTCTATCACATTCTCCCGTTTTGAATCCATGGGCCATATGTATCAACAAATTTCCCCATAGACACAGAATGGGCCAAACCCTTTGATACATCTGGCCCTTAATGTATAAATTTGTGTATGTGATTTTCAACTTTGGTAGTCTACTTATGGTGCAATATTTGACTTACTTTTTAATGCATTTTTATGGTCTTTTTTTAATGGAATTCGTTGAATAAAATATTGATATATTAGCTTTGGAGATCTTGTGAAACTCTCTGGTGAAAGTAGTGTGATTGGCATGGATGTGGTATGAGTTACAGGTAGTGTGCTTCAAAACAGTCCAAAGGGAAATTGCTGCTTTGATTTGTTGCAATTCAGGCCAAAAAGGAGATGGACAACTTGACTGTGGGTCAATCGAAGTTTAGATGCATATTTATTAGGGAGGCCAGTGCTGGGACTCTTACGGTAGTCAATGTGTGATAGCACCATTGCGGGTAAGAAAGCAGCTTTAAACCATTTACAAGAGGAGTATGGGGCTGCTGTCAAACAGCACAACCAGAGTGCCAGCTTTTTCTACTGGCTGGGGTGGGTACTCAAGGACTGAGACCAGGGGAAAGGAAGATGTGTTGAGAGACGGATCCAGTTAGCAGTATTTCAGATTTCTCACTGTTCAACCACAGCCAATGTGTTTCTGTATCTGTTGAGGAAGCCGAGGTAAGGAGTGTGAGGCATTCAAAGAGATGCCAGAGCTGTTGTCAAGTTGTATGTGTAACTGGGCATCATCAGTGTACACATAATATTCCAAGTCATAGGAGTAAAGGATCTTGCTGGGAATGATAATGGAAACACAGAACAGCATTGATGACCGAGCTGGGCTTAGCCGGACTCCATGGGTGACTGAGACAGAACTGGAGAGAAATGGGCCCAATTTCACTTGATGAGTGCCATTTAGGAGCCACAATATCATAGTTACATTGCTGTTGCCATGAGTTAAAATATGTAATTTACCCACCCTAGACTGAGCCATACGCTAGCCGGACACTTCTGAATTCTGATTGTGAGCAGCTACAGAGGTGTGTGTCTATGTGATTTTTAAGTGGAGCCTATATAATTGTGATTATTCTAATCTTGCCTGTGTACTCTGAGGTTAATTTTTTCCTGGCTTTCTCACCTCCCTGTGTTGAGGATTTGACTTGCTGGATGGAGGGGGAAAAAAAGTTACATATTGTAATCTTAGTCGTCCAACATTTCCAACCACGAATTCCTAAATAATCCTCCCACCTCCCTGTAAGAGGTAGTAGAAGGAATCTGTGAAAACAGGTGTGATCATTAATCTGAGCCTTTTGTCAGAATGAACTTAAAAAAAAGTGCTACTGCTCTGCATTATTGGACTGACCTCCTTGAAGCAGTAGCCTACAGGTCTTTTACCTTTGAGGCTTGCGCTAGTTGTTTCCATGTTTCCTTTTTTCCATGTAATAGTAGGAAATGTAATTAAAAATAATTTACTTTTCCTTCTCATTCCTTATTCACCGCTGTAGAACAGGTCAGAAATGGAAAATTATGATCTATAAATATTTTATGATTCTCAGAGGTGAGGCTGTGTTCTGAAGATGCATTATCCACTAAATGACGTTTTAGTTCGAGATAACATTAGTTGCAGTCTTTTGAACATTCACATATAGCATGCTGCTGCTGTTGAGACTTTCTTTTGTCTTTTGTTTTTGTCTAAGTTTGTCCACTTCCTCCAATGCTGAATCACGGAGATTATATTTGCCATCCACAGCCTTGTGAGAGTTACAACCATGGCACTGTGGTTGAATTCTATTGTGATCACGGTTACATGCTTACCAACGATTACCGCTTCATTACTTGCCGGAATGGTGAATGGGTTCCATCCTACCAAGTGCACTGTGTTCAAACAGGTATGGTATCTTCAACAGAATGATTTAAAGACAAGTAATATAAATGTTTGATCTAATTGCCTTGTCTCTGATTACACATTATTGTGCAAAGGAGAATTTGCTGTGTTAGTGCATTGTTCTTAGCTCTTGCAGGTTTGTGGCACATCCATCTATCTTACTCAGGGGTTGGCAGAACAGAAGTTAATGCTGCTTTTGGTCCCCTTTAGAGATCCCTCTGTTTATATTTAGGGATAGTCCTCTTCAGTGATTAACACAAAGGTGGTGGGGTACATAATTCCGAGACATTTAGGGCCAAAGCAACATTCTTATTAGCCATTAGAATTATTAGACATGTGTTAGGTAAGGCATTGTAGTCCCACATCTATAAAAACATTGGATTAAACTCTTTTGGGAATTTCCCTTTAAATGTTGTCCCAATTCATAGATCTTCACAAAACTCTTCAGAAGCGAATGGATGTCATTCAGTCAAACCTGCAGATAGTTTGAAGCAGTTTATTGAAACCTTGTTATGATTTTTTTTCTGTTACACCGTACACTATACACAGGCTTTCACACAAATAACATTTTTAATTGGGATGGTTAGCACAATTCCTCCCTTCACACAGTTGTTCAGAGTTTGGAAAGTTACACTTGGATTTACCTGACCATACGTTTTTTAACACATTGGAGCTGATTTATAAAGGTAGATGTGCACATGTATATGTACTCACATGCATACTTACTTACACATACACTATTCACTTTTTTGCGATTCACTGTTTTTAAGTGGAGATTTACATCCAGTTTTAAACTTGTCTCCACCCCCCTCAACAGAATTTGTAATGTTACTGCTAGTAACTTTTCACTTTTAAACAATAGTTTAAAAGATTACCCACCCTAACTAACCCATTTGTATTTCGTTATCTCGTTAATGCATTACTTTTTTATCTTTTAAATAAAGTTTAAAAGTTTCATTGTGTTTTTAATTAGGTTTATTTTTACAGTTAAAAAAAATCCAAGAATCAATATTTTTACAATTTTCTATCACCCATTTAGGTATCAAATTAATTTAATACATTTTACATTCATTCCTGTGAGTGGTATTTAACTTCCCTGCCTCCATTGTTTTCAATGGGAGTGTGTTTAAGTACCAATGATTGGCCATGTGTGGTGCTTGACTTACTTCAAGGCTGGACCGAAGTACTTTTGAGCCTGTTGCAAAGGTTTAGGGCTGTAGTACCTTAGAGGTGTATTTTGTGAATTGTAATTGTCTTACTATTTTGTGGGTGTATAGTTTTTATTGGTATGTCCCTCTTTAACCCCTCTTTAAACAATTTCTAAACCATTCCACTTTGTAGTAATTATTCCCCATTTTGCAAACACTACTCCTGTCCCTCCCACATTTACTGCTGAAACATATACCCACATAATAAGGGATCTCTGGCTGTAGGTTCATGAATTGCATTTGTAGTACATGGTTTGTACTATTGTAGTACTAATTTACGTACTACAAAATGCAGTTTATTAATTAGGTCTATTGTGTACAGTATTACATGGTACATTAATCAATACTTCTAATAATAGTGTTTGTAAGCAAGATATACCAATTTAACTTTGGCCCACGCTATTACTAGGTAGAAGGCAATACATTTGTTCCTTTCACAAAATGGAGACCTACACCCCGATTATGAGTTATGTAGTAGTAGTATAGCATTTCTGGGCTGATCTGCTCAATTTTAAACTGAAAAACCGCAATGATATTTACTGCAGGTGTAAAAATTGTATTATTGATTATATGCACAAGCATTAGTTCTTGCGGTGTGCAGTAAATATCACACACGTTTAGCAAAATGCATTTACGAGCTTTTTGAATCTGTCAAAACCAGAAAAGTTGCCACTGAAAAACACTTCCACCAAAAGCAGGAAGTATAGTACATTTTGCCAATTAATGATGAAACCCAGTGATGACGGCGACTCCGGATGGGACGTCAGTGGAGCCATATAAGACGCGCTGATGTCAGTTTTTTCTTTTTCCGTGCTGTACACGCATCCGGAGTAGCGTATCTGGCCGTTTTTGGGCCTGCCATGACGATTTATTCGTCTGAAACAGTGTGCCTGTTCTTATGCACTCTGGGTTTCAATCCTGTGGGTCCTGTGCTCGACAAATGTCGGGTACGGATCCACATTTTATTTGCATGTGGTGCTTAAACAAGCACCACAACGCCAAGGAGTGTTATGCCTGACAGCGGTGGAAGCCGAAGACACTGCAGGAGTGACGAATGAAGCTCCTGACGGCATGGCTGTCCTGGGCTCCCACTTCCTCGAGGCGTCGGTCGACTTCCTGGTCTGCAGTTAGCCAGTACAGAAGTTGTTCCCGTGAGCGTCGCTCTTGTTTCCGTGGTCGACGACATGGGTCCCAGTCCCCGGCTACATCTCAGAGTAAGAGTCATCACAGAAGATCGAAGTCTTTCGATTCGTGATGCAGTCTCCGGAGACTCCTCATGACCCCGTGCTGAGGCCTTTGCACAGAAGTCACTCCCACGCCTCTCCACTTTTCCAAGAGCCATGGCGACTTGGGCCCTGATGCAAGAGCATTACTATGTTCTTTGATTTGGACCCTCACCTTCCTCTGGAGCACCTGCTGGCCCCAGGGAGGTCATAGGTGAAGGAACTGCAACCTCGCCAGCGGATTTGCCCTCGGCACAGTGATGCCCGTGCACAGCCCTTTGGATTCTACATCTGTGGTGCCGACCGACTCCGAAACGAAGTCGGTGGTTCCTCCGGCGGAGTTGATGCACGGCACTGTTGGGGGTCTTGCGAATTAGACATCCCCTCGCATCCTTGTGCCTGCATCGTTGTCTGCACCGACCGACGCACTTCCACCATCTCATTCCGATAACGGTACAGCTCCGTTTTGGTGTCAATCAATATCGTTTATGGAACCGATAGTTTGTAGTTCTGTGGGTAACTCAGAGGAACAGTTGGTGGAAGGACATGAGGAAATAGATTCTTTAGAGCAACCAGTGCTTAAGGGTCCTCCTATTTTGAATATCTGGATTGCTGAGTTGGGTGAAACAAGCAGGTTAGATTTATCTCCTGCTTCTACTCTTCTTTCTCCTCCTGGTCTTGCCTCGGAGGCTAGTTCTTCCTTGGTGGATGTGTTGAAAAGGGTGGCTGTTACCTTACATTTGACTCTACCTATGGTAGAGAAGTCTACAGACCCTCCTATTGAGGTTCTTCTTCCTAGGCAGTCAGGCATTGAACCGGTGCTTCCCTGTTTGTGAGGCACTTTATGATATTTGACTAGGGACATGGACTAAACCTGACACAGGTATGCCTGTGGACGGTACTATTGCCCACAAGCGTCACCTTGCCTCCAATGACCACGCTTGCCTTATTCGTCAGCCAACACACCACAGTTTCGTGGTTCATGCTGCTACAGCTTCCCATGATTTGGGTAACCTCCCTCATTCTCCGATTGACAAGGAGACCCGTTAGCAAGACTCTTGTGGAAAACATATCTTCTCTTCCACCAGTGAGGCGTTATGCTCCACTAACACCATTAGCATCCTCTGACACTTTTCCCATGTCTTATGGGATTCCTGGGTGCAGCTATTGCCATTATTTCCATTGGCTAATCGGGACAAACTGAATCAGTTGATTTTGGACGGACACCAGGCAGCCAGGTTGCTTATTGCTGTAGCTTTACGCCGATCTACATGGCTTTGAACTTCTGGATATTCAGAGGCTGTCCAGCCAGTTTTACTTGACATGCCATTTGATGGTGTTCACTTGTTTGGTGCCCATGCAAATGCTGCCTTATGTAGGTTCAGGGACAATCCTTATGGAGGTTCAAACCTTTAGCCTGTTCCCTTCTCTTTCTTTTGTTCTAAAATTGGTAGGGGATGTCCCTGTATAAAGGGTTCCCTCTTTTTGTAATTGGTTTCACATCACTGTTGTTATGTTATATACACCAGATAGCATGTTACTACCTTGGCAGACCCCTCTTTTCATTCAGATCTTTTGGTGTTGGTGATTTATTGTCTTCTGGAGACCCTACATGGGGGGTTTTCCTACCTGTATGTGGTATTTTTGATTCCCCTGGTGTGGGAACCCTCTCTTGAGATTTAATTCTTTTTCATGTGACTTTGATCACTTGGGCTTCTTGCCCTTTCTTCTTTTCATTTACTATGGGTCTAGGATTCTGTTACTCCACACCTTTATTATTACATTGGAACCTCGGTTTCTTGGTTTACAGTTTCTTTTTGGCAACCTCTTACCTCAACCATGTGTATCCCTTACATGTGAGAGTACAAATTTTGGTTTGCACTCCTTTGGAGTTTTTTCTTCTGCATCCTATAATGCAGAGACTTGACATTCGATCATTGCAAATTGTGGCATAGTTTTTCTGGAGGCCTTTCTTTTATGACAGCAAGGCATTCTTATCCCTTCGGTTGACCACTCTTCTCCTCTGGGATAAAGGATGCATCCATCTTTGTGGGATTTGGTGTTGCTCGCACTAATGCTGGGTTATGTCACGTCTTCTGGCTGGGGTTTGGATATGGTCTGTCTCCTTAGAGACATTTGTTCCCTCTCTATTATGCTATGTTATCCTCTATGGCTTACTACAGTTGAGAGACCATTCTATGAACCTATGATCTGTTCATCCTTGGACAGATGTGTATACACATTATATGTGTATATTGTTGTGCCCTTGTTGGCCTTACAATCAGATTTCCTTTTCCTCTTCTATCTTGTGG
This sequence comes from Lissotriton vulgaris, assembly GCF_964263255.1. Lineage (NCBI taxonomy): Eukaryota > Metazoa > Chordata > Amphibia > Caudata > Salamandridae > Lissotriton > Lissotriton vulgaris. The sequence goes on along the minus strand of NC_141694.1, from coordinate 1,728,734,287 downwards.
CCGATTTTTCCGCCTGGAATTCCCGTTGGAAGCTTCAAGAGATCTCTTTATTTTCTTCATCTTGACCTTCTGGTCCTGTATGAGCTTGTTTGTCAAGTGTTCTCTTTCATGTCTATTCCTCTAGGGGAGTACGTGCCTATTGGGATGCTTCTAACAGATGATGTTGTCTTTCAGCCAAGTCGCAGCACTATTCCATGAAGGTGCGATTCCCTTTTACACTGTTAAATCACCTGGTACTCTGAGCGAGTTCCAGTTCCGTGTGTCTGTGTGTGTGTATGGAGTAACACTGGGCGTAGTTTGCGTAGTCACGCTATGCATAGCTAAGCAGGCTACGTGAACTGCGTAGTGCAGTAGGGATAATGCTGTTCGCACTGATTGTACAGTGCGGACAAGCATCCAGCACTGTGCAATCATTGCAAACGGCATCTTACACAGTGCACGCGGTCGTTTTCTTCTGCTCGAGTAGATGTGTACTTGAGCAGCAGTTTTGTTAACGCGGACTGGTAGTTTCTCATTGTGAGCGGTCGCGAGCATACGCGACCGCTAGCAATGAGAAACCTGATCTCCGCGCTTTGAGAATCTCATCGGGAGGTTTATTTTCCACACTCGCGATCGGCAACTTGATGTTGCTGATCGCAAACGAGGAAAACCCATTCTCCCCATTCTGCGAACGACCTCTGAGGTTAAAGTTTTACCCGTTTTTTTCAGTACTGGGTTTGCACACCTCTGTCTCACGTAATGGTATGACTCTGCAGATATCTAGGTGTTGCTTTCTAGGTCTGGTCTTGGTGTTACCGTACTACTCATTTCCATTGGTGAGTGACCTCTAGTGTGAGAGTGGTCCTCCCTTTCCACACCGGTTTTTATACTTCAGTTATCTCATGCTTATGTTATGGTGGGACTCCCTAGACCCGCTGGTCTTGTTTCATAGGTCTTGTATGGGATTGCAATACCATCCTTTTGCCTTTCATACATGCTCAGTGGATTGGGAGGTGTTTTCCTTGCAAGCTGTGTTTTGCACCGCTGCGCAGTGTCAACATTGCTTCTGCTTCGTTTTTATTGGGCTTTTTCCCTTAAAGCCCATATCTGGTATTATCATGCTTTTCTTCCTGTCTCTTTTGTTATTGTAAAGATTTTTCATCTTTTTTGGCACACTGTTTGCGTACCCAGTTCCTGTAGTTGCTCTGTGTTTGGCGCTGAAAGTTTCACTGAATAAACTGACATCAGCGTGCCAGAAGGGACTTATGTGACTCCACTGATGTCACATCTGGAGTCAGCGTCATCGCGAAGCCGTGCAGTGCCGCCCCCGGCACGTAGAAGTACTGCTGAGAAATGTTTCCGGATCCAGACTGACGCCTGGGGAGAATTCATAAGTTAAGGAATCTGGAACTAGACTATGTTTCTACCAGATACATCGTTACCTAAGGTAAGTAACTTGTTCTTCACTGCTGCACATCTGGTTTGGTAAATATATGCTGTGTGTGCTGTGCAATGTGCCCTTCTTTGAGCACATTACTGGAGCTATATGTGTAAACAATTGTTTGAAACCCATTCACACCCTGGTCGTGAGGTACATCTGAGGTAGGGGGGTTTACCACCTGTGGCAGGGGGCCCCCGCTTGTGTAGTGTGACAGCGTCCTGCACCCTCCTTTCAAGTCGTTGTGCCACTTCTTCCACAGGCGATTGATAGGATGACACGGTGTTCACTTTTTCAGTGATCTCTTTTCACATCAGTATTTCAGCTTGTGTGGGGTCTTGAACATGAGTTGGCTCAATAAATGGTCTGGCAGTAATTCTAGCTCTGGATTGGAGAACTTGTACTTTCTCTACCTACGTGGATACTGTGTCCTGCAATATCAGTGGTTTACCACTTGTGATGTTCTACAGCCTAGGAGGATGTCAGTAGATTCTACTTGGTAGTTTGTTTGTTGTGAACTATAGTTCCAACAAAAAAGAAATCCAGTACAGTTAGGTGTGAAAAATGGCTCTACTCTGGTGGAAAAGCATTAGTTTTTCTTGTGAAGCCCCCACCCACCAGGGTTACCACTTGGCGGCATGCTTCATCATTGGGTTCTTCCCGATCCGCTGCGGATTGAAGCCTGCTACGACCTACGTCTTACGGGGGATCACTTATTGATGTTCTTTTACAATGATAAAGGAGTTGTTCTAAGAACAGTAAGGAGTGGGGATGATGGTATGTGGTTTAAAAATAACTGGCTAGTAGGTATCCCTTAGTTTATTCTTCCCTCTAATCGGTGTTATTAAAAATTTAAGGGGAGTTTTTATAGGAAGAGAGATTATTATGGATCTGTGTCCTAAGTGGTCGACATGTTTCGAGCCGTGCCCCTAATTGGCTTTTCTTCAGGACCCGTGGAAATCTAGTTCCCTGGTACCACTCCTGTTCAATCACACTGGAGGCATACCACAGCATGCAGAAAAAGGGAAAAGGTATCTATACAGTTACCACCAATTCGGTATTCATAGTTTGAAAATATTTAAGATGCAGCACAGTTGGATCATGGTTCCTCCGGGGAAAGAGGGTGGCTTGTTGTCACACTCACTCCAAGACGACATCTCTGCATAGAAACCTAATAGGTTAAACCTCTGGGGAGAGCCAACTATTATATGTAGAGGAGGCCAAACCCATTGTATCCTCTTACAACCCCATCTTCTGTTTGGTACATGCTGTGTACCGTAGACAAAATGGAGACCTCGTTCCATGTTTGATATAGGTGTGTAGATAGGCAGCTGCTGGAGTAGGAAAATGTCTTGTCATGCTTAAATCGAAAGATTGTTTTGTTAATTTAAAAATTGCTGTGCACTGCGTGTCCTCTTGTGATTGAAAATGCACGTTTGACACATTTTATAACGCGTGCGGTCAATATCATGGGGAATACATTTCACTTGTGATAAAAACTGCATGTGAGATTTATACTGCACGCACATTTCATTGCATTTAATATCTACCACAACTGACAAATGCCACTTCTGCAGGCCTCTGAAAAAGCTTTGAATCAAGCTTATTATATTTTGGGGCTCATTACGATGTCGGACAGACAAGCGTCCGACAAATATCGCTGTGGGAGTGGAACTTTCCGTATTACAATTTGACCACCAGTACGGCTGTCGTAAATATGCCTATTTCATTTGCGACTTGTGCTGCGGACCAGAAAATTGCCGCAGCACAAGCTGCAATTGAAAAAATCCATATTTTTAAACATTCAGGCACCACGTGGTGCCTGGTACATGGTGCATGGATGTTTGGGAGGGCACCATAGTGGAGGCCCAGTGGGGATGGGGGCCCTTCTAGTAGCCCAAAAGTTCCTTTCCATCTGCCTGTACATGGCGGTCGGACCACCTTGTACAGGCCGAGGGAAACAGATATCGTAATCCCTGAGGCGGTGCCTGAGGCACCACCCCATTGTAGGGATTACGCTCCCACCGCTGCCCCGACTGGCTCCTTAAGCCCGTCGGAAAAGCAACAATCACTCCTTCCGCCCGATGCCTCAGACCGCTGTATCACAATCCAGTAGTCAGACTGCTTCTGTAAATGTCGGAGGGCCCCCCCCCCCCCGACGGCCTGTCGGTGGGGAGCCCACTGACATCAAAATATTTGTATTTTGTCTGGATTCACTGAGTGCTTTTATTTGGGTTCAGTTGATTTCGTCCGATTTTCCACTGAACTCTTATTTGGAGCCTTAGTCATCTTCTCATTTCATTTCCTAAACCAGTAAACTACTGTTAATACCTCAGGTAAGTTTTAAATCCGATTTTGACATGAGAGTTTAGAGCTCTTAAATTATCTCCATTTTAATTTCATCTCAATGCTATTTCTCTCTCTTAGAAAGTGAACTGCTATACTGACCTGGTTACACTAGCATGCCACTTGTTTAATTTGTAACCACAATATCTAGGTATCTGTTATAAAGAAGCATGGGCATTATTTAGGGTTTGGCAGATGAGATACTCCATCACAAACATGGCTGATGTCCTTAGCTGCTGTATTACAGTGCATTGTAGTCTACGGCGCTTGTAATAGCTGACGGGACGTCCGGCACATTTTGACTGAGTTTCGCATCCACCAAACTTGATACGAACATCTATTCACTGACTGAACGTTTCTGATCCAATATGCGGTTGTTGATGGAGTTTCTTATCTTTTCTACAACAGAGAAATCTTGGACAAATGCACAGGAAACCCTCCTGGCAACTTGGAAAATATTGGCGTTCACTGCTTCCAGTGTACTAATTGTGCTTCTGCTGGTCATCATTGCCAAAGTCTTCCAATCCAGGTTTAAAGCATTTTTGATTCCAAGGTTGGTCATCTTTGCTAAAAAAATACAAATTAGTGTCATGTTTTTTACAGTGTTTTATTTTGCGTTTCTCAGCTGGTAAGTAAGCGTGGATGCTTAATCTCTACTACTCCCAAAGGTTAAGAACTATAGCTTTCTTGTATCAGTACCAGCAGTGGCTTCAGAAACTTCTAAACCTTTACAAGGGGCATAGTGGCCCTCCTGTTCTGTCTTTTGTGCAAAAGAAGAGCTTGACACTAATTCTAATTCAAAAAACAAATCCAACAGGCCTTACCTTTTATTGATTTAACAAAAATGATAGTCCCTATTACCAGAAAGTTTGGCACACCTACATTTTACTTAGATTAAAAAAAAGAAATCTGCACCCACAGATATAATTTCATTTTATTTAATGAATTCGGTCATCTAAGGACCTTGACATACAAAATTTAAAAACCTTTATAGAATGGATTAGACATTCTAATCTCATACCCATCACGCCTTCATGAGAACCTACTCGTGTTTCGAATGCAATCAGAATAGAGCCAGTAGCGATCACAGTACAATCAAGTCTCTTCTTTAAGTTCATATTGAAAAATGTGACCCTAATGTGAGAGAATGGACGATTAATGATGCCCTTATCAAAATGCGTTTCTGTAAAAAAAAAAAACCACTTTGTTAAAGAAATGTTGCATTCTGCTGCACTAAACAAACAAATATGTGTGGAGGGTCAAGGGGAATATTTAAAGACCTGACTGCTCGCTCCCCTAATGTCAAGTTACAAAACACACAACAGAGCAGAACAGGTCAAAAGTAAAGTGTGTAACTATACTAGTGACTGTGAAGCAGATGGATGCATGTGTGAGCGAATGTTGTCGAGAAATACAAGCTAGAACAAATCCCATCAGACCACCCTTATGGTGGAGTTTTACGTCATGTGGGAGTTGCTGATCATTCCATCTCACGTCCGACCATATCGTGCCAGTGCGGGGATGGATGTCAGTACTCTAGCCATAATAATCATCATAGAGTGATATTAATAATAAAGTGCAGTGCTTGAGTGATAGTGATGAGTAAGATAAAATTGACTTCTCAGACTTTAGAAAACATTCAAATAGAAGTCTGTGTGTCAAGGATTAAAAACACGCCAATTAGATAAGCTACCCTCTGGCGTTATACACAACGGTCAACATGTTTCAGCCTATTGGGGAATCACCCCGGCTTTCTTCAGGACCTTTGACATAGGATAGCTACTGCAACTACACCTAATGTGTTGGGTGAAAAATAACACAAAATGTATTAAAAAGTGTTACATATCTACCAGGAACTTCAACACTTAAATGTCCTCTGGGGGAAGAGAAGCGTATCTTCTTCCTATCAAAAAGCAGAAAAAATTGCTTACAACAACACTGAACTACACACATACAGCCACATGAAAACACAGAGACCGAATAGAAATACACACCTGCATGAATAATTTACATTCTGCAATATAAAAAAAGCATGGTAGCTTTATCACCCAGAGGCATTTCCTCACAGTGATACTCACCCAGCTTTGTGTGGGTGAAGGCCTCACCTCACCCGGCAACCGCTCGGGAGTATGAGGCCCCGCTCTACAGTGTAGAAAAAAGGACACAGTTAGCACACATCTCTGCTGTGTCCATTCAAATTACCCTACACAATTAACCCAACAAACGTGTGATAGAAACCCAACTGCCAGACCAAGAAATAACCCACACTGAAATTCCCTTAGGACACTAAAAAACACACATACTGTGGTGTTGTGATGTTCCAGGCCATAGTATAAATGCCTATGTGCGCCTGTGAAAAGCTTATACAAACTCCTCATCAGATTGTAAAAAATCAGTGTAGCTGGAAGGCTAACTTTGGACCACATTATTTATGTACTGCCATTTCCCATAGACAGCTACACAAGCCACCCTAAGTGAAAAACTCACTGAGTGCCAATGAGCATAACTCGACCGAGTCCCAAGCTGAAAAATAGAATCTGTGGGATCGGAGGGCCCTCCAGGATCCCACTGTTCATATCCCTTACGCAAGAAAAAATGAGAGCAGAGAGGCCACCAGACGACTCACCTGTCCGTCGGTGCCCCTGAATTTGAACCGAGCGGAAGTGGAGGTGTTGGCCATGTCTCCCTTCCCTCTTAAATATCGGCCGCTGATTGAATAATGGGCCAAACGGGGCGTTAAAATTAAACAAAGAGTTAAACAGACGCGGATGCAAGCGCGAAGAAAGCCACCACTCCTTCGCGCATGCGTAATAGCCAGCAACCGCAAAGTCATAAATTATTGTTTAAACACATCTCGCCTCTATGTGACGGTTTCGAAAAGCTCCCATATTAGGTCGCTAAGACGGATGGACAAACCTAACACTATGGAAGTCCAATTCAAAGGTGGAGCGCATGTAGCAAATGTTGCATTTTTTTAGATCTTGTATCCCCCATAGATTCGCGCGCATGTCCAAACCGGGAACGCTGTTCCTTTGGCATGCGCATGACAGACATCGCTGAAACCGAACTAATCAGTAAGTAAAAGGCTCCGAGTTCAAAGGTATCAAAACCGAGCATGTCCCGATTTCGAAACCAGCAATGTTCCATGAAATTAATAGTTTTAAAAAATTAATAGTATTTAGCAACGCTTGCATTAAACATAGAGGGGGGTAATTTATGATCGTTCGCATTATGGAGACGCCTATACTGAATGTAACGGGAAGTTCATCCCTACTGTTCTCTATGTCCTTATTTGTAATGGGATATTCATTCTAAAGTCCCTCCACATCCAGATGGTTATGTAGAGGAAAGCAGGAGGTATGGCTGTAGCTATACCCCGGGATAAATACTTGTAATGTGGAAAGTGTACACATCAGCAAGAGTCACTATAGTATGGAGCGTGATTCGTCCTCGTAAAGGGATCTGTTATTTGTAAGGACCCATCAATTGTGATGAGTCCATGTGTGATGGGCCGAAAACTGGCTAAGTTGTTATCCCAGTTGATGCCATGGAATTTCTCCACCAAAGTGGAAAACTCCATAAGTGTCAATGAAAGGGGGGTTGTAGAAACTAGGTCGACAGAAGGGCAGCACACACAATTAAGTTGGCGTGAGCTATTAAGGTGCAAACAAAAATGCGTTTGCATCCATACAAGACAGACCCGCAACTGAAAGTTGCTCATAATACTAAACAAACAAATATGTGTGGAGGGTCAAGGGGAATATTTAAAGACCTGACTGCTCGCTCCCCTAATGTCAAGTTACAAAACACACAACAGAGCAGAACAGGTCAAAAGTAAAGTGTGTAACTATACTAGTGACTGTGAAGCAGATGGATGCATGTGTGAGCGGATGTTGTCGAGAGATACAAGCTAGAACAAATCCCATCAGACCACCCTTATGGTGGAGTTTTACATCATGTGGGAGTTGCTGATCATTCCATCTCACGTCCGACCATATCGTGACGGTGCGGGGATGGATGTCAGTACTCTAGCCATAATAATCATCATAGAGTGATATTAATAATAAAGTGCAGTGCTTGAGTGATAGTGATAAGTAAGATAAAATTGACTACTCAGACTTTAGAAAACATTCAAATAGAAGTCCGTGTGTCAAGGATTAAAAACACGCCAAGTAGATAAGCTACCCTCTGGCGTTATACACAACGGTCGACATGTTTCAGCCTATTGGGGAATCACCCCGGCTTTCTTCAGGACCTTTGACATAGGATAGCTACTGCAACTACACCTAATGTGTTGGGTGAAAAATAACACAAAATGTATTAAAAAGTGTTACATATCTACCAGGAACTTCAACACTTAAATGTCCTCTGGGGGAAGAGAAGCGTATCTTCTTCCTATCAAAAAGCAGAAAAAATTGCTTACAACAACACTGAACTACACACATACAGCCACATGAAAACACAGAGACCGAATAGAAATACACACCTGCATGAATAATTTACATTCTGCATTATAAAAAAAGCATGGTAGCTTTATCACCCAGAGGCATTTCCTCACAGTGATACTCACCCAGCTTTGTGTGGGTGAAGGCCTCACCTCACCCGGCAACCGCTCGGGAGTATGAGGCCCCGCTCTACAGTGTAGAAAAAAGGACACAGTTAGCACACATCTCTGCTGTGTCCATTCAAATTACTCTACACAATTAACCCAACAAACGTGTGATAGAAACCCAACTGCCAGACCAAGAAATAACCCACACTGAAATTCCCTTAGGACACTAAAAAACACACATACTGTGGTGTTGTGATGTTCCAGGCCATAGTATAAATGCCTATGTGCGCCTGTGAAAAGCTTATACAAACTCTTCATTAGATTGTAAAAAATCAGTGTAGCTGGAAGGCTAACTTTGGACCACATTATTTATGTACTGCCATTTCCCATAGACAGCTACACAAGCCACCCTAAGTGAAAAACTCACTGAGTGCCAATGAGCATAACTCAACAGAGTCCCAAGCTGAAAAATAGAATCTGTGGGATCGGAGGGCCCTCCAGGGCCCTCCAGGATCCCACTGTTCATATGTTCATGCACGCCACAGCTACTAAGGGATGACTTGAAGGATCATTAGGGGAGTAGCGATTAACATTATGGCCTGGAAGAATAAAAAGAACAACCTCAAACTATATGCATTAAAGGCACTCTTTACTGAACACATGTTAACTTAGACAACGTGTAGGCTAACATGTGAACTAAGGACCCTGAATAACAAACTCCTGAGAGAAGGAGCTCCATTTGAGTTACAAGTAGTAAGTCAAAGAAGCTTTGCGAGCCTAGTAAAGCTAGCAAGAATCTTGGCAGTCACTTGCATTTAGTACTTAGAAAACAATCATATCTGCTATTAAAAACACACAGGCAAATACCCAAACCTCTACAGCAGGTCTTCATGACAACTTCTGTAAATTCTACCCCTCCCTCTACAAATCCCAAAAATCAAGCTCTTCAGAGGAATGGTAAGCTTGTCTGGATGCAATCCCGCTTCCCTCTTAATGCTGGGAATAGGGAGACCTTAAATCTACCTTTAGAGGTCTGAAGTCATTAAGGCAATAAACACTAAAATCTTGGAAAACCCTTGGTCTGGAGGCTTCTCAGTGAGGATCCACAGAAATGCCAGAATTCAGTGCTTGGCTCATTTTAGCACTATTAAAACACTTTGCCAACATTCTTCATTAAGAAGGAAAAGGTCTGATTGGAAACTAATCATAATCACCCTATTTCCCTTATTAATTTTGACTGGAAGATCTATATTAAGATCCTGGCCACTTGACTAGAATTGGTCTTAGATTTTCTGATACATCAATCATGAGCAGGCATTCTAAAAGGAAGATTGTGAAGCAACAACCAGCAGATCCGTCACCAGCGCCTCCCACTCCCTGGCCACTTCCAATGCCCTGTCATTGTCCTGTCGTCTGGCCTGTTGCAGCCGGAGAGAACTCTCAGCCTGCGCCCAGCGCAGGAGGCTCGCCTTCCACCGCACATAACTAGGGCCGGTACGCGACTTCCAATGCATGGTAAGTTCCCGCTTGGCTAGAATTAAGCCCAAGTCATAGAACTTACTAGTGACTTTCGTCCGGGGGTGTGTGGAAACCAGAGCAGCAAGCAAACACCCATGTCCACTTCTATCTGCCGGTCCGTGACAGCATTCAGGCAATCCACCACCGCAGTCCAGTAAGCTGCCAGTGTTACGCAAGACCAAAACATGTGGGCGAAGTCGGCCCGCTCCACGCCGCAGCGCGGGCAGGGGGACGCGGTGCCCCCAAAATAACGCAAAATCTTGACAGGCGTCAAGTACGCTCTATGGAGTGTGAAAAACTGGACTAATTGGAACCTGGCGTTCTGCGTACCCTTCCATGTGCACCGCAGTAGCTGAGGCCACGTCGTCTCGGGGATGGGTCTCCCAATATCGAGTTCCCATTTGGTACGCAACCCATCCAGGGGCTGCATGGCCTCTGTCGAGAGTCTCCGGTAGAGACAGGTAACGGCCTTAAAGGTGCCAGCCGCCATGACCACATATTGGCATCCCAGGGAAATCGCTGGTTCGGCAAGCCCCCCCGCCCCAGTACTTCTGGATACTGGCCACCAGGACGGCATGTAATAGGTAATCTCCACGCGGGAGACCGTAAGCGTCGTGCAGCTCCTGAAAGGTCAGCATCGCCCCCTCGCGATAGAGGTCACCAAGCATGTGCAGCCCGAGGTCCTCCCAAGCTGCCAGCGCCGACCAATCCCCACCATGTGGGAGGGCCGTACACATCCCCAGAGGAATCTCTGGGGCATACGGGCGCGAGGAGCCCAGTGCGCTTGTGTCTCCGGGGCCAACACAGGCGAAGGGTGCGTTCCTCGAGGGTGAGGTGGCCTAACTCCAACTTCTGGCCCATAACAATGAAAGAGAGGACATGCCTTGGAATCAGCCTGTCCTGTGGTCCCTCTGGTCCGCGAAATTAACGAGCCACCGCCTGAGTAAGCCATTGAAGTTGCGCCGCCAGGTAGTACCACTCAAAATCCGGGACCTCCAATCCCCCATCAGCCCGGGGAGGCATCAGAGTTGCCAGAGCGACTCGCCACGTGCCCGCTCCCCAAATGAACCCTGTGGTCAAGGATCGGAGCGTGCGAAACATTGACGCCGGCACCCATACCGGCAGGGTGCAAAACAAATATAGTAGGCGAGGAAGAGCAATCATCTTCAGCAACGCCACCCGGCCCGCCGCTGATAGAGGCAAGGCTCGCCAGAACCCCATGGAGTCCTGCAGGTTCCTGATTGCCCTGTGGATGTTACCTTCTAGCAAGTCTGATTGAGTGTGGTAGATCTGAGTGCCCAGGTGGGGGAGGCAGCATAGTTCCCCCTCATCTGGGGTTCGCAGTCCCTTGGGGCCACCGGGAAGAGGCAGGACTTCCCCCAGTTGACCCGCAGTCCCGAAAGGCCGCCAAAGCGAAGAAGAAGGCGTCTGGCCCCACGAAGGAAGCAACCGGTATCAGCCAGAAACATAAACAGATCGTCCGCGTACAGAGAGATGTAGTGAGATTCACCCCTCAGCGCCAGGCCCTCATAAGTCCGCCCCATCCGAGCATGCGCCGCCAGCGGTTCAATGGCCAGCGCGAACATCAAGGGGGACAGGGAGCAGCCCTGGCGGGTACCTCAGCAATCCAGATACGCTGCTGAGATCGTGGCTTCGGTCTTCACTCTAGCTGTGGCCGCATTGTACAACAAAGCCGTCCATTTCACAAATCGTTCTTCCAGCCCAAACGCCTCCAAGACCCGGAGCATGTATGGCCATTCCACGCTGTCGAAGGCCTTCTCGATATCAATCGAAAGCACAGCAGCCTCCGGAAGCCCTTCGAAGTCGCCCCCCCATTACCCGCACCAAGGGGCGCACACAGGTGGCCGTGGTGCGTTGAGGAATAAAGCCCGACTGATCCGGATGAACCAGAGAGCGCATATGGGCAAGAAGTCGAGTTGCAAGGACCCTGCTCAGGATTTTATAATTAGTCGTGAGCATAGATAGGGGGCGGTAGGATGAGCAAGAGCCGGCATCCCCCCCGTTTCAAGAGGGGTATTATGATGGCCTCTCGGGACGTGGCAGGAAGAACACCAGCGTCCCAGGCCTCCCGATAGATGGCGTGCAGCCTCGGGGCTAAAACATCATTAAAAGCCGCATAGAACTCAATTGGCAATCCATCCGCGCCAGGGGTCTTGCGGTGAGCCATGTGTGTGATGGCTGCACGTATTTCCCCCACAGAAATATCACCGCCTAGTTTGTCCCCTTGGTCTGGGTCAAGTTGCGGCAGCTGCGCAGCGGTCAGGAAGTCATCCAGTTCCTCGGGGGCAGTAGACATCGTGCTCCGATACAGACGCGCGTAGAAACCGGAGAACTGAGCATTCATGTCGCTCTGGGTGTAAACCACGCGCCCCCCTCTACCGTTAAGGGTTAGCCAGCTTGGCCAGCAGGGAACCCACCTTATCGCGCTCTGCGTGCGCCCGAACTAGATACTCTTTATGATCAAAGCAGCGGAGTCTTTCCATCTGCACCGCAACCTCTTCCCGAGTGGCCGAAGCGGCCTCGCGAGCCTCGGGATCTCCGTGGGTGGCCCGCTCCGCAGAACGCAATCGATCCTCACTATGTGCGAGGTCCTGCAGTAGGGTCCTGCGGGCTCCCGCTGTTGCAGAGATACAAGCGCCTCTAATCACTGCCTTAAAGGCATCCCATTCAAGGGCCCTGCTCGAGGCTGTACCCTCATTCGCGACAAAGTAGCCCTCCATGCTGTCTCGCACCGAGGCCGTAAATGCTGAGTCTTCCAACGCCAGCGGGTTCAGCCGCCACGTGGGAATTGCCTGGCGCAACCGGGCCCACTGGATCACCACTAGCAAGGATTATGGTCCGAAATGGTTCTTGCCAGATACTCACTGTGGCGGACCAGGCCCTGGACATCCGGTGAGCAGAGGATACTATCAAGCCAGACATGCAGAGCGTGCGTGGGAGGAATAGAAGGAATAATACCTCTCAACAGGATGTTGCGTCCGCCAGGCATCGACCAAGCCCCACATAGACTGCCACTATCGCCTCCCCTTTGCCAATCTATGAACTGCTGATTGTGCAAGCGGCGGGTGTGACCTGTCCAGTTCTACATCCGCTATTTATAGTTGAAATCCCCCCCAAGAATGACCGCACCCGCCAGGACTGTCGCCAATTTCCCTGATAGTCACGCAAAGAAAGCCGCCTGCTCTGCGTTCAGAGCATAGATACTGCACAGTGTCAAGTCCCTCCCATCAAGCCTGCCCTGCACAGCTACATACCTCCCATCAGGATCCACCAACGTCACCAGGGGCTGGAATGGGACCCCCGCTCTCACCCATATCAACACCCCTCTCACAAAGGCTGAGTAAGTAGTATAAAACAGTTGACCCCGCCACCTGCGCTGCAAAGTCCGTCCCTCGGACTGGTCAACATGCGTTTCCTGCAGGAAAGCTACTTGGACCCCTCTACGTACAAGATAGGCATGCACTTTATGTCTTTTCAGCATGGAGTTCAGTCCCCGTACATTCCAAGTCACACAGTTCAGTTCAGGTAGGGTCCATTCAAAAGCACATGTACATCACTAACCTTTGGGAAAATCCCCGGCGCACTGACATTTCCCCTGAATTCCCAACTCGACCCATCCCCACACAACCAAGTGGGCGCATCAATAGACCCCCCCAACACAGAACAACCCCAGTAAGCCCTCAGCCCACCCTCCCCCAGAACAGGTGCCAAACCGCTGCTACCCATCCAAACCTAAACCCCGCCAACAGAGGCACTCCGGTAACGACCAGAGACTCACAAGGTATGTGAGGTAGAGGGGGTGACCTCACGCCAACCTAGCTAGGTAGCAATCAGCGTACCCCAGTGCAGCAGACCAATCTCAAGTATGTCAACCTCCTCACTGCGTGCACCCCCCCCCCTCTAGGCACCCCACCTCCATCCAGCCCCCCCATCCAAGGAGAAGAGCAAGCCCCCCGCCAGGACCATCAAACCTCCCGGCGCCTCCTAGTCGGAGGACCAACATGCCCCCCTACTATACATTACACGGCATCTCAGATGGTCACGCGTCAAGCAGGTCAACAGCAGTCCGGGGAGTGACCTGAGGCAGGTCATCAGGAACCTCCTCTGAGCCCCCGGAGCCCTCCTCCTCTGACCCCCGCTGCGAGCCGGAGTCCGCCAAGGAGGCCGTTGCAGCGGCTCCGGAGATGACAGATACCGCCTTCAGGGCTGCCAATTGCTCCAGCTGAGTTTAATATGCAGGCGGGGATCGTTTATTCAACGTGCAATATCCTGGTGGAGCGCGGTTCGTGTGTCCGATATGGCCTTGAGGATCTGGTCCATCCGCTGCTGTTGCAGCCCCGCATTTTGGCTTCCGGGCAAGCTCTGGTCCAGGACCTCCTGGAAGTCCTCCGCCTGGTCGATTGCGCAGTCCCTGGCACTTTGCGTGGTTTCCCCATTCCTCGACACCAGGGCCAGTCGCCTGTATCAATGTCAACGTCCCAGCCCCGTCAAACGCCCACCGCAGGGGCAGGGGCAGCGCACTCGTCACCCCCGATGCATTGGTAGGGCGGGCGAGCGAGCTGAGAGACCACCCTGCCAGCCTCCAATACAGGACGTCCCGGGGAGCGGCAACCCCCAATCTAGGAGGATCTCCAGATTCTGCGACCGTCTTCAGCGGGGGAACACCACCTGTGGGCTCCTCTTGCCACCAGGGAGATCTACGCCAGACACGCAGGAGCCAGCTCAGCAGGACCCCGTGATAGTCCCGGACCAAGTCGAGACCCCCTCGCCAGTCAGCTGAGCGTGAGGGTCCCTCGTTGCTGCAGTGCCGGTGGGCCTGGCCGCCACCCCCGGACCCCTTTCACCGCCTTCACGAGTCCGGGCTCCAAGCCCCAGCTCCAGGCTACAGCGGGAAGGAACAACGGCTGATGCCCGCCCTCCGCAGGTCCAAGACCGTCTCCGCGGCAGGCGGCCTAATCCAGGTTGCAGTAGCACCAAGTCCAGTGCAGTGCCCGCACCACGCACCTACCGCTCAGGCTCCCATGCGGCCGCTCCCCCAGGGCTCACCGGGGCTCCGCCAGCAGTCACTGCCAATTCTAGCCTGGTCATCCGCCAGGCGCCAATCAACTCCCGCTGCCCGGGGGGGTGAGCACCAGTGTTCAGGTCGCCATGCTGCGGCACCAGCACCCCTCCATTGGGCCGGCCGCCCCCAGGCCTGCCGCCTCCAGATCGACGTCGCCCGCTGCTCCAGCCAGAGGTGCCCCCAGGGGCCCCCCGCGATGGTCGTCGTTCGCCGCGCTACCTCAGCTCCTACGAACACGTCCGCCGGATGCGTGGGGGCACTCGCTCCGCAATCGGTACCGCTCCCGGTTGGGGTCCGGGCATCCGCCTCCTCCAAAGGCCGCTCCGCCACTCCAAGTCAGGGGGTCCACAGTGTGTTAGCAGGCAACGCCGAGATGGCCCGGTCCACCGCAAGGAGTCCCACCAGGCAGCCTACCAGCCGCCGTCGCTTCCCCTGCCAGGTCGCTCTAGGCGGCGGAATCTGCAGGCGCCTCCCGGAGGCTCTCCCTGCCCATCGGCCTCGGGCTCACTTGAGACCGGGGACGCAATGTGCGCTGTAGCCCCTGATCAAGATGACCAGTGTCCCCAGGAGGAGCCTCTCCTTCCGCTCGTCCAGCGTCTGCCCAAGTTGTCCACGGGACCCAAATGGGTGTTCGGGCGGTGCGCTGCTACAGGGTGCCCACACAGGGTCGGGGATGCCACCGGAGGAGTCCCGCTATCAGGATAAGGATGAGATCGGCCCGGAGCTCACAGCTCAGGCGGCCATTCTCGTCGGCGGTCAAGCCACGCCCCCTTCATTCAGCTATATATACAACTCCTCCATGTTTGGACAATTGGATTTAAAGTGGCAACAAAGTTGCATAAAATGGTAGGGGATTTGATTTCAAACAGATTTAGCAGAATCTGGTAAACATACCCTGATAGGTATTATGGTCATCGAAATGTATCATATGGTGATGAAGGTCCGAAAAGATGGTAGTCTTGCAGGTCAATTTTTGTAATCCACATTCCCTGTAACCCTAACTTCGAACGTCTTTAGAACTATTGACAAACCTGTTTCTGACTTCCTATGCAAGTCTAAAAAGGCCAAGAATTGTCTCCCAAAACTCAAACTGGCTAGAACAGGTGTTAACCTTCTCGTTTTCACTAGATACCAGACTTATTTTCTCTTTAGACGAGGAGCACGCTGGTTCCAAGTAAAAATGTATGATGCTCCTCTATGGTTCTTCATTGAAAAAGACCTACCATTCCCACTCGAGTTGTGTTCTACTCTTCAAGTGCCTTAAAGTGAACCACTCTGACTGACTGACTGACTGACTGAATTATTTATTAAGCACACTTATGCCGAGGCGTCTTGGCGCTGCATGAGAGGTTTGGCTGCTACTATCCGTTAAGCCATGGTGAAACTCTGTTTGTATAATCAAAAGTTTCATGGAGGCACTGAGGAAAGTTTAAATTCAAACATAAAATAAACATCTCCCAACACTCCTCATTATGGTTTAACCAACACATCAACATCAAAGCGAACCCATTGTACCGGGCATGAGTGGGTTGAAAATAGAGATCTTTGATCTTATCGATCAAAGGCCTCTGTACCGTAGACAATCCGCTCGCTATCTTACGTAGAATTGCAACACAAATACAATATATACATAATGTGGACTTCTGCACATTGATTAGACTTAAGGTGTCTCTTACAAAGCTTGGTAAAGCTCACAAACCAGACATTCCCAAAGTACTTGGAATACTAACATTTTTACGAGGACATATTGCAGCCAGTTCACAGTGACACCTGTACCTTCCACAACAGTAACTTGATTACAAGACACAAGGTATATGAATGTTACATGATCAAACCATACTCACTCGACACTAGAGCTATCAGACTGTTCAGACATCTGGAAGTCTTCAGCTTCCTTCAAGATTACCCCTGCTCCAGACCAGTGCAGGCTGGGGTCAGTACAAAGGTCATTCTTGACGCCTACTAGACTATGTTCCCTGGGTCTTCTTGACTCAGTCGACGGCTGGAACTGTGAGAATAATACTTGTGACCTAGAATACATGTTCCTTTTCTGCACATTTATAAAAAAATAACTTTTGGCACAAAATAATTTTTTTGATACAAGACGTGAATTTAAACTCGCCCCATAAACGCCTGATTTCACTATAATGGAACTACATGGAACATTTATCCTATCATACATGGTGGACATGCTTCTGCTTCACCAGACGTGCAGACAGTATCACCTGCTCTAACTTACATAAAGACTATAGTCATCACAACAACTCTGAGTTTGGTGCAGTTTGCTGTTATTCCTGTGTTTTTGCTCCATGCCATGACTTACTGTATCCAATGCCTTTTCTGTAGGTTGTTATGCCGGCATTATCTTGTGTAATTTTGTGTTATGGTTGTTATGCAAAATTTCTAAATTTACTCCCCAATGCCATGTGGTGTAAATAAAAATATAAACATGGGAACAACGTAAACAGCCAGAACACGGGCATCTGCTGTTCACGGCACTTGTGTTTCTTGCATTTTTTTTTAAACATCAAAATGTATGCTCACGTCCAAAATAGATGGAAGGATGCATTTTGTGCTAAAAAAGCAGTAAATACCTGTTTTGCAATTTGTGTAGTGTTTGAAGAATTTTGTGCAATTGCTCAAAAACAAAGTACATGAATTTCTCCCTCAACTAGTTTAGAGTCACACTAGTTGGCCTTTGGCACCTTTCTACCATCCAGGTAATTCGTACTTCTGTGAACAGTGACTATGTCGGTAGAGGCACTATGATGTAGTCTGGCCAGTGCTGAGAGTCCTCCTTTACTGTTTAGTTTTCACATAAACTTCCAAGTTCACTGAGCTGAATATAATGTTATTGCAGGCTTAATAGATTTTTCTGTGAGTATATCATACTACGGAATAGGCTTCCACTGCTGCTCCGGGCCATGGTAGAAGGCTGGATCAGCAAAGAGGTGACGCATGAATGCCATAACGTTGGTGTACACTGACGGGGGCGGGGAAATACTTATAACCCATCGTATATGCTTGTAACATGTTCTTTCTTTGGTACCTAAGTTAGAAGCATACCTCCAAGTTTTACTTGAGAGGATTCAGTCAAACTGGGTGCTCTGTAATGTATATTGTAGTCATGCAGTCCAGGTATAGTAGTAGAAAAAAATGTTAGTTTGATTACAATTACATCCATTTTACAAACACAATTGAACCCCCCTTGTCATTTTCTTGGGAGATGTTGACCAGGATGAAATCTCCCCTCTAGTAGGTCCCAGTCCGTAACTCACATACAATTGTTCTGGCTGTTGCACATATTTGGAATGTGCAGAATAGTCCACAAATGATGACAAGGAATTGCTGAAACGTTCAACATTCAACACAAGCCAAACATTCTCAATTGTGAGGATCCAGTGATTTTTAGAACCTCATGACCGACTCATCTGCTAGAATTAGGGGTTGATTTAGAGCTTGGCAGACCTTTGCAAATGGGATGAAGTGCCCTGTCTGCTGAACTGAGAATTTGTATACCCAGGGAAAAGAACTCTGCTGTGGGGGGATCATTAGTTCCTTGTTTTTCAGTATCAAACTCCTACTTCAAGATTTGAGTCCACATTTGGTAGACTTCTGTAAAAGATGATGGTGGCCGTCCACCAACTTTTTTGTACTTTAACAGCAAGTGCTGTAATGGTGGTTCCTGTCAAGATACGGTGATTGCTGTTGGGCCAACGGTGATCTCTAATTTTGGTGGACTGTAATCCATCAGGGTGGCAGACTTATTTCCTCTGCCACCCTGACAGACCGAGAACTGTCCCCCAAACTTTAAGTCTGGCCCTAAACTTGGTGTAGATGATTTTTCCTTCACTATAGATTTTTGGGTGAAAATTCTAATGTTTTGTTGGTGGCTAATCCAAATGACGGCACACAGATATTTTATATATGTCCAAAATGACCAGGGCTGGTTCTTTTGCCAGACAATTCTAGTTGTCACTTACTACATTCAGATTTCAAGCCAATGGTGTATATTAAGTCCCCTTTCTTGGAAATTTCACTTTTTGAAAGAAAATTCCTGCCCCAGGCCTGGGATGAATGAGATTCAATGAGATTCAATAAGCAATGAGATTCTGCAGCCTGCAGTAGTGGTAGTCTTAATTGAAAACAAGCAAGGTATAAACAGGTTTTCATTGTAATGTGATTTTCTCTTCTACAAAATGTTTGCATTGAAGTTAGCATGTGTTTAGCGTTAAACCATTCATTTTGTCTTCACTGTTAAATGATTGTTATGTACATTCACTAGTTTGAGATATTCTCATAAATGAATTATTCGTGTATAATTTTTAATAATTAAAAAGGTAAAACTGTTATAGAAACGGAGGGCCTGATTCACAAACGTAAACTTACACTTTTGTGCAAGTTTACTTTTTTTGTATTCACATACGTTTACGAATGCGGAGACTCCACAGTCAGGGTGGAAAATTCCGCACATAAAAGGATAGGACTGGCATTATTTCTACACCTGAGTGTTGCTGCTTCGCAGTTGTCCCACTATAAACTGAACTATGAAAATGAAAGAAATGTGGAAGCCTACCGTTGAATTTAATGAAGAGGTTCTTTGTATTTCAGCGGGACTCTGGACAATTCGGTGGACCCGGACTTTGTGGTGGTGGATGGGGTCCCTGTTATGTTACCGACATATGACGAGGCTGTGAGCAGCGACTTGAATGCATCAGCATTCGAATACCTGTCCTCTGCAGGCCAGAGGCCATCTTCTCCGAGAGATGATGAGAACCTTCCTGAATATCCTGGTAATATGGACGCAGACTTGTTACCTGGGGAACTTCAGACACAGCAGAACTTCTCAGGATTTTCTGAAGCTCTTGACAGCTTTCTTCCCTCTCCTGTATGTCAATTAGAAGCATCTCCTGCTGCGGGCAGCACCAGTAACACCAACTCTGCAACAGAATCTGCTTTTGCTGTAGACTCGACTAGTCCTATGATTGACATAGCAGATGGTAAGTTTTCTAAATATATTGTTATTTTTTAAATAATTTATTTAGCATGTCTCAGCACAGGTATATGCATTTTTTTACCTGCCTGTATTAGTGCTAGCTGGTGACCTTTGAAAGTGGTGTGGCAAAATTATCCTATTTGCAAAGCAAAGGAGGCAGACATTGAAATTCATGGTGGCTCTTTTGAAACAATAGAGCCAGATAAGGAATTTTATAGGACAATTTTTCGCTTCATTTTCGGAAGTCGTATTGATTGAAGGGACACTCACAAAAGGTTGTATTCCAGAATATCGAGGATAAATAAAATAACCTGTAAAAATGTCTTGAAGGTAAGTAGGCCTAGGTACGTTTAAATTTACTATTCTTAACTCCACGTTTATTCTCCCTGACAAGATATACATATTGACAAGTTACACATATGTGAATTCATGACTAGTAAATCTCTATGCTGCAGTGGATCCTGTTTCTGGATGGCTGTTAAAACTCTCTTCAATCTGTCACTATTCTGGTGTCTTCACCCTAAGTGAATCCTTTGTTCCGAGCCATCCTGGATCCTGTTTGGTTTGGACTTTCATCTGCACAGACTTCGGTAGATTGAAGGTGTGCTCTCGGATGGACCGCGTTGACCGCCAACGATATAGTAGGTCCAGATCTCGATGTGGATCTAACTCGCGAGGTAGTTTTAATGACGTCTTTCTCTTCCTCTGGTTGCCCTCCCTCATCCCCTTTAAGTCAGAGGATAGATTCTCGGTTCGCGGTCGGCCCCTTTGACCCTGAACTCTTCTTTGGACTCGGCTGCTCTGGTTGGTTGGGCAGAAGCCCAGCGCCCAGTACTCAGCTCTTTTCCGACTCATGTCTGGTGCTGCCAGACCCACTCCTGACATATGAGGCACCTGGCACAAACCCTGCTGGAGTGGCCGCATTCATCCAGGATTTTCTTGTTAAGCTCTATCGGCCAGATTCATCATTGAGTAGTTTTGCGAGTCTGAAATAGCTATAAATAAGGAATCGCTATTCCAGACTCGCAAAACGGGATTCATGTATGATTCGCAATATTTTTTGCGAGTCCTACTGATTCCTTATTTGCGAATAGCTAATTGCTAATCGCAAATAAGGAATAACTCCCCATGCATTCCTATGGGCCTAAGGGCCCATAGGAATGCATGGGGAGTTATTCCTTATTTGCGATTAGCAATTAGCTAATCGCAAATGAGATTGCGATTTCAAGGGTGCCAGGGGTGTCCAAAGGACACCCTGTAACACCCCTGAAATGTTAAATTACACAGATATTACACACACACATGCCCAAAGGACGTGTGTGTGTGTAACATGCAACTTAGAAAAATGCTTTTAAAAGCATTTTTCTAAGTTTTCGCTATTTACCACGAGGTTTGACCTCGCGGTAAATAGCGGCCCAAAATTGCGAATTCGCAATTTTTAAATATTTCGAGAATAGCATTTAAGGAATCTCTAATAGAGATGCCTTAAATGCTATTCCTCGCAAATTTGCGAGTTCTTAAATAGCGACTTTTGCATTTGGGATGATGAATCCCAAATGCAAAAATTGCACTTGCAAAGGGCCAGATTCTCAGAATCTGGCCCTTTGCGAGCGCAATTATGCTTGATGAATCAGGCTGTTAATCCTTTCAGCCCTAACGAGCTATCATGACCATTGTGTACCCCAGCCTTGGCAGTATTCACACTGGCATGGTTTCGGCCAGCTGCATGTACACATAGAGCACCTCCACCTACACCTCACATCTACTTATTATTTTAAAAAGACCTCCAGCAAAGAGCCCCCATGACGGGCCCATTGGGCATTGCAGCGCCGGCCCAACAAGGAGCTGCCCCATGATGAATCTGGGTGTGTGAGGGCTCTAGCTTCTGAGCAATCATATCCCTCAGATCTGCTTGCTCAGTTCCTTGCCGACCAATCTGTGTTCTTCTTTTCTCTTACCCCAAAAGTAACTACATACTCCTTGTGTTTACCTACTGAAGTAGATACCTAGAACAATGGTCTGGTGAAAGTGGCAAGGTCAATGCTTATAGAACATCCCTCATCCCCCATATACAACGTGTGCACTCGGGGACCAGGTCCTCAAAATAAGCTGCTGTACAGTGAGCCAGGGGTGTAGCTTCCAGTGGTTCGACCAGTGCAATGCACCGGGCCTCGAGGTGTAAGGGGGCCCAACTACAGTAGCCACTTGAGCTCTGAGAGGGCACCTAAATAAATGTGCTAGAGTTCCGAAGATGAACGATAATTAAATAAGGCTTTGCATTTTGTTTTTATGCTGTCACATTTGCTGTGCGTTTAAAGACCGATGTCAAATGTCATTCTAGCCTACTGACAAATTGGTGCTTATTCTTTCAACATAGGGACTGGTGTTTTTTTTCCGCTTACGGGTAAGTTTGTGGATTTTGTAAAGTGAACTAAGTGACAATTTTGCTGGTGTGGAAGGAAAGGCTGTATAATGTTGTTTTCTTCTAGAACAACAACATTTTTAAATACATACAACAGAACAGTACAAATATTTCAAAATAAATTAACATTTAGGGAAACTCAAATAAAATGCTTTTTTTCTAATTCTGGGGTGTAATGGAAACAAATATTTTAATAGGATCAAAAAAAATCAAGACACTTTACTGGTGATGCACAAATGACAAATTCAATTAATTCTAATTTCAACACATTAGTTTGTGCGCTATATAGGTTTGGCAGTAAAACTGTATGTCTGTGAAATTAGTGGTCATTTCAGTGGAAAATGTGCTGTCTGTAAATGACAGTGGGCTACCACACCATGCTTTAGTAATATACATACTACGCCATTACCACTCTCCTGTTAAATAGGCGTGGCTCATTTAGGACACGTTTTCTTTGTGTGGTGCTTGTATTTCTGAGAATCCCTATGAGTTCACTGCCTACGAGGGCCTCAGGAGTTCTTGCATCACTGGGAGCTTGCTGTTAGATCTGTTTGGTTCCCTCAACTGCAGGAGTCAGACTCCAAGCAGCAGAATCTACTAAAGCTCCTGTGGTGGCACTGCAAAGGCCTTGTTGTGCGTGTACCAAACGTCTGAGCAGTGCGCATGTTAACTTTTGTAACTGCAGAGTGCGTAATTCGGCCCTGACTCGCTGACGCCAGCAGAGGTCAAAGAAGAAGTTATTTACTGTGGGAAGGCCGGTGGAACCATTGGCAAGTACAGGATTACACATTCACCCCTCAGCTGTGCTAACTCTTGAATGGGACCACCAAAATGGGTACTTCGAGGTATCAAATTAATCATCGCATTAAACCTGACTTAATGCCTACGTCAAATTTAATATCACTTTTAAAGAAGAGCAACTTTTAGAAAGTTGCCACTCCATTGCTCAGTTTATCTAGTGACCATTCGCAGTTGCTAGCAACCAGACAGCCTTCAGCCCTCCTGGGAAGGAGTGTGAAGGACTCCCAGCACAGGAACAAGAGAGGCAAGCTGCAAAGAGAGGTGTTATCTCTCTTAGCTCAAAAGGTAAGCTTCAAATAAGAAGCCATCTTTGATGGGCAAATGACAACCACACTCGAGGGGCTGCTCCTTTGTTCAGGGAGATGGGCTGGCAGGAGGACAGAGAGGGGAGACCAGTTGCCAAACAGGTTTTTCGGTGGACATGTAGCCCTCAGGTAGCCACACCTCTAGGGTGGGCGCCCATGCTCCCCACCCGAAAAAAGGGGTTCATACGTTTTGGAAGTGGGCAGAATAGTGCACTCAGGAATGGCTAAGATGCCACACACAGCTGCAATTCCTAATAAGGCCGGAGGGAACCTGTGACCGCTTCATCCCTCGGGGGCATACAAGTGGCACCCAGACCTCAGATCACATATGGGCTAGACAGAGGACTGAAGCACTGCCCTGCTGATCCCTGGACCCAGCAAGAGAGGCTACAGCAACTGCTGGACTGCTCCTTTGGCTAGGAAAGAGAGGGCTGTGCCTGTGGTGCCTCACTTGTGGAAAAGTCGCACCTGAGCCCCAGACAAGAATAAGTGAACTCCAAGAGTCAGTCAGCCGAATTCCTGATCCAACACCAGATCCATAAAAGCGGAAGTGGCCCATTCCACCCATTCAATAGCCGCATTCAGGGAATCATCACTGACTCTCATAACATACAGGGAAAGGGGGGTCGTAGGGACAAACATTATTTAAAGACCTCTCCTGGTTCAAGTCCCAAGCTACAACACATAATTCACACAGGAGAACACAGGGGGTCTAAACGCCAACTTGTATGGCTAGCTATACTTAACTCCAAAAAAGTGTGTGAGTTGAGAGCAGAGGCCCTGACGAAAACCGAGGGACTTGCAGCCCATTAGGCAGAAACATGTTGGCCATTTTTTCCGACAGATATTTGTCTTCACTGTCGTTTGCACTGTTCTGGTTTTAATTAGGGGGTGTGCCCTTACATAAATAAAAAAAATTCTAGGACACATTACTCTATTTTAAATTCACCACTTTTTTGTTGCACTGTGTGTTTATCACTTTCTTAGCCATCAATGATTAGCTGTTATATGGTCGTCCATAAGTGCCTGTGGACTCGATCCTGCTCTGCCATTGAGTTGTTGGTAAATGGTCTCGATGATCAAGGGACCTACCACGCGATACTGGTGAACCATATGATATGACTGATCACGAAGTTCATTTGATGGTAATCCACATATGAGTGACTTGGATCTTGTCGACCGGTACTGTATGTGCTTGATCCCGCGCACGCTGGCCATCACTGCACTGTATCCCGTTTTTCAGGCTATCTAAGGTGACCAGGGCACTAACTCACACACTTTTTGGGAGTTAAGGATAGCTAACCATACAAGTTGGCGTTTAGACCCCCTGTGTTCTCCTGTGTGAATTATAATCATCACTGACTACCATAGTGCAGCCAAGAAAACCACTCCTCGACAATCAAAAGTTGCACCCCAGTCTGCTGGACCCAGGAGAATTGTCAGAGTGCAGATTGGTTGTCAAAGATGGACACTAGCCACAGGACTCGCTGTGACCGAAGACCAGTATCCCAGTTAAAACTGCACTTCTGCTGGACCAAAAAGGACTTTGAGAGATATCAACGAATATACCTCTTTTTACTGCATTATTTTTCCCCGCAGGGAATTACAACGCTGTCTTTACACCGACCGCGTTGTAACCACACATACCATTACCACGCAAGTCATAACAATGGCTTGCGGAGGGGGGGACGCTGTTTTTTGGAATAGTATAATTTACTATTCCAACTCAAGTCTGTGCGGACAGTAGGGAGGGTGTTGTATTTTAAATCCAACACCTTCTGTCCCCTACGCAAGTCGTTGTTCCCTGCGGGGGAAACTTTTCGTGGTAAACGTTTACTGATATCGACTCCTGTGGCCTAAGTCACCCCATCTTACCTTCAGACCGATGAATAACTGAAGGAAAAAACCCTTTGACCGCACAGCACCCTCATCATCCTGTATCCTCAGCATCAGGACCACTCTAATGAAGTTTGTGGCAGTTTGGGCATTAAGTGTGGAACTGGACTTGCCACTGATTTGGTGACCAGGTAACTGTCTTAATACTCTTTATTGGCCCCCATCAATCCTCCCGACCTTCTTCTTGTTGGAATTGGTTGCCCAGTCCAGGCTGGAGTAGTCGAACGCAACTCTTTAAAAGTGTTCGAAAATTTCCAAACTTAATGGTTACCTATGTTTGTTTGCGGAATGAATGGATAAAGCCTTAACAGGTACTACGGAGTCTTCAAAAAGGATACGAACATTAGTATTGTACACCAGTGTGCACGCTTCGAAGCCCTCATTGTCCTGAGTGGAAGGAAGTTTTAATTTGCTTTTATACAGTCATGTCCTATAGATAGCCTCAAGAGATCCCTAGGTGTATGTGTGCACAATAAATAGAAAAATTGCTCCAAGAATTACAAAAGGACCTAAGACCCCAGGTCTCACACCGTGCTAATAGGGCAACTAATGCCACTGCCCCAGCTAGTAACCCCCAACAAGTCAACAAATGCCCAGCGGTAGCAAAAAATAACATACTTAAGACTCCATTGCCGATCTGCTCCAACCCTGAGACCAAAAAAGGGGGTGCCTGGTCCCACGTATCAGCTGAGCACTCTAACCAAACTAAAACAAATAATCACGCTGCCCTCACTCTAAAATTGGACTCATCTCATCCTGCTAAGAGCCAGAAGCGTCGAAATATCAACTTACCACCTGAAGCCTGTCGCTTTGTAATCGATTTGACAGGTGTACCGGAACTGGCCCGACATCTTTAGAACCTTTCTGGGCGCTTAAAAATATGGTATGCCATTGGTTAGCAAACTTCCACCCACTACCACCCAACACCCACAGTAACATCTTGATGGTTGAGAGAGCCCCTTGGGTGGGTCCTAACAGAAAAGTACTCCAGGGAGATTGTGTCGCAGTGACTTTTGAGGACCCTCGCACTGTAGAGCACATTTGCATGGGGAAACCCGGAATCAATGGTACTGCGATCGTGGCCAGACCACTGTCCTATTTTTACATGCCCGGGGAGCAGTTGGATAATGGCTGGAGTTGGCTGAGGGATACCAACCATACCCGGAGAGGGAGGAGGCATGAGGTGCGTAGGGACTTGAACTGCTTCATCCCAGGTGGCGGGGGAGCAGAGGGATGGAATTTGATACAGCGCAGAGGAGGGTGGCCTACCTATGGCGGTAATCTGCGTAGCGATGAATGGTATGGCCCCCAGTTTATCCAACCTCCCATTCCCTGTTACAATCGGTACAGTGCACTGGATGCTGTCGATTGCCTTATGGAATCTCCTGGATCGTCTTGCCCTCCTATAGTTTTAACCGAGACTGCAAAAAACCAAACTAGCAGTATACAGAGGTTAAACGTAGATTGTGGCAACCATTGCCCTCCTTTTTGGTAACCGGGGATGACAACCACAAAGAACAGGGCACCGATCGTACCTTATGTGAGAGAAGAATTGAGGTGGACTATTTTACACCGCTGGATATCGGTAATGCTGGGCTTGAGGAGCTTATAGTTTCCGCCAGTCCCAACATTCCGATCTCCACCGTTGGTCATGGGATTGAACGTGTCACACTATACATCAATGGTAAAAGTAGAAACTTGAGCGTTGTTTCTTGGAATGTCGCAGGTCTTGGGAACAAAACAGTTCTTCCAGATTGGAACGAACTGATAGGAAGGTATGACCTGTGTATCTTCCAAGAGACATGGTGCTTGGAACCAGTATACAAGCCCGGCTATTCCACTTTCCATGTCCCAGCAACTCCCTCTAGAAGGGGTCGCCCGTCTGGAGGCCTGCTTGTCTGGGTTAAAATTTCATTAAACTGCAAGATCTCCCACTCCCCTAACATCTCCCATGACATGATGAGGTTAACGATTTGGATTCCCCAAGCCCCAGAGACTCTGGAAGTCTTTAACATCTATGCTAGAGGTATACCGGGGGGTGGTAAATCTCCAACCATAGGCTTACTTGCAGATTCACTCTGTAACTGTTCCCCGGATACTCTGCCGTTAATTGTTGGCGACTTCAACTGCACATTTGAGCCGTTGGCTGCCGACGGCGAGGCAGGTTTATTGGAGGAAGACGCAAGATGGGGAATCCCGCAATTGACGACTGTGCCGATCAAAAAGTGGACACCTGTCATTATCCAAATGAATGCCTTGGTGTTGGAACATGCTCTGGTAGCAGTGAACGGGCGCACGCCGTCTTACTTCTCCGGTGCGTGTACCTATAATAGAGTTAGTTGCCCCAGTAGAATAGACTACATTTTGGTAGATAAGAGACTGTGGAAATATGTGGCGGATATGGCGGTTATCCCATCTATCCACAGCGACCACAACCCCCTATCCCTTAGCCTGTGCAATCTGATAAATGTGTGGAACCTCCCGTCCAGCAATAGATTAACAATGGCGACTAGAGATATAGTACCCTCGAACTGCAAAAGGTTCATCAAATGGCACAAACTTGCCATCAATGAGCAAAAGATAAATGCCCTGGGGGAAATTGTTAAAGATCAGACGGAGAAGCTTTCTACACTCTGTGCCGATGATCCCGGCTCTGCCCAGGTCAACATGGTCTACGAGGAGACAATAGTTAGGATGGCCGCTCTCTTCCTTGACGGACGTGGGACAAGCCGGCCGAAGGGTAGGAAGCCCGCAGTCAGGTGGTATAACCACGAATGTAGAGTGGCTAAGTCTAATTCGATCTGTGATCCAATTGAGGTTCGCCTAGCCCGTGCCGTGTATAGGCGCGCACTATCAGTGGCAAAGAGGGCTTGGTATGATTCCCACTGGGAAGAGTTAAAATTGGCCAGCCAGAATAGGAACGGGGAACAATTCTGGGCTCTAGTAGGAAATAATAATGATGATGGAACAGACCCATTACCTAACCACATCACGGACAGGGAATGGTTCGACCACTTTAGGAAACTGTATGCAGGGGTAGGGGTCCCTGAGAACACCGAAGCGACAGCAGAATGCACACTACCCCATCACGATATACCCCCATCTATTGATCCTATAGGGCAGAGGGAGGTAGAGTCTGCAATCAGTAAAATCGTCCAAGGCAAGGCACCGGGCCAGGATGGCATCCCTGCCGATCTGTTCCGTGCCAGCCCTAAGCAATGGTCCAAATTCTTCTCCCTTTTGACCAATGCCCTCCTCCTTGGGTCTCCAGTCCCAAACTCATGGAAGGGAGCAGAAGTGATCCCTATATATAAGAAGGGGCCAAGGGGTGACCCTGCCAACTATCGTCCGATCAGCTTGATCGATGCTGGTCAGAAGGTGGTTGGCAGAGTCCTCCTTGAAAGGATCCTCTCCTGGGCAGAGGAGAACAATATTATCTCCCCCTTCCAGGCGGGGTTTAGGGCCTGTACAAGCACTGTAGACCAGGCTTTCAGGTTGTTACTACTGCATTGGAAGACAGTCTCGATTAGCAAGGGTGGTTTGTACTTGGCCTTCATCGATCTGAAGTCCGCGTTCGATCTGGTCCCCCGAGGGCGGCTGTGGGCGGTTCTTCATGAGATGGGGTTCCCTCTGCCCATTCTGCACTTGTTGGCCCGCATGCATGATGGAACTTACGCACGCATTCGGTGGGGCACGAAGGAGCAGATAACAGAAAAAATTCCGGTGAACAGAGGCGTCCGCCAAGGATGTGTTCTGGCGCTGACCCTCTTTTCCCTATTTGTTAATGGGTTGGTTTCTTTTTTATCTGACATTGATGCTGACGCCCCTAGTTTGGCTGGCGTGAAGGTCCCTGCCAAGCTCTTTGCCGATGATACGTTACTAGTTTCCAAAACGCCCATGGGGCTTCAAAAATTGTTGGATCGGTTTTGTGTCTTCTGTAATTTAAGGGGCTTGGTTATCAACACTTCTAAAACAAAGCTCCTCTATTTTAATCCCAGTAGAAAAGCTAATTGTACGCTCACTCTCAATGAAGAGCCACTAGAGCGGGTTAAAACGTTCGATTATCTTGGGATCAGGATATCCGACCAACTCAAGTGGAAACCCCACATTGAAAAAATGGCGTTAAACCACAAACGGGTTGTGGGCGCCATAAGTAGGGAGCACAGATCCTCAGTTTCAAGACCCATAGCTCCTGCCTTAGAGATCTATTCTGCAAAAGCAGTAGGCAGTGCATTGTACGGGACAGAGCTCTGGGGCTTTAATAATGTTGACCCCCTCGTAATGGCCGAAAACCAATTTTATAAGGAGCTATTGTCCATCCCCAGGAGCTCCCCTAGCAAGCCCGTTCAATACGATCTTGGACGCAGATCTATTAAAGATCTTATAATTCTGCGTCTGCTTCTTTATTGGGCTCGCCTGTGGCGTACACCAGAGCTAGAGAGCTACGCAGACAGCCTCAAAGAAGTCATGAGCTTGCAGGGGTCACACAAAATAGTCTGGCTTTCTAAAATAAATGAACTTTTGACGGCCATTGGCCTTTGGGTGGCGTGGGAGTCCGGTGCTTCATTGTCCAAACTGGAAGTCAAGCGGGCTTACTGACGCCCAAGAATCGAGAGCGGTTAACTTGGGCAGAATCACCGATGAGTTTCGACTGCACAAAACTGTACCCTTACTTGAACCCTACATGGACTTTATTAGAAAACCCAAAGATAGGGCCTTATATGTACAGTTTAGAATGGGAACCCTGCCAGTCCGTGAACGCACCTCTAAATGGAAACCCCCCTATCAGACGCTTGCCACCTGCCCGCACTGCAGCACTGAACTGGAAACTATCCCACATGTCTTCTTTGTCTGCAGTGCTTACAATAAGCCTAGATCCAAATGGCTAAAACCAGTCTGTCGCCTTCTTGAGATCAGAGACTATGCCCCAGCACTAAGAATTTTACAATCTAACCCTAATACAGTACTGGCGTGTGGGGTAGCTAAATTTCTTAGCTGGGCGTGGGTGATCAGATTTAAAGCTATGTGATGAACTCTTTCTTAGGCAATCCCTTGTTTTTTTGTTTTTTTTTAAACTCAAAGCTGTAAATGGTTTAATACTGTTTTAAATTGTCTTTTTAACTATTTATTAAGTGTTTTTTAACAACATGAATTGTATTTTCATTTTTATGTGCTTTTAAGATATTCTTATATCGAAAGAAAGCTTTTTACCACAATAAATGTCCATAACATAACGTACTGCTGTATTAAAAGTGTATGTTCGGGTTAATTTTTTTATTTACTTTTTATTATTGTAAGCATGTAGCTGTGACATTTAGGCAGCAAGCTTTCTTAATTTCTTGTTACTCATGTGCTTGTAAAAACAATGTCCCGCAGAGAGAATGCTGTTCTCTTTTGTGGTGGATTGTGGTAGCTCTCTCAGTTGCGTAAACTTGCACCCCTTCTCACACCTGCCACTTTACAGATGATCGTGTCTGCCACAATCCTGTCTAGACTGGACTATGGCAATGCCTTATACATCGGCTTTCCTGACAAACTCATCAGCAAGCTACAGGTGACCTTGAATGACACAGCCAGGCTGATTTTCAGGCTCCCTAGAAGGGCTCATGCTACCCCCTTGCTGTGTAAACTACACTGGCTCCCGATCAAACAGAGAGCAAAGTTCAAGGGCCTTTGCATTGCTCACAAAGCCATTCATGGCCAGGCCCCAGCCTATATCATGGAGCGCCTGGGGAACTATGCGTCAGAACACAATCTTCGGGCGTCCGAGGCAGGCCTCTTGACCTACCCACGGGCCAAAACCGCATCTAAAGGTGGCAGAGCTTTCTCTGTGTAAATTCCTCAACTTTGGAATCTACTGCCGGAGAACCTTCGTAAAGAATGTGCACTCCTCCCATTTAGGAAGCAACTAAAGACTGTTCTTGTTTATGGAGGCTCCAGGCAAAGTCTAAATCATCCACCTAGTGCTTATCGGCGATTGCTGGTGGACCTTGGTCTTCTCAAAGCGCTAAGAGACCTGTTTGTGATTATGCGCTATACAAACTGCAGTTAACATAACATAACAATTGTATATTGTGCGAAGATTCAGCCTAGTGGACCGGTAAGACACAAACAGACTGATTCAGATATAAACTGGAAGCAATCACGGTCTGCAATCTGTTGCCCATTACCTTAGCCAGCATTCTGGCTCAAGTGAGATGGTCTATAGGAGCAGTAGTTCTCCAGTATTAGGGGTGTCTTTCATAGATTCACATGCTTGAATATTCCCCGTCGTCGAAGTGGGAGTCCCACGGTACATAAAATAGCAGTAATATATGCATATCTAAATAAAAAATTACCATAAATATATATATATATATATATATATATATATATATAATACAGTAAAGTATCCAAAAAACTCAAAAGTACCATAGAACAGAATAGGCCCATAGAGAGCCTAAGGGAGAAACTCAACTTAGTAACATATCAGTGTCATTCTGTTTTGATCCACATTCCAGCCAATCAGGCTGCAGTTCCCTCTAGAACCTTCTCCTCAGAAGCCCAAGTCCTCAGATTTTCTACCGCACGTCGTGTGAAGGGAGTCTCCCTGAGCTCTGCTCAGTTTTTCATCTTCCTTAGCTGTTTTTCTTCTCAAAATGTCTTCTTCAAGGAAATCTTTGTTCAGACCTTGTCCATCCTGTGGAAAATTGCTTCTCTTTCATGAAGATCCACAGAGTAAATGTATTTACTGCCTCTAACCTGACCATGAAGTGAAGACCTGTAAGTACTGCCGTACCTTTCCACCTAAAACTTTAAGGGACAGAGAGGCCTGTCTCCTTCTGTGGCTTCAGGTTCAGAAATTGAAGACAACGGACACTGTGGTCTCGGAGGATGATAGTGTCTCTTCTTTACAGTCCAAGACCTCTCAAAAGCGTGGGTCGGAGTCAGAGATGCCTTCTCCTTTTCTTAAGTAAAAGAGACTTGTAGAAATCTCTAAAGTTGTCTCCCCACAGGATTTACCTCCAATTGCGCCTACGAGACCTGGCTCTCTGGCGTCATTGTCCAAAGCCATGCCTTCTTCCTCAAAAACGGGCACTGGCTCGTCGACGGGCTCGTCGATGCGTCCGTCGACCACATCAACGGCGACGAAATCCGTGAATGCTGTCTCCACGTCGACGAGGACATGTTCAATATCTTCGAGAACTACGTCGACGAGGTGGACGTCCACCTCGTCGACGGCAACACACGAGGTGAGGCCCATTACCTCTGTCTTAAAGATATCAAATCCACCTCGTCGACGAAGAAACAACCGTCAACGCGCCATTCGTCGACGCACTCCTCGTCGTCGACCAAGATTACAGAATCGTCGACGGGCCGTTGTGCGTCAACGGGACCTTCCTCGACGACGACTACTTCGTCGATGACTGCCTTACCGTCGACGGTTGCCACCTCGTCGACGGTCCATCCTTCGACGACGCTGTCGACGGCGAAAAAATCTTCGTCAACAAAGACTAAATCACATCCGTCAGCGGATTCTTTGCCTGTGGACACAGTGCAGAGCCTCAACCGGCTTTTGACTCTTCTACCACCACGTCGACGGGCTCCATTCTTTGGCCACGGCTACCACCTTCACAGTGGTCACTGCTTCCACGCTGAAACAAGTACCTCTAATACAGTTGAGTCCTATAAAGTGTGGTTCTACTCTTCCTGACAAATTATTTCAGTCTGCGGAGGAGGACTCCAATGATGATTCAGAGCTGGATAATGCCTTTGGACAAGCGACTAGTCCATCCGGGCTACCCATCAAGTACCAGGATTATGATGAGGAGGAGGAAGAGAATGTCGAAGATGGGACAGATCTATTTCCTGTAGACAGGTCAGAGGCATCTATGTCAGAACAAACGACACAGATACCGCTGTCTTTGATAATGAATCTGCAGCACATGCTAGATGATTGTAATCTCAGATTCCCACCGTCTAGGCCTGTTTCTCCAGTGCCGCAACCTCCTCCACAACCACAAGCCTCTGCACCAGTTCCGTCAAGGTCACCGGTGCGTACCCAGCATGATACGGACAGTGAGGATCCAGACCCTCACAATACGGATCCGAATGATGATGACAATGGCCTTCAAGAGTGGGATGATTACAGGGCTCACACACCTTCAACCCCACCAACGTCACCATTAGCTTCGCCTCCTGTGGACATTGGCAGCTTCCACAACTTGATGGTCCGCGCTGCTAAGAGATTTCATCTCACTCTAGACGTCCAACAGACTGACTGTTTTCTTTACGATTTTAAAGACCTACCTCAAAGGCAAGCTCCCACTATTCCAATAATCAACCACATTTGGAATGAAGGTCTCAAATTGATGGAGCGACCGAATTCGTTCCCGGCTGTCCTGCCAAGACTCGATAAAAAATATAAGGCACCAGCAGATTCTCCGACATGCTTAGTGTCACAACCTAAGGCGGATTCCGTCATTACTCAGGCAGCCCAAAAAAGGTCTTGCGTTCCTTCCACACCCCTCACTTCTCCTCCAGATCAGGAAGGCCGAAAGCTGGATTCCATAGGAAAAAAGTTTACCACCATGGCAGCCACCACTGTAAGGGCAGCTAATTCCTTGGCTATTCTTGGGCGGTATGACCGCCAAATGTGGTCCGAGATTGCAGCATTGCTTCCACAACTTCCGGATGCCATCCGTGCGGAAGCACAAGCCATCATTCAGGAGGGTGAAAAGATGTCCTCAGAGATCATTGACTGCACCATTGATATCTCCTCTACGGGGTTTAGACAATTGGCGCGGGCTGCTGTTTTGAGGCGTCAAGGCTGGTTAAAATTGACAGCATTTCGCCCTGACGTTCAAGCTAAAGTCCTCGATCTACCTTATGATGGTGAATCGCTCTTCGGCAAACATGTTGATGAGGTCCTCGAATCGATCAAAAAAGATACAGATACGGCCAAGGCGTTAGGATCTCTCCAATATTGAAAACGGCCATTTCGAGGAGCACGTGGTAGAGGTGGCAACTCTTCCACTTTTCGTGGATCAAACCAATATCGCTCCTACAATGACAACAGGCAAAGACAAACTTACCAGTCCCAGAATCGACAGACCTCCTCCAGACCATACCAGAGAAAAACCACCTACAGAGGTGGTTCAAATACAAAGAAACCGTGACAGTGCCAGCGTCAATTTTCCACCGACTGTAAGAATTGGAGGTCAAATCTCAAATTACATCTTGAATTGGTCCAACATTACTTCCGATCAATGGATCCTAGATGTGATTTCAAAAGGACATTCCTTGGAGTTTACAAAATTTCCTCCCAATCGCCCTCCTACTGGCCCGCCTCCTCCCATTTCAAAGAACTATTGGCTCAAGTCAAATTAATGATCAGAAAAGGTGCTATCGAGGTCGTACCACAAGGCCAGCAGGGCAAGGGGTTTTACTCCCGCTTTTTTCTAGTCAAGAAAAAGTCGGGGAAATGGCGCCCCATTTTGGATCTAAGGGCCCTGAACAAATTCATCACGTCAAAAACATTTCAAATGTTGACCTTGCTCCAGATTTTAAATTATCTCAATCCCGGAGAGTTCTTCTCCACGATCGACCTCCAGGACGCATACTTTCATGTGCCGATTCACCCCAGGCACAGAAAGTATCTTCGTTTTACAGTCGGACACCTACACTTCCAATTCAGAGTTCTGCCGTTCGGCCTCCGTTCAGCACCGGCGGTCTTTACCGAGATCATGGCCCGATAGCTGCTTTTCTGCGCCTACAAGGCATCCAATTTTATCCATACCTGGACGATTGTCTTATAAAGGCTCCGAACCTCCAACTGGCAATCCAGCACACTCAGTGTTGCATCTCCCTTTTTCGAAACTTGGGCCTTTCCATCAATTGCCAGTAATGACACTTTCGCCCGTCACAGCGGCGAGATTTTCTAGGAGCCTCACTAGATTTTCAGCTGGCAAAGGTTGTTGTCTCCCAGGAGAGACAAGACCGCATGCTCAAGATGGTACGATTCCTGCAGTCAAAACTGTACGTTTCAGTCCGGATGTTGAAATCATTCCTAGGCATGGCTTCCTCGGCCATACAGTTGATCCCCCACTGCAGGCTACATATGAGGGTCGTGCAAGAGGAATTAGACAAGCAGTGGAAACAGATCTCAGGATCATTCAACGACAGGATCCTTCTCACGCCCCGCATTCAGGTGGCTCTGGAGTGGTGGGCTCACCCTCCGAATATATCCAGGGGTCGGTCTTTTCAAGACGCTTCTCCGACTCGGACGCTTACAACCGATGCGTCCCTGGAGGGCTGGGGAGCGCATCTCGAAGGACTGTCAGTTAAAGGAAAGTGGACTGCATTCCAACGCACTTGGCAAATAAACCGCCTAGAGCTTCTTGCGATCTTCCTTGCCCTGAAATCTTTTCAACGGATAGTACAGGGCCAATCTCTGCTGGTGAGGACAGACAACACCACCAGCATGCATTACCTAAACAAACAGGGCGGCACAAGGTCCCTTCTGCTTTCCCAACAAGCACAGGAGATATGGAAATGGGCGATTTGTCATCAAATTCATCTTACAGCCATCCATGTGCCCAGTGTTTCCAATGTTCTGGCGGATTCACTCAGCAGGTCTCTCTCGGACAATCACGAGTGGGAACTCAACCAACCAACTCTCGAGTTCATTTTCCGTCAGTGGAGTCAGCCGCAGATGGATCTCTTTGCGACAGCCACCAACAGGAAATGCCAACGCTTTGCAAGTCTTCCGGCGTACCTCCAGC
The DNA here is from genome assembly GCF_964263255.1 of Lissotriton vulgaris. Classification (NCBI taxonomy): domain Eukaryota; kingdom Metazoa; phylum Chordata; class Amphibia; order Caudata; family Salamandridae; genus Lissotriton; species Lissotriton vulgaris. Next base: position 1,728,698,188 of record NC_141694.1, on the reverse strand, counting down.
TCCATGCCTGGAACCTGAACACAATGAATTTGCGCGTCGAACCATCAACGCAGATTGCAGGGAAGTGTTAGCGCACGCTCGCGCTCCATCCACCATTAAAACCTATCAGTTGAAGTGGAAGCGTTTCTGTGTCTGGTGCCACACCAAAGCCTTGGATCCAATGACCGCCAAACCAGAACAGATCCTACCTTTTTTCCTATCCCTTGCAAAGTCAGGACTTTCCCACTCCACTCTTAAGGTGTTTTTGGGAGCACTTTCCCGCTTCCGTCATGATGGTTCCACCTCGCTGTATTCATCTAGAATCATCCAACAGTTTTTCAAAGGCCTCTTCCGTATGTTTCCACCCATTCGTCGTCCTCCACCTGCTTGGCGCCTAAATCTGGTTTTGTCTCAGCTCCTCCTACCTCCTTTCGAGCCCATCCACTCAGCAAGCTTAAAATTCCTCACGTGGAAAGTTGCTCTATTGCTCGCCTTGACATCATCTAGGCGTGTCAGTGACATTCAGGCATTCACAATTCCGCCTCCTTTTCTCCAGTTCTCCAAGGAGGCTGTTAAGCTACGTACTAATCCTAAATTTATTCCGAAAGTCCCTAGTGATTTCCATCTCAATGAACCAGTCATTTTAAAGACTTTCTTTCCTGATCCACAAACTCCTGCAGAACGTTCATTACATTCCTTGGATTTGAAACGTTGTCTCAAATTTTACATTCAGCGCACTGCATCATTCAGGAAATCGGATCAATTATTCGTGGCCTATGGCCCGATCTGCAAAGGACAACCTGTTACCAAACAGACTTTTACTAGGTGGATTTTTTCTACCATTACTTTTTGTCATCAACTGGCTGGCAAGCCTCTTCCGGCTCCAGTACGTGCTCATTCAACTAGAACTGTGTCCGCTTCTACTGCCCTCTTTGCGGGGGTACCTCTGCTGCACATTTGCAGAGCTGCTACGTGGTCGAGCAGCCATACTTTTACGAAGCACTACTGTCTGCAATCAACAGACGCCGCAGATGTAGCGGTGGGACAAGCGGTGCTGCAGAATCTTTTCCATTAAAGTCTCAGCCTCTGTTGCTACCCGCCTCCAGTCATAAAGGTTTTTTCTCTTGAATATTGATATATTACATATTTATGATATGTTCTTGTATGCTTGAAGTTTAGTATTACCTGTATGACTTATATGATGATTTACTGCTTTCTACTCTTATTCAAGCATGTGAATCTATGAAAGACACCCCTAATACTGGAGAAGAACATAAGTTACTTACCTGTAAACTGTGGTTCTCCAGTATTGGTGTCTTTCATAGATTCACATGCGACCCTCCCTTCCTCCCCTCAGAGGCTCTCTCTTCTCCTCAGGCACTTTTGGTTACTTTGTGCTACGAAAATCTGAGGACTTGGGCTTCTGAGGAGAAGGTTCTAGAGGGAACTACAGCCTGATTGGCTGGAATGTGGACCAAAACATAATGACACTGATATGTTACTAAGTTGAGTTTCTCCCTTAGGCTTTCTATGGGCCTATTCTGTTCTATGGTACTGTTGAGTTTTTTGGGATACTTTACTGTATTTTATGTATGTGTATATATATATATATATATATATATTTTTTTTTATTTTTATTTATTTATATATATATGCATATATTACTGCTACTTTATGTACCGTGGGACTCCCACTTCGACTGGGAATATTCAAGCATGTGAATCTATGAAAGACACCAATACTGGAGAACCACAGTATACAGGTAAGTAACTTATGTTCTTATCCTTTGATGTACCTTCTTTATATACCTGGCTAATGGCAGTTTGATAGTCCTCAGGCGGCATTCCTTCTTGCCTGACCCTCTAAATAATTCCAACAGTCAGGAGGTCATTTCGCCTGGCACCTTACCAGAGTCCAAATGTTCAAAAGTGTTGGTTATCTGCGCAGCCTGGGCAACTTTAGTTCTCTGGCAGAAGATCCATGAGTTAACCTCTAGCTTCCTGATAGCTTCTGCTTTGTCACATCATCTAACACTTCTTTTAACCCTTTTTCAATCATTTTAGTGTTGGCGGAATTCATTTTTGTGTTGTCACTGTCCTAGAGTTGGTTACAGTTTTCTGAACTTCCTTAAGTGGGGGATGAGGGTCCCGGAGTCCAGCGGACCAGGTGACAGTCTTACACTCTTATATGTCTCCCTCTTCTCCCACTTGTTCTCAAGAGGGCATATTTGTACCGTTTGTTATCTAGAGGGCTGCCGCTTCTCTGTTACTTCTCTATTCACAGCGAATGAGCACGTCTCAGTATAAGCCCCAGTGTCCAAAGAAGGAAGCATTCATCGACCTACCCCCAAAGCCGGGATTTGCAGACATTTCACTGCAGGCAACAGGCCAAACACCGACTCCTGACTCGGGTGTTTGCCCCGTGGTGATTAGCACTTTCTATTTTAATTATGCTGGCACCCTCCCCTTCATTAGCTCTCCCCTCCCATTGCCCCAGCTCCCCTCCCCACCTTCCCAACGGCCATTTCGCCACCTACAACTGCAACATTGCTGAATTAGGCTGCTTGTCTGCAAGAGTGACGCGGCACAAAGTCCACATACCAGCCCAGACCTCCCTGTTTAACCTGAAACTTGCAGGCGCCTCCTCAAATGTTAAGTAATGAGTATCAAGGATTCCAATGGGACCATCAGACCAAAAGTAGCTCAAGCCGGGTCACCAACCTTCCTCAACTCAGGTCAGGTGTCCAGGCTAAGGGGCTTCATCAGATTGAAGGGGAAGCGGGACTTCATCCAGTCACCCTACCACGAGGGAAGGGGGAAGATGTCCAAAGGTCCCACCCACAATCCAAACTGCATATGAAAACCCTGCAATGAAAGACCAACGTACCACAAATAGACTGCTGGATTCCTCCCTGAGCCTTGCACTCAGGACAGTTTTTCCTCTGCTTCTCGCGTCTCACAGTCTTGTTCATCGGAGCCCCGGTGGTATTGTCCAGAATCTTTCAGACATGTTTGGCAACTGAGGACCAAAACGTCTTATGATCTGCTGCACTTCAATACGTCTCTCCCCTGCTGCCCAGCACATGCACACAAGGATTGACCCGAAACGTGAAGCGTAAGGCCTTCCACTCAGACGCTCTTCAGTTGTTGCACAGCTGTATGCCACAATTGGTTCCAGATTGGTTGGGAGGTTTACCCCATTCCTACATACTCGGCTCTACCCAAAAGCTGCCACTGTTGGTCAACTGCCCAGCACTGCCTCTCTCTCTCAGCTATCATTCACAAGTTAAAGGGCCAGCGGGGCAGGGTGGGGTGGCAGCGACCTGACCAGGTGGCACATCGGGACATGGGCTTGAACCCATCAAATTCACCTTGAATGAATGAATTAATATAACACTATTTTTTAAGCATGAACAGCTGCTCCAGATAAGTGTCCTGGTGCTGAGCAGTAGGACTGTTATTTACCTTTTTTAAAGGGCGATTGGTAATCCAGTTTCTTGGGCTCTAGGGGCAAGCTGTCCCATAGCGTTGCTGCTAAATACAAGAAAGCATGCCCCCCACATCTAACATGCTTTACTATTGGAATACCCAGGAGCCACTTATTGTTATAGATCAGGTCTCTCCCAGTCCTTGCTCAATATCTAGCGGGTCTAAGGCCCTCATAGACTCAACACAGCTTGGTGCAGCAGCATGAAGCATTATAGCACACAGCCCAAGCACCCATGGGCTGAATGGATTTAACTGAGTAGCTCTTCTCCATAGGATCACATACAAATGGGGGTCTGGTTGCTCAGAAACAGGACTGCTGCAGAAGAACCATTGTCCACTACACGGTCAGGCCAGGTTCTTCATGGGTCAGGCGTGTAGCTCAGTTTCACAGAAGGATATAGCTAGAGGTCCACAGAGACAGCAGGGAGCATGCCCCATATTTTATGTGCCCTGATGATGGGTTGCAGATAGTAGTACAGGGGAAACAATGTTCCTTCAGGGAATTCCCCTTGCACACCACTATCACAATACACGCCATGCCATGCTTTAGGCATATGTTGATCATAATATAGCCGAACAACTTTCTTTAGCCTTTGATTAGCAATTGTGCTTCTTTTATGCTATTGTTCAGTTATTTTTCATCACAAATCACAACAGTTGTTTTTGTTTTGCAGAAATTCCATTGGTGGACGAGGAACCCTGACCCACATTGAAATGTTTCACTTGGACTGACAAGTCATCCACTTGCGTTTATACACAGACAGCTGAGGAACACAGAGGAACAATGATTTGTAATTGATAAAATTACTTCCAATTGTGTCACCATATATATCCCTGGTGAGGGTCAACAAGCTATATGATCAAATCTTTAGCTTTGCTTTCTCAAAGCCAGCTTGAAATTTAAAAAACAGGTTGCAGCAGAAGAATGCTTGGAAAGAAGAGTGTGGAAAATGACCAATGCAAAGGATCCTGCTCTGTCTTAAAATGTGATCCCAAGACAAGAGGCTATTATGGCATATGGTTCATTGTCAATGCAACTAAGGCACTTAAATCAGATTTATCTATAGGAGACTGAAATCAGACACTGAAAACAATGTTTAATCTAGAAATGGCACATAAGTGTTACAACAAAAGTTGTACAGAACTTGTAATCCTGGAACACAAAAAGCTATCAAATTGCAAAAGTGTGTTGCGTCTTTAATATTTTGATGATGAATTATAAATAACAAAAGTGTGAAGTATGCAGATATATAATTGGATGAAAAAATCTGACGTACAGAATGTCTGAGACTCGAATAGGTGACCAGGTCAGCCCCTAGCTTTTTGTTTGAGTGGCACCTGGCAGGGCAGCAGACAAAGCAGGAATTACTCAATGTATTGATCGGTTGGGGTTAATGCCAGAATGCAAGGAAGGAGCTCTCGTTGCTTTCTTATTGTGCTCTAGGTATCAGTTGGAGGTTAAAGTGAGAGTGAGCATAGTTAGGGGAACTTTTTAGTAACATTTACTTGACAGTGGGTTAGGGTTTATGTGTTTGCTATGGCAGTTTTAGTGATATAAACACTTTACATGCTTTGTGGTGCGAAGAAGGGGTACCTACTGGGTTCTGGAGGAGTCCTGGATTCCGGCTGATATCAGGCTGAAGAGGAGGTCTTGTGGGGGGTGACTGCCAGTGTTTTGGCATGCCCACCCTCCACAGTAGGCTGGGTCAGAGCCTAGGGTGGTTGGGACTGATTTTATGATTGTGGGCAGAGATGGTTTTAGATATGGAGAAGGCGAGGCCTCTGGGCGAGGACCACTGCTCACATGCTGAGCTGCCTGGCAGGGCTGGAAGCTTGCTTACGGGAAGAGCACCAGAGCAGTGCAGGGTGCTGGAACCAGCAGTGACTGGGAGGGGAGAGAGGCTCTTTGAAGGGAGAATGAGGAAGCACCTGAGAAACGCTGAGCGCATTTGCAGGATGAAGGACCGGAGCGGGGCTGTACCAGGCGTTGTAGCAGGCTGCGGAGGGGAAGAGAGCAAACAGACTGTTAAAAGCAAAAGGGTGAAGCTTATGCACCAAGTGGACCGGGGTAGCGAGGAGAGAGCTGTGTGAAGTAAGGATGCGAAGAACCACTCTGAGTAAAGGTGTAACCCCTTCCATTAGAGGTAGGATTTGTTGGAGAACCAATGCATGAAGTGCAGCTTTGAGCACAAACTTAGGTAGATGGCTGCAGGGGGTACCATAGGACATCTGAGAGTATAGAATAGGGGTGTTTGTTATCCACAATTATTGTGGCAGTGGTGGTGTGGAATACTTGGGGGTAGGGTGCCAAAGGGAGATGAGGTGGATCATGGTATTTTTTAAGTAAACACTTGTTTTTTGGAAGGCAAAAGCTTCACATGTAGGGCGAGCACTGTGTAAAAATTTGGAAATGGCCAATAGTTTCTGCTCCCATAGGGAGGAAATACAAGGTTAAATGGTGGCAAGTGAGAGTTGAGTGAGAAAGGGGAACTGGATAAGTAATGTAAGATAAGGTGAAGGGAGATGAGTTTCGGGGAGCAAAAACAAGGTTTGAGGGTGGGATCTAGTGTGGCTCATGGTTGGGGCATGCACGGGGGAGAAGGTACTCAACTCTGGCAAGTGACCTTCTTGTAAGTCTTACTGGTGATGTTTTTGCATCATCAGTGATTCTTCGCTAACCTGATCTGTCTCAGTCACAAACTAACTTTTTAAAGGTTTTAGAATTATTTAGAGGTATACATTTTGTTTTAGAACGTGATTAGGCCACTGTAATATGTGTTTTTGATCAAGTTCTCGTTTTAGGCACTAGCCCTGCAGCACTGGTGATTCATTTGGAGTTTGGTTACTTTTTTGGTGAGGGACACTAAAAAGTGTTAAAAAGTAATGGGAGCGGGAGGTAATCAGGTAACTGCCATCGTACCTGTACAATTTTCAAATAAACATTTTTCAAAATGTTTGATGGGGGGGGGGGGTGGGGTGGGGGGTTGCGGTTCACTCTAAACTTGACTCTGAGTTCCATGGCCTGGGACTTGAAAAGTGACTCTGCCCCTGAAATTGAAAACGTAAAAGTGTCTAAACGTTTGCTTAAAAAAAGTATGCAAGGTCTCCAAAAAAGTTCTAGAGAACCTTCTTAGACTATCTGTTGTACATATAGGAGTTGAATAACCATAAACACTCAAAACAATTCTTTCCATAATTTGGCATAGTAAAATCCAGCATTCTTACCTGACTCTGAGTTCCATAGCATCGGGCATGGAACGTGTTGTTGTTTCTTTTATCTTGAAAAATTAACAATTTCACATCTCTTGCTAAAACAGTTGTCCAAAGTCTAGTTAAAGCCCTCCTCGGACGTCTGGGTAATATGGGGTCCTGATATCCACAAGGACCCAGGAACTGGATGAGGGTCAATACCCTGATTCATTTTGCTAATTTTTAAAATTTCTCATATTGGCTATCAGACTCACTTGTAGGCACATAGGGCCTAAGTACACATTCTAGAAAGCTCAATTCTGATGCCTTGAATAAGCCTAGCTATGTTTTGTACAACTTTGATGTTTTGCAGAACAAACGAGTTAGAAAAACAGAAATCTTACCTGGCTTGACCTACACATAGCACCATACCTTTTGGTGTATAATTCTTGAACAGTAAAGACACTTGAGTATTCATGGTTTCATATTTTACACATGTAAATCAAAGAGCAGCTATGTTTCAGGTTATAATTATTCAACTGCAAAAAGAGATATAATTTAAATTGCAGAATATTGGGAAGGTTAGTCGTCTTCTGCATGCCAATTTAGCAGAAGGTTAGGTTCTATCCATGCCTGTTTTCCAAGTTGTCAAATTAGTAAGGCAAAGAGCACCATACTTTTTGACTCATAATTTATGAACCATAAAAGATAGATGCTTCATTTAAATTGCAGAATATTGGAAATGTCAATCAACATCTTCGGTATGCAAATGTTTGTGCATTTGGCGTATAGAAAATGGGAAACAATTTTAGATTCATTCCATGCATGGTTTGCCATTTCACAAAGATGTAAAGCAAGCAGCACAGTACATTTTAGCTTATACTTCGCGAATCACAAACAGTAGAAGCCACATTTACATTGCAGAATGCGGGAGAGCACATTCAGCTTCAGTTTGCTAATAGTCATATCTGCGGCATGCAGGGAAGAGCCACACTTCAGGTTGACTCCACTCATAGTTCTCAATTCTGCACACTGGTAAGGCAAAGAGCACCATACATTTTGCTTCTAGTTCATGAACCAGTAAAGAAAGAGATTTAATTTAAATGTTGAAAATGAGTCTGCTGCTGTACACAATTCCACTGTTGTATGCACGTTGTTATGCTTGTGTCCTATAGGGAACTGGAGCAAATACTAGGTTGAGCCCATGCATAATTCTGTCATCCACACTTTCCTTTTTTAATGCTTATTAACGTATTCATTCGAATTAGTTTAATAAAGTAATACATTGCAATAAAATATTGTTTTGAAACCTTAAGGGATGCATTTTGCAGATCTCTGCTCTTGCACTGAAATTTCTGCCTTTACTTCTAGCAGGTAAGAAATCCATCCCAATTGCAAATCCTGATCTGAGAGATTATTACTTATGGAAGGAATTTGCAGCTAATGCATGCCTTAGCAGAAACAGACAGCCAGAGTAGTTTGCAATGTTCAAGTTGCCTTCTTTAAAGTGAATATTTTACTACAATATAGGTATCAATTAAGGCTATGTTCGTGGCATGGAGTTTCACTGGATTGCAATGTTAGCAATACTGCTGACTGCTAAATATAAAAGCATGGCTTGTGGTATTGTATAGTACTTTTCAATTCTCAAAGTTGTTGATCAGTGGTATCAGGATAGGGCCACATTAGCCTACATTTTAGTATACAAGAGGGTGGACAGACTTGGAAGTGGAAAAAGCACTGTATATGTTGGCTTCCAATTCATATTAGGTTGACCCTGGGCTTATTGTGCTATTTTGCACACTTATATGGTGAAAACACACTGACGTTGGGGCCAGAATCATTGAACAAGACAGGATAGGGACCTCATTTATATTGCAGAATATTGGGAAGAACATTCAATTTCAGTATGCTAATTTTGTGCTTGTGGAAAGTAGGGAAGGGGAACAAATGTTAGATTGACGCCAGGCATGCTTTGCAATTTCGTTCACAGGTAAAGCAAATAGCACTGTACATTTTGGGACATAACTCATAAACTGTAGAAGATAGAAACTGTATTTAAATTGCAGAATATAGGAGAGATCATTCTGTTTATGTACAGCGGCTGAGTGTAAGCAGTCTTTTTGAAATCCATGATATGACTAAATTGCTCAATTTAATTTTCAGTCATAAGGTCCCCTCAATAGAAATGAATGAAGCAACTAGATGGGCAAACACATATTGCATAAAATCGATTGAGTTTTTATGCTATAATTAAAAGATAGAGACTCAATTTAAATTGCAGAATGTTGGTAAGTAAGATCCTTCAGCCTCTGTTTAGCAATATTCATGATTATGGGATGTAGGGAAGTGGAAACAAATTTAGCTTCAAACCATGCATAATTTGTCATTTCACACACAAATACGATAAAGAGCTCTGTACATTTGTGCTTATTGTTTATGAGCCACAATAGTTAGAGACTTGATTTAAATTGCATAGTTTTGGGAAGAACATTTCACTGCAATTAGCCAATTGTCATGCCTTTGGCTTGTAGGAAATATGAACATGTTTTAGGTTGACTTTACACATAAATTACCATTTTGTGAACAAGTAAGACAAAGAGCACCCTGCATTTTGACTTTTATACAGACTAATAAAGATTAAATTTTCGGCAAACTCGTCACCGCAGTAGGAATAAATGGAACATCCAGATGTCCAAAGAAATACTGCATATAATTGTTATGTTATGTTAATTGATTTCTATAGCTCGCGACTCACGGGGAGGCATCTCAGCGCTTACCTAGCAAAATAAGGGTGGTAGTCGGTCACATTAAATGAATACATTAAAACAGGAAAGTTTTCAGTTGTTTCCTAAAAGCGATGTACGCAGTACATTTTCGCAGGGCAACGGGAAGCCGATTCCAGTACTGCGGGGCAAGGTACGAAAAAGCTCTCCCCCCCCCCCCCCATCCCTCGTGTGGCTTAGACGGATTCGGGGAACCAAAGAATTGGATCTTAGGTTGCAACCCGAAACCTGCTTTATACATTTCTTCTGAAGGTAAAGAGGACCTTTACCATTCACTGCATTCAAAGTAAGACAGCAGATCTTAAAAAAAGATCGCTTCTTAATTGGTTGCCAGTGTAGCTGTTTCAACAAGGGAAGAGCCTGGGGGACGATTTAAAATCATCCTAGCCGCGGTGTTTTGGATTACCTGCAATTTGGCAAGCAATGTCTCTCCCACTTCCGCCAACAGCGCATTCCCATAGTCTAGGCGACTCATCACCATGGCTTGGACCAAGGTTCTCCGATGATCGATTGGCAAGTAGGGAAGTATCCTGCGTGAGAGGTGAAGACTATAGTAGCAGGAACGAATAGTGGCCACCACATGATCCTTCATGGTTAGTGTTGGATCCAGTTTTAGTCCGAGATAGATTACATCTTGGTTTGGAATGGGAGCCATTCCCAGCTGGTCAGGCCACCACTCTTGTGTCCAGATGGTTGACGCTTTGCCCATAAGCATAATCCCAGTCTTACTGGGATTCAAGTGGAGGCAGTTCTTGTCATCCAGTGGAAGATTGCAGGCATTCTCATCCTCCAGGTCGGAACCGATTGTGAACATCAGCTGAGTATAGTCAGCGTAGGAGATTACCTAAAATTCAATCGGTTTTATTCTATTCAGCTCATTAATGTGTCAATTTGTTCTATGCTATTGTGTAATGAACTCAGACTCATAAAATGGAGACCATGCATTTGTAAAAGCACATTTTGTTGGCTTTAACACTCCCTATTGAAAGAGGCACACATCACCTAAGACAAATGTGTCATAAAAAATGGAAAATGACACATGGAGGTGTTTTTCTTTTCCTTATGAAGATTAATATGCAGAAAAACCAGTCTGTTCTTGTTCAAAAAAAATTCTTACATTTTCCCGTTATTTCATGGTTTATAATTCTCAATAATAAACAGTTGACAAAATCCCATATAGGTTTTGTAAGAGTAAACGCTTTTTTTTTGCAGCTTGATGTTCAGTTTAATGTAAGTCTTAAACTGGTGTATTACATGTCCTAACAAAGAGTGACCAAAATTTATAGTTTTTGCATTTTATCCAAGTTGAATATAAAAAGCTGCATCACATATGATGCAAAAATGTACGTCTAAAACGTAAGTCAGCCATAAATGAATGAGTGAAATAGATTTGTAAAGGATTCTTTTTTTTGCTTCTGTGGAGCAATGTCCAAAGACTTCCAACAAGACCAAATGTTTAAAAGTTGACAGATTTTTCTATTTTTGCAAAAAAAAATTTTGCTGAACATATTTAAGTGAAAAAAAGTGAGCATACGATTTTTTTTCACCAGAGTAAGCTTTATTTTTTTTGTTCTCACATTGCACTTAGGCATTAGCTCATATGTTTTTTTGTGATGCGAATAAGCCAAAAAATCACCCTTGAGATGTGTGCATCACTGGTGATGCTCACAGAAAAAAAATACCTCCTCCAATTGTTTTTGTAAAAACGGCAGCTTCAAATAAACATAGAAAAAACACAATTTTTTTTAGCCTGATGGTAGGTCAAGATGTTGACTTCCTGTTGCTGTTTAGTCGGGGGCAGCCTCTGAATACCGGCCAAAAGAGAGGGAAAGCTCCAGTGTGGCCTGCCTGACACCATCCTCCAGGAAGAGACCCTTTATGCGAATAGTGCGGTTGGTGAGGGGAGATCAGAAGGACTAGTTCAGGGGAAAAAGGGTGCTTTCGTTACGGTAGCTGTGGAATACAGGAACTGGATTTAGTGAACAGAAAGGGGTGGAATTGGCGTGGGGGGTTGGATTAAGATTCAAGATGGATGTGGCAGAGCAGAGTGAGAAAATAAGAATCAGAGAAGATGGTGTGAAGCCATATTTACCGAGCGGAGCGATAACGACAGGAGGTGGAATGGGGTTTTGCCAAATGAGTAAATTTACAGGAGCCCAGTGGAGGCTTCATATAGGATGGCAAAGTTGACATATGCATATCTTATGCCCCCCAAGAAGCAGCTGGAAAAGAAGGTGACGGGGCTAGGCACAGGTAGACACCATTGGTGGGGTTCATGTGAAATGGGAAAAAAACAGAAAGGGAATGAAGGGAAACTTTGATCTGTGGCTATCAGTGATGGGGAGGGGCATAAAGAAAAGAAAAAGATGCAAAAGACATCAGGGCGGTTTGTAACAGTGTGGGTAGAGGGGAAGGACAGAGTATGATTAATGATAAACTGAAGTTGGGCACAGATGGAGATGTGCTGTTGAGGGACACAAAGTAGGTGAGAAGAAAATTGATAGGGATCGCAGTTTGCAAGTGTTTTTATATTATTGCGTAGGGAGATGTGGGGATGCACGTTTGTTGAGGTTTTTTTTTTAAATGATTGCAATTAATTTTGGTGGTATGGCATGGGTGAAGTATAAGGAGTTTTACATGAGGATGGAAGAGCGTGCCGAGAAGCTGTGCGGTGAGATCAACAATGAACTGTGACTGAACGTTGGAAAACATGGCGGCCGCCGGCTAGGGCAGGTCGCGTCTCTCTAGCGGAGCTCCCGTACCCCGGTGGAAAACGCAGCGGAAATTCGGCAGAACATGAATCTCTTATCACTTTGACTTTCCTGGGTGCCCTTTCGGTCTCTCTCCTCCTCCCGTCCGAGTACCCTTGCTTCGCTTGAGCCTCTCCGGCTATCGAACGCGGCACACAGTGTTGTGCCGCGGTGCCAGCCCTGGACTGTCTTGCCGCTTATGCCGCTTGGGTTCTTTTATTTTGGGCGTCCTTTGGGTCCTTTCGGATGTAGCTCACGGTGTTGCGTGGTGGCATTCGCGGCGGCATCCATAGCGGCACCCACCTCGAACTCTGCCTTGGGCTCAGCAGTTCAGTAGGTCGGCAGGTCGGTGTGAGGAGTGAACGCCTGCCCGGCGGATGTGCGGCTTCGGGGTCCTACCTCCCACCTCTCTTCCGCGGTGGGCCGAGGCAGCCGTGGAGCTGCGACGGAGCCGCAGGGCGGCGGCTCGTGGAAACCTCGGAGGCAGCGGCAGCTTTCATTCAGCCCAGAAGGGCTCGGTTGCGTTGAAGGGAGGCTACCTTGATCCACCAAAGGTAACGCGACCGGGGATTGAGCCCCCTCGCACAGACAAACCAAAGTCACGGACACGTCGCCTTAAACTTAAACCTGAGGTAAGGTCTGCAACGGAGGAAGGAGCAGAACGTGCAGTGGACATCAGCAGTGATCACGATCCTGATCAACTTTCAAGTAAGGTGACCGGGCGTGGGTGTGGGGGTGCCAAAGGTATTACTGGGGGCGGGCTCGGCGAAACAAGGGCTATAGACACTGCAGACACCCTTATAGACACTGTTATGGATCAAGGAATGGGTTTTAGCGCAGTGAATGAAGTAGAAGGTATTACTAAGGAGGGTACTCCAGGGTCTTCCATTTTTGTTTTCACCGGCAAACACACTGCATTTATTCCCCGGGTTTCTGACCCTAAGCTTGGGGCCAAAAAAAACTCAGAAATACTAACAGTAGTGCAGTGCGACTTACCCCCTCGCTTAGGACATTCTTCAAGGTACTGCCACAGGTCCTAGAAGTCACATGTAGAGTGGGGGAGAATAGCCCTCAAGATAAAGGGATGAGTAGCCTAGATAATACGGAAGGGACCGCGTCTCCAATCCTGGCGGTCTCGGAATCTGCTGATAATATCTCAGAGGAGCTAGGGTCTCTAAATTTACTTACCAGAGGGAATAACGATGAGCCGGTACCCCCAGATTGTGAAACTCGGGAAGGGATATCTCTGGAGATACTCCTACATGAGATCAAGAGTGGATTTGCTGAATCTAAACGCAACCAGCACGAGATCAAAGCGGCGTTCCAACGCCCTTGACAAGAGAGTAGACCTGCTTGCCGAGAGGACAGATACTCTAGAAAGTACCGTTGATGAATTAAAAGCTAAATTGGAAGCCGCACAGGAAAGGATACAATGTCTAAGACGCGATGGTGACGTAACAAAGGAAAGAGTGGAGTCTCTGGAGAACTACTCACGGAGAAACAATATTAGACTCCTGAAGGTCCCGGAAGGAAAAGAGGGGGGAGAAATGAAAAAATTCATTGCCTCCTTGCTCAGAGACCCTGAATTTGGAGGAATCTGTTGAAGACTTGGAGAGGGATATTCAGCGAGCCCACAGAGACCCATTTCGCCTAAATCCGGGGAGATCAAAGCCCAGAAAGATCCTAGTGAACTTTTTAACCTACTCCACCAAGGAGAAAATACTAAACTTGGTGCTTAAAGCTACATCTTTAAAAGCCCCAGATTTCTCCTTTGTAGTTAGGTCCGATCTGTCTAAAACAACCCTCGACAAACAGTGGGAGCTAGGCCAGAGAATGGAGAAATTCAGGGGTCTGGGGGCCACTGTTAAGATGAGGTTTCCCGCCTTCCTGGGGGTCATGTATAATAATAAAATGCATAACATCCATTCCCCTCTGGAGGCGGACGAACTCCTAGCCTCTATTAGGGATCATCAGCAGGGAGCCCAATAGTTACTAAGAGACTAAGAGATAAAGAGATTAAGTTTCCTATAACATCCTTCCCCTTAGTACTTTATAGTACTTTATAGCTGCTGCTTGTTAGTGTCGACAACAGTATCATCGTTTCGGATTAGTGAATTCAATCTTGATAACTCCATTTGACAGCTTGTATAGTAGGAGCATAACCAAAAAAATGTGAAAAAGTATAATAAAAATGTTTTTTTTAAAAATCACGGGAGGGTGTTTCAAAAAAAAAAAGTTTAAAAAAAAAAGCAATGATACGGGTCGGGAATAGGGGGGGAGGGGGGGGGACTCATAAGTGAAGCTTTAAAAATGGGAAGAATTCTCCGAGGTTTATTTACTTCTACTTTTTCCACTTTTTGCACTTCTTCACACAGTATATTTTTCCTCTGAGATTCCTCCAAAGGTATTAACCTTGGCTCTGTCGGATTACACCTTTCATATTAACAACACGTAATAGGGCCGGGTGGGGGGGGCTCCTCAGAGAGACAAATCTGGCATCACCGGCCAGGTTAAGTAAGGGAGGGTTTTCCAGGGAGGGGGAGTTGGGGGGGGGCAGGGGTAAAATCGCAAAAAATCTTCATTTGTCAGACATCGTTCTAAATTTACAATCCTCACTAAACGCAATTTAGTCTTGTTTAATCTGCCTTGGGAGTAGTTTACTCTTTACTGATCCGATGAGTTGGGTGAGGGGGAACGACATTAGATGCTAGGGTTAAAATTTTTGTCCTGGAATGTCAATGGCCTGCGTGTAAGGGGGAGGAGGCATAGAATATTACAGTACTTGAGGGACTCCCCAGCGCAGGTCATTGTCATCCAGGAAACACATCTTCTTCACCAAGAAGTGAAGGATTTGTTGGGGAATGTTAGATGGGTTGATAGTTTTATCTGTACTAACCACAATGCTAATATTCGGGGCATCCTCATCATCTTTAAAAGGCAAGTCAGAGCGCAGATTATAGATCATGAAGAAGATTTCAGCGGTAGGTGGCTATATGTTAAAGTAAGTTTAGAGGGCAGACCGTATAACTTGGTGGGTTATTATGGCCCTAATCAGGACGACCCCTCATACCTGCATAAAATCCAGAGCCACCTTTTAACAACTCACGATCCAATAATTTGGATGGGAGATTTTAATTTAGTACTTAATCCTAAATTGGACAAATCCCCCAATTCAAGGGCACTTAACTTATGAGAAATCCAGGCAAACGCTTAGGGTGATCATGTCAACGCTTGGATTGGCAGACCCATGGAGGGAGAGAGCGAGTAACGCACTTGGTATATCTTCTCATAATTTCAAATATAACCATAAGTCTAGAATTGATTACGCCCTATTCAGCTATTCATTAAGAGATCCCCTGGAGGAACTAGTTTACTTGCCCTCGCATCTATCAGATCACTCGGCCATCTTTTTTTCCTTAAAATCAGGTCAGCAAATTCCTCTCACGTCTTGGTCATTCGACCGTACTATTCTTTTAGAGGAAGAGGAAACTGACCTTCTTATTCAAGAAACTACGTTTTTTATGGACATTAACATAAACTCAGCTCCGTTGGATATTGTGTGGGAGGCTTATAAAGCAAATTTACGAGGTCACATCACCAACAGGGCCTCTCATCGAGGGAAAGTATACAGGGCAAAGATCGCCAACATAGAACAGGAAATTGCTCTCTTTGACCAACGTATTGGTTCCGGAACTGGTACTAATGAAGAGCAGAAACAACGGAAGGAATTAAAGGGGAAGCTAGAAAGTATCCTCCAAGAGAGGGTCGCAAAGAGATGGGCAGCAAGCAAACTTTCAAACTTTGAATACGGAGAATCCTCGGGCAAGGTCCTCGCCTGGAAAATCAAATCTGACCAGGCCAAAAAACACATCAAACTTATTAGTGTAGAGGGGGAGACTAATGAAAGATCTTCCACCAGAGACATCGGGGAAGCTTTTCTTGATTTTTTTCAACAAATATATAAGGAGGAGATTTCGGACGACCCGGTGACTAGGCTCAGATGGTTAGAGAAGATAATTCTCCCCACTCTCACCCCGGAACAAAGTGACCGGCTAGAAAGACCAATCTCGGAGATAGAGGTGAGCGAAGCTATCAAAAAGGTGAAGCGGGGTAAGGCGGCTGGCCCCGACGGACTCCCCGGTGAGTTACTTAGGGTTTTGGCACCCGAAATTGTTTCAGTACTTACTAGACTCTTTAATGATATCTTAGTAAAGGGAGCCACCCCACCTAAATCATGGGGGGAGGCAATAATCGTCCTGATCCCAAAACCCGGGAAAGATCCGGCCAAATGTGGCTCTTATAGGCCAATTTCACTTTTGAATAGCGACTATAAGCTCTTTGCGGCGGTGTTGGCGACTCGGCTGGGACGCGAAGTTAGCTCAATTATCCACACTGACCAGAAGGGCTTCATCCGAGGTAGACAGCTCTCAGACCTTACTTATGATTTAATCGGGGCAGTGGACATTGCCTCAACTTTCTCCCTTCCTTTGGCCATTATGACCCTCGACGCAACAAAAGCGCTCGATAGAGTAAACTGGTCATATTTAGCTGAAGTCATGAGGAAATTCGCAATTGGGCATAATTTTTGTAGGGCTATAGGTCTTTTGTATGCTAATCCCAGTGCGAGTATTTTGGTGAACGGTACATGTACTCAGCCCTTTCAGATTAGTAGGGGAACGAGACAGGGTTGCCCCCTATCCCCCCTACTTTTTAATATCTATATTGAACCACTTGCACAATCTTTTAGGGATGATCCAAGAATCTCCTCATTTGAATATGGAGGTTGGGAAAAAAGGGTAGGGCTCTACGCCGATGATATAGTAATTTACACTAGTGACCCAGCAACTGCCTTCCCCATAGTGGTCGAAATGGCCAAAGAATTTGGACATATATCGGGCTATGATATTAACGCTGAGAAGACTGAGCTCATGACGTGGAACATTGCTAATCCAAGCGTTGTGGTGACACCCTCAATTTGTTACCTCTGAGTTAAAATCACGCAAGATATAGACACCTTGGCTAAGGCTAACCTAGATCTGGTCTTCCAAGAATGTAGGGCCCTATTGAAATCCTGGGCGGGTCTTCGACTGTCAATTTTTGGGAAAGTCAATATAGTGAAAATGTCTATCCTCCCGAAACTGACTTTTATTTTTAATTCCATCCCTTTGGCTTTGGACTCTAAGCAACTTCATAAATGTCAGCAGGAAATTAATTCCTTCATTTGGAGCAATAAGGCTACAAGACTGGCCTGGAAAATATTAAGGAGGAGGAGGGAAAAAGGAGGGCTTGCTCTGCCAGACATGCAGTACTATGCGTGGGCATTCCAGCTTTCCCACACAAGAATGCTCTTGAAGTCACCAGATAATTCTTCAAATGGGAGATTGTTCAAGGCAATGCTGGTGGGGGCAAACCTTCCGTTAGACGGGTTTCTATTTAAATTCGGGGACCGAAAGTTTTTTAAAAAGGTGAGGCTTAAGACTCTTTTAACAATATTGAAGTCCTGGGTGCAAATTAAACTTAGAGTGGGGCTGGCATATTTCTCCAACTATGCTCAGATATGGGATTCTCCTGGGCTCCCACTGTGTTTGCAAGACTCCCTGGCAGCCCCCTAATTGAAGCTGGGCTCTCAAGATGGGGTGAACTGGTATCTGGAGGCGTCTTGATAGAGTGGGAGGAGCTTAAGGAGAAAGTAGGGCCAACTTTGTCAAGATTTAAGTACATCCAAATCAGCAGTTGGGCCAGAGTACTAACTAGGAAAAATTCTAATATTGGGAGACCCAGCCCCCTAGAACAGCACTTAGTCGAAAAACAGACAGGAGGTAAGGAGGTTGCTTTTTGGTATTGGTCCATCTTGGAGGAGATAGATGGAGATTTCAACCTCCCAATGGAGCTATGGGGAAGTGAAATCGTGTTACTGGACGAGGATTTGTGGATAAAATCCTTTTCTCTTTTGTATAGACTTGTCAAACCCGCTTGGCTGAGACGAAACCATTTGTTCACTTTACACCGGGCATACCTCTCCCCTTTACGTTTATCTAAATATCAGGAAGGGAAATGCTGTAACAAATGTCAACTTCCAGCAGCCTCAGATACCCACATGTTTTGGGAATGCCCCCATATAATTGCTTATTGGAAAGAGGTTAAAGTCACCCTGGATTCAATTCTCAAGACCAAAATTCCTCTTTCGCTATCATTAGTCATTTTTGGCTTTGATCAGAACATCATCGGGGTTGCGCGGCCTTTCTTATTCTATGCTATCCTTCTGGCAAGACGGCTGATATGTATACACTGGGTAGATGTCATCCCCCCCGCACACTCCGCCTGGCTAACGTCTCTCTATGAAACATCCAAGATAGATTTGGCTAGATCCTGTAGTACCCAGTGCCTCACCTTTTGGAAACTCTTGATAGATTGGAAGTGAATCTTTTTTTTTTTTTCGGCTCGTTGGGGTTTTTTTTTTTTTCCCCCAAAGGTCCGATGATTATGCCCATCTACTCCATGGCTCAGTCTACTGGTTTGCCCCGACTCTGATATCTATTTACTGGCCTAACAGACATGAAGTTGCCTAGAGGAGTGTCAACAAGGTGCACCATATCTCCCGCCAATTCATAATAAGTTCTGCCTAGTTTGCGAAGCGGCTCAATTGTCAGGGCCTTGCTCCCGAAGGCAGTGAGGTGGTTGGTGTGTTTTCTTTGCATCTATGGAACGAGTGTCGGGCAGATGAGGATGAAAAAAAAAAAAAAAAAAACAATGAACTGTGACTGCAGTGGATGGCACAGAGCAGGTTAGATCCAACAATACATATCAAAAGCGGGTTGGTGGTGCAGTATTGGCCCTTTCCAAGCCATCCCACCCCATTGGGTGTGAGAGGATACGAGCCGGATTAGGACCAACGTGGGGACATATGTGGGTTGTTTAATAGAGATTACTATTGCATGGCCTTCTGTAAGTTGAGGTACAGGCCACAGAACGGGTAGGCAAGTACCCGGTTACCTATTGTTTTGGTCATTTTGGAACAGGTGGGCAGAGAAAGAAAGGGGATAACAAAGGAGCACAGGTAAGGGTGTCTGTGTTGCTTAATTTAACCCCTTCCATGCGGCCGCGATTCCCCTGGTGTGCTGTAAACAACACAAACAGGGTCGGGCCGTGACGAACCCCAGCCGTCATCAGCACACGAGCACCGTAGTGCATGACGGCTGGGGTTCGTCATCAGCATGGAAGGGGTTAAAAGGTTTATATGTGTGGCTTACTTTGATCTGGAATATAGTGGTGATGTAGATCGGATTTAGGAATAGTTTAAATTTGAGATACATGAGACCAAGGGAAAGAAGATGAATAGAGAATCTAAAATTGGCAAAGAATTAGCCCCAGGTGGTCACATACAAACTCCTAAGAGGGTAAAGGAACGCCGATCTGTATGATCTTTTACGTTTTTTTTGTTTTTTATTAGCAACAAAATGCAACATAACAACCACATCATATCTACCAGTCTAATTAATATAATGGGTTCAAAATCGCAAAGAATACAAGTATTATATAAATCAACCTGCAACTGCACAAATCTTCTGTCGCTGAAACACCACTGCCCCAAAGATAACTAAAGGTAGGAAAAGGTAAGACAAGACGCACATTAACACAAGAAATGCAATTGAAGAACAAGCCCATACTTACTGTTTGCCATACTGCTACCCCCGGAGACCATCACCATCTTGAACTCCTTTAACCTAATATTCACCGGAACTCCAGAACGCCCCCCACAAGGAAACCTGCAAAGGTATCTGCAGAAAGCTAATCTGACATCAAGGTGCAGACATTCTAGAACAATCCTGGCTGAGTCTACTGTGCAAAGACGTAGCTCTTCCCCTGTTGTACCACTCACAGGGAAGCTGAAGTCTTGAGTTCACATTGAATCATTTTCTTCTTAATCTCCAATAAGGCCCATTTTTTGCACCAGGATGTTGACACTCGAGCCAGGAAATAACAATTTTACTTTTCCCACCTTCTTGTGTATGGTCCCTCCAGTCACATGACTGCTCCCTCATCATTGAAGTTCCCCAAAATGCAGTAGCGCAACTCGTATTTTTCGTGGGCAGTCTTTAGAACTCTTTGACCCCAACCAAAACACAAATATTTGGTGCATCCACCAAATCTGTGGATTGCAGGTTTTCGCCGCTACAGCATGATTAATCTCTTTGACAAGGAAATTTGATCACAAGCCTAAAGAACTTTACTGGCATTCCAACTACCCAACAACACAATTTAAGATGTAATGTCTTAGTCACAAGGCCGTTCCTCACAAAACCATTGCCTACCTTGCAGCACTTCTCATCATCTTGGAACTCAGGAGCAAGAACTCACTCCTGCGAACACCAGACACTTCCTTAGTAAAAAAACAGTCATTCCCTGGTGCACTCCTAGGATTTGGAACTTCCTTAATCCCTCCCTCAGAATCCAACCTTATTTGGCCTCCTTCTGAAATCTACTGAACCCACCTTTTATGGCTTTCCCTCCCCAAATATCTTACACAACTTTGCCTGTTTTGTCCCACCCGGCTTCTCTTTTGTTTTACGTGCTCCTATTTTACAATCCTCAGACACTTGTATTGTATCCTTCTGGTTATTTGTAAAGTGTGCATTACACCATCTTAGATAGAGCCGTGCTGCATAAAATCGTAAAAAAATAAATAAATCATGGCACTCTCCCACCATGCAGTCATTAAGTTCTGTGGCCAACATTTCAGCAAGGACCACCACATTCTTGATTTCGTCCTTCTGTTAGTTTAACTTCTAGACTTAGAGTACTTTTGACAGCATGGAGTTCATAGAAGGATATCCAATGAACTGTTTTCTCAATGTATTCTCCATTTATTTCAGAATTTTAGAAAAATATTCATCTACATTATGTATGGTCTGGTTGTTCTTTGGGGCTCTTCTGAGATCTGAATTGTTGTTCAGGAGTGGGGAACCAGCCCTAATAAGAGATGGGGTTTCCTGGGATGGTGTGTGACTGAGGATCTAGATGCACACACTAAACACAGATCACATTAGGCAGAATAGGGCAAAATATTTGTGGGAGTTGGCTGGAAGGCTAATTTGTCCGGTAATGGCTTCGAAGAATAGTTGTACAGATTCGGAAGGATTTTGTGTGGTCAGATTTTGTACATGATGATGGGTAGACCTTACCTAAATATCAGATGAAGTGGGTTTTGAAAAAAGTGTTGAGGAGTTTGGGGCTCCCAGGGGAACAGTTTTCTTAACATTGGGGCATTGACAGAAGCATATAGGGTGTGTTTCCCAGGGGATGGCTTCAAAATCATAGTCTATTGGGAATCTGGCTGAAGTTGTAGTCCAGTTTGGGTTTACAATAGTTGGTTAGGACACACGTTGGTTACTGTTAGTGCATGATTTGTCTCTCCTCCCTACCCCTGCCCCTACCTACAACCCCACCTCCGCTTCTCGACCTCCTTCCCAGCAAAAACTGAAATGGTTCATAAGGACTATTGTCAGTTTTTTGGTTTGTTCTTTTCATCATTTATGCTTAATGTCTCCCGAGTCCTAGCGATGGGACAACTCGGGTATGTATTGTTGGTCTCAACAGCAGGTGGAATAGAGGAAATTGGACAAACAGCTGAGATTTGATGGAAAGAGAGGACTTCATTGCTTTTTCAGCTGAGAGAATATTTCCTGGTGGAGTTAAAGGTTTTTTGCATGTACACTTCTACAATTATGGGTATAATTCTACTGGAGTGTAGGCCATGAAGAAGGATTTGCTGGAGATAAAGAAATTGTGGTCCAGAACGCACAGATTCTGGAGGAGGCAAGGGCAGAAGTGGGCGCGGAGTAGGGTGGTGAGGCAAGCAGACTTTGAAAGAGCATATAGGAAGGTAAATAGAAAAATGCGGGTTTTTTATTTTAATATTGGTGAGAATGGCCCGGATTCAGTGTAAACAAAATGTCTATCCTTCCTTCCTGGGCAATTATTATTAGCTGGTGGAGTTAAGGTATTTGTGGCATGTAAACTGAGAGATGGTGTTAAGGAATGATGTGAGAGAAGTAGGAGGCATGGATAAGGGAAGGTAGCTGGGGTGGCTTGCCATAAAGTGGTTGAACTAGTTTGATTGGGTGATAATGGTGCAGTTAAGCTTTGGGGTTCTGTCCTGGATGGGTGAAACGTTAAGGGGTAGGAGGTTGGAGATGAAGCCTAAATTAGGTGGATTTAGGACCAGAAGAGGACAATTGAGGACAAAAAGGGGTTACAAGGGACTACAAAATAATAGATTGAGGTTATGGCAATTTGTTGGATATTTTAAGAGTGGTATGTTATTGTATTAGTAAGGTGGGTTTTCTTTTAGGATGGAAGGCTTTTTTGGGAGGTTTGTGTGAAGTTGTCTGAACTGGTGTCATCTTGACCAATAGGTGTCTGGGGGCACTGAGGTATCGTAGTTTCCTCCCTGAGTTTTCAGGTGAGCGGCTCTTTCCAAGGGACACTGCGCATGTGTAGGTCATTCAGATTAGGGGGATGGGATTAAGGATTTTAAGGCCATGGTGTAGAGAGGAGAAGCCTTCTCTGCCTTTTACTGCGAATGGAGACATTGAATAATTTGAGTCATTCTTAGAAAGATTTTTTTCAATCGGCAAGAGGGGATTGAGGGAACGTTTTTAAGCGTGGCTACTCTTACACAACAGGTCGATGCAACGAGTTGATGTTTTTACCCATTGTAAATCATGTCTTTACGATGTTGGCAGGAGGATGGCGATAACTCAGAGGAGTAGCTTGAGGATTGGTTCATCACAGAAGATGTGTGAAAGATTGTCTTAATTCTTCTGCCCCTTGAACATTTCTCCAAAGTGTGGGGGTGATATGGGAGAGATAGGCAAGACATTGGTGGTTATGAGTATTTGCTGGAGGTTTTAAGTTTTGCAGGTACGTTATTGTATAAGTGATCAGTGGTTTCTCTTAGGGTATAAGGTGTTTTCCAGGTTTGCAGTAAGCTATTCCAGTCCTGTTTTATTGAAGCAGATTCATCCAGAAGAGGTTGCCATGTTCTGTGCTGGGTCACCCAACAGAAAATAAGATACACTGAATGTGACTGATGAGAAAACAAAATCCAGATATTATTTATTCATTTATCTTAATGTTTTGGAAATAGCCTTGCTGCCTTCTCATAGCCCTAAAAACCTAAGCCAGACTCTAAGGCTAGAGGTCCTGTACTTCATTCTATGATTGCGAAAACTAAGCGTATGTCCTCTCACATAGTAGGCCTTTATCATCGGTGGAAGGGTGTGTGGACCCTGCTTAAGTGCTGTTGGCATTCTGTGGGTTTGGACTATTGGGGGAGAAGTTTGTACTGGACCTTGTCTGCATCTTGGATTGGTCTGAATTGGTACGTGCTATAGCAAGTGACTATATTTAGGTTTCTTGATGGTTTGCATTGCATTGCTAGATTTTGGGAGGCAAGCCCTTTGTACAGTAGTCTTTATGCGTGGTACACAAGTTTGAACTTGATTGTGTGTTCAGATGGTAGTCACTGTAGTGAATTTTGTGTCAACTTTCTTCAACTACAGGTCAGCTTTTAAAGATTTCAAAGTAAATTCTAGACCTTTTTTTAAACCATTCCACTAACAGATACTCGATGATTCTTTTTTCTTTTCTTTATTTTTTTTATCATTTTTCAATAGAAGTATAAATTGCAGCAAAAAAACATTATCATAGGCATACATACATTAGATAAGAACAGATTTCATTTGACTAAATTAGGTATAAATATAAAACCATAATAATGCATCTTCCGATGAGAAACAGCAGTGAAAATGTTATACAGTATGAAAAGGCAGATTTCATTTGATTTGATTGATCATGAATACGAATAAATCATGTGAAACAGCAGCAATAGGCTAATAGGCATAAATACAGTGTAAAAAAGCAAAAGTTAATCATAAATACAAGACCATAATAAATCTGTGTCCAATGGAAAACAAGATTCACTCATTCTGGGTAAACAAGGAAGCCCAGGCTGAAAGTGGACCCCAGATCCTATATCCGTTAATCCTTTCCTTTCTGCCTCTCCGTTCAGAGAGTGCCATCTCTAAGTTATAAATGTGCAAAAAAACGCCCCTTCCATTGCTGGAAGGTCGGGGGCAGAGGATCAAGCCAGGCTGAGGCTACGCAGAGCCTAAATCCTGACACCACTATTAACCCCTTGCATGCTGCCGCGATTCTGCGCCTGTGTGGCACATTTCGATCGCATGTGCGGTCATGACGGCCCCCAGCCGTCATCAGCACACGAGCACTGTAGTGCATGACGGCTGAGGGCCGTCATCATCATGCAAGGGGTTAAAACTAGCTCTTTCCCAGTTTTCCTATCTGGTTCAGCTACATCTAATAACATAAGCTGAGGTGACAAAGGGACACCATCTTTCAACACGTCCCGCAAAAAGCCAATTATTCCCCCACAAATTAGTTCTTTACTAGCGCAGGTGGAAACATATGAACCAGACCCGCACCAGGTGCCTTACATCTGAAACATTGGGTCCCCTTCACTCCTCTTCATTTAGCAATTTTCGCTGGTGTTCTATATAAATCGAAAAGAGTTTAAAAATGTTGTGACTGCAGATTGGGAGAGCACAGTAGAGAGACCCCCATTTCTAACGATTTCAAAAAATAGGGATCCTGGAGCTCGAGCCCGTCCTGCCACCTCAGCCTATGGTTCTCCAGGTCGTTCGGGGCCCCCTCCAGCAGACACCTGTATAGTTGTGAAATTGAGGGCCCGTATCATTTATTAGCAATTCCATGAAGGGAACCTGTGCAAAGCCTGCCTCGCCTCTGGATTTTTTTCAGAAGAAAATCCCTCAGCTGTAAAAAATTTAAAAAGTCCTGGGGGCCAATAGTAAATCTTTCCTTGACCATTTCAAAAGACGTGACTTGGTCTCTGACCAAGAGATCCCCTATTCTACAAAAGCCACCCCTTTCCCACCTTGCCAAACAGTCATCTTGTAAAATCCTTGGAAGCTGATCATTCCTAAGCAAGGGGGTGCCCTTGCTTAGGCCACCCAGAGTCTTTTCCGAACACCAATTTCGAAATGCAGTAATTAAGTTCTCAAACCACGTTTTTTTGAAGTAGCTTGATTAATAAAATTTCACCAGACAGCCATTAGCCCGTGCCCCCTACCAAGATCTCAAATATCGAAGGGACATAGGTAGGGTTGTGCCCTTCCCTTGTTACCAAATAGAGGCCCATATATAGTAGAACTGCTGGTAAATAATATAGCCTAAAATTGGGTAGCCTCCCACCCACTCGATCCCTGGGGAGGCACAAAAATGTATTGGCCCTCCTGTTGATACCATAGGACCAAATGAATCTAGCGACCACCCTATCAATTTGCTAAACCAGTCATTGTGTATCTCCAAGGGGATAGTTCGAAAAATATACAGTAATTTTGGCAGAATCATCATTTTGACTAGATTACACCCCCCCCCCATTTTTCAGAGCTTCAAAGTGTCCCATCAAATGAAATCCTTCTTGATTTTCCCCATTGTGGGGGTTAGGTATAGATCAGCTATAACTTCGACTTCTGCTGTAGTGTTTATTCCTAGATAGATCGCTTCATGGACATTCCTGCTATCGAAAGCAGAGGTGAATCTGTTTATCAAAACCCGTGTTTTAGCCTTATTTAATAAAAAACCTGATTGAGTCCCAAAGTTTTCAGCTATAGTTTACACAACACATAGCGCCCTATTAGGATCAGTAGTTATTATAGCCACGCCATCAGCATAAGCCAACAGCTTAGTGTCTCAGCCCTGCATGCTGACAGTGATAATGTTGATGGAGGCTTACAGCCGTCTAAGAAGGGGGTTGTGGTATCCTCCGTAATTGGGGAAGACTGGCACAATACCCTCACCCCCCCTCCTCCTGGCTGCAGTTGGTTCATGCCCCCGTGACATGCCTTAGAATGTCATGGTGCTCAGGGTTCTAGGTGAAACTCCGTGCGTGGAGCTTGTGAGAAACTTCATGGACGACAGCTGTGGCTGTGGTCTTCTTCTTGTTACTTCCTTAAATAAACCTCCTGTATAAAGACATCTGTCTCCTGTATTCCGGATGTGAGCTGAATCTTCGATTTCACAATGGAGACTGAGGACAGGCACAGGAAAAAAATAGAACAGAGGAAGTCGACCTCAACACAGCAGCAAAGCAGATCCATAGCAGTTTAGTGATTACGAGTGGTATCTTGAGTAATCTTCTACATACTTTCAACTCTTTAAGTGACTGCTTTGGTGATTTACTAGCTTGCCAACTCTAAACAAGCATTTACAATGCAATAGGTCTCGTAATTACACGAGTTTGAGCTATTGGCATTGTAAATAAAAATGCTTTTTATTTATGTTTTGGTTTTTGAAACATAAATAAAACATTGTCATTTACAATGCAATAGCTTAAACCCGCGTAAATGCGAGACCTATTACATTGCAAAGGCTTGTCAAGCCACATTTGCAACATCTGCTTACTGTTTTCAATGTATTATGTTGATGTAAAAATGGCCATTTTAAGAAAAAAATCCCTGACAACAAGTGCAGCTGGTGTCGCCACCAATTACCTTTGTCCCTGTATTTCATCTTGTGATTCTTCAAATATTTTGCAATACTTGGAGGAGATGTTAATCCCTTGTCATTAACTGTTATCAAATGTTTATCAAGTCATCAAATAAAGACATCATAATCTATGAAAGAGCTGAAGAACCATTTATCTTGCATAATAACTATTTTTATTGGTTAGCAGCAGTATTTGACTATGTTAGATTTTAATATAAGTAGGTGACTGACTGGAAAAGCTGCCACCCAGCCCTCAATTCTGCAGTTTATTTCCCAACAGTAATCATCCCCTTTAAGGAGCACATAAAGATATAATTCTGTACAATTAAACAACATGGCTGTGTAACTCTGGATGAGAACTGCAGTGACTGGCATGTGACTTCTTTGTACTCAGTGAACTTTTTTTTTTTATTTGGTTAAGCCTTGGATGAAATATTGAGCACCAGTAGCAGACAAAGCTCACAGTGCCAACTCACTAATGCAAACTGCAAGGAACCAGGTCCCACAGACAAATACGGCAGATAAGGTCAAGAATCAATTGAGGGAATCCATTATTTTCCATCCAAGGGACCTTCAACAAACCATGCAGCAAAGCAAGTGGCAGGCAATGACGACCCAATGCCTTTATTTACAAAATGCGCACCGCTCCCCACTCCGAGTTAATACGGCGAACAAACACATTTTTTTTTCTATTTATTAGCTATTGTAACAATGGCGGCACGCCGCTCTGCGTGCTGCCATTACTACTATAGTCAATTTAAAAAAAAAAAAAGTTCTTTGTCTGCCGTATTACTTTGGAGTGCGACGAGGCGAGCATTTTTGTAAACTTAGGCATGGGGCCACCATTGCCTACTTGCTACTCAGACTAAAAGAAAGGAGCGTAGCGGGCAATGGTGGCCGAATGCCTTTATTTACAGAATACGCCCTGCCCCACTCCAAAGCAATACAGCAGACAAACAACTTTAAAAAAAATATATTTACTATTGTAACAATGACGGCACACCGTGCAGTGTGCCGCCATTACCACAAAAGTCAATAAACTTTTAAAAAAAACAGTTGTTTCTTTGCCATATTGCTTTGGAGTAGGGCGAGGTGCGTTTTGCAAACAAAAGCGTTCGACCGCTATTACCTACTACTCTGACAAAAAGAAAGGCAAGCTGACGCTATTGTTGAAGCGTGCCGTGCTGCCCCCAGAAAATAAATGTTGATAAAAGGTGCAAATTGCTTGGCGGGCGGGCGCTATTGTTAAAAGGTGCCTCGCTGCCCGAAAATAACAAGGAAGTAGTCCCTAAATGAAAAGATAACAGCCCAGCAGCATAACTAAACTGTAGTTGGTTGGTGATGCTTCCTACAAAAACGGAAGTTATGTATCGGATCGCCAGCCAACAATAGGCCAGATGAGAAGATCAATTCCAGAGTTAACCATTGCAAACGGCAGGAGAAATTACCCTTCATATTCATGCCTACCCATTATCGACAAATTAGCAGCATTACCAGAAGTTTTGTCTTCTATAATTGAAGGCGCTAAAAGGGACATTCAAAAGAATAATGAGAAAGTCAATGCGAAAAATGTTATGACTACGGAAAAGAAAGAAAACGAGAATATGAAGGTGACTGAAATTCCTGAAGGACCAGAAATAATAGCATTAACAAAGCAACAAACTAAAGCAAAACTGCAGGGTGAAACACTAAAACTACCAGTTCTGCAAGCATCCTAACAAACTGGCGATGCAACAAGTAGTAAGGAAAAAAAAGAGGAACAGATGTATAATGATAAGGATACGGATGGCTTCACTATGATGTCAAAACGTCAAAGAAAGAAAATACTTAAAGCAAGGAAAAACAAAAAATCCAAACAATGTGTTTCTATAAGACCTGATAATGAGCAGATATTAATAACAACTGTTGCAACTCAAGATGATAGAACCAAATATTTCCCCATCTTTGGACAAAAACTACCAAGCAGAATGTGTCCGACAAACGGAGCCACACTAAATCAAACTGAAAATCCAATGACGGAGGAAAGTAGAGTAGTAGAAGAGCGTGTGGCCACTGGGACCCTAGATAATCCACCCCTTGGCGCAACTCGGCAAGCAAGTATAGCACCGGAAGACCGTGTGGCCATCTCGACCCTAGATAACCAACCCCTTACAGCAACTCAGCACGTAAAGCGAAAGGAAGAAGAAGAAAGATTTCCAATTAATTTTATCCTTAAAAAAAGGATTGATGGGAGCCCAATTAAATCAACCCAAATTACTATTCCTCATCAAACTCACAGTGCTAAGGAAATAAGAGAAAAAAATAAATCCTGAAATAACAGCAAGGGAGGAGGAGATAAGGTCTACAAAACTGCACGAAGGGGAGTATCTGTATATTGAAAATAGGGAAGGGGTAAAAAGAATTACCTACAAACCTAGGCAATCTAAAGCAATAGAGGCCGTAAATCACCAAGCACCCAAAAACAATGAACAACTTATATTTTCACCGGAATTCGAGTCTAGAATGAGGCACGATATATTAAACCGTGGAAATTTACTCAGATTATTCAAATCAATGGCATCATTATCTAATATTGTCGGTGAAGATATTGTCTCAATTGAGTTTATGCCATGGAAAGAAAGCCACCAGGCCCCCACACTAATAATACTAATATCATCAACAATAGCCGAACAGATTCTGAGTGAGTATACGACATTTAAAGCCTGGGGTATATCAGTAACTAAACAAATCCCAGAGGTCTACCGACTCCGTTTACTATGGAAGAAATAAAACCAAATCACGATAAATCAGACAAACAGTTAGTTTCAGTACTAAAAAATGCACTTGGTAGATCCCCTATGAAATTAGGAGCCACAACTCCACAAAGGAATATAGAAAGGAACTTAGAAATAAATGAAAATTAGATAAACATGGCATTACATAGTAACAGCGAACAATGAGCCGACAGAACCGAGCAAGAACCCGTGAATCACAATGAGAGTGGACAAATAAGAATGTGTTCGTGGAACATTAATGGATTGGGAAGAAAGATACATAATGAACAAATATACTCAATAGTGTGTCTATGTCAGATTATCCTATTACAAGAAACATGGGAAACAGATCCATTTATGCTACACGGATATGCAGTGTACTATACAAACGCGAATAAAACGCATACATTTGGTCGCCCGAGTGGGGGCCAGGCAATTTTTATTTCTAACTCCATATGGGCAAACCATGAGCAAATTGATTCTGGTAGTAAGAACATCCTAATAGTTAAATTGAAATATAAAACATCAAACCAAGAATCCAAATCCCTGTACTTAATAAACGTATATATCCAGCCAACACATACGAGTAGGGAAGCAACCTGTGCAACCATGAACAATCTTTTAATTAACCAAATGTTGGACGATCCTATAACAGACTACCTGATTACTGGGGATTTTAATTTAAACTTAATGTCATCTCATATAAGAGACGATATAACTCAATCACAAGACCATCAGTGGTCAATTCCCCAGCAGGACCTAGGAAAAGAGAACATTTCCACTACGAACAAAATGGGTACACAACTTGTTAAAGATATGGAAGCGATGGGTCTTAGAATTCTTAACGGCCGATTTAAAACAGATGTGCCACCAGCATATAGTTATTTTGCGTATAACGCAAAGTCTAGGATCGATTATACCATGACGTCGCTAAGCATGTTTCAGAACACTATCTCGTATGAGTTACAGAAAGCAACAGACCGTGATCACTGTCAGCAGATAATACCATTGAACATTAAAAGCACTACAAATCAAGCATATCAAACCGTCCAGGGGTGCATTGGAACAACAAACTATAAAAAACTGTTTTGGAATGTAGGAAACAGAGAAATAGTGAATGAACATGTGGAGAGTCTTTTGGAGATTTGTTTTAAAGATACAACAGCGGAAACAGTGATAGAGCAATGGGTGAACTTTACCAAGAAGGTGGTCAAACCCTAATCTCAATCACAAAGAAAATGGAATAAAAAGCATCGTAAAGAGGAAAATAAGGAAAAGGAATCCTATATAAACCTCCCATATACAATAATGTAATTTGTTATGAAACAAATGAATTTTATCATGTAAGGGTAATTTTAACTGTTTTAAACTTAACTTAATTTAAACTTGTTTTCTGCATTTGCAATTGTAAGATTTTAAATAATCAAACAATAAAGATTTACTTACTGGTAATAGGTGTGAAAGGAAAGGCCATTTTCAGAGCATGTTGCAAAGGTAATGCCAATCACAAAAAGAACAGCAGAGATGGCCCAACTCGTGTCTGCGAAGAAATTGTCTTACAAATTGAAGGGGGAGGCTGCAAGCAACCCATAGGACTTCATAGCTGTCGAGGAAACAAGGGTAGAAGCAATGTTTGATTCTTGTTCACAATTGACGATAATATCTGCAGTAGATTTTGAGAAAGTGTCGAAGATGAATGTGAAATTTCAAAGAAAGGATGTAAGGCCGGGAGGCTACGAAGGACAACCTATACAGATGAAGGGTTTCTTCTGGGGCAGAGTAGGCTAAAAAGATAGGATTGTGGTCACTAAGATTTATGTATCTCTGAAGGGAGATAACATACCAGGGTGGCAAGCACAGAAAGAGTTAGGAATCTATCTAAATTCTTACAAAAACCCACAGATTTTGGTGCAAGAGGTGAGCAAAACACTAGTGGGGATTGAAGAAGAATTCAAAGATGTTTTACAGAACCATTGGGATGCCTCAAGCACTATGCCAACAGAATAAGACTCAAAGAGAACTCTAAACCAGTCTCAGCTTGGGTGAGAAACCTGCCCATTTCAATGCAGGAAGCAGTGACAGAGAATTTAGCAGTTTGGGAGTGATTGAGCCGGTAGAAGCCACTGAGTGGTTGGCACCCATCATAGCAGCAAAGAAGGGGGACGGCACGTGTGCTTATGCATTGACTTAAGATCACTGAATAGAGAAGTAATAGTGAACAAGTACCCCCTGCCTAACATCACAGAAATTATCAGTAGGTTAGCCGGGGCAAAGGCATTCTCAACACTTGATCTAACCTCCGCCTATTATCAAGTTAGGCTACACCCAGAGTCACAAGAACTCACAGCATTCATCATGCCCTTGGAGGCCCACAAGTTCAAACGTATGCCTTTTGAACTTGTATCTGCAGCTGCGGTTTTCCAAAGAATCTTGAACAACCTCCTCAAAGTCATACCTGGAGTACTGTGCTACCAGGATGCTGCTCTGATCCTTGTAGAGAATGGAAAACAGCTTGAACATAGGCTCAGACAGGTCCCTCAAGAGGTTCCAGGAATAAGGCCTTACAGTAAAAAAAGGGAAAAGTGGATGATTGGGTGCACTGAAATTGAGTTCCTAGGACATAGGGTGACAATGGAGGGCATTCGCCCCAAAACAGAGTTGCAAAACAGTATTCTGAATCTTACCCCACCCAAGAGCAAAGGGGAAAGCAGATCCTTTATGGGCATGGTGGAGTTCTAAAGTAAGTTCGTTCAGACCTTTGCCAGGCA
This sequence comes from Lissotriton vulgaris, assembly GCF_964263255.1. NCBI lineage: Eukaryota > Metazoa > Chordata > Amphibia > Caudata > Salamandridae > Lissotriton > Lissotriton vulgaris. The sequence continues at coordinate 1,728,665,889 of NC_141694.1, read as the reverse complement.
CACTTACAAAATTCGCAATCCGCTGGCGAAAGGGGTGGCATTTAACTGGAGTGATGAGTGCCAGAAGGAACTTGAGGACACCAAAAAGGCCTTGGCAGAAGCACCCAACCTTAAAGCCTTTGTACCTGGCAGAAAGGCGGTGATTACCACAGATGCCAGGTCCAAAGGATATGGGGTGGTTCTTCTGCAAGTTGGCGAAGAAGGGGAAGAAATCATAGCTTTTGCATCTTGCTCCCTAGTACAATTGCTCAGTTATCGAGAAAGAGGCCCTTGCTGCGCATTGGGCGGTCCACAAATTTAGAGATTTTGTGTGGGGAGTAACCCTGGGCGTTTTTTGCATAGTAGCGCTACGCGTAGCTACTCAAAGTGCACTTCGCACTACGCAAGCTACGAGAACTGCGTAGTGCACTGTGCAAAATGCTGTTCGCACTGATTGCAGAGTGCCGGATGCTTGTCCGCACTGTGCAATCAGTGCAAACCGCATCTTGCACAGTGCAAGCGGTTGTTTTCTGCCGCTCGAGTAGATTTGTACTCGAGCTGCAGCTTTCTCAACGCGGACTGGTAGTTGCTCATCGCGAGCAGTCGCGAGCATACGCAACCACTTGCAATGAGAAACTCGACCTCCCCGTGTTGAGAATCTCGCTGGGAGGTTTATTTTCCACGCTCGCGATCGGCAACTTGATGTTGCTGATCGCAAACGAGGAAAAAGTCTCGCCGGGATGTTATTTTGCTCGCTTGCGGTCGCCAACTTGACGTTGAGGACTGCGAGCAAGAAAAAATGCCTGCTACGCATTTTTTGCACTGGGCTACGTGCAATTCGCGTGGCTTGTAGTTGCGCAAACTACGCAAGCGTAGCGTAGTCCTGCGCTCAGGCCTAGTGGGGAGTAAAGTTCGACCTGAGGACCGACCATAGTCCTCTTGTTGAAGTCTTTACAAATAAGGGGCTAGACTCCATCTCGAGCAGAATCAGGCGGTGGGTTGTGAGCCTACAAGAATACACTTTTAGGGTTGAGTATGTACCTGGAGTGAGGAACCTGGCGGCAGACTGCCTTTCTCACCTGGTGGTAGAAAAGTGTGAAGAAAATGATGGTGATGAACAAGAAGAGCAAGGTGATGAGATGCAGAATGAGAGTGTGTGTGTCATTACCCAAGGAGCAGTAGAGGAAGAAAGTTGGAAGGTTGACTTGAGAGCAGACATGCTTCTGCAGAGAGTGTGTGAGAAGACCAAGGGTGGTTCGGCGGACCAGGACGAGTATGACGAGAAACTTAGACCATACTGGATGGTCAGAGGTGAACTATCCATTGTGGCTGATTGTCTTCTCCGGGGTACCAACTTGGTTACTCCTGAGACTTTGAGAAGAATTTTGTGGGGCATTTGGGCATCACTAAGACTAAGCAGAGGTTGCGTCTAGACTATTGGTGGCCCAGCATTGACTTAGAAATTGAGAGGATAATAATAGTGTGTGTTCCGTGCTCTTCCAGTGATAAAGTACTTAAACAACACACTCCTCCCATGCATTGTAGATCACTACCTGTGGACCCGTGGGTGGACCTAGCCCTAGACATAGTTGGTCCATTGACAGGGGAGGTTCGTACACCTTACATTCTGGTACTCATGGATCTTTACTCAAGGTGGCCCGAATTAAAGTTTGTGTCAGTGGTCACTACGAAAACTTGTTATCAAAGGAGGGGAATAGTTGGTGGGCTTTTTAATAGGTCCAGCGTACATGCCCAAAATGCATTTAGACAAAGAGAGTACACAGTTCCTAGGTGAAATATTCATCACCAATGGGAGGCCAAGACTGGAAATGTCTGGCAAAGTATTAAAAAGGTGGTCAGTCAAGGAGAGGGGAATTCCTACTCTCGGAACTAGGGCTCTCACACACCCAGCAAGCTAGATGTCATGCTTCATCATATGAGCCTGCTCCTCATTGAGCCGGCACTGCAATGCCCAACGGGCACCCTTAAAGGGGCTCTTTATCGGAGATCTTTTGTTCCTTTCCGTAAGGGTGCAGTGGGTGTGAGGGGCCTAGTCTAATGTAGATGCGTGTGGTTTGGTTTAAAATAGGCAGGGATTCCTACTGAAGACTTTATTCTGTTGGGTACCCTGCCTAAATAAAATAATAGGGTGCACCTGCCGTGGCCACAAACAACCCGGAGGAAGTGAATGTAGAGTACCGGGTACTGCTAGTGCGCCTGTGACTGCCTGTAAAGGGCAGACCAGTGCTCACCCTAGGGCGAGTGGCAGGAAGGTTTGTCTACCAAAGTATTTGGAACATTATGTAGATAAATAAACTGTGTCTCACTTTCTTCCCCCCTTCTTATTCCCCCTTCCCTCTTTCTTCTATATACCTTTTAACTGTACAGGAGCGGGATGGGTGGTATCCTCCATATTAGGGTAACACTGGCCCTATACACTCACCCCCTCCTCCTGGCTGAAGTTGGTTCATGCCCCCGTGACATACCCAAGAATGTCACAGTGCTCAGGGTTCTAGGTGAAACTCCCTGCGTGGAGTTTGTTAGAGACTTCACGGAGGACAGCTGTGGCTGGGGTCTTCTTGTTACTTCCTTAAATAAACCTCCTGTGTTATAAAATACATCTGTTACCTGTATTACAGATGTGAGCTGAATCTTCGATTTCACAGAGGTCTATGTACAGTGCGAACAACAAGGGAGAGTGTTGTACATAAATTATGTATGCAGCAGGACACGTCTTCCAGTAGTTAAGTTGGATTTATTAAGTTACAAAGAATAAGATAAGACAGCAGAGCACAAAGCCTCACAGCTGACCAGACCAACTGCCAGGGCTAGAATCGCCACACACCAGATAGAACACAGCTAGGTAAAAAGATAGAAACACAAAGAAAGGACTAAAGACACCGAGAAGCCATATAGAGCTAAGTATGAATTTACAACACATCTTCCTTCCTTACAAACAAAACACATATGAACACCTCAAACACATAAGAAGATAAAGCATGGAAAACACGAAGAAGAAAACGTATAACACTTAGGAGGTCGAAGACCTCATGAACTTCCAGAACAGGGAGAAAAAAATCAGGATCAAGAAGTGAAATAAGATGAAGATCACTATGACCACCTTCTCCCCTTCAATTGACAAAAATGAAGAGACCGTCCACTCTCTACGCTCCATCATTGTGGCCACCAAAAACAGAAATAGAGAGTTCACTATCTCCAATAATAATTGTCCATCGCAGATATTCGCTATTTTGAAGGTAGAACATTTCTAGAAGAATACTCCCGAAGAAAATTTGGATCTAGACTTCTTTCAGTCCAAAAGTTAGTTGTGAACCAGGTGTCCAGGTTCTGGGTCTTGCCTTCGGGTTAAGAGCCTCAGATTGTTTTTAGGCTTCCGAAATCTCTTAAATTTCATTTCTCACGCTCTAGTCCTTCACGAACCACCGTCGTGAACCCTGCCGGACTTGGGACTCTCTTCATCCTCTCCCGGTACAGGTTGTGGGAGTTTTGTCCTCCACCGGTCCTGGGACGTCATCTGTCCACTCCTGGTACTCCTCCTCCGGTCCTGGGGCATCCTTTGTCCTCTCCGGGTCCTAAATCTGGAACTTTTGTCCCCTTCCAGTCCAGAGACATTCTTCTGTTCCCACCCATCTCTTGGTTTAGCGGGTCCTGGAATTTACTTTGTTCCCTTCCAGTCCAGGGGCATTTTTCTGTCCCCACCCATCTCTTGGTTCAGCGAGTCCTGGAATTTACTTTGTTCCCTACCAGTCCAGGTACATTTATCAGTCCCCACCCATTCCTTGGTTCTGAGGGTCCTGGAATCTGCTTTGTCGTCTCTCTTTTTTTTTTTAAACATATGTCCCCTTAAACCACAGGAGTCTCCATCCAGATTTACTGTGGCACTGGAGCGTTAGTCCACTTCCACATGAGACCACTTCCGGGACCATTGTCCCGCGTTAGTCCACTTCCACATGAGACCACTTCCGGGACCATTGTCCCCTCCTGGTTATGGGACCTTTGTCCCGCTCCGGTCGTGGGACTTCCTTGACCTCTCCCAATTAGATGCTAGTTCTGACAGACCTCGATTTCAATATTGCAGTTAGTAATTCATCTCTTTGAATCTACAGTCCTAACTCTTGCACAGAAACATCTCTTCTTCTCAAATTAGGACTGATTTTCTTCTGCCTCATCTGTCTTGAAGCTTGCTTTTACGCAGTACCTTGACTTGCTTCAATGCCACTTCAAATTCTTCAATTGCACACCTCTGAACAGTGAGATTCCCATTAACAAAGTATGTTTTTCCGTTTTGACTGCCACACTTGCCAGCAAATTATTCCTCCAGTCAATATTTCACTACTAATAGCCAGTATTGCACTCCACTATTACTAATAGCCAGTATTGCACTCCACTAGTTCTGAAATCGCAGTCACTGTCCTTGAGAGTTATGCAGTTGGTTAATTCAATCAAAACGCGTTTTTTTCAGTCCCACAAGATGGCCGTATTGTGACATATTTAACGCTATAACAGTCTTCTAATATGTGGCATAAACTCAAAAAGGCTCGGTTTTGGCAAAACCTCGAAAGAAAATGCTCAAATTTTCTCTGGCTTTCCTTCCAACAGGGAGACAAAATAGTGGAATTCTTCTGGAGCACAATATTAATGAGACAAAGGATACCCTCCATTTTACATTCTTTTGTGGTCTGTATACCACTGAGAGGGCAAAATATTTATTACCTGTCCTGAACGCTGCTGGCTTCATCCAAGTAAGGCCAGCGCTAATTTTCCTCCAATCACTAGCGGACATTCATACTATTTTTAGCGTTGCATGCTTCTTAACAGCTGCCTTCAGATTAAGGAACAAAAGAACTCCTCGGAAGGTCTTATTTTAATCTTATTTTAAATGTGGTATTACCTGTAATTTTAATTATCTGTAAACATTAGGAAAAATGACATTAATAATTCATTGTCATAATTAGTAATCTAATTCACTGATGCTTTAAAAATTGTTTTGTATTGTACCTTGCCTTTTATGATTTTAACAAAAATCGAATAAAGTGTATTTTGACTGACTGACTGAGACAAAGACACGGGAGTCACAAGAAATTACTTACAGTTTACATTTCTCATTTATAAGGGTTTGATGCAGCCGCTGGATAGGACTTCTTGACATCCTTAGTTTCAGCTCGGTGGCATTGCGCTCCGGTTACCTTCGGAACTCAGTGACAAGATGTCTGCTCGACGTTGCGCACTATTGCGCAGTGACGCTCACAAACTGCTTCTAGGGTCAGAGGTTAAAAGACACGGACGTGAACAGAACGTGCTGCTCCTCCGCTGACACAGTCGGAAATTCTAAGACATCATCAGTGAGGAGAAGGCAGGGCAGAGGAAGGATCTCCCCATTCACCAACGGTACAGTGAAGATCTAGGCACATATCATAGCTTCTTTTAAGTCGGTCACTCCACATCTGCATCCAAAAATGGTTCCCCTCACATTCCAGCTTGCGTAACAGTCAGAGCTTGCTTGGGATGCACATACCAATTAGCGCAATAGTTTTTGAAAACCTCAATCAAACTAACTCATTTCCAGTAATAGATGCCCAATACACGATAGAAAACACTTTTTCTGACCTGTAAGATTGGAGTGTGTCTTCAACAGCAGCTGTGATTAATTCTTGGCAATCAGTTTTGAGTCACAGAAGCTCGACGTTGGTATTCACCACAATCCACTTACTGCAGTGGGACAATTTCTTATTTAAATTGCTCTGTCACTCACAGTTGCTGTAAGCTTATTTCACGCGTTTCACAGACTTGCGGCTTCTTTTATTGATTTTTTTTCTTGTAAATTGCGGCAATTTTCTACAGACTTTCTTGCGATATGATGGTTTTATTTTTTAATTGCTTTTCTTCTTGTTACTGGATCAATACAAGGATTCTTCTTCTTGTTACTTGCCGTCGTTAGGTGGGTTCTTTTTTGTGAGGTCTTGCTCGTGCTGCTTGATCTTCCTTCAGGGCTGCTCCTCTGGTCTGGTCAGCTTCAGATGTCGCCAAAAAAACACAGCTAGGTAAGAAGATAGAAACACAAAGAAAGGACTAAAGACACCGAGAAGCCATATAGAGCCAAGTATGAATTTACAACAGAGAGGAAGGACACCCCTGCCTTGTTCCTCTTCCAATTTGAAAAAGGCTCAGATTTTTCCTCCATTATTGGTAATCGGGCAGGAGGGTTAGTATACAAACCCGTACTGCCTTAATAAAAGATACTCAATGTTTCTATGTAAAATATTTGCTCTTTCTTCCACTACATCATCCTGCAAAAAAAAAAAATGAAGGGACACAGAGGTGAGAGTTAGTCATGCTGATAAAAATTCAGTAGTGCTGAGCCAAGTAAAAGGGATTTGAATGCAGCCTTCAGTTCGTAGAAAATATGTCAACAAACTTTTACAAAATTCAGTTCGTAGTAAATATGTAAACAAACTTTTACAAAATTATCAAAAACTCAATGGACACTGGTTTTGTGTGCCATATTGCAGCTGTTTTGCACACTAATAATGCCAAGATTTGCAAGCTTGCATTTTTCTGTTCGTTTCTTTCTTTGAAAATGAAGTCTTGTGTGGATTAAGTTCCTTTTTGTGCATCCTTCAAATTACATAATTTAAACCATAAACTCAAAGGTTCATTTTCTAAACCCACTGATCAGGAACCTTGCTACTTCAAGAGTTTCCTCATCTATGTGCCTCTTCATTCTTTAATGTTTGCGTCTACTGGCCTTACTGTTGTTCCCTAATCAGAAAAGCCAAGACTGGTGGTCGATCCTTCCAAAATCTTACTGCCACGCTCTGGAACAAGCCTGTTATGTCTTTTAATTCTGTGGCCCATGTTTTGCTATTCAGAAAACACCTGAAAGCCTATTTATTTCCCTATAAGGTGTCCATATCAACAGTTTTTTGGTGAGTCAAGTGCATTAGCATGACGCCCTGGTGGGAGTACAAGGGTGGTGTATAAAACTCACAATTAGTCGATAAATCATATTCTTTTCCCCGGTAGTTTCACTATTTGTTGTCCCCACTGGGAACAGGAGCAGTGACAAAGAACTACTGTGCCTGGTCATGTAGAAAATTGAAATACTTTGAAATAGTACATTTTATGTAAGCAGCTAGTGTGAGCTAGATAACAAACTCTTAAAGAAATAGTATACAGTCAGATAAATGTTCATGTACTTTAGTGTTGTATGTGGATTTCCCAAAGCCAGGTAATCATAGGCCTGTCTAAACATCTTGTGTCAGAGTAGTAACTAAGGCAATTCAGTTTGTTCAAAAAGAAATTTGAGGAAGAAAAACATCTGAAATAGAGTAGAACCGACCAAAATTTTATGGCAAGACCGGAGGCTCCTATTATGCATTCTTATCTTGCATATTTATTACAGCAGCCAAGATAAGAGTAAACCACAGTTCCCAGAGGGCCAGGCCACAACTGGGCCATGGGAACGAGAAAAAAACGATAATACAGTAACCAATCACAATAAGGAACATAGATAAGAGACCATACTGACTGCGCAGCTTCCTCTCTTTTCTTGCTGCTCGCAGTCAGATAAGTGTCTTATCTATGCTCCCAGTTTTTTATTGCTGCGTTGTGCTTGGTTTTATTCAATTGTGCTTATTGCTCGTCATTATTTCATGCTGCGCTGCTTTGCGCTTGTCCTTTAGCGCTTCAGAAGCTTCTTGGTTTCCACTGTTTACTGGCCGTGTGCAGCCTTTCTCCCCCCTCCCTTGCCCGGCCCAGTGGTTTTTCCCAGCGCTGCTGCGCGTCTTCGCGCCTCTTTCCTACCTTCCTGAGGGCTTTTGAAGTCGCCTCTTCTACCGGAGCCCACAAAACAGCCTGATTTATTCACCGCTCCTCTCTGCCTCACGTCAGCTTTCCCTTCGGAGCTTGGCCCGCCCCTGTACACGCCCCCAGTGCTCTCCTTCGTTTATTTAACCCTTGCCTGCCTGCCTTTTCAGTTTCCACTGATATAATGGAGCACAATAATTCCTCTGAGGAGGTCCTTACAAAAGATGACTGTGCTTCTTTTAAACAAGATTTAAACAGGTTTATTAATACTTCTGTGGAGAATGCATTTGAACTGTCTATGAGACGTATGTCCAAAACTATGGAAAATTCCATGCTCAGTTTGATGTCCAAGGCTCTGGCCCAATCTGCGGGGGATAGCAGAAAACGTAAGGTGGACCACTCTGCTTCTGTTCGTGCTCCTAAAAAAGCGTCACTGTTGACCAGCGAGTCTTCTCCGCTTATGACTGAGGACTTAGTGCCTCCCAGGCCTCCTGGCAAGGAGGGGTTTGTTGGCTCCGAGGGCAAGAGAAAGCAAAAGTCAAAGCACGCAGAGTCGCCAATTAAAAAATTGGTTATTTCCACCGTCTTGGACACGGATGATGATGACATGGCTGACGCTGATACCTTTTCGATGTTGTTGACCCCCCCTTCCAAGTTAGCCAAAACAGATTCATTTGCTTTCGAGCCAGTTTATGATTCTGAGGGTCTTCCCATGTTTGACCCCTCCTCTATTCATCATCCCAATTCCACCGAGTGGCTCCCTTCTCATCATGTTGGGGAATATAACGGGCCTTTTGCCTCCTAGGTAACGCCAATTCTGCCATTACTCATGAGCGACGCAAAGGTCTCTTGATCAAATTGGATCCTAAATTTTCCAATCTCGCCCCTATGGATCCCGGCTCCTAAGCTAACGGTCTCCTTTTTGGTGACAACCTGGTACGTGACCTCAGCAGGTTCGTTTCTACATTTGCCTCTTTGGACAAGGCTCAACAGTCTATCAAGAAGGTCTTTGCCCCTCGGGGTTTTGGACGGGCTGGACGAGGCAGGGGCCGCTCTTCCGGTCGTCCTTATAACCAAGGCTCCAGAGGTTCCTACAGTAACACCCAGGATTACAAACCCCAATTCTACCCGCAGAGAGGCCGTGGCTTCCGGGGCAGAGGACAGAAAAACTACCGTAACACCAACTCCAACCAGCAAGGTAAGCCCTTCTTTTTTCCCTCCTGTAGGGGACCGTCTAAAACTCTTCTTAGCAAAATGGCGCACTATAAGTTCAGACCCTTGGGTCCTAAACACTGTTCAGGGCTATCTTATAGAACTCTCTTCTCCTCCTGTCCAGACCTCTTTCCATCCTCCTCTCGTCTTCTCCTCCTATATGGCCGATCTAATCTTAAACGAGATCAATTCCTTACTTCTGAAACAAGCCGTCCGAATCTTTTCCCTCGACTCCTCAGGCTTTTTAAGCTCCATTTTTCTGGTCCAAAAGAAAAACAAGAAACTTCGTCCAGTAATCAACTTGAAGTGGTTCAACCAGTTTGTTGTGTACCGTCACTTCAAAATGGAGTCGATTCTTCATTTACGGGACACTCTTCGTCCCAAGGATTGGATGGTTTGTTTGGACCTTCAGGACGCCTATCTTGCAGTTCCTAATCACCAGTCCCACTGGAAATTCCTGCAATTTCAATGGTCAGGAGTGACCTACTGTTTCACCGCTCTTCCCTTTGGTCTCTCTTCGGCACCATGGTGCTTCACAAAACTATTGAAGCCAGTGGTCCCCTTTCTTCGCTCCCTCGGGATCAGACTCATCATCTACTTAGACGACATCCTGATCTTGAATTCCGACAGACAGTGCCTACTGTCAGATTTACAAACGACTCGGTCTCTTCTCCTAGACCTTGGTTATCTCATCAATGTCGAGAAGTCGTCTCTGACTCCCTCTCAGAACATGGAGTTCTTGGGTTTCCTAGTGGACTCGGTAGCGGCGTCTCTCCGTCTTCCTCTTCCCATGGTTTCCAGAATCAAAGCAGAGATTGCTTCTGTCCTTCAGTTCTCTCTTCTGTCCCTCAGGTCTCTGGCCAGGATCGTCGGTCTTCTCTCCTCGTCCATTCAGGCTATCTTCCCTGGTCCTCTCCACTATCGCGCTCTTCAACGACTAAAAATCAGGCATCTTCGCCAAGGTCTTGCTTACGCAGATCTCGTCGCCCTAGATCTCGAATCCCGCAACGAACTTCAATGGTGGATAGACAATTTAGATGCATGGAACGGGCGCACTATCTTCGCCTCAGCCCCAGATCTTGTATTAGAATCCGATGCCAGCCTGTCGGGTTGGGGCGCCCGATGTGGTCCAATTTCGACTGGAGGTACATGGTCTTCAGAGGAGTCCAAATTGCACATCAACTGTTTAGAGATGCTTGCAGGTTCCTTTGCGATTCAAAGCCTTTCAAAAGACAGAATCCGTTGTTCCATCTTCCTGCGCATGGACAATGTTTCTGCGGTCCGCTATATCAATCACCTTGGCGGGACCAAGTCCAAACCTCTGGCAGATTTAGCGAAAAGCCTGTGGGAATACTGTCTAGCACACCAGCTCTCCTTAACAGCGGAATATCTCCCAGGAGACCTCAACTCGGTGGCAGATTGGCACTCGAGGTTCCTTCGAGATTCCAGCGATTGGAAGCTTTGTCCCTCAGTTTTCCTTTCTCTTTCTCACAAATGGGGTCCCTTCTCTATCAATCTTTTTGCTTCCCGTCTCAATTCCCAATTGCCCCGAGTCTTCAGTTTGCGGCCGGATCCCTTGGTCCTGGCAACAGATACCTTCCTTCAGGATTGGTCTCGACGCCTCAATTATGCCTTTCCTCATGATGAACAGAGTACGTTCTCAAGTTCACCGACAGTCCACCTCACTGGTGTTAGTTGCCCCCTTTTGACAAGCTCAGATTTGGTTCCTCTCCCTACTGGAGATGGCGATAGACTTCCCTGTTCTTCTGCCGTCCTTCGAGGATCTTCTCCTCAATCCCCAAGGCGATCGCCACAGCCTCATCCTCAACCTGGACAACTCCTTGACTCTGTCAGCCTGGAAAGTGTCCGGCCTTCCCCTTCTAACGTCCTCATTTCGCAAGAGGCTGCTCTCTTTATCAGTCAAGCCTGGGCCCCAGGAACTTCCAAAGCATACAAATCCGCCTGGTCTTTATGGGCAAGCTGGTGTTTGGAAAGGAATATCGATCCCCTTTCAGCCCCTCTGAATTTCATCGTTAATTGCTTGGCTTCTGGAGCCAGTGCCGGCAAGGCTTACCATACCATCAACCTTTATCGTTCTGCCATTCCCTCAACCACTCCCAGATCGATGGGAAACCAGTTGGCGCTCATCCTTTGATCTGTCGCCTTCTCAAAGGTGTCCGCTGCTCCAAACCTCCGTTGGCTAAGTATTCCTTTTTATGGGATGTTTCTGTGGTTCTGAAACTGTTTACAGACTGGCCTGAGAATTCTGCCTTATCTCTCAAAATGTTATCTGCTAAGCTCACTATGTTACTATGTTTAATTTCCATTAAAAGAGTTTCTGATGTTAGAGCTTTAGATGTTTCTTCTCGTCAATTTTCCCCTACAGGTGTGTTGTTCCAGATTCGCAGACGAACAAAAACCAATTTAGATTCTGTTTTTTTATCCTTATTTTCCTGCTCACCCCCAATTATGTGTGGGACAGTGTTTGAAGGTGTATGAACAGAAAACAGCTGATCTCAGAGCACCCTCTTGTTCCCAACTTCTTATCTCTTTCCGAAAACCCCACCTTCCCGTCTCCTCCCCTACCCTTGCCCGGTGGGTCCGTTGGGTTATGTCCCTTGCCGGTACTGACGTCTCCGTTTTCGGAGTTCATTCGGCCAGGGGAGCCATGGCCTCTAAGGCCTTCTGGTCTGGCTCCCGCTTAGAGGACATTCTGAGATCAGCCGATTGGTCGAATGACAGTGTTTTTCGTATGTTTTATTGTAAGCCGATTCATTCAGTAGCTTCTGATGTTATTGATATGCTTTGAACAAGCATAATAGGAGCCTCCGGTCTTGTTATAAAATGTAGATTTTCCTAGTTGTTATGACGGAAAGTCTTAATTTTATTAAAGACACGGAGGCGAGTATTATCCCACCTCTACACTGCTAACATGTGTTCTCCCTCCCTGCAGCGAATCCGGCCTTGCCACCTGCTTCCTCATAGGAGGTTTTCACTCCAGCGGCTTCGTTCTTCACCCTCATGGACTGTTCCTCCGGCTCTCCTGGATCCCTCTTCAGATGCCCTCCTTGGACTGATGCCCTGGCTCCTTTTGGTTCAAGATGTCTGTTCCTGGACTTTGGCTTTTTCTTTAATTCTGGCTATTTTTCCTTTGTTTTCGAATAGTACCTGACCAGCTCATCAGCGAAAAGAGGAAGCTGAGCAGTCAGTATGGTCTCTTATCTATGTTCCTTATTGTGATTTGTTACTGTATTATCGTTTTTCTCGTTCCCATGGCCCAGTTGTCACCTGGCCCTCTGGGAACTGTGGTTTACTCTTATCTTGGCTGCTGTAATAAATATGCAAAATAAGAATGCATAATACTCGCCTCCGTGGCATATTCAGTACACAGGAGATGAGATATAATTGTAACCAGAGTTAAAACATTTATTTTGATAATTTCTTGAATGCATTCATTATCAAGGACACCCTACCATGTCAGCATTTTAGACTTTAGGGAGTTTCATTCGCCACAAATTTTTAGCATGTGGGGGGTAGCATATCAATCGTATGTTATAGATGCCAAGATTTGAAATACCTTATTTTGTTGTACAATAGTTTTGCAGTAAATTATATCTGGTGGGTTGATGCTAGATCTTTATAGGAGAAACAGTAACCAATCCGAGTCATGGATAAACCATGAACCTACAGTAAAATAATCCATTTAACACAAATGAAAATGAATCAGTTATCGCTGTCTTGTCTGTACAATTTTAACTGATATTGGGGAGGGACCAGTTCATTGCCTTCCTTGGCCATTCCCTTTTCCATCCCTTTTGGCCCAGGCCTCGTACTCAGATGTGAATGGCTCTTATTGGGATTGCAAAAACTATTAAAATAAGTCTAAATGGGTTCTGTGCAACCCACGTGACTTCTGCTTTCCAGTTTCCAGTGAAGAGCCTCCTGATAAAGGACTAGCACGTTTCCAACACTGGGACTAATCGCACAACAGCATTAGTGGTGAGGGAGATAAAAACTGGCATTTACTGACAGCACAGCCTTCAGGTGGAGAGCCTGAATCAGCAGACCTATGATCTGACAATGTGTCCCCATGGTGACGTTACTCAGAAACATGATGCACAGACCTTTTATGGAACCAAAGCACAGAAACAGCGCTGATTGAGATGGCAGATGCCATCCAATGAGCGGTGGATGGGGGCTCCGTGGTCATGCTGGTACTACTCGACATGTCAGCAGCGTTTGACACAGTGCCCATTCCATCTTACTGGATCGCCTAAAGCAAATTGGCATCTAGGGGACAGCGATTGACTAAATTGCGTCTTACCTATATTGCCGTCGAGTACAACAGGCTTTGATCCCCCCTTACACCTCCACCACGAAACAACAACTAAAGTGGGGGGTACCACAGGGATCGGCCTTGAGCCCGCTACTTTTCAACATTTATTTGACTCCGCTTGCGGAGCTTATAGCGGACACTGGTATCAAGGTGACATCTTATGCCGACGACGCTCAACTGGTGTTTACTTTCAGTTGAGTGTCTGCACCTTCCTTTGACTCTCTGAAACTATGAATAAAAAACATCTCTGCCTGGATGAGCACTAACTTTCTTAAACTTAATGCTGACAAGACAGAGGTCTTGTTTTTTAATCAAGCTGTAACACCCTCCTTAGCATTATGGTGGCCAGCTGATTTAGGGACACCCACTCCTAAAGACTCAGTTAAGAATCTAGGAGTTAGGTGGGACAAAGATCTGTCCCTTACCACCCAGGTTCAACCGGTATCTGCGGCCTGCTTCAGCAAGATAAAAATCATTAGGAAATTCATTTATTACTTGCCTGAGTCAGCACGTAAAACCGTCGTGCACGCCCTAATCACATCCCATTTTGATTATGCTAACGGTCTCTATATGGGTCTGCCAATTGAACTGATCTGTGGGCTTCAGATAGTGCAGAATTCAGCTTCCAGACTGGTCTGCAAGGTCCCTCTTCGCAAACGTATTTCCCCTTACCTGAGACAACTGCATTGGCTACCTGTGTCCAAGCGCATCAAACTTAAGGTTCTAACGTTTGCTTTTCGGGCACTTCAAGGAAGGGGGCCCAACTATTTGAGGAAGAGACTTCGTCCTTACCAGCAGAACAGATTTCTTAGGTCTAACCACAAACGATACCGTACCACCCCCCATTTCGTGAAAGCTAGAATAGGGGGGAGAACTTTCGAGGTGGGGACCGCTAAATGCTGGAATAACCTTCCTCTTCAACTGCGTGCATTGCAGTCCGAACAAGAATGTAGAAAATCCCTGAAAACTTGGCTCTTTAGTCGTAATGACTGAGGTATACTGGCCACTATCTCTATCAATGTCTGTGCTAGTGCCGGGACACCCCATCCAGGGTAGCTGTGCGCTTTACAAGTTTCTTTATTATTATTATGATTACTATTAACTTGTTCATACATCAGTTGTAGAACGTCTTTATATTTGGATATGGACATCATAAGACTTGACTAATGTGTGTAAGCCACAGGGATACTACCGCAGGGATAGTATCAAATCCACAATGCATCTGTCTTCACTAGGTTGTAAGAAACCTTGCTGGTACTGCAGCAATCTGATGAATGCACCTCTAGCCGGTACTTACCAGCCTTACCCGTTCCTCTCCTTACTTCTCCTGAGTGTTGCACAGGCGTGTAGTCTTGACTATGAACTTTAGCTGCACTGGATATCCTTCCTCTAGATCCAGAGGAAAGAGATGAACAGCAGCTATCCTTATAACTCTTGACTCAAAGATAAAGTGTAAAAGAATATTTAAAAATATATCTATTGAGTTTTTAATGCATATATTTGTGTTATTATGCAACTCATGTCATCATCAGTTTACCATGTCCTTTGCTTACACACAACTAATTATATTGGCCATGACGTGTAAGCGAAAGCACCTTCAGTGTGTTTGGACTGCATGACGCACACAACATTCATAACTTGTGTTGTCTATGTCAGCTCAGTACATTATGCATCAGAGCAGGTGTAAGGGATAGTGTATATTACTTTTAGTGGCTTGCCATACATCAGAGTGTGAGTGTAGGTCCATTCCCATTCATGCAGTTAAGTACTGCCATTTTCTCATATGCCTATACAGTATCTGGTTTCCTCGTTCCAGGATGTCTCATGGCTTCTTTCCCATTTTTCTGTTGGCACAGATTCAAAGGTATATAATAGTTCATCCCATTGATCTGCTGTTGGGCGTTTTTTTTTTATCCTCTGATTTCCTCCCCTCCTAACGACACACTCTCAGCTCTGACCCACTTTTCACCCTTGCTTATCTACCTGGTGTAGGAAAGGCCCTCATCTGGCTTCCGCGTCATTGCTTTCACCCTCTTAGCTAGCATGAATGTTATCTCTAGAACTCTATTACCCCTTTTGTAGGCTTCAGCTGTTGCAATAGTCCAAACAGATATATATCAGATTGGCAAAGCTCCTTCCTGCTTAATGTGTTTTAAAGGTGCCTAGTAATTAAGCATGGGCGAATTTTGCGGATCTCGCGTTCGCGAATTTGCGGATTTGCGAACTCGCAATCCGCAAAATCCGCGAATTCTTGCGAATTTGCGGATTTTTTTTTTTTTTTGTGTTCGCAAGGATTTCTGCCAGTTCGCGAGGGTTTCGTACCAGTTCGCAATTGCGAACTTACATTTCGTCGCGCAACGGTCGCGAATTATGTTGTTTCTACGTCTGGTTCATCATCACAGGTTCCCAGCACCCTCTGTTTCACCACTGCAACCCTCTGTTACATCAATGCCACCCTCTGGTTCATCATTACTGTAGATTATGGGGGGGAAAAGCAAGCACACCATCCCTGCTTCAACTCAGATGAATTAATTTGGGGTTAGTTTATTAATGTGTCACTGTTTTAAAATTCCAGTCTGGCACCTGCTTCCTTATCTGTAATTTTGCTTTCTGTTGCAGTGCATTTTTTTTCCCCAGGACCTTCTTTGTGGCCTACTTGTAGCTATTGTATGAGCCTGCTGTGAGGGTCAGAGCAGGGTCATACAATTGTTGCAACTAGCAACTGAATTCTGGAGGGGCCCCAGTCAGGAAGCACTACCGGGAATTGTTACTAATGATGAGTTTGAACTCTTGCCCCTGCCGAGTGCTTTCACTTTTGAAAAACTCGTTTTTCTGCAATTTCGCGGGGTTCGCGGGGTGCGAACACGCGCAAGATCGGATTCGGAAGCCGCAAATTCGTGCGAATATGCAATTTGTTTTTTTTGCGGCGTGTTAGTTGGCAAGGTTTTGTGCGTTTTTGCGAGCCGCTCGTAGCGCAAGACGCGAAGTTACCCTCGCGGTCGTTCAAGGGCGCAGCCATCTTGTTTGCCTGACGTATTTCCGTTTCCGGGCGCGAAGTGTAATCTCGCAAAGTCCGCGGTTTGCCAGTACAGTCTCGCGCGTGTTCGCAAGGAAAATCTCGCGCGAACTTACCCGCGCGGTCGTGAACGGGCGCGGCCATCTTGTTTCTCATTCATTGCTATGGTTCTGGGCATGGTCTTTGTATCCTCTGTCAATCTCTGCCATCCTTTGCTTGTTTGAAGTTTTTTTTAATCTATTTTACTTATTATCTATCCCTCTATTTTTCTAGCCCTATATTTTTGTGTTTACTGCTACTTTTGGTTAATTTTAAACTACTTTTGTAAACTCTTTTCTTTTCTTCTCTTCCCTATTCTATTTTCTTTATTCCTTTCCGCCCAGACCATGGTGAAGGGAGCCGGGAAGCATCCCGAGAAGGGGAAGGGTCCCGCACCCCGTGTCCGGCTCCCGTGCGGGCGTTTGAGGGGGGAGCTAGTGATGCCACGGGAGATCTTTACCCCGGAGGAGGTGGCCCAACTCATTTTTTATGTTCAGCGCCGCCTCCCCAGGACCATCATGGGAGGCGGCAAGATCAGTGCCGGGTACGGGGCCCGGGAGCGCCGGAAGCGGTGGGAGAAGGTGTGCCAGGCCATTTACCACCACTCTCGGGTCTGGCGCACCTACAACCAGGCCACCCACCGCTGGACGGATGTCCTGACCCGTGAGCGAGATCTGCTCGACCTCCTTGGCCTTGAGATCCCCGGGCTTGGTGAGTAGTAGTAGCTATGTCTTTACTACTATGTTTTCTCCTGCTGTGTTATTATATTGCAAATTTTTGTTTTTTACCAAGAGCAATAATGCTGCTCATTACATTGTAGGTACATTTTATTTCAAAATCTTCTGTGCATTTCAGGTACACTGCTCTCCTTCTCAGTAGTGTTGCTACTATGCTTATTTGTTTTAGATTTTGTGTTCATTTCATTGGCCTGTGAAATTATGTATGAGTGTAGTTGAAAGAACTGCGCAATGCTACACACTAAGGTTCAGATTTTTAATTACCGGCGCATCCCTGCAAAGTTGCAGGGATGCGCCAGTAATTGTGCGTCACGCCACCATCACCCATGGTGCGCCGTATTACAATGCGGCGCGCCATGGGCCCAAAACGTCACCAAAGCGTTACGCATCTGTGCCGTAAAGGTGGCGCATTGCTGGAGTTGCGTCGCAACGATGGTGCAGCTCCATCAATTCTCTGGGGTGCCCTATCTCCCCAATGCTGCGTCAAGCCGTACGTCTGCTTCAAGCAGGCGCAGGGTTTGAGTCACGCATCATTGTCCTCAAAGTGACTGATTGAAATCTTGTAGATTTCCCTCAGCCACTTTTAGGATGCGTTCCTGCGCAGGAACGCCCTCCCTTGCGCCGGAACACCCCTATTGGCGCAGGGCTTTACAACGTGATGCATCTCCCAGATGCGTCACGTTGTTAATATACGCCGCACCATTGCGCCTCTTTTGTGCTGTCGCTGCGTCACAAAAGTCACGCAACAATGGAGCAAAAGAGCCGCAAGGGCCTTATAAATCAGCCCCTACAGACTCAAGTCCAGTCCTTCCTTTGTACACATGGCGATAAGAAGAAATAGTGGTGGTGGATTAATAGTTTGAGTATTTTAATGACTGGTGACTGTAGTAGGAAACTTTAGTGTTGTCGCTGATCTTCAATCACGATGGACTTTGGCTGTCACTTTGCGTGCTGCGGACTGCTGCCTGCCAATCCTAGGCAAACCTTTTTAGTACTTTGTTTAGTGAGTTACATAGGGTAGTTTCCAATTCGACGGTCCGCAAATCAAGCAATACTAAAGTAATGACGTAGTCGACCACATGAGATTGGTCAATAATATATCCCGTGGAGTCGTTCCCTATTTGCTATTTCGCAAAAATATTTTGTTACTTTGTTAGTTCTTTTTTAAATGTTTGATTTGGTTGAGAAATAAATATCATCCATGTTTTCTGTTTTTCTTTCTTTCATGTTGTACATCAGCTTCCCCCAGGGGCAAGAGGAGGACACAGGAGGAGGAGGAGGAGGGTGCTGTTGTCGATGCAGGCCAGGACCGGGCAGTCGAGGGCTCCTTTGCTGGCCCCAGTAAGTTTTAATTTTAATATAGAGTACTTATTTTTTCCTAGCGTTCCTCATTCGATTTTTTCTAAATCGTCTTTGATCTTCTTGTAGACAGGATCTAAATTCTTATCCCTATGACTCCGTGTGGTATTACTAGATTATTCTTATTAGTCTGTCTGTGTAGCTAACTAAGATTGCACATTTGGCATTTCCATTGGACTCCCATTCTAGTCAGCAATAGCTCTATGCACTGAGTGTAGTCCTCTGGGATTGTCCATAATGTCTTTTCAAGTATTCTAAATGTTTATGCTTTGACCATTGCCAACAATAAAAAGGTGAATGACCACCACCAAGAAATAATAAGATACTACTTTACTTTTGGTTTGGATAGGACAATCCATTCTACTACTGTTGCAGGGACAAATCTGCACAAACAGAACTATGGACACTAAATAATGCATCGCTTAGCTTATCAATTATAATAGGTGCTGTAACTGTTAGACTTTCCACATACCTCAGTGATAACAGACTTTGTAGTTGAACCCCCAATCTCCTTACTGACTAGATAGTGTGGCAGAGTCATTTAGCTCCCAAAGTCACCGATGGCAGAGGCATGGACTCATGCTTGCAAAAATTCGAAAACCTTTAGCTCATCCACTCTAGTCTGGAGGACCAAAAACCACAGAGTCTATTTAAGTTTAAAAGCTTTATTAAAAGTAAACACATTTATTAAATTCAAGTTTGTCATAAAAGTGAACGTGTAACTGAAAATGGAAAAGTGCTTAGTGCTGACGATTAATTGGACACATTTCTTGTGGTCGAGCCGAGCTCTCACCTGGTTTGAACTTGATCCTGCTCGTGTTCTTAGAAGTCAAGGTTCTGTCTGTTAGGAGAAAAAGTGGTGCGTGTTAAAAAGTAAAAAGCAAACATTCATCAGTTGTGCCAAAAAGTGCAGCAAGACAACAGCCTTCCCTGGAAAAAGGGACATTTTTACTCTAGAGTACACAGTCAAAAATTATTAAATTGTACACTTTTTTTCACATTTCTTTCTTCCTCCTAGACCAAATATTATATAGTAGTGAGTGGTGTATTCTAACATTATTAAATGTACTTTGTAGGTGGAACATCTGGAGACGGGGCCAGCGCGGAGGTGGTGGCATTGGACGAGGAGGACAACTCTGGGGAGGAGGCGGTGCAAGTGCCGGAAAAGGACATGCCTGTGAGGGTTCACACGGTGGTGGCGGGCAGAGGTAAGCTATACATTCCTTAGTCATTGAGATTGAAGACTGCAGAGTGTGCTTTCTGCACGGGTGTATTATAAAAAAAGCAGGTAGTAGCCTCCTCTAAATGTACTTCGACTTAGCTGTGAAGTTTTTGGCGAGAAGAATCCCAATCAGATCTGAGGTGAACTTGATGGATGGGATGAACGAAAAGCGAAAGAAGAGTGTAAGTAAGTGTGGAAGCACGAGAAATGTAATGATGACTGGCAAAGAAGAATGATATGTGTTTGCTTGGTCCCCGAGGTGGCTGGGAAGGTAAGAAAATGGTATGGTGCATGGCTGGGTGAATGATGAAGCAAGGATGGGTGGAAGGAGAACAGCCTGGGTGGGTGAGACAGAAACTGTATGTGTGCAATATACTTTGAATGGATGGATGCCTGGATCATTCATGGTACTATCTGACTCTTAGATAGCATATGTGAATCTAGAGAGAGTAGACGGTCACTGGATGAACTAAGTGTTACTTTGAAGAGCATGTAACACCGCACCCGCACGTCCGTTCCAGTGTAGGAAAGGCAAGGAAAAGAAGTTGTAACGTTGTCCAAAGACTACCATGAATAGTAGCAGTAGTTTGTATTGCAACTGCAAGCACAGCATATATCCAGTTATTACGGTGGGCACTCCCTACCTCCCTTAATAACTTTAGTTTAGTAGTAGTACGTCATTCATGTGTGGGGGTATCACTGTTCACTCAATAATAAGCAAAGCACCTAAAGTCATCCCATATGTCATCAAATACATCCCATGTGAAGTGATAGATAATCAGATAATTTAGCTTCTTCATTTTCCTTTTCTAATACTCATTTGCACTGTAGGGTGAAAGCTAAATTAATTAAGCAGTAGCCCTTTTAACAGAGTATTCTCAGTGCCACCCGTAATAGAAAAGTAAGAGCTTCACCACCTGCATGTACTGGACCGGTACAGTAACGCAAGTCTGTCTCACTCACCATGGTGTGCGTCTGTTTTTCTCGGGTGCAAGTTCACTGCGCTGGCATTATGCCGGCTTGCATAAGATAACGTACCAATTTTCCTAAACAAGAGAGAAGAAGAAGAATAAGAGTGGTGTACTGTCATAGTCGACTGTAATAGAAGTCCATAGTGCTCGTAGAATTTGTTCCTTAAACTCCCACTAATGTTAGAGCAAGGATGAAGAAGTCGGAGGTTACATAGATACTGTCCTCAATAGTTATGCACTGTGCTTTCAATTTGCTACTTGTACTGTGACAACTTTCTGCTCAATCATTTTGTGTTAATCTTAAGGAGCATTGGTTACAGACTATGTCTTTCTTTTTTCATGTAGTTGCTCCTTCCAAATCCAAGACACCATCAAGGAGGAAGGAGCTGGCTCGAATGGCCCCGCAACGGAGGCTGGATGCCACTGTTGCTGAATATCGGCGGCTGGTGGCCCTGGAGGAGGAGGAGACGCAGTCTGGAACAACAACAACGTCCACTGGGACAGCTGCCTCCTCCTCCGTGCGGGCTGCCAGCCAGCGCAGTGCTCCAGCGGTACGGAGCCGGGCTACCAAAGCCAAACGCCACCGCCCAGCAGCAAAGAAAGCAGCTGCCCCTCACAGGATTTGCAAGGCACACCGGCGCCGCTTATCCCTCAGACTGTCCTACCTGGAGCAGGAGGTCCATAATTATAAGAACGTGGTGGAGGGCCTCCGCTTCGAACTTGCCACCCTCCGCAAGGAGCATGATGCCCTGGCTGCTAATTCCAACAGCACCCTGCCATAGTGTCCCTTGCCCCTTTTTTAGAGACTTTTGGGGGGTGGGAATTGGGAGTTGTGATTTTTGGGGACTTTTGAAGGACAATCGTTGGGGTTAGGGAGGGTCTTGCGGGAGATTCTTTTGTTAGGGCTATAAAAATATACTTTTTGAAACTTTATCTGACCATACCTGTTTTTTACTGCTTTTGAGTCTGGTGGGTGGGGGTTTAACATAACAGTAAGTTTGTTTTCCTCAATAGTCCTAGGACTTTAGTAGTACTACCGTCAATCAAATCTCTCGTCTCTCCTAATACTCCATTATACTACCTCCAACCAAACGCCTATCTTACCTGTAATTTCTGTTTGCAAGTAGGGCTAGGCCCAGGGCTGGCTCCACGGGAAACAGCAAATAAGGTTGGCAATCCTGGGCGGATAAAATTTCCTCATAGCGGTGGTACTAGTGGTGTGACACAGTGGCAGTTGCTTGCCTATGAAAAAAAGAAAATGAAATCTGGTTTGTCCTCCTGAGCAATACAAAGGTACAATACAGAATATAGCAGGTGACAGAAGTACACTAGAACAGTGCCACGTTGTAGCCTAACAAATGTTAAAGTATAACTAATTCGGTTGAAGTTCTTTGACATTAGCCATGGGTCTTTGTCAAGCAGAGTAAGAATATATCCTCGGATTTCTTCACCAGCCTGTTGCTATCACCTTATCCTCCCCAGCAAGTGTGTGGATTTATTGCTGTAATTTAGTCACACATCAATCAAAACCACACAGCCCGGGGGAAGAGGGTTAGGGTTTGAAAAATGGATGGGTACGGGGGTTTTTGGGAAAGGTTTTGGGAGACAAGAAAAAGTAGCACAGCATGGACGAACAATTGTGAACATAAACAAATCTTTGGGTACAAACCTATCCATCAATCTTTGAAAGTGCATACACTACTGTAACTGCATGCATGTCAGTTAAAAGTAATTAGTACTTTCGACAACTGTGGAAGAAAGAATGCGACAGTACAGGGCGTGGGTGGAAATATTGATAACTATATTCAACATAAGGTCTCTGTAGCCAGATACCTGAGAGCCTTGCTGGTCACTATAAATCCATTCACAACAACACTCAATGGGGTTGGTCTGGAAGGTGTCAGGTTTACTCCCCGTGATCCAGTCGATGCAAATATGGTTCCACCTCCAAATGTCACCAACACCCAGAAGTGTAAACACAGGGTGTTCGAGGCATTAGGCGGGGGAGAAAAATAACAAACTAAAATAAAAAATGTGGGATGGGTAAAGGTAGGGTCAGCAGGGAAAGGATACCTGTAACAGAAGACAAGACAGGCATCAGTGAAGTGCTGTCCTAACATACAAGGGTACTCTCATATAGTCTCACTAAATAGTCTGCAAGTCTCCCGCCTACTCATGGGAAATGTAGTTTCATAGTACGGTAGGCGCTTAGGGGCTGCGTAACCTGACAGAAGGTATAGTAGATAGAAAAGGAGAAATTGCTTTTTTTCTAGGTGTCCCCTCACTCACCAGGGTTGCCCCTTGGTGACATGCTTCATCATTGGGGCCATCCCAGTCCTCTACGGCCTGGGGCGTGCTGCGACTTGCGAATTACGTAGGAGCACTTACAAATGACTATGTGTGGTGCAGATGTGATAGTGGAGTGGACTAAGTGATGTGTTAAGGGATCAATGTAGAAGCAGAGAGAGAGCCAAGAAATGCAGTCACAGTCAGAGAAAAAGGCAAGGGATACTGTATCTATGTGGTTGTAGTGGTCCTGTTGGAAGTGGTAAGTAAGTTGCCCGCAGAAAAAAAATCCTCCTTTTAGCGGCACTCCTCCATTGCAGCCGACGCTTCGTCCATCGATGTTGGTCACCAGAAGACACCCTGTCCACTGCCTGCCTGATGCTGAATTGTGGCTCGCTACTGTGAAGCCTGACTCCATCCTTTTTTCCCCATTGCAGAGACTGAAACCCGGCCTGTAATTATTCAACGAAAAACAGGAAGTGATATAATATTACAACACCACTGATAAATAAATATAAGGTATGTAGGCTGTGGAGTGCAAAAAGTCACAATTTGTTTTTCCTAGTAGACAGTACAATGTTTTTGAAAGTGCGTACTCTGAGTCACCTTTTGAAGGATAAATAAGTATGGGCAAATTAATGTATCGGATCTTGCCCCTCAAGCTAGGTGTACTGTAAACTGTGTTTTAGAACAAAATTAGATCTTCCTAGCAGTGCTCCCACCCAGACCC
The DNA here is from genome assembly GCF_964263255.1 of Lissotriton vulgaris. Taxonomy (NCBI): domain Eukaryota; kingdom Metazoa; phylum Chordata; class Amphibia; order Caudata; family Salamandridae; genus Lissotriton; species Lissotriton vulgaris. Next base: position 1,728,642,175 of record NC_141694.1, on the reverse strand, counting down.
TTACTAAAGCCAGTCGCAAAAATGTAGAAGACCCCCAATCAAATCTCAAAAAACGAGGCCTAGCAGAAAACTGGTGACAAAACTTACTTTGAAAGTAAAAGTAGGCCGAAGTACCCTAATTACCCATTACCCACCGTGGATTGCATTCAAACCACTTGCAAGCAACCAAGCAAAAGTAGCCATAGCCAGCATCGCTCCAAGACTCGAAATCCCCCCCACTCAAACACATGCAATAGAAATACTGCTAACCCTAACGAACCCTAAGTTAAGAATAGTGGCAAAGGCTTTCTTTAACTATGCCAAATCCCCCCTTTCCCACCATGGATTTTCTTCAAATGACTTGCAACCAAAATTACACATTCTCACGAGTGCTCTAAGACCCCAGAACTCAGTTTGAAAAATCTAGAACACCCCGAAACACATGCAATCCTGCTGCTAGGGCTAACCCTAACGAACCCTAAGTTACAAAAAGTGCCAAAACTAAAGGCTTTTCCGCGCGGATTTTGTCCCAACCACTTCTACCCGGTATTAGACCTTCCCAGGAATGCCCCAAGACCCGGCAACCCACCCGCCAAGAAGCGTAACACCCCCAAACAGGCCAAAAGCAAAATCTCATACTTGCAATATTTCTGGGCCTTCGGTCCAAACGCGCTGCGTAGCTAGGCCATAAGTCGGGGTTGGCACGACGGATTTCCTGAAAAGCAAATGCAATCAAGATTAGAGTGTCCCAGCAGTGCTCCCAGACCACGAAACTCACCCGCAAACAGACGGAACCCCCCCTAAGAGCACCTCAAAGGCAAGCAAGTCATCAAAAACACAAAAAAAATTCCGCCTGGGATTTGGTCCAAAACACTTTTATCCGGTATTAGAGCTTCCCAGCAATGGCCCCAGAGCCGTCAACCCAGGAGAAAACGAGTAGAAGACCCCCAAACAGCCAAAGAGCAAAAGTACAAAAATGGGGACTTAGTCACTTTTTCACAAATTTCCCAAATCACTCCGCGCGCGCTCTGCAGCTAGGCCCTAAGTCCCCTCAGCCACCATGGATTTGCTTCAAACCTCTTGCAAAGTAAAGTATATATAGCCAGCAGTGCTCCCAGACCACGAAACTCACCCACAAACACCAGGAAGCCCCCCAAACAGGCCCCCGAAAACGCTACATAGAGCAAAATGTCAGAAATAGCCCAAAAAAAAATCGGCCTGGATTTTGTCCCAACCACTTCTACCCGGTATTAGACCTTCCCAGGAATGCCCCAAGACCCGGCAACCCACCCGCCAAGAAGCATAACACCCCCAAACAGGCCAAAAGCAAAATCTCATACTTGCAATATTTCTGGGCCTTCGGTCCAAACGCGCTGCGTAGCTAGGCCATAAGTCGGGGTTGGCACGACGGATTTCCTGAAAAGCAAATGCAATCAAGATTAGAGTGTCCCAGCAGTGCTCCCAGACCACGAAACTCACCCGCAAACACCAGGAAGCCCCCCAAACAGGCCCCCGAAAACGCTACATAGAGCAAAATGTCAGAAATAGCCCAAAAAAAAATCGGCCTGGATTTTGTCCCAACCACTTCTACCCGGTATTAGACCTTCCCAGGAATGCCCCAAGACCCGGCAACCCACCCGCCAAGAAGCATAACACCCCCAAACAGGCCAAAAGCAAAATCTCATACTTGCAATATTTCTGGGCCTTCGGTCCAAACGCGCTGCGTAGCTAGGCCATAAGTCGGGGTTGGCACGACGGATTTCCTGAAAAGCAAATGCAATCAAGATTAGAGTGTCCCAGCAGTGCTCCCAAACCACGAAACTCACCCACAAACACCAGGAAGCCCCCCAAACAGGCCCCCGAAAACGCTACATAGAGCAAAATGTCAGAAATAGCCCAAAAAAAAATCGGCCTGGATTTTGTCCCAACCACTTCTACCCGGTATTAGACCTTCCCAGGAATGCCCCAAGACCCGGCAACCCACCCGCCAAGAAGCATAACACCCCCAAACAGGCCAAAAGCAAAATCTCATACTTGCAATATTTCTGGGCCTTCGGTCCAAACGCGCTGCTTAGCTAGGCCATAAGTCGGGGTTGGCACGACGGATTTCCTGAAAAGCAAATGCAATCAAGATTAGAGTGTCCCAGCAGTGCTCCCAGACCACGAAACTCACCCACAAACACCAGGAAGCCCCCCAAACAGGCCCCCGAAAACGCTACATAGAGCAAAATGTCAGAAATAGCCCAAAAAAAAATCGGCCTGGATTTTGTCCCAACCACTTCTACCCGGTATTAGACCTTCCCAGGAATGCCCCAAGACCCGGCAACCCACCCGCCAAGAAGCATAACACCCCCAAACAGGCCAAAAGCAAAATCTCATACTTGCAATATTTCTGGGCCTTCGGTCCAAACGCGCTGCGTAGCTAGGCCATAAGTCGGGGTTGGCACGACGGATTTCCTGAAAAGCAAATGCAATCAAGATTAGAGTGTCCCAGCAGTGCTCCCAGACCACGAAACTCACCCACAAACACCAGGAAGCCCCCCAAACAGGCCCCCGAAAACGCTACATAGAGCAAAATGTCAGAAATAGCCCAAAAAAAAAATCGGCCTGGATTTTGTCCCAACCACTTCTACCCGGTATTAGACCTTCCCAGGAATGCCCCAAGACCCGGCAACCCACCCGCCAAGAAGCATAACACCCCCAAACAGGCCAAAAGCAAAATCTCATACTTGCAATATTTCTGGGCCTTCGGTCCAAACGCGCTGCGTAGCTAGGCCATAAGTCGGGGTTGGCACGACGGATTTCCTGAAAAGCAAATGCAATCAAGATTAGAGTGTCCCAGCAATGCTCTCAGACCACGAAACTCACCCACAAACAGACGGAACCCCCCCTAAGAGCACCTCAAAGGCAAGCAAGTCATCAAAAACACAAAAAAATTTCCGCCTCGGATTTGGCACAAACCACTTTTAGTGCTTCCCAGCAATGGCCCCAGACCCGTCAACTCACCTGCAAAGAGGTAGAACAACACCCCCACAAGTGCTGAGTCTTTCTTCATTGGGCGTAAACCAGCCCTCTGCTTTGATGGAAATAGGAGTCTGGAGGAGGAGGATAGAGGAGCATGTTCTTCTGAACTTGTGAACCTGAGGAATGCAGACTGCGGCACCTTCAAATAAATTAGCAAACAAGTGAAGACAGTTCTGCTGATGGGCTTGTTTTTGTGATTATCTGATTAAAGTTTGAATTATATTAACTGTGCACAACAAAGAAAGACAGACACACAGGAATAAAAGTGAATAAGGATGAAAAAGAAAGTTATTGATTCGTTGTCTCATTTTCAGGGCTCGAAGTCGGTATCACGGTCCAGGAATAAGAATAAGGCTTCGTCATCATACTCTGCGAATTCAGCCAGGGTGAGGTCAGTGCCACCTGACAGAGTAGAAATTCCCTCATCTATGGTGCTGGCCACCTCCTCTTCATCCGGCACGCTCTCTCGTACTCTTATATCTGGTGGTATGAGGTGCTGATTCATCTTGATCATTGTTAACCTCTCCACATTTTTGGGCGAGAGGCGGCTCCGTTTGGGAGTTACAATCCCACCAGCCGCACTGAAAACCCGTTCAGAAGACACACTTGCGAGTGGGCAAGACAAGTAGTTTAAAGCCAGGTTGGTGAGCTGTGGCCACAATTCTTTTTTCCCATGCCAATACGCCAATGGGTCAGAATTAACATAGACCTCTGTGGAGTCATTCAGATAGTCCTTCACCATCGACTCAAGGTCCTCCTCCAAGGTTCCTCCACTTTGCGTAGCTCTTGCTGTGCCTCTGACCTTTTGAGAACCAAACCCACGCAGAGCTAGCCAATCCTCTTCAGCCTCCAATGTTTCTGTTGTCTTTCGTGCAGATGATCCGGTTGCCGGTGTCTTTAACGGCTGAGAGGTCACTTGTGCCACAGCCACAGGTGCAGAAGTGGATTGTTTTGACTGGGGATGGCCTGCTGATGTACTGCCATTTCCTTCAATTTCCAGCCGTTCTGTTTCAAACTTCTTGGCTGACAAGGCTAGCCAACGTTTGTACTTTGTAACATCTTCATCAGCAAAAGGAAAGAATGCTCTGCCTGCCAGCGCCTTTTTGTAGCGTGGATCCAGAATAGTAGCACAAATGTAATGCTGTTCTGAGTGGATCTTTTTAAGACGTTCATCACCTTGTAGGAGCTCTAATAATTGCTCAGCCAGAAGCAAAGAGTCTTTCTTTTTGTCATCTTTTCGAAACACAGAACACACCTCCTTCAGTTGGTCCTCCAGCATGTACAACAATGGGATAGCTTTTCCCAAATTAGAGTCCTCCTTGCTGACTGCACGTGTGAAGACCTCAAAAGGACGAAGCATGCGTGTTAGGCTTTCAACTATGTTCCATTGCGGCCCACCCATCCTCAGCTCCTCTATACCCTCTTTCAAGAAATATTGATCGAGTTGCGTATACTGCTCATACAGACGCTCAAGCATGTAGAAGGTTGAGTTCCAACGTGTTACCACCTCCTGGATGAGTGCTTTCACTGGCATTTGACATTGATATAGCATGCTCCTCAGCTGCTTGCGGGCCTTAAAAGAATGCCTGAAATGCTTGCAAATTTTTCGGCAGTTCTCCAATACACTGTACGCTGCACTGCGTTTATTACCCAAGAATTTTTGGACAACCAGGTTTATACAGTGCGCCAAACACGGCACTCTGAAATAGTAACCGTCCCTCATGGCCTTAACTATATTGGAGCCATTGTCCGTGGAAACATAACCAACCTTGCGTTTTAGTGGGGACAGACAGTTAAGGACCTTTGTGTTAAAGACATCCAAAATGTTTTCTGCTGTGTGACGTTTCTCCAAACCAAACATGGCTAGTGTTGCATGTTTCCGAGCACCTTTAAAAACAATGTTAGTGTCAACACCTGAGTTTAGCTTTGCTTTAGCCCCTGAAAAAGAGACCCAGTGTGCAGTGATGCACATGTAATCAGCGCCTGCGCCACTGGTCCACATGTCTGTTGTCAGATGTATAGTGTGAACAGCACTCTTCTGCAAAGCTGCCCCAATCACCTTCAGAACATCTTCATGTAGTGCTGGAACCGCAACTCGGGCAAAATAGAACCGGCTAGGAACCTTCCATTTAGGGCAGAGCGCTGTCACTAATTCTAGAAAACCAACCCCTTCTACAAAAGAAAAAGGGAGAAGGTCCAGAGCTAGCATTTTAGCCAGCTTAGTGTTATACAGACGGGTCATTGGGTGGTTGCGTTCATATTGCGCTTCTGTAAACAACATCTTTTTAATGTTGCCCTGGACCAATGATTTACGGGATGATGATGATCTCTTCGACCCAGTTACGCTCGCTGATGAACTTTTCCGCATTGATGTCTCACTCTCTCCCACACTCTTAGTGTGGCTCCCATGGGGTGTGCTGCTGACATGGGAACTGGGTGTAAGTGAAGTGTTTGAATCGTCTTCTTCTACCTCCTCGTCATCAGCAGATGACAAATCAACGTTTTCATTACGTGCAATTCCGGCTTTCTTGACCGCCTCTAGGTGCGGAAACCATTCGACAGCGTGCCTTCTCTCAAGATGACCTCTCTGGCCTCCGGTACCATAGTTAGAACCAAGCTTACCACGACTAAATCGAAGCTTACAAAGGCTACAAATGGCTACGTTTTCCTTTTTTGGGCAAACACTAAAGAAGTCCCAAACTGGAGACTTGAAATGTCTTCGGGGGCCGGAGGAGGCGGCGATACTGGTGGTGGTGGTCCTGCTGCTAATGACAGATGAAGTGGAGGATGTGGATTGCCGAACTTCAGTACGTTTTGCACTTTCACCACCACGAATTGAGGTCGAGGACGAGGTGGGTACCTTCTTGCGAAGAAATATGGAAGCGGTAGGTTTTGGTGTACTACTTAACTCCAAATCTAATGATTCCATTTCCATTGCCTCCTCGCCGACATCATCATCACGCTCAGCAGCTTCTCGGGATAGGGTCAAAATGTCTCTTTGCTGCATGCCCGGTGGGGCTGCAGTGACCTTTGTGATGACTGGCTCGTCGTCATCGTGAGAGGCTTCATCACCAGCAGTATCTGTCACTTCTTGTTGAGCCTCATCACACTCCATAGGTTTGAGTTTTTGGACGACCTTCCTTTTACGCTTAGGTACCGGTGTCAGATCATGGTGTGCCTCTGCCTCACTGTCAGACCGCAGTTGTGGTTCCCAAGACAGATCACTTGCACCAGAACGAGGTGGGCTTGAAGAAGATGTAGACACCCCCCTTGATCTTTTCCTTGCTAGGGATGTGGAAGACAATGAATGATCATCAGGAGGAGTGGCTTCCAATGATACCTCAGCTTCATTGTCGATTTCCAAATGTGCCCCTACTTCGGGAGGAACAACTATTGTGGGCACTTGTGAACGTCCATGCACCTTTGCTTGCGCATCTCCTTTTGCTGCCTCTCCTTCCACATGTACTTGGGCGTGTACTTGCACATGGTGTTGTTGTTGCGGCTGTGGTTGTTCAACACTTGTCAGATGAGTTACAACAACCTGTGTTGATTCAGGGACATTGCTGCTACTTTCTTGCGATGAGCCAACATCACTGGTCGATGGTGATTGGAGAAGTACACTGACTGCCTCTGAAGCACTCAAGGGCTTTGACTTAAGTTGGCGTGGTGGTGGAGGCACTGAACCCAATGGAGCAGGGGTGCTGCTCTCAGGTTGGTCCCCAGCAGATCCTGCTGCTGCAGGCGTACTTTTTTTTTTGCTCCCAAAAAAAGTGGCGGGTGGCACACCAGCCTCCTTGGTAACTTGCTTCTTCTGCTCCTTACTAGCAACTTTCTTGCTAGAGGAGCTACGGAGAACTTTCTTTGGGGGCGGGGCCATCTTCTTCAGAGCAGGTCAGACAGCAGGCCGCAGTTGCACGAATTGTAGAGTTGTCTGAGGCCAGACGTGACGTCGCGTGACGTTATGCTGCACACACACACCGCTGCAGGACTTCTTCCTGGCACTGGTGGTTCTCTTGAGTCTTGTGCACCTAAAAAAAATGGAAGACAGAGGAACATCAGTTCAGTTATAGAGCACAAAAAAATCGAAAAACACTGCAAAATCAGCACAATCCCAATCCATCCATGCCCTCCATAATGTTTAAATTCAAGACAACCCACAGAAAGACTAGGCCCATGCTAGACTCAAATACCCCTGGTGAAAAGGCCACAAGTACAGGCCCAAAAATCGAAAAACACTGCAAAATCAGCACAATCCCATTCAATCCATGGCCTCCATGATGTTTAAATTCAAGACAACCCACAGAAATACTAGGCCCATGCAAGACTCACTACCCCTGGGCATAAATAAAGGTTGAAAAGTAGGCAAAATGGTTGGAGGCCTAACAACAAAGCCTGCATTCAAAATGGCCACTTGCCTGCCAGCACATGGCCAGTGCCTGTAGCTGCACTCAAAATGGCCACCAGCCACATGGCATGTCCCTCCCCATGAACACCCCCAAAAATCGAAAAACACTGCAAAATCAGCACAATCCCATTCCATCCATGGCCTCCATGATGTTTAAATTCAAGACAGCCCACAGAAAGACTAGGCCCATGCTAGACTCAAATACCCCTGGTGAAAAGGCCACAAGTACAGGCCCAAAAATCGAAAAACACTGCAAAATCAGCACAATCCTATTCCATCCATGGCCTCCATGATGTTTAAATTCAAGACAGCCCACAGAAAGACTAGGCCCATGCTAGACTCAAATACCCCTGGTGAAAAGGCCACAAGTACAGGCCCAAAAATCGAAAAACACTGCAAAATCAGCACAATCCTATTCCATCCATGGCCTCCATGATGTTTAAATTCAAGACAGCCCACAGAAAGACTAGGCCCATGCTAGACTGAAATACCCCTGGTGAAAAGGCCACAAGTACAGGCCCAAAAATCGAAAAACACTGCAAAATCAGCACAATCCCATTCAATCCATGGCCTCCATGATGTTTAAATTCAAGACAACCCACAGAAATACTAGGCCCATGCAAGACTCACTACCCCTGGGCATAAATAAAGGTTGAAAAGTAGGCAAAATGGTTGGAGGCCTAACAACAAAGCCTGCATTCAAAATGGCCACTTGCCTGCCAGCACATGGCCAGTGCCTGTAGCTGCACTCAAAATGGCCACCAGCCACATGGCATGTCCCTCCCCATGAACACCCCCAAAAATCGAAAAACACTGCAAAATCAGCACAATCCCATTCCATCCATGGCCTCCATGATGTTTAAATTCAAGACAGCCCACAGAAAGACTAGGCCCATGCTAGACTCAAATACCCCTGGTGAAAAGGCCACAAGTACAGGCCCAAAAATCGAAAAACACTGCAAAATCAGCACAATCCCATTCCATCCATGGCCTCCATGATGTTTAAATTCAAGACAGCCCACAGAAAGACTAGGCCCATGCTAGACTCAAATACCCCTGGTGAAAAGGCCACAAGTACAGGCCCAAAAATCGAAAAACACTGCAAAATCAGCACAATCCCATTCCATCCATGGCCTCCATGATGTTTAAATTCAAGACAGCCCACAGAAAGACTAGGCCCGTGCTAGACTGAAATACCCCTGGTGAAAAGGCCACAAGTACAGGCCCAAAAATCGAAAAACACTGCAAAATCAGCACAATCCCATTCAATCCATGGCCTCCATGATGTTTAAATTCAAGACAACCCACAGAAATACTAGGCCCATGCAAGACTCACTACCCCTGGGCATAAATAAAGGTTGAAAAGTAGGCAAAATGGTTGGAGGCCTAACAACAAAGCCTGCATTCAAAATGGCCACTTGCCTGCCAGCACATGGCCAGTGCCTGTAGCTGCACTCAAAATGGCCACCAGCCACATGGCATGTCCCTCCCCATGAACACCCCCAAAAATCGAAAAACACTGCAAAATCAGCACAATCCCATTCCATCCATGGCCTCCATGATGTTTAAATTCAAGACAGCCCACAGAAAGACTAGGCCCATGCTAGACTCAAATACCCCTGGTGAAAAGGCCACAAGTACAGGCCCAAAAATCGAAAAACACTGCAAAATCAGCACAATCCCATTCAATCCATGGCCTCCATGATGTTTAAATTCAAGACAACCCACAGAAATACTAGGCCCATGCAAGACTCACTACCCCTGGGCATAAATAAAGGTTGAAAAGTAGGCAAAATGGTTGGAGGCCTAACAACAAAGCCTGCATTCAAAATGGCCACTTGCCTGCCAGCACATGGCCAGTGCCTGTAGCTGCACTCAAAATGGCCACCAGCCACATGGCATGTCCCTCCCCATGAACACCCCCAAAAATCGAAAAACACTGCAAAATCAGCACAATCCCATTCCATCCATGGCCTCCATGATGTTTAAATTCAAGACAGCCCACAGAAAGACTAGGCCCATGCTAGACTCAAATACCCCTGGTGAAAAGGCCACAAGTACAGGCCCAAAAATCGAAAAACACTGCAAAATCAGCACAATCCCATTCCATCCATGGCCTCCATGATGTTTAAATTCAAGACAGCCCACAGAAAGACTAGGCCCATGCACCACTCACTACCCCTGGTCAAGGCCCCAACAACAGGTCAAAAATCGAAAAACACAAAATTTTACAAAAAAAAAAAATCGAAAAACACAGAAAAATCAGCACAATCCCAATTCATCTATGGCCTCCATGATGTTTAAGTTCAAGACAACCCACAGAAAGAATCAGTCCACCCACCACTGAGTACCCCTGGGGAAAAGGCCCCAAAACAGCCCAAAAATCGAAAATCCCAAAATTTTAGTTGCAGCAACTGTAATGCCCCAAACAAACTTACTTGTAAAATTTCTAATCCAACAGTGATCCAAAGAAAGTCAAAAAGGCCTCAAATCCAAAGATCCAGCAGCATCCACAAAAAGTAATCCTTCCAGGTCCACATCCGAATGAAAAGTGACCAGGAGATGGACAAAGCACTGGGAGGAGCCTGCTGAACAGGAACAGGAAGTTGAAGACTATGGGGCACTTCCTTCCTCCCACCCCCCTGCCCCCCTCCCCAAAATGGACTCCTCGCTAAAAAAGTGCAGGCAAATGTCAAACTAAGGAGTTATTCACATAAAAATCATCATTTCTAGAAGGTTTATGCTGCTTGCTGGTGGATTTCTTGTGCAGAATTGCAAATTTATATTTTCGCTCGCCGCATCTCAAATCTCGCAATTGCGAAGTACCGCGAGACGTGATCTCGCCGTACTCGCGTTGACAAACTATCGCTGGCAAGCCGCGATGACGTAATCGCGCTCGCAAATTCCCGCGGGATCACACAGCAAGATCCAAAATGGCGCAGCACTCGCAAACTATCGAAAAAAACAACTCGGCAAACGATGATAAACGCCGCGCGCCGCAAAAATTGTATCACCAACGCCGCGCGCCGCCAAAAAAATCCGCTGCGTGCGAATTTGCGGATTTTGCGGGAAATCCGCAAATCTCGCGGATTGCGGATTTCCCGAAAATCCGCAAAATCCGCGAGCGGAACGGATTTTCCGCCCATGCTTACTAGTAATCTGCTCCCAGTATCGGATGATTTGGGGGCAATTCCAAATTATTTGGATACACTCTACACTTGTAGATTGACATCACGTACTTGTCAGGGACTCTACGCCAAGTGCTAAGTACTTTCTGGGGTTTTAGGTATGTCTGGCGCAAACAGTTGATTTGGGTGTTATGTAATCAGGTGTTCCTAGAGACCTTTTTTGTGTACACTAGGATATTCCCCCAATCTTCATCTTCTACTTCTCTTCCCAGGTTATTTCCTCAGTATGTGCAGTGTTTATTCAGTTTTGGTTTTCTTCATCATACTTAGGGTTTGCTCCATCATACTTAGGGTTCTATAAAACCATTTAACCAGCTTACGGCCAACTCCAGATTGAAAATACAATTTGTAGGAAATCGTGTTGATGGGGCTCTTTTGCCTTAGTTTCCTATGCACCTTATAATTCATGTGCTAGTGTCCCAAACTGATTGGGGATAACCAGTATTCCTCTGTCAGCGTTTCTTTTTTTTTTAAGTTTGAGTTTATTGAGATCAAAAAACAGGAACAGAAATGAAGAAAACAGGTGAATGATACAGTCTTACAAAACATATGATAAAAACATAAATAACAAAAAACTGTGTAAAGTATAAGTGACACAGAAGAGAATCAATCAAAAAATACAAGTGTAAAGCTACATCGTAAGCATACCCATAACAAAGGATAGAAGATAATCAACTGTAATACAAAAGATAAAAAATATCAAATAATGAAATCAGTGATGAAAGAGGCAATGGGAGGGGGTTCGAGGTGGTTTGCGGACATCATCAGAATGAGTGGTAGAGGAGGAGGGCGGGGAAGTAATCAGCGTTAAATAATTAGTTAAAGGTAACCACAGGAGATCCCTTTTGATTGCTAAGGGGATAGGAGTGACATAATTGGTATCTAGTCGATGATGAAAACAAACTGTGTTCCACCAAGAGCGAAAGGTCATACTGTTCGCATCTTTCCAATTAGAGGTGATAAGGTGAAATGCAACAGCAATTAAGAGATCAAGGAGTTTATTTTGTGGTGAGGAGTGGGGCCATAAAGGGGAGAGAGTACCTAGAAATGCGAGGGAGATGGAAAAGGGAGTGTGGACATGGAAAATTAATTGAATTTGGGACCAAACGCGTTTCCAAAATTGGGAAATGGGGGAACAGTCAAAAAGCATGTGCTTTAAATCAGCAGAAGGGTGTGTGCAAGACCAACAGGTGGAAGGGGTATCTGATGAGAAGATAGACAGAATTTGTGGAGTAAATAAAAGTTGATTATAAATGAAAAAGAGGGTTTGGGTGGTATTGGCATTTCTAGAGGTCTAATGAATCTTAAACCATATTTTATCCCATAAAGGAACTGACCATTATTCAGATAGGTCTTTTTCCCAGTTTAATTCAGTTTTAGTTTTAGGCCTATCGATGAGAACTTGAAGGGATTTATACAGAAAAGAAGCAGAGGGAGATTGATCTAACGTGGAGGAAATAGAGTGAGATTCAGTTGGAATAGCGGCAGTTGTGGGTAATGAGTGGATATATTGAACTCGGACAGGACAAAGCAAGTCATATTGTTGACGCGAAGACATGGGAAGGGAGAACTGAGATCGAAGAGCCAAGAAGGGAAGAGATTGATTATGAGAGAGAAGTTGAGAAATCCACCGTATTCCTCTTCAATGCCAGGATTTCCAAAAAATTGTACGGTTACGAATTTGAATATGTTTATTATGCCAGATAGGTTGTAGATCAATAGAATCAGAAGAAGGGTAGGAGGCAGGTAAAAAAGGTAGAAGTAGATTACGAGAATGTGAAATAACAGGGTGTCGAAGAGAAGTTAATTTGGAAGAAAAAGAAAGGATTTCTTGAAAGTCAAAAGGAGAGAAAAGGAAAGATTCTATTTTTAGCCAAAGGGGGGGTGGAAAGAGAGAACAGTGGAAATCCAACGGGTAGCCTGTTTCAGTGAGAAAGCGCGATGATAAGTTTTAAAATCAGGGAAACGAAGACCGCCATGCGAATTATCCTTCTTTAAGGTTACAAGAGCTAGACGAGAACGTTTGCCTTTCCACAGAAATTTTTGAAAGGTGGCGTCAATTCTCTTAAAGTAATAACTAGGAATATGGACAGGAATCATAGAGATAGTGTATAAAACTATCGGGGATAACATAATTTTAATAGAATCAAGGCGGCCCCACCAGGAAAGGAAGAGAGGATTCCAGCGAGAAATAACTGAATCCAATTTTTTAAGTATAGAGTCAAAATTTATTTTCAGAGTATCTGACAAAAGAGGGGCAAACCAAATTCCTAGATATTTAATCTTAGAGGGTTGCCAGGAAAAACCAGATTGTTCAAAAAGATGTGTTTGGCATAAATTATTTAAGGGAAGAATTTCACATTTATCGACATTAAGTCAGTAACCAGAGACTTGAGAAAAAGAGGAAACCTGTTGATGGAAGAAAGGAAGAGAAGTCTGAGTTTCAGAACAATATAAAAGAATATTGTCAGCATAAACGGAAAGCTTAACTTGTTGAGAGTCAAAATGAAATCCAGAAATGTTATCGTCAAGTCGAATTTTGGTCAGAAAAGGCTCCAGAGCTAAAACAAATAAAAAAGGAGACAGTGGGCAACCCTGTCTAACACTACTATGTAAAGGGAAGTAATCAGAGACCATACCATTAGCAAAAATAGAAGCTCGGGGACCAGAATAAAGTAAAGAAATATGAGTAATAAATTTAGGCGGGAAACCAGCCCATTGCTAACCCTACCAAAAGCTTTTTCCGCACATAAGGAGATGGCGGCTAAAGGATAATTAAACGAAGATGCTTTACTTAGGACGTTAAAGAAAACGGGAGAATTGTCAGAAGAAAGTCTACCCTTGACAAAACCTGATTGTTCCGGACCAATCAAATCAGTTAGTAATGGATCTATTCTAAGAGCTAAAATCTTTGCAAAAATTTTATAATCAGTATTAACCAAAGAAATAGGGCGATAGTTCTTGCAAAGAGTATGTTCCTTAACCTCTTTAGGAATTAGACAAATCATAGCCTCTGAAACGAGCCACGAGAGGAACCTGTTTCTTGGAAAGATTGAAACAAAAGGAATAATTTTGGTAAAAGAAATGAAGCAAAATGACTATAGAATTCAATAGTAAAACCATCGGGACCAGGGGCTTTCCCTCAACGTAAAATTGAGACAGCATGAGAAATCTCCTTGAGTGAAATGTCCGAATCTAAGGAATTAAAGTCAACGTGGGTAGAGGGTGGAGAAGGAATAGATTGAAAATAGGAGAGGAGATCGGCTGAAGTCGGGGTAGACTCAGGAGTGTAAAGATTTTGATAAAAGTTGACAAATTCATGGAGAATATCTTTATCTTTAAATAGAGCATCACCAGTAGGACTTTGAATAGAATCAATTTTAGTTCTTTCTTTTCGTACTTTCAAATAATTGGTGAGTAATTTCCCCATTTTATTTTGTCCCCCATAATAACGGGAATTACATTTCAATAAAAAGTTTGAAGCCGCATCTGTAGTGATTTTATTAAAGGTGATTTTAGCATCAATAAATTCCTTGAGAGAAACTTCTGTGTTAGAATGATAATATGTGTACTCAATGAGTTTAATGTGATTAAGAAGTTGTGTTGATTTGGCTTCCATTAATTTTTTTCTTTGTGAGACAAAATTAATCATAAAACCTCGAGCAGCAGCCTTAAAAGAATCCCACACCATGACAAAAGAAGAATCTGGGGTGTGGTTAATCAGAAAAAATTCAGTAGCAAAGTCAGTGAATTTAGCGCAAAAATTGGAATCAAGGAGTAGGGAGTTATTAAACCTCCATCGGCTAGGATGAGGAGAGAAGGGAATGAGGTCAATATCCACATGAACTGGGGCATGGTCTGAAATTAGAATGTACCCAATGTCAGAGGAAGTGGCATGTTGGGCTAGTGATTTACTAAGGAAAATGTAATCAATACGAGATTGGGAGTGGTGGTAAGGAGTAGAAACTGTATTCTCTGAGGTCCGGGTGACATAGTCTCCAAATATCTACCAAAGCATTATGATGAATGGAAGCAGTACATTGAGTATGCATTTTGGATGAACAAAACTTAACTGTGGAATTTCGATCAAGAATAGGGTCAGGGACTTGATTACAATCTCCGCCAAAAATAAGGTAATCATCATTAAGCGAATACAATTTTTCTGAAATGCTAGGCCAGAAAGACTTATCAACACCTGTAGGGGCATAAACGTTGAAAATAACAATAGGAATCTTATCTATAAGTAGTTTAACAATCACCCAGCGGCCATTATCATCAGAATCATGAGAAATAAGAGAAACATTCAACTTTTTATGGCATAAAATCACAACACCATGTTTCTTGCCCATAGCTGGGAAATTAAAGACCTGACCCACCCAACATCTTTTAAGCTCAGAGGCTTCATTTTCTGAGAGGTGGAATTCCTGAATCAGGGCAAGATCAGTCTTAAGCTTAGCAAGATAAGACAACACCCGTTGCCTTTTAATCGGATTATTCAAACCCTTAACATTCCATGTAGTAACTCGGAATTCAAAACATTAAAAGTATATGAACAAATAACTTGAGCTCACAAGAGCAACTAAGAAAGAATATAAAAGAAAAAGTGATGAAGAGAACAATGGAGAAAAACGAAAAGGGAAGAGGAGTGTAAAGAGAAGAAGAAAGAGAGAAAAGCGATGAGATACAGTAAGAAGACAAGCATTTACAATGCAACGGTTTCGCCTTTGGAGAAGTTAGAGCTATTGGCATTGTAAATGACAACATTTTTATTTATGTGTTGGTTTTGAAAACAGATAAATAAATGGCATTGTCATTTACATTGGCAATAGCTTAATCTCTCGCAAATGTGAGAACTATTGTACCCTACGGACGAGCTCAGCATACAGCAATTACTACCACACACACACACAACCACACCCAGAGCCACACACACACCCCCAGAGCCAGCCACACACACCCAGAGCCAGCCACACACACCCAGAGCCAGCCACACCCAGAGCCACACACACACACACCCAGAGCCCCCACACACACACAACCAGAGCAGTCACATACACACACCCACTGGAGCAGTCACACACACACCCACTGGAGCAGTCACACACACACACACACACTGGAGCAGTCACACACACACACACACACTGGAGCGGTCACATACACACACACACTCTGGAGCAGTCACATACACACACACACACTCTGGAGCAGTCACATACACACACACACACTCTGGAGCAGTCACATACACACACACACACTCTGGAGCAGTCACATATACACACACACACACTCTGGAGCAGTCACATACACACACACCCACCCAGGAGCAGTCACACACACACACCCAGGAGCAGTCACACACACCCACCCAGGAGCAGTCACACACACACACACACACACACACCCAGGAGCAGTCACACACACACACACACACTCTGGAGCAGTTACATGCACGCACACACTGGAACAGTCACATGCACGCACACACTGGAGCAGTCACACACGCACACACTGGAGCAGTCACACACGCACACATTCTGGAGCAGTCACATACACACACACATACACACACTGGAGCAGTCACACACACACACACTGGAGCAGTCACACACACACACTCTGGAGCAGTCACACACACACTCTGGAGCAGTCACATACACACTCTGGAGCAGTCACATACACACACTGGAGCAGTCACATACACACACTGGAGCAGTCACACACACATACACACACACGGGATCAGTCACATACACACACACACTGGAGCAGTCACACACACACACACACCATTCAGGATGGGAACTCAGCCTCAAAAAACATATACAGAAAGAGTCATTAGAAAATGAACATTGGGGAATGTGTTTAAAATAACTGGTGCATTAAGAGTGAATTGCCATGACTGATAAGTGACGGTGACCGAGTGAAAAAAAAAGATGAGGTATAAGTGTACAGACCAAGGACCAAACAAAAATTATGAGAGTGTGAATGAGCTGTGTATAATCCATTAAAACGACTATCCCAAAAAACTCTCAGAGCGGATTTACGTGGATACTCGGATGGTGAAGTTGCATAGAACCAAACAAAAGTGGTGGCAACGCGAATGAGCCGTATATAGTTAGTTGAGGCGGCCGTTTAGACAAGACACTCGAAACAGAGTGGTGTTCATGCACGGCTGGTGAAACTGGTGTGTGCTGGTAATATCTAATGGTGCCGCATGCATTCCCAAAAGCGTAACGAAACCGTAAAAGTGTACATGGTTGAAAATGGCAAATCTTACCCGAAAACCGCAAAATCGGTTGCGTGGAGACCGCAACGAGGCTCAAAATGTTTACTTAGCACACAGAAGTGTGTTAATAGAGGCGTGTTGTGATCAGGGTCATCGACAGCGGTGACGGACTTCCGTCCCGGGTGGAATGTGATAGACAAGCTGAACATGACAGCATAAGTGGTATGCAAATGGGGGTAATATGCACAATAAATACAACAAGCAACGGAGAGTGAAAGGGGAGGGGGGGCGGGAACGGGCACACGGGGAGGGGGCGGAACGGACACAAGGACAGCGGGAGGGGTGCGGGAACGGGCACAGGACAGCGGGAGGGGGGGGGCGGGAACCGGCACCGAACAAAATACCTAAACTTACAAAGTGAAAACACATTTATAAACAAAATACTCCTTACCTGATCCCTGATCGCTTTGTGGGAACTCGAATCTTGAACTAACTCCAACAACAGACGCATGTAAAATGAAAAAAAAAGGGCGACTCGAAAAAAAAAAATAACACACACCCACCGCCGCGATGACGAACAGAAGTGGGTGGAGAGGGAAAAAATCGCGGGAACGCCCCCGAATCTGGTCCGGCCTTGACGGACAGATCCGGCTCCCAATGGCTAGCCTCCATTTATGGAGCTAGCCAATGGGAGCCGGGTGACGTTCCTGAAGTCCTTATTAGAGTCAATGGATTTCGCCTGCGCCGAAAAGCTGCGCAGAGCGCAGCCTTTGGCAGGCGAAACCCAAAAAAAGGATTAGGAGTAAGAAGACAGTACAAGTCAAAAATAGACGACTGAAAAACATACTTACGGAAACAAACGAAAATACGAGGGTGACAGTGTCAAAAGACGACGACGGTGAACAACAAGAGCACGTACCGAACAACCGCTACAAAAAACATCCGGAGTATATGAAACATATGGGGCACATCGGGTAGGGAAGGAGGGAGGTGACGTCTGTAATAAGAAAAGAAGGTAGGCAATATTAGAAATAAACATAAGAGAAAGAAATGGTCAAATTTAGACAAATTGAAAAGTGAAAAATCAAACACAGCAAATAAAAGACCAACATGACGACGAAACTATACCACAGGGCCAACATCATAGAGAAACATTGAAAACATCATAATAAACCAGTTAAGCATGGCCAGAGACATCCATTGCATCCGCTCCGTGATGACGAAGGAACTCTTGTAGAGCTACTGGATCTTCAAACGTGGTGGTTTTATCCTTGTAAGTAACCTTGAAGAGGCATGGATGAAGCAAACCATATCTAGTGTTGAGAGCCCGTAATTGAGGGCGCATGTCCAAAAACTTTTTCCGACGTTCAGCAGTTGTTTTTAGCTACATCTTGTGACAAATAAAGACGGTGACATTCCCACATAATTTGCTTTTTGGCTTTGGCAGCCGAGAGGACTTGCAGAAGATCAGTGTATTGGAGAAACAACATGATGACACCCTGGGGTTTGTTAGACACCTTGGGACCGAGTCTATGGGCTCTTTGAACATTGATGGAAAAAGAGGCGGGTAAGTCCAGAATCTTCGGGAGGAAAGATTGAAAGAAGGCAGTAAGGTTGGACCCCCTCCGAAAGTTCTGGAAGACCATAAAGGCGAAGGTTGTTTCTGCGGTTTCATTTTCCAAATCCTCTGCTTGTCGTTTGAGAAAGAGTATGTCCGCCTCCATTGAGGAAATGCGAGAGCAGGAAGATTGAAGAGTTTTGGTGGTCATTTCCATAAATGGTTTGAGGGCACGTATTTCTTCCAGGATGAGATCCATAAAGGATGAAGAAGAAGTAGAGCTCGGAGAAGGGGGATCCTTCTTTAGGCGTTTAGAAGATACTGCCGTTGTTGGAAGTCTGCTGGTATTATGCAGCTTGGGAGATGCGCCAGGATGCAACTCTGACCTTGGTACAGGATTCTCCTCCATTCCTTGAATTATGGAATCAGAGTCGGAGCAGACAGTGGATTTTTTGGTCGCAGAGAGTTTAAGGTTGCGCAATTTCCCCATAAAGAAGAAAAAAGAAGAGGGCTCAAAAAGTCAAAGACACAACAAATAATGACTGTGTTCCTTACTCACTCGTGTTCAAGGGTCAAATTGATGTATCTATGCGTCTCCGTCAAGCAGAACAAGGAGACCGCGGCTCTGGCACTCCAAACAGAATGGCAAGGACTATGACGCACAGTTCATCTATAATACATAAACTGTGTCCTATGTACCTCGCAGCATCGTCACAAATGTCGAACAGGTTCCAAGGTTCCTTATTTATGTGCCCTTTCTTGCCCTTAAAAGCAGCGTTGAGAGAAAGAATTCAAAATGGCGGCAAAAACAACTCTGGAGATATCATGAGTATAAAGTCAATGTAGTAACATTAATATTGGTGAAGAGCCCAAAAAGAGGAAGATATCACATGAAAAACAAAATCCATGAAGAATAATGAGGAGGAGTGCTCCATTACACAGCGCAATCTCAGGGGCAAATCGCGGGAAGAAAAAAAAACAAAATGGCGGCCGGAATCGGTAAAAAACGATTTGCGCCGATTTTCTAAAGTAAGAGCCATGAAAATGCGCTAAACAACCAAGCGCCAGGCTCACCTATGTTCAGAGGCACAGAAGTGGTCTCCTTGTTGAAAATGCACCGATAGTGCCGCCGAGAATCAGGAAGAAGCGACGGTCATCGCGGGAGCTCTGCTACTCAGCCGCCATCTCTGACGACGCGCAGGCCACGCCCCCCTCTAGCAGCGTTTCTAATGTATCGAAGGTAATAAATTCCGCACGTCCATTCGGACATTTGCTAGTAGCGAAAAAATCTTCCATTGTAGGAAACCGGACTAATGGTATTGCTGGTGCATATAATGAAAAATGTGAGGTTTTCTTCACACACCATCTCAGAGCAATTTCTCAGCATCTCAGAGCAGTCATGTGAAGCTGGGGTTTCTATCTGGTGTTGGCCCCTTTAAGCCTTTTTTTCCAGACCTAGAAGCATAAACTAGAGGATAGCTGCTCAATATGATGATAGATCCCTTATTCTTGACTCTAATCCATCTATTGCCTATTGGCTTTGACATAATTATGTGTCCTTTCATCATCCTGCCTATAGTAGAGGGTGGATCCTGTAGTCCTGACTTTATATTACATATTGGTATGGTTTGTGTAGGTACTTTGACAGAGCTAAGTGTTATAACATCCTTCTCAAGCCTACAAGGCCCAGAACTAGAGAGACTCCATTTTGCTTTCTGTCCCTGCAGAACTGAGATGCTTGCAGGGTAAAGGTAATATTTTAGTTTTGAGCTGTTGTTCGTCCTAAGCGAACCGGAGAGAACCGGCCAGAGCTGAATCTAATCAAGAAGTGTCCCTGGGCTCAGGTCTCTAGACGAAACAAGCAGCTGATCACTGTGGGAGCGTCTAGAGCAAGGAGCCTGGTGCATGGACCTGGTGGGAGGAGGCTACTGGCTGGAACTTTCCACTAGAGGAGAGTATTCCATATTAGTGAAGTGCAGAGGCGGAGTCAGACAGAAAGAGTTTGAGTTGGAAGGAGGTCAGTTTGGTTCTTGAAGAGAGAGAAGTAGGATGGTTGCTGGAGCTGAAGAGTACAGTTCAGTTCAATTGGTTTTCTGGAATGGAGAGAGAAGGCAGATAATTGCTGAAGCTGGAGAGAGCAGTCAGATGAACGAAGTTGGAACTATCAGCTGGAGCTGCCAGTTTATCAGAATGCATTAAAGCAGTTACCAGTCAGATGAAGGAGCTGAAGCTGCCAGCTGGAGCAGTTGAGCCAGAGGAGTGAAGCTGTGGTGACGGAGGGAGAGAGAGAGAGCCCTGATTCCACCAGAGAGAGAGAGAAACATTCCTTCTAATAGGTGAGGTAGTCTGAACTAGTTTGCTTTACACTTACACCTTAATCTTGTCTTTTATTTCCTAGGCTATTGTATTGCTAATCCTTTTTCTTTCAGCGGTGTGACAGTTCCTGTTAGTTACATGTGGATGTGGTATATTAATAGAGCTTTACAGAGACCCCGCAGATCTGTGTATGTGTCTATTCCCATTTTATTGTTATTGTAATAAAGATACCCCAGTTCTTAGTGAACCAGCATGTGCTTCGTATTCTTGTTCAATCAGGGTAACCTGTTCTTCTAGTCAGGCATTGTTTTCATGAACGGATGTAATTCCCGGTCAGGTAAGTAGTGACTGAGCAATGAGGGAGAGAGGGGCCCCTTGAGGTGTAGAATAGATTGTACATCCTCTAATTCGGTAAGTTGTTGTGTGATCCATAATATTGTAGTATCATATCCCTAGTAGCCAATGAAAGATTCCTTCCGAAGGTATTCATAGGAAAGTGATCGTCGTTGTGTAGCGGCGTTAATGAGAACACCAGGCGGGATACTGGTGCGTAGATCCGCCGGATTGTGGATCGGAATGTGAGTGATAGAACACCAGGGAGGATACTGGTGCGTAGATCCGCCAGATTGTGGGTCGGGCTGTGAGTGAGAGAACACCAGGGAGGATACTGGTGCGTAGGCACGCAGGATTGCGGCTTGCCGAGCGAGCACTGTCTGTGGTCAGTGTGTAATGGTAAATAATCAGAACTGCCCCAGGGTAGATTAGTCTGGACCCATGTGGTCGCGAGACTATGAGGTATGAGTGTGGTGTAGGGCATGGACGTCCTTAGTAATCAGTGAGTATTCCTAGTAATCCCTATAGATTTAGTGGTGTTTCTGATGATATGAGCTTGTATATTGCGAGTTCCCCATCCTCAGGTAGGTACCCAGGTGCCTGGACAGATGGGTCCTGAGGAGGGAGGTGGTTACGTTCCGGCTGGGTTGGAGGTGCTCTGAGGAGCTGATCCTATCTGGTCCGAGAATCCGGCCGTTACAGTAATCCACTGTAATTGGGCTGCCAGGTATAGTTGATAGTTCGGGGCACTAAAGCCCCCCCTAGCTATAGGCAGTTTGAGTACATTTAACGAGAATCCATGTATCTGACTCTCTCGTAATAGGTCTCTAATTGTTAGTCCCCTTTCAGAGCAAGCAGGAGTTGCAGGGCATAACCGTGGTGGTAGAGGTTGTTAACTCCTGATGTCTCAGATCCTGTCTTACTATGGGCTCTGAACAAATGGGCCAAGTACCACTTCAGCACTTTACTCTCAGAGATAGTGAGAGACAAGCAGGCCAAAGCCTCTCGGGGATGAGGTAGATGCAAGGTGTACACAGGCTCACAACTCAACATATGTTCAGCATCCTCAGTTAATGCATGCCCAGCCAAACACTCGCTTTAAAAAAAGTAGTGTTTACACATGCACACAAATCGAAATGCAATAGACACTCAATAATAGCATGCTGTTCATAAGGTCTGTATTTTAGTAGTGTCTGTGTGGGCACCAGTGTTCCACCCTTATACTTATGGACTAGAAACATTACCCATTAATGTGAGGAAGTATCCAGGCTAGGCCCCGAGTTTTAGAAGTCTCAGTATGGCTATTCAAAGTGGCCCATCACCTTTGACACTTCAGCAAGAGCGGATTCCCTCCAAGGTCTCTGCGATTCTATGTTCATTCTTACCAGCTCCCGCTGGTGACAAGACGGAAGGGTCAGGAGCTTTCAGCAGTTCTGGATCAAGGTCAACTGCAGCTGGTGACGGTGATGAGTGGCAAGCTTGTTGTGGCCAGTACGGGATCTGGACCTCCAAAGTGCTCCTCTAGTGTTGTGGTAAGTATCTTTGGCCTCTGATGGCAGACCTAAGCTGCTACTTGAATTCTGATGATAAAGCTTACAGTCGCATACTGTTTTAGCACAATAGCCATCTGCTTCTTCCGTGACCCCACCTGACATACGGGGCTTGCTTTCAACACACTGAAGGCGGCATCCCTCTTCGGGTCACCACATTGCTTAGGGCAGCAGCCAATTCTTCACCACAGCACTGCTTCCCGTAAACCTCTCCGCAGCACCCACCTGACATATGGGGTCACATTCGGTGCTGTCAAGGCAGCGATCTTATTCTGGTAACAACATTGCACAGGGTGAAGGTCCTCTCTTCACCACAGCTCTATGTTATGTTATGATATGTTAAAGTCTCTTGGAAAGCGCATGTACACCAATTGGTTTCTTGACGCTTATTCTGGAATCTGCTGGAGCCCCTTTAGTCTTTCATATGCTTAAGTTTCAGCCATAGGCTTGAGTAAATAACCATGTCTTGAGGAGCCTTCTGAATCTCGAAGGGTCCGTGCAAGCTCTGATGTCAGATGGAAGAGAGTTCCAGAATCTGGTTGCCAGCATTGCAAACCTGCATCCACCTTGGCGCTTCAGTTTGTAAGAGGGTGTAGCCAAAAGGTTCATATAGGATGAGCACAGGTTGCGAGCAGGTATATGCCTTTGAAAAAGGCTGGAGATTAATTTTGGGCTTGTGCTGTGCAAGACTTAAAGATAAGGCAGCCGACTTTGAATGCTGATCGTTGTGGGATGGGGAGCCAATGTAGCTTCCTCATGAGAGGAGAGATGTGTTTGCCATCTAGGCTGCTGGAAGATCAATCTTGCTGCCTGGTTCTGCACCAGTTGCAGTTTTTTAGTGGGATATAATGGAATGCCAAAATATAGAGAGTTGGCATAATCTATATATGATATGACCATGGCTAGGACAGCCTGTATCACCCCCTAGTGAGGAGTCTACTGATCTTCCTTATCTTTCTCAACTGAAGGAAGCAGGTCAAGGTAAATGATCCAATCTGGGTTTCCATGGTCAGGTTGCTGTTAATTATCACCCAGAGATTCATGGCCGAAGGGGATGGAATGGGGGAGGCACTCAACTCAGTTGGCTAAAGATGGGAGCTCTATGGGTTCTGAGTGCCCCCTATCAAGAAGAGGTTGTCTTGTCCGGATTGTTGCTGTTCATCCAGTCCCGGATGTACAGCATAGTATTTTGGAATTCGGACACAGAATCAGGTGTGTTGTTGATGGTAAATATTAATTGTAGATCGTCAGCGTAATTGTGCGTACACACTTTCCTTTCTATTAAGGACCGAATCAATGGAAGGAGATATAGGTTAAACAGGTAAGTTGATAAAGATGAACCCTGGGGTACTCCACATATTATACTCATTTTCAATGCTGTGAACTGAGCTAGGCGGACTGCCTGGGAACTATCTTCCCAAACCGACCTTATCCAGCTAAGAGCTGACCCTTGGAGACAGCATTCCGGACACGGTCGATTAGAATACCAGGATCAACCATGTCAAATGCAGTGGAAAGGTCCAACAGCACCAAGGCCAGGGAAGATCCTTTATCGGCTTCTTTCTGAAGTGTGTCCAGTATGGTCAGTATCACTGCCTCTGTTGAATGAGCTGGGCAAATTCCTGTTTGATGGGGGTCAAGATATTCTGATTGTTCAATAAAGGCGCAAAGGCATTAAGCCACGTGGGATTCTAATACCTTGGCCAAGTAAGGGAGCAGAGAAATTGGGCAGTAATTAGTAGGAGTCTGGGGGTCAGTCCCTGTTTTTTTTTAAGTGGGGAACAATGATCGCTTCATTAAAGGCTCTTGGAAT
The DNA here is from genome assembly GCF_964263255.1 of Lissotriton vulgaris. Lineage (NCBI taxonomy): Eukaryota > Metazoa > Chordata > Amphibia > Caudata > Salamandridae > Lissotriton > Lissotriton vulgaris. Next base: position 1,728,617,777 of record NC_141694.1, on the reverse strand, counting down.
GAAGCTCTGGTACAGTGGCTCATTTAGGAGAGAGAGGGCAGGTCTGGGGAATAAAGAGAAAACTTCTCTTAAGATGTGGAGCAGACAGCTGTCAGTGGGTGGCCCAGATTTTACTTTGGACAGAAGGTCCAGAAATACTGGACTGTCTATTACTGGGAATTGGTCAAGGGAATAGGATTTTTTTTGGCATACATGGAGGTTCCTTGGGGGTAATTCAGATGGGGATACTGGCTTTAATTGAGGTAATTTTATCAATAAGGTGTTAAGGGAATTACAAACTGCTTGAGATGGTATTGGTTTTACTGTAACTCTGTCGGGGTTGGAGAATTCATTGACAATAGAAAATATTTCTTTTGAACTATTGGAAGAACTCAAGATTTTTGAAGAAAAATAGGTAGCTTTGGCTGTATATATTTTTTATTTTTGTAGTTTAATTTGGGCTGAATAAATCTCTCTGTTATCTGGGGAGCAGCCGCGTCTATCTCCTTTCGGATTGGCGGAGGACTCATTTTTGTGTTTTTAGATCAGTAGAGAACCATCTCTGGGCTTCATGGCGCCTTGTAGATCTTATCATGAGAGGGGCATGTTCGTTGCTGGCTGCTGTTAGCCATACTGTGAGAGCTTCCTCACTGGTAGTATTAGATCACTAGGTATCAGTGACTGTGTTTGCCAATGTATTCAGTAAAATATCTCTGTTAACCCTATTCCAGTTCCTGGCCATGGACGCTTTGGCAGCTAGAGGTCTGGCCATAGCTATATATTGTCAATAACATACTGTATTAAATAGTGGTCAGATCACATACAAGGAGAGACTGTCAGTGCAGACACTGTGAGATTAGCTGTCCAAACATGATCTAAAGTAAGTCCCTTAATGTGAGTGGCAGTGGTTACCTGCTGAAAAAAATGTAACCCATTAAGTATGTCAGTCAGTACTCCAGAATGAGCTCCACCCAGTGTGTCATTCGCCCAGTAATTAAAATCGCCAATCAACAGTATTTTTGCATGGTTCGTTATAAGATGGGCCATCTGTTCGCTCAAAGAGGAGGGAAAGAGGGACATGTTCTGGGGGGTCTGTATAGTAGCACACAAATTAGAGGAGCCGAAACCAACTCCAGTTTAATAACTAAATTGTCTACTAAAGTTAATACCAGGGCAATGGCCCTTAAGCTTCACCATGGACCCCATTCTGCATGCAGGGTGCACCACGGCACAAACAGATAACTAACCTAATGGGTGCGCTAAGTCAGACAGAGCAGAATCTCACTCTCCGCTTCCTTGGATCCACTCTGCAGGATCCTCACTCCCTTCAGACGATTTTCTTCTCCTAAGATTCACTGGTCTTGGGTCAAGTACAATATGATACTCCAGGCTCCAGGGCAAGTGTTCTTGATTCTCTTGGGTGATGTCCCCTCACCCAGCATAGGAAACTGGCAGATCTTTAGTTCACAGTCCTGGTGACAACAGGCAGATGTCATGCTGAGCTTCTCCACAGCTTCGGTTTCACCATTTGGGAGTCCTAAGTTACCCTTTTTATAAACCTTTTCTGAGGAAAATGTAATGATTTAATTTCTCTGTCTTTAAAGTTTGTGTTCTACAGATTGCGCGCTTTAAAGAGTCCATTCCTCTGTCTTGCTCTTCCTCCAGAGAGCATGCTGTCACAGCAGTAGTGTCTCCAAAACTGATAGCCCCTAAACACAGGCCTTGAGAGTGAGGCTCACACGTGGATGTCAGTCTCTGTGATATGTGTTAAAACGTGTTTGCAACTTTGGTAATCTGCAAATAAAACCTTTATGGTTTGCAAATCTATTACTCTTGGTCATCCCTGTGGGGCACAATATGCTTCACTGTTATTGATATGTTATTGAATTGTTGATATTAAGCCTCAATTCAAGACAAAGATCCATCCTCTTGAGTGCTGCTTATGTTTGAATTTGCAACAAGGCTTTGTATGGTGCAAACCCCATCCCCATCTCCATCAGCTGCAATGACACTTTGCAAGGGTCTCTGCAACAACAAGAATTTTGTCATTTGTGTACTGAAATGATGTAACGCCATGCCCATTTGGGAGGTATGAGAAACGCCTGACCGATCAGTAGCATAATTTGTGCATTATTTTTAGTTCATTAAATTGTCTTTTAGAGTATCTACCTTACCTGTGTCTTAATTTCCAGGCCATCACAGTGAGGTCTATTGCCCAGCGCTGCTGTTGCCGAGTGACAAATAAGGCGATAATCATCACAGTAACTGTCGAGAGACCACTGTGTCCTTCTGGTTACTTCCTGTTTCTCGCATATTTTACATTGGCTGCAGCCTTTCTGCTTCTGATGGTCTTCTACCACACTCATTTATTGTTGCAAATTTGTCATTTTTTAGGCAAAGATGGACTTTTCCAAACTGAACTTACAGAGCATAGTTTAGTGCTGGGTATCAGGAAGACTGTAATTTGCTTGTTCGTCAGATATTCTTTCAGAATACATACCAAAACGGACATCATGCTTCTGGGCTATAAAGCCCCAATTAACTTGGACCCTTGGTGGCCTCACTGCTTAGGACCCCCCCCAGCACCTAAGACCCATATAAAAAGCCTAGGGATCTGGCTAGATTCCTCCCTTGGTTTTCACTATCAGGCTAAAAAGGTAGCCGCAACTTGTTACGGGCTGCTGAGAGTCCTAAAAAAAGTGCTAGACCTCTTGCCATTCGAAGCCAGACGATTGCTGGTCCAGTCGCTGATTATGTCGCGGCTGGATTATGCAAATGCCGTCTATATGGGGGCCCCAGTCGGCACCTTAAAAATCCTGCAATTGGTGCAGAACTGTGCTGCTCGGCTGCTTATGAAAGTCCCCAAAAGATGCTCAGCGAAAGCCGCACTTCAATATCTCCACTGGCTACCCATCAAGGGAAGGATTATTTTCAAAACCCTGTGTTTGGCGCATAAGTCCATCCATGGTGCTGGCCCGCCGATTCTGGATCCCCTCTTCTGTCGCCATCAATCAGTGAGATCTCTGAGATCCAACCAGCGGAACTTGTTGGTAGTCCCCAGGATAAAGCTGGCCCGGATGGGTGGCCGCAGGCTCTCTGTGCATGCAGCTAAAGAATGGAACGCACTCCCAGATGATATCAGGCACGAGTCTAACCACCTCGCTTTCAGGAAGCGTTTAAAGACACACCTGTTTCAATAGTGTCTTTCTGGTCCCTTGGTCTTACAGCGCTGGGATGCTTAAGAGTAGCCATGCGCTATAGAAGAAGGTATTCATTCATTCATTCATACTTTACCTTAATCGATATTTTTGCACTTTTCCGCAGGTGGAAATGCTGCATTCATGCACTTCATGCATGTTAGTTCTTGACTCGTACTCAGATTGTTGAGAATACATTTAGACTTCTCATGATTTCCTTTGTTAAATTGCTAAACCTCTGCCTTGAGAAAGCCCCAAACCAGCGCACCAGGAAGGGGCGAAACATGTGTTGGGTATTTCTACACATTTTTGTTCACATCTCGGAATCTCGTTGTATTAGAAAGAATAAAAATCATCTTGCACAAATTCAAGAAAACTGATTTCATGTTTTCATTTGAACTACAAAAACAACATATGACACAGTTAATCAATTTTATCCGTCAACTCTCTATAGTTCCAAGATGCAACTTGAAAAAGTTGGTTGATTCCCAAAAGTTCATTTGCGACCAAATTGAAACCATTTGAACCGATCTATTGGAATTTCCGTGAAGGTTTCTTGCTGTTTGCATGATCCCTTTTAAAAAAGCACCTACAGAACCATATCAATACTGCCCCAAGCGCCCTAGCCTTGGCACTTGCCTATGAAACTTCAAAGCTAAAGGGACATATTTATTATAGGTTTTGAATTGCGGGGGGGCGCATAACCTAAAATGAGATTTAACACTGGTGGCACCATGTGCGACAATGATTGTTGGTGCCCCCCCATTGACCACCTCTGCCACGGATTCCCTCACCACCGCCCTTTAACAGTGCCCCTTAAGTCTCCAGAACCACTGTCTCTCGGATTCAATTAGTTTTATAGCACCACTCATACCATTTTAAGGTGTCTGAACACTTTACATCTCACACACACACACATTGCAGAGAGACAATCATAGGTGTGTAAATCAGTGTATAGGAAATGTTATATCAGACAGGACTACAAGGTGTAGTGTAGGAATGACATGTCATCGATACTGGTAGGCAATATAGTTTAAGAGTCCATATTCTGGAAAAGCCCCAATTCTGCATTTAAAATGTAACACCATTGTTAGGGGTTTTCTTTAATAACAAGAATTGTTTTCTCCCAAATGAACCTTTTGGCGAGATTAGGATACTGAAAGACTGGGCGAAAAAACATATAGCTCTAACAAAATACTTGCAGTTTACACATAGCTGTTTGATGGCAGTTAATTGCTCAATGTTCTATTTTACAATGTTGACTTACAAATGACAAGTAACAAAAAGAGCTCTCTTACAGAAGCAGTTATCCACGGACCTATTTACATTACATGCACTTTGTTATCTGCATGGTACACATTCTTAGCAGCAGTCATTTTAACCCACTGCACTACCTTTGGATGAGTCAAAACTTCCACTAGACTCTTTCCTGCCCGATAAGTGCTGGAGGCCAGGATCATGGTAGCAGGAGCTTTTTAAATGACAATATACTTTCAAAAATGACGCCCCCACCGCAAGTCAGCGCCCGGTGCAGTGGCACCGATCACACCGCCCTAGAGGCGGCCCTGCACATGAGTCCACTCTACCTGGCCCTGCGTGGCTCGGTAAATCTAGTGTAGTGCAAAGCAGCACAATTACGTTGCATTACACTGCATGGTGAGGGCGTTACATGGGTGGAGTGTGGGTGTTTCCACGCATTCACCCATGTATTCTGACGAATTCGCAGATTTAGCAAGAGTGGTAGACCTGGAAATGCCCAAGAATTGTACGCTGCCCCACCAGAGGCGCAACAAGGAGAAATATCTTTACTTCTCCTGGTTGTTGGAAAATGCCTCTCAGGATTGTTTTTGCGCAGGAAGGAACACAAGGCGTTCCTTCCTGCACAAAAACAATCTTGCTTACAACGCAGGAGAGCCTGCGTTGGCGCTAGGCAGCACATTGTGTGCCAGAGCAGGAAAAAGACAGGAAGGCGCTGTACAGTATTAATTACAGCGCAGTCCTGCCCTTTCCCTATTTAGCAGCGCATCAAGGTGACTTGCAGCGCTGGTGATTTATTATTAAATTGCCCCAAAGTTTTCAAATTCATTGTTAGAGCTGGTTTGGAAAATTGTCCATGTTGCCGGGAGCTGTGGGGTTCGATTAACAATGTGAACTTCACGTCACCCTATTGAACGCTCGGGCCACGGGACTAGAAATTAATTAGCACAACTGTGTTAATAGGATTATGTTTCCATCCACCGGGATGTCTCGCCCTCATGCACAGAGCAGCCTGGCACAAAATCGATAGACACAACTCCGATAAACGTCACTAAACCTAACCTGCTCCCTTCTCTATACCCACACCTGATAGGTCACTTGGGTTTCTGACTGCAGTCTCTCTACTATGTCAGTTCAAAGATGAACAGGTGCAAGTTGTAAACAAGACCACGAGGTACCCGTGAGCTTTGCGATGCTCAATTTGCTACCTTTGAACCAACTCGGACCCTGTAAAATACAGGACCAAAAATAGTGCAACATTCCGTGCACGAGCTCAAAGAAGATGGAGCGCTAAAAGGAGAGTCGTGCTGGGTTGGAGAGAGGAAGAGAGAGAGAGTTTTCGTATTTATGTGTATTTAAAAATCCAAGAGAAATCCGGCAAAGACCTCCCCATATCCGACTGGGAACACCTGTCCCCAATTATATACCACAGGATACATTTTGGGGGGAAGGGGGTGTAACACCCCAAACACTCCCTTGAAACTACACCCTAACCCCTTGGACATGGAATGAAACGATGCCCCAAATCTCAGGGAATTGATTCACAGACATGCGCTACTCCTTAATTCAGAATCTGCCGAAATTCAAAGAAGATACAGTCATTATCCCAATTGTAATTGCATTCAAATTGCGTTTAGTACCCCTGACAAGGAGCCAAAGCACTGTTTCGGTGAGTAGCGCGCTACTCCAGAACCCAAAAGGGATCAGTAGTGAATTAGGATAGGGAAATATGAAATTAATTTTAGCAGTGGACATGTTAGTCTGTTACTTGGATTGAAATGGATAGTGGAGGAATAGAAGAGGGAAGAGGAACACTTTCATACAGAAACTTGAAATGGATGCACTGAGCATCAGAAGCTTCCCGAGTCTGCCTAGGTGAGGACTGGAACAAATCCAGTTCTACTTAGAAGATATCAAGATTGAGCTTTCAGTACATATTGTTTTATTATTTTATGAAACATTAATTACTTATTTCCCTATTCCTCCACGTCCTCCCCAGTTACATCTGCTAAGTTCAATGAGTGTTCAAAAGCAGGTCGTTTGCTGTGGGAAGAGTTGAGTTGTAATAGGAGAGACCGCTTCTAACAATGCATCCAGAATGGCGTTTGGAGACATTGTCCTTCCTCGTGGTATTGATTGAAACACTACAGTGCTTGAAATGGGAAAATAGAAGTGCAGGTACCCTGTACCAGAGTACCTGCTTGTTTCTGAGAAGTGCCGGTACTCTCCAATTAAAAGTATAGCATTTCTCTTGAGAAGTGCCGGTACTCTCACCCTCAAAATAAAAAAGTGCTGGTACTCCGTACTGGACAGTACCAGCCCATTTAAAGCACTGGATGGAAATATCTCAGATCTATCTGGAGCTTTCTGCAGACTCCCACTGCAATGCTGTGGTCTCCATGTGGTTGAAGGCTACTTTATGATTTTCTGTGGCTGACTCTTTTTAACACCCAATTCTACACTATATGGATTGATAAAGCTTTCTCTGGGACAATAAGCAGTGCGTTCTGCAAATGCAGCAAAATGCCTAAGTCTTATTGACAAATAGGCTGTGTTTTTGCTGACCAGTGCGTAAACAGCAGCATATGCACAGGTCTGAATTACAAGTTGAATGTTATTTAACGCTTCCGATTGCTGGAGAGAGGGAAGCGGATACCATTTCTTACCAGATGGACCTTTTATCAGAAGGCTGAGAGCCAGAAAGAGTTGGCTTTCAAATAAACCATTTAATACTCACGTAACCCATTTGGCCACACAATATGGACTAGGAATAAAGTTCAAGTTCTGACATTTATAAAGCGCACTACTCACCCAGAGGGTCTCAAGGCGCTAGGGGAAGGGGTTCATTATTTGTCGAAAAACCAGGTTTTAAGTTCTTTTCTGAAGGAGATGTGGTTCTGAGTAAGGCGGAGGTGAGTGGGGAGTGAGTTCCATGTCTTGGCAGCCAGGTAGGAGAAGGATCTGCCACCTATGGTGGATTTCCGGATGCGCGGGACTGTGGCGAGGGCATGATTGGACGATCTGAGTTGACGGGTGGGTTTGTAGAAGGACAGTCGAGTGTTGAGGCATTCGGGTCCTAGATTGTAGAGGGCTTTGTGTGCGTGGGTGAGAAGGCGGAAAGTAATTCTTTTGTTAACGGGTAGCCAGTGGAGGTCTTTTAGATGTCTGGTGATGTGATCCTGGCGCGGGATGTCTAAAATGAGTCTCGCTGATGCGTTTTGGATGCGCTGGAGTTTTTTCTGTAATTTTGCTGTGATTCCGGCGTAGAGTGTGTTACCGTAATCCAGTCGACTCGTGACCAGTGCGTGGGTGACAGTCTTTCTTGTCTCGAGGGGGATCCAGCGGAAGATCTTTTTGAGAATGCGAAGTACGTTGAAGCAGGAAGACGAGACGGCGTTGACTTGTCTGGACATCGAGAGAGAGGAGTCTAGGGTGAAGCCAAGGTTACGTGCATGGTCTGTGGGTGTGGGTGCTGCGCCCAGTGCGGAAGGCCACCAAGAGTCGTCCCAAGCTGAGGGGGAAGAACCTAGGATGAGTACCTCCGTTTTGTCTGAGTTGAGTTTCATCCATTCGGCTACTTCTTTCATGCCTTCGTGAAGGTTGGTTTTGGCGGTGTTGGGGTCTTTGGTGAGGGAGAGGATTAACTGGGTGTCGTCGGCGTAAGAGATGATGTTGAGGTTGTGTTGACGCACGATGGAGGCGAGAGGACTCATGTATACGTTGAAGAGGGTGGGACTGAGTGAGGATCCTTGAGGTACGCCGCAGATGACTTCGGTGGCCTCTGAATAGAATGGGGGAAGTCGGACTCTTTTGAGTTCTCCCAGTGAGGAAACAGATGATCCAGTCCAAGGCTTTTCCTTGTATGCCGATGTTGCTGAGTCGATGTATAAGGGTGCTGTGGCAGACTGTGTCGAAAGCGGCGGAAAGGTCAAGTAGGATGAGGGCCACTGTTTCTCCGTTGTCCAGGAGTGCTCGGATGTCGTTTGTCGCTGCAATGACGGCGGTCTCGGTGCTGTGTTTGGCTCGAAATCCAGATTGAGATGGATCAAGGGAGTTGTTGGATTCAAGGAAGGTGGCGAGCTGGCTGTTGACGGCTTTCTCGATGACTTTGGCCGGGAATGGGAGGAGGGATATGGGCCGGTAGTTTTTAAGTTCAGAGGGGTCTGCTGTGGGTTTCTTCAGAAGGGCGCTGAGTTCGGCGTGTTTCCAGCTTTCTGGAAAGGTGGCAGAGTTGAACGAGCTGTTGATGACATCACGGAGATGGGGGTGATGATGGAGTCAGCTTTGTTGAAGATGTGGTGGGGGCAGGGGTCGGTTGGCGAGCCAGAGTGGATTGAGTTCATGAGGCGAATGGTGTCTTCAGTGGTAATTGGGTTCCAGGCGCTGAGGATGTTAGTTGGCGGAGTAGGATCAGAGGGGGGTGGGGAGGGTTGATTGCTTGGAGAGTTCTCAAAGCTGTTGTGGATGTCGGCAATTTTGTTGTAGAAGAAGGAGGATAACGCATTGCAGAGGTCTTGGGAGGGAGTGATGTCGTTAGATGCTGCGGTGGGGTTGGTGAATTCTTTGACTATGTTGAAGAGTTCCTTGCTGTTATGAGTGTTGTTGTCGAGACGATCCTTGAATGCTGATTTCTTAGCGGATCGAATCAGTTGGCGGTGTTTGCGGGTGGCAGCCTTGAGGGAGGCCATGTTGTCTGAGGTTGGGTTTTTTCTCCATATCTTCTCCAGAGTGCGGCATAGTTTCTTGGATTTTTTAAGATCATCATAGAACCAGGGAGCCTTTTTGCTGGTTGGATTGATCTGGTGCTTTTTCAGGGGTGCTAATTCGTCAGCGCTGTGGGTGATCCATTGCTTGAGTTTGGTGGCCGCTTGGTTTGGGTCCAATGGGAGGGTGGGAGGGTTTTGGTTGAGTGATGTGAGGAGTTGGATGGAGCTGATTTTGTTCCAGTTTCTCCGAGGGATAAGATGAGGGCGATTGTGGGTTAGGGAGGTTTTGTAGCTGAAGTGAACGCAGCTGTGGTCCGTCCAGTGAAGAACTGTGGTGCGATCGAAGGAGATGTGCTTGCTGGATGTGAAGATAGGGTCGAGCGTGTGTCCGGCTACATGGGTGGGGGTGTCCACAAGTTGTTTGAGTCCGAGATTGGCCAGGTTGTCCAGAAGGGTGGTGGTGTTGCTGTCAAGTTTGTTGTCTAGGTGGTAGTTGAGGTCTCCTAGAAGAATGTAGTTTTCGGAGGCTAGGGCATGTGGGCTAACGAAGTCCGTTATGTCATTGCTGAATTGGGTGCGGGTACCTGGAGGCCTGTAGATGAGGGTGCCTCTCAGTGTGGTCCTGGGGTCGGTGTGGATTTGAAAGTGGAGATGTTCGGCTGTTGCAAGATTGTCGTCGGAGCTGGTTGTGATTTTGATGGTGTTCCTGTGGATGATGGCGATGCCTCCTCCTGTTTGATTGGTGCGGTCTTTGCGGATAATCTTGAAAGTGTCCGGAATGGCTATGGCAATGTCTGGAGCTGATGATGTGTTCATCCATGTTTCAGTAAGGAAGGCGATGTCAGGTGACGCAGAGTCGATTAGGTCCCAGAGTTCTGTTGCGTGTCTGTGGACCGAGCGGGTGTTGAGCAGGATGCACTTTAGGCGGTTAGAGTCGGAGTTGTGTTTGGAGGACGTGCAATTGGTGAGGGTCCTGAAACAGTTGAACTTGCAGGTGAGGCAAGCGAATGGGCCGTGGGTACGTCCTGGGGTAGCTTTACAGCATTGTGGTGTGCGTCCGGGGTTGAGGGCAAGGAGAGTTACTGCATCATATGTGAATCTGTTGGGCTGGGTACGGCGGGGACCAGGGGGACAGGCGCTGGGAGCGGTCCAGGCGTGGACGGGCGTAGACGGGCTTACCTTTGGCGCACCTTTGGCGCGGCGGCAGCGCGTGGACGCTGCGCGTTGGGACATCTGTCTTAAATGGATAGTGGGTTTATTGTACATTAGTAATCAATGCGATACTTACAAGTTCAAGAACAGGTTGTCAATGTAAAGAAACAGGACCAGCAAATGAAGCTGTTGAAGCACATTTCGTCTTGACAATATGAAGCATAAAGTAATAACAGTCAGAACAATACAGACACCAAGAATATAGAATTGGAGGGCTCTCCAGTTACTCTGCTACTGTCTCTCATCAAATCTGCAGCCTGAATACCGAGGAATCCTACCTGTCTGTGCAGCGGCCGGGCTTGGCTCCGCCATTTCGTCTTTGCTACCGACCGGCCGGGCTTGGCTCCGCCGGTCGAACTCTACCTCCCAGCAGCCTCCAGGGGGAGGCGCCGACGACATCAAACAGCGCGCCAGGCGGTGCATAAAGCTCCGGCAGGGGCCGAGTCCCTTGTCTCTCATCAAATCTGCAGCCTGAATACCGAGGAATCCTACCTGTCTGTGCAGCGGCCGGGCTTGGCTCCGCCATTTCGTCTTTGCTACCGACCGGCCGGGCTTGGCTCCGCCGGTCGAACTCTACCTCCCAGCAGCCTCCAGGGGGAGGCGCCGACGACATCAAACAGCGCGCCAGGAGGCGCATAAAGCTCCGGCAGGTCCCTCGTCCCGCGAGGACACGCGCGGGACGCGCGCGGGACGCGCCGGGCGAAGCCCGGACAAAGGGCGGACAGTCTAAGACAGTCCAAGACTGGCCACGACTGGACTGGACCAGGACTCTTGCAAATTTGTGCTGTGAGGTAATCGGTCTTTCGAGTCTTTGTTACTGACTGTCTTAGGGATAAAGGGTTAATACATTGATATCTGCAAGCTGCATTAGCTTATTATATCTTATCTGGGTTTGTCTAGCCTTGTACATGTCGAAACAAAAGACCCCCATCGCTCCCGCCAACACCATGGACAACTATTTAGTACAGGTGGTGGCAAAAATAAATAATGAACGGAGGTCCTCCCTAGGACTTAGTACCTCACCAACATGCTCCCAAAGAGAGAAATTGGGTTTGACTGTAATGGATTCTGATATAACAAATGCCGTAGAACCATCTACACATCATAATAATGGTAGTCCATTGTTAAATGTCTCCATGGTTTTCATGGTTTCAAATCTAGACACAAATGTAGACATAATAGTGGGGGATGATCTAAATGTTTTCCAACATGACCAAGAGATAGTTGAGGAATGTATCTCCCCACCAACGCCTGTCCCTGCACCAAGAGCAGCTAGAGGAGCCACTAAGATTCCCTCCAAAAGAGAAGGACTGAGGTCTAGTAGGAAAAGACCAGCAACCCCCCCTAAGAAAAGTGTCATAGAAGGAAAAGGGGGAGAAGAAAATGGCAGTATAGGATGGGACGATGCTATTATAAATAAGCTCATGGGTATGCTGGACACTAAGTTAACTCGGATAATTAACCCTCTTCTATCTAAAATTGATCACCTCACTGATAAAGTCAACAAATTGGAGACCCTCTTAAAAACTACTAATGATAGTGTGGGGGAAATACCGAATCTGGTAATAGGTAAATTCGACGAAAAACAATCGATGGGTAATATACCAGGGGGAATAGTAGGCATACTAGCTCCTATTCAGCCAACTAGATTAAATCCTAGCATGCAACCAAACAACCCTATAGTTGTGGGTCCCCCAGTAATCTCTGGGAATACTATAGATTCTGACTTTAATCTAGAAACAAGCCCTGTGGAGCTAATTGTAGAAGCTTCACCCCTGATTCTTGTTCTTGCCAACGTGCCACCACTGAATACAGGCCAGATTGAGACACCAGACTCCCTACTAAACAAAGCACTGCAATGGTTGAGCAATAATATGCACATTTCTCCCTGGGGTAAACAAAAGCTGTCAGAAGACTTGTTAACAGCAAGACGAGTGAAGTGGATAGGGAATAAACCTAAGAAATTCGCAGGGGACTGTGTTGTACTAAACTTTAAGGGCCCGGAAGTACTACCGGACATCCTGCTCAACATATTCCCCCCCCCCAACGCAGAACGGCAGAAATAATACCACTCACGTTGGACTTCTTCTATAGTAGAAGAGGACTCGTGGTGAAGCCAAGTATACTAAGGACTAAGTGGTCAGTTGTGGGAAATAGAAGGGCTAGGGATGGGCCAATTTGTGATTGGGGGTTGAATCTGGAAAATCGTTTTTCGGCTTTATCCAATTTAAACTAATGCGATTGACTCTCAAGGTGTAAATATTTGTCTCCCAAACCACAGAGAATGCAAATTAATAAAATGGCAGATAACATGGCATGCACACAATCCAATAAGCAGAAAATAGGATACAGGGAATTTCGAATCTCAATTTCTGGACAGCTAGACAAAGAACCAGAGGGTATAAATAGAAGCAGGGAAGCGGCAGGGAGTGAGGCAGCATTGGCGGGTTGAAAAATAACAATTGTTGACCCTGATGTAAATGTAAATATTGTGGAGAAGGGCCAAACAATGCCATATCGAGAAACATCATCTCTGTCCCTCGTCTCATGGAATATAGCAGGCGTAGCAAATAAGATAGCTACACCAGAATGGGTTGACTTTATTGACCAACATGACATTATCATGTTACAAGAAACTTGGTCACTGAACCCAGTTTTTCGCCAGGGGTGTTTAAATTTCCACATACCAGCAACTAGAAATCGCTTAGGACGCCCCTCTGGAGGCCTATTAATTTGGATCCGTCAGTCGCTGAATTGCTCAATAACGCAAAGATCTGTACCATCTAATGACATTCTAGCACTTAACGTTAGATGGGAAAATGGCCAAGAACTTGCCCGATTTAATGTTTATGCCAGGGGGGTTGGTGGCTGTAAATCCTCAGAGGTAGTAACTATTCTAGAACAGAATATTGAAATGGTAACACTCCAACCTCACATTATTGTGGGTGGGGATTTTAATGCCACCTTTGAACCCTTGGGAGAAGAGGATAGGATTCTGTCCGAGGAGGAGGACACCAAGTGGGAAATACCCCAGCTGGAGGTACCTGCTATTAAAAAATGGAGTGCTGTGGCAATTCAGCTAAAGAGTCTCTGCTTAGCAAGAGGACTGAGAGCGGTAAATGGGTGCACGCCCTCAGATATTAAAGGGAACAATACGTTTGACAACGGCCGAGCAGCTAGTAGAATTGATTATTTGTTATTAGATGTAAGGGCCTGGAACAAATTGATAGACATGGTTGTGGAAGTAAGATTGGAAAGCGATCATAATCCCCTACGCATGACCCTTTATTCCTATTACGAGACTATAGAGCATACCAATAAAAATGAACGGGTGACGCAAGATGTTGTATGTTCAAACAACCAACGCCAAAACTAGAGGTCCTTAAAAAGATAGTGATAGACGAAGTAAAAAACATCAAGTCCCACTATGGGAAGCCTAACTTCCAGGACTATATGATGGAGGTTCATAAAAACTTCTTCTGCAAACTCCAAAGCTTCTTCATTAAAACAGTATATTCAAATAGAGTCAAAAGAGAACAACCAAGACAAGGATGGTATGACAAGAGTTGTAGGCTGGCACGACTTAACTTAAGCACTAAATTGAGAACGGGCAATGCCATAGCAGTTAGGAAGGCGAGAGATAGCTATAGACAGACCCAAAAACAATCCAGGAAACGTTGGGACGAGGAATGCTGGCGTGAACTGAAACAGGCTTGCGCAGCTAAGTTATTTTGGGCCACAGTAAAATGGGACAGGGGAGGGACAGCTGCGCAACCACAAAACTATGTTGCTAAAAATAAAGGTAGAAAACACCAACAGGGACGCGACTGAATTCGGTCGCGCTTCGATTTCCCGGATACTGACTGCGGCGGATTTGGCCGAGTCGCAGGGATACCTATTTGATATTACGCTTAGGTACATTTTGGTTCCATTGCAATTTGGACTGGTATTATACACTTGGAATTAATTGGGTCGGATTCCCATCGAGAATATTCAAGAAGAAACAAACTAACATCTTATAAATAGGCCTGCTGCTGAAATTATCAGTTCTCTGAATTATATTATCTGTCGACATACAACTGCTACTAACAATTGTGTGACGAATATACCAGCCAGTCAGAGTTATCCAGATATTCTATATTGGATTTATTTTGTGTTTTTTGGAAGGATCCTATACCTGTCAGTGGCATTCACTGTTGGTGTTTTCTACAATTGCACACGCCCTGAAGAAGTTCTGGTGGTTCAGAACGAAACGCGTTGGCTGATGGTTCTTTTGAATATAAGAAAATAATAAAAAACTGAACTGAGAAAATATCAAGACTCCTAATTTTGGATTTGGACTCTGAGAAACTTTGAACTGATTGTTGATGATTGGAGTGGTGCCCTAAACTGGATGATAAACATTTTGGATTCACGTTTTACGTGAGGTGCCCCTGGACAGAGGGTACCGTTTTTTTCAAGTGGCACACTGAACTTATTTTCTTTTACTTATCATGTCTGGTTGATACGAGTTTGGTGCTATATTCTGGTGCTATATCCACTGTCCATTCTTATGGTTGATTGCTAAAAATAAATGGACTGAGTTTTTCAAACCGCAGTACGCCCGAAATCCAGCGCATACTTCCGACCCCCCCCCCCCTCCACTCGTCTTTTTCAAACATCAAATATTTAATGAAAAAGATGTCAGCATGGCCTTGGATTGCGTAGCGGGGGGAAAAGCTCCGGGTATGGACGGAATCCCGGCAGATGTGTTCCTATCTGACCGGAACTCATGGTGTACTTATTTTAAATTGTTGGCTAATGCAGTCGCTATTGGAGGGGAAGTGCCCGCTTCATGGCAGGGAGCGGAAATCATCCCTATATTTAAAAAAGGCGACAAAACCCTGGCTAAAAATTATAGACCCATCAGTCTTATTGATACAGCACAAAAACTTATGGGGCGCTTAGTCCAAAACAAACTGCAACAATGGATTGATGAAAAAAACATACTGTCATCCTATCAAGCAGGGTTTCGCCCCTTGACTAGCAGTGTTGACCAAGTCTTTTACTTCATAGCCATCTATTGGAGAAATGTTACACTAAAAAAGGGGACATTGTATGCTGTTTTTGTGGATTTAAATGCTGCTTTCGACCTGGTTAAAGCCAGTTTGCTTAAACATCGGCACCTGCAGCCAATCGACAGCACTTAGAATATTAGAATCTGACTGCTCCACATCATTTGTAGTTGCTGTAGCAAAATTTCTTGCCTGGGCCTGGGTAATCCGCACTCGCACTTTATTGCTAAATGTAACAAAATGAAATATGGTTGCCATGTCCTAATTGCTTTGCCATTGAAATGCTTTTTATAATAGTTTTTATGAATTAAGGACACATTTTTTATTATGTATAGTATTCGACTGTCATTGTTTAATATGTGTTTTTAAAAAGTATTTTTAGCTATAGTATTTATTGTAATAGGGTTAGGATGGATGCTTTTATGACAAAATGTCGAATAAAGCTTTTGAATCGATACTCTGCTACTTCCTCCTAAACATCAATAGATTCTAAAGACATTTAATCTAGTTATAAGATCAAATAAAGATGGTTTAAGGAGAAAAAAGGTCTCAGGGGAAATAAGAAAAGGAGGAAGGTGTCAGCATTGTGAAAACTCCAGTACACGTATTCTAAACAAGGAAAAAAGTGTTAGCACTAAGCCACACTCATCAAAGGATAAAGGGAAGCAGAGAGGTCTGTACCTATCAAGGTCCAAGGGATTTCTCCTTCACCCACGCCTAACAGACGATTACTAAAAACAAATTAAAAAAGATAGATGCTTCATCATTCCCACAGAACTCACACCACCACTACAGGAACCGGTGGGATTGCACTTGACGTGCAGAGTTGCATCTTTCTCGATATTTCTCATCCCATGAAATCTGTACATTCACACAACTTTGGGTAGCATGGTGTTGTTGATACATGATAAATAGAATGCTTCCCCTGTCCGTTAGCTTTCCACATCTCTGCCAAGTTTTTCTTCTCAGGCATATATATTGCTTATATTTAATTCTCCTTTCTCTAACTAATGAAGCATTGAAACTACACCTGCATAGGAGACATCATGCAAGGCAGCAGAAAAAATAAATTTCGAAATTCAGACCTTGGCTGATGTAGGCTTAAGCCAGGAACTCCTCACCCTGCTAGTGCGCCTCCATGAAAACAATTTTGCCAAAATTAGGTGGGGCAAGCAGGGAGAAGTAACTGAGCCCTTCCAGGTGGAGCGAGGGTTAAGGCAAAGGTGTGTCCTGGCCCCAACATTATTTTCAATCTACATAAATGGTATTGTTGATCATTTAAAGAAATCTCCAAGTGACGCCCCAATTATAGCAGGTTCTCACGTCCCCGTCTTAATGTTTGCGGACGACACGCTCTTACTTTCACGCACACCGAGCGGTCTCCAAAAAGTGGTTGATGCCTTTGGTGAATTTTGTGATAGCAGGGGCCTTGAATTGAATACTACCAAGACTAAATTCATGTGCCTAAACCATCAGTCCACTTTCAAAGGTGTAATAACGTACAAAGGCACCCCGCTTGAGAAAGTTGATGCTTTTTCCTATCTAGGCATTATTTTGCAGGGCGATATGAAATGGAAATCGCATATCAATACGGCAGTACTGAAGTTTAGCCAGCTTGCAGGCGTAGTTGCCCTAAAACATAGAGCCTCGCTGACAAAACCAATAAATTGTGCCTTCGAAATTTATAATATGAAAGTATTGAGCGCCTGTTTATATGGTTCCGAACTGTGGGGGTTTTCAAATCTAGGAGAGTTGGGGCAGGCAGAAAATAGATTCTTGCGAGGGCTTGTAATGGCCCCACAAAGCACACCCATAATCCCACTAAAACTGGACCTTTGCAGAAAAAATATTGAGGACATAGCTAGGCTACGGCCACTTCTATATTGGAGACATTTGATGGTGACCCCAGAGCTAAGCCACTATGCTACAGCCCTGTCAGATGTTGTCAGGAGTGATCGTTTTCATTGTATTGTATGGCTAAAAGAACTACGGGGCCTACTTGCAAAGTTAAAACTGGAACACCTATGGTGTAACAAGGATGTGGCTAGTTTTCCATCGAAAACAAAATTGAAAGAATTGTGTTGGGAGATGGTGTATTTAACAATGTATTGCAAAGGATCTGCACCAAATTTGTCCTCTCGCTTTTTGGACATAAAAATGTTTCCGTCAAGTGAACTATACTGGGATATAATTGAACGCCCACATGACAGGAAACTATATTTCCAATTTCGCGTTGGAACACTACCAGTGAATGCTTTTAAGAAGCATTGGTCCCCACCGCGGGATGAACATTGTTATCATTGTAAGGACCAAATAGAGCACATCTCCCATCTGCTGTTTTGTTGCCCATTATATGCCAGCCCAAGGCGCAAATGGCTAAAGCCAGTTTGCTTAAACATCGGCACCTGCAGCCAATCGACAGCACTTAGAATATTAGAATCTGACTGCTCCACATCATTTGTAGTTGCTGTAGCAAAATTTCTTGCCTGGGCCTGGGTAATCCGCACTCGCACTTTATTGCTAAATGTAACAAAATGAAATATGGTTGCCATGTCCTAATTGCTTTGCCATTGAAATGCTTTTTATAATAGTTTTTATGAATTAAGGACACATTTTTTATTATGTATAGTATTCGACTGTCATTGTTTAATATGTGTTTTTAAAAAGTATTTTTAGCTATAGTATTTATTGTAATAGGGTTAGGATGGATGCTTTTATGACAAAATGTCGAATAAAGCTTTTGAATCGATACTCTGCTACTTCCTCCTAAACATCAATAGATTCTAAAGACATTTAATCTAGTTATAAGATCAAATAAAGATGGTTTAAGGAGAAAAAAGGTCTCAGGGGAAATAAGAAAAGGAGGAAGGTGTCAGCATTGTGAAAACTCCAGTACACGTATTCTAAACAAGGAAAAAAGTGTTAGCACTAAGCCACACTCATCAAAGGATAAAGGGAAGCAGAGAGGTCTGTACCTATCAAGGTCCAAGGGATTTCTCCTTCACCCACGCCTAACAGACGATTACTAAAAACAAATTAAAAAAGATAGATGCTTCATCATTCCCACAGAACTCACACCACCACTACAGGAACCGATGGGATTGCACTTGACGTGCAGAGTTGCATCTTTCTCGATATTTCTCATCCCATGAAATCTGTACATTCACACAACTTTGGGTAGCATGGTGTTGTTGATACATGATAAATAGAATGCTTCCCCTGTCCGTTAGCTTTCCACATCTCTGCCAAGTTTTTCTTCTCAGGCATATATATTGCTTATATTTAATTCTCCTTTCTCTAACTAATGAAGCATTGAAACTACACCTGCATAGGAGACATCATGCAAGGCAGCAGAAAAAATAAATTTCGAAATTCAGACCTAGTTGAATTAGCTTGGTTAAACACTAAATTGTGCACTTTGGTTGCATGAATATATGTGCACCTGCATTAATAGACAAAGCTCGAGACCAGGGGGAGGGATAGCGATCATCCATAAAATGACTTGGGTGGTCGCAACTTCCAACTTTGAGCAGATTGATAACATTGAAGGACTGCCCTTCTGTATTAAACTCTCTGCACCCACCTCCTGTTCGGGACCTTTGCTTTATAGACCTGACTGTAGCTTTAGATCCTCCATCACCCTTGTGGATTATATCGCCCAGGCCAGCACGCGGTACTCTAATTTTACGATGCTAGGCGATCTTAATTTCCATGTGGATGACCCTTCTTGCCCGCATAGTTCTAACTTCATCTCCTCACTGGCCGGCTGCAATTGAACTCAACAAGTGTTATTCACAACACATAAGGCAGGCCACACACTAGACATCATTTGCTCGAACCTACCTGAAATCACAGTTCATCCGCCTGAACAGTGATCTGGTCAGACCATGTTTTGATCCCTTTCCAGCTATATTTGAAAAGCGGAGGGAGAGCCACCTCCATACCAAAAGATTTGAGAAGGAATTGGAGTAGTGTTACCCCAGAGTCATTAGCCCAACACTAGCAGGACTCCAAGCCCGCTTTATCTAAAAACTTCGGGACTAGCATCAAAAACCTAAATAAATGGGTTAGCGATGCTCTCGCCTCAATTGCCCCCTTGAGGCCAGTAAACTCCGCGAGAACGTCCCCCTCTGCGCCCTGGTTTTCTGAGGAGATTAGTGCAAAAAAATCTGAATGTAAAAGTTTGGAACGTAACTGGAGATCAACCAACTCTCAGGAAAGTAAAACATGTTACAGTGCAGCGCTTAAAGAATATCGTAAACTCATTATTGCAAAAAAAGAGACTTCTTTGCCGAACGCATTTCTAGCGCAAAGAACTCATTTAGGGAAATCATCAAAATAGTGAAGTCTTTTACGAACCCCCTCGCGCTTACTCACGTTAGTCCCCTTCACAGAAGTTATGTAACAAGATCTCTGATTTCTTTGAAGAGAAAATCGCCCTGATTTATTCATCTTTCCCAGCATCACTCGGCCTCCCAGAGGTGACTAATGCTTATAAACCTGGGCTATTACCTAGGTCAGTTTTCTCGGAATTTGCTGTTATTCCTATGGAAACATCGCTCTCTGAGCTCCAGAAATGCAAATCTGGGTCCCGGGCGACCCGTGGCCAGACAAGCAATACAGTGCCCTCGCTGAGTGCCTTAACCCACACCTAAATGCCATCTGGAATTCTTCAAATAGACAGGGTGTTTATCAATCAGCCTGGAAGCACGCCTCTTCTCCCAATACTAAAGAAAGCCAATGCTGACCCTGAAGTCACCAGCAACTATAGGCTGATCTCCCTGCTTTCCGCCCCGGTGAAATTTTTAGAAAAATTAGTACACCAGCAATTGAAAGCGTTTATTGAGTCTAATAGCCTTTTACATGAGTCCCAGTCCGGCTTTCTCCCGGGATTTAGTACAGAATCTGTCCTAATTGAAATGGCTGACTATACGCTGGGCAGTGGATGGAGGCGCTAAGGCAATGTTGGTGCTGTTAGAGCTATCTGCAGCACTCAACACAGTGTCCCTTTCCATTCTATTAGATCATCTGAAGGACATAGGCATACAGGGAACAGCTCTGAACCTTATTACATCTTTTCTGAGTGGCCGTAACTAACAGGTCTTGAACCACCCTTTCACCTTGCCCACTAAACCTCTGAAATGGGGGGTACCTCAGGGATCGGCCTTAAGCCCGCTTCTTTTTAATGTCTACTTAACACCTTTGGTGGAGCTCATCAACAAAATGGGGAGCAAGGTGACCTCATACGCTGATGACACTCAGCTGCTGTTTACTTTCAGCGGAGTGTCAGACTCCACCTTTGACCCGTTTAAAGAGTGCCTCAAAAATATCGCTGATTGGATGAAATGTAATTTCTTAAAACTTAGCGCTGACAAGACCGAGGTTTTGTTTTTTAACCCAACCATACCCCCCCGTCCAATGTTTGGGGGTCACCGGAATTGGGTGACGCTCCCACTCCGAAGGACTCGGTCAAAAATCTGGGAGTGAGATGGGACAAAGATTTGTCCCTCACGACCCATGTACAACTGGTTTCGGTGGCTTGTTTTGGCAAAATTAAAACTATCAGCCAGACTCAACCCGCAAAACTGTAGTCCATGCTCTAATCACCTCCCACCTCAATTACGCTAACGGCCTTGTTATGGGTCTGCCGCTAGGCCTGATCCATAGTCTTCAGATTATTCAAAATGCGGCAGCACGACTGGTCTGTGTGTCCCGCTTCGACACTGCATCTGTCGTTACCTCAGGTAACTGCACTGGCTTCCGATAGCCAAACAAACTGAATTTAAGGCCCTGATGTTTGCCTTTCGAGCATACATAGGGAAGGGGCATATCTACCTGAAGAGGAGACTCCACCCTTATCAACAAGACAGACCTTTAGGATCCAACCTCAAACGCTTTCTCTCCATACTGAGCTTTTGGAAAGCAACAATGGGAGGCAGAACATTCGAGGTGGGGACCTCCAAATGTTGGAATAACCTCCCTCCCCATTTATGTATGATGCAGTCTGAACAAGAATGCAGAAAGGCCTTGAAAAAACCTGGCTTTTCAGTCGTAATATCTAGTATTGCGCTCTCCTCTGGTCACTGTCTGCTATAGTGCCAGGACACCCCATTTGGGATAGCTGCGCGCTCTACAAATGCCTTTTATTATTATTATTATTTATGAATCACTAGTGTTCTACAATGAAAGCATTTCAGTAATAAAGGTGAAACCTTCACTACATATTAATAAAGTTAAGGCAAAAAGAGGATACAGTGCTAAGTGCACGTAAATGCCACGCATCTGTGACGTGTAAGGGTGGAGCTAAAATGATGCTGCTCCATTCCCCCCTCTGATGGCGAATGAAGCCAACACAAACAAGATTAAGATCTTATCAAATGGTATCAGATGGACCAGTCAGAACCTCATGGGTTTCATACATTTTCGTTTGGATTCCTCCAGCTGTTTCATGTCATCATAGTATCTACAATTACTCTCCCCTAATTCTTCATCTACTCTCTTTCTTTTCACTCCCCTCTTTGCTTGTACCTTTTTACAGCCCTTTAAACCAGTCAGTCAGTTTATATCCCTTAAAATCCACTTCCAGGAATACTGCACAAAGAGCAATTATCACAAGGGGCTTCAAGATATATTCCACTAATCCATTCCACAAATCTACAAACCATCTACCCACTGCAGCAAATCAATTTCCAAATGCTTCCCAGGGCACCTGTTGCTTCCAATCCCTTCAAATCTTCCTCCAAATTAGTAATATTGTTGATACACTTCTTCAAGTCCTTACTCATTTTAGGGATATAAGTGTGTTATAAACGTTGATGCTATACTTCATTAAAGATACTTATATTACCTGACTTAAGTATCATTTGATTTTAACAAAGTGCAATGTTGTTTAACTTTTAACATCCAACAGACTCAGCTCTCCTTTGCAAGAATGATGTCTAAAGCAAGGTGGTTCTAGAAAACCACTGATCTCACAACAATCATTTCATTACCTACGACTAATAAGGCTCCTGCTGTACTTGTGGATAATTAATACACTATGGTGGACAACTTTCTAACCTTGATATCATTCCAGATCACACCTGCAGACTAAATAATTGCACCAAAAGTGTCTCCCACTAGTTCTCCAGCACTAGCTCCTCTTTTGGGCCTAGACTTATGCTCCCACACAGGATCATAAAGATGTTTCACATGATTAATCTTCGGGAAAACTATACCTAATTAACATGTAGCATACCATCCTTTGGGCAATCTACAATATATGTATACACCACAACCATAATAACCTCCAGGAATGGTAGGATCCTCACCTGCCAGAAATAAGTCCTTATTCCCTTCAGCTTCAAACGTGTGGTCACATTCACTCTTTCCCATAAATGTATTGTCAGCTGTGGACTTTTCTTTAACTATGCCTAATTTCCTTTTGCGTTGGCAATCTAAAATCACTATTCCTTGATTTACTGCTATTAAAATCTCAATTTCCTCTCTAGTCCACTGAAATCCAATTTTAACATTCTTTGCTCTTCTTCTATCATCAACTAATTTTAGGAGTGTTTTCTTTACATCTGTTAGAATACAAGTCAATTTATTTCAATGAGCATAAATAGTGTCTAGTGCTGTCATGGTAGGTTTAAAGAACCTTTCAATTCATTCTATATTTTTAGCTTCAGGGTGATGGTTTAAATGCTTCAATATAAGGTAAGGTTATTTATTGTGATGATTATTTAAAATCTTACAACATAGCACATATAAAAGAAACTTTTAAAATATATGTTACAAGATAAAATCGCATAAAATTATCATTGCAGGACCTTTACAGACAATTAAGTTTAAGTAGTTACGTCTTCGAGTTTCCTTTTAACCAGCAGCAAGAACTTTACGAAGGATGCGTTTAGAGCAATATCGTTTGAGTCCATACACTTAATCACTGCCTGCCTGCATGTCCGTATGCCGCGTGTTTTTAGAGGAAACTTGAGCATTAATTTTCTCTCTTGCAGGAGTGCAGGGCAGATACACAGGAGATGTTGAATGTCTTCTTCGCCCATGTTACATAGTCTACATTTCGTTTGAGATTCTTGAATGCTTCAATATAGGAATTTCTGAAAAAATCAAATCGTAATTCGAAAAATAATGCTGAAAATAACCCTGTCCATACACAAGACTCATCAATAGGCCACAAGTAACACCATAAATCAGCGGAATATGATGGTATGTTATACCTTCTTCAGCTGATGCAGGTAATTGCGCACGTACGTAGCAATCTCTTGCATCCATAGTGGTAATGTTCTCATAAAGTAACTTAAAATAACCATTTGAAGAAAGATCTCCTCTAGATTAATCTACATGTAATTCCCTCCCATGTAATGAATGTAAATGAATGCTAGCTAGTATCATCAGATCTTGGTGAACTAAGGGTGGGCCTAGACCTAATCTCAGAAGATTTATGGAATGGTGCACAAATTAGTTTTTTATCGAGATAATGAGTCCGGCAAGATATCCAATTTTGTCATCAGTTTTATACAACAAGCTCAAAATAGCATCATCCAGCCTGGCAAAATCTTCTGCTATTGTTCTGCGTCTGCAGCTGCACCTAACGATGGCGGATGCAGGATTTGTTGAGCACTAACCATCATAATAAGGAGGAAATGGGACAGCGAAGTGCGCCGCTTACAGTCCGCCGTTGGTAGTGCTAATTTCTAGATCTTATCTCAGTTGAGCATAACCCTACAAGCAATAGAATCAGCACCATAACTTCTCTAGAATCAGACCGTTGGGTGGAAAGTAGCAGCAGCAGACCCTTCTCGATCAATTTCCACCTTTGCAACTGGCAAAACAAAGTTCAAATGATGTACAGTTAAGTGTTTACAAAGTCTTTGTGAGACTTCCTTAGCCCTACTCTGTGTGTTCTTCTAACGCCCCTTCAGCTGCCTTAGGCCTCAGTAATCTTCCTAATTCTTTTTGCAACGTCCAATAGATTGTCTCTATTTAAAAGCACATTTTTAAAGTTCAGTTTAGAAATCAAACTAAGGATAATCAGTGTGAGTCTATTCTGTGGCAAGGTAAGTGTATATTCACAGAGGTTCAGTTGGAGCTGCATCTTTGTCCTCCCAATCCCAAAGTTCCTGGTAAACTTCATTTGCAGTAAAGTATGCCCAATCTATACCTTCAACAGGGTACTCCAGCTCTTTTAGATCTCCTGAGTGCAAGCCCTTCTCCTTCACTGTCACTCAGGTCAAAATCCTCTATGTCCTCTAGAACAGTTTGTGGCACAGGTGTCTCTGGTAAAATTGCTCTCTCTCTTTCTTGTCTACGTGGCCAAGGTTCGTCAGCTTCCCCAAGTGTTATCACAGCACCAGGCTCTACGTCCAGGGCTGAATCTGGTTCAGGCAACACCACAGGTCGATACTGTCCAGCCTCTACTTCATTTGTGGCTCTATCAAGACCCCACTTCAGGCTGAGCATGTTCTGTTTCCGACTCTTGCTTGTCCTCAACAGCTTGACTAACCTGCTACAACTGGCACTTCTGGGAGAGGTGCTGTCACATCATCAAAGGGACACTCTACTCTGCACGTATGGGCGGTGTGCACCCAACTAGGGTGACCTCTTCACTTCACAACAGTTGTTGTCACCAAAATCACTTGGAAAGGACCACGCCAAAGAGGTTCCAAACACACCTTCCTCACATGCCTTATTACCATAACCCAGTCACAGAGACTGAGGTAATGGCTCTACTCTGATGTGGCAGGGCTGTGGTCATATAAACTTGGTGAGTCAGAGAATGCACCAAAACAGCCAGTCCTGCAGTAATCAAGAATCATGTCATCTGTAATGCTCACAAACACATTTGCAGGAATAGCTGGCAGTCTCATCTCTCTGCCCATGGCGATCTCATGGGGGCACAATCCTCTTCTCCTATCTGGAACACTGCAAAGACTCATCAACACAAGAGGTAACGCATCAGGCCACTTTAAAGATGTAGAGGCACACACATTAACCAATCTGAATTTCAATGTCCCATTCGCCTGCTCCACGATACCTGAAGCCCCAGGTTGATAACTGCAATGTAGTCTTTTGCATTTGCAATGCTGCACACAACATCTTCAGGACCTCATTATTGAAATGAGAACCTCGGTCTAACTCCAGTGAAGTCGGTAAGCCGAACCTGGGTATGAGTTCTCTCAACAACAATTTAGCTACTGTAAGACTGTCATTTCTTCTGGTAGGGTACGCTTCAACACAATGCGATAAGATGCACACAATTACTCGGACATTTCTCAGCCTGTTGCACACAGGCATCTTAATTAAATCCAATTGCATCCTGTTGAAGGCACCACCTGACCCTCCTATGTGGCTCTGTGTCACTGCAGTTCTTTTCCCTACATTCATTTGCTGACACACAACAGATCTGTGACACAGTGCTTCAGCCATCAATCTGAATCTGGGGTTAAACCAGGTCTGCCTAAACTGCCTGATCATTGCGTCCATACATATGTGAGTTGGGCCATGATAATGCCTCGCCATTGGCGGTAACAGACTATCTGGCAACACATGTCTTCCATATCCTGAAACCCCAATGTTATCATCTCTCTTGACACATACTGCATTGACCCAACTTTGTTGTTCTGCCTCTGACACCTGTTCCTGTAACCTCTTAATCTCCTCCCATGTGCCTGCTGTTGTTAACAAAAGGCTGTGAGTCTCATCTTCTCCTTCATTACTGTATTTACCATTAAGTATACAAGCTACATGTGCTCAGTTTTTTGCGACCTCATCAGCATTTCGGACACATAATCATTACCACTGCGGTGTGCAGAGCATTTCCCAACCGCAATCTGGACAGGCAGCTGTAGAGCCTAAAGCAGGTTCTTTACATCTCCACCATTGCATATAGGGGAACCTGTAGAGGTCATGAAACCTCTTTGTGACCATAAATGTCCAAAATCATGGACAACACCAAAGCCATACTGACTATCAGTGAAAATCATCTCTTTCAACTGTGCAGAAACACAGCACACCCTAGTAAGAGCGATCAATTTAGCCACTTGTACAGAAAACACTCCTTGGAGCCAGGAGGCTTCAATTACGCTTGATACTGTGCATACTGCGTAGGCAGCTCCCACATTTCTGTCATTGTCTCCTAGACAAGATCCATCCACTAATAGAACAAAACCGGACTCAGGCAGTAGCTCATCCTGAATATCTGGTCTTGGCTTGGTGCATAGTTCAGTAACATTGAGACAGTCATACTCTACATATCCATCACCATTTTTATTCTCAGGCAAGGGCAATAAGCTTGCAGGATTTAAAACAGCAGAACGCTCCAATGTGACGTTTTCAGCTGCAAATATGATTTGCTTGTACTTAGTGAGGCAGCATTTTGTTAGGCGCTATGTTCAGGTTCTGGTTAACAGTTTTTCAACTGAATGGGGAACAAATGCAGAAAGTGGAAACTCATCACAATACTTTCACACCTCTCAATGCTGACACTGGTCACTGAAAATCTGATTGAAAATAGATGGTCTCTCCGTATACCCTTGTGGGACTCTGCACTATGCCAAAACATGGTGCTGGAACCAAAATGCAAAGAAGAACTGGCTGTCCTCATGCAACGGTATAGAAAAGAATGCTTGATACAAATCAATAACAGTGAACTACTCAGTCTCACTTGAAATCTGAAATAAAATCACAGCTGGATTCGGTACCCCAGGACAACAAGGAACAACTATAGTGCACATTTTTCTTAAATCCTGAACAATGCGGTACTTACTGCAAGGCTTCTGCAAGCCCATAATGGGTGAGTAACATGGACTCCCCATTATCTGTCAAAATGCCTTGCTGCATCATTGAGTCAATCACTGGAATAATCCCAGCAATTATTTCTGGGATCACATTATATTGTGGGACTCCTGGATACTCAACATTGGGTTTTATTTTTATGTGTATAGGCTCAACCCCCTAGATGAGACCTATGTCCTTTCCTGAAAAGTTGCAGACTTCTAGCCTCAGAGTGTCTTTTATATCTGGGGAAAATCATCATTTGTCATCAACGAGAAGAGTCCAATGTGTGGACCTTGTCGTGCCAATTTGAAGGCAACATCTTCATCATGTGTCCGAAACGTGGCACCATTTGTGTTGCAGCAAATCGTGCAATTCAATTTTCGCAGGTATCGACATAGTAGATTCACAGGGCTCAAATCACAGACCATAAATCAGTGATTCTCCTCAAAAGATACAGTTTTAAGAGTTATTTCTGCGGTCACAGGGCATGTCATTAGTTTGTTTGCAACTCCTATAACTTGGTTTATTTTTCATGAGAGGGGTTGCTTTGGATTTCCACTGTTCCAACAGTAGAGCAGGTAGCACCAGTATCAATCAAAAATGATACAGGGTGGCCATTAAGCATGGGCGAATTTTGCGAATTCGCGATCCGCGAATTTGCGGATTTGCGAATTTGCAATCCGCAAAATTCGCGAATTTGTGCGAATTTGCGGATTTTTGGTTTTTTGCGCATTCGCAGGGTTTTTTGCGTGTTCGCTGGTTTTTTTGCGTGTTCGCAGGGATTTTTGCGTCTTCGCGAGCCGCTTGCATAGCGAAGTTACCCATGCAGTTGTTTATGGGAGAGGGAGAGAGAGATAGATAGATAGATAGATAGATAGATAGATAGATAGATAGATAGATAGATAGATAGATAGATAGATAGATAGAGAGGGAAAGAGAGAGGGAGAGAGAGAACGAGAGAAAGAAAGAGAGGCCGGATCTCTGAAGGGCCAGATTCCTGAGTTGCCCCTACAGAACATACAGCTTTTTATTTTTAGCAAAATGCATATGAAAATTGTGCTGTAAAGGTCTCTTTTTGTTTAACCCCGCCTGACAACTCAAAATGGGTGTATTTGCCATCCTCTCCCTTCTTCCTGTTTTTTATATCTGTAAGTGCTTCCTGATGAGGTTTAATTCCTTGGACAGGTGCCTCGTTGCCTACTTGTAACTATTCTCTGACCCTGCTTCAAGGGTCAGAGCAGGGTCAGAGAATAGTTGCAAGTAGGCAACGAGGCGCCAGGAAGCAATTAGCAGCAGGTGTCCAAGTTGAAGTTAATTTGTTTGTAACCCTTTTGTAAAAGGTTACAAAGAAATTAGGTTCAACTTTTGCACCTGCTGCTGTAACCCTTGCTTGGGTGAAAATTCGTCCCCGCTGATTCGTGGATTTTACCGCGATTTCGCGAGATTCGCGGATCGCGAAATCGCGGAAAATCCGCAAATTCGCCCGCGAAACGGATTTTACGCCCACCCTTAGTGGCCATTCACCTCACCTTCTCTGAATGGACCACTCTGGTCTACCTCTAAGACTGCGCCAAAAAAACAATGTTCCTCCCACCACAGGCACTGTCATTATGACAATTCAGATCTGTAATCATCATATGCTTCAAACACTGTGAACTGTTGAAGTGCTCCCTTATTTTGGAAAGAAGTCTGATTTACATTGAGGACTTGGTGTGAATTAAACCTAGAGCCATTTGTATTTTTCTGTGGCATCAGGGCTTGTGGGTCCTGTATCCCTGGAACTTGTTGGTCTTGGTACATTCTGTGACTGTATGGGGTTATTACTCTGGGGTTTTGCAAACCCTGAATTCTGGACTTGATTATTAGGATTAAGACGACATTCCTACTTCCAATACCCCAATTTATTGCAATAATTACAATTCAATTTTCAAACAAATTTTACAAAATGTCATATTATGTCAAGCGGACCAAAGGCTAATCCCATATCAAATTTGTCGATTGATTCTCAGCATTTGAGCCACACCAGCACTTTTCCAATCTTGACCTGATTTTTCAGCTGGAGAATCTTGGATGGCTAATATTGTGCACCGTAGCATGAAATTTGCAATGGCTACTGGCTCCTTGAATAGCCTCCTCCAACCTGTGGGGGTGGCTCTCTTAAGCCTCTCTTGCATTTTTATAAGGCGCAATGTGTACCCACCGCCATGTATGGTGCTGAGACTTTTTGAATTTCAAGGCTATACAGAGTGAGGAAAACGCATTTTGTAGAAAACCTTTTTCTGTTCTTATTTCTGCCTCACATTATATTTGTCATAAAGGGATTACAGTAATAATACAAATGGGTGGTAGTGTCCTCCCCAATGATGAGAAATGTCCGCACATAAAGTAACACAATTCCAAATCACAAAAGTATTCGTGTAGTTAAAACTTAGATTTTAGTCAAAGTTCTTAGGTGCTTCTACAGCCTGATGCACACCCACCACCAAGAGTGTTAAATGGCACAAAAATGTACCTGACAAAACAGTAATGGAACAAGCTAATAAAGCACTCAATAAGGTATCAATTTAGTATAATCTAGGAGATCCTAGATATCTCGTTTGGAGAAAGATAGTCCCTGAGTATTGACTGTCATAACGATTGTATCTATAGATTCAAATCAAAATCCTGTGTCGAATAACACCAAATTCAGTGATCCAGACAAGATGTTCTTTCAGTTCTTTATTGAGAATCCAAATGTATAAAAACTTCCCAGCTCACACCGCCGACACGTGTTTCGTCTCTTACTGAGACTTTTTCAAGGCTGGAAGTGACAAACAAAATATAATAAATATATACTATATTTCAACTACGACATATGTAAATAAATACAGCTAGAGGAAAGCCACTACAATAAATTACAAACATAAGACATACAATTATATAAATTGAGTATTAACATTTTTTGGGGCAATTGATAATTTAAAAATTGAAAAATTGGGAGCAAACATATATACACAGAGAACAACAGTTAGGTTAAACCAATTAAGCCCAAAACGTAAGAATAATGTATGCATCGCATAGAGAATCACAAAATACATGAAGCTGTAGTAGTTATCTCATATAATAATTGAACGCCTAGGTCATGGACAGATAATGATATACCCCTGTGTCTACTAGAATGGATAACCGCTGTGAAAGATAAAGAAAGCCACACATAAGGTAGAAATGACCTACCAAGAGTAGTATAGAAACGTCCCTGAGTTGAAAACGAAATGACGAATCCTCCAAAGATGGTACCACCTTCTAGACTGTTGAGTAAACGACAGCCAGGCTAGACCGCTCAGTTCTAAGATAGAGAGAACAACACATGACATAGAAACATGTCCCACTTATGTCAATGATGCAGAATAAAAACCATCGAAATAAATAAAGGGGGGAGGACTAGAATCTGTATTCTTCAAAGAGAGAACTAGAAACCTTTATCAAGAATAAACAAGTCTGAAAGGAGATATCCCCTTTGGCTCACCTTGTATAAAATATCTGGGGGTGGAAAGCGGTTTTATTAAGGGGCTTGGAACAATGACAAACATTATGGCGTTATCACTAAAATTGAAAAATCACTCAGAGTAAAACAGCCCTTGTATCTATGCTTTGTAGATTTTAAATCTGCTTTTGACTGCGTGCAAAGGAATTTATTGTGGAAAAAACTTTTTGAAAAAGACATTCCAATTGAACTATTAAGACTGATTCAATTGCTACACAGTAAAACCTGGGTAAGAGTAAGGATGGGGGACGGCCGATCATTAACAAAGGAGGTTCCAGCAATAGAAGGGCTAAAGCAGGGATGTGTGTTGGCCCCCCTCCTTTTTAATCTATTCCTTGGAGATCTATCAGGGAACCTGGACGAACTTAATGCACATCCTCCGAAGTTAGGGGACAAACCGATATCTAACCTAATGTATGCAGATGACGCCATCCTTCTAAGTCATACTAAAATCGTTCTTCAGCGCTTAATTAACAGAACAGTTTTGTATGCTCAGGAAAATGGAATGGTAATAAATGAAACCAAAACAAAAATCATGGTGGTCACTAGGAACATAAAACTGAGACAAAAAAACAAATGGTATATGGAAAATACCCAACTGGAACAAATAGAAGTGTACAAGTATTTGGGTGTACTATTTGACCAGAAAGGAAATTATCAACTACAAAAACTGGACATACAAAGAAAAGCTAATTCACTAACTGCAGCATTCAAGATAGCACAGAAATCGTTCGGAAATCTGAACGATCGGCCGCTTTTGAAAATTATAGGGGCTAAATTGCTCCCAACAATAACATATGGTAGTGAGGCATTAATGGGGATGGATGCGTAATTGATAAACAAGGTCCTTTCCAAAACATATAAAACTCTTTTCTATCTCCCAAATAATGCTTCACCAGCACAAATTAGACTGGTGTTCGGGTTAAACAATCAAGATTTTGCAAGAAAAGGCCAATTTATAAAAGCAGAGATGATTAGTCTTTCAGGAATACGTGTAGCTCCCTGTCTGTATTGAGTCCCATATCAACCGCCCTCAGTTTAATGAGCCATCGTGCCTCTAACCTTCTCAATGCAATAACGTTATCTCCTCCCCTAGAATCAGGAACAATCATATCAATTCCATGGAATTGTATTTTGAGTATTTCACTGTCAGTGTGTTCCTTATTGTAATGTGCAGCGAGTGGGTATCTGGCATTGTTATTTCCGATGGCCCTCACATGTTCCTGCATTCTTTCTTTGAGAGGACGGATAGTACTCCCAACATAGATCAGATGACATTGACAGATGATACAGTAGACAACCAATTTCGAATTACAGTTAATGAACTGATTGATTTGAAAGGTCTGTTTGTTATTGTAACAGAAGGTTTTCTTTTTTGTCTGCCGCAAATTGGCACATGTTGCATTGAGTGCATTTATAGAAACCACGTGGCTTACTGGGTAGCCAAATCTTGGTGTTGGTGGTTGTAGGATTTTCCACTATAGAAGGGCTAAGTATGTTTCTCAGAGTTTTTCCCTTTTTATATACAACACGCGGACGATCACCAATGTATTTCTCCAGATCTTGGTCCAGTTTAAGTAGGTGCCATTGTTTTTTAGTCGCAAAAATTTGAGAACTATTAGCATTGTATTGAGTTATAAAAGCAATTTTGTCGTCCTTTAGTTTTTGGGCCCCTTGCTTTTACGTTTTAGAGTGGATTCTCTTGATACTTTACGTATCTTTTCATACGCTACGTCAAGCAGATTTTTGTTATAGCCTCTCTTGAGAAACCTCTTTTTTAGGGTTTCAATTTCTGAGGCAAATTGGTCTTCCGTACTGCAGTTGCGTCTTAGCCTGGTCATTTCTCCATATGGAATTGCTCCAATTTGTGAAGCAGGATGGGCACTGCTAGCATGGAGGACTGAGTTACATGACGTGCTTTTTCTGAATAGTTTAGACTCTAATCGATTATTGGCAATGAATAAAGTGACGTCAAGAAAAGCAATACTGTCCCTGCTTGATTCGGAAGTAAAGCTCAAATTGAATTCATTATCATTAAGATAGGCAAGGAAGTTGTTAAGTTGTACCCCATCTCCACTCCAAATCATAAAAATATCGTCGATATATCGACACCAATAAATGATACGCTCAGTGAGCTCAGAAGGGCTTTTTTCCAGATGTGCTGGTCCTCATAAAATCCCATATAAATATTAGCGAAAGATGGGGAAAATTTTGCACCCATCGCTACACCTGAATGCTGCTGGTACCAATGCTCCTGATGTTTGAAAAAGTTGTTATTGAGGGCAAATCTAGTGAGTTCAATAATCATAGTTGTATGATCGTATAGCGTGGCATCTCTCTTGGACAGATAATATGTCAGTGCAGCCATACCTTTCTCAAATGCTGGTGTGTAAAGCACATACGTCAAGAGTTACCATCATAAAGTCTGATGTCCATTCAAGATCTTCAAGGTTACATAGAAGATCTTTGGTGTCTTCAATAAAAGAAGGAATATTGCGTACAATAGGTTGAAGTGTAATATCAATACACACCGAAACTCTTTCAATCGGTCCACCAATACCCAAAATAATAGGTCTCCCTGGTGGTGCTGTAATGCATTTATAAATTTTAGGAAGAATGTATATGTAGGCCGCTTTAGGATTAGGTATAAAGAGATATTTCAGTTCGAAATCTGATAACAATCCTGCACTATGCCAGAATTTCAAAATTCTATCAAGATTGGAAGTGGTGGTGCCTAAAGGATTGGAAGAGAGTTTGGTGTAGGACTTGCTGTCTGACAATTGGCGGTCAATTTCTCCAATGGAGTCCACACGGTTAAGCATGACGATATTTCCACCCTTATCTGCTTCTCTTATTACAACATTGTTGTTAGCTTTAAGTTGTACAAGAGCCCTTCATTCTTGTTAAGATTATCTCTCATGCCAAGTCTCAAACCCAGGACCTTCTCTTCCAATGCAGAGATCATGAGTAACTGTTTTAAAAAAGCAATCAATGAGTGTATCTGATGTCGTAATTAGCAAAAATGTAGATTTTGGTTTAAGCCCACTATAAGTATAGATGTTACTTTCAATGTCTAAGTCTGTCATGATATTACTGACATTTCGTGTGTGTTCTAAGTTATCATCTAAATCAAGTAACAATTGAACATTCATTATATCTTGTATTGTTTTCCCACTTTCATTGACATTATACAAAACGATTTCTTTAGGTTTTTTATTCAGATCAAAGAACTTTTTAAGTTTAAGCCTTCTTACAAATTTGTATAAGTCAATGTGAACAGATGTAAAGTCAGCCTTACTCATAGGACAAAAATTAAGTCCTTTCTTTAGCAAAACAAGTTCATGATTAGACAATTGTACTTCTGATAAATTAATGACAGATACATCATCATTTGTAACATCATTTACAGCACAAACTTCATTGCCAGGTTCCACAATTGCAGATGGATTTACTTTCTCTGTAAGCTTGACACTGACCTTGTGACTCTTTGAGTTTGGTCCTCTCATGTTCTTCCTCCCACCCCTCCTTGTTCTTTTCCTGTTTGGGGTTTGCGATTGAATCCCAGTTTCGCTTCCTTCCGGTAGCGTTCGAGTTCGATTAAAAAAGACGAACCAGGGGCTGGGCTCATAGAAGGGCCTGCAACTGTGGATGATTCGCTTCTTTTGTCACTGATTTCACTAAAATCACTGGCCACACTGGATAATTCTGACTCACTAACAGATTTATTTGTATCAGTTCTGACCTCTTTCAGAGTAGAGATGCCTGTTCTAGGTTTAGTCTCATCAAATCTTTTGGCGAAGGTGAAAACCCTCCCGTTTTTATAATCTAGCTCATCCCGTTTAAGTTTCCTGATCTTTTTATCTCTTATGTAATTCTGATGAGAATTCAAGACATCTCTCAAAATTTTGAAATTTTTGTCCGCTATGTCTCCCATATTTAATGCATTAATTTCCTCCTCTATTTTTTCAATATCTTTCATAAGTTTTTCTCTTTTACGCTCAGCATGGCGGATCAAAATGTCAATCATTCCAAAAGAAGACCCAGCTATGAGGTGCTCCCACTCCCCCAATAAATCTGGGTCCAAATCTTCAAAGGTAGGAAAGATAATCACCCTCAACCCTCTTGGAATCAGCTTGATCTCAATGTATTTTTTGAGGGTGGTCAAATCGCACCATCGTGATAGTTCTGCTTTGCGTAAGTGTTCTAATTTGATAAATAGTTGTTTTAAACCTTGTGGTTTATCCTCTGCTGCTGCTACTTTAAGTTTGCTCTGGATCCCTTGGTCCGAGGAAATGTCATTAAACATTTTATCTCGGTCATCTTCAAAAGTGGCCATATTTAACCGCTCTAGTATTATACCCGGCAAGAATTATCCACCAGCACACGTTTACAGAGAAAGTGTCAGCTTTTTCATTTGGGAATCTTTATTAACTCTATTTAGTTTCCTCTGCGTGTATATATTTTCAACGGCGAGACTCTTAACGGGGAAGGCTGACTTGGATACCTTGCTTGCTTTTGATATATTTATGATGTTTGGGACAAATTACGAGTGCATATATTCTCAACGGCGAGACTCGTAACGGGGAAGGCTGACTTTGATGCCTTGCTCGTTTTTGATATATTTATGATGTTTGGGACTAATTACGAGTGTATCTTCAGTTCCGTATTTTATTATTTATGGATGCGAATTTGCTACATGTGCATATTTCAGTCTAAAGATTTGGGGATCACCCTGCTCGTGTCCTTGCGGGTGTGGCCAGCATTGTTTGTGGAGATGTTACCCAGCTAGTTAACCGTTCCCTTTCTCTGGCAGAAGTCCCTGGGAAATGGAAGCAGGCTATGCTCCTGCCACTTCTAAAAAAATCTGGCCTGGATGTCAATGTCCCAGGCAATTATCGTCCAATTTCCCTGCTGCCTGCGTTGGCAAAAATATGTGAGAAAGCAGTCTTTCGCCAACTGGAAGGGTTTGTGGAGACCTCGAATGCTCTGCATCCAGCCCAGTCCGGCTTTAGGGCGGCTTATAGCACAGAGACGGCGCTGGTAGAGATGACGGAGTCTATTCGGGAGTGTCTGGATGGGGGCGGCAGAGCGGTCCTGATTTTATTGGATCTCTCTGCCGCCTTCGACACTGTTCCCCATGCTCTCCTCATCACCAGGTTAGCCGCAATTGGCATTGGCGGCAATGTCCTGGCCTGGGTGACCTCATTTCTTTCTGGTAGGACACAACAGGTCTGGATGCCACCTTTTTCATCTAAGCCCAAACCACTGCTCACTGGGGTACCACAGGGATCTACTCTTAGCCCCCTGCTGTTCAACATATATATCACCCCTTTGTTTTTTTTGGCTGAACAGTACGGGGCTAAGATTATAGGATATGCTGATGACACACAGCTGCTCTTTACCTGGCCAGATGATCACTTAGATACGGCAACGGTTCAGCTCTGCCTATCTGCAGTCTTTCGTTGGCTAACTGTGGCCCAGCTAAAATGTAATGAGGCTAAATCGGAGGTCCTCTTCTATGGCTCCTTCCCTACCAGTTTCAGAAGTTCGCTATGGCCCCCGAATATCCCCTGCCCTAAGGAGTTGGGGGGCCCGGCGAAGAATCTTGGAGTTTGGTTCGGGGAGGATCTGAAATTTGAGGACCATGTAATGAAAGTCTCTGGGACATGTTTTTCTACTCTTAGAATGCTCAGAAAATTTTTACCACTACTTCCTAGAGAGGCTAAGGAGGCTGTCATCCGAGCACTTATTTTAACAAGACTGGATTACGCGAATGCCCTGTTTAGTGGCATTCCTGCCTACTTAGTTAATCGGCTGTTAGTCATACAGAATGCCGCTGTTCGCCTTCTTTTTAATGTCCCAAGATGGAAGAGTGTCCGGTCTCATATGTCCAGCCTTCACTGGCTCCCAGTCCCGCAACGCATCCTTTTTAAAACTCTTGTGCTTGCCTTTAGAGCCATTCATGACCAAGGTCCGGTCTATCTGAAGAAGAGATTTACTCTCTATGTCCCTACAAGAGCACTTAGGTCATCCTCACTGTCTAAAATGACCCTTCCTCGGTTTAGGCGAGCCAGGCTGGGTGGCCAGTCCATTACCGTTGTGGCGGCCCGAGCCTGGAACGCTCTCCCATTACATCTGCGCTCCAGTCAAGGTGTTACTCAGTTCAAGAAAAATCTCAAAACCTATCTGTTTAGAAATGTGACATAAGTTGATCTCTGTTGTTCTCCTTCGCGCCAGGATACTCTCCAGTAACAGAGCGCGCTATAAAACAATTTATACATACATACATACATACATAACGCTTTCTTTTTCTTTCTCAACTCCGAATTTGTATTGCAGACTTATCATGGTCTAACATTCTTACTATTGACTGAAAGGGGACCCCGTCTCATTACACGTCTTAGCATATTTTGTAAGTTTGTCTCTTTGACTATATATTTGGGCTCCCTCGTGTTTGGCCTGTAAAGCTCTTTCTTATGTACTCACATCGTTTGTCCTTATCTTTCAGAGGGGGCGTGATACTTACAGGGCCCCATATTGGATAGGGTGTCCGTACCTCTTTCTTGGTTTACTTAAATTGAGGTGAGTATTGGAGTCCAGAGTCACTGTTTTTCCCATTTGGGTCGGTTTATGTTTAAGGCAGCCTTTTGCTTCTGACGGGCTTGGGGTGACTTAGTCCCCAAGCATCTCCTTAGTGCTTTATGCTTCATTCCTTCCTTCTTACTCATTCTATATGTTACAATTTTATTTGTCATCCTATGGAGACACTGATTAGTGATTGTGATTCTATCCATAGGTATACTCTATGATCAGACACAGATCCGTCTTCAATACAATATGTTTATGCACCTTCTCTTAGGGTCTATAACGTATATCTTATTCTATTGAACCTTACTGAATGGAGCAATTCGGAATACTACACTTTCCACCCCCTGATATTTTATACAAGGTGAGCCAAAGGGGATATCTCCTTTCAGACTTGTTTATTCTTGATAAAGGTTTCTGGTTCTCTCTTTGAAGAATACAGATTCTAGTCCTCCCCCCTTTATTAATTTCGGTGTTTTTTATTCTGCATCATTGACATAAGTGGGACATGTTTCTATGTCATGTGTTGTTCTCTCTATCTTAGAACTGCACGGTCTAGCCTGGCTGTCGTTTACTCAACAGTCTAGAAGGTGGTACCATCTTTGGAGGATTCGTCATTTCGTTTTCAACTCGGGGACGTTTCTATACTACTCTTAGTAGGTAATTTCTACCTTATGTGTGGCTTTCTTTATCTTTCACAGCGGTTATCTATTCTAGTAGACACAGGGGTATACCATGATCTGCCCATGACCTATGCGTTCAATTATTAGATAACTACTACAGCTTCGTGTATTTTGTGATTCTCCATGCGATGCATACATTATTCTTACGTTTTGGGCTTAATTGGTTTAACCTAACTGTTGTTCTCTGTGTATATATGTTTGCTCCCAATTTTTCAATTTTTAAATTATCAATTGTCAAAATTTTGTTTAATACTCAATTTGTATAATTGTATGACTTATGTTTGTAATTTATTGTAGTGGCTTTCCTCTAGCTGTATTTATTTACATATGTCGTAGTTGAAATATAGTATATATTTATTAGATTTTGTTTGTCACTTCCAGCCTTGAAAAAGTCTCAGTAAGAGACGAAACACGTGTCGGCGGTGTGAGCTGGGAAGTTTTTATACATTTGGATTCTCAATAAAGAACTGAAAGAACATCTTGTCTGGATCCCTGAATTTGGTGTTATTCGACACAGGATTTTGATTTGAATCTATAGATACAATGGTTATGGCAGTCAATACTCAGGGACTATCTTTCTCCAAACGAGATATCTAGGATCTCCTAGATTATACTAAATTGATACCTTATAGAGTGCTTTAGTAGCTTGTTCCTTTACTGTTTTGTCATAAAGAGCTTAGGCTTCCTTATCTGCTTGACCGTATTATGGTCCGGCCCATATTGCTGGGGCTTGCAATCTGGAGAAACGTTGATGCCGGGCTAAAACAAGATATCATTTTGGATTGCCTCTCTCTGGATAAGGGGTCACTTATTCCCTGGTTGACCTATGTGAAAGATGAATATCGTAAAATTGGAATGGAAACTGCTTACACTGAACCATCATCGTGTATCGATATAGAAAAAAAATATAGGAGCACAAGCACGTTATGATTATGAACAATCACTGCATCTAAGGGATACGTTGGTGAAGCCAAATGCTTCTGCATATATCAAATTATGTGAATCTGATTGCCCTTCCAATTACATTTGGCACGCAGGGAATAGATGGGAGCGATCTTTGCTATTTCGTTTTTGATCAGACACAATGAAATACCTGTAGTACTTCCCCGAGGGTTTTGTCCACAATTTAGAGGCTCTACCCTGTCCCTGTGATAATGTTTCAGGCAAATAAATGCTCCATTTTATCTTCTTTTATAAACATTATTGTTTTTAATTCCAGTTTTAAAAAAGTATTTACAAAATACTGGACAATGCAGGCCCCCCCTTAGATTTTTAATGACTCTACCTAATGATGAAATTGTTTTGCATGTTGGGGCCTTTTTAAATTTTGTTGCTTGAGCTCGTTTTTATGCATTATACATTCTGGCATAATGGTGTACGTGCTTTTATGGTTGTCATCATGCTTCTGAATAAAGCTATTTTTTGATTTATTAAAAAGGATTTGTTCTCTTCAAAGTTGCCAAATCAATCCCATTACTTGGGTCAATCGGAACACCACAACTTTTACCTTGTTGTGGGTAGCCATTCTGAACTTGCATCGCAGGAGCTGCTTTTTGATATACTCCTTGAATAGACCCAAAATTCCCTACAAAAGGCTGATTCAGATTTCCTCTCTGAGCCGCTCTCATTTATGCCACCACCAATTTCTTTTTTAATCTTTTCTATTTCATTTCCAGTTCATCACTACAATTCTGTGCGTACCTCCTCAGTATCTCATAAATTGACTTGTTCTTCTAACAATTCAAATGCTACTGAATCATCATGCCAATTTCAAATGTAAAACCCACCACAAACCTAGACACAAAGTCTCCCACATCCTTGGGCTTAAGAGTCTCCGTTCCACTGTACTATTTAAACACTCTCCAACATCTCTCATAATAGGCATGTATCATCTCTTTGGGTTCCTGAGTTGTGCTGTCAATCTTAAGGCAATCAAGGTCTTTAGGTTATAACTTCGTTTTATAAAAGGTCATCCCCAGCTGGGCCTTTTTCATCACTAGTGGTGAAGGGGCATTTGTCACTGTTTCTTTGAAGTTCTTTCTCGGGCCACTCTGTGGCTATTTCGTATTCTGCCCACAAATCACTCAGTACCACAATGTCATATAAGGTATTCAGGTCTACCCATAAAACCCTTGAACTCATCACAAACCGCTCAAGATGTGTATACCATTCTCTGGTTTCTCTCTCAATGTTGGGAAATCATGTATGAATGATGCAAGATCACTTCTACCCAAGGCCCGACAACACATTCAGAAAATCATCACTAATATCACTATCATTAGTTTCCCCCTCACTCTCTATGTTCTCTCTCTTGTCCCTCTTTTTCTTCCTCCTTTCTTCTTTTCTTTTCTGTAGCTTTTCGCCTGTCAATAAAGGGTACAATCTAGCTCCCTCTATCATGTCAGTTCTCCACTTCTTTTGTTCTGCATCCCACCTAGCATTAGTTCGCATTGCCTTTCTAGCTCTTCCTTGATACTTCTCCTTTCGCTTAGACTCAGCTGCTCACTCCCAAGCATTAAGCACATCGTACTGTATGGATTAAGGTGGTGGCCTCATTTCATACAATAAGCTTCCCAAATTTTCAGTGATTCTCAAATTAAACGTGCCATAGCGTGGAAACATCAATGGACCTTGTTTCTCAGTGATCGTATGCCATTTGTTAACCCAAATACTCATGCGGAGACCCACATAAATGGTCATATAATGACCTGTATTATATATACGATTGGTGCCTCTTCTCCTTCCCGAACTGATATATTCACATCTCACCTTACTAGATTTCAAATTGCCTTAAAGAATTTTATTTTTAACAATTGAATCAATAAGAACAGTAAATCTTCTTGTCTCAAAACTTCCCTGTGTCTTCATCAACGAAGTGTAGTGGATATAGAGCGTCTTCTTTTCTTCAACTTTCTTCACAGCGCCATC
This sequence comes from Lissotriton vulgaris, assembly GCF_964263255.1. Classification (NCBI taxonomy): domain Eukaryota; kingdom Metazoa; phylum Chordata; class Amphibia; order Caudata; family Salamandridae; genus Lissotriton; species Lissotriton vulgaris. The sequence goes on along the minus strand of NC_141694.1, from coordinate 1,728,576,875 downwards.
TACAGCATAACTTTGGACATTTTTTTTTTCTTCATCAGCGATTAACACGCTAACTCATAGTGTTAATATTTTTTTTTTAATTGTTTGTGTGTTTTGTGTGATTTTAATAACATGGAGTCTGTAACACCTCCTGCATTATTCATCCTTCTCCCAATACTAGCACTACCACGGCTGCTACAAAGGTTCGACAAATTCCACAGACTCCTAATTTCAACAATAAATTTAGGGGTAATTCTTATTTCAGAGGTGGTAGAGGTGCAACTTTTGGTCGTGGCAGAATACAATGTTTCAGATGTGGGTCAAATTCTCATGTTTCAAATTTTAAAAACTGTCCAACTGCAACGCAAGAGTTTTGGAAATGTAAGAAAATTGGCCATTTTGGAAATGTGTGTAGAGGTGGCAAACATCATTCTATTCAGTATGTTCAAAATGATGATGTTGATTCTGATCAAACTTTAGTAGAGAACAAACTTGAAGAACTACTATTGGCCATAGACTGCGTTGATATTAATGTTGTTTATTCTGATAAGACTGTGTCAGATCCTTTAGTGCAGATTTCTATTGACAATGTAAACATTCCTATGCTTATTGATTCTGGTGCAAGAATTACTATTATTTCTGTTGACAGATATAAACAAAACTGGGGACACAAAATGCCTCTTCCAACAGATGTCATTACCACTGCATTTAATGGAACAAAACTTGAGTTGGCTGGATATTTTTGTGGTAATATTACCTTTGAAACAAAAACCATTCAAGGGAAAATTTACGTAGCATTTAAAGGTATCAATGTGTTGGGTTGGTGGCATCAAGCTGAATTCGGCATGGTCATCAAACCTGGTCTTAAGCATCCTGTTTCTCTCACAAATTCTGTTGCTGATCATTCATTTTCTCATTGTACTTACTGGAAAGATAAATTTAAAGATGTGTTCTCAGACAGAATTGGTTTGATAAAAAACTTTTCGCACACTATCAAAGTTAAGGAAGGTGTAACCCCTGTAAAACACAGGTTACGTGATGTACCTCTCAGTATAAGACATGAATTATCTACTATGTTGAAGAATATGCAAGACAATGGTATTATTGAGAAGGTAGATGCCACTTTGTGGATTTCTCCTATTGTTTTGGCAAAGACAAGGAATGGCGAGCTGTGCTTATGTGTGGACTTACGCACTGTCAACAACGCCATTTGGGTAGAAAGTTTTCCCTTACCTCACATAGAGGATCTCATTACTACTGTTGGTGAGTCTAAGTGGTTCTCAAAGTTAGACTTACGAGCTGCCTACCATCAGGTGGAATTGTATGAATCCTCAAGACATCTTCCAGCATTCATTACGCCTGATGGTACGTTCCAGTTCCGTAGTATGCCATTCGGACTGGCCTCTGCTGTGTCAGTCTTCCAAAAAGTGATGAGTAATATGTTCAGTAACACTCCCAATGTGGTAGTGTTCCAAGACGATATTTTGGTTCATACTAAGTCAAAAGATGAGCATAGTTCCATTCTTCAACAAGTTCTAACGATTTTACAAGATAATCATGTCACTGTTAGAGAAGATAAGTGTGTATTTGAGGTCAATGAAATTGAATATTTAGGTCATATTTTATCCAAAGATGGAGTCAAATCAAAACCCAGTATTGTTGATGGTATTGTTAAAGCTCCTCACCCTACAGATAAAGAACAAATACAGTCATTCATTGGTTTATGTGAGTTTTACTCCAAGTTTATTCAAAACTTTGCAGGCCTTACTGAGTGCTTTAGAGGTTTGTTGAAGAAAGGATCTGATTTTATTTGGACTTCCACCTGTCAGGACCATTTTCAGTGTATCAAAAATAGCATACTTTCTGCACCTGCTCTCGAGCCTTACGTGGAAGGTCGCGATACGTATATAACTGTGGATGCCAGTTCATATGGTATGGGTACAGCTTTGTCACAAATGGTAGGCAATAAAGAATTCACTATTGGTTTTGCTTCTAGAAGAATGAAAGAGGTAGAATTGAGATATTCCGTCATTGAAAAAGAAATGCTTGCATGTGTGTCGGGTGTGGAGAAATTCAAGCCTTACCTTTGGGGGAGGAAAATTTTTCTTAGAACAGATCACTAGCCCATTGTTGATATTTTATCTGGTAACAAAATCAAGAAAGCTACTGCTAGGCTTGCTAGACTTTCTACGAAAATTTTGGAATTTGATTTCACAACACAGTATATAGTTGGTGGGAGAATGTGAAAGTTGGCTTTCTATCCAGACTTCCTGTTCAAATTGATAATTCTGATGTGATAGAAGAGGATGACATTGAGGAATGTATCATTGCTGCCATTGAGGATAGTGTGATTTGTAACGACATGGATGAATGGTGTAAAACCTTGGAAAATGATTCTTTGTTAAAACAAGTCATGTACTGTGTTATTAATGGTTGGCCTAAAGAAAGATCTATTGATCCTGGCCTACAACCCTTTTGCAAAATTGCTAATGAGTTATCTTTTGAGGGTAAACTGTTAGTCAGGGATGGTAAACTAATTCCACCATCTTATTTCAGAAGAAAAAGTTTAGAGACTGCGCATACTGGTCATTTAGGGATGACGGCTACCAAGCGCAGGATTCGTAACGATTTTTGGTGGCCTTCAGTTGATTGTGAGGTGGAAGCTTTGGTTAATCATTGCACTCAATGCTTATATAGTGACAAACACTTATCTACTTCTTCCGCACCTGTCAAACCCACTATTTCTCCTGAGTTTGGCAAAGAGTGGCTTTTGATTTTTTAGGAAATTTTCATGTTCTTCCTAACTGCATGAAGTATTTTATTGTTTTAATTGACCACTTATCAAGGTGGTTAGAAGTTAGAGGTGTGTCTGAACCTAACACTAATTATGTGATTCGTTTTCTTCAGGATGTTTTCAGTAGAGAAGGTACTCCGGAAACATTACTCACAGATAATGGAGTACAACTTACTTCACAAACTATGGAAGATTTTTAGACAAAAATGGTTATACAACACCTACGTACTCCTTTGTACTTTCCTCAGGCCAACGGCAAAGTTGAAAGATTTAACAGGGTGTTAGTAGAATCTATCCAAAGTGCATTAAAGGCTAAGGTAGATTGCGAGTCTGCCATAAGGGATGTTGTATGGGCATACAGAACCACACCTTGTTCTATTTCAGGATGTGTGCCCTTTAAACTAACGAGAGGCAGGAAAGTTGTCTCTACTCTTAATCCATTTTGGAAAGTGAAATCTTTGAATAATGATTGTAATGTTGCTATTGAAACTAAAAAAGCAAAAATTCTTAGTGATGCTGCTAGTATTCGTAGATGTCAAAAGAGTGTTTCTTCTGCAACGAAACAAAGAATAGTTCATTTCAATGTTGGTGACAAGGTTTGTGTTAAGGATCCTTTACTTCTGCAAAAAGGGTAATCTAAATTCAGAGATCCAGCTAGTATTGTGAATATCAGAGGTAATGCTGTTAAGTTAGACAATGGCCAATGGTGGAACATGGGTCGCATAGCAAAGTTAAAAATTGATTACAATTCTAATGACAAGAGTTTGCAAAATATTGGTGATTCCAATGATAAGAGTTTACTTGAGTTTAGTAATGTTAGAAAAAGTGTTAGAGTAAAGAAAATTCCCAGCAGATATCTTCAATAATAGGTTGTATTCTTATTTTATTAAAAAGAGGGAGATATGTGATATCTGTACTTTGTGAAATAGTGCTCTTCTTTTATAGAGAATAGATATGTTAGAATGTTCTTTTGTAGTGGCTCATGTATTCTATATTTCTCTGTAGAGAATGTTGCTCTATGAATAGAGAATGCTTCTGTGGCAGTTGTACCTGCTAACCTGAGCCCTTTACACTGCTTTACTTATCTTCCAAGTATATTAATAAATACTTCTTCAAACTGAGGACTTCTGGCTCCTGTCTTCGATGTGCAGTTCTACTACAAGCAAGACCACTTCAATTTCTTCACCCACTGTTCCCGTTCAGAATTAACATACAATAACAGCGCAGCACTCTATGACGTAGTTAACCAATAACAGTGTGGCTTAACATCAACCGACCAATTCCAGCACAGCACACTGTGACGTCAGGCTCACTCCTTGCAGCTTCTCACCCTACTTCACAATTTTCACAAAATGCATTCTTCTTTGCACCAAGCAGCCAAAAAACTGCAAAGCAATCTCAACCAATACCTTTTTCATCTCCATTAAAGAAATCAAAGTATTCAATCACAGAAGAAATGGTTTGAGTGACACTTTCTGACCTACTCAGATACACACTTGAATGACAACTCGACCAGCGGGAATCACCCGGATTGAAACTGATTCTCCTTGTGCACTAGGATCCATTATACCAACCATGCCTTACTCTCACATAAAGATAATGTTCCCATCTCAATTGTGCCGTCACAACGTCTCACGACAAGCACCACAAGACTTAGCGGACAATTACAATATAGTGTCTTCTACACTTTTTAATACTATCCAGTGAATTTAGGCTATGTCCAGCCTGAAAAAAATGTCCTCTTTTCTGCATTAAACACCATACTCATGCAACAACTTAAACATTACCACATCACACCACACAATCTCCGCAAAACACCACAAGCTAGACATAAGCAATTGCAAAGCCCACCCTATTTATACTCACTTCTCCTCTGTTACAAATGTCTCCTGAACTTCAGAAATTACCCAAACCATGGGCTTTAGGGACTTTGGCTAGGATTGGACAGATCTAAGATATTGTACTCTAACTCCCTTGCTTCAGTAATCAGCCATCTGGCAATGCTACCATGTTGCTGGTGCACCGAAAGCAGTTACTGTTTCTTACCAGATGAACCCTTTCATGGAAGACTGAGTGGTAAAGGGAGTTGGCATTCAAAGGAAGTTGCAATTTCTTCCCGGTTTAAGTTAATAAAACTCAAGATCCTACACAGAATATATCTCTCATGCCCCACGCAAGTTAAGATGGGGTACAAGACAGATCCCGAGTGTAGAAGGCAGTGTAACAAGGAGGGTACCTTTATTCACATAATTTGGGAGTGTGCATATGTTAAAAGATATTGGGTGGAAGTATTCCTCTACATGGAAGAGGTGCTGAGGATACGGATGGAGCTAGATGCAAAAAAGTGCTTCCTAAATGTCTGGGAGCCCACAGATTTGAATAGCAAGGAAAAGACCTGGGCAACATTAGGAATGGTGGTAGCTAAGCGTAATATAGGAAAAGCATCATGGGCCTCTGATGCGCAACCAGTTAATGCTTGGATGAAGGACATGGACTGGCATATGTTAACAGAAAAGACAGTATATGAGTCTGGAGGTTGTCCGAGGAAATGGAGACAAATATGGGGCAAGTGGAATTCATATAGAGGAGACATTTGCATGGAGCCCAGCACAGCTTTTCTGCCAGAGTAAGTGATTTGTAGTTTAGCATTGGATGGAAGAGGTATGAACTGCATTATAATACACAGGGCAAGATGTACGACCATTGGATTTGGCACCTCGCAATTTGCGACAAATTTCGAGGCGCAAATTGCGAGGTGCTAAATCCACTGTACAACAGTGTCAGAGACACTGTTAGCGATTACCAATGGGGTCGCAAAATGCGAGGCTCATCAATATTCATGAGCCACTCGCAATTTGCGACCCCATTGGGAATGGCCAGCCTCACAGGGATGGTGGCCTGCTGGGGTCAGCTGACCACCATGTCTGTGACTGTTTTTCAATAAAGCAGTTTTTTTCTAAAATGCAGCCCGTTTTCCTTAAAGGAAAACAGGATGCATTTAAAGAAGATACAATTAAACACTTTTGTTTCATTTTTAAGGGCAGGTAGTGGTCCCTGAGACCACTGCCTGCCCTCAAAAAATATTTACCTCTGCATTCACAAAGGGGAAGGGGTCGCTGGTCGTCTGTTGCGAGTGCTTTACCACCCTTCTGAGAAGGATGGTAAACTGCCACTGTTTTGCGATCGCAATTGCGCTTGCAAAATAGTCATACATACCTGGAGGACTCGCTATCAGGAAGGGACGACCTCGGAACGCCCCTTCTTATTAACGACTCGCTATTCCTATTTTGTGAGTCATAAATAATTTGCGACTTGCAAAATGGGAATAGTACATGGCCAGCTCATTTTTTGAGGTCGCAAAGGGGTCTAAAACACCGCTGCGACCTCAAAAAACGGTCGTACGTCTCGCCCACAACCAACGTGGTAAATGTAGTGCTTATTGAACATGTGAACAATCTCTGTGCTCTATCAATAGAATGACTCCTGTAATGTTATTTCTTTTGTCATCAATAAAAAGAATTGTTAAAAAAAACATAGATGCTTCATCATTCCCACAGGACTCACACCACCACTCCAGGAACCAATGGGATTGCCCTTCACATGCATATTTGCAACATTCCTAATATTTCTCATCCCACAAAACCTGTACATCACATGACCTTGGGTAGCACACTGTTGTTGATACATGAAGAATAAGATGCTTTTTAGGTTTCGCCTGGCGTCTGCTGCGCAGCAGCGTTCGCGCAGGCGAAATCTTTTGAGAAGCAGTACGGGGGCTTTGTCCCGCCTGCTCTTCCATTGGCTAGCTCCATAAATGGAGGCTAGCCATTGGAAGAGAGATCTGTCCGTCATTGCCGGAGCAGATTCGTGGGCGTTCCAGCGATTTTTTCGCTCTCCGCCCCTTTGTAAACGTCATTCTGGCGGTGGGCGGATGTTTTTTTTTTTTTTTTGGACGGCATGTTTTGATCATTTGTTCGTGGCTGACATGCGGGCAGGAGCCGGGCCTCGGCCTTTCCTACTGCTCGTTATTAGTTTTGATGGCTTTTCATGTGCTTTTTTGTATCTGATAATGCGCAACCGACCAATAAACGTTAATGACTCATGCTGTAAAGGGTGTGTGTGTTATCAATATTTGAAAGAAGGCGCCCTCCACGGGAGTTACAACATGGCGGCTCATTGTAAGAAGCCTTCTGCATGTTTTGGAAATAAAAGCTCGCTAACTGATGACGTCAGAGGATTCCCAGATGACTTCACACATGGCAAGTCAGGTTAAGCAGTGTCAGCGGCACAGGGGTCGCGGGGTCAGAGGTGCCGGTGCCAGCAGCTTGAGCAGCTTCTGTGGCACATTCACCAGCCAAAGGTCAGAGGTTAGCGGAGGGCGATTCCCGAGATAGGTGATCTATTTACAGCCAGAAAAGGGCTGCATGTGTTATGTGGATGTTTCATGCTTTTACTCTCCGTATCATTAATTTGTACTTCACTTGCCTTCCTCGTTTCTTTTTCTTCCAGCCATGTCAAAGTCGAGCCCCTAACGGGGTAAAAGGAGTCTGTGATTGCTTTATCGTCAGCTAAGAGTCACGTTAAACGTCAGCCACTTTTTCAAGTAAACAGGCTCTCGGCTTTTGGCTTGTCTTTATTACGCTCTAATAAAGTGCTCCATATAACTCGTGCTAACAGACTGCCTGGCTGAGAAGTCCTTGTGAACGAGTGCTTCAAATGGGCAGTACTGTCGTCCTTATTTTATAAATTATAATGTCCCCCTTTCTCTATCACCCTCAGTGTGTGTGTCTGTCCCTCGCCTCCGCGCGCTGTCAGTCCAGCTGTCTCCCGTACTTTCTAGTCTCTCTTGAAGCATTTCACCATTTGACCTCTCCATGTGCGTCTCTTCAGTATGTGTTCACCCTCCCCGGATCTCACTTTCTCGTTATCACTCCTAGTACTTTTTCCCAGTACTGAGGTCTGCTTGTGTTTTGTCCCGTAATTGCAGCAATGTGCCTTTGCTTTGATCCAACCCTTGCCTCCTTGTCTTCACTCACTGTGCGTTTTATCACACACTTCTATTCCTTGATGTCACACTCTAATTGTCGTTATTCCTCATTCACTGTGGCAAGCCCGACTCCTGAGTGAATGAGGGTAAGATAGCTCAGTGGGATACTGCATCTGCTGCTGAGTTGTACAGACTCAGGTCATCAGCGCCTCATTTCCGCAGACACATACTGTTACTGTCACAGAGGCCAGACTCCAGAGTAAATGTTGCTAAGATAGATCAGTGTGATAGTGCACCTGCTGTCTGCTACTTCTACAGTTTCAAGTCATCAGGGCATGTCCGCGGACGCACAGCTACCGGGCCTGTCCCAGAGGCCTGACTTCAGAGTCAATGTTGGTAAGATATCTGGGATACTGCATCTGCTGCTGTGTTGTATAGATTCAAGTCATCAGCGCCTCATTCCCGTGGACACACAGCTACTGTCACAGAGGCCATACTCCAGAGTAAATGTTGCTAAGATAGTTCAGTGGGATAGTGCACCTGCTACTGTGTTACACAGGCTAAAGTAATCAGTGCTTTTCCGCGGACACACATCTCAAAGACCAGACTTTTGAGGGAGTATTGGTGATAGCTCAGTGGGATAGTTTCTATGTTGCTGCGTTATATTTATCTGTGGCAATATTCCCCTGACTCGAAACTACCTGGCCTGTCTAAGAGGCCAGATTTCTGAGTAAAAGCTGGCGAGATAGCTCAGTGGGTTCATGTACCAGTCCTGGGGTGTGATCTTCCTTAGGTACATTTTTTTAATAGGCTTTTGTGTTTTGCATTTTGCCGTTAGCAAAATACTTTTACCCTACATAGTCTCCACGGTCTGCACACATGCCTTCCAGCACTTATCACTGCACCAGCAGTGTTACAATAATCTTCTAATGAGCTCCTGCAACTTTAATTTTGCCCATGATAAATAATTTGGCCTTGTTTAAACTACCAAACCGGGGAACTGAGGAACAATTTTCTCGCATGCATTGGGGCACATTGCGCTTTTGTCACAGCTCAGAGTTAAGTCAAGGGAGCCTCGCCGTGCTGTCCTGCTAATATTGTTTTACTGGAGCCTTGGTTTATTAATATGTGGTTAGTTGAAATGCTTGGAATGCATTACAATTAATGGCACTATGTTTTATTGTAATCTCTTGTTAAAATAGTGATCTAATGATAAGCACAGCTGACCTGCTTAATCCGCTGACACTGACCTTGCTAATATTAATCGCAGACTGCGGTTTTTTGGATCAGGGATACCATGTTAAATGGAGTAAAAGGCTCTACGTAGGATAAACCACGTGATTGTTAATTTTGATCAGGAAACACTGGGTCACCTCAGAATGTCAAGGCACTCACACTGACAAGGCCCAGTCTCCAGCCCCTGACATTTATTCCCTCAGTCCCACTGTGAGTCTCATGCTGCTCCACTTCCATCATTCTACACATTAGCTGATGTACGAACATGACTAAGGGCCAGATGTAGGTAGGCCGTTACCGATCGGTAACGGCCGAAAATACCGATTTTGGGCCCTTACCGATCGGTATACAGCCATCGAGATGTAGGGCAAAGAAAAAAGTCAAAATCGGAGCGAAAACCGATTCGGAATGAGTACCGAATGGAAAAGAATCCGATACGTACATACCGAAAATCGGATATGTAACGAATCGGTAACACACCGAATCGGATGCAAACACCGAATCGGTCCATGTACCGAATCGGTAGTGACACCGATTCGGAAAATAACCGATTCGGTCCATGTACCGAATCGGTAGTGACACCGAATCGGAAATTATCCGAATCGGTCCATGTACCGAATCGGTAGTGACACCGAATCGGAAATTATCCGAATCGGTCCATGTACCGAATCGGTAGATACACCGATTCGGACATGAGCCGAATCGGAGAACCTACCGATTCGTTTGAATCACCGATCGGGAAATTCCCCGAATCGGACAGATGGGGAGATGTAGGGAGGCACAGAAACACCGATTTCGGCTCAAAATCGGTAGAATTCACTCGGTATTTACCATGGATTACAATCAGGTGGTAACCAACTCCAACCCATAAAAACAGCCCCAAAATGCATTGCAACTTGCAGGATGGCAGCTTTTTATGTCATTGCGAGGCGGCTACGGCTACAGCAGGAAGGACAGAGGGAATGGCAAAGAAATGAACAGGTCTACAGGCAGAGGATAACCCTGTTCATGCTCACAGAGGCAGAGATCCTACAGAGATACAGGCTGGACTCTGACACCATTCTTGAGCTCATCAGGGACCTCAAACCATTGTTGGACCACCACACCCCAAGGGCACACGCCATCCCAGCACACGTCCAGGTGCTATGCAGCCTACACCTGCTTGCGTCTGGCAGCTATCAAAGTGGAGTTGCAGCGGCAGGAGGGGTGACCCAGAGCAGCCTGTCAAGGTTCTTCCACACATTCCTTGACGCCATGATACACAGGATGGACCAATACATCTCTTTCCCTGCAACCCACGCAGAACTGCTACAAACTAAAGCTGACTTCTACCAGATGGCACAATTTCCCCAAATCATTGGCTGCATAGATGGCACGCACATTCCGATTTGCCCACAAGCGGACACAGAATACATATACCGCAATCGGAAGTCTACGCACACCATCAACGTGCAGGTGATCTGCAATGCGAAGTGCACCATCACAGACCTGGTAGCAAAATTCCCAGGGAGTACCCACGACTCCTATATTTTCCAACAGAGCGGCATCTATGCACGGCTGATGGCTGGCGAATTTGGTGAAGGATACCTCCTAGGTGAGACACATCATCAGACCCCCATAACACAAAGTAGCTAGGTGTAATACATGTATGCATGTGTGTAATGTTACCCCTTTCCCTTCCAGGCGACAGTGCATATGCCCTCCGCTCATTCATACTCACCCCCTACCTCAACCCCTCCACACCCAGCCAAAGGAGGTATAACCGGGCCCACAAAAGCACAAGGAATGTCGTCGAACGGACCTTTGGCATCTGGAAAAGTAGATTTAGATGCCTGCACAAGAGTGGAGGTGCAAGGCAGTATACCCCCATCACCTGCTGCAAGATCATAGCTGTATGTGCAATGTTACACAACCTTGCGGTGAAGAAGGGCACTGAGGTGGAGTTGTCTGACTACGAGGACCATGACGACGACGAAGCTGTGCCACTAACACAGCCAGCTGGGGTGTCTACGCCAAGTGATGGCAGATACAGACGTGAGGAGATTACAGAAAACTATTTCTGAGTGAGTACAGATGCACAGACAGGTAAATGGTTGTGGTGAAAAGCAAATTTTAATACTGTTGCAACACAGTTACTGCACTGATGTGCAACAAAAAAAAAGTGTAATAGCTAAGAAAACAAAAGTCTAAGGTCCAGGTTGCCTCACCCGCCCTTGCAAGCCTACTTCTTTGAGCACTTGGCAGCCCCACTGGGGTGTCCCTCACCCCCTTCAGAATGTCCTGCGGCTTCTGCGGAGCGCCTGGTGCTCCTGCGTGGCTCTGACGCAGCGCTGGCCGGGCTGCTGCGGCTGCTGCTGTCCCCAGCATCCCCCAGGTCCAGGGCAGGATTTGCGGCAGTGTTTGAGATAATCATGGCCTCCATTGCTGTAGTGATGCGGGCCATTCCCCTTGTTATCTCGGCGGTATTTTGGGTGAGACTTGACTCCATGTTGGCACCGCGCTGACAGAGTTGCGCCGTTGCAGCAGCAAGGCGGCTTATGGAGCGGTTTTGCACGCGGGCATCCCGCCTGCGCGAGAGCTCATGCTCCTCTAGTCTCCCGCATAACTGGGTAATGGCAGTGGTTAGCCTGCCTAGACCTGCTGCTACCTCCTTGTTGGTATCTACAAAGGCCTTGAAACCTTTCACCATCTCCCCCATCTGCAGGTTGTGCTGCAGGAGCTGGCGTTGGCAGGCCATGATGGACTTCGCCTGCTGCCTTTGGATTTTCACCATATTCCCTTCAAGGCCCAGGAAGACACTGCCCTCCGGTGCTGGCGCTGCAGTGCTGGGAATGGCACGGCGCCGGGTACTGCTGCTGCCGGCCTGCTGAGTGGGCTGGGGTGCCACTGGTGGGGGTGTGGTGCTGGCCGGGGCCTGAGACCCTGCTCCCAGGACAGGGTTTACTGGAGCCACAGCCATATTCGTGGCAGGAGCTGGTGTAGGTGGATGGAGGTCCCTTATCGGGGAGTTCTCTGGGGAGAACAGCAAGGGGGGTGTGCTCGGCATTTGTGGGGAGTGAAGTAAATCATAGTCAATTGCCAGGTCTCCCTCAATACCCAGCCCAATGGTGTTGTCCTCCTCCTCCTCGGCAGCCTGACTCGTGCTCGGCCCTGCGACTGCACTGGTAGTTGGTGCTGCTGCCTCTGTTGTCTGTGGTTCTCCGCCTGATGGTGCCCCTAGGTACAAAGAAGCATTTGTAAATTGAGTGCCGATGTATTACAGTCAGTACAATTAAAGCATTCCACATGTCCTTGCATCTCCTTAGAATGTGTTCCACTGTTTCCTATCTTGTGATTCTGCACTGCCATATTTTGCTAACTTCTGCTGACTACATATACCATGATGCTTGTCTCTTGTATGTTGGTTACAGTACTGGGCTGGGGTTTGGCTGTGCATTGTGTCTAATGGGGAGGTGTCTGGTAGGGTGTGTCATGATGCGCATGCTTCTTACCTGTAGCTGTAGCTCTGGCTGAGCTGTCCAGGGTCCCAATTCCGGTCACGCTCTCCCTCTCAATGGTGCTGGACACCAGTTCCTCCAGCTCTGTGAGGGGTGGCGCCGGGTTCCTGCCTCCACCTGTCACTCCAGCTTGCCTCTGGATCTCAGCCATCTTACGTTTGGTCAGGCTGCGGATATCGTAGAAGCGCTTCTTCAGCTCATCAAGGGACCTGGGGGTGACACCTACAGCATTGACCTTTTGGGCGATTTCACTCCAGAGCCTCCTCTTGGTGCTGTCCGGCACATTGAGGGACAGCTTCCCGAATAGCTGCCTGTGCACCCTCACCACCTCCTCAACCAACACCTGCAGCTCGATGCTGCTGAACTTTGGCTTCCTCTTCTGGCTGGACTTCTGGCTCTCACTGGGGTTTGCCATCTTGCTCTGAACAGTTCTCTACCTCCTACTCCCACTGCTGCTAACTGTGAGTGTTCAGCTCAGGCTGGCTCTCCAGAAAGTTCTTAATTAGCTGCACCTGCCAGGGTTGCCACTCCCTGTTTGGGTGGGGGAGGGGGGATCCACCTCATTGGCTGAATCGGATTTTTCCGAATCGGCTTTTACCGAATCGGATTTTACTGATTCGGATTTTAACGATTCGGTAAAATCCGATTCGGATTTTACCGATTCGGTTTCTTCAATGCATTCCTATGGGCTTTTTGCCCATGGGTGTGTTTTCATACCTCCGATTCGGTAATTGCCGAATCGGATTTTACCGACTCGGCTATTTCCGATTCGGTGGTAGCCGATTCGGCTATTTCCGATTCGGTGGTAGCCGATTCGGTACTTACCGATGCCGACCGATTCGGTATTATTTCGCTGTTTGTTTGCTACATCTCGTTTTCCGATTTCAGAATACCGATTCGGCCCGCCTCGGTATTTTGAATTCGGAAAATCCCTTTTACCTACATCGGGCCCTAAATGTAGTATGTTGGAATTCAAAGTCAAGGCACGGTTCCGTTGATGTAAAAAAAAAACACAACCGAAAATCAGTGTTGAATATTTAACAGTTTTCCAATATGACCTCGTTCAAGATGGTGACCTGACTTACAGTGAGCTGTGGAATACCCGTCCCAGTAGGAGTTACTTGTGAGTACAGGTGGGATAGGCGTACATTATTCCGTTATTCTCTCTTAGAGCCCAGCGGGCCGCCACCCATGTAGTCCTCTACATTGTCATGCGCTGTTCAGTGCTGTATGGGACTTCGAATGAAAAAAGGGTTCAGAAAGACTCACACATTGACCATTAGTTACAGTCTTCGGGCCATGAGAGGAGCGAGGTTCTTCCAGGGGTTACAAGAACTGGAGTTTTTAGATCTTAGTGAAGGACACTTTGTGGGAGGGGATAGAAAATCAAACACCTGCAATTATTAGCTCGGCAGACAGTTGGAGCACCCTACTGTCAGCCGTCCTACATTTTTCCACTTTTTGTGTTGCACATTGTTGTACATCTTCTTCCAGTATTGACAGCAGGCCTGTGCTCCAGGCAGCAATGTAAACATCAGGTCTCCTTTATTTACCAAGCATATTTTCCAATTGTTCTAGGAGGAGGGCGACTTAGCAGCTTGCAAACTTGTGGATGATTGAGTTTGCCCAAATGAATTCCACCCACGCACTCTCCACAGAATTCATAATGTGGCACCTACTGCTGGGATGAAGTAGGAGATGGTGACATGTCCCCCTCCTGTGCGCATGAGCTCCTCCTGCATATGAACCCTCATGCGCATATGAGCACCTCCTGTGCAGATGAGACCATTATTGTGCGTGTGCTTCCCCTCCTGTGCGTGTGACACTCCTCCTGTGAGTATGGGCCTGTCCTGTGCTTGTGAGCCACCGGGTGTATCTCTACTACACTCTACTCCACTCTTCTCACTCTACTACTCTCTACTACTCTCTCTCTACCATTCACTCTCTACTACTCACTAATCACTACTACTCACTCTCTACTACTCACTCTACTACTCTCTACTACTCTACTCTCTACTACTCACTCTCTACTCATTCTCTACTACTCTACTACTCACTCTCAGTACTCACTCTCTACTACTCACTCTTTACTACTCACTCCTATCTACTACTCTCTACTACTCATTCTCTACTACTCACTTTCTACTACTCTCAACTACTCACTCTCTACTGCTCACTCTACTACTCACTTTCTACAACACTTCTAATCTCTACTACTCACTCTTTACTACTCTCTACTACTCACTCACTCTCTACTACTCTCTACTACTCACTCTCTGCTACTCTCTACTCATTCTCTACTACTCTCTACTCATTCTCGACTATTCACTACTACTCTCTCTACTACTCACTCTCTAATACTCTCTACTTCTCACTCTACTACTCTCTACTACTATTCTCTACGCACTCTCTATTACTCTCGCGATACCTCTTGCTCTACCTCTCTCTCAGGCTCTCTTTCTACTACTCTTTACTCTCTACCTCTCTACTCTCTACCTCTCTACCCGCACACATATGCACACACACATATATATATATATGCATTTATATATATGTATATATGTATGTGTATATATATATATATTTTTTTTTTGTAAACAAAAGGCAAGGACGCGGCACTCCTCTTGAACACGATAGTTTATTTTAGGTCTCTTTGCAAAAACTCCTACGCGTTTCGAACTAACGTTCTTGGTCACGGCAGTGTTCTACAAGAGTCCCTTTTCACTTTCCACCATTTATACTATTCACTCAGTTTTACAAGAATGAGGAATTATGGGCCTTGTAGTTTATACATTTAAACGTATGTTTTTCAAAATCAAACAAAACATTCATGTTGGGATTCACGTGTGGGTAACATTCCTTATAAGAAATGTTCTAACATAAATTTTATGTACAATAAAATTATATGCTAATTATTAAATTAAATTCACAATTATAGTCCATGTTGTGCTTTCACAATAGACACTTTTCATCAAGGACCTATTGATATAACGTTTACGTTATACTACGTTCAACGGGCTGAGTGCCCCATGTCCCACACATTTCCCTTGATTATGCGTTATGGCCTGTATTGTGTTCCTTCACACAGGATTATACATAAAGTCAATGATCAGTGTTTTTCAGAGGTGTACATGCATCTCCTCGTCTGCGTTCAACCCTCTTGGCTGTCTTGTTTTGAACTTAATTATAAGTTTAGACTCCAAACGTCTCAATTTCAGAAGTCTGTCTCCCCCTCTTTCCTGGGTAGGGATAGATGCTAGACCCAAATATCTTATATCTTCCCAGGTTTTGCCAGTGTGTGTTTTCAGGTGTTTCGCCATGGCATAGTTGTTGTCATTGTTTTGTATTGCCCGAATGTGTTCTAAAATTCTCTTCTTGAGAGGACATTTGGTACTCCCAATGTATTCTTTCCCACATTGGCACATGAGCATGTATACAACAAAGGAGGACTCGCACGTTATTTTTGTTCTGATTATGAAGTCTTTGCCTGAGGGGTCTGTGATGGATGTTGCATTTTGACCTATTCTGCATGCTTTGCATGTTTTGCATTTGGTAAATCCAATGTTTCTTTTCTGTAGCCAGTCTTTTTGTTTCGTCAGTGAGAAATGGCTGTTTACCAAATGGTCCGAGAGATTTGGCGCTCTCCGATATGTTACTAGAGGGCCAGTTCCAATGTCATTTCCAATGTCCGGATCCTTCATTAAAATATGCCAATATTTTGCCAATATTTTTTGAATTTTATAACTTTCTTTATTATATGTTGCAATCATTCTCGGTTTTTCTTCATGCTCTGTTGTTTGTTTGTTTTCTTCAGGTTGTTCAATTTCTTCTGATTCTTTAGGTTTTTCCAGATTTAGTGTTTCCAATCTTGTTTTACATTTCGCTTTTTCTTCCCCAGTGGTTATATCTCTATGTTTATAACCCCTTTCAAGAAATCTTTTTCTCGTGTCATCAAATTTTATTTCCAACTCCTCTTCTGTTGAGCAATTTCTTCTCATACGGAGAAACTCCCCGTAGGGTATGCTTTTAACCAATTTTTGGGGATGGAAACTTAAACCGTGCAGGATGCTGTTTGTTGCCGTTTTCTTTCTGTGGGTAGTTGTCTCAATTTTGTTGTTCTCTACAAAAACTTTGATGTCCAGGAACTCAATTTCTTTCTGGCTTATGTTATACGTAAACTTTAGGCCAACATCGTTTTCATTTAGTACATCAAAGAAGGTTTTGAACTCCGATGTGCTTCCCTTCCACAAGAGAAACAGGTCGTCTATGAACCTCACCCAAAGTGCTACTTTGGCCATATGTTGGTCGTTTTCTTCTCTCCAAGCTATGCTCCTCTCCCACCACCCCATCATGAGGTTCGCATAGCTTGGAGAGAAGGAAACTCCCATGGCTGTTCCACACTTTTGCTGGTACATTTTGTGGTTGAATAAGAAGACATTATTGTATAGGCACATCCTGATCATCTCAGTTAGCATTTTCGAATGTTCTCTTTCTGTAATGGGTCTTTGTTTCAGAAAAAACTCTATGGCTTTGATCCCAATTTCATGGCTGATGGAGGTGTAGAGCGACACCACGTCTATCGTTATCAACGAGTAGGTTGGATGCCAGTCAGTATTCATGAGCACTTTTTAAAAATCTCCAGAGTCTTTTATGTAAGATGTCAGGGTAGGAACTAGTGGAGCAATAAAATAATCCACATAATTTGCCACATTCTCATACAAACTGCCACAGCTAGATATTATCGGTCTTCCCGGGGGTTTATTGAGTGTCTTATGAACTTTCAGTAAGAAATATATCGTGGGTATGATTGGATTTTCCACTATTAAATATTTCTTTTCATCATCTGTTAGAAGGCCATCCTTTTTCCATGTGTTGAGCTTGTTCTCCAATTCTGTTATAAGTTTAGGGATTGGATTCGTGTTTAACGGCTCATAGTTCTCTTTCACAGTCAATTGTCTCAGGGCTTCTTCTATATAATGTTCTTTGTCCATTATGATGATGTTTCCCCCCTTATCGGCTGGTTTTATTTCGATATTGGCATTGTTTTTCAAAGTTTGTATTGCTGCTCTTTCTCTTTTGGACAGATTTTCTTTTTTCCGAGGGTAGTTGTTTGTCATTTTCTCTATGTCTCCTATTACAAGGTCATGAAACAGGTCGATTTTGTTGCCTGGATGGAGAACTGGATAGAATTTAGATCTTGGTTTGAAAGGAGATTTTTTATGCTTGTCTGTCACTATTTCCATTTCATTTAGTATTTGTGTGGAAGTTATTTGGGATCCACTTTCTTCATTTGCCAGTTCGTATGCAATTCGGAGGTGGGGAACATCCTCAATGTTATATTCATTGCTCGTTGTTGTCTGTTCAGAGTTTTTGTTTGTTTCGCCGGATTTATCAGATGTTTTGTCTTTTGTTTTTGATGTTTTACTGAAAAATTTCTTTAATTTCAGTTTCCTCACATATTTATATATGTCAATTTTAGTATCTACTTCATCATGATGGGTTTCTGGGCAGAAAGATAATCCTTTGTTTAGTAGGTTTATTTCTTCTTTTTGGAGATTGTATCTTGACAAGTTAATTACTAAGTTCGGTGTTTGTTTAGTTTTCCGACTCAGCTTCTCGCTTGCCGCGATCTCAGGTTGTATCTGCTGCCTGTGTTTTTGGCTTCTTCGGGTTTTGTGTTTTGTCTTCCTGAGAAGTAAGTACCCCTTCCTCTTGCTCTTTGTCGCTGGGACCCTCGTCCGCGACCACTTGGAATGTATTGGGGCGTTTGTTGTTGGTGGTACAAAAGTTCTAGTTCCTCTAAAAAAGAAAACCTACGTATTCCTGTTGCTCTTTGTTCCCCATCACTTATTTCTGACTCCGATCCACTCATTTGTTGGGTAGTTCCCTTCTTCGTTTCATCCCATTGTTTTTTTGCTGTGTCGAATTTCCGTGCGAAGGTCAAGATTGTACCAAATTTATAATCATCCTCATCGCGATGGAATTTGCGTTCCTTTCTTTTTTGGACCTCGTCATCGTGTTTGTCCAGATTTTTATTCATCTCCGTTCTCAGTTTTTTTGTTGTGGCATTCTCTTCTTTCAGTGCTGATATTTCCTTTTCAGTATCTGTTATTTTTTGTATCAGCTCTTCGACCTCTTGTTTTGCATATTTTATAATTATCAACATCATCCTCTTCGAGCAGTCCATGTTATTATTGCCCCATTCCTCCAACATCTCGGGTTTTGTATCTGGGAGGTTGGGGAGAGTGAAAATGCGGAGACCCCTGGGTACCATTTTGCACTCCACATATTTTTCCAGAGTTAGGATCTCCCATCCCCTTGAAATTTCCTTTCTCATTAGTTTTTCTAATTTCGTGAATAACTGTTTTATCGTCGTGCTGCTTTGTGGTGGTGTTTTTTCTCCTCCATCGGCGCCTGCAGCATTGGAACTGTCTCTTCGTTGAAACATTGTTTCCGCTTTGGCTATCCTTCGCGTTGTTCTCTCTTCCATTTTGGTAAGTTTTGGCTATTGTTTTCACCAATGCTTACTTGACCTGTTTCTATTCCTGTGTGAATACTGTTAAGTATATTCGTGGTAGGAAATAATTGGAACACTGGGTTCAATAGTCTTTTGGATTCGGGTTTATTGTTTCCCGTTTTGCGAGACCCTTGCGTGACAAGACGGGTTCAGTGACTCTATTTGCTTCAAAAGTCACTCGTTTGTCGCTATGTCAGCTTCTTCAAACTTTTAAACCCCACTCGGCATCCAGGTATTCATACGTTGCATTCAACACACTTTTACTCACCCGGGAGACTCCCGACTGTGTTCGCGTCCTCCGACTGAGCACATCGGCGCTCGACCAGGGCGTTCGTGTGTTGTTGATGTTCCGATCTGCTGGTTTGGTTCTTCAGTGATCCACTCGATGTTCTTGGCTTTGTGCTGCTGGGATGCCGGGTTCGCCTCTGTATTGTAACACTCCTCACAAATGTCCCCGTAGCAGAGGGAACTCCATTGGTTGGTGCACGCGTTTGGAGACCGGGAACGTGTCTCCCAGGTAATTTTGTAAACAAAAGGCAAGGACGCGGCACTCCTCTTGAACACAATAGTTTATTTTAGGTCTCTTTGCAAAAACTCCTACGCGTTTCGAACTAACGTTCTTGGTCACGGCAGTGTTCTACAAGAGTCCCTTTTCACTTTCCACCATTTATACTATTCACTCAGTTTTACAAGAATGAGGAATTATGGGCCTTGTAGTTTATACATTTAAACGTATGTTTTTCAAAATCAAACAAAACATTCATGTTGGGATTCACGTGTGGGTAACATTCCTTATAAGAAATGTTCTAACATAAATTTTATGTACAATAAAATTATATGCTAATTATTAAATTAAATTCACAATTATAGTCCATGTTGTGCTTTCACAATAGACACTTTTCATCAAGGACCTATTGATATAACGTTTACGTTATACTACGTTCAACGGGCTGAGTGCCCCATGTCCCACACATTTCCCTTGATTATGCGTTATGGCCTGTATTGTGTTCCTTCACACAGGATTATACATAAAGTCAATGATCAGTGTTTTTCAGAGGTGTACATGCATCTCCTCGTCTGCGTTCAACCCTCTTGGCTGTCTTGTTTTGAACTTAATTATAAGTTTAGACTCCAAACGTCTCAATTTCAGAAGTCTGTCTCCCCCTCTTTCCTGGGTAGGGATAGATGCTAGACCCAAATATCTTATATCTTCCCAGGTTTTGCCAGTGTGTGTTTTCAGGTGTTTCGCCATGGCATAGTTGTTGTCATTGTTTTGTATTGCCCGAATGTGTTCTAAAATTCTCTTCTTGAGAGGACATTTGGTACTCCCAATGTATTCTTTCCCACATTGGCACATGAGCATGTATACAACAAAGGAGGACTCGCACGTTATTTTTGTTCTGATTATGAAGTCTTTGCCTAAGGGGTCTGTGATGGATGTTGCATTTTGACCTATTCTGCATGCTTTGCATGTTTTGCATTTGGTAAATCCAATGTTTCTTTTCTGTAGCCAGTCTTTTTGTTTCGTCAGTGAGAAATGGCTGTTTACCAAATGGTCCGAGAGATTTGGCGCTCTCCGATATGTTACTAGAGGGCCAGTTCCAATGTCATTTCCAATGTCCGGATCCTTCATTAAAATATGCCAATATTTTGCCAATATTTTTTGAATTTTATAACTTTCTTTATTATATGTTGCAATCATTCTCGGTTTTTCTTCATGCTCTGTTGTTTGTTTGTTTTCTTCAGGTTGTTCAATTTCTTCTGATTCTTTAGGTTTTTCCAGATTTAGTGTTTCCAATCTTGTTTTACATTTCGCTTTTTCTTCCCCAGTGGTTATATCTCTATGTTTATAACCCCTTTCAAGAAATCTTTTTCTCGTGTCATCAAATTTTATTTCCAACTCCTCTTCTGTTGAGCAATTTCTTCTCATACGGAGAAACTCCCCGTAGGGTATGCTTTTAACCAATTTTTGGGGATGGAAACTTAAACCGTGCAGGATGCTGTTTGTTGCCGTTTTCTTTCTGTGGGTAGTTGTCTCAATTTTGTTGTTCTCTACAAAAACTTTGATGTCCAGGAACTCAATTTCTTTCTGGCTTATGTTATACGTAAACTTTAGGCCAACATCGTTTTCATTTAGTACATCAAAGAAGGTTTTGAACTCCGATGTGCTTCCCTTCCACAAGAGAAACAGGTCGTCTATGAACCTCACCCAAAGTGCTACTTTGGCCATATGTTGGTCGTTTTCTTCTCTCCAAGCTATGCTCCTCTCCCACCACCCCATCAGGAGGTTCGCATAGCTTGGAGAGAAGGAAACTCCCATGGCTGTTCCACACTTTTGCTGGTACATTTTGTGGTTGAATAAGAAGACATTATTGTATAGGCACATCCTGATCATCTCAGTTAGCATTTTCGAATGTTCTCTTTCTGTAATGGGTCTTTGTTTCAGAAAAAACTCTATGGCTTTGATCCCAATTTCATGGCTGATGGAGGTGTAGAGCGACACCACGTCTATCGTTATCAACGAGTAGGTTGGATGCCAGTCAGTATTCATGAGCACTTTTAAAAAATCTCCAGAGTCTTTTATGTAAGATGTCAGGGTAGGAACTAGTGGAGCAATAAAATAATCCACATAATTTGCCACATTCTCATACAAACTGTCACAGCTAGATATTATCGGTCTTCCCGGGGGTTTATTGAGTGTCTTATGAACTTTCGGTAAGAAATATATCGTGGGTATGATTGGATTTTCCACTATTAAATATTTCTTTTCATCATCTGTTAGAAGGCCATCCTTTTTCCATGTGTTGAGCTTGTTCTCCAATTCTGTTATAAGTTTAGGGATTGGATTCGTGTTTAACGGCTCATAGTTCTCTTTCACAGTCAATTGTCTCAGGGCTTCTTCTATATAATGTTCTTTGTCCATTATGATGATGTTTCCCCCCTTATCGGCTGGTTTTATTTCGATATTGGCATTGTTTTTCAAAGTTTGTATTGCTGCTCTTTCTCTTTTGGACAGATTTTCTTTTTTCCGAGGGTAGTTGTTTGTCATTTTCTCTATGTCTCCTATTACAAGGTCATGAAACAGGTCGATTTTGTTGCCTGGATGGAGAACTGGATAGAATTTAGATCTTGGTTTGAAAGGAGATTTTTTATGCTTGTCTGTCACTATTTCCATTTCATTTAGTATTTGTGTGGAAGTTATTTGGGATCCACTTTCTTCATTTGCCAGTTCGTATGCAATTCGGAGGTGGGGAACATCCTCAATGTTATATTCATTGCTCGTTGTTGTCTGTTCAGAGTTTTTGTTTGTTTCGCCGGATTTATCAGATGTTTCGTCTTTTGTTTTTGATGTTTTACTGAAAAATTTCTTTAATTTCAGTTTCCTCACATATTTATATATGTCAATTTTAGTATCTACTTCATCATGATGGGTTTCTGGGCAGAAAGATAATCCTTTGTTTAGTAGGTTTATTTCTTCTTTTTGGAGATTGTATCTTGACAAGTTAATTACTAAGTTCGGTGTTTGTTTAGTTTTCCGACTCAGCTTCTCGCTTGCCGCGATCTCAGGTTGTATCTGCTTCCTGTGTTTTTGGCTTCTTCGGGTTTTGTGTTTTGTCTTCCTGAGAAGTAAGTACCCCTTCCTCTTGCTCTTTGTCGCTGGGACCCTCGTCCGCGACCACTTGGAATGTATTGGGGCGTTTGTTGTTGGTGGTACAAAAGTTCTAGTTCCTCTAAAAAAGAAAACCTACGTATTCCTGTTGCTCTTTGTTCCCCATCACTTATTTCTGACTCCGATCCACTCATTTGTTGGGTAGTTCCCTTCTTCGTTTCATCCCATTGTTTTTTTGCTGTGTCGAATTTCCGTGCGAAGGTCAAGATTGTACCAAATTTATAATCATCCTCATCGCGATGGAATTTGCGTTCCTTTCTTTTTTGGACCTCGTCATCGTGTTTGTCCAGATTTTTATTCATCTCCGTTCTCAGTTTTTTTGTTGTGGCATTCTCTTCTTTCAGTGCTGATATTTCCTTTTCAGTATCTGTTATTTTTTGTATCAGCTCTTCGACCTCTTGTTTTGCATATTTTATAATTATCAACATCATCCTCTTCGAGCAGTCCATGTTATTATTGCCCCATTCCTCCAACATCTCGGGTTTTGTATCTGGGTGGTTGGGGAGAGTGAAAATGCGGAGACCCCTGGGTACCATTTTGCACTCCACATATTTTTCCAGAGTTAGGATCTCCCATCCCCTTGAAATTTCCTTTCTCATTAGTTTTTCTAATTTCGTGAATAACTGTTTTATCGTCGTGCTGCTTTGTGGTGGTGTTTTTTCTCCTCCATCGGCGCCTGTAGCATTGGAACTGTCTCTTCGTTGAAACATTGTTTCCGCTTTGGCTATCCTTCGCGTTGTTCTCTCTTCCATTTTGGTAAGTTTTGGCTATTGTTTTCACCAATGCTTACTTGACCTGTTTCTATTCCTGTGTGAATACTGTTAAGTATATTCGTGGTAGGAAATAATTGGAACACTGGGTTCAATAGTCTTTTGGATTCGGGTTTATTGTTTCCCGTTTTGCGAGACCCTTGCGTGACAAGACGGGTTCAGTGACTCTATTTGCTTCAAAAGTCACTCGTTTGTCGCTATGTCAGCTTCTTCAAACTTTTAAACCCCACTCGTTGATAACGATAGACGTGGTGTCGCTCTACACCTCCATCAGCCATGAAATTGGGATCAAAGCCATAGAGTTTTTTCTGAAACAAAGACCCATTACAGAAAGAGAACATTCGAAAATGCTAACTGAGATGATCAGGATGTGCCTATACAATAATGTCTTCTTATTCAACCACAAAATGTACCAGCAAAAGTGTGGAACAGCCATGGGAGTTTCCTTCTCTCCAAGCTATGCGAACCTCATGATGGGGTGGTGGGAGAGGAGCATAGCTTGGAGAGAAGAAAACGACCAACATATGGCCAAAGTAGCACTTTGGGTGAGGTTCATAGACGACCTGTTTCTCTTGTGGAAGGGAAGCACATCGGAGTTCAAAACCTTCTTTGATGTACTAAATGAAAACGATGTTGGCCTAAAGTTTACGTATAACATAAGCCAGAAAGAAATTGAGTTCCTGGACATCAAAGTTTTTGTAGAGAACAACAAAATTGAGACAACTACCCACAGAAAGAAAACGGCAACAAACAGCATCCTGCACGGTTTAAGTTTCCATCCCCAAAAATTGGTTAAAAGCATACCCTACGGGGAGTTTCTCCGTATGAGAAGAAATTGCTCAACAGAAGAGGAGTTGGAAATAAAATTTGATGACACGAGAAAAAGATTTCTTGAAAGGGGTTATAAACATAGAGATATAACCACTGGGGAAGAAAAAGCGAAATGTAAAACAAGATTGGAAACACTAAATCTGGAAAAACCTAAAGAATCAGAAGAAATTGAACAACCTGAAGAAAACAAACAAACAACAGAGCATGAAGAAAAACCGAGAATGATTGCAACATATAATAAAGAAAGTTATAAAATTCAAAAAATCTTGGCAAAATATTGGCATATTTTAATGAAGGATCCGGACATTGGAAATGACATTGGAACTGGCCCTCTAGTAACATATCGGAGAGCGCCAAATCTCTCGGACCATTTGGTAAACAGCCATTTCTCACTGACGAAACAAAAAGACTGGCTACAGAAAAGAAACATTGGATTTACCAAATGCAAAACATGCAAAGCATGCAGAATAGGTCAAAATGCAACATCCATCACAGACCCCTCAGGCAAAGACTTCATAATCAGAACAAAAATAACGTGCGAGTCCTCCTTTGTTGTATACATGCTCATGTGCCAATGTGGGAAAGAATACATTGGGAGTACCAAATGTCCTCTCAAGAAGAGAATTTTAGAACACATTCGGGCAATACAAAACAATGACAACAACTATGCCATGGCGAAACACCTGAAAACACACACTGGCAAAACCTGGGAAGATATAAGATATTTGGGTCTAGCATCTATCCCTACCCAGGAAAGAGGGGGAGACAGACTTCTGAAATTGAGACGTTTGGAGTCTAAACTTATAATTAAGTTCAAAACAAGACAGCCAAGAGGGTTGAACGCAGACGAGGAGATGCATGTACACCTCTGAAAAACACTGATCATTGACTTTATGTATAATCCTGTGTGAAGGAACACAATACAGGCCATAACGCATAATCAAGGGAAATGTGTGGGACATGGGGCACTCAGCCCGTTGAACGTAGTATAACGTAAACGTTATATCAATAGGTCCTTGATGAAAAGTGTCTATTGTGAAAGCACAACATGGACTATAATTGTGAATTTAATTTAATAATTAGCATATAATTTTATTGTACATAAAATTTATGTTAGAACATTTCTTATAAGGAATGTTACCCACACGTGAATCCCAACATGAATGTTTTGTTTGATTTTGAAAAACATACGTTTAAATGTATAAACTACAAGGCCCATAATTCCTCATTCTTGTAAAACTGAGTGAATAGTATAAATGGTGGAAAGTGAAAAGGGACTCTTGTAGAACACTGCCGTGACCAAGAACGTTAGTTCGAAACGCGTAGGAGTTTTTGCAAAGAGACCTAAAATAAACTATCGTGTTCAAGAGGAGTGCCGCGTCCTTGCCTTTTGTTTACAAAATTACCTGGGAGACACGTTCCCGGTCTCCAAACGCGTGCACCAACCAATGGAGTTCCCTCTGCTACGGGGACATTTGTGAGGAGTGTTACAATACAGAGGCGAACCCGGCATCCCAGCAGCACAAAGCCAAGAACATCGAGTGGATCACTGAAGAACCAAACCAGCAGATCGGAACATCAACAACACACGAACGCCCTGGTCGAGCGCCGACGTGCTCAGTCGGAGGACGCGAACACAGTTGGGAGTCTCCCGGGTGAGTAAAAGTGTGTTGAATGCAACGTATGAATACCTGGATGCCGAGTGGGGTTTAAAAGTTTGAAGAAGCTGACATAGCGACAAACGAGTGACTTTTGAAGCAAATAGAGTCACTGAACCCGTCTTGTCATGCAAGGGTCTCGCAAAACGGGAAACAATAAACCCGAATCCAAAAGACTATTGAACCCAGTGTTCCAATTATTTCCTACCACGAATATACTTAACAGTATTCACACAGGAGTAGAAACAGGTCAAGTAAGCATTGGTGAAAACAATAGCCAAAACTTACCAAAATGGAAGAGAGAACAACGCGAAGGATAGCCAAAGCGGAAACAATGTTTCAACGAAGAGACAGTTCCAATGCTGCAGGCGCCGATGGAGGAGAAAAAACACCACCACAAAGCAGCACGACGATAAAACAGTTATTCACGAAATTAGAAAAACTAATGAGAAAGGAAATTTCAAGGGGATGGGAGATCCTAACTCTGGAAAAATATGTGGAGTGCAAAATGGTACCCAGGGGTCTCCGCATTTTCACTCTCCCCAACCACCCAGATACAAAACCCGAGATGTTGGAGGAATGGGGCAATAATAACATGGACTGCTCGAAGAGGATGATGTTGATAATTATAAAATATGCAAAACAAGAGGTCGAAGAGCTGATACAAAAAATAACAGATACTGAAAAGGAAATATCAGCACTGAAAGAAGAGAATGCCACAACAAAAAAACTGAGAACGGAGATGAATAAAAATCTGGACAAACACGATGACGAGGTCCAAAAAAGAAAGGAACGCAAATTCCATCGCGATGAGGATGATTATAAATTTGGTACAATCTTGACCTTCGCACGGAAATTCGACACAGCAAAAAAACAATGGGATGAAACGAAGAAGGGAACTACCCAACAAATGAGTGGATCGGAGTCAGAAATAAGTGATGGGGAACAAAGAGCAACAGGAATACGTAGGTTTTCTTTTTTAGAGGAACTAGAACTTTTGTACCACCAACAACAAACGCCCCAATACATTCCAAGTGGTCGCGGACGAGGGTCCCAGCGACAAAGAGCAAGAGGAAGGGGTACTTACTTCTCAGGAAGACAAAACACAAAACCCGAAGAAGCCAAAAACACAGGAAGCAGATACAACCTGAGATCGCGGCAAGCGAGAAGCTGAGTCGGAAAACTAAACAAACACCGAACTTAGTAATTAACTTGTCAAGATACAATCTCCAAAAAGAAGAAATAAACCTACTAAACAAAGGATTATCTTTCTGCCCAGAAACCCATCATGATGAAGTAGATACTAAAATTGACATATATAAATATGTGAGGAAACTGAAATTAAAGAAATTTTTCAGTAAAACATCAAAAACAAAAGACAAAACATCTGATAAATCCGGCGAAACAAACAAAAACTCTGAACAGACAACAACGAGCAATGAATATAACATTGAGGATGTTCCCCACCTCCGAATTGCATACGAACTGGCAAATGAAGAAAGTGGATCCCAAATAACTTCCACACAAATACTAAATGAAATGGAAATAGTGACAGACAAGCATAAAAAATCTCCTTTCAAACCAAGATCTAAATTCTATCCAGTTCTCCATCCAGGCAACAAAATCGACCTGTTTCATGACCTTGTAATAGGAGACATAGAGAAAATGACAAACAACTACCCTCGGAAAAAAGAAAATCTGTCCAAAAGAGAAAGAGCAGCAATACAAACTTTGAAAAACAATGCCAATATCGAAATAAAACCAGCCGATAAGGGGGGAAACATCATCATAATGGACAAAGAACATTATATAGAAGAAGCTCTGAGACAATTGACTGTGAAAGAGAACTATGAGCCGTTAAACACGAATCCAATCCCTAAACTTATAACAGAATTGGAGAACAAGCTCAACACATGGAAAAAGGATGGCCTTCTAACAGATGATGAAAAGAAATATTTAATAGTGGAAAATCCAATCATACCCACGATATATTTCTTAACGAAAGTTCATAAGACACTCAATAAACCCCCGGGAAGACCGATAATATCTAGCTGTGGCAGTTTGTATGAGAATGTGGCAAATTATGTGGATTATTTTATTGCTCCACTAGTTCCTACCCTGACATCTTACATAAAAGACTCTGGAGATTTTTTAAAAGTGCTCATGAATACTGACTGGCATCCAACCTACTCGTTGATAACGATAGACGTGGTGTCGCCCTACACCTCCATCAGCCATGAAATTGGGATCAAAGCCATAGAGTTTTTTCTGAAACAAAGACCCATTACAGAAAGAGAACATTCGAAAATGCTAACTGAGATGATCAGGATGTGCCTATACAATAATGTCTTCTTATTCAACCACAAAATGTACCAGCAAAAGTGTGGAACAGCCATGGGAGTTTCCTTCTCTCCAAGCTATGCGAACCTCATGATGGGGTGGTGGGAGAGGAGCATAGCTTGGAGAGAAGAAAACGACCAACATATGGCCAAAGTAGCACTTTGGGTGAGGTTCATAGACGACCTGTTTCTCTTGTGGAAGGGAAGCACATCGGAGTTCAAAACCTTCTTTGATGTACTAAATGAAAACGATGTTGGCCTAAAGTTTACGTATAACATAAGCCAGAAAGAAATTGAGTTCCTGGACATCAAAGTTTTTGTAGAGAACAACAAAATTGAGACAACTACCCACAGAAAGAAAACGGCAACAAACAGCATCCTGCACGGTTTAAGTTTCCATCCCCAAAAATTGGTTAAAAGCATACCCTACGGGGAGTTTCTCCGTATGAGAAGAAATTGCTCAACAGAAGAGGAGTTGGAAATAAAATTTGATGACACGAGAAAAAGATTTCTTGAAAGGGGTTATAAACATAGAGATATAACCACTGGGGAAGAAAAAGCGAAATGTAAAACAAGATTGGAAACACTAAATCTGGAAAAACCTAAAGAATCAGAAGAAATTGAACAACCTGAAGAAAACAAACAAACAACAGAGCATGAAGAAAAACCGAGAATGATTGCAACATATAATAAAGAAAGTTATAAAATTCAAAAAATCTTGGCAAAATATTGGCATATTTTAATGAAGGATCCGGACATTGGAAATGACATTGGAACTGGCCCTCTAGTAACATATCGGAGAGCGCCAAATCTCTCGGACCATTTGGTAAACAGCCATTTCTCACTGACGAAACAAAAAGACTGGCTACAGAAAAGAAACATTGGATTTACCAAATGCAAAACATGCAAAGCATGCAGAATAGGTCAAAATGCAACATCCATCACAGACCCCTCAGGCAAAGACTTCATAATCAGAACAAAAATAACGTGCGAGTCCTCCTTTGTTGTATACATGCTCATGTGCCAATGTGGGAAAGAATACATTGGGAGTACCAAATGTCCTCTCAAGAAGAGAATTTTAGAACACATTCGGGCAATACAAAACAATGACAACAACTATGCCATGGCGAAACACCTGAAAACACACACTGGCAAAACCTGGGAAGATATAAGATATTTGGGTCTAGCATCTATCCCTACCCAGGAAAGAGGGGGAGACAGACTTCTGAAATTGAGACGTTTGGAGTCTAAACTTATAATTAAGTTCAAAACAAGACAGCCAAGAGGGTTGAACGCAGACGAGGAGATGCATGTACACCTCTGAAAAACACTGATCATTGACTTTATGTATAATCCTGTGTGAAGGAACACAATACAGGCCATAACGCATAATCAAGGGAAATGTGTGGGACATGGGGCACTCAGCCCGTTGAACGTAGTATAACGTAAACGTTATATCAATAGGTCCTTGATGAAAAGTGTCTATTGTGAAAGCACAACATGGACTATAATTGTGAATTTAATTTAATAATTAGCATATAATTTTATTGTACATAAAATTTATGTTAGAACATTTCTTATAAGGAATGTTACCCACACGTGAATCCCAACATGAATGTTTTGTTTGATTTTGAAAAACATACGTTTAAATGTATAAACTACAAGGCCCATAATTCCTCATTCTTGTAAAACTGAGTGAATAGTATAAATGGTGGAAAGTGAAAAGGGACTCTTGTAGAACACTGCCGTGACCAAGAACGTTAGTTCGAAACGCGTAGGAGTTTTTGCAAAGAGACCTAAAATAAACTATCGTGTTCAAGAGGAGTGCCGCGTCCTTGCCTTTTGTTTACAAAATTACCTGGGAGACACGTTCCCGGTCTCCAAACGCGTGCACCAACCAATGGAGTTCCCTCTGCTACGGGGACATTTGTGAGGAATATATATATACATATATATATATCACTTAAAAAACCGTAGGTTTCAGGCCATATATAGTTAGGAATTAGCATTTAAAAAAACATTTAAATTGCTCCTATATAGTTAGTTGTACTAACTATATTTTGCGCACCCGCAATCCACTGCTGATGATGTCACATATTACATCATTCATGACATGGTCAGTGACATCACTGATGACATCTCCAATGACATCACTGATGACATCTCATTTGACATCACTGATGACATCACTGATGACATCATCCAGTGACTAAGTGTTTCTGTAAAGTTTAAATATGTTTTACATATTGAACAATGAGGGGATGTATAAATGTCTGGATGAAGGATTTAGTAGGTGCGTGACTGACTGTATGAGTGAGTGATTAAATGTGTCTTACTAAATGCATGGGTTAGTGACTAAACTGTCTGAATGTGTGCATCAGTATGTCTGTTGTTGTGTAAGCTGCTGCATGTGTTGATCAGTAGCTATATGAGTGGCTATATGGGTTATTGATTGGTTGCCCAAGTATTTGAATGGGAGACTGAGTGTGTGTGTGGGTGGCTGGGAGGTGTGTGACTCTGTGCATAGATGTGTGAGCAGTTGATTCACTAGGTGTATGAGTTCAAGAGTGCATGTGGAAACAGCTATATGGGCGGTTGACTGTGTGCATGGGTGTGTTGGTGAGTGAATGGATATCTCAGTGCTACATGTCCAAGTAAGTACATATATAAAACACAGTGCATGTGAGAGTTGGCATATATAAATGACTACACATGAGAGCCAGTGAATGTGTGAGTGGCTGTATGGATCATTGTGTACTTGTATCAGTGATTGTATAAGAGAATAAGTATGTGTTAGTATATGTTTGAATAAGTAAGGTGTTGTGTGTATAACTGTATAGTTGAGGAAATGGAAGTGTGATTGATTCTTTGCATGACTGACTAGGTGTGTGAGTAACTCCATGGATGAGTGGCAGTGTGTGAGTGTCTGTATAGGTGTATAAGTGCATATGATAGTGTTGTATTGATGAGTGACTGTATGTATGAGTGATTCTATGGGTGAATGAGTGAATGTGTGTGTACACCTAGGAATCAGTGAGTGCGTATGTACTAACTGGTATTGGTGTGTCAATGGTTTCAAGAATAGTAGTCTGTATTTAACACTGGGTGTATCAAAGGTTATATTAGATTGTGAGGAGGTGCATCGTATTATCACATGAATGATATCATCAGTGATGTGATCAGTGATGTCAAATGAGATGTCATCAGTGATGTCATCAGTGATGTCATTTGAGATGTCATCACTGATGTCATCAGTGATGTCACTGACCATGTCATGAATGATGTAATATGTGACATCATCAGCAGTGGATTGCGGGTGCGCGAAATATAGTTAGTACAATTAACTATATAGGAGCAATTTCAAAGGTTTTTTAAATGCTAAATTCTAACTATATAAGACCTGAACCAATGGTTTTTAAGTGAAGTTGCAAGGTTTTTAAAATGCTAATTCCTAACTATATAAGGCCTGAAACCTATGTTTTTTTAAGTGAATTTGCAAGGTTTTTTAAATGCTAATTCCTAACTATATAAGGCCTGAAAGCTATGGTTTTTAAAGTGAATTTGCAAGGTTTTTTAAATGTTAATTCCTAACTATATAAGGCTTGAAACCTATGGTTTTTTCAGTGAATTTGCAAGGTTTTTTAAATGCTACTTCCTAACTATATCAGGCGTGAAACCTACATTTTTTTTCAATAAATTTCAAAGGTTTTGTAAATGCTAATTCTATTAGCGGATAACGTTTATATATGTTATTATCCTTCTGGGACCACCAGAGCAGCCATCTTGTTTCTCAGGAGAAGTGAGGCACAAGAGAGCACAAAACAAGAGTGGAAAACGCGAAAAGGGGGCAGGGTTGAGACCCCCTAACCCCCTAGCCCTTCTCAGGGGGACCCAGAAGGACCACCAAGTGCAAAAATGTTTTTATTTATTTTTAAAATCGTGGGGTTTGCGTACCGTACGCGTACCGTACGCGTACCCCGCGAGTTTATTGATTTTTTTTTTGCCCTTGGCGGTCCTTTTGGGACCCCCTGAGAAGGGCTAGAGGGTTGGGGGTCTCTACCCTGCCCCCTTTTCGTGTTTTCCACTCTTGTATTGGGCTCTCTTGTGCCTCAGTTCTCCTGAAAAACAAGATGGTGGCCAACACTTCCTGGTTTGGACAGTTTAGAATGTTGACAGTCGACTGCCAGCCAATCAGAAACTCGCTCGCGCACGTACGGGTACGCGCACATATGCGTACGGTACGCGTACCGTACGCGTACGGTGCGCGTACGGTGAGCGCATATAGATATATAATTTGCTCAAATTCAATTTTCTCAACAACTACTGGAGGGATTTTCACCAAATATAGAAAAGGCACTACTGCATACCTGTCCCTACCATTTTGCTAAGTTTGGTGTAATTCCATTCAGCCGTTTGGGCTGTAGCCGTGTCTAAAGGTCCCTATGGAAATTAACATGGGGAAAACACGTTTTGGGACCCCCCTTTCGGCCCCCGCTTGACGAATCCCCCCAAAACTTTCAGGGAAGGAGCGGAGCGGAGCTGGCCAAAATTCCGGAAAATTACACACAGATTCCTCAATCAGCGCCAAAGTTATTCCCAATAGAATGTTAAGCGCATATAGATATATAATTTGCTCAAATCAATTTTCTCAACAACTACTGGAGGGATTTTCACCAAATATAGAAAAGGCACTACTGCATACCTGTCTCTGCCATTTTGCCAAGTTTGGTGTAATTCTGTTCAGCCGTTCGGGCTGTAGCCATGTCTAAAGGTCCCATAGAAAATGCCATTTGAAAAATGTTAAATTCAATTTTCTCAAGAACTACTGGAGGTATTTACACCAAACATACAAAAGGCACTGCTGCATACCAGTCCCTACCATTTTGCCAAATCTGGTGTAATTTCGTTCAGCCGTTCGAGCTGTAGCCTTGTCAGAATGTCCCTATGGAAATTAACATGAGGAAAACACGTTTTGGGACCCCCCTTTTTCTCGGCCCCCGCTTGATGAATCCCCCCGAAACTTTCAGGGAAGGAGCGCAGCGCAGCGAGGCAAATTTAAGGACAGCTACAGGCAGATCCCTCAATCGGCGCCAAAGTTATTCCCAATAGAATGTTCAGAATTTCCTATGGTAACTAGGTACTAACTATATATACCTACTGGCAACTGCCAGTAGGTAATAATCTGTATATCTATATAAATACAAATATAAATACATGCATACATATACATATATTCATATGCAATAGGTCTCGCATTTGCAAGAGATTAAGCTATTGGCATTGTAAATGACAATGCCATTTATTTATCTGTTTTGAAAACCAACACATAAATAACAAGCATTTGCAATGCAATAGGTCTCGCATTAGGAAAATGTGAGCTATTGGTATTGTAAATGACATTTTTTTTAATATGTGTTGGCTTTGAAAATATATAATTTAATAGCATAGTTATTCGCAAAGTCAATAGCTTACACTTTCCTAATGAGAGTCCTATTGGCTATGGCAATGCTTGTTGGTAGCAAGCAAGGACAGTGCTGTTGTGGTGCTGAGTGATGCTGTTGTGGTGCTGAGTGTTGATGGCAATCAACAGAGGAGGCA
Source organism: Lissotriton vulgaris (assembly GCF_964263255.1). Classification (NCBI taxonomy): domain Eukaryota; kingdom Metazoa; phylum Chordata; class Amphibia; order Caudata; family Salamandridae; genus Lissotriton; species Lissotriton vulgaris. Next base: position 1,728,542,999 of record NC_141694.1, on the reverse strand, counting down.
ACACACACATGGGATGGGTTTATTTATATTTAGGAAAAAGTCTTAAAAACAATAAAAACATACATAGATAACATTTTACAGCCCCCACCCCACTCTATCGACCCTCTTCCTAACCCCAGCGGGGGCAGTCCACCAGTACGGTGTGAACTGGGTCTTATGGGGGGGGCACCAGACGAGTAGGTTTTCAACTAGTGGAGAAATGCCCCAGGTCCGTTTTACAAAGAAGCCACAGGGCAGCTCACGTTTGAATTGGTGGGGCAGACCAACAGGCGTGGACTGAATTGTAGGAAAGGTGACAGGGCGCGTCTACGCTTTAAAAGGGCAGTGGGAAGACCTGGCTGGGCACCATGTGTAATATGAAATGGAGGGGCGGGAAACGGAATATGTTCTGAACTGGAGGAGGTGCGACAGCATTCGTGTTTTCACTCAGGGGGCATGGCCAACAAGACACCAAGCATGTCCGGAATTAAAAACTGAGACCTACGTGGCTACAGAATAAAGACCGCGGGTCACAACATTTGCACGACAGGGGCAAACCGTCTTCTGGGGAAAACTGAGTCCATGGACTCTGTGCCCGTGAGTTTTGTTCACAGAAAAGAAGAGGGCGGCTGGAGAAGAGCAGGCTTCCTTGCTCGCAGGCGCTCCCGTTTCCGAAGCCTACGCAGGTTAAAGCAGCCTCATTCACAGCCATAATTCCAGTCGTGCACTCAATTTGTTTATGCTGCTTCTTAATTCCAAATTTAACATGCTCCCCAGCCACGTAAACACATCTTCAAAACAGAAAGACAGTCATCTTTTTGTAAACTGTTCCCCGTAAATCACTTTTAAGTGAAATGTCACAGATCGCATTCACAAAACTCACGTCTTTCATTGCATGAATACATCTACCGCACCTTTGCAGTCCTCCGTCAACCTTCTTTCTCTCCGAGCACATTACTCACCGTTTCTGAGTTCTGCCGAGACATTTCTTTCCTGATTTGAATGTATTTTCGATGTGAAATTCCCGTATCCGAAGCGTCAGTGCCGTACAGAAGAGCCAGTTCCTTTGGGCGGGACTTCCGTCTGCGGAAGTCCCGCTCACGCGCCCACGGAGTGCCTGAGAGTGGGGCTCCCATGCCCGAGGGAGAGCCCCGGCTACAGAAGTCCTGAATGGCGGTAAGTGGGGCTTAGTTGTAGGGGGGAGCGCTTGTGTGTGTGTGTGTATGTGTGCGATGGCGGCGGGGGGGGGGGTCTCTGTATGTGTGCGTGCGTGTGTGTAGGTGCGCTGGTGTGGGGGGGTCTGTGTGTGTGTGTAGGTGCGCTAGTGTGTGTAGGTGCGGCGGCGACGGGGGGTGCGTGTGTGTATGCAGTGTGTGTATGCAGTGTGTGTGTGCGTGTGTATGCAGTGTGTGTATGCATGTGGCTGTGTATGTGCGCATGCGTGAGTGTGGCTGTGTGTTTGCGCATGGGAATATGAGGCACGAGATGGGCACGGCGTTGTGCGCGCCCACGAGGTGAAATCTGCGCTTGTGCCCCTCTCGTGTCCACATTCCCAAATACGGGCAACAATAGGTCTTGAGCAGACGCTGCTCGACCTAATAAAAATGTTGTCATTTACAATGCCAATAGCTCTAACTTTTGCAAAGGCGAGACCGTTGCATTGTAAATGCTTGTTCTCTCTGTTAACTTTCCATTTCTCTGCCAAGATTTTCTTCTCAGGCCTCTCTATCCCTAATACACAATTCTCCTTTCTCTAACTAATGAAGCCTTGAAAGACTTCTGTAGAGGAGAGAACATGCAAGACAGCAGAAAAGTACGTTTTGAAATTCAGGCCTAGTTGAATTAGTTTGGCTAAACACTAAATTGTGTACTTTAGTTACATAAATATATGTGTAAGTGTAACTCCAAATTAACTGCAGCAATAGAAATGCAACTAAATAAATTAATAATGTGCAATGTGTAATGAACTTTCACATAAATGTAGTGTAACTTGAAACATGTGTAAATATGTATGAGAACTACATTTTGTCATGATGATACTAAACATTATTGTGCACACGTTTATGAATCACTAGTGTTCTACAATGAAAGCATTTAAAAATACAGGTGCTAACCTAACTTCAAATTAATAAAGCTAAGGCACATTGAGTATATAGTGCTAAGTAAACATAAATATTGTGTATTTGTGATGTGTAAGGGTGGAGCTAAAATTACACTGCTCAGGGATAATTATTGGATGTGTTAAATACCTCAAACTTCGTTACAGTTTGGCAGGTCACACCTTCCGAAATTTAAAATTTAAAAACCATACTGTAATTACTGTATCATGCGGATTTTGGTGCTTTAGACATCAAAATCTGCATTTTATTCCCCATAAACTCATAATAGAAGCTGTTTATTGCTCCCAATAAATAACAAATTCATGTGATATTGTTATTTACCTGGTGTGAAAACTAGCACCTATAATCAGGCGATTACTGGTGTTCTACTCCCTTATACTCTCACTAGGGTCACAATTCTGTGACAGATCTTGGCATCATCTGCTGATACGTCTAAATGGTATATGTTTGAACCGGCAAGTGCTGGCCTTCTGATGGATCTTTGTGCCTCCAGGAAGCCAGCGGCGGCTCGTCTGAAATGGCTAAGGACTGTCGCCCCACTGCCTAACTCAAAGCCAGCAAATGAAAAATAAAACTATGTTCTAGTATCGTTTTCTTTTTCATTTGCTGGCTCTCTGAGCCAGCTTGTGCAGGGAGTGGCGGGGTGGGGCATGGTAGGAGGAGGCTATGTGCACTCTCTAAGTGCACATACGTGTTTGGCCCGCCTTCTCAGGCCGACCAAAACACACATGCACACTTAGGTTTCTGTAGCCCGGCTGCATTGAACAGCGGGGCTGGAGAAACTCCCACTGAGTCCTTAGCCTGAGTGGAGCGTCTTTCCAACCCGCTCAGGTCAATCCCTGTGCTGGGAGTCTGTCCCAGGGGCTGCTGGGACCATGAAGAGGCCAGGAGGCGTGACGCGGGAGGCAGCTTCCAGTAAGTTCGTTTTACTTTTTAATATATTATTCCTAACAACCCCCCCCCACCCCCGACTCCCCCCCCCCATACCCTGATACCTGCGTTCCCTCCACCCACCCCAGCACCCTTTGTTTGTGGCAGCCACCACTGCAAGAAGCGCAATGTTCAGTCAATGCACTGGGAAGCACAATCAGGAAGGACCGCAGTGTTTGCAATGCTGCCAGGTGTTTTAAACAGTATCCGTAATACTTATCTCGAAAAGGCCTTTGTTAACACCAACAAAAGAAACAATTGATTTGTTAGCCTACGGCCAAGACACAGTGCTTGCATTGCACACTATTACGTACTAACTCAGTGCATAACAGAATTGTGCAGCGGCGAATTGAGGACCGTATTTAATTATTATTGATATAACTATGATAACAGGCATTTATTTACTTGTATTTGATTGCGCAGTAACTCGTAATCACAAGAGCCGCTTCCTGTCCGGGCTTTTCTTAATTTGTGATCTGCAAAGAGCCCTGACAGCTCATTGTGACCAAAGCAAAAGATTAGATGATCCAGATCGAATATAAATTTGTGCTGAGAACTCTCTAGGGGTAGCTGCGCGCATTACAAATTTGAATAATAATAAATTGGCTGGTAAGGATGTTTCTAATTCAGACCTCATAGTTAAAAGAGCCGTCCAGTAAATAGAAGAGAACAGTTCTCCTTAACCAAGTCTAGCATCTCTGACAACTATCAACAAAAAGCGTTCTAGAATGATCCTTTGTTTGAAGACGTCAGCTTGGGGGTGAAACATATTATGACATCATTCACTGGATGGCTCCTTGAAGTACATATTAATTGATAAAATTATAGACGCGAGGCGGGACGAATGGTTACCAATGGTGGGACCTCCTTCTTAAAACCAAAATAATTAGCAAACTAGCTAGCAAAATCTAACTGTTCTGATCTAGTGCGTGTTGCTTTTGTAAGTATCTAAAGAATTAGGAGCAATAGAGCTGTTATCCTCAGAGAGCCTCATAAATGATTTGAGGTGACCAAGTCCCCCATATGACTCCCATTTTAGAAATGCCAACAAGGTCCCACTGCCGGATTCCCTCTAGGTTAGTCACGGGCCCTCCTACCACAGTGCCATTCCATAACAGGAGCTTTCACATTATTTTACTGTGCCAGCTTTTTGCCAGCAAAGAAGAACAGCCTGAAAGGCCCTGGGAGTGAATCGGGGAAGAGGGCACTGTGAAAGGATTTTAAGAGTGCTGATCCCTCAAACACATTTAGTTCATCCAGAGTCGATGGGTAATTTCTGGCTTTGAAAAACCAGCCATTTATAAATGGTATTTTCGCTGTCCACTAGTGTAGTCAAATATCGGCCATAAGAAGACCACCATAGTAAATGGATTGAATGTATTTTTTCCATTTGAAAATTTGAGTCAGGATCCCAATAGAGCCGAAGAATTGATCTGAAATCTCACATGGGCAATTCTGTATCACAAATAGAAGTCTTCGAATGGCCACGGGCATTAATGAGAAGGGTGACTCAAGAGCAGAAGTCCTTCGGCAGGTTGGCTGTAAGAGGGCCAATTTAAGCTCCTACCTTAGGTTGGATCTTTGAGATAAATACTTAAGACTATAGGCTAATACTCACAGTTGTGGGGACCACCCTCCCGGGCCCACCCTCCCACAGATGTTATTCTCCCTCACTGGAAAGACAGTAGCCTCCCCTTAAAGATCCATGATCTCAATCAGCCTAACTCCATTCTAGCAGTTGTAAAAGAGATAGAACATCTTATTGTCTGCATATGATGATACCCAATCCTTCTAACTCTCCCTCTCTTTGCAATCCCTGCAGCAGACCGTTCTTCCAAATCCGGTTCACCGACTTCTCAAGTGCTAGTGCAAAAAGCAGGGAAGAGAGCAAGCATCCCTGCCTAGTCTGGACCTAGTTTTCGCATCACAGCTGGACAGACAGTACAAGAGTTTATCTGATGTGGACTCCAATTCATAATCACATCACATAATGACACTAACCAAACCATGCATGTCACCCCCTGGACCATACTTTTTAGATCATCTGTGTCAATCTCACTTTGTCAAAGTGTGGCAGCCTCATTAATCGAATGCACCCTCTCCTCGAGTTCCACCCATGCAGCCTTCCTGTCTCGTGCAAGAACACTCTCATGCCAGGCCCCCAAATTACCCACCTTCGCCATTCCACTCAACAACACCCTTTATAACTCCCATAATACCACCTGCATTTTCATTGTCTTTGTTTATCTCAAGTAATTTTTAGTTGTCTTAGGTAGGAATGTTCCTCAGATAGGAATGTTACAAAGCCTACCAACCACCACATATGGATTCACCATGTTCCATTCCCCCATCTCTTTTCATACCCAACGCTGGTGCCAGAGATGAGTGGCCAGAGATACTGCACTACCAGGATCTGCACTACCGCAACATGCTGCAAGCCTATCGTTGTGTATGGAATGTAATAAATCCAAGAAGGGAGTGGTGCATCTCAGAGTAGAAGTTAAAGCCCTATTTAACAGATGGCAGTTCCTCCAAACAATATCCAAGAGAAGCCGCCCTGATGGAGATCAATGGGCCTCTATTTAAACTGAAAGACCTTATATGCCCGGCACAGGAAGTAAGGATCCTAGCAGCATGGTGTTATCTCTGACTTCTAGCTGCAGGTGACATACGTATTGAACTTGTGGGTCTGTCACCCTACACTGTAGTTATCTGTATTCAGCCAAACTGGAATTGGTTGGTCGTAAGTAAAGTGGTGCGCTAATTGTCATAAGAGTTGGGCGGTAAGATGTCATTCTATCCTGGAATGATGTAGGCAGCGCGCAAAGTCGATGTAGCCAGCCTCAGTGTTTCAGTTTGCAAGTTATAGTGTTTGATCTTAATATAATTCGTCCAGTTTTGATTGACAACATGCTCAAGACATAATTAAAATGTGAAGATGTTACCATCTTTACCAACTGCATTTTCCTATAATTAAAGCAGGCTTCCTCCACTTCACAAAATCTCTTTGTATTAGTTCCATTAGGATCATCCTGCTGCCATTGATTATCGTATTGCTGCTCACCAGTAGGCCTATATATTTCATCTTGGCCTGCACGCATTCAAATGGGTTGCTGTTAGAAACTGGGTTTCTGCCTTGTAGAGGTATGCATCCTGTTTAGCAGCAAACCACAATCATAGTAAGGGTAAATCACAAACACACCCTAAATTAACCTGTGCTCACCCTCTAGTAGCTTGGCACAGAGCAGTCAGGCTTAACTTAAGAGGCAATGTGTAAGGTATTTGTGCAAGACTTCAAACAGTGAAAACATCACACAAAAAGATGCCACTCCTGGTTAGAAATATAGAGCTTAATTGAATGCACAAAACTAGACCAAAGCAGCAAAAATCCAGTAAGTAAAACTGGAGATATGAGTTTTTGAAGAATAAACTGAAATGTAGTGCTTAAAAGCATAAAGCACCAACTGGGGCTTTCTGGTCGAACGTTGACCGGGACAAATCTGAAAGTTCAGGCAGACCGCAATGGAGTGCAGGTCCGATACGATGACCAGCCTCGGCCTGCTGCAAAGTTCCTTGGATGTCTTGGATGTGTCGTTGTCGAGATGAGAAGCTGGGTGCAGAGGAGGTGAGGCGTCATTGGCGAATCTTGGGATGTATGCATTGCTTCGGCTCCGAGCCGTGCAAAGTTGGAGATGCATTCGAAATGGAGTCATTATGCTGCCCAGTCAGCAATGAGATGCACTCGATCCTCACAGCAAGGGCGATGCGTCGTTGTCGATGAAGATGTACCAGTTCCGAACAGCACAACAGTGTTGATGTGTGAATTTTCTACTCGAGCGGCACTTAATACCCATTTCCAAGGGCTGAGGACTGGGTTGGCATCACTTAACAGGGTTAGACTCACAGATGGCAGATATCAGTTGAAGTGGCAGGGTGGTTGGAAGTCTTTAATGTCCCTGAGACTTTAATATAGGAGACAAGCCAGCATGCCCTTGGAGTCACTCTGGGTCCAAGTGATGAAGATCCCGTCCTTCTCAACCAGGCAGGGGAACGGCAGGCAGGAGGGCAGCACAGCAAGGCAGGAGTCCAGGAAAGCAGCAGTTCAGCAGAATGGCAGTCCTTCTTCCTGGCAGAGTTGTCACAGGTCCAGAAGTGTACTGAAGTGGTGGTGACAGAGGTCCAGTACTTATACCCAGTTGTGTCTTTGAATTAGGAGAGACTTGAAAGAAAGGTATTCGAAGTGCACAGAAGTCCTCTCTTCCTGCCCTGCTCCAGACTCACTTCAGTGGGTTAAGCAGTCCTTTGCGTGGGGACAGGACAGAGCCTATTCTGGTGTAAGTGTGCGGTAGTGTCCAGCTCCTCAGTCCCATCCAGAACAAGATGGCCCATCAGAATGTGGATGGCCCATCTAAGTACCCTTTCGGTGTGGATGTTTTGAGGCAACTCACAAAGCCCAGCTGTCACCCACCTCATACATGTATTAGAGACATGCATCAGTCTCAGAATGACTAAAGTAGAAAATACTAACTTTCCAAAAATGGCATTTTAACTTAAAATCCAACTTCATCATAAGTTATGGTTTTAAGTCCAGAGACACCAAACTTGAAAAGTATATTTTTTTTTAATTGGGAATTGTACTTAAAAGTAGTAATAAGGCAATCCCAATGTTATCCCATAGTAGAGATAGGCCTTGCAGTGCTGAAAAACAAATCTGGGAGTTTTTCATTAGCAGGGCATGTATAACTTAATAGCACATGCCCTACCTTTACAATACATTGCACCTGGCCTTCTGGGTTATCTAGGTCCTACCTCAGTAGTGACTTACATGAATAAAAATGGAGGGTTTAGGCCTGGCAAGAGAATTATCGGCCAGGTCAAAATGGCGGTGCAAACTGCACACACAGGCTCTGCATTGGCATGACTTAGCCATGGTTAGAGGGCTCTTTAAATTTCTGCAGGCCCTGAGACGTGCGAGCGCGTCAACCAAGATGGCCGCCGCCACCGGAGCTCCGTGATCCTCGGAGCCTTTAAACTCATTTAACGACGATTTCCAGTCAGAAAATCAGTGAAAATACCGGCGCTTGCCTCCTGATGCATATTCTTACCTGTGGAGTTCTTTTTTGACGAGTTTCTACGCCGGAAGTGTTTTCTCCAGCCTCCATGGTTTCTGCTCCCAGCTGCTCCTCCAGGTATTGCCGGAATCGAGAGCCTGGGGGCGGAGTATTATTTATGACAGAGGCTGGCTTGGGCCTAGCTCCGCCTACTGTCCTGTTTAGCTGCTGCACCTGGGGTTTTACAGAGTTTTCTGACGTTTTTGCCCTTATTTACTACATTTGGCTCACATTTTGAGGCTAATTTTCCTCATTCTATATATTCTACGTTTTAAGGAATATTTTTCACCTCAAAATGGATTCTAAGAACTCCTCCACTAATAAAAGGAAGCAGCAGGTTTCCCCTCCTCCAACCAAATCTAAGGTGGTGGAATCCTCAGAACCTTCTTTGGCCCTAATTTTGGAGGAAATTAAAGCCTTACGTCTGAATACTGACACCATTGCCTCAGAAGTCAAAAATGTTCGTAAAGCTATGGCTTCTATTTCGATGAAGGTGTCAGATAATGTCATTAAAATTCAAGATAACAAAAATAAGTTGGACGCTTTTACACCTTTAATGGCCAGAATTATTCCAATGCACAATCAGCTGCTGGACTTGGAAAATCGCAATAGGCAATATAATCTTCGCATTTTTAATTTGCCTGAAGAAGTTGAAGGGACCAATTGTCGGCTCTATCTTGAATCTCTTTTGCCTGGTCTCTTGAATATTAAGTTCACAGAAAAATTTGAGATTGACAAAGCCCATAGAGTCCCGTCACATCGCAATCCTCGTCATACCAAGCCAAGGCAGATGATATTTAAGGTGCTGCGTCATCATCATTTGGTTCTTATTCGAAAAGCTGTGAGAGAAATCCCGTCATTGTTGGTGAATGGAACCAAAATCTTCATCCATCAAGATTTTGCTAAAGAAACTGTGGCTATTCGTAAAGAATTCTCTTGCCTTCGTCCACAGCTGAGGAGCCTTGGTTTCAAATATGGACTATTTGATCCTTCTACAATGCGGGTCTGGAAAGACAATGTCTCTAAATCTTTTCAGCGTCCAGAAGATCTTCGTCTTTTCCTTGAACAGCAAGCTCCTCCATCCATGGATACACAAGATCCTAATTCTTGACTTGAGTTCGCTGACTTCTTGTGGCACGTTTATGCATAAATTTCTTCATGGGCTCCAATGGTAACTGGCCATGCTTGAGGAACGGGTGTGCGTTTCCTTGTCTTTATTCATGTTGCTTGTTTGTGCCTTATTCTCTCTTTTTTGTTTCTCCCTCTCCTATTTTTCGCTTAGAGTTACTCCTTTAACCTGTCTTTCTCTTCCTTCTTCTTGTTCTCATTCCTTTCTCTCCTTTCTCTTATATCCTAATGGCTAATGTTCATAATATTAAAATTGTTTCTCTTAATGTTAAAGGTTTAAGACACCCAATAAAACGTTTGAAAATTTTAGATTATTTAGGTAATACCAAAGCTGATATTTGTTTTGTCCAGGAGACACACGTTGAAGATAAAGTTTTAAATTATATGAACAAAAAGTGGGTTGACTCTATTGTCTCTTCACCTGCTAAAGGTAAAAAGAATGGGGTCGCTATTTTCTTTGCCAAAAGATTACATTGTCAAGTTTTACATAAGTTTTCAGATTCTGAAGGTAGATATATTATAGCCAAAGTTAAAATTCATGACTATATTTTCTTTTTGATTAATGTGTATGGTCCTACAGCTGATGATCCTGTTTTCTGGGCTACTGTTACGACTGAAGTTCTAAAGTTGGGGAAAGTTCCATTGATTTTTGGTGGAGATTTCAATGTTTTTGCGGATCCCTTGTTAGATAGATTATCTACCTCTAGATTTAGACCATCCAAGACTTTTCATGCCTTTAAGACTTTTCTTCATACCACCAATTTAGCGGATATTTGGAGATTGCACTATCCCACTGGTAAAGAGTTTTCCATTTTTTCTCCAATCCTCATAATTCCCATTCCAGAATTGACTATTTTTTACTTTCCCCTTCCCTCATTCAATTTGCAAATAATCCTACCATTGGTACCATTGACATATCAGACCACGCAATGATTTCATTTGTTTTAAATGTTTCATCTTCTTTTACTAAACAATCGAGATGGCGTATGAATACTGATATTGTCCTTAATGACACTCATAAACCCAAAATGTTCCAAGCAATTCAGGATTATTTTACATTCAATCCAGAAAGCTCTACCTCTATTACTAACCGATGGGATGCATTTAAAGCCTATGTCAGAGGTACTACAATTTCTATTATGGCTCTTGAAAATAAGAAATTTAATTCTAATGTTAAATCTTTAGAGAAACAAATAGCTCATTTTGAACGTCTATTTATTACGTCTAGTGATCCTCAATATAAACTAAAGCTACAAAAGCTAAGATATGAATTTAATGCTATTCTTAGTACAAGAGCTGGGATTCAGCTTTCTAAATCCAATGCTAAATTCCGTTTTAACACCAATAGGTCTGGTAAGCTTCTTGCTAATTATTTACGTATTAAAAGAGATAAAACACAGATTACCTCCATTCAAGGTCCTTACGGTAAAATTGCACTTTCCCATAATGATATTGTTCAAGAATTTTTAAATTTTTATTCCACATTATATAATAAACCAGATTTTTGTGATGAGTCTATAATTGATGCCTTTTTAAAACATTCTGATTTACCTCACATTTCTCCCTCTGATAAACTTGGGTTAGATTTGCCTATTACTACTGATGAAATCCTATCTGCCATTAGATCGCTTCTAAAGAATAAATCCCCTGGTCCTGATGGCATCCCTGCCGAATTCTATAAAGAGTTTCAACATCATCTTTTACCTTATTTGTACCAGATTTTTTCTCATTTTTTTCATCAGGTACCATTTCGGGGTCTTTTTCTGAAGCATTAATTGTTGTACTTCCTAAACCTGATTAAGACCCTACCCTTGTTTCTAATTATCGTCCCATTTCTTTGATTAACCCGGATTGTAAATTATATGCTAAAATTATTGCCTCTAGGTTAGCTTCTGTCCTTCATTCTATCATCCACCCCGACCAATCTGGTTTTATCAAAAATAGATACTCTGCTAACAATACGAAAACGTCATTACATATTATTGAACAAAGTTCCACAATTCCTGTCCCCGCTGGCGTTATGGCATTAGATGCAGAAAAGGCTTTTGATAAAATTCATTGGCAATTTTTATTTAAAACTTTATTATCTTTTAATTTTGGACCATCTTTTATTCGCATGATTTCTGCTTTATACTAGGCTCCCACTGCTCGATTATTTATTAATGGCCAGATTTCTAACCAATTTTCCCTTTTTAGAGGAACTCGTCAGGGTTGTCCCCTCTCCCCTCTTTTATTTTTATTGGGAATTGAGCCATTTCTTAATTTCATTCGTAAATGTGAAAACATTCATGGTATTACTATCAATGATGTTACTGTTAAAACTTTGGCGTATGCTGATGATCTGTTATTATTTATTAGTAATCCTGCTTCATCTGTTCCATTTTTGCTTGATATTATTTCTAAGTATTCAACCGTGTCAGGTTATAAATTAAATGTTAGTAAAACTAAATTTTTTCCGTTAAACATGTTATGTACTCCTGATATGTTACCTTCACCGGATATTGTTTGGCAAAAGAGTAAGTTGAAATACCTTGGAATATTATTTTCATCATCCCTCCATGCCACCTTGAAATTAAATTGGGAGTTCATTCTTGAGTATATTAAGCAAAAAACTTCCTAATGATCTTCCCTTCATCTTTCCTGGTGGGGGAGAATGGAGTCTATTAAAATGACTATTGCCCCTAAAATATTTTATTCTCTTGCTATGATACCAACTCAATTTCCACTCAAATTTTATAAAGATATTGACAAACTATTATCTAAATTTCTTTGGAATAATAAGCCTCTCCATATTGCCTATAAAAAATTAAAGATTCCCAAATGCCAAGTTGGTTTTGCCCTACCTGATTTCTTTTTGTATCATAAGGCATTTATCCTAAAACAAAGCTCGTTATGGTTTAATATTTTACCTATTGTTAATCCTCCTATCTGGTTTCATATTGAGACATCCCTTGTGTTGGACAGGCCTCGTGAAGGGGCCGCTTCCTCCCCGCATAGTAAGGCCCGAACACCGGCTCTCCCGGGGTCCCCAGAAGAACCACCCCGGCAACCCACAGAAGCAACCCGCAACCCGTCCCCAACGGGACGCCTGCTCCCGAACACCCCGACATCGGCTGGCCCGGGCCTCCATCAGCAGCATTGCCCCGGCCCAGCCGCCATCTTGGACACTACACCACGAGGCCAAGTGGCCTCAGCTCGACCCCAACCCGGGGCCTGGCCAGACCCCGACATCGAGGCACCACCATCCACCCAGGAGGTGAAGAGACCACTTGGCAGGTCAATGGGAGAGAGGAGTGTCGATGGCTCTCCCCCGCCAGGTGCCGATCGCCCCCAGCCTCCCCGGGCGCTGGCTCCACCCCCCTGCTGGGTGTCTGGACTCCCTCATCCCGGACCTCCCGACCTCCAAGCGCGAGGGTCAGGACATCAAAGGAGACCAGACCTATAACTGGGGCAGCTCCAGAGCAGGAAGGGAGTTGTATCCTGGAGTCGAGAGACACCTTGAAGAACTCATCCTTGACGGACTGCTGGCGCTGCCGCAGCCCTGCCTTGTGAATCATCGTTCCTGCCTGCTGGCGCTGCCGCGGCCCTCTGCAACCTACACCTTCGTCGGGACCTGCTGGCGCTGCCGCGGCCCATCCTCGTGAACCATCGTTCCTGCCTGCTGGCGCTGCCGCGGCCCTCTGCAACCTACACCTTCGTCGGGACCTGCTGGCGCTGCCGCTGCCCATCCTTGTGAACCATCGTTCCTGCCTGCTGGCGCTGCCGCGGCCCTCTGCAACCTACACCTTCGTCGGGACCTGCTGGCGCTGCCGCGGCCCATCCTTGGGTGAACCATCGCCTTTGCCTGCTGGCGCTGCTGCGGCCCTTCTCCAACGAGACTTATCATCCTAGCCTGCTGGCGCTGCCGCGGCCCGACCTTCCAGAACTCCTAGCTCGAGGATTGTGAGCTACCCATCTTGCCACCCCCGTACCGGACCGGTACCAAGACTGTCCCGCTACCTTTTCCCCTTCAGAGACTAGAATTGAGAGGACCCTCGTGTCCCGACCTCACTGTATCGCTGATAACTTTGCTTCAAGAATCGTATATAAAGAGTGTTGACCTCATCCTTGTGTGGTGTCCATCTGTGGGGGGGAAGTTACTCGTCTGTACGATCGCTGGAGACGGCCCTCACCGGAGGCCTCTCCCCCTGTCCTCGGCCGACCCTCCGGGTCCCCGTCTAACATTGGTGGCCAGCGGCGCGATCCGAACCAACGCGTAATCGTACAGAGAGTAACTCACCCCACGACTCAACCACAATGTCAACAAAAGAGAGCGGAACCACAGAAAACTTCCAGATGGAGAAACTAGAAGAGTACAACCACAGAGAGCTAAAACAATTTTGCATAGAACTAGGCATTGCTACCACAGGACTGAGCACGAAAGAAGACTTCAAAAAGGCCCTAGAATCTTGGGCGGAGACGGGTACGACCGTACCCCAAAACCAAAACCTCGAGGCGCCAGAAACGAGCACCACTCCGACAGAAGGAAGGAGATCGGGTCTCTCCCCGGAGGAGATCCGAGAACGAGAAAAAAGCAGGCTCCATGAATTGGAGCTGGCGCGACTTCGGTTGGACGGAGAACTGAAATTGGCAGAACAAAAGATAACATTGGAACACTTGCGGCTCCGAGAGGACCGGGAAGAAAAGCAAAAACAGAGGGAGTTAGAAGAGAAAAAACTAGCCTACGAACATGAGCGCAATCTAGCAGAAATAGAGCTTCGGAAACAGAATAAAGATCTCGGGGTGCCCGAGCGCCCGAACACTCCTGGCACTACAGACCCTAAAGTCCACATCCCCAAGGATGTCGTCAGAGAATATTATCGGAACGACGATATCCAGCAATGGTTCAAAGCCTACGAGATCGCCATGACCTCTCACCGGATTTCTCGAAGTGACTGGGGAGCCGGGGTATGGGGGAGGTTCGTCAACGAAGGGCGCGACGCCCTGCTGCAACTCCCGGACCATCAGATGGCGTCCTACGACCACATGAAGGCCGCCCTCCTCACTCGATACGGACTCACGCCCGAGATGTACCGCCAGCGGTTCCGCGACTGCAAACGGATCCCGGGTACAACTTGGGTGGAGTACGTGAACTTTTTCAGCAGAGCATTCGAGGGGTGGATCAAGGGCAGCCAGGTAACCACCTATGAACAACTCTTTAACCTCATTGTGTGGGAGCACCTCTCCAACAATTGCTTCATCGAGCTCAGGCAGCACCTCCTCGACAGTAAACTGACTGAACCTCGGCAACTCGCCGCCGAAGCTGACCGATGGGAAAGCACTCGAGTTGCCCGAAGCGGGCCCAGCGAGCCAAACAGAACCAACCAAGGTCCCAATCGCCCCCGAGGAGGAGGAGGCCAGGGTCGGGCAGAGACGCCGTCCCGGCGGCTCCCGCCAGCAACACCCCGCCCCCGGCTGGCAGGGGAAACCTCCGATGCGTCCGGGGTTCCGAGCCAACGTTACGTGCCACCGGTGCCAGCGGCCCGGCCACTATGCCAACGACCCTAATTGTCCGAAGAACCAGAATCATATACCCCGCCAGGTCGCTGCCGCCGCCCTGGGAGAAGAGCAAGCCCCAGAGGATTATGAAGAGTACGAACCAGACCAGCCCGAGTGGGAACCAGCCGCCATGTCCCTGGTCTGCCTAGGGGAAAGAGACATGATTCCGCGGGCTCCCGTACCCGCCAATACGAGAAAATACAGCCAGTGGGTAAACATAAATGGGCGCCAGGCTGAAACCCTACGCGACACCGGGGCCAGTGTGACGGCAATCCGCTGTCACCTGGTAACCCCGGAGCAGATCTTGCCGAACGTCCTTTGCCCCGTCCGGTCAGCCGGCAACTCAGAAAGCCTGTGTCGGATGGCCTGCGTCCCCTTCGAGTGGGGAGGAGTGTCCGGAATGCTGAAGGTGACTGTCCGCGATGATGCCCCAGTGGACTGCCTCCTGGGAAACGACCTCGAAAGTTCCCCCTGGGCAGCCGTCGAAAGAAGAGAGCACCTGGGGATGTTGGGCCTCCCTGAATGGGCCTGCATAACGACCCGGTCCATGGCCGCCCGCGCCATCCCCAGTCCCGAAGAACCCGAATGGCCAGAACCTCCTCCCCCGATCGTCCCGGAGGGAGACGCCCTAAGCACCAATCCCCCAGAACAAAACGAAGAAGGGCCCGTTCAACTCCAGGGCCTTCCCGAACTGGCCCAGTGACGTCAAGAGGGTGGTCCCACCCAGGAACAATTCCGACAAGAACAGAAGACCTGTCCCTCCCTCGAGGGACTCCGGCAGCAAGCCCTCGCCCAGAGCGCAGGAGACACCGCAGGGGCCCACTGGATTTATTGGGACAATGACCTGCTCTACAGTGAGCAAAGAATCGCTGAGCTGGGGGCCAGTCGGATGCTGGTGGTGCCCCTCCGCTTCAGAGACTTCCTCTTGAACTTGGCACACGATGTCCCTCTTGCTGGACACTTGGGACAAGACAAAACATACAGCCGCCTGGTAACCCACTTTTACTGGCCCAAAATGCGAAATGATGTCTCCAACCACTGCCGGGCCTGCCCCACCTGCCAGGCCAGCGGGAAGAGCGGCCGAAAGATCAAAGCACCATTGCAACCCTTTCCCGTCGTCACCACCCCGTTCGAACGGGTGGGAATAGACATTGTGGGGCCCCTAGACCCCCGAACGGCCCAGGGGCACCGGTTCATCCTAGTCCTGGTGGACCACGCCACCCGCTATCCCGAGGCCATTCCTCTTCGGACCGTGACAGCACCCGTGGTAGGCCGAGCCCTAATGGGGATCTTCTCTCGAGTGGGCTTCCCCCGGGAGGTCGTCAGCGACAGGGGCACGAACTTTATCTCAGAGTACATGAGGTCTCTCTGGCAGCAGTGCGGGGTCACCTACCGGTTCACGACCCCTTATCACCCGCAAGGAAACGGACTGGTCGAGCGGTTTAACCGCACTCTCATGGGGATGATCATGGGCCTGGAAGAACCCCTACGTCGCCAATGGGACGTGCTGCTCCCGTGCCTCCTCTTCGCCTATCGAGAAGTTCCCCAGAAATCCCTCGGCTTCAGTCCCTTCGAGCTCCTGTACGGACACCCCGTCCGGGGCCCCCTCAGCCTGGTCAAGGAAGGATGGGAGATGGCCCCCCAGAAGACCCCTCCGGACGTATATAAGTATCTCCTGACCCTCCGCAACCAGACCCGGCGATTCAGGGAACTCGCCAAAGCCAACCTGGAGGCCAGTCAGGAGGACATGAAGAAATGGTACGATCAACATGCCTCCTCCATCGAGTTCGAACCAGGCCAGCAAGTCTGGGTGATGTCTCCAGTCGAACCCTGTGCCCTGCAGGACAAATGGACAGGACCCTTCAAGGTGATAGAGCGCAAGGGCCCTGTCACCTACCTAATAGACATGGAGTCCCCCCGGAACCCCCTCCGAGTCCTCCATGCCAACAGACTCAAACCCCACTTCGTACGCTCGGAGCTCAGCCTACTGATGGCAACAGATAGTGGGACGGAAGAAGACTCCGAGCCCCTCCCTGACCTACTGAGGACCCGTGAAAAAGATGGCTCAGTGGAAGGGGTCAGACTCTCCGAGGCCTTGTCCCCAGAACAACGCCAAGACTGTCGGGCTCTCCTGCTACAATTTGCGAACCTGTTCTCCCTCACCTCAGGGGTCACCCCCTGGTGCCTTCACGACGTGGACACTGGGGATAGTCCACCTATTCAACACAGGGCGTACTGAGTGCCAGATCGGGTGCGCACCTGCATCCAGGATGAAGTCTCCAAAATGCTGGCCCTAGGAGTGATCGAGCCATCCGACAGCCCCTGGGCCAGCCCAGTCGTACTGGTCCCCAAGGCTGCCGCCCCGGGCGTTACCCCCGAGCTCCGGTTCTGTGTAGACTATCGGGGCCTGAACGCTGTTACCCGAACCGACGCTCACCCCATCCCCCGGGCGGATGAGCTGGTTGACCGCATGGGGGCTGCCCGCTATCTGAGCATCTTCGATCTAACAGCAGGCTACTGGCAGATCGGCCTCACCCCCAGGGCCCAAGAACGATCCGCCTTCTCTACCCCGGATGGTCACTACCACTTCAAAGTGATGCCATTCGGCATGAAAAACGCTCCAGCTACCTTCCAACGACTCGTGAACCAGGTATTGGCAGGCCTCGAAGAATTCAGCGCCGCCTACCTGGACGATATCGCTGTATACAGTCGTCACTGGGCAGACCACCTTCACCACCTCCAAGAAGTCCTGCACGCCCTCCAGCAGGCCGGCCTCACCATCAAAGCCAGCAAATGTCAGATTGGCCAGGGGTCCGTGACCTACCTCGGACACCAAGTGGGGAGCGGTCTGGTGGCCCCCCTTCAGCTCAAGATCGCTGCCATCCAGTCCTGGCAACCTCCTGTCACCCAAACCGAGGTCCGAGCCTTCCTAGGGCTCACCGGATACTACCGGCGGTTTGTAAAGGACTATGGCAGCATTGCGGGGCCCCTCACAGAACTCACATCCAAGAAAAACCCCAAAACCGTCAACTGGACTCCGGACTGTCAAGCGGCCTTCGAGAAGTTGAAGGCCGCCATGTGCACCGCCCCCGTGCTCCAGGCCCCCGAATACAGCCGAGAATTCATCGTCCAGACGGACGCCTCAGATCATGGCGTTGGGGCAGTACTCTCTCAACTCAACGCCGAGGGAGTCGATCAACCAGTGGCCTTCATCAGCCGACGCCTGCTAGCTCGAGAACAGCGCTGGAGCACCATCGAGCGGGAGGCCTTCGCAGTGGTATGGGCCCTCAAGAAACTCCGGCCCTACCTCTTCGGTACTCACTTCAGGGTACAGACAGACCACTGACCCCTGCAGTGGCTGATGCAGATGCGGGGGGAGAACCCAAAACTGTTGCGATGGTCCATCTCCTTGCAGGGGATGGACTTCTCTGTGGAGCATCGCCCTGGCCAGGACCACGCCAACGCGGACGGCCTGTCACGCTTTTTCCGCCTCGGCGAGGAGAGTACCCAAGAAGATGGGTGACTCTCCCTGCCTTCAGCTGGGGGGGACGCATGTTGGACAGGCCTCGTGAAGGGGCCGCTTCCTCCCCGCATAGTAAGGCCCGAACACCGGCTCTCCCGGGGTCCCCAGAAGAACCACCCCGGCAACCCACAGAAGCAACCCGCAACCCATCCCCAACAGGACGCCTGCTCCCGAACACCCCGACATCGGCTGGCCCGGGCCTCCATCAGCAGCATTGCCCCGGCCCAGCCGCCATCTTGGACACTACACCACGAGGCCGCGTGGCCTCAGCTCGACCCCAACCCGGGGCCTGGCCAGGCCCCGACATCGAGGCACCACCATCCACCCAGGAGGTGAAGAGACCACTTGGCAGGTCATAGGGAGAGAGGAGTGTCGATGGCTCTCCCCCGCCAGGTGCCGATCGCCCCCAGCCTCCCCGGGCGCTGGCTCCACCCCCCTGCTGGGTGTCTGGACTCCCTCATCCCGGACCTCCCGACCTCCAAGCGCGAGGGTCCGGACATCAAAGGAGACCAGACGTATAACTGGGGCAGCTCCAGAGCAGGAAGGGAGTTGTATCCTGGAGTCGAGAGACACCTTGAAGAACTCATCCTTGACGGACTGCTGGCGCTGCCGCAGCCCTGCCTTGTGAATCATCGTTCCTGCCTTCTGGCGCTGCCGCGGCCCTCTGCAACCTACACCTTCGTCGGGACCTGCTGGCGCTGCCGCGGCCCATCCTCGTGAACCA
The DNA here is from genome assembly GCF_964263255.1 of Lissotriton vulgaris. NCBI lineage: Eukaryota > Metazoa > Chordata > Amphibia > Caudata > Salamandridae > Lissotriton > Lissotriton vulgaris. The sequence continues at coordinate 1,728,523,946 of NC_141694.1, read as the reverse complement.
TCGTTCCTGCCTGCTGGCGCTGCCGCGGCCCTCTGCAACCTACACCTTCGTCGGGACCTGCTGGCGCTGCCGCGGCCCATCCTTGTGAACCATCGTTCCTGCCTGCTGGCGCTGCCGCGGCCCTCTGCAACCTACACCTTCGTCGGGACCTGCTGGCGCTGCCGCGGCCCATCCTTGGGTGAACCATCGCCTTTGCCTGCTGGCGCTGCCGCGGCCCTTCTCCAACGAGACTTATCATCCTAGCCTGCTGGCGCTGCCGCGGCCCGACCTTCCAGAACTCCTAGCTCGAGGATTGTGAGCTACCCATCTTGCCACCCCCGTACCGGACCGGTACCAAGACTGTCCCGCTACCTTTTCCCCTTCAGAGACTAGAATTGAGAGGACCCTCGTGTCCCGACCTCACTGTATCGCTGATAACTTTGCTTCAAGAATCGTATATAAAGAGTGTTGACCTCATCCTTGTGTGGTGTCCATCTGTGGGGGGGAAGTTACTCGTCTGTACGATCGCTGGAGATGGCCCTCACCGGAGGCCTCTCCCCCTGTCCTCGGCCGACCCTCCGGGTCCCCGTCTAACACCTTGTAAAACCTTTTCCTTTACTGTCCTTGTTAACCATGTCTCCTACCTCTAAGATTATACATTCCTCTTCCATAATCAAATCATCGAGATTAATATTTAATGATTTAGACTCCAATTTTGCGTCCCCTTTACTTTCTACGGTACATTTGTCCCTATGGCACAGCGCCTTAATCAAATTAAATAGGAATGTCTCTTTTTGGTCTTCATGGATTGCTAGAGGTATTTTTTATCTTAAAGATGTTTTCTTAGATGATGCTTTTATTCCATTTATTCAACTCCAATCAAAATTCAATTTGCCATTATCATATTTGTTAAAATATCAATTTCTTTGTAATTCTATTTTAGATTCCTTCCCAAATGGTATTCCTTTTACAGTGACAGCTGATTTTTTAATTTATGTCAATACTGTTTCTTTGTCTTCTAAAGCAGTTTCTGTATTTTATAAGAAACTTACCGTCTCTTTAGGCTCCAATGTTGATACAATTTCCACTTTTTGGAATAATGAGCTATCTTTGTCTATATTAACTGATTCATGGTCATTAATTTGGACTAATTGTATTTCTGGATGTTTACCAGTGTCAATTTATCAAACCAATGCTTATATTTTATTTAATTCTTTATGGACTCCATTAAGTTTATTTAAAGCTAAATTGGTACCATCAAACTTATGTTGGGATTGTAATTTACATCCTGGTTCTTTACGTCCCATGTTATTTGATTGTCCTACTATTATGACATTTTGGTCTGAAGTATGGAGTGTCATATTGAAAATTTTACCTCTTTCTGACTTGCCCTCTTATAATTTGATCATATGTAAATCTGTTGCTTTGAGTGTGCCCCTTGAAGATACTGAAGCAAAGTTATTTAATTTTTTGGTTTTGGCTGCGTTAAATTCAATCACTTTTTGTTGGAAGGATGCTACTTCTCTTTCAGTCCATGCTTGGTGGTCTTGGATTATCTTTACAAGAAGAGGTGCTCAATTATCGTTACACGGTGTTCATCATAATTCTTCACATTTTTAATCCTTTTGGTCTCCTATAGATTCATATGTACAGTTATGATTCTTGTTTTCTTATTGTTAATATATCTATTTATCTAAGTTATTATGCTATGGATTGTATATTTCCCTTTCCCTTCTTCCCTTCCCCTTCCTTCCTTCCCCCCCTCTATTGAGTTATCCTTTGATTGACAATACTATATTGCGATGTATTTTATTGGTGACTACATATTTATGATTGTTATTATTCGCTTCCATGTAATTTAATGAATTTTTTTTCACTTTTTTGTTTGTATTTCTGTATTTTTCCATTGTCAAAATTCAATAAAATCCTACTGAACTAAAAAATTTCTGCAGGCCCACTAGTAGCATTTAATTTACATGCCATGGACACATGTAGTGCACTTTACTAAGGATGTATAAGTAAATTAAATATGCTAATTGAGAATGAGCCAATATGCCCATGTTTAGGGGACAGAGCAAATGAACTTTAAAACTGGTCAGCAGTCCTAAAGTCAGCAAAAACAAGATCAGAAAAATGGAGGAGGAAGGCAAAATGTTGGGGGAAGACCATCATAAGCCTGTCAGGTCTAAAGTGGGTGGGTGATTGCATGTTATACATTGGTAAGGCCTCACTTTTAGTCCAGTTAATGTATAACCTGAAAATTAGAAAAATACTGAATTCTTTCCAGAAGAGCTGGAGGGAATACTTCTGGAGAGGCCATCATCAGTGGGATATAATCGACATGTAACAATAATTAAGGTTACCTACTGGAGTGTTGATGCCTTTAATATCTATTGAATGATGAATGAAATTCCATTCTGCAACAATCTTGGAAAATTTGGTCATCGGCCCACATAACTCTCAAACAAAATGTTTTTCTGATCTTGCAAGCTCCAATCTGGTACAATGCCACCATACACGTTGACGGCAAGACACTTAATAGGGCAACTGGGGCTCGAAAGGGGCCCATGTCCATCAACAAGCGCTTTTGATTGGATCCTTTAAATCTTTCATACACTTCTGCGTGGTATTCCGATTGGTGTCCTCACACTTAATGTATTACCTGAAAATGAAGCATTGCCTGATAAGTGAATCGGGTAACAGTCTAGCCACTCTAACATATTGCATTCTGCACTCTTCTGCTACAAAACTGATTCTGCAGTCTTCTCTAGCATGCTTGGAAAGCTATATAACTTGTTTCAGGCCTTCATGAGATGCTAATTTAGGAAATGTGCTCTAAATCCATAGCCAAGCATTTTCAAAATAAATGACAATCCCACTTTAATAAAACATACATCGAAGCTGAATGGTATGATCTTCTGTCTACTTGTGAGAAAAGCTTCTGTGAAATACAGTCACTTCACAATCATCCACAATTGTCATTAGGTTCCCTATGAGCTACAAAAAACAAAAGTTACTACCTAACTGAAACTGTTGGAGGTGTGACCATACAGGTAGTGACATGTTATATATTCTGTTGATTTGTCCAGCCTTACAGGTCTATTGGAACTGTAGCACAAACTGGAAAAGTCCTGGGAGTTAATCATAACCCCATCATTGGAATTAGCACTACTTCATGTCACACAAGATATCATCAGATTATATTCTGATAAGGAAAGATGGTTGACTCTTGCGTTGGCTACAATCTGCACTTTAAGACATTGAAAATCAAACAATGGATACATGGAGAGAGGCCTTGGTGACAATGACATTGCTCAGGCAAGAGATTCATCAACTAAAGACCAATTGCAAATATTTGTAGTGATCTCATGTTCATTTGTTTACGGACTTTAGGCTGACTGTCTATCTGACATTTCTGGTCAACCTATAGCATGATATTATTGTCATTGACACCCACAATTTAGTAAAATCAAATCAAAGATTTTAAACAAAAGAAACAATACAATTGCACAAATCAACACAATAGTTCCAAGTGATAGTATGGTTCTAAACATAAGACACAGCAAGGAGAACAATTTTCCCTCAATGGCCACAATATTTCAATGCATATATATATATCCAATATTTAATATAATATGGGTGACAAGAACACAACAATCTTATTAATTTTCTTAAAAGAGTATATGAATGTGTGAGAATGTTGTGACGGATTGGTAGTTACCAGGGGCATAACTATTTGCGTGTAATTGATTTTTGTATATAGTTGTGTATTATGCTTATATTTATGTATTTTTATTCTCTATGTATGAACTGTGAAATTGTTCATGAATCAAATACCAAAAAATCGTTTTAAAAAAAGAGTTGTTTCATTTTGAACAAATATGAGAAAAGAGTAATAATAAAAGAAATGATAACCTGGAAATAATGAATAAAACTTTATACTCTTTTAAGAAAATGAATAAGATTGTTGTGTATTTGTCACCCATATTATATTAAATATTAGATATATATATGCATTGATATATTTTGGCCATTGAGGGAAAATTGTTCTCCTCGCTGTGTTTGTTCATTCCCTCCTTTCCCTGGCCAAATCTAGCTTTGAGGGGGTCCCATTAAAATTGCCCTAAACATAAGACAACCTACACTATTAATCCATTCACCAACCATGCTAACCTCCTTTCCTATCTCACTAACCCTGGACCCTATTGCTTCCAACAAACCATGTTCTTCTCAGGCTTGGTCGTCACGAGAAATATTAACAATTTTGCTGATATACGTGTTGATAACCCTACTTTAATTGGGAATGAAGGTGCAGCACTTCTCACCTTCAAAACCCTGCAACCGCTACCTTCCTTTGCAAGACGGATATCTGAAGCTAAACGGTTTTGCACAAACATCGCGAGCATTACAATTTGGTCAGAGTTAATTTGGGTTAAGACACCTGCCGTACTAGAAGCTAACCCATCAAAAAATCTAGATAATCTCCTAATTTTCACCTAATTCATAGCCACTCTGATAGAAGGAATCAGAGAGCAGATTAAGGCTGAAAAGGAATCTAGATTTTCAGATTTGCACACAATATTGAGAATAGAGCATGAGAAAATGGGTGAATTGTGTATGATGTGTTGTGAATCCATAGGAGTTAGATCAATAAAGTGGGTGTGAAAGAAGTTATGTTGCTAGTGGTGATTTCCTGGTTCTTGAAGAACCATTTTGTGTGAGGACTTTATCATGTGTGTGCTAAAATTGCTTAATTCAACCTGCCTCATAATTTGGCAAATTCTTGCTATTTGGTTTTGGTATTTCCTAGAGTTTATCATGTAAATGGAGTGAATGATGTTGCTGGTTTGAAGAGAGGGAAACATGGTTTTGGACAGATGGTACTAGATGTATTAGGAGCTATGATTCTCTTCCCACCCTTCCAGTCTCTTAAAATTGTCATTCTCCTCTCATTATATTCCTTACCAAATTCACACTCTTCTTTACTCAAACAACATACTCCCATTTAGTCTATTTACTGTTATAGTTAGTTTGTGCAACTGTATTGAAATATTTACCATATTTTACCCTTTTCTCAGCATCTTTGGGAACAGGGAGATTCTCTGACTGTAATGGCGATAGAAATTCCTGCTTATTAAATACATTACATGACAGTCCGTACGAAACAGGAAGCTGTAAATAAGTTGCAGCTTCACCAGCAGATGAAGATGAAAGTACACATCATGCAATTCTTAAACCTATGATATTAATGTATTCACTCAACATTGTTATATAAGTATTACTACTAAATCTACTATGTTTTCCCTGTCTATTATCAACTCTACTATGTACTGTAGTTAAATTAACCGTTGTTGAGTAATATCCTACCGGAAACGTAACATACTACAGGCAACTAAGACTCTTAGTTCCATTATCAATTAAATCATGCTAACAATTTTACAGCATCTGCTATATGCCAATTGTAATGAGATCAAAAATGTAAACAAAATCCAGATCCAAGAATAAGTCTTCAAGGCGCTCTTTTTTTCAAATGTAATAATAAATATTTTCTTTTTTTTTTTAAAGCAAAATCAAATTTTAGCTTGATAGCTAAACCTTTTTTCCTCAGTTCATGGTCTCAATTCCTCTTCATCTGGATACCTCTACTAAATTCATTACTTTAGTTTGGAGATTTCAGGACCCTTTTTTTTCCAGATCTTTTTCAAAAAGGAATTAATTGTGTGACGTTTACACAATTATGTTCAGGATCATCATCTTCATCATCATTGTCACCTTCATTTCTGTCCTGGTCTTCCTGTTTATTCTAGACGGTAAGCAGCGCTGAAGGGTTCCGGAAACTGCCCCTTCTGGTAGAGATGTTTTCAGCTGCCAGTATGACTTGCTCATACCTAGTCAGTTGGCTGTTTGTCATGTGCTGACTCCTAGTGAGGTTAGCAAAATCTCCACTGAACAAGGGTCAAAAATAAATAATGTATGTACCAATAGATTTCCTTCAATGTGTTCAATTGTAATGCAAACAACTGCAACCGATTTCATACAAGCTGGAAGAGCTACAGTGCCTGTGTCCAACACAGCAGACCTATATGCAATTCTTCTTATGATCCCCCACCCCCCATGTTATTGGCTAAACACAGACAAACGCATTTCAGAATTGTAGAAAAGTATTCTTTCCATGCTCTTTTTTCGATGTGATTAGCAAGATTAATCCCTTCTTTTTTACACTACTGCATCTTTGTGGGGAAAACCTTGTGAAAATTGTCAGCTAAAAGAATCAGAATTGTAATTGTGTCTAATTTACAGTCCTCTTTTGACTTTCATGCCACAAGAAGGTCATGAATGTATTGCTCCAGGACTCAGTTACATGGAATAGGTCAATTCCAGATGTTGTTTAAAGGAGCCTTGTCTGTCAAGCAGCATGCCATGATACTTGTATTCTGATACCAACTCTACTTTGTCCTTTTCCATGTGCCACTGGTGGAGGCTCAATGACGGTTTTCCCTGGATCATTATTTTGGACTTCTTCAGGTTGATCTCAACTGCATTTGTGTTGGAATATGAAGCTGTGGCGTTCAGAAGCATTTGGAGACCAAATGTTGTGCGGCTAAGAAGCACTAAGTCATCCATGTACATCAGGCATGGCAGCAGGATGTTACCCAATTTGGGGGCATGCAAGTTAATATGGGCTAAACTGATGGGAAGATCAGCTAAGAGAAGGATAAAGAGAGTGGGACAGCACACTCCTTTGCCTTAGCCCTTGATGGGTTGGGATCTTTCTCGATAGATGAGCATTGTCACCTAACTTGGAGGTCTATTAGGATAGTGGTCGGAAAATCAACCCGACCACTATGGTAGCATGAAAAGACTGCCCGCAAGGACTGCGGCATAACCGCTGGTCCAATTAGTATGCCCCGCAGTCGAAATCCACGGGGGTATGATCCCGGCCATTAACATTGCGGCGGTTGCTGCTGCCAGCAGCACCGCCTCGATTTTAAAAAGAACATGTCCTGCATTACCATGCACTGCGTGGCACACCCCCGCAATGGGCCCCCGGACCCTGTCTCCGCTAGCCTTTCAATGGTGGTTTCAACGCAGCAGAAAGGCTGGCTTCCACCAGCATCATAATTGTGCTGGCGGAGCCTGGCCCTGCACCGTCCCCATTTTAGCGGTCCACCCGCACCGGCAAGCGTGAGGACTGCTACCGGCAGAAAAGCGGCAGCCGGGATTTCTCCCAGCCGCAGTCATCTCCGCCATGATAATGTGGCCGGTGGGTTTCCAGGTTTCGATTGCAGACGAATGGCCGCCTCCGACCTGGCCGTTGCCACTGCCAGCATAGCGGCCATCCATCCGTCATCCTAATAGACCCCTTGATTCTGACCCAGGGGTCAGTTTGGAGGAGGATTAAGGCTTGCAGCAGTGGATTAGATATGTTCCAACTAGCTAGTTTGCTCCACAGATTTCCTCTGTCCACTCGGTCAAAAGCTGCCTTGTAATATATAAAGGAGAGATAAAGGGGCTGCTTAGTCGTCCTTTGTTGATCGAACAGCAAGGATATGGCCAGCAGGTTTGTTTTTGTTCCCACTCCTTTTGCAAAACCTATTTTGGTAAATGTAATCAGGCTCTTTTCTGTTGCCCATGACACTAGCTCCTCGAGAAGATAGCTGGCTAAGTATTTTGATTCCTTATCCAGGAGTGCTATAAGTCGATAATTTGTGGGATCTGAGTCGTCAACCCCTTTGTAGTTTAGAGAGATGGCTGAACCTTTCCATGAGGAGGGGATGGTGTTTGAGATAATCATACTCTCATACACTGACTCCAGTTGTCTTGCCTAAAAATAATGTATCCTCTTTGAAAATGGCTGTTGGAATGCCATTTGGGCTTTGAGCTCCATCTCGTCGACTTTTCAAGATATGGCACTTGATTGTTGCTTCCTGGATCTACAGAGGGTATGGAGGCAAAATTCCGATCATGGGGTTTTGAGGTTCAGGTAAGGCCATTACTTGATGTTCATTAAAACCAGAGTGGCTGAAATGTTTCGAGAGGTATATATACACCAGTTCTCTTCTTGGATGTTGGCTATTGCTTTTGTATTGGATAGGTCGTTTAGGTTATTCACAGTCTTCCAGAACTTATCATGCCTGTTGGTATTAAGACCGTACAAATGTTTGGCTCCTAGGTTCCTAATGCCCTCTCTTTTTAGGTCCCACAGATGTTTTCTGTAGGCAGACTTAAACATTGTCAGTTTGGCTTTCAATGTGAGACGTCATTGGGAGCTTTTTGGTAAGTATGAAGGGCTTGGTTTACACTTCATTTTAGTTATTTTCTTTTTCTATTGGCTATCCACCAAGCAGCTCTGTGTGTTACTAGTGCTTCCTCTTGTAGCTATTTAATTGACGACAAATTACATTGTAAATTACTCCCAGACAGAATTGAAGGCTCTAGTATTATCCAGAAGAGATGTGATTGAGCCTTTGGCAGCTTCAGATAGATCCTGAATTGTTCTGGAAGAACATTTCTATCTCTTATTGTTTACCATGTAAATCCTGCCTTGTGTTGCTCCTGCTGGTTTGTGCCTGTCCAGGAAAAGAGCAAGACATAGGTCTTGTGGTTAGTCCCTTGGCGTTATGGCAAAGCTGGAAGAGAAAATGAATGAGTGGAGTGGAGAGCACTGTAAAGTATATTAAAGAGCGGGACTTATAGTAAGAGGTAAGTGAAAGAAGGTGGGCAGTCGCTTTAAAAGCGGCCATCCATAGCTTGTAAGTTCAGGAACTCTACTTCTTTAAAGAGCTGTCTGACCTTTTTATCTAGCTTTAAGGCTAAGTTTTGAGCTTGTTCTGGAGCGATCCAAAATGCGTTCAGAACTGTAAGTAAGTCTTCTTCTTGAACTGAACCCAGTAAGTTCATATTGAAATCCCCAGAGAGGATTATTTCTGTAGGCTGTGGTTGTTCTTCTAGGTTGGTAATTTCCTTTGTCAGGTGTTCAATAGCGTCCACGGGCCTTGTTTCAGAGTGGTTAGAACAGTTTGCAGGCTGCTCCTTTCTGCAGGTTTAATTATGTGATTGCCTTTTAAAGCGGTCTGAATATAAATTGCTAGGCCCCGGCATTGACGACCATAGATGACATTTTTTGTAGCAGCAACTGAATAGTTAATGTAGCCTGGAATCGCGTGCACCTTTTCTACCCATGTCTCTTGCAGCGTGATGTTTTGAAAGGGAGCAAATATTTTTAAGTCTCATTATCGTCTAATTTATCTTACTGGCCAATTACGTTCCATGAGCAGATTCGTAGCTTGCCTGACCGACCAGTCTGCGCTAAAGTTGTAGGGACTCTTTATGGTAGCCTTATGGGTTGGTTTAGGACTCCTGGAATCCAACTCCAATTGTTGTGTTGTGTTGGCCCTCAGTTGATAGCCTGGTTTAGCAGGGGAACATGTGAATTTAAGGTGCGTTGGTGATTTGCTTCATGCGCTCATCAAAATTGAGCTTGATTATGCCGAATGATGGAAGATTGGTTTGTCTTGTGAATTACTAGAACTTTTCTTCATTGGGTGACACCAGTAACCCCCGGTTTTTACATGTCCTGGTGGCCCTTAGTACTCAGTTGGTAGCTACAGACGATATTCAGGTTACCTTAATGGTTTTGTTGATTCATCCTTATGTTGGAGCCATAAACTCAACCGAAGCAATGTCAGCTGTTGTCAGTGTTGTGGTTTCTGGTTTAGGAGACAAAGGATATTGCCGCGGTTGAGTAGGCCAAATGATCTCTCGACTGATACTCTGGATACATTAGGATTTCCTGGCTGTTTGTTGCGCCGAGGGGTGGGGCCAAGGTGCTGATGACATTCTCACCGGCTTGAAACTGCTGAAACTCAGGTCTGGGATGTAGTATTTTTTAATGTCTGATTGCCCATTGGACCTTGCTATGATGATTACTGGTTCTAGTTTGATATTATCTTGAAGCCCTAATTTACCTTCTGTAGAGTTATTTGTGCCCCAGTTGGGTTTAGACTTTTGTGTCATCTTCCCCTGATATGCAGCCAAGTTTGGCTTATTGCTTCTCGCTTCTAGTGATATACTGTTAGTCACTGTGCAGACGCTTCCATTTTAGGTCTCGGCTAGACAGCGCATGCTCTGTCTCAAAGAGACTGTTGCATTCAATATGTGGCTTCACCCCACCCATCCAATTCACATTTGCCGGCACCATTGCTGCTCTCACTTTCTTTCCCCACCTTTGTCCATGGCATGCATGCGCCATGCGTCATGCCTCTTCCTTTGTTTAGCCATGTCCAAGAGCATGGACTAATTACTACTATCCGTCTAATGCTCCCATTTTAAGAACTGTTTTACAAACTACTTTTTTCTTTGTTTAAGAGCACTTCACCAAGTGCTCATATTTTTACTCACTCCAGGTACGTTTCTGTGTACAGGCCTGTAAATGTGTTTCTTATCTCATCACATTTGATGTGCATTTAAAGACTGAGATCATACCAAATACCTACCTACACACTTACTTACACACTTGAATTGTGTTCTCTTGGCTAAACAACATTAACATTGACAAAGCTAATAGCTCTCGCATCGCCGAGACCTATTGGCTTTGCCAATGCTTGTTTATTACAGGACCAGGTGAGGGGGAGGCCTTTAATTAGTGGTTCCACTTGGTTGACTGCACTGAGGGATCTTTCAACTTCTTCTTTTATGACTGCACCCATCAGTGGTGTTGTGGGATCCAGATTGTCAGCTTGACTTGCCGTTTGGCAACATGCTCTGCAAGTTCCCTTTTCCTCCATTCCTGCAGTGGCTCTCCCCTGGAGTTTTACAGTATCAGGGCTAACAACTTCAGTAGCAGTTTGGTCGACCAAATTGGAGTCAGAGTTTGTGCTTGTTTCTCTGGTGTATTTGTACTGTACACGTTTGGATTGCTGTTTGTGTTCCTGAAAAAGGAGTGAATGCTTTTCCTCATGGGAATTGTTTACTTCTGTTTTTATGCTTTGCACCGGTTCTTCCTCCATGGGCTCTCTGTTATTTGTATTTCCTGGTTTGCATCGGAGATATTACTGGTTCCGGAGATAGCCCCGCATATGGGGTGGTGGTTTGCTGAAGCATACAAAGTTGTCGCCATCGGGGCTGTGATACTTATTAGTAGTCTCAGATCCTGGTAGGTTTGGTCTTGACAGCCACTGTGTATGTTCTCAATGGCTTTGTGTGCTGATAGTGAAAGAGCCTTAGTGGGTCCCATGGGGACTTGCTTGGCCAATGTTGCGTCTGATGTGAGATTGTGTGCCGAATTCACAGGCTTTGAGCCCATCTTGAGGTCACTGAGGATGTCGATCAAGACCACAAGGAGTGACTCCAATTTGTCTGAGATTGGAGAGCAGGCACAAAGGCCTGATGGCTGCACAATCTTTGCTGCTTTTTGAGCTTTAGTTACAAGACAATTGAGGGTATCCATCTTTGTGTCCATCCCGGAAATAAAAACTGCCATAGTGTTCAATAACTTGATCTGAGTGTCTATTTTCATGGAGATGTAGTTGAGAGCTTCTACTGTTAGTTGCATTGTTCTTAGCAAGGTTGCCCAGACCTCTGCTGGCTCAATAGTTTTTTCAGTGACACTAACATGGACCGGTTCGTGGATCTCAGTTTGGGTGGAGTTTGAGTTGTCCCACTGGTCTCCGCCATGGTTGACTATCTGAGCTTCCCGTTTAGTTGAAGTGAATGGAGGACGGATTTTGCAAAGGTTTTGTTTCCAAGATGTCTGATTTAATTGGAATATCTAAGTGGTTACTGCCATTTATCGGTAAATTATGCTTCTTGGAGTTTGCTTGGGTGTAATTTGCTTCAGCACTGTTGTTGAAACCCCATTTTGTTACTGGTGGCTTACCCCCGAGCCGACGGAAAGGGATTTCTGGGGTAGCGGATGGGTGTTGGGTTGTTTAGCTTTGCCTGGCTTCCATTACTTTAATCATAAAGGGAGAGGTCTCAACATTCCTCGCAGTCAGGTGAGTTTGATAGGGTGTTTGTCATTTCTGTGCCTAGATGTACTTGTGCAGAAAATGAAAGTTCAGATTAAGTTGCTTCACTCTGTGGCGCTGTTTTCAGAGCTTGGAGATGTGTTACCCAGTTCCGTGAAGGCCTGGCTGGAGGTAATTGCACCCATCCTGTCTTTGACATTGACGTTGGTGAGTGTATCAAGAACTTAGTGCGCTGCAGCCTCATTGGTTGAAAAATGTAATTTTGAACGCGGAGAGGCCGATCTTTCTTTTTTTTTTTTTTTTTTTTTTTTGGAGTTCAACAAAATCTTTATTGGCATCAAAATGCGACACAATTTTGACCGCCAGTGGCCTACAACCCGGAGGCTGGCCGCATGTGGCAGTACCACAATATTCTGCAACACACAGCCATTCAGCTGATAACCCAGAGGTCCAGCTGCATCATTTGAAATATTACAGTATGACAAATCGTTCTATCCTGTCACCTCTTTTTCTAGCTATTACATGAACTTTATTTTTTTGTTAACATTTTTTAACCAGATCCATAACAAAAACACAAAAAAAAGGGAACCTAATAAGCCTCGGGCAATTCCACACTCCGTCGCCACATGTATGCATCATTACTTGTTGGTATATCATAATAGTCACAACTATTCTTGATTGTGCTGAATATTCTCATGTTACAGTTGAGCACAAGCCACTTCCATACCCCCTGCAGCCTTACAGCGACTCCCCGGCCTCCTCCACAGTTAATAAATAATCAGACAAATAGCACCAAAAGTCTTTCGGGCGTGATCGGCTTGGCAGACCCTCTCCATAAGTAACTATTTTATCTCTGCAGTACGCCATGTCTTTAAGCCATGTCTTGATGTTAGGTACATTTCTCCCTTCCCAGCATTTTGAAATCTGCCTCTTAGCAATCAGTAACGCCACAGCACAAAACTTTCTCTTTCCCGCCCTAACATTTGATAGAAGGCCCAGCAAACATACCCTCATGTTGCATTCTACATCGATCCCCACCATTTTACCCAGCATGCTTGTTACATTCTCCCAATACATCTGGATCCTCTGGCAATGCCAGGCTAAGTGAGCAAAATCCGCTTCATCATATCCACATCTCTTACATCTAGCATTGTCCCGCAACCCATATTTATACAATCTTTTTGGCATATGATATGTTTGGTGCAGATATTTCAGATGCGTAATACGCAGGTTACCATTTGGAGTGAGTAGTTTAAGCAGTAAGCAGGCAGCCAACCATTCTTTCTCTTCTAACGCCACTGGCAGAGCATTGTTCCATCTTTGCATTGCTTTTTCAGAGGTATGTGGGAGTTCACTTTGAGCTATCTTGTACAGTCTAGACACCAGGTGGGACGTGTTGGATGAAGTTATAATGAATTGTAGCGAGTGTAAGGTCGGCGGTTCCTGTGGGTAGTCTGGGTAGAGATACTGGATGGCCCTTTGCAGCCTATAGTGCGTGAATCGGAAGAGCAATGTTGGGTTACTAATGTATGTTAGATCTTCCGTTTTGGAGAAAGTTCCCTCGTGATACAGATCCCCGAATGTGTCTATCCCCACAGATCTTAAGATGTCCATACCTACTTTCTCATTCGTAACCGACACCTCCTGGTGGAAATGGAGTGGGAGTGCTGGTGCATATAGCGGCAACTTATGGGCCATTCTCCCGAGTGTCCTCCATGCACGAGCAGTGGTATCAATTGTGTTTATATCCCTTGAGTGTAGCGGAGGTCTCCTGTGCGTCACTATCGCGGTCAGTGGAATCGGTGAAGTGTCACCTTCCTCAACCGCTGTGTGTGTTAGATGTGTCGTGGGGTGGTACCAATGTGATGCATATTGGGCCTGCGCGCATAAATAGTAGAGTTTGAAGTCTGGCACACAGAACCCTCCCCGCTCATAGGGTAACGTTAAGGTATGTAGGTCTATACGAGCTTGTTTACCTGCCCAGATCAGTTTTAATACTAGTGACGTTATGTTAGTAAAAATTGCTTTAGGAGGTGTGAATGGAATATTATTGAACAAGTACAGGAACTTGGGCAGGATATTCATTTTTACTATATAACCATTCGGTCTGCTAGTGACAGTAGTAGCTGTATCCATCGGGCCACCCGTCCCTCCAAGTCTGCGAATACCCTACCATAGTTTGTCCTAATAACCTCCTCCGGGTCTCGACTGTACCAGACCCCCAGATATCTAATGGGTTCCGTCTGCCAGTCTAGTGGGAAATCTGGAACATACTGTTCCGTCGAGTCAGTAAGTGGGATTATAGAAGATTTCTCCCAGTTAATTTGTAACCCGGAGTGATGCCCAAATCGCACATATTGACGGAGTAAGGGACTCAGGTTCTGTTCTGGCTCTCGTACGTATAGCAGCATGTCATCCGCATATAGCGAAATATGTAAAGGTCTCCCAGGGAAATGTAGGGCGGAATGGTTGTGGGTCTGTCTGACTATGCATGCAAGCGGCTCCAATGCCAGAGCGAAAAGCAGAGGAGACAAAGGGCAGCCCTGCCGCGTACCCCTCGCTATTTCAAAAGGACCAGAGATGTACCCATTCACTCTTACTCTTGCCACAGGTTTCGTGTAGAGTAGTGCAATCCATGCTATAAATCGCGGTGGGAAGCCCATTCTCTGTAAGATTGTGCGGAGGTAAGACCATTCGATGGAATCGAAAGCTTTGGCAGCGTCTAACATGACCGCCACTGCTTTAGTTTGCGGTGAAAGATAGTGGGAAAGTGCAAACACTGTTCTTGTATTGTGCAACGTGGCTCTCGTGGGGATGAAGCCTGCCTGGTCAGGTAGGATCAGATTGGTCATCTGGGGTTGTAACCGCTCCGCAAGGAGTTTGGCTAAAATCTTTGAATCTACATTTAGGAGCGACAATGGTCGATAAGAGTCACAGAGCTCTGGATCTTTTCCCGGTTTTAATAAGGTGATAATCACCGCCTCCCGTAGCGACGGCGGCTGTATCATCAGGTCAAAGGCAGCACCATACATCTCAACCAGATGTGGGGCGAGTAGGTCGGCAAACTGTTTATAGAATTCATATGAGAATCCATCAGGACCCCGTGCCTTTCCGTTGGGGAGTGTGTGTATGATTGCAGTAACCTCTTCTACTGTGATTGGTTGTGCTAAATATTCACGTTGATTATCAGACAACCACGCTATAGCTATGTCCTGTAGATAATCAAGTGTTTCTTGGGGTGGTGCTGGCTCTTGAGAAGTATATAAGTCTGCATAGTTACCAACAAAACTGTTAAGGATCCCTTCGTGGTGCGAGTGGAGTGCCCCATCCTTACCCCTAATTCGAGTGATCACCTGTGGGTCTCTCCCTTTGCATATTTTCCTCGCTAACACCCTACCAGGCCTACACCCTTCTCCAAATTGTCTGGCCAACGGTCGTTTGGTGATATATTTCAGTTCGTCCTCTGCGAACTTATGATGGTCTGTGACTTTTAGCTTGAGTGCCCCCAGTAGCTCCACATTCCCAGTTTGGGCATATTCCTGCTCCAGGGACGACATGTCCCGTTCCAGTCTGGTGATCTGTGCCCTAATGTCTTTGAGTATCCCAGCAGTCGTGCTGATACACACCCCCCTGAGTGTTGCCTTGAATGCCTCCCACAAGGTACCGGGATCGTCTACCGAATCCGTGTTTAATTGGAAATAATCTTTAATGGCTTTGGTGATGGTTGTGAGATATAGCGGGTCCAGTAGTGCTTGTGCGTTGAAGCGCCAGCTAAATGGAGGTGGAGTGTAATGAGGTACTTGTAACGTTAACACCACGGGATTGTGGTCAGACAGGGTGCGTGGAAGCGGGACAATCTTGGAAGTCCAGAGTACCGAATTGTCGGACCCCAGCCAGTAGTCGATTCTTGACCAACTCCCATGTGTCAAATTTACGTGGGTTGCGCCCGTCGCTGTCGGGCAGCGGTCCCTCCATATGTCTTTCAGCGCCAGTTCTTCCATTATGTCCCTAAGCTTCTCCCTAGCTTTCTTGTGGGGTTCTATCGATGAAGTGGATCTATCTAGGTCGTTACACATCGCTATATTAAAGTCCCCCCCCCATATCAGGGTGGTGTCAATGAATTCCAACAATTTATCCCACAGTTCCTGAAAGAATTCCGGTGCATCCACATTGGGGCCATAGATATTTACTATTGTTACATTTTGTCCTCGTAGGACCCCTGACACAATTACATATCTGCCTTTGGTATCAGCAATAGTGCGAGTGATCTTATAGTTGGTCCCCTTCTTTACCAGTGTCATGACCCCTCTGGAGTAGGAAGAGTAGTTCGCTGCATGAGTGGATTCCGCCCACCGTGTGCCAATAGATCTGCGTGCCTTAGGGTCTACGTGGGTTTCCTGGAGCAGCGCAATATCTATGTGTTGTCTGTCAAGAGCAGCGAAAATTTGTCCAATTTTCTTAGGATTGGTGAATCCTCTCACATTCCACGTTATCAGATTCAGGTCACGCGCAGTCACCATTGTTCCACATCCCCCTCAATATATGTTGTGAAGTCTACCTCTACCCTCCGCCCTCGTGTACTACTTCTGGACAGCCCACCCTCAGTCTCCGATCCGACAGCACATCTGACCTTAAGGCCTCTACCCGAGCATCTTACAGTAGCTTGCAGTCCCCATGAACACAGCACAGTATCATAAATTCCCACCATGTGAAATTCTTTCCATTTACTGTACATTACAATATGGTCTCCAGCAGTGTATCTCAATTGCTCCTTTGGCTTGAAGAACAACAAACCCCAACTCCCCCCATTCCCACCCACTCCAGCATCCCAATTCTGCCGAAGCCATACTACCCGCATAACTTCCCTGAGTAACAGAACTATTCGGGGACCACCCTAGTAGAGGTCCGCGGGGGGTACATCCCACCATCCCGATGAGAGGATGGGGGCGGATCTATAGGTTGTAAACAAACATCATTGTCAAGAAACACAACAGCAGCATTTCAAAAGCAACAGACAGCGCTGCCCAGTGATTAGTGAGCGATCAGTGAGCCCTGCGGGAGGGTTCGTACTGCCCTGTAGGTGCATATTTAGTGTTCCTCTAGGGTTATTGGCAGTGTTCATCAAAATAATTACGCTATCGGCAGGAGTCTGCGAGGTGAGCATACCCGCACCTACAGTACATATAAATGGTCCACGACCAGGGATCCCAGAGTTCAGTTATGGTCTGAAGTCCCATAGCAGAGTGTCGCCATCTGGCTGCAAGTACACCCTCATAGAGACTGGGGTACCTCTCCTTCTAGGGAATAGACTCTCATAGTTAGGACATTTGACATAGTCACTTGCTCACTCGTCATAACGTGCGGCGGTCATTAGTCTTACCTTCAGTCTGAGTCCAAATTCCTATCCTTGCGATTGCTTTTTTTACCTCTCGTGATTGTTGTCTTTATAAAGTCCATTGCAGCCTTTGTCCTCCCAGGTAATCCTTAAGCGCGCCGGATACAGCATGGCATACGGTATTTGCAGTTCCCGTAGTCTGGCTTTCACCTCGTTGAATTCCTTCCGTGCTTGTTGCACACCAACCGTGAAGTCCGGGTAGAATTCCAGTTTGTTGCCTTGATGTTGGATCACACCTTTTTCTCGCGCCAGTCGCAGGACAGTGTCCCTGTCGCGGTAGTTGAGGACTCTGGCTATAATTGGCCTTGGTGAGGCGCCAGGGTTCGGTCTCGGGGCCAGTGAGCGGTGAGCTGCTCCACTATAAAGATTGGCGAGAGGTTTTCGGCGCCAAAAATTTCCTTACACAATTGTTCAACATACGGTTCCATTCGCCCTGTGTTGGTGGATTCTGGTAGACCCGCTATACAAATGTTGTTCCTCCGCGATCTTGCTTCCAACTCCTCCGACTTAGCCTTGATCACTTCCAGGACCTTCTCCATGCCCGTGCACTTAGCTGTCGTTGCGCGGGACTCATCTTCCACCGCAGAGATTCTAGTTTCAGCCGTGTCTAGCCTTTCGCCCTGCTTGTCGAGCTTCGCCGCCAGGCTGTCCACTCTACCTGTTAGCAGGTCCAAATTCCCGTTTATTTCATGCCTTGACTCCTGTACGGCCTTTAGGATACTCTCCATGACATTTACCTCCGGGGTCTCTGTGTCCTGTTCCCCTTCCGCCGGTTTAGTTTGGTTCTTTGTCGACTTTCTCGTCTTAAAGGAGAGGGTAGGTTGCTGGCTTCCCCATTGTGCCGTTCCCAGTAGTGTTATAGCAATATCAGTGGGCTGTGTGGTCGGAGCTATTATAATTGTAGGCGAGTGTCCGGACCAGGAGATGTGCTATGCCTTAGCAACCTTCGTTAGTGTTTCCACCTCTGTGGTCGTGAAGTGCGTGATGTGAAATGTTCCAACTTAGCGCATGTTACATGTCCCCAATCAGGGTCAGTCATTGCACTCCCTGCAGACAGCTGGCGTGGCTTCACTCCGCTTTCGCAGCGGCGAGAGTTTCTTTTACCGCTCCGTGTTGTGGTAGTTTCGAAACGCGGTGGGTAGCGCTGATTGTAGGTCTGTGCGGGGAGTGGACTTGGTATTCCGGTCCCCCCCTTCTCCTGGGTACTCCGTTGTTCCCACCTTCAGAACCCACCATCGACCACACTCACAGCAGTCCTTGCACGCCAGCAGTATGTTATGTTTCTGGTAGTCTAAGGAGTGGTACACCTTGTAGCAGCCCTGTACACGGTCTGTTGGTCCGACCTTTCCCAATGTATGGTTTGTGGAAGTCGCTGCCCACTGTCCAATCACATGCCCTGTATCTAGCGTGTGGAGGTCATGTTATCGTTACGCCTCAGTGGCAGCGCCATCACTTAGTTGCGCCCCTCGGCCGCGTTGTCATTGCGCGCCATGTAGCACCTTCTCTTACTTTGGTCGGCTGGGTCCGCTGTACAGTAGTCACCTTCAATGACTCCGGTGATGGTGGAGAGTGTGTGCCCCCTCTGGCGCGTTTGTGGTACATGAATGCCCAGTGAAGCACAGCACAGGGTTGGCTCGTTACGCTTCAGACCTCATTGCCGCCATTTTACTTGCCAGCACTTCCCGAGGTTTCAAATGTGTGTCGGTACACCGTGATCAAGCAGGCACTCTGCGTCCCCTGCGCGCAGCTTCTCGCTTGGCAATTTTCGGTCGTAGCGCCGATATTCAATCTCCACACTTCCCAGGACCGCAGTGTGCGCAGTGTATGTTAGGCATCTTCATCGTACTACGGGTGCCGCCATTTTGCCTGCCGCATCCACCAAGTAAAATTCATCGCCCCAGGGGTGCAGAGTTCGGTTTGTGATTGTCCTCCCCCTTTAATCCAGCGATCTATGAGAGTGTCTGCTATTCCTGGCGAGGTTACTCACGTTAGTGCTCCACTGAGCCCCAGCGATGTGCGCACCCGCTTTCATACAGTCCCCGGCGCCGCCATAATGCCTGCTTTCGCCCGCTGCTCTCCGAACATCTCAGGCGCTTACAGCGATTGTTTACTTTGCAGTCTTCAGTCGGTCGCTGATCAATGCCCCCTCATGTCCATCTGCACACTCCGTCCTCGCAGCACGCAGTACCTGCAGGTCGCGCTGATGGCTCACCTCGCCTCCGCCTCTGCCCGGACTCCGACCGCCATTGTCCGCTCGCCGTCACCCTGATGAAGTCTTGTCATTTGCAGCGCTGTGGCGCAGCTGGGCTCCTCTCGATCATATTTCCTGGGGGACTGTGTTATCCCCTACGATCGGTCGTGTTCACTTGTCCAATTCCGTCCGTCTAGTCGTTATTTTACAGCGTGTTGATGATCCGCCCGGCGGAGCTGCACGGTCAGGCAGCCATTCCGCTGTGCGCCCCCTAGCGCCTCGGAGAGGCCGATCTTTCTAATATGACTTGCAAGAGGTTGTATGAGGCGACTTGGTTGATGATGGTTGGTTCCAAAGAGGACGGTAGTCCCGGTATATTTAAATTAGATGTAAAAATTGCAACTGCTTGATCCCCTAGGAAAAAAATTTGCTGTGGATTTTGGAATGATGTGTTTTAGTTGTTATGTCCTTGTGGGAGAGGGGAGACCCCATTGCGCCAAATTGATTCGGTGATTCAGAGCTAGAGCTCTGGAATTAGCTGCGCCTGAATCTGAGCTTGGGAGCACCGTTTTGCTGATGGTGGCAAGCTTGTCACTTCCTACCACACTGGCAGGAAAGTTTTCCTTTTGGCTTGTATCGCAGGAAGAGGACCCCTCGTTCTGCCGGATCGCATTTTATGTGTTAGAACGAGTTCTTTTTCGTGCCCACTAATTGATGGTTAGATAGATAATGGAAGTTGGATGGAGGCAGCTGGGTTCTGCTAACAAGGGGTTGATTACCAGTACCATTACTAGGGTTTTGTGTAGGCCCCTTTCCAAGCAAACTGGAAGGCTGATGCGGCATTTAACCTGGAGGAATTCCTAATGAACTGGCAGAATGTGGGCATATTGTAGGCTCTTGTTGGACTGGAGCTGGTCTCTGATTATTGATAGATTCAGATTTGGATGCCTGGGTTTGCAGAATTGGCACATTGCACTAGCACTGAGAGAAATTGGGTTGAGATCAAAGTTTTTCAGCGGGGCGGTCTGCTGCAGGCAGAACGCAAGCCGCTCCAGACTAGTTTCAGCCTGTAGGGCCTCATCTACTACTTCCCAAAGTTCTGGTCGCTGGGCTTTAGAAGCTGGTACCGGGGGATTGCAGAAGAGTGGCGGTCAGTCCTTGCGGGTGGCGGCTAATGGGCGAGAGGGACAGAGGGAGAGCGCACCAGTGCGCTGGCAACGTGGGAGACGAAATCCTAGTGGATCCTACCTCCCACACAGGTTACTGGTTTGTTTGTCTCTCTCTTTACTGGTGCTAGTCCCTTTCTTCAGGAGCTGCGGCAGGTCCTGTATCGGGTCAGCGGCCTCAGACTCGCCTATGACCACATAGCCACTGGGCCAGGTCCCCATGAACGCTGCTCCATGCCCCCGGGCGCTGCCCTAGGCCCACCGTGCTCAGCAGCGGTTGCGTCTTCGGCCACACCCCTCTTAGACAGCCTCACCTAGTTTTGTGCATTGTGAATAGTGCATCCACTCCAATGATCAAACCACCAAGTGAACCAAGAATCAACATCACATAACAAAAAACCTCACATGTAGCATAACAGTCCATCACTCAACACAAACCATAACAGCTCAGTAACCCACAAGAACACTCTTAAACACACAAATAATACTTCCTTGTTCATACTTGCAATCCTCTGTGTTCAGGAACAGCACTTCAACACGGGAGCTCAACAAGTAACCCACCAGGAAAATCCACTATAGAGAAAACACTAACACTAAGGACAGGAAAAAGGGAGATCCCTAAAGCACAAAGGATCCTTTTTCTTGCAATCATACTCTGCTACCAAACATTTGTGGGTGCAGGGAACCCCTACATTTATACACCACAAAATATTACTTTCAGTAACAGTTTGATGAGTAGAAGACAGTGTTAAACCTCATTTTCATCAGGTAATATGTACCACCCAGATAAGGCACCCACAGCATATCAAAATGCAGTCAATTAGGTAAAGGCCCACTCAATGATTGCGTTCTACGTGATGCATAAAATGAAAATGATTTATTAGAAAAATCCAAAAGGCACGGTAGAGAGATCATAAACGCAAAAGCATGAACTCAATGCCACGATAGCTCTCAGAATAGCGCATTGCAGAAAAGGTGCAAATCGGAAAAAAGCTAAGTTCCAAGTGAGCAGCAAAATCAGTAGAGAAAAAAACAGCATCTCAAGCATCAGGAGAGTTCTGGCTCACCCTCAAACTCAGGGGTTTATATACAATTCTCTTTCATAAAAAATATTAATTCTGTGAAATCATAATGGTGTGAGCAAAATATTTGCATTCATAGCAAATCAGAGCACAACTTTAAGAAATATCATAGTGCCTAAGCATCTAAGCTCTATCCCACTACTTGAATATTTGGTCTGCCTACTCTCTGCTAATGGCATCCAGAGATGGTAGAATAAACTAGTTACATGAACAACAGAAAACTATTCTTACTGAATAGGGAGCAGTGGCGAGTGTAAGGCCCTTGAAAGAGATAACATTTATGTGTACGTGGTGGAAAGTTTTCATCAAGAATAACATCAATGGAAATAAACAAACATGCTGCTGATTGACTGCATGCTGCAGAAAGGAAGAACAGTGTACATGCAGAAGAAGAGGTTCATTTAGATCAAGATCGAGCCTAGTCCTATATTGAAGCCTAGTTAACAAGAGTCAGGAAAACATATAGTAATTTAGGGGCATATTTACAAGGCGCACCATCAGAACGTCTCTTTAATGACGTTCTGGTGGCGATAGCCCCTTCTCCTTATTTACAAAGCGGTGTTTAGCCACTTAACATGGCTTAACACTACTTTGTAAATAAGCCCCCTTTTCACACTTCACGCAATGGGTGTTGCAGTGGGTAAGAGCGGTGGGCAGGGAGTCGACAGACGACAGGGTAGGTAAAATTAAATAAAAACACTTAACTTGAGCCGATGGCGGTCACCATTAGGAAGACCCCGCTCCTGAATGGGATCAAATGGACTGACAATTGGGAAGACAGAGTCTTCCTCTATGCAGACGACATGTTGATTTATCTGACAGACCCTGAGAGGGGTATCCCTAGCCTGTTAGGAATATGCGATACCCACGGACGAATATACGGATACACTATTAACTGGACGAAATCGGTCATATATGTATTGAAGGGCCTAGCTCCTGCCCTCCCGGAAGCATGCCCCCTGACAGTGGCGATGGTCTCCTTTAAATACCTGGGACTCTACATCACACAGGACGCTCAAGAATTCTTTACGAGAAATCTGCAACCTCCCCTCACTCGATTGAAAAGCGATGTTCGGCATTGGAAGGCCCTTCCGTTGACGCTGCTGGGCAGAGCGGCGTTATTTAAAATGATGGCACTACCACGCTTCCTGTATGTGCTCGAAAATTCACCGACCTTGATACCTCCCAATTATTTTCAAAAGGTGACTGCCATGGTGACGGGATTACTGTGGGGAGATGGCCCAGCTCGCATTGCGCACATAAAACTTAACAGAAATTGGTATGATGGCGGAATCGCCCTGCCCAATGTGCAGTTGTACTATTGGGCAGCACAACTTAAAATTATTAATCAATGGCTTCACACCGCGCAGACTGAGCCGACATACCTCGCAGATAGGGCACAACTGGGCACACAAAGCCTGCTGACACCACTGTATCACAAGGGAGCAGCGGCAAAATTAACGGGACCCACCAAACACACGGTATTGTTATGGCACAGGGCACAGACGAAACTGAAATGGGCGGGGGTCATCACGAAGTTAACTCCGTTGTGGGACACGAAGGCTCTTGGACTATTGCGGCAGACTAAAGGGTTCACCCAGTGGGGCAATATAGGGATCTCCACGGTGGGGGACATGTGGTCAAGAGAAGGGGTGGTCCCGTTTTCATATCTTCAGCAACACTACGAACTTGGTCCCACTGAGACATACAGATATGTCCAGATTAGGCACGCCCTCATGGCAGCAATCCCTGCAGACACTACAGTCCCGGAATCCTCGCCGCTTGAGGATCGATTGCTCACTGACTTTATGCAGGAGGGGGCAACCTCGCTGACATATCGTAAGCTGCTAAATAATCTGCCGGATCCACTAGAAAGGCTGAGGGAAAAATGGTCTGCAGAGATAGGAGACATGGATGACACGGAATGGAATGCGGCATTAGCATCCCCACGAGAGGCGGGTATATCACCTAGGTTCCGTTTGGTGCAACTAAAAATTCTGCATAGGATGTACTATACAAGAACAACGCTACACAGACTGCATAGGGCGCCACACCCACACTGTCTCAGGGGTTGTGGGATTGAAGGCACTTTCATACACACCATCTGGGAATGCCCGTCCATTGGGAGCTACTGGCAACAGGTCATGCGAACCATCTCGCAAACACTAGAAACATCTCTGACACCTGACCCCCGTGTGTGCCTGCTGAATGTGTGAGGACCTAATGATCTGGCACTTTATAATAGATTATGGGTCACAGTGGGTATCATGACAGCAAAACGAGATATAGCGCAGAAATGGGGGGCAATGGAGGTTCCAACTTTGTCACAATGGTGCAGGAACATGGACACACTGATGATAATAGAACGGGAGGTTTATAGGCTTAGGGCGAACCCACGTAAATGGAATGCGGTATGGCAACCCTGGAACGCTTATAGAGGGGACCTATGTGAACCCTTAGAAGAAGAAGATTCAGATATCTCGGATGATGAGATGGGGAACGGTTGATTATATACACCCACTGGCCACTTAAGGGGCGGCGAACTGAGTAAATCTGAGTAACACAACAGATGCATGGAATGGGTCTGGTAGGGGGTGGGAGTAGTTGGTTAAACGACCCAGGTTGGTATATGGCTAGCAATGGAAAGCAAACTGTAAAGGCTGAGAAATGATGGTTTTGAACTAATGAGTCTTTAATTTAAGTTAAGTTTATAAAAAACAGAAAAGCGAGATGACATACACCTTTGAAGAAACTGTGGATTGTCTATTGTTGTGCACACTATGAAGGACGCTGCCGGACCGCTGGTTGTTGGCTAAATAGCTGTGTATTTTTCTATTCTTCAAAGAACACGAATGATTAGACCGGCCCCAGGGTTGTAGGCACACTGCTGTATTTTAAGGACACTGAGAGAGCGCAAACTGAACGAATTGTAGCAGTGCATCACACTTACACGTAGTACGCACTATCATGAAGAGAAATGCCATGAGTGCTAACATTATATTCACTTATATTCCGAAATGTGTAGTTAATCCAGAGATTTATGTAGAAGTGGAACTAATGCAGAAATGTATACACATGTATAACCTTATTAGACGTGATTAATCCTGAACCCATGTCGTGTGGCTGCTAAATTGAAAGAATGACATGCTGTAAGCACAGAACGGAGTAGGCCTCAGGGCCAGAGCAGAAAGGGTTTGGGAAAGGTATTAATTTTTCACGACGTGGGTTGCACTAAATGATATTTAGTAGTTAGGTATGTAATAGGTTTATATTATATAGATGTGTTTATATAATCATAAAGCAGACTATTAACATGATGTTGATTAATGAAGGATTTGAAGAATATAATCACTATGAGAAATGTTGTAGGCCTGAAATGTTTAGCCATGTTTGATTTACACGTATTAGTATGAGCCAAGTGCGCCGAGACGAAATGTTGCAAACTTCTGTTAGAAGTTTATGAGAATTGGGATCCTGGCTGCAGATGTCTGTCTACAAATGGGAAGGGGGATCCAATTATATGCGGAATGAATAGAAGGTTGTTCAGGGAAATGAACCAGACCTGGAGGAGGGTTTAGGAATGTTTGAGGGGTATCAGCGGGCCGGAGAAGAGTCTGAGAAGCAAGGTCAACTCTAACGCACGAGGCCTCAATGAAGAAACCCATAGAAAAAGCCAGAAGCTACATCACGTGAGGGGCGTCTCTCGAGGGGCGTCTCAAATGAGATTGTGTTTTTGTATTAGGGACAGCACCCCTGGGTGGAGTTAGAGCAGACGCCTGAGGACCCTTTAGAGAGCGGATGGGTAGGCAGAGAGGGGTCATGACCGGCGATTATAGGTTTTCATCTAGAGACTAAGAGTGGGTGATCTCCCTAGGGAGTCATTCACCGCTGACACCTTTTGGTAGGTTGGGATTCTGTTAAGTAGGGATACCATCCAGAGCAGGGTAGGGACAGCCTAACCTGACCTTTTACTCCGCCTGTAAATGATTGAGAGATCACAATATGTGTCCATGCTTGCAGCTCTATTAATATTGGAGCTAGTTTTGGTAGTTTTCTTTGCTCGTCTGAGGGTTTTCAGAGAGCACATGTATGTAATCGTACCCATGTATCTGGTGAATATTATGCTGAGATGCTTGTACTTACAACTTACCCTTACTTTATAATAAATCCTTGAAAGCTAGAAGTTGTTTGTGGTTCTTCCGAGCGGAGTCCATCATTGATTGAACTAACCTGGTAAGAGATGCACCTTCTTTCCTCAAAGACAGGCAACAAAGGTTCAGTCGACCAGAACGGGGTTTAGATCAAACGTGATAAGATAGCGATCAAAATCCCGCCCCCGCAGTTGGTAGCAGAGGATGGTTGTCTTCTTGAGGAAGGTGACCTAGGCCAGGTTAGATTACCCCAAGGTCCCTAGAGATCGATGATCGGAAGAACCGCCCGCCGAAGAAGGTCCGGATGACGTAAGACAGAAAAGCAGCAGTATCGGTCGAGAGTGAGTATAAAGGGTCATGCGTGTTAGATTGCGGTGTTTTTGTGCTGTATCTATGTTGTAATGTCTGGCGGAGTTGAATGCCTGTAGAGTGATTGTGGAACAGGTTGTGAGCGCGCGCAATCGGTGAAAATCTTAAGTTCAAGGCGAGCTTAAGTGGTTCGGGTGTATCGGACATCCAGAGTAATTGTCAAACCAGAGTGAAGGGGGTCATGAGGTACCATTGATCGCCCGCAGGACCGTGATAGGGGGAACGTAAGAGTGAGTGTGTGAGTAACGGACGCTGGTCGGAAGTTACTGTGTGTAAGCAACCTATCAGAGAGACGGAGGACGTTTCGTCAATTGGTATGACAATTACAGATAGACTGTGGACGTACAGTCAAGAGAAGTGACGGCTTGGTCGGAAGTAGTCATTTTTCGGCGTATGAATGGGACGCATGCATGACCGGGAGACGAGTTGAGAAAGGAGGGGTGCTGCTGCAAAGCGGAGACGAGTGACGTCAGGAAGTGCCGCGCTGGGATTGGCCGGCCGGAGCAAGACCGCGCTGTGATAGGCCAGCTAGCAAAGCCGCGCTAGGATTGGTGGATTGTCATCAGGAAGTAAACAGAATAGTGAGGCTGGAAATTGTGCGTATAATCATGAAGTGTTTTAAATGGTTAAGAGCGGTGTTTAAAAGAGAGAGGCGGAGATCTTATGAAGGGGAAGAAGCCCCGCCGGAGGGTACGCCGGCTTATTATATGGCGGCAAATGTTGGGCTCCATACGATAATGTGGATATCAGAATGGAGTAAGATTACAGAGGGAAATGAGGAACTGACGTTTCCAAAGTATGGGACGTTCAGATTAGAGGTGCTACATAGATTGAAAGCAGTCATGACCTCAATAAGACCCATGCCTAGACCAACCCAGTTTGAAGCTCTCAATGCATGGATTAGGGCAGCGCACGAGAGGAACCTGAATAGACGACAAGAAAGGGTGAAACGATCGGTAAGAGCAGTGCAGGATGCCAAATGGGATGCGGATGCTAAAAGATGGAGAGTGCATAACATTGAAGTAAATAAACTGTACCCAGTGTTAGAAATGCCAGAGAACAAAAGTCCATTGGAAGAAGATGAAGAGAGCGAGACAGATGACAGCCTGATAAATAGGTTACTGACAGATAGGCCACCCCCGTATCACAAAGAAACAGGAAAAGACGAGACAGAAAAGGAGGGGGGGGCCAGCATAGGGGAGAATGGACCGCTTCCCAGTACTGATTGGGATCCCACTGCAAAGAAGGACCTGCCCCAACCTAGTCCGGTGCAGCAGGTGGTCGGAAGGTTTGTGGTACAACGGCCGGAAACGGAGTGTGCCACATCTTACGCACTACCAGATGCCCTGCAAGTACCTGTTACTATAGGCCCTATAGTATCGATTTATGACCCAGAAAGAGCTAGAAGGGAGGAACAGGTACGGAGGGACAGGGAAAGAGCAGGGATGGCAAGGAGGAACGATACGATCAACTCCCCAAGTCAGTTGCCAAGACCGAGAGAGTGGAGCACCCCAGTAAATACGAAGGAGATCAGACAGGAGATCCGGGGGGCCCTAGATGGCCGGAGGATCTGAGGGGATCAGGACGAAAATCCTTCCAGGAGCTAAGTGAGTACATGAGGAAGTGGGACGAGGCCGTAGAGGCTCACAAGAGCATCATAACAGCGGAAGCTGGTAGGGAAAGCCAGGATAGTAGGACCCGGACTCACTGTGGGGCTGGTGAAAGCAGTCCAGAGTGGGACGGGAAGGAACAGGACAGGAGAGGGGACACTTGCCCTAGCAGAATAAGAGGGAGGTCAGACATGGAAAACAGGGGCCCCGAGTGTGGGGGGGTGTCTCGCGCAATACACAGTGAAGGAGACCGGAGGACGCAGGAGTATAGAAACAGTTTCAAGTGCACCCACTATGTGTCTGGGAATAGTGGACAGAACGGGAGTTGCGAGAGGTCTCGCCAAGATCCCTGTGATTACGGACAGGAACGCAGTCCAGGGGATATGGGGAACCGGGAAGGATCTTACCAGATACTGAGTGACACTAGACTACGAGAGAATGAGGGCAGGGTAGAGAACCACGGTGAACCTTGCCATGAAGGAAGGGGAGCCAAAGAGAATGGACAAAATGGGATAGGGGGAAACAGGCCTGTGTTTCATCACCTCCCCAGGCAGGATGGCCGAGCGTGGGATTTAGAGAGATGGGAGGAAGGTAGGGCTCTCCTTAACTCTCCGGAGCCCAAGCGTAGGGCTCGGAGTTGGGATGGCAGAGAGGTCAGTGAACCCCCTTCAAAAGACATACTGCGAGCAGAGATAAAAGCCAAGAGACTCGATGTCGCCAGCTTAAAGTCAGATCTGGATGACATGGTAGATGGTATCTTGCCCCTAGAAAGAATGGAGATGTATGAGCAGGATGAAATACTGTTCATGGCAAAGGACATCACCCGGAAGGCGAGAGCGATCCATGAGAAATTAGTTGAACTAGCAGGCAAATATATGGTGGACCTGTCACGGACTAAAGCGTTACAGGGTAACCACAGGCTACATTACTCAGATCGAGACTTAGATGAGAGAAGAACAATAGGATTGAAAACACACATAAGGGAACTGATCACGGGAATAAGAACGTGGAGGGCACTGGATAAGTGGGAGGAAAGGTGGTCCAAGAAGGGGACCGTCAGGAGAAGCATGCTTGGTATGACACCAGGAGGATTACAAAGAGTAGAGGCATACCCTTTGCGTGAGGTTGCAAATGGGAACTATGTGCATGTGCCATGGAGTAGGGGGGACTTAGCAGCCTTTACTAACTCTTTCCCAAAATTAAGGGAGAACCCCGTTGAGTGGTATAAGCAAGTGGAGAGGTTCGTGAAAATCTCCAAGGTACTGTGGATAGATCTGAATACACTATTTGATATAGTGGTACCGGGAGATCTGTGGACCGCATGTAAGGTTAGCGCCGAGTGGCCCACAGCAGAACCAGAAAGGGATGCAAAGACTAATGGGCCGTCCGAGACAGTAATGGTAAAATACGAGAGAGTGATGACTTGGCTGAAAGACAAGGTGCCAATGCAGGACATAGATTGGGTCAAAATAGATCGAACTAGACAGGAACCCAAGGAGACTGTTCATGAATTTTACGAGAGATTGCTGAAAGCGTTTAAACAATATAGTGGGTTGGATGTAATGGACCCGAAAGACATTGGGCAGTTCGTGTCTAAGTTTGTCCTGGGTCTAAGACCGGATATTAGCTTAATGATTCAGCAACACTTAATTTGTTGGCAAAACAAACCTTTAGATGAAATCCTGAGATATGCCAGGTACTGCTGTGATGAGATAGATTCCAAGGCAAAGAAGTTAAAAGAAAAACTGATGGTGGTGCAGATGCAGGTTGCGGGTAAGGGTGGACAGCAGCAACAGCAGCAGGGAACAGGAACTGGGGGTAAGAAACAGTATAGCCAGAACAAGGGCAATGAGGAGAACTCCACCTTTAGACCAAGGGTGGATATAGCCGCATTAAAGAAAACGACTCGGTGCCACCAGTGTAACGAGGTGGGGCATTGGAAACGCGAGTGTCCCTACAACGTTGAAATTGGGGAACAGGAGATAGAGGAGGAAGAGGTTCAGAGAACTCCAGCGAGAGGGGTTATACCCTACCAAGGAAAGGTGCTCAAAGGGGGGACTCCACCTCCGCGAGCCCAGTTCCCCCAGCCACCCAGAGTAGGGACCATGGGTAAGACATATAGACAGATGCCCCTGTTTGTAGGAGGAGAGGAATGCTATTACATCGATCCGCTAACAGGACAGAGAGTAGAAAGAGAAGACTGCACCCTCGGGGCAGCCTTAGATGTGGACCAAAGGGGACCCTACGTAGAGGCAGAAGTGGCAGGGTGCCCCACGACCTTCCTAGTGGACACAGGAGCCACTCGATCCACGATAAGATCAGCCGCAGTTCCAGGCCTGCCCATGTCTGGAGAGACTATACAAGTGGTGGGGGTCGCAAACAGGAGAATGACTAGCCAATTGACAGAACCAGTGCTGGTGAAAATAGGGAAATACAGCGATGAGCATCAGTTTGTGGTTTGCGATTCTAGTCCTGTATGTCTGTTAGGAAGAGACCTTTTGTGTAAATTGAATTGCACAATATATTGTACACCTCAAGGAGTGGAGGTGTTGACCAATGATGACGATGCGGACTTCAAAGTCGCAAATTCCAGAATATGTGTGGACCTGTATCCCACTTTGACCGTGGATGAGCTCCCATGGGATCTGAGAGAGACCGTAGCACCAGAAGTGTGGGATTTCACTGGGGAAGAGATCGGACTGGTCAAGGGAGTAGACCCAGTGAAAATAGTAGTGAAACCGCACGCTGAGTTTCCAAGAACACCCCAATATAAATTGACTCCAGAAACGATTGCAGGCATAAAACCAGTGATCGAGTCCATGATTAAGCAGGGAATACTGAAGGAAATCGTGGGTAGTCCATGTAACTCCCCGATTATGGGCTTGCAGAAACCAAATGGGAAATTCCGAATAGTGCAGGACCTCCGAAAGATTAATAACATAGTTGTCTCATGTTGTCCAGTGGTACCGAATCCATCTGTGATATTGTTTCAGATACCGTTCCAAGCTGAGTGGTTCACTGTGATTGATCTTTGTCAGGCTTTCTTTTCGATCCCATTGGATGAGGATAGCCATTTCCTTTTCGCTTTTAAGCTGGAAAATCGCGTATTAACATGGTGTCGTATCCCCCAGGGGTATACAGAAAGCCCATCGATCTTTAACCAGCTATTGAAGAAGAATCTTGAAAGTCTGGTACTGCCCCAGAAGTCAGTTCTGGTCCAGTACATAGACGATCTCCTTGTGGCGTCAGAGACAGAGGAAGCTTGCAGGGAGGATTCCATTGCTTTGCTAAATCACCTAGCTGTAAATGGGCCAAGGTGTCCCCGGGAAAATTGCAGTACTGCTTGACAGAAGTGCAGTACTTGGGGCACAGAATAGAGAAGGGTAAACGAAAAGTGTCACCAGACAGAATAGAGGCGATCATGAAAATGAATGCGTCAAAGACACAGAGAGAAGTCAGGATGTTTCTAGGGATGGTGGGTTATTGCCGACAGTGGATCGCAAACTTTTCACTGAAAGCAAAACCCTTGCAGAAACTGACGCACAAGGAGGTGAGTGATCCGGTACCATGGGACAAAGACTGTTTGATGGCGTTCCTGCAGCTGAGAGAGGACCTGTGTCGTGCTCCTGCTCTGGGAATGCCTGATTACGATAAACCATTCTTGCTTTACTGTTGTGAGAGAGAGGGTTGTGCGTTATCTGTGTTGGTCCAAATTCACGGGAATGCCCGTAGACCAGTTGCCTATTTCTCGGCTACGTTAGACCCAGTAGCCGCAGCGTTGCCCGGATGTCTCAAATCCGTTGCTGCAACAGGTGTCAGTATCGAGCGTTGCGAGAACATCGTGATGGGGCACCCGTTAGAGGTGTACGTGCCCCACTCGGTTGAACTGTTGATGACCAGGACCAAAACACAGCATCTGACCAACAGCAGGCTCACGCGCTATGAGCAAGTCATTCTTGCTGCAGAGAACGTGACCCTCAAGAGATGCTCTGTTTTGAACCCTGCTACCTTGATGCCTCTCCCAAGTGATATCGATGATGATGAATGTACAGACCATGATTGCCTCGATGTGACTGAACTATGCACCAAACCGAGACCCGACATCGTGGATGAGCCACTGACTGACCCCGATGAAATTTTCTTTGTTGATGGCTCATGTGTAAGAGACGAAGTTGGGCAGTTGAGAGCAGCTTACGCTGTTTGTACGATTTCTGGAATTGTGGAAGCCGGATGCCTGGAAGGAGTACACTCCGCTCAGGTAGCCGAGATTATTGCATTAACGCGTGCCTGCCTGGCAAGCAACCAAATTCGAGTCACCATATACACCGACAGCCAATACGGTTACGGGGTAGTTCATGATTACGGGCAGTTATGGTCTCAGAGAGGTTACATGACGTCTTCGGGCTCTCCCATTCGAAATGGAGAGTTTGTGCGTCTACTGCTAGAAGCTTTGCAATGTCCAGCAGGGATTGCAGTCGTGAAGTGCACCGCTCATACTCGAAATATGGACTTCGTGTCACAAGGCAATAGATATGCCGACGAAGTTGCGAGGTACTGCGCGGAGCAGGGATACTCTTTCACAGAGGTGGAAGTGGGTGGAATAAATGTAAGAACTGAATTAGCCATGATATTGGAAACTGTCGACACTTGGGATGAGCTGAAGTGCATGCAAGATAACGCACCCGAGGTTGAAAAGCAGACATGGGAAAAGGCAGGATGTGTGGTGGGTGAGGCTCACTTCTGGGTCTCGGCAGATGGAAGGGCAGTGTTACCCAAATGAGCTGGTGAGCCCAATGGCTAGACAGATCCATGGTCCAGTACACTTAGGGAGAGACGCCATGCTGAGGGTATTCAGGCAGACCTGGTATAACCCTAAGTTTAGAGTAGCAGCCGAAGCAGTGTGCCAACGTTGTGTGACCTGTCAGCAGCTGAATGTAGGGAAGAAAACACCAGTTGCACTGAGCCACATAGGGAGGTCTGGAGGTCCATTCAATAGGATGCAGTTAGATTTTATTGAATTGCCAAGGTGCAACCGCCTACGTTATGTTTTGGTGGTTGTTTGCGTATTTTCCAGATGGGTCGAGGCATACCCTACACGTAGGTGTGACACCCTCACAGTAGCCAAGTTACTGCTCAGGGAACTCATCCCCAGGTTCGGGGTGCCGGCCTCTTTGGAATCAGATAGGGGGACGCATTTCAACAGCGAGCTTGTGAAGATGATTTGTGCAGCCCTGAATATAGACCAGAAATTGCATTGTAGTTACCGACCAGAAGCATCAGGAATCGTGGAGCAGATAAATAGCACCATAAAAGCTCGAATTGCTAAGATGTGTTCATCAACGTCCCTGAGTTGGCCTGATGCTCTGCCATTGGTCCTTATGAGCCTCCGTAGTACCCCAGACAGAAGAACGGGATTGTCACCTCACGAGGTGTTAATGGTGAGAGCAATGAGGCTGCCATCTGTACCAACTGCTGCATTGTTAAACATCACAGATGATATGATCCTGGACTATTGTAAGGGGCTGTCTGACGCCATTCATTCTGTGTCCCTTCAGGTGCAGGCTGCCGAAGTTCCGTCGTGCCAGGAGCCGTGCCATGACCTGTACCCTGGAGACTGGGTGCTTGTACGAAAGCACGTGAGAAGAAGCTGCCTGGATGTTCGCTGGAGGGGACCCTACCAGATCATCCTGATCACGAACACCGCAGTGAAGGTGGGAGGCCTGCCCAATTGGATCCACGCGTCGCATACGCGGAGGGTTCCAGCACCTCTGGAAGAAACAGCTCCTCTCTCGGATAGAAGTCCAGCTGTGGACCGAGAAGCCATAGAGGGGGCTAGCCAAGCTGTAGAGGTGCCTGAAGAAGCAGGGAACGAGTCTGACCAAGCTGAGGACGGTCAGTACAACAGCGGAACAGACAACGCTACTGAAGGAGAAAGTAGCTGGGAGACCGAATCAGAGACCGACCAGTCTGAAAGGGAGCGTGAACAGACCAGAAGGAGAAGGAGCAGAAGGGTACGTGGAGAAGCTACTTGGCCACAAAGACGGAGTTTTAGCCTGAGGTCAACTCCAGAGAGAACCCTTGCTCCGGTATCGGAAGACTCAGACCAGGAAGAAGGTGCGCAGGGCTCTGAAGCACCAGATCTAAGAAGGTCAAGAAGAGTACGTGTGCCTAGCAGAAGATACGCCACTCCTGAGTGGACATATCTGGCGACAAATGTCTTTGGAACGGGAGACAGGGAGGATACGAGCGGTGGTGGTGTCCAGTTCTGAGCCCATCATCACAGTGGAAGTACAGCTGTTAGTACCCGGAGTCGAAGCAGAAGGGTCACTAACTTTCACACTCCCCAGCCCTCCCCGCCTCAGCAAGTTAAAGCACATGTTTTTCACAGAATTGCAATTCCCTGACTTTGGAACAAAGATAACAAGCCATGAAGAGCACACTCTTCGCCTGGAAATATTGAACTATGCCGTTCAAGCCGCAGGCCCAAGCCTGATTGTGGATGCTTAAAGACTTTTTGTAAATAAAGAAGAAAAAGAAGATTACCTAGCGCCTAGGAAGCAGAAATTCTTAGGGACCTTCCCATAAGTTGACGGAGAAGGGCTAGGGTTGTCTGTGTTGAAGCTTTTAAAGACTTTTGCAAAGGAGTTGCCAGCTTCCAGTTGTGGGGTTCGAAAGACTGAAAGAACAAAATAGACTGTAAAGGGACGAGAAGAAAAGAGCTTTGTGTTGAAATAAGAAAGAGAATCCTACCGTCTGACGAGATGGAAGCAGGCACCCCGAGTCATAGGGCCAAATGTATAATAGGCACACTAATTGTAGGAGTGATACTTCTAATAGCTTTAGTCGTAACAGTTTCATATGTAGTGGGACATGAGGGGGAGGCAAGGGTACCAGATGAGAAGTCTGTGGTGACACCAAAACCCACTGTTGCTGGTGAGAAAGGAGAAAGTATACAGGAAAAGGCGTTATTAGCAGCAGAAGGCCGCAGATTACATATGGATGAGTCCCAAGGTGACTTTAGGTCAAACGCTTATGCTAAACTTCTGTACGAATACATGGATGCCATGGAGGTTAAGGACTGCTATGTTTGCATGCAGTTGCCGGCGTCTGTAGA
Organism: Lissotriton vulgaris; assembly: GCF_964263255.1. Taxonomy (NCBI): domain Eukaryota; kingdom Metazoa; phylum Chordata; class Amphibia; order Caudata; family Salamandridae; genus Lissotriton; species Lissotriton vulgaris. The sequence continues at coordinate 1,728,488,920 of NC_141694.1, read as the reverse complement.
TGAAGGCATTAGATACCATCACCTCCCGCTGACTTATGGCATTACATGTAGCTTGTTGCTTAGTATATTTTATGGGAGAGATAGTTTTGAATACTATTTCTCCAATTATGATTCAGTGTTACCAGAAGTCCCAAATTACAAACAAATGAATAAATGGGACTACTGGAAGAGTGAAGAAAGATTGGCCAAGTTTTTCATTCCTTGGATTACCTTAGATACTTCACATGCCCGCAGAAATAATTTGACATGCAAGGTGTCAGAGGTCGAGAAAAAGTTTATAGGGCAGGTGGATGATCGATACAGAAGGCAGAAGATTTTGAAAAAATCAGGACAATGGAAAACAGATTGGACCGAGGAAGAGAAGGCACACAAGAGAAAGGGTAGTAGTGGTCCAATAGCTTTGGATAAAGCGCAGAGAGGAAAGTTATGTCTTCACAGAGCCAAAACGTATTATGAAAATGTATACGTAGGAGAAGTCAGTTGTGAACATGCTTTCAATTTAGAATATTATACCAAAGATTTCTTGAAAGGAATGCAAGTGATTCCAAATGTATATTTTGTGTGTGGAAGAAATGCTTACGTGAGACTGCCTGACAACTGGTATGGCTCATGTTATTTGGCAATTATCTTCCCCAAAATATACCATGCCCAAGACTTAGAGATCATCGAGGGCAAGGCTTCAGTAAGGGGTAGAAGAGACCTGGGAGATGCGGAAATGGTTGGAGATGTATTTGGAGCCGTATTTCCTCTTTTAGGACTGATCCTCAATGATGTCAAAATTAGACGACTGGCAACAGTCGTAGATAGGTTGTCTGCTAGCACTGCAAGGTCCTTAATGCTGGTGGAAGGAGAGATGCAATCGATAAGGGCCATGGTACTCCAAAACCGTCTTGCATTAGACGTCCTGCTAGCAAAGGAGGGCGGAGTCTGTAAGGCTTTGAAGGTCCAGGAATGTTGTACCTACATTCCAGACAATTCAAAGCCCCTGGAGAAAGTTATCATGAATATAACTAATATCCACAAGGAGATCGAAGACCTAAGTAGAGAAAATGTTTGGGAAAAGGTGGGCCATGGAATGGGTGCCGTTGGAGGTTGGTTCGCCAACTTGGGAAAGAGCTTCGTGTGGTATGTGCTGAAACCTATCATCATAATATTGATCTGTGTGATCATGTTGTGGGGATTGGTGAGGGCATACAAATGGTATAGATCAAAGAGATTGGAGAGAGCCCAGAGAGAACAGCTACAGAGATTAGCTGCAATACAAGACAATCAGTATAGGAGCCTGAGGGCTCTGGAAACACAGAAGCGAGGAACATTAGCAATTAGTTCAGTTTAAATGTTAGTGATGACCCCTGGAGGTCATCAAAGGGGGGAACTGAGAGAGCGCAAACTGAACGAATTGTAGCAGTGCATCACACTTACACGTAGTACGCACTATCATGAAGAGAAATGCCATGAGTGCTAACATTATATTCACTTATATTCCGAAATGTGTAGTTAATCCAGAGATTTATGTAGAAGTGGAACTAATGCAGAAATGTATACACATGTATAACCTTATTAGACGTGATTAATCCTGAACCCATGTCGTGTGGCTGCTAAATTGAAAGAATGACATGCTGTAAGCACAGAACGGAGTAGGCCTCAGGGCCAGAGCAGAAAGGGTTTGGGAAAGGTATTCATTTTTCAGGACGTGGGTTGCACTAAATGATATTTAGTAGTTAGGTATGTAATAGGTTTATATTATATAGATGTGTTTATATAATCATAAAGCAGACTATTAACATGATGTTGATTAATGAAGGATTTGAAGAATATAATCACTATGAGAAATGTTGTAGGCCTGAAATGTTTAGCCATGTTTGATTTACACGTATTAGTATGAGCCAAGTGCGCCGAGACGAAATGTTGCAAACTTCTGTTAGAAGTTTATGAGAATTGGGATCCTGGCTGCAAATGGGAAGGGGGATCCAATTATATGCGGAATGAATAGAAGGTTGTTCAGGGAAATGAACCAGACCTGGAGGAGGGTTTAGGAATGTTTGAGGGGTATCAGCGGGCCGGAGAAGAGTCTGAGAAGCAAGGTCAACTCTAACGCACGAGGCCTCAATGAAGAAACCCATAGAAAAAGCCAGAAGCTACATCACGTGAGGGGCGTCTCTCGAGGGGCGTCTCAAATGAGATTGTGTTTTTGTATTAGGGACAGCACCCCTGGGTGGAGTTAGAGCAGACGCCTGAGGACCCTTTAGAGAGCGGATGGGTAGGCAGAGAGGGGTCATGACCGGCGATTATAGGTTTTCATCTAGAGACTAAGAGTGGGTGATCTCCCTAGGGAGTCATTCACCGCTGACACCTTTTGGTAGGTTGGGATTCTGTTAAGTAGGGATACCATCCAGAGCAGGGTAGGGACAGCCTAACCTGACCTTTTACTCCGCCTGTAAATGATTGAGAGATCACAATATGTGTCCATGCTTGCAGCTCTATTAATATTGGAGCTAGTTTTGGTAGTTTTCTTTGCTCGTCTGAGGGTTTTCAGAGAGCACATGTATGTAATCGTACCCATGTATCTGGTGAATATTATGCTGAGATGCTTGTACTTACAACTTACCCTTACTTTATAATAAATCCTTGAAAGCTAGAAGTTGTTTGTGGTTCTTCCGAGCGGAGTCCATCATTGATTGAACTAACCTGGTAAGAGATGCACCTTCTTTCCTCAAAGACAGGCAACAAAGGTTCAGTCGACCAGAACGGGGTTTAGATCAAACGTGATAAGATAGCGATCAAAATCCCGCCCCCGCAACACGATCAATAAAGTCTTGCAACCAAAAAAAAAAAAAACACTTAACTTGCGCTCGCTGCATTGCTGTGAGCGCAAGGCAATTTGTTTTATTTATTTAAACTTACCTACCCCATCATCTGTCGACTTCCTCCCACCCCGTCCCGCTCCCGCTCTGCCCCACTGCTTTTACCTGTGCTGGCTGCCACTGTTCCAGTGCTCAGCACCGGCACTTAATTGTCAACCCTTGCGCTTATGACAGTCTGCTGCATGGTGGCGCTCTTTGTCTCATTTAGAGAGGAGCATAACAACAGTTGTTTAGTAATTCAATGCACTTTAAAACGTGACGTTCCTGCCACCATTCTTATAGCTTTGGGGATCTGGAATAGTCAGAATTGTCACACTTGTAGGTGTGTGATGGTTAGTCGTTGTGTTATTCATGTTATTGGCAGCACTTACAGCGGCAGTGGGAGGTGCAAGCAGAACTGGCCTCCTGAAGAGGGCCATGGCGCCTTTATTTTTACAAATCAAGCACTGGGTGCGAGTGTGGTCTTAATTATAGGCTTCTGCTAGGGAGAGAGATTTGTTTGACAGATTCCTCCTAGGGGAGGAGTTTTTTTTAAAACAATTGTTTGGCAAGCAGGGTGCTTGCCTGTATGGTGTGGGCACACTCTAACACCTAAGAACTTTGAAGGATAAAAAATGAGGTGGTAAGGTCTGAGGCCAGTTTACCAAAAAAATATAATCACATTTCTACAGGTTTGAACTAGCCTAAATTAACAGAACTCAGAATACAAAAATAAAATAATGCCTAACTAATGACTTGCCTTCATTGTAAAAAAAATCAAAAACACACCTAGACTCCAAAGATACCTGCTGGTTGTTTAAAATACAAATTGTAGAATGACCATTGTCAACACTTGAGTAGGCGCACCGGAAATGACTCTCATTGAAAGCGAATGATTCACTTGCTAATTTCACAACAGTGTATATTCTCCTGACTCGGCGCCTGTGGCAACATTAGAGTCAAAAGCTCTGTTGTAAGTTTAGTTTTAACCCAGAAAAACGTTCGGACGTCAGTGCAGCCTGTTTTTGCGAAACACACAACATATCTAGTTCCTCAAGCTATCAGGAGAAATGTCAACATAATACTAATCTCTGCGGGTGAACCAGAGCAGAACGTCATTGGTAGCATTATGGAAGAGTAATTTCCCTGGCAGAGGAGTTAAAACCTAGAACAAAAAACCTTTTGTTGTAGGTTGAAAGATAACCACTTTACAAAGAGGCGAGAACACTCAGAGATAAAACCAAGCATGGTGTTCTATAAGGAGGATATGGAGTGCCCCGGCACAAGGACGTAAACATGAGGAATCAAAGTTGTATGAATGAACCCATCAACGCTACCTGAGAAAGGCCTATTTGTGTTTTTGGCTATTGTTCGAAATCTTGGACTTTAAATCTAGTTGGACAAATTAGCAGCATGAACTCGGCGCTGTAGAATTTGTGAGTAGAAAATTTAACCCATATACTCTGTCAATGGAGGGAGCTGAATGGTCAAGTCAAGTCAAGTCAGAGAATTTATATAGCGCGCTACATACCCAGAGGGTCTCAAGGCGCTTAAGGAGGGGTGGGGAATTACTTGTCAAATATCCACGTTTTAAGTTGCTTTCTGAATGCTAGGTGGTTCTGGGTAAGGCGAAGGTAAGTGGGAAGTGAGTTCCAGGTTTTAGCTGCCAGGTAGGAGAAGGATCTACCTCCCATGGTGGTTTTGTTGATGCGAGGTACAGTGGCAAGGGCTTGGTTGGATAATCGTAGCTGGCGGGGGGGGGTGTAGAAGGACAGTCGTGTGTTGAGGCATTCTGGTCCGATTTCGTAGAGTGCTTTGTGTGCGTGGGTTAGGAGCCGGAAAGTGATCCTCTTATTGACGGGAAGCCAGTGGAGGTTTTTCAGGTGGCCAGAGATATGTTCTTTACGCGGGATGTCTAATATGAGCCTGGCTGAGGCGTTTTGGATTCGTTGGAGTCTTTTCTGGAGTTTAGCGGTAGTACCGGCGTAGAGGGTGTTTCCATAGTCCAGTCGGCTCGTGACCAGAGCGTGGGTGACCGTTCTCCTAGTTTCGGTGGGGATCCAGCGAAATGTTTTTTTGAGCATGCGAAGAATGTTGAAGCAAGATGAAGAAACGGCGTTGACTTGTCTGTTCATTGAAAGTGAGGAATCCAGGATGACGCCCAGGTTCCGTGCGTGCTCCGTCGGGATGGGTGCTTTTCCGAGGGCTTCTGGCCACCAAGAGTCGTCCCATGCAGAGGGGGAAGTACCTAAGATGAGGACTTCTGTTTTGTCTGAGTTCAGTTTCAGATGGCTGTGTTTCATCCATTCGGCTACTTCTTTCATTCCTTCGTGTAGGTTAGTTTTGGCGGTGCTGGGGTCCTTGGTGAGTGATAGGATCAGTTGAGTGTCATCCGCGTAGGAGATGATGTTGAGGTTGTGTTGGCGGGCGATGGTCGCGAGGGGGCTCATGTATACGTTGAAAAGGGTGGGGCTGAGTGAAGAACCTAGTGGTACGCCGCAGATGACTTCAGTGGCCTTTGACTTGAATGGTGGAAGGCGGACTCTCTGGGTTCTTCCGGTGAGGAACGAGGTAATCCATTCTAGTGCTTTTCCTTGGATTCCAATGTTTCTGAGGCGCTGTAGGAGGGTGCTATGGCAGACTGTGTCGAAGGCTGCGGAGAGGTCGAGGAGGATGAGGGCGACTGTGTCTCCGTTGTCCAGTAGAGTTCGAATGTCGTCTGTTGCTGCGATGAGGGCGGTCTCAGTGCTGTGCTTTGCTCGGAAGCCGGACTGTGAGGAGTCGAGGGATTTGTTGGCCTCGAGGAAGGCGGCGAGCTGGTTGTTGACAGCTTTCTCGATGACTTTGGCCGGGAATGGAAGGAGCGAGATGGGGCGGTAGTTTTTGAGTTCGGTGGGGTCCGCTGTGGGTTTTTTCAGAAGGGCGCTGAGTTCAGCGTGTTTCCAGCTCTCCGGGAAGGTGGCGGAGTTGAAGGAGCAGTTGATGACGTCTCGGAGGTGCGGTGCTATGATGGAGTCTGCTTTGTTGAAGATGTGGTGAGGGCATGGGTCTGTGGGGGATCCTGAGTGGATGGAGTTCATCAGACGGATGGTGTCCTCAGTGGAGATTGGGTTCCAATCATTAAGGATGTTCGAGGGGGGTGAAGGTCCAGCAGATGGTTGGGTGGGTTGGTCTCCGGGTTGGTTGTCGAAGCTGTTGTGTATGTCTGCAATTTTGTTGTGGAAGAATGAGGCTAGGGCGTCGCAGAGGGCTTGAGAGGGGGTGATGTCGTTAGAGTTGGCCGAGGGATTGGAGAATTCCTTGACGATGTTGAAAAGTTCCTTGCTGTTGTGGGCGTTGTTACCTAGTCGGTCCTTGAAGGCGGATTTCTTGGCCTTTCGGATCAGTTGGTGGTGTATGCGGGTGGCGTTTTTGAAGGCGTCCTTGGTGCTGGTGGTTGGGTCTTTTTTCCAGGCTTTTTCAAGGGAGCGGCAGAGTTTCTTGGATTTCTTAAGATCATCGTTGAACCAAGAGGCCTTCTTGCTGCCAAGTTTGCTTTGTCGTTTTTTCAGTGGTGCTAGGATGTCGGCGCTGTTGGATAACCATAGGGTGAGGTTGGTGGCGGCTTGGTCGGGGTTTGATGAATGGGCTGGGGGGTTTGGAAGAAGCGATGAAGAGATCTGGTCGATGGTGATTTTGTTCCAGTTTCTTTGCAGAGTTGGTTGGGGGTGGTTGTTGGATTTGGGCTTGTTGTAGGTAAAGTGAACACAGCTGTGGTCGGTCCAGAGGAGAGCCGTAGTGTGGCTGAAGGAGACATGATTGCTGGAGGTGAAGATAGGATCGAGTGTGTGTCCTGCGATGTGGGTGGGGGAAGTGACCAGTTGTTTAAGTCCGAGGTTGGCGAGGTTGTCCAAAAGGGTGGTGGAGTTGTGGTCGTTGTTTTTTTCAAGGTGAAAATTGAGGTCTCCCAGAAGTATGTAGTCTTTGGAGGGAAGCGCGTGTGGAGTGATGAAGTCCGTGATGTCCTCACTAAATTGTGCGCGGGGTCCTGGAGGTCTGTAAAGGAGGGTGCCTCTGAGTGTGGTCTTGGGGTCGATGTGGATCTGGAAGTGAAGGTGTTCAGTGTTGGCGAGATTGGCGTCAGAGCTGGTTGAGATGTGGATGGATTTCTTATGGACGATAGCGATTCCTCCTCCTGTGTGGCCGGTACGGTCCTTGCGTATGATCTTATAGTCTTCTGGGATGGCAATGGTGACGTCTGGGGCTGAGGAGGCGTTCATCCATGTCCTTGGTCCTTGGTCCATATTCCTAAAAAAAACGTTTAATCGGCTTGTTCAACCGCAGAGGCATTAAATCTCTGTTTCAAGAGGGAATTTGAATTTTGAATTTACAACAATTTATATAGCGCACTTATACCATGCGGTTTCATGGCGCTAGGAGGACGCTTAGCCAGAGGTGAGTTGTAGGGGAAGCAAGATGCTAGGATGGAAAAGCACGGGAGAAAAGAAAGGTCTTGAGTGCTCTACGGAAATCAGAGTAGGAGAGGATGGATCTAATATGGAAGGGGAGAGAGTTCCAAAAGGTAGGGGCAAGAACCCTGAATTTCAGGCCCCCGGATTTCTTTTTCTTGAACCGGGGGACAGAAAGCAGAAATTTAGTAGAGGAGCGGAGTTCTCTATTGGGGCAATAAGTACTGATGGCGGAGGAAATGAAGTCAGGGGCAGTCCCCGCTAAGGCCTGAAAAGTGGTGCATCCCAATTTAAAGAGAGCCGCTCTTTAATAGGGAGCCAATGAAGGGATTGGAGAAGGGGAGTGACTTGATGGGATCTGGATAGGCCATGGATCAGGCGAGCGGCCTGATTCTGGACTAGCTGGAGACGATGGAAAGCATAGGCGGGAGCTCCATTATATACAATGTCACTTCCTTGTCCCGTTTGTCATTCACCTGCCTAAGTACAAAGCTCATGCTTCCGCCCCTCTCAATTACCCTCGTCGAAGGTGGGCAACATTCTCCCTGCCAGAGTTTAATAGGGCTCTCATGGCGGAAGGGCCTCCAGGAGGCAAGTATGTGGCAACAGCAAACAAATTGTTTAATGACCGCATCATAGCCGCTCTGGACTGTACAGCCCCATTGGGTCGGCCAAAAAAAGGTGCCCACAGACAGACAACTGCTCCCTGGTTTGGCGAGGCATTGCGTCTCGCCAAAAGGGACTGCAAGCGGGCAGAGAGACAATGGAGAGTGGCATATGATGACTCGATGAAAGAAGTCTATCATATCAAGAGACGCATCTATCATAATAGAATCCGTATTGAGAAAGCTACATACTATGCAGACAGAATCCAGAGGGCAGAGAATTCCGCCAAGGAACTGTTTAGCATATATAAGTCTCTAGCCACCCCTAAAACTGCAAGTCTAGATAAAGATCACTCAGTAGCAGCATGCAACCGCATCGCTACTTATTTCGGAGATAAAGTGTCTAAAATCTACGCTGCTTTCCCCGAAACACCTCATGCAGCGGAAGAGCCAATAGACCTAGCAGCAGAGGAAGATGATCGTAATCGGTTACTTAACTTTATCACCCCTTCACCGGAAGAGCTAATTAAAATCTGTAGGTCTGTTAAATCTGGTTCTCCTCGAGATCCCGCACCCCCTAAAAGATTGAGTGGCAGTTTGGAGACCCTGGAACCCTACATCAGGCATGTGCTAGATGTCTCCTTCCGATCCAGTTCAATACCTGAGGATTGGAAACAGGCTGTGGTGCTCCCCCTCTGCAAGAAGCCCAACATTAGCTTCGAGAACTTGGACAATTTACGCCCCATCTCCCTGCTGCCTTATCTCTCCAAGGTAGCGGAGAAGGTGGCGAATAAACAGCTAATGACATATGTGGAGGAAGGCAACCATCTTCATCCTACCCAATTCGGGTTTCGGCCCCGTCATTCGACGGAGTCCGCCCTTCTGAGGGCTACCGAAGCCCTTAGGCAGGGTGCTGACGAGGGACAAACAATGGCGCTAATTTTATTAGACCTTAGCGCTGCGTTCGACACTGTAGCACATTCCATCTTGCTACAGTGTCTGGACAAGGTCGGGGTGAAAGGGGCAGCGTTGAAATAGATTTATTCATTTCTCACTGGCCGGGGTTTCCAAGTGAGGCAAGGTGACCACTACTCGGAGCGAATTCCTTTGGACCAGGGGGTGCCGCAGGGCTCGTCCCTGAGTCCAACACTCTTCAATCTTTATGTCGCTCCGATTGCCACCTTAGTAGAGAGTCACGGCCTCAGCTTGGTGTCGTATGCCGACGACACGCAGTTCGTCATCTCCCTATCGCGCGCACCCGGTCTTTCGGCGGACATCTTCAGAGCATGCATGCAAGACCTTGCTGCCTGGATGTCCGCCAATTGCCTCAAGCTCAACGGGGGCAAGACCGAGGTGCTGGTCGTGGGGGGCTGCCAGTCTGCGTGGACGTCGGCATGGTGGCCATCTTCCCTGGGCCCAACACCCATTCCGTGCCAAAAAGCGAGGAATCTGGGCATTTGGTTTGATGCCGCCCTCACCTTTGGCCCTCAGATCAATCAGGTGGTCGGACTATGCTTTGGGACCCTTAAAAGCCTCAGGAAGACGCTGAAGTTCTTGCCTGTGAGAGCCCGACAGACCTTGGTACATGCACTAGTCACATCGAGGATGGACTATGGCAACCTTCTCTATTTAGGTACCCTGGAGAAGAATCTCAGCCGCTTACAGGTCCTACAGAACGCTGCTGCACGATTGGTGCTTAGATTACCCAGAAGAGCTGCTTCTGCAGCGGCTCTCCGGTCCTTGCACTGGCTTCCGGTCAGAAGCAGGGTAGAATTTAAAGCACTTTGTACGTGCCATCGGATCATTAATGGGAGATCCCCTCTCCCTCTACAAGGACTCTTGACACCTTATGAGCCTCCCCGTTCTCTGAGATCTTCCGGCTCTGGACTCCTGGTTGTCCCTAAGGTATCCAGAGCACGGATGGGGGGAAGATCTTTTAGATGCCTTGCAGCCGCTAGATGGAACAAGCTGCCCATGGCGTTACGACTAGAGCCATCTGAGTCAATTTTTAGAGCTAAGCTCAAAACTGCTCTATTCGCTTAGTAGGTGTGCCGTTTTTGTATGGTCCAGTAATAAAGTAGCTCCTCAGCGCGGGGACGCGCCGTTGTTGCGTCACCATGCGCTTTACAAAACCCCCTAAATAGAAATAGAAAAATAGAAAAATGTTCCCATAATCCAGCCTGGACAGAACCATCGCCATCAGGATAAGTTTAAGGGCAGGAACAAAGAAGAACCGGGAGATTTTGCGTATAGTGCGAAGGGCAAAAAAACAGGAGGAAACAACAGAATTGATCTGAGTGTGGGGGGTGAGGTGCTTGTTGAGTGAGATCCCTAGAGTTTTTACAGAAAGAGAGGGAGAGGGGGAAGTACCCAGGGAAGGGGGCCAAAAACTGGGGGTCCAGGGACTGGGGGTGCTACCAGTAACAACAAGTTCCGTCTTATCCGGATTTAATTTCAGATGGTTGCCGTTCATCCAATCGCTGACGAACAGCATGACCGACTGGAAGTTGAGTATACTGGTAGGGGAGTGTGACAGGTGAAAGATGAGTTGGAGGTCATCAGCGTAATTGTATACGGTGACGGGAAACAAAAGAGATGTGTAGCAAGGTCAGCAATGTGTTTACATTATTGAAGACCATTAAAGTGTACAGACATTGGGATCAATGTTTTGTACTCCAGTTGCAAAAGTCTGGTTTAGATTATCGTGATTAGGTATGAAGTGTAACCATTGGATTTAACGCAAAGCCTCCCTGTGACTAACTTCATTACTCACGACCAGAGTTTGATTTTATGATGAATTGGCTATATTTGTAGGGAGTTGTATCTCCTATGTTTTTAATGGTTTTAGTTAGAATTGCAATAATTAATTACTTGGAAACTACCCTGTGTAAGTACCCAACACCGCTCTCACCTCTTTAAAACATTTAGGGGCATTGAGGCCGTCCCAGAGTGGTAGGGGCATAGGCATGGAGGACTCAGTGTCGTAGTAAAGGGATGCCCATTTAATTGTTCTCAGCGACTGCATATATGACTCTATAACACAGCGATCCTATACAATGAGTAACAATCCCCCTTTACACAGCTTATTTGGAGGTAAACTGCCAAGAGGTGCTCCCTCTACAACCAAGACTGTCTTGAGCATGTGGGAGGCCTCACTCAAATAAATAAAATGGGATAAGATTATAACTGCTGAAACTCTTCTGTGGTTGGGTAACTGGTTCCCACAAGTGAACGCCCTAAAAGGATTTAAGGAATGGGACTATCTTGGTGAATTGTCTTTAAGAAACCTATTTGCATACAGTATTATGGAATCCTTTGTACAGCAGTATGACAAATTCGGCCTGAAACACTCACAATCTTTTTAATACTTGCAACTACAGCATGCAATAATGCCATATATAACATGTGATATGTCCATCACTGAATATAGCCCGCTGTAGGTAAAAATAGCCACTTCTTTTTTTGTGTTGAAATTTTTTATTGAATTAAGCTATAAAATACTTAGTAAATATCAACGTGAATAAGGTCAATAAGAAAACCTTATTTGCAAAATGTTTGAAAAGAATAATGAATTGATAGATTATGAAATTTACTCCTAGTAATAGAGATAAGGAAAACGTTAACAGTACATACTCTACAATCTGTTGTCAAAAAACAATACAAAAGGTATGAAAGTATCTTATATGTAAGTAACGGAATGACTAAATAAATATAATCAAGATTAAAAGAAAGAAAAAAAAAGTGCCAGAGTAACAGGGGGGAGGCGAGGGGGGGGAGGGAAGGAAAGAAAAAGGATAAAGAGAATAGAATAGTACAGGAAAAGCATATGAGATAATACAATTAAGTAGGTAAAGGATGCTCATTAGAAGAGGGAGTTGGGTTAGAGTTGTCATCCAATGTGGTTTCCAAAAAGGGGGACCAAGTTTGAAGAAAGATGTCAGCTTGGTCCTAAAGATTGTAAATTGTGCGTTCATGTAAGGCTGTTTGCATCATTGCCACCAACCATTCTTCCTGAGAAGGAGCAGAGGAAGACTTCTAATGGCGTAAAATGCAAATTTTGTCTGTAGCCAAAGCAGTGTGAAGAAGACGAGTCTGTGGCTTAGAACGTTTTCGAAAACCACGGAAGTCATGTAAAATAATGATGGCAGATGTAAGTGGTAAAATTAATGCCATTGTACAGTTCAAAGTTTTGCCAACAAAGATCAAGAAGGGTCAGGTGCGTGGACATTCGCAAATGATATGTGTTATGTCACAACCAGGATTAGAACATCTCCAGCAAGAAGTATGCGATAATAACCCAGCTTGATGTAATTTAACTGGTGACCAGTGCCAATCATGAAGAATTTTAAAGATACAGAATTTGAGACGCACTTCTCGAACGCCTTTGTGCAACCCCTCCAGAATTTGATCCCATAGAGCATTGGAGTACATAATAGATAAGCGAGATTGCCATTTAGTCCGAAGAGTATGTGAGAGAGGTTGTGAAAAAAGAGGGAGCAAAAAGGTTTTATAAAGACCAGAGGTCACCCCCTTAAACTTCCCCCATAGTTGAAGATAAGATAATATTGGAGAAACCTGAAGCAACCAAGGTGGAGAGCATAATTGTTTTTTAAGACATTGTTGAAGTTGAACGTATTTAGAGGAATGTAGGAAGCCAAGATCTATGCATGGCGGATAAGATAGGATTTTTAGGATCCAAAGAACTAGTACCAGTACCGTATAAAAGGGATAATCCTGAATCCTGAGATAGAAGATGACGTTCAATTGATACCCATTGTGGAATGTCTTTAGATTTGAGTAGAAAATATGAGAGTTGAGAAATGTGTAGGGCAAGTGAATAATGTTCAATGGATGGAAGACCCATGCCTCCATATAACTGATGGGCCTTTAATTTAGCAGCAGCAAGGCACGGTTTAGCTATGCCCCAAAAAAAGAGCTTTATCTTGGAGTCGATTGATCTAAGAGTAACTAAAGGAATTTAGAGGGAGAGCATACCCAAAACATAAATGAATCTTGGTAAAGCAACCATCTTAATAGCTTGAACTCTACCCCATAAAGATAATCCTAGAGCTTTCCACTTATCAAAATCCCTCTACATTTGAGAAAATAAAGGAGCTAAATTATCTGCAACCATATTTTCCAAATCTCTATTAAACAGAATCCCGAGATACTTAAAGTGTGAAGATTGCCAGTGAAAAGGGAATCCAGAAATTGCTGATTTCGTAGTGCCAACTGAAATAGTTAACGCTTCTCTTTTATCCCAATTTATTTTATAACCAGAAAAGGAGGAAAAATCATTAAGAATTTGAAGAAGGGCTGGGAGAGATCGGGGGAGGTTAGTAAGAGTAAGAAGAATGTCATCTGCATATAAATACATTTTAGAATGCCCAATTGGAAGGGGGATACCTGTAATATCATCAGATTGGCGAACTGCAGCAGCAAGAAGTTCCATCGCTAAGAGAAAAAGAAGAGGGGACAATGGGCAACCCTGGCGTGTACCTCTGCGAATTGGAAATGTGGCAGATAAGAAACCTCCACAGTTGACTTGAGCTAATGGGTTATTGTATAATAAACGTACTTTATTAATAAATTGGTCACCCAAACCAAATTTATGCATTATTGTAAAGAGATATTCCCATTCAATGCGATCGAATGCTTTCTCAGCATCAAGTGAGAGAGCCAAGGCATCTTCTGGAAGATGTTTAGCAGTCCATAACATGTGAGCCAATGTACGAAGATGATTTCTGGAAGAACAGCCTGGGACAAAGTCCACTTGGGAATTATGTATCAAGGAGGATAACACTTTTTGAAGACGGGACACAAGAATACTAGCTAGAATCTTAATATCCGAATTTAAGAGGAATATAGGGTGATAACTTTTGCATAAAAGATGGTCTTTGCCTGGCTTGGGTAGAACAGCTATAATTGCTTTATTAGAAAGGGGGCCCAAGGAGAATTATTTGTCAGCCTCTAGAAACGCAGCATGCAAAGTATCTATCATATTCTGACCAGTCCATCTATAAAATTCGGCGGGGAAACCATCCTCTCCAGGGGCTTTATGATATGGCAGAGCAGTTATAGCCGAAGAAATCTCGTCTCTCATGATATTACCTTCAAGTAAGGCTCTGCCATCATCCGAAAGCTGCGGAAGATTTACCTTCTCTAGAAAAGTTGACTTTTTATCCAATTCAAGCTGATTACTTGGGGTATATAGAGATCTATAAAATGAGGCAAATTCATTAACTATTTCCTGAGGTCTGGTGAGTATTTCACCCTGGGTCGACTTAATAGCTGGAATAGCCACAGCAGCTTCTCTCTGACGCAATTGTGCAGCTAATAATTGGCCAGCCTTTTCTCCTTGTTCGTAATGTCTCCCTTTCATCTTCTCCAATGCATACTCAGCCTTAGATGTAAAGAGACCATTAAGAGACATGCGTGCTTGTTCCAACAATTTGCGATTCTGTAAAGTAGGGTTCGATATATATAATTGAGAGTAATGTTGAATGTCTCGTTCTAGTTCTGTTTGTTATGCAATATTATTCTTGTTGATAAGATAACTGCCCTCTAATAGTGGCTTTTGCTGCTGCCCAAATTGTTCTCTTAGAAGAGACAGAGTCCTCATTAATAGTGAGATAATCTTGGAAATGAGAATGCAAAAGAAGCTAACCCCCAGGTGTCCTCTATTTCTGTAAACTCATTCACCATGGTTTGCGTCCTGGTTTAGATAAACCTAAATCAAGAGATATAAGAACAGGAGAGTGATCAGATAAAGCAGCTTCCAAAATGTTAGAATCTGTGACCAATTGAATCGCTTTATGAGATCACAGAAAATAATCCAAACGGGAAAATGTGCCAAGCAAGGAAGAAAAGAATGTATATTCCTTATCATGTGGATGACTGAGACGCCAATGGTCAACCAACCATTATCAGAAAGTATGTCTTGTAAGATAACCCTATCTGCTGCATTAACCCTGTCAAACTGACCCATTTTGTTGAGGATAGGATCTTGAACCAAATTCCAGTCCCCTCCGGTGAGATATTGGGAAGCATTGATCTCAGTAAGAAGACGATTCAATTGGAGGAAAAATTGTTTTTTAGTACCAATCGGAGCATAAATGGATCCAAGACAAATTGAAGAAATCCCAATTCGTAATTTAGCAAAGACATAGCGACCATCAGGATCTGACCATGTCTTGGAAATTGTAATGGGAAGCGATCTCCGGATAAGAATAGCCACTCCACATTTACGGACAGGGATAGGGTTGGTGGGGTCATTCCTACGTATGCTGCTATGAATGACCTTCCCAACCCAGTCTTTACTGAGTTTGTTAGATTCAATTTCATCCAGGTGTGTTTCCTGCAATAAAGCTATGTCCACATGTTTGGGCTGCAAATATGAAAGAACTTTCTTTCTTTTAATGTAATGGGTGAGACCATGTACATTCCATGTATCAACAGATAAAGGATGAGTCATAGTGGAAAATATTCAAAGAAATACTAAAGAAGAAGAATAGGGGGGGGGTAGGGCAGAATAGGAGAGGGAGTTATTCTGGTTATTAAGTAAGAAAAGAGGTGATAGTATCAGAAACTTATACGATAATAGTGCAGAGAAAGGAGGGAATCAAACAGGATAGAGGTATGTGAGTAGTCAAGTAGAAATGAGGCAGATGTTATGCATTTGAAAGAATAAATATAAATAGAAAAGAAAAAAAGTTAGGAAACCTAGACTGTGAACCGCAGGCCTGGGCTCACTAGAGCACCGCCGCGGGACAAGACCCCATCTAGGAAAAGAAAAAGTATGGATCAGCGAAGTAGATGATAGTGTAAGTTAAGGAGCCCTGAGGAATGAATTAACAAAGAAATATAGATACAGTAGAATATGATAGAGGAGTGATGAAAACAATTTAAGAATGCCTTGGGTAGTAATTAATCAGCCAAATACTATAATGACTATCTTAAATTATGCCCTGCAGTATCTTGTTACAGCTTATTAACGAAATATCAACAAACACAACCATAACATGGTAAAACAATAAGAATACAGTATGGGAAGAGTGCAATAAATGAAGGCAAAATTATGAGGAATTCAAATAACAGCAGCTTTTAACAAAGTATGAATGACCGATAAAATGAGCACTTATAATTAAAAGAGCTTAAAAGGCACATAGCATATTAGCACCTAATATCCAAGCTAAAGCTAGAGAAATACATATTAAAATGGTATAGTATAATGAAGGGTAACGTGTTGCACTATAGAATAAAATAAGGGGGGGGGTATATGTATGATCATAGAATTTGGACGTATAAAGAAAGGGAACACCAATACCTACCTTAATCCATTGAGCAACATAGGAATGATAAAACATGCAGAAATAGATAAAGTAATTCCAATACCCTGATTGAGGATGAAGAAAAAACATGCAATTTACTATGAACTATGTCTAAGCATATAACAGGCAATTTAATAATAGGTAGATAAACATCTCATAGCAGAAAAATAATACTGAATATAAGTTATCTAATAGTAATATTGATGAAGAAAAATCAGAATTGAATACAAGATATGGCAAAGGTACAACAAAGCACAGCAACAGACAGTTAAATAATAGTAAACTATTCAGTCAGCATCTGAAGGAGTTTTAAGAGGTGATCTAGATTTGCCTCTCTGCAGCTCCTTTGTAAGTGTAGAGACAGAATGCAAAGCTGAGGCGTTATCTTCCTGGGAACGATTGACTCTATTCAAGTCTCTACCCCGTTGTCTGGAGTCACTAGATGCTCGTGGGCTTTGCACCGGCAGTTGTGGGGAAAAGGAAGAAGACGGTTGGAACTGTTCACAATGGGAGGACTGCGTATCCATGTCCTGAGATTTGATGTAATCTAAGAATTTTTGTAGAAGTTCAGGGTTATAGAAGTCCTTGGTTTCTCCATTTTTGGTAATACGGAAGCGTGCAGGCTCAAATAACCTATATTTAATGTGTAACTGATGTAGTTGAGGCCGCATGGAGAGAAACGCCTTCCGTCTTTCATTCGTCTCTTTAGAAAAATCCGCTGCTACGTGAATATTATGACCCTTAAAAAGAAAAGAGCCTCGTGAGCGAGCTGCAGTCAATATTTGTCGGGTTTGCTCATGACTAAGAAAACAGGCAATAATTGGCCTCGAACGTGCACCAGGGTCTGTGCGTAGAGGGCCAATTCTGTGACCTCGTTGAATTTCAAGAGGTGGAGTAAAGGAAATTCCAGTCATTATTGGAAGGGTATCACAGAGGAATATTTTTGTGTTGTGTCCTTCAATATTTTCCGGAAAACCAAAGAAGCGGAGATTGTCTCTTCAACTGCGATCTTCTAAGTCAATGATTTTGCTGTGCAAAAAGAGAAGATCTTGGTCTGAGCTTTGGACTGTATCAAGGCAACTCTCCATGGCCATTATTTTAGAGTCAAGACTTTCAATTCTAGTATGAAAAGTTGTACGGTCTGCTCTATTCGATTTAGTTTCTTCAGCCAGAGATGTAATTGCGATATCTATCCCTTCCAATCGACGATTGACCCCAGAAAGCTCCTGCAATATATGTTGCATGGTGTCTGTTAAAGTCTGGTCACCATGAGAGGGCGCAACTTGGGGCATATTCGTTGAAGAGGACGAGTTCCCTTTCGTTGGCATAGCAGTAGATTGTTTCAAAACTTCTGTAAAGAGTGGTTGTTTAGGTATTTTACTCCCATTCCTATTAGTAGACATTTGTATATTGCGCTTCATAGACGCTCTACAGTAACGTATTGATGTGGTAACGTGGTGAGTAGCAATAATGAAAACAAATTCGCAATTGACAACAATAAGCAGAAAATAGCAATACAACATATAATGCAATATCTCAAACTGAGCAAGTTATATATATCATAGGTGAAGGCAATAATTACATTTCATAAAAAATACATGCTGAGGAAAATCAACGTCGCCTCAAATATTTAAAGATGTAAAGAACAATAGCGGGCAACTTTGTCAAAAAAGATTAAGCAGTTTGTATTTACTTAATGTTATGTTGCCTTGACAGAGTGACGAACATATAAACTCTTTTTGGCTGATGAGGTGATGAAGCAATCCATTAGATGGTCCGTACAAACTGATAGGGTGAAAGGCTAAGATCAGGTAGAAAGGCGTTATCTACTTAAAGAGGTGTAAGGAAAACAATAGATTGCGAGGGATATAAAGCCACTGTCTTAGCTGACGCTATTTTCTGCAGAATAACAATAAAAGACCATGTACCATTCCTCAAAGATGACACATGATATTGCATACAATATCATGAAAAGTCCTCTTGAATAACTGAATGTAGAAATTTCACTCTCACATTATATGTCAAACGCTAGTAAAACAATATCAACATATATGATTAACAAATGATAGCTGTGAGAAAGAGTTTTGTTTGTTTACTATATTGTTTTCAGATATATGAAAAGCCTCTTGAAATAATGAGTCATGTGGTGCGTCCGAAAAAATTCCCTCTCATATTATATAGCAAAAGTCAGTAATAACAGAATTGCCATGGAATGAGAAGAAACATGTAGAAATTCACCTCATATCAACATCAAAATAGTCACAGCCAAATGAAGCTCCTCATAAAATTTCAGGAAAACATTATAAGCGAGCAATGACTAATGATTGCAACCATAAACTTCATAATGTTGAGATAGTATGCATAAAAACTTCAAACCACTGCGCCAGTCTTACTTATTACATTTTGAAAAATAAAGGACTTCCAGGGATACTGGTAGTATTAATACATTTGGAAGCGCTGTTCTCCGACTTTCCCTTAACAAGGTTTCCAAATGACAATTGAAGAGATTCTGTGGTAAATTATTTTAGAAAGCGGTTGATCTAGCTGGTGACATTCTGAAAATAATTATTTCCCACAAATACAGGAAGTATTGGTTCACTGGAAAGCTGCTCTTTAATGTTCTTGTAAAGGTTTCCAGATGGCTATTAGAGAGGTTGTAAATCAGAGTTTAAAGCGCTGCAATTCATATGTTAATGGCCGAGCAGAAAGGCAGCGTGTGAGGTTGCTCCGGTTTTCAAAATGTTAATTAAATAATAATTGTAGTCATAATTAACCACAGAAAGGGTTATTCAGTCACAGTATTCAGCCACAGTGTAGAAAGGTAAAGACAGTTCTTACCAGCATGAGCTTATTTATCTTCTTTTTAAATTCAGAAGCACCTCAATTCAAGAACAGCTCCCATAACTGGAAAGTCTTTCATTTACTCTGTAAATAACAACTTTGACACTGACCTTTATCTGTGAAAACCCACTTCACATTTCAAAGTTGAAAACCAGAGAATTGTCTGCCTCACATATCTCTGCTGTCAAGTTCAAGTGTTCTGTTCACAGGAAGGCAGGCCTGTGCATTAGGCAAGGCCGGCAAGCGCTCCTCAGGCCTTCCTCATTATGTGAGTCCGGGGATTCCAAATAGGTCATGAGGTCAAAGGCCCAGCTGCTCTCTCCTCTGGCATTCTTCAGCTTGAGAAAAGCCCTCCAAAAAAAAGGTCACCACTCAGAACAAAACACACTGTTCATGACTAGGTAATTTCACCTTCTGGAAAATGTCTCATTATTTGCCCCAAGCTCACTGTAAATGAGGCTGCCTCTGGATGGGTGCCGTCCCGGAGCGGAGCTCTTCTCTCAGGCGGCCATTCTCCCTCGTGGCCAGACCACACCCCCCAAAATAGCCACTTCTCAGCTAACCCTACGCAGCCTTATTTCAATGACATATACATCTTTCCTAGTAAATACGCCTGATACCTTCCCAAATTTAAAGGTAAATGGGAATGAGACCTTGAAACCATTGAGGGTATAAAACGGGCTCTTGCTCTGATTGCCACATCTGAATTTGCAATATCTGCAAACCATAGTTTGACCAATTTCAAGTCTCTTCATCATATTTATATAACCCCCAGCATCTCTAGCGCATGAATAGAAGAGCTGACTAAATTTTTTTGAGATGCAAGATAGCACTGGGAGGTCTCTACATACAATATGGGAATTTAGAATTATCTGCCATTTTTGGAACTCTTAAAGAGACACAATACTGGTTGAGCTGAGTCGCCCATTCCACTTGACTCGGAAAAAAGGGCATTGTTTAATATTGTGGACAATGAGGGTTTTACAAATGCTGACAATATATTTTTGGTTATGGATTTGAAGTTGGTAAAAAGGATATTGCCCAAAATTGGTGACAATCCAGCCTAAAAATAGTTGCACTTCAGAGAAAGCTACATATGAAGCACCTGACTACCCTCAAACATACTAAGTTATATGGAAAATGGCTGAAAATAGAGAAGATACTAAACCATAAGTTGGGACCCTTAATGTGACTATTGAATTTGCTCTTTGCAAATAATTGATGATGTTGAGATGGTACTAGGATACAGAGGTAGGATTAATTGATATATTTTTTCTTTTTCTATATCTGATATAAATGAGATATGTGTGAAATGTGATATGTTGTGTACAATATCTATATGCACAAGCAGAGTTAAAGACAATTTATTTTCAGGTCAAAGGAAGAATCCCAAAGTAATAACTCTAACACTAAGATTCCTGGACCTTGACTATGTTGTGAAGTGGTGAGAGATTACTTTCAACAGGACAGAACCCCCTCACCCACCATGGTGGTGATATGCTTCATCACTGGGCTTCCGGGTCTATTAAAACCAAGTGGGAGCTTTGGAGAGGGTACCTATATAATGTGAAGCGTCCCTAGTGGTGTGGGGGCTTGATATAAAGATGGAAAATTATTCAAAAACTAGCTTGGTGGTGGAGGATAATTGAAACTGTATTCTTTTCCCCAGGACGAAGCGTTAAAAAGAATGGGGGTTAATTTGGCTCATTATATCAGGTCAATGTGCTTCTGCCCTAAATTACCCAGTGAGAAAGTGCCCTTTAATCAGAACCATAGTAGTCCCTCTGTGGCCGGGAATAGTGAGGTGGAGACCTGGCTTTTTAATGGGACGCGTTTTTGTCTTGGACTGAGCAGCACTAGCATATCTTGAATGCTTCCACTCAACAGCATGTTAAGGCAATTCCTCCTGTGGAAGGAATATCAAAATGATTCCTTAACCCACGGAATCAGACCAAAGTCATAGCAGCTGACCGGTTGTAACTACACTGCAACCCTCTGGAATGCGCTCCCCTTGGAAATCCGCCTCTTGGATGATTTAATATCCTTTCGTAGGGCCCTGAAAACCTTCTTGTTTTAAATGTTCCCTGTTTTAAGTGTTCTGCTTTTTTTGCTGCTGGATTTAGTGTTATGTTGTGTCTACCTTTCCCTGCGCCAGGACGCTCCTTCGCTGGAGCAGCTGTGCGCATTAAAAATGTAAATAACATAACATAACATAACATAACTTCTTTTATTTTTTCACTTTCTTCTATTTTTTCTCTTATCTATTTCCAGGCAATAAATGGGTTCAAATAAAATGCATAATGTTTAACAATTTCCCATTTTTATAATGTTAAGAAACAGCCAATGCACATGTAACATCTCAAAAGATTTTTGGCTACCTCGCAAAATTTAATATAATATTGGTTTTAAAAATCATCATCTTAAATTATTATTATTATTATTATTATTAATTGGGTTTTGTTAAGCGCAGACTACCCGGAGGCCTCGTAGCGCTGAGTGTGACTGGGGGGACAGGTGAGGGTAGGGAATTACGTGAAAAGGAGGGTTTTTAGTTTCTTGCGAAATTTTAGGAGGTTGCGTTCACCACGCAGGAAGGCTGGCAGAGCATTCCATGCCTTAGCTGCATTCCAAGAAAAGGAACGGCCTCCCCATCTGGCACGTTTGACTTTGTTCTCCGTTGCCAAAAAGGCTGTGCTGGAGCGCAACGACCTGCGAGGGAGGTATGGGGTGGCCAACGAGCAGATCATTGCAGGCGCTTCCTTCCACATAGCCTTGTGCATAAAGCACATTGATTTAAACAGTGTTCTGGCCTTGATGGGTAGCCAGTGGAGTTGTTTTAAAGCAGCAGTCCCTGAGTCTCGCCGGTTAAGGCCCAGCAGGAGGCGGGCTGCTGCATTCTGCGTGACTTGGAGCTTTTTTGTTGTGGTCGCCGGGGCCCCTAGGTACAATGCATTCCCGTAATCTAAACGGGACAGAATAATGGCTTGCACCATGATCCTACGGGCTTGTGGAGGGAGGAGTGGTAGTACTTTCCTGAGCATGCGCATCATGCCAAAACAGGTGGCCGATACGGTCGTTGCTTGGTGGTTAAAATTGAGATTAGCATCAAGCCAGATGCCTAGGCTCTTTATTTGGGGTTTGGATTGGGGTTGAGTGCCCATGCATGGGGGCCAGTTCGGGAGCGGACAGGAAATGTTTGAGTTTCCCAGAATCATAAGCTCCGTTTTATCACCATTAAGTTTCAGGTGGGAGCTGGCCATCCATTTATTAACTGCCACTAGACATTTCTCAAGCCTAGGTGGGGAGGCGGTGGTTTGGTTCATGGAGACGATTAATTGAGTATCGTCAGCATATGTGACTAACTCCAGGCCAAATGAATGGACGATGTCTGCCAGAGGGAGCATATATATATTAAAAAGGGTGGGGCTCAGGGACGAGCCCTGAGGTACACCCTGATCAAGAGGCCATATCCTAGATTGTGTGGAGCCCTCGACTACTCGGAAGGAGCGGTTTTCCAGGAAGGATTGTAGCCAGCGAATGGCTGTTCCTGATACTCCGATTTGTTTGAGACGATGGATGAGGATGATGGTGTTCACAGTGTCGAAAGCGGCACTCAGATCAAGCAAAATGATTGCTGTAGTGCCGCCTGCGTCCATCTGTTTCCTGGCTAGCTCAGTCACAGTCAGAAGAGCTGCTTCCGTACCCAACCTGGGGCGGAAACCTGCCTGAGAATCATGAAGTATGTTGTTTGATTCTAGGTATTGAGTGAGAGATGTGTTGATATGCCTCTCGAGCAGCTTACTGATCCATGGGAGCAGGGATATAGGGCGGTAATTGGCCATATTATCTGGATCCAGGGAGGGTTTTTTTAGGAGAGCTCGTACTTGGGCTTCCTTCCAGGCCGCAGGGACTATGCCGGTAGTGATAGAGTTATTGAGGATGTTGAGAATAACTGGCCGTATTGTGTCTGTGATCTTTTTTAGGTGGCAAGGCGGTGCAGGATCACTAGGGGATCCAGATTTAACTTTCCTTATTATATGCTCCAAATCCTCTACTCCTATTGGAGGGAACTCTTCTAATCTGTGAAGTGTGATGCCGGGTGGCATGGTTGCTTCAAGGTCAGCTAAATCTGGAGCTACAAATGCTGACGAGATTAGTTGTATTTTTTTATAAAAATATTCCGCTTGATTTTTACATCGGAATTGTGCTTTACTGGGGTCCTGGGGAGTGGATGGGGTGTCAATTAAAGATTTGGCTATTTGGAAAATTTCTCTGGGGCAGTTATGGGCGTTACTAATTTTATCTTCAAAGAAGCGGTCTTTGGTTGAGTTAATCTCTGCTTTGTATTCTTTGATGGCATCATGATGGTTTGCTTTGGCTGAGCTGCTGCGAGAAGCCCTCCAGGATCTTTCTAGCTTCCTACAGTGTCTTTTCATGTCTTTAAGTTTGGAAGTGTACCATGGTGATGCCTTAGATTTAGTTTTTTCCCTTAGTGTTGTTATTGGTAACACAGAGTCAAGGGCCTTGGAGATCCATTGGGAGTAGTTATCATATGATAGTGTTGGGTCATCCGTAGCTTGTGGGGTGGTGATGAGTAGGGCATCTGTCCACTTCTCGACAGAGAGCTTAGTCCATTCTCTTCCTTGAAGCGATGTACGCGGGGGTGGTGGAGCCGAGGCAGTGTGTAGCCACCGTAGCGGGACCAAATAGTGGTCAGACCATGTAAGGGCCACAGGGGTTCCTACCACTAGCCTGTGGTCGTTACTAAACACTCCATCCAGAAGGTGTCCTTTCTCATGTGTGGGTTCGAAGCCCCTCTGTGTGAGTTGGATGGCTTCTAGATTTTCTAACAAGGCTTTAGTTGAGGGATCATCTAGGTTATCCAGATGTATATTAACGTCACCTAGTATGGTGAGATGTGGGCTACTAACAGCTAAGTCAGCGACTTTGAGTTGTAGTGAATCGAGAAAATCCCCCATTTGGTTTGGTGGGCGGTAGATGAGTATGCCTGTGAAAGTCGCCGTGGGAGAGAGGTCGAGGGAGAATTGCATGCTTTCGCAGTTTGATATTGAACCTGCATTGATCCTGCATTGGTAGTGATTTTTGTATAGGATTCCTAAGCCTCCTCCCCTTCCTTCTGCCCTGTCGACTCTTTGTAGTAGGTATCCCTGTTGCAGTAGGGAGGTGATGTCAGGGTCTGACGCCTCTTTGAGCCATGTTTCTGTGAGAAAGATGGCATCCGGGCTGATGTCCTCTAAAAGGAGCGACATTTGGACCGCGTGTTTAGTGAGCGAACGGCAGTTTAGCAGAAACATTTGATATGTTTTTGCGGGTTGTAAGTGCTTTGCTAAACACGTGGGTCGGTAACTGCAATTGGTGCATACATTAGTAGGGTTGCCGAGTGTAATGGTATGTAGGCAGTCGTCAGAAACGGGCGGCATAAGTTTGGTCAGGGTTTGGGAGTCATACGTGATAGTAGTAGCATAATTTAAGTTTGGTTGGACAGGGGGTGTGGCCCCTTGCCCCGTGCTGGCGCGGACGGGCGCAGACGGGCAGGACTTTGGCACGACTTCGGCGCGAAGTCGGCGCTCCCGCTGCGCTCGTCCGCTGCGCTTCCTCCAGAGTACCATTTATAAAGGGGGAGGGGATGCACTATACCGCTAACCTGCCTGTTCAGCAGCAGGTCAGGGCGGAAGTGAGTATTCCGCGTTAGGTGGCGGAAATAGATTAGCTGTGGACCCGCCGCTCAACGGCACAAGCCGCGGCGGAGCGAAGCCCAGTACAGGGTAAATACTTTAAAATTCAGTGAAACGTTGCACCGAGAAGCGGTGTTTGTGCAGGTGAAAAATTCAACAAATGTTAAAATAAATCACAACCGGTAGTTAAAATTACGAGCGTTGCGCCGAGGGGCGATTAGGTTTTTCTTTCACAGGTATGGTGAGCAATTTTAAAAGGTTAGCATTTTACAAGTTCTATGTCTCTACATACAGCCTACGCGGCCCTCTCTTGCCGCCAGTCAGCTATGAATGAAGGCTGCCGAGAACTTAAGTACTGTTTGGTTGTCGCATTCACTATACCGCTAACCTGCCTGTTCAGCAGCAGGTCAGGGCGGAAGTGAGTATTCCGCGTTAGGTGGCGGAAATAGATTAGCTGTGGACCCGCCGCTCAACGGCACAAGCCGCGGCGGAGCGAAGCCCAGTACAGGGTAAATACTTTAAAATTCAGTGAAACGTTGCACCGAGAAATGGGATTGCTGTTGGAATTGTATCAAAAAACACTGGGGCACATTATGATGGCGGACGGACCTGAGTCCGTCCGCCACCATAGAGTAGGAGGGAACCTCCGCATGGGATGCGGAGTTCCCTCCTGTGCAATTAGGATGTGACCGCCACCCTGGCGGTCACATCCTCTATTTTTAACATTGCGGCGGGTGCAGCTTCAAGCTGCACCCGCAGTAATGTTAAAAATACACGCATTGCATTTGTATGTAGAAAGTGGCAGGCACTGCGCGGTGCCGGCCGCTTTCTGCATACAAATGCAGGGGGGGTACCATAGGTACCCCCCATGTGCACCCCCCACCCCCCCTTCACCTAGGGGGCCCGCAATGGGCCCCCACAGTTAAGTTACACATGCTTTTCCACGGCGGAAAAGCCGCTGCGGAAAAGCATGTTTCAGAGCCCATCCCAATCTGGCTGACGGTGTCTGAGAGACACCGTCACCATTTTAGTGCTTTTCCGCCGCGGTTGTAAGCCAACCGCGGCGGAAAAGCTGCGGACGGAAACCAGGACCCACCAGCCATCCTAATGTGGCGGTGGGTCTTTGGTGAGTCCGCATAGGATTTTCCGCATCCTCCGGGCCGGCGGTGGCTTCCGCCGGCCCAGAGGATGCGGAAAATCCTCCATCCTAATGAAGCCCTAAGTCTTATTCAACATTTCTGGTCTAAAACTGTAATCTGCAAGCTCTGAAATATATGGGATCATTTTATCTTCAACCCAAGAATGCCTTATCTTCGCTACTGACTGTTTTCAGGTTATATATTTAAAATCACCATGTTACAAGGTCTTTGTGGAGAGAATCTTTAATTCCTTTTTTAGATCGATTTAGGGGAGCCACTAAGTCATCTGTGTCCTGCAAAAAACATCTTCCTGCTGCAAATATATCTTTCATTAAATCCTGTGTCCATTTTACTTAACTATTGAACAATTCTTTTAAACAATAATTTGATATTTTATTAAAGAGGGAGGAGGAAAGATTGTGCCAAACTCTCAGCATCTGTTAAGTTGACAGGTTATGCCACGAGGTTAGTTTAGAGGCAAACCATGGTCACTGTTTCTGAGCTGGGTCGTCTGAAAAGCACACTTCGGCATTGAGAAGTACAGGATCCAATGAATGCACTGTAGACAGTCCAAACTAATAAAAACAGGAGCTTGACTTTACACTGAGCAAGCCACCTTTCCAAAAATACAAAAGAAATAAACATTCATTCAGTAACCAGTTTAGGATAATTTGATATCCTACTGTTCCCCTAGTCTGAGGTTGAGGGCTGTCAACACTGAAGTAAGACACGCCTAATCATTTTGCGTGAACTGTGGCTACGATCCTGTTCCTCTTTACAATTGTGATCTCTTGTAGGAGCATGAAGATACACAAGAACACGATCCTTGTAGTCTTTCACCTTTTACCTAAACTTTTGTGGTGTTTGGGAATATCCTCTGGCTCAGAACACGTCAGTCCTACCATCCTCTTACCTTTCTAATGTTAGTAAAGCATCTCGCTTTCAAGAGAAATGTCCTTTATGTGATGGATGGCCCATCACTTCAGAAGCAGAACCGGTTCTTTTATGGGACAGCGATAGTGAGAGCCCTCGTGATGTGACAGCTGGGAATATGTCTTACCATTCCGCAAAAAAAAAATCCTGCATACCATCACTCCGCATTTTTAAGTCCGCAAAAACCATTACTCCTCATGCCATGATTCCGCAAATTTTCACAACGCATATGACTTCACTCCGCATGCAATTATAACGCAAATGCATGTCTGGTGAAGTCATATACTTTGTAAAAGTACTATATCTATATATATATATATATATATATATATATATATATATATATATATATATATATATATATATATATGTATACACACATATATATATAATTTTAAATAAAAAGAAGAATTAAGTCTTTAAAATTACATTATATTTAGAACTATATTAATAATACACACACACACACATATATATATATATATATATATATATAAACCCTAAAAACGAATTCCACCCTAGTCCCTTTAAATACCCCAGCACCCTTAAACACTAACCCATCCTGACCCTAAAAATACCCCTGTACCCCAAAATCCAAACATACCCCTGAACCCTAAAAATACCCCTGTACCCCAAAACCCAAAACAACCCCTTAACCCCAAAAATACCCCTGTACCCCAAAACCCAAAACAATCCCTGAACCCTAAAAATACCCCTGTACCCCAAAACCCAAACCTATCCCTGAACCCTAAAACTACCCCTGTACCCCAAAACCCAAATCAACCCCTGAACCCTTAAAATACCCCTGTACCCCAAAACCCAAAACAACCCCTGAACCCTAAAACTACCCCTGTACCCCAAAACCCAAAACAACCTCTGAACCCTAAAAATACCCCTGTACCCCAAAACCCAAAACAACCCCTGAACTCTAAAAATACCCCTGTACCCCAAAACCCAAAACAACACCTGAACCCTAAAAATACCCCTGTAACTCAAAACCCAAAACAACCCCTTTACCCTAAAAATACCCCTGTACCCCAAAACCCAAAACAACCTCTGAACGCTAAAAATACCCTTGTACTCCAAAACCCAAAACAACCCCTGAACCCTAAAAATACACCTGTACCCCAAAACCCAAAACAACCCCTGAACCCTAAAAATACCCCTGTACCCCAAAACCCAAAACAACCCCTGAACCCTAAAAATACCCCTGTACCCCAAAACGCAAACCTACCCCTGAACCCTAAAAATACCCCTGTACCCCAAAACACAAAACAACCCCTGAACCCTAAAAATACCCCTGTACCCAAAACGGAAACCTACCCCTGAACCCTAAAAATACCCCTGTACCCCAAAACGCAAACCTACCCCTGAACCCTAAAAATACCCCTGTACCCCAAAACGCAAACCTACCCCTGAACCCTAAAAATACCCCTGTACCCCTTAACCCTTAAATACCCCTGCACCCCATAACCCAAACCCACCCTTAAAATACCCCTGAACCCAAAAAACCCCCATATACTTACCTTACAACTTACCTTAAAACATATACTTTTACCAATCATGCTTTTAAAATGATTTTCGTCATAAAAGCATGCGAGATAAAAGCATATAATATATGAAGGCATGCGGAATGAAAAAATGCGGAGTAAAGGTACCTGCGTACTAATGGTATGAGGAGTGAAAGTATGCGGAGTAAAAAATGCGGAGTGATGGTATTTTACCGACAGCTGGTCTATTGAAATCTTGGCTTCCGGGACCCAGCAGATCAAAATGCAAGGATTGCGTAAGTAAATTATCCCTGAATATCCAGAAAGGTGTCCAGGTAAAGTTAGTCTAGAAATCTCTCCACTGGCTCCCAGCATCTAATTAAAATAAATTGCGGTGTGCAGCCATGACAGTTGTTACAAGCTCAAGGTAGATGTCAATCTGCAGAAAGACATACACTAGCAAGATTTGAAGAAACCTTAAAAACTGCTCAGACTCACAAGAGCCCTCACACTTAGATTGTATTACATCTAAAGCTTCCTGTTTTTGTAACTATTATGTAAGCTTTGCAGCAGATTTCATTTCCCTCTAAGATCTGTTTCCCAGATAAATGCATTTGTATAATTGCTCAAGAACTTTGTTCTTCATTTGTGGTGACCAGCTGGCTCCAAGCCCACCTGCAATGTCCTGGCAGATATTTTTGTAGACAGAGAAACTGAAGAGTAAAGAGTTACAAAGATCTGTTTTTTATTATCGAGTCCCTATTAGCTTTACCAAAGATCTTTCAGAATACCTGATATATGTAAGAGGTTTTTGAGTTTCTATCGGCCCAAACTCTTAGGTGTAATAAAAGTTTTGCACATGATATTGGAGATTTTGTGAAGGAGTCTAAAAACGTACACCGCTTCCACTGGACCACAAGTAATATTAGTAGATCTTAATGATTGTCATTGGCTATAAGTAGCTCTTATTACAGAAAAAGTTGGAGACCGCTGCATTAGTGTATAAATTTGTGCTTCGCTATTAGTCTTGGACCTTATACCATTCTCCAGTGCTAGGGGAAAATCTGGCCGGTTGACTCTGTGGTTCTCAGACTATTCATTTTTCTTTTGCTAATAAACACTTGCAGACTGATTGGTGTGTCAGAATATTTCCTTCAACAATGGGACTAGAGAGATATTGGTGAAGAAATGGCACTCAAATTCTCACACTTTTTTCTCAGGATGCATTTTCTTAAGTTTGCAGTATAACAGATTTTGTCAACTGTGTTTTTTTTAACATGCGTCTCTAGGTGGTTCTCTTCAGGAGGTGATAATGTTTTCCCAAATAGATGCTGCTACTGTGCTATCTATGCGGTTGAGTAATATGACCCCTTTGGGACTCATCAGGTGATTTTCGGGGGATCGGAGAGGAAGGGTGGCAGTCTGATCCTTTGGCTTCTACCGGTGAAGAATGATCAAATCCAGTCTAGGGCTGTTCTTTGTATGCCGGCGTCGTGTAGTCTGGAGACTAGTATGCAGTGGGAGACAGTGTCGAAGGCCGCTGATAGGTTTGGTAGGATATGGGCTGCGGAGTGTCCTTGGTCCAGGAGGGTGGGGATGTCATCTGTGGAGGCGAGTGGGGCGGTCTCAGTGCTGTGGTTGCTTCGGAATCCGGGTTGGGATGGGTCAAGGACGGCGTTGTCTTCGATGTATCGTGTCAGTTTCCTGTTGACTGTTTTCTCTGCTACTTTGGCTGTGAAGGGGAGGAGCGAGATGGGCCGGTAGTTCTTGAGGTCGGTGGGGTCAGCTGTGATCTTCTTGAGCAGGGGCCTGACTTCGGCACGCTTCCAGTCGTCTGGGAAGGTGCCTGTTAAGAAAGTGGTGTTGATG
The DNA here is from genome assembly GCF_964263255.1 of Lissotriton vulgaris. Classification (NCBI taxonomy): domain Eukaryota; kingdom Metazoa; phylum Chordata; class Amphibia; order Caudata; family Salamandridae; genus Lissotriton; species Lissotriton vulgaris. The sequence goes on along the minus strand of NC_141694.1, from coordinate 1,728,458,726 downwards.
GTGCATTGTAGTTAGGGGGCGATAATGACCTCAGCTCTGTGGAAGATGTGAGGAGGGCAGGGGTTGGCTCTGGCACCCAAGTGAATGCCTTTCATGGTCGAGGCGGTGTCCATGAAGGGGAGGAGCAAGATGGGGTAGTAGGGTGATGCGATGAAGTCGGTGATGGCGGTGGCAAAGGGTGTCCATGGGCCGGGGGGGGTCTGTAGATGAGGGTTCCTCGGAGTGTGGCGGTGGGGCTGGCTTGGATCTGGAAGTGCAGGTGTTCGGCAGAGGGGAAGGTTTCGCTGGAGGTGGTGAGGTGGAGGGTGCTTTTGTGGGCGATGGCGAGGGCCCCTCCCGGGTGGTTGGGGCGGTCCTTCCTCTGGATCTAGTGTCCGTCAGGGATGGTGGTGTTGATGTCGGGAGTAGAGAAGGCGTTGGTCCAGGTTTCCATGAAGAAGGCGGTGTTGGATGAGAGAAAGTCGAATAGGTTCCAGATTTTCATGACATGTTTGTGCACAGAGTGTACGTTGAGGAGGATGCATCTTAGAGTGACAACAGTGCTGGCGTCGGCGGTTTTGGGGGCTGGAGTCATGGTGAAGATCTGGCAGCAGTGCAGGCAGGAGAACTGGCCATGGGTCATGTGATGCGAGACCTGTTGGCAGTCTCTGAGTCTTCCGGGATTGAGTGTCAGGAGGGTGGTAGTGTTGTAGCGATGGATGGTCAGAGATCCAAGGTTCCTGGCGCTGGTCGCGGTTGGGTCGCGAACGGGCGGAGACAGGCTTGCCTTAGATGCACCTTCATTGCGGCAGCGGTGCGCCCGCTGCACACGTCCGCCGCACGACCAAGCAGCAGCCGCCATGAAGTAGGGGAAGGGGGGAGGTATGATCAGTTGGGAGGCAGGAATGGGCGAGGACAGGGAGGGGGGGGCGAAGGGGCAGGAAAAGGGAATAGGCACAAGCAGGCTTGGAGAAGCCAAAAAACAATTAACAAAAGGGAAAATAAGAAGGGAAAAACAGTATTAATACAGTACAGTACAAAAAACTGTATAAATATCCAATACAATTACAGTTATCGGAAGCCAACAATGCCACAGAAGGACACGGGGGCAGGGACAGGCAGAGGCAGCCACGGGCACACAACGGGCAGACAGCAGCCTTGAATACCCATGCAGGGGCTCAGCATTGGGGAGATCTAACAATCTCCTCAATGCTCTTAACAGGGGCTGTTCCACAACAATAAGTCTTTCCATTCCAAATTATCAAAAATTCATTGTTATTTTTTAAGATATTCTTTCATTTTATATATTTATACAACATTTTTTTACAATGATATAGGTTTGTTCACAGCAGTACAAACATACAATACTTTTCTAATGTTATTATGTAGATATCTCAATTCATGGAAAATATTGCATAATAAACATTGCCACAAACATATTATTTACAAATAAATTACACCGAAAGACATGAGAAATCGTTTTAATCATTCATACACCTTACCCAAAATATACCATCAAACATGCACTCTGACCAACCAAATCTATCTTTCTCACAGGAGGCACAATCACACTCAGACAACAATCCTCAGGAGACTTCCGTCCACTACTATGACATACACTATAGATGTCTCGGTGGGCTGACTTAATCACTTAGTGTCCCACTATTGTGTTGTCTTTATGAAGTTCCCCCTTACTCTTGGACCTGGTAGTATTATCAGGGGGTACCTTCTTCTGATACACAGAGGGGAGAGGTGGTGTCTTTTGAGTCAATCAGAAAGGTGTGAAAACCTAGGTGGTGCTGATGATGGGAGAGCCTATATCCAGGGAGAGGATTGGAAGATTTCCCATTAAGGGGGCCGGTTGTGAATAAAGAGATCCAGCTGTCCCAAATACATTGGGAGGTTAAAGAGCAACCTTTGTTACGAGATTGGGTTACGTGTGAGCTTCTTAGATAGGTAACCCAGGCCCACCAGGTATGATACAAGACACTGTTGCTAGATTTCCAATCAATCAGCATTACTTTGATAGCAATGGTGAGTGGTAGGTAAAGAAGGGAAAGATCCATATCAGACAGATCAATTTGGGGATCTGCCAGATAAGGTCCTATTGAAATAAGTGGGAAGGACAATGAAATGGTTGTTCTGAATATTTTGAGTATTTGTAGGGTAACATCTCGCCAATAGGAGTGTAGGTGAAGGCAAGAGAAGAACATGTACTCTGTCACCAGCGATGGGTTGCATGCCCAGCACATGTTGGCATCCTTGAGTTTTAATCGTAACAATTTTCCAGGGGTCCAGTACATGAAGTGTGCACCAAAGAATGTGCTCTGGGTCAGGGACGGAATCAGTTTATGCTGTAGTAGGTGTGAGCTTACGTTTGCCCAGGTGTCCTCGTTCGGGGGAGGTAGGCTCTTAGAAGAGAAGTAGGAGGCCCCTTTCTGTGCCAAAGGTGGATGGCCCAGGATTTTGGAAGTGGTAGGTACTTTGTAGAATTGTGAAGCAGCATGACCACTTGGTATTATCAGTTGGAATTTCTGGAGCAAGGGTGAACTATGGGTGAACCAAGCTTAAATATTTTGACCTTAATTTGAAAAAAAATCATAGAAGTCCTCATTAGAGAGGTCATACTTGTGTTATGGAAAGGCAAATTAGAGCGGTTCGGTATTTTCGTGGAGGTCTCATATCATTACAGTTCCTTTACCTGCCCGAATCGGACTGATGGTTAGAGTTAGGAATATGTTGTTTCTTATTATACCATAGTGACGTAAAAGTTGAGCTGAGAACCGTTGTCGCCGGTGCTGTATCTAAGGAGAGTGTGCTGGATATAGTGTCTTTAAAGATTGTACGGGACTGGGTATAAGGATATTGTGTCATCGACAGTGTGAACAGGAAGGGGTGGCAGATTGAGAGCTTCACGTCAAGCCATACAGCTTTTTTTAACGGGTTAACTTCAAACCACAGTGAGCCCTGGGCTGCCAGTTAGTCAGTTTAATAGGTGACTGAGTTAGGGAAATTGCAACCTCCTGTTTAGCAGGTGTCCTCAGTTTTTTCTGTATTAATCATGAAACATATGTTCCATAAAAACAGTACAGAATACACAGTGGTGGTTCAGCGCATACAATTACATAGCATCGTTCACAGTGCACATACCCACTAGTCCGTCATTGCCCCACGGTGATTGTAGAAAACGTAAACCACATGCTCCCTGGCCATGGGCCCCCCTCATACAGTTAGTCAGTGATCTCTGTAGGTCATCCAGGCTCACCAGATCTTTTCCCACTTGCGTGGGCACCCTCTGCTCTGGTATACAGTCTGTTCAGCTCGCTGACGCCAGTCCAAATAATGTTTACAGTGTTCCACATTTGGTACCTTCCCGGCACCCCATAGTCGAGCAATGGTTCTTTTCGCCATTGCACCCGCTAATGCGAGCCAGATTGTGTTCCATCTGGGCCAGACTACATCCCCAGTCACTCCTAGGATATGCCATCTCGCATCTAGCGGAACCGTAGACCCAACCACCGTAGACGTCACATGGGCCAGAATTTCCCAATATCTTTGAATCTTGGGGCACGCCCATAGCATATGAAAGAATGTCCCGGCCTCACCTCTGCCCCTTACACATTCCTCAGATACACAGTGCCCAATACAATAGTGCATGGTCCTGGGGGCATTTGACCTATGGAGAATTCAGATCTGAACTAATCGGAACCGTGCTTTCACACAATTTTTCTGGGGCTCTGCAGGGCCTCTGCCCAGTCAACATCTTCGAGGAGACCAACATCCGACTCCCAAGTATCTCTCAATGGTCCCGGGGGTCAGGTGAGTTATTTATTAGCTTCTTATACATGTGGGATATAGCCTGATCAAGCAGAAGCTTATCCTCCAATGGTGCGTGATCTGGCAGCAAATACCCCTCTTGCAAGTGGCAGTGAAGTGCATGTTGCAGCTGCAAATACCAAAAATACTCCCCCTCCCCCATCTGGTACTCTGTTTGTAGGGTGGCAAAGTCTAATATGTTCCCACTTTTCCAGACATCATCCAGGAGATCTATGCCTATATTGCTCCATCTATGAAAGCCCTTGAGGCGTGCTGTCTCAGCCAGAAAATTCTCCTCCAACAGTGGGTTTTGCTCCGTAAGTTTGGCCTTCCACCCTGTCTTGGTTGTCTTCCGCCATACTGCAATCACCGTCCAAGTGTGGATTGGGAGGGACTTGTTACCCCTTCTTTTCGTTTAGAGTGCAGAGAGATAACTTCCCTTCCCCAAGCCAGTCGATCAACCCGATATGCAGGCTCCTCGGTGGAAGAGAATACCCATCTGTTGACATTGACAAGCTGTGTCACCCAGTAGTACTTTCTAATATCCGGTACCACTAGCCCTTCCTCATGCGCCCCCAGTTGTAGCTTCCACAGGGCGATTCTGGGACTTCCTCAACCCCCACACAACAACGTACGCTCCTCTGACTCAATTGCACAAAAGTGCGGGAGAGCCAACATTTTAAACAGAACCGCATGTCCCATGAGAGATACCAGTAGGCGTCGCCAGTGGGCCACATCTGCCTTCAATCTATCCAGTTGTGCGTGTATGTTTAGTTGCATACATTTCCCCTCCAATTCGGTCATCCAAATGCCCAGATATTTAAAAGTCTCTTGTGTATCAGGTCTTTGCACGCTGACGTCAACACAGGTGGTGCTCCTGCCAGCGAGAACACCAGGGATTCATCCCAGTTGATACGGTACCCAGAGTACGTACCAAAAGACTGTATGATGTGGATGAGTCTATGGAATGTTTGTCTAGGTCTGTGGGCATAAACTAGGATTTTGTCTATGTAGAGGGAAATGCGCTCCTCCCAACCCCCTCCTATATCAATGCCACTTACCAATGGATCTCCTCGTACTCATGAGGCCAGTGGTTCGAGTGAGAGCGCAAAAAGGATCGGCGAGAGCGGGCTTCCCTGCTGTGTACCCATATGCAGTTTGAAGACCCTAGACATGGCCCCATTCCCCCTAACCTGAGCCAACAGGTTTGGATATAGAAGCCCAACCCATGCCCGAAGCCTTGGGTCAAATCCCAGTTTAGCCAAGACTGCAAATAAGTATGGCCTTTCGATACTGTCGGACGGCATGTGAGCGTCGAGCAACAGGAGTGCTGCCGGCAGCTACGGCTGTTCTGAGACTATATGCATCACACCATATTGGCGTCAGAGATTTAATCCGGTGCTTCTATGAGGCATGAAGCTGGACTGGTCCAGATGATTCACGGACTGAGTGACCGGGCATAACCTGTTTGCTAAAACCTTCACTAGCACTTTTGCCTCAAAGTTAAGCAGTCAAATAGGCTTGTTGAGCTGCAGAGCTCCTGAGGCTTTCCCTTTTTAGAATTCACAACTATGGTTGCTGTTCGCAAGTCTCCCTGCAGTTGGCCCTCTGCCTTTGCTTCTTGGAACATGTCAAGCATGTATGGTGCGATACACTTGAATGATAATGCAGGAAGACCATTGGGGCCCACTGCCTTTCCGGACTGTAAATTCCTCAAGACCCCCTCAATTTCTTCAATTGTCAGGTCCAAGTCAGCCGCTTCCTGCTCTTCTACACTAAGCGTTGGCAGCACTATGTCCTTTAGAAACTCATTGCAGTCCTCTTCCCCTCTCCCGGTCTGTGATTGGTAAATCTCCCCATAGTATTGAGCAAAAGCCACTGCAATGTCAGCGCCCGTTGCCCGCGGTGCACTCTCAGAAGTCTGGATTCCGGAGACCCAGTTACGACTCTTGTGTCCATCCTTTCCAACCAAGCTATAAGCTTATTGGCTTTGTCACCAAGGTCATAAATACGCCTCTGCGTTGCTATCAAATGCGTATGGGCCAGGTTTTCTCCTAGGTATCTAAGCTCCTTTTGTTTAAGCTGAATGGCTTGTCTGTGTCTTGCCTCGCCCCGGGATCCAACCCTACTGCCGATTCAAGCAGCATTATCTCTTGTTCTAGACTGTCACACTACGCCCGGTTCTCCTTGCGATTAACCACAGCTGCTGCCTGCACAAAATCCCTAGAGTCCGCCTTGAATGCCTCCCACAATTCACAGTTGGTCCCGGAGATCTCCACAAAGTATTGCTCTGTTCATTCCAGAATCCTGTCCTAGAACTCCTGGTCTCTGAATAAATACGGGTCTAGGCCTGGGGATACAGACCAGTCTCTCACCGGGCCCCACAAATACACCTCTACGGGAGAATGGTTCGATATTCCACCGGCCCTGTGGCATCTGGCCCGAAAGACACCAGCCGACACAGCGCTCGTGAAAATATAATCTAACCGTGATCCACTGCCTTGCGCCACTGAAATATGGTTGTAGTGTTTTATGCCACAGTTATGTGCTCTCCAAAGGTCTACCAGCCGCATCGCACTCTCGAAAATATTTAATGGCTGTGGCCCCCTAACTCTGTGGGATGATATGTCTCGGTCTAATTCCTGTGACATTGTCTCATTCATATCCCCTCCCAGAATCAAGGTTCCCAGGGGCATGTCGAACAACAATTTGCTAAGGTCTGGAAACATAACCCCATGCATCCTAGGAGGTATATATACTGAGAATATATTCAGGTTGAGGCCCTCCCACATCCCGTAAGCGGCACGTAATGTCCCAGGTGGTCGCACCATGTGCGGTTCAATACTAGTGGCATCGAGTTTTTTAGCAAGATCGCCGTACCCCTTGACCCAGTAGTGAACCCAGCGTGGGCCGAGAGGGTGTGCCCAAACCGATTAAGGGCTAGGTAATTATTGTTTTTCAGTTGCGTCTCCTGGAGGAGCACAATATCTGGGGAGTGTCTACGGAGGTATTGAAGCACCATAGTCAGCTGAATTTTGTCCCCCAGACCGTTCACATTCCACATTAACACCTTAAGTCGTTTAGCTTGCTGCCAGCCATCTGAGAGTTGTGCTGTTACCATCCCCCGCCTCATGCCGCCCCTTCAGCCCCCCACCACCCACCCCGCATTTGTACACATTCAGAAGCTTTATTAACATAAACATTGAGAATTTAACCCGCTAACTAGCCCCCCCACTCTGCTACCCTGCAATGTAGGCCTAGAAATACCCACATGCCAAACTAGCAGAGCGCCTGTCACCCAATAAACAAACCAGTAAAGTAGGGATTGCCGCTCGCCGCCTCCCTTGAGTTCCCAGAAGGTCCAACTCAGTGCAAGTCCTTCAAAGTTCGGTGCACTATAAAGTCCATAGCACATTACGGCTTAATAACCTGCGGGACCATCTACCTCAATGAGTGCAGTTACCCACTTACTAGACACTTTTGTATACATTACGTGTTAGATCTGTGAGTCCTAATAACCATATGTCTGCGAAGCTGGGATTACTTTCTTTGATTCTCTGATACTGCTGGGCACATCGACCTTGACCTCCTAGATTGCTTCTCCTGATTGTCAATTCCTGCACGCCTGTTTGGAGACCCAGATTGACAACCATGATTGTCTCTCCAGCCACCCTCCTGGCGCTGGTTGCGTTTCTGGGAGCAACCCTCGTCCAGCCATTCCTGTACTTCTGAAGGAGTTGTGAAGAACCTGGACCTGCCATTGTCGATCACTTTGAGTTTCCCTGGGAAGAACATCATATTCTTTAGGCCCCTCTCTCGGAGGCAGCGCTTTAATCCATCAAGGGTGCAGCGCTCCGGCTGCACCTTTAAAGTAAAGTCCGGAAAAATATCACGGTTGTGTTTTCATAGGGGAGATCGCCATGTATTCTAACCGCCTGCAGGATGGCGTCCTGGTCCTTATAGTTCAGGATCCTAGCAATGATGATTATGGGGGGTGCCCCAGGTTTCTGCGGGGGGACCGGGGCCCTGTGAGCCCTCTCTATAGTAAAGAAGGTGGACAGTTGTTTAGGTTTAAGATGGTTCAATATCTTGTCTTCAAGGAAGAGGTCCACACTGGGGCCCTCAGCCCCTTCTGGGACCCCCACCACCCTTATGTTATTTTGGCTGGCCCTTCCTTCCTGGTCCTCCACCCTTCGGGCAACTTGTTTATGCTGGTGAACTAGTTGCTGGACCCTTTCCTCCAATTTGCATGTAGTGGATTGTAGTTCTATTATACTCACCTCCACCACTGTAACCCTCTCCGAGGTCTTATTCATGTCAGCCCATATCAAGTTAATTTCTTTTGATACTTTATCAATCTTTGGCTCTAGCGTTGTTCCCAGAACTTGAATGGCAACCATTATCGATCCTAGAGACGGTTCAGGCGTTTCCTCCCGATCACCAATAGCTCCTTCCTCCAATTGCCACTGCTTTGAGATCATATATTTGTCCAATTTGTTGGACTGCATGGATGGGGCCTCCTTGGACTTCATTATGGCAGGATCCAGACCTCAGCGGGATCAGTCTATGATGGGCAGCCAATGCCTCCCGTCTGCCCCGGCACCTCAGATCCGATCCCACCATCAATCCGGGTGATGGTCCTCATGCCCACGTCAGGAGGGGGCCTGTATTAAGACTCCACGCACCTTCTGCAGGCCCCTGGTGTGCAACTAGTATCCACTAGGGCTGGAACTATGCGCGATCCCTTTGCTGGAATGCTCTGGCAGACAGGGCCTCTTCCTCCACGATTCAAATGGCGCAGCTGTGTTCTCAGTTTTTTAGCCTAATTCTGGTTTTTTTATTCTCCCATAGGAAGTGTGAAACTGCTTTATTAACCTTAAAAAAGATGTCTAAGGAGAGTCCTGGAGGTAACATGCTCGGTAGGAAGTGAATTAATGGTGAAACCATAATGTTGATGGTTTTGAATCTATCCCACTAGGGATCCGCGGACTCGGGGCAAAGAGCGCAAGTTTGATAGAGACGGCATCCCAAACTTTAGGTTCATCTGTGGTAGGGCCATATATATTCACTGCACAGATTTCCACTGTGGGGTTTCGCAGTCATATTTTTAACCATCTACCATCATTATCTGGTTCCGAAGAGATAATTGTGAGGCCTGAATTCTTGGAAATTAGTGTGAGGACCTTGTTTTTGGGGGAGATAGTAGGGGAGCAGGCACTGTCTGACACCCATTCTGTGCAGAGGGAAAGTGCTTCTTTTTAGCCAATTGTGGTCTCCTGCAAGAAATCCAGGTCGCCTTTAAGAGAGTGGCATTCTGACTAATACCACTCTCTTAAAGGCGACCTGGATTTCTTGCAGGAGACCATCCTGCTCTTTACAAGATGGTTGAGTCATTTGGTTTTAAGGGCAATCACTTTAAACATTGTGGTGCTAGAGTCAGCAATTGGTGGACGATGGTGTCATCCAAGGCATTGTATCCTAGGTGGTCACAGCTTGTGGTGCAGCCAGTGGGGGATCATGGGCATCACATAAGTCAGGGTAGGAAGGGAGCAGAAGGAGACAGCTAATGTTGGGAATAGAGCTGGGGGTCATGGGCAGAGCAGACGTTCTCCGATTGGGAGAAAATATCTGAAGAAGTGAGGTGTAAAGTGCTGGGCAGTTGATGTCACTTGCAAGATACAAGCAATAAGATATAACCAACAAACATGAAAATTGAAAAAGGAGGGCCGGACCCGCCGCAACGATTACAGATTGACATGGTCTGAACAGTAAGGTCCTGACAGGCAATAGAACAAAGAACATAGAAAGCTTAGTGCAATGATCACAAGCATGTTTCCAGAACAGTAGCAGTTTTCTAGAGCAGTAGCAATTGCAGAAATACATGAAAACATACATACACGCACATAACTATGGTGAAGTGTGCAGAGACATTGTGAGATGTCAACGATCATTAGAATGCAGAGTATGAAAGTGCGAGCAAGCTATATGTAGCCTGAAGGATAATGTGGTGTCATGGATGAAGACTGTGACCACAGAAGGGCACAACATAGGGTAAAGAGTTTAAATATGTGGAGCTTCGTACTTAGTCCATGGGTAGGATAACTGATTTCTATTTAGGGGCAGCGAGCGCAGATCCAGTATAAGAAGTCGCGTGAAGCAAGAGTATGTTGGATTCACGATGGGTCATTTGTCAGGCCACACACAAAAACCTATGGTGATTCATAGGGAAGCATACTGAGGGAGTTTGGGTCGCGCCATGGAGAGCAGGCGATAGCATGAGGATATTTGGGCATGCTGCAGAGGGTAATGAGACAGGTTAAGGCCATACAGCCTGCATAAGCAGTGACCATGCGAAAAATAACTATACACAGCAGAGGTATTATGTTGTGCCAGGGAGAGGAGTAGAGTGTCCGTGTCGCTTGAAGGGTCATATGATTATGGCGTATTGCACAGTATGCTCAGAGGTTATTGTGTGTTGGTGATGTGTGGAACATATGTGGGTCAGGCGGGGAAAATGTGTAACATGTGGGAGCGAGTGGTGGGATATGAAACCTGAAATGCGATACATTTGATGCATTACAAGTATTAGGACAATATAGTGCACAGGCACAACATATCATATTGTGCGAACACGTTGAGCATTATCTGAATTTTTAAAACATTATAAGGAATTGTAAAGGATACTGTGCAGAAGGACTGAGCACATTTAGAATGTCCATTGTCTTCAGCCAGGGCCGCTCAGGGAGTCTTCCATAAGGGTCTCTACAAAGTTGTCTAGGAGCACTCGCAGTTCACTGGGGTCAGAGAATATGTGGGTCTTGCCATGGTAGACAATCTTGTATGGCAAACCATCCACCTTTATGTCTGTTTCCCAAATTCACTCTCCTGCATAGAGACAATGGCCCATAAGAGCTTTTTGGATACACCCAATACTTTTAATTTTCCCCATGATAAACTGAGATCAACACAATCAATCGCATTACATAAAAAGTAATGGCTGTATGTATTTTGCTTGATAAGCCAAAAATGACAATGCAACACTGCGAGAAAATCCCTCTTTTGCGTCATCAAGCCAATTTTTTACTTACTGGTGTTGCAGGTTTTTGCAACTCTGCACACTGGGGCACTGCTGATTAGTTCCTGGTAGTTCCCGGCCTCCGGGTAGTTAGCGCTATACAAGTGCAATTTTCATTTCATTCATTTCATTCATTCATTTGCTCTAATCCCTAAAACATGGTCGAATTGGCTAATCCGTACCGGGCATAGTTAGCTTTCCAGTACACCTATAGTTTATGGTGCAGGGCAATACTCGAATGGCATGAAAGGCAAAATTCCCTAGTGGAATGCAGCACATAGTGTGCCATGGACTAGGCTATAATAAAATATGCCATCATGCCTACTTATGTAGTCTGACTGCTGCAGCTTCTCGAAACCTGCAGGCAAATCTGCCATTTTTGACGGGAAGGAACACTACTTTTAATTATTAAATACATTATACCTAGGTTGACCTTGTAGCCCACAAGTTAGGGTGTCTAGTATTTCAAAGTGGAATATATAAGAATGTTATGTTGGCATTTCCATTAAGTGGCTAGCCTCCAAAAGCTATTTTCACAGTAATGGGCTGTAGCTGATTCTATCTGAAAAACTGAATAAAATAAAAAGTCCTGTTTTAGCTAACTTTGATTTGGGATAAGTTACAGAAGTGATTCAATAGTTGTTTTAGCATTTATTAGAACTCCAATTTAAAGATATGAAACTGCTCCCAAGCAGGGTTGGACTGGGAACCCAAAGCAGTCCTGGAATTTTGTTGGAACATATGACTCACAGGGCTTAGTGAGCGAGTCTGACCACAACAAAGGCAGTTTAGTTGCAAGTGTGAAGCGCTTGCTGGCCCCAGGAGGCTGGAAACCAACGTGAGTGAATCATGCTTGTTTGCTGCTTTTGTTACTAGGGGCCGATATTGCAGCACTGCTGCAAACCCAGCCCCCAGTAACAAAAGCGTCCCCAACCCTTCCAGCCTCCCGTGGAAATTCCCGATGCCCAATATGGTCAGTCTGGCCCTTGCCCAAGGAAGAAACTAAGGCTTGGCATTTAGCAGGAATACATGGTGACCAGGTGTGAAAGCATGTGACTCCTGACTGCTCAGGCAGGGCTGTTGGGGAGGGTTCAAGAACTTAATTAACTTGAAAGGGGCCATGGTGAAGCCTGCCCATTCATAGTTAAGTGTAAAAGAAAACCGGGACTCAGAATAGTGCACTGTGGGATAGTTTGCAGTAAGGCAAACAGAATTTGCTGCAATAGGGCCCTTGGTAACTTTTTTTCTCTTTGGTTAGGGAGTGTCCAAGAGTCACTCCATCCAGTGGATAGTGAATACTACAAATGTGAAACTATGCCCCACCTCATCAGACCACACTGTGGCCTTGTGAAAGAATGAAGGAGGGCTTGCTCTGCTGCCAGTGTGGAGAGCTGCCACTTGTAACCAGGGCTGAGAGGTGTACTTTAAGGGTCAGTTGGCTTACCTACTGTAAGTAATAGGGGCACAAAAGTCTTGAAGAGTCCCTTTTCTTTGAGCTGACAAGTAGCCACTGAATCTGGGCTGGACTCTGCTGGAGTGAATCCTGGCACGTAAGTTCTGTCTCTGAGATTCTGGGAGCATTAGAAGAACCCAGGAGGAACTGCTCCAGAAAGTCTGAAAATGTTGAACCTCTGGAGCTTCTGCAGAATCTCGCAGCAAAGGTGTCCATATTTGAGAGGCCGCCATCAGATACAGCTCCCCGTCTTGCCCAGCTGGAGGACTTTGAGCTCTAAAAAGAGACAAAGGGCTAGATTTAATGTTTAGGAGACAGGATATTCCATCCCAACGTGATTGATATCCCATCCGCCCTATTTCAAACGTATTATATCTTATGGCACTTGTGAAACAGAGAACAGGACATCTGTCACATTTGTGACAGAATATACCTTATGCAAAACTCTAAATTGGGCCACCAGTCCTTAGGTAGAAATCTTGACCAGGCAAAGGTTTGAAAAGTATCTGACCAATGAAAAGACATCAACAGGTGTGAATATTGAATCTTCCCACTGAAAGCTTTTCCAGGAAAAGAGAACTTTGCCAGATCCATGCTTCAACCTTGCCCCACTGGAGAATGTTGACTTCCATACCAGAGACTAAGTGAGAAGGTAAAATCTTTGACGCGGATGGCCAGCGTATGTATCTGAACTCCAATCCATTGCAGTCGGCTGGAAATCACGCATAGGTCCTGGTAAACAAGGAACGGTTAGTTTTGTTTGGTGTTTTATTTTTTCCTGATGCTTTTTTTCCCTAAAACTTGAAAAGTTAAAGTCTCTGGTTCCCCTTATTGGATAATAATAAGTTTTGTGTTCATTCTTCGAATTAAAAGGATTTCTAGCAATAGAAATTATTTGAGGAATCCTTATTTTGTTTTGACTTTTCAATTGTTTTGGAACTGCTTACAACTTTTCCTTAGGTTAAGGCTTTCTGCTTTACACATTTTTCTTTAAAATAAGCCTGTGCACTCTGTGCCGTCGCTATGAGGGGTAAGCTGGATGACACATCTTGGGGTAACTTTATTGACTAATTTGTTCTGTGCCTTTCTCAGGAGACTTGATCTGCCTCATAGATCAGGTTACACGACTAACTATGTACCTGCTCGTAGAATTGGAAATGGCCGTCCATCAGGCAGTCTTCTCATTTGCTCTAAAATAAACATCAGTGCTAAAATACGCCCCCCTCCCCTAGTTTCAAATGACATTATAGGTATATCCATCCCTAGTACTGATGCCCGTACCTATTATTTGTATAATGTTTACAATAGGATGATTACGGGTGAGGGAGACCGAAGGGATACAGGATCTTGCCCAACATAGAGCCTCTTTTGACTCTTATAACGTTGCCATTTTTGCGGGCGACTTCAATGCTGCATATGAGCCTTGCGATATGGGTAATTATTCCCCCATACGCGAAGACGATGAAGAGTGGGGGATACCTGCCCTTAATGTTGCTCCAGTAAAGGGTTGGACTGGAGCCACATAATAGCTCCTCTAATTTACTTTAACTTGTGGTTTGAGGGTATGCAATGGTTCGCTCTCGGACCCTAATGCTGCGCATACCTTTTATCGTCAAGGCCCCTCAAGTAGAATTGACAAAATGTTATTTCCTGTCCGGCTTTGGAGACACTTGGACATTTTAAGATAATAACTAGAGGTGATAGTGATCACAGTCCCCTCTATTGTACACTGAACAGCCTGCTCCACCATCTGATAGATGTCCCCATATCTCTTGATACTAACTTATTGCCATCTAACGATTGACACAGGATTAAATGGGGTCATGTAGTCCACGATCTGAGTACTAGAGATTTTATGATCGGGCCCTTATGGAAGCGATGCTAATGTTAGATAGGTTAAGCCTCCACCATCCAAGGGACCATCTTTGGTCCACTAGTGTGATCACGATAAATGAAGGCTTATTTGAAACTCAAGGCAAGCACTTCACACAAGTTTATAAGTCTACTATGGCCCATTCTAACCCCAAACGTTCTTGGTATAATAAAATGTGTAATGACTGTAGAAAGCTGGCTCCGTACATACTATACCAAAGTAAGCTATAGTGTGCACAGAGTCCAGGGGATCCCCAAAGGCTTCACAAAGGGTCAAGTAGATTATACTAACACTCTCTTTTGTGGTAGTGCGGGCGAGCAGTTAGGTTTATCAGAGGACAGTGCTAAGAATTTGTTGTACACACACAGGCAACAAATGATTCCACACACTCAATGAGTAAATTCGAGACCAATGGGTTATAAAAATATTATTCTTACTATATGTATTTTATAGAACCAAAGATACTTTGTCCTAGTAAAATATGTTTTGCAATATCACTGTTTTTTGATGTAAAAAGTGTAGACAGTGCATTTTTAATCAATACATTTTTATCCTAAGGGAGAAAACATAATCAGCAATATGAAGGTAAGTAAACAATTTATGTTTTGAGCTTTTGGATGAAGAATCACGGCCAAGCAAGGTTTAGGTAAGTGACCTCACTGCATCATCAGTGGCACTGGGGTGGCCAGGTGCAAAGGTCAAACTCGGAACTGGTGCCAGTGTTAGCCAATGGAGAAAGGGGGCAATCAAAGTGGTACTACTTGCAGGTGAGTAGCACGGTTTTGGAAGCCAGGGGTTCAGTTAAGCACAGTAGGCCAAAAGGCAGCACCAAACTTACACCCTCAGCGGCACAGGGACGGTCGGGTGCAGAGTGCCAACACAGCATTGGACGCCCACTGCAAACAAATGGAGAAACTTGAAGATGGCAGACCTGGAATCTAGATGAAAGAAAACTACAGTTGCAAGAGTAAGTTGGGATGTGCTAAAGCGTCAGGACACTGGTGGTACAACTCCACAAGGCCCAGGGGCTCCGAGACCAGGGGGTCCTTTAGTTTCGGAAATCAGCTCACAGATGTGGGCGCAGTTGTAGTGGGTCGTCATGCAGAGGAGGCAGGCGTCCACATGGAGTCCAGCTGGGGTCAACCCACAAGGGACTATTGCCTAGGATCCCTGGGGAACCTCTTCTGGACCAGTGGGCCACTTGTACTCAGGCCATGGGCGTCGGGTGCAGAGGTGGTAGGTTTTGCGATTCCTCAGGTAGAGCTTTGCTCTTTGAACTTGGTTTTCTTTTGAATGGTAATGAACAACAAATGGCCTGTCCCTCCTGACACTCTTATTATTTCTATTTTATATACAAGTAATGTAGTGGTGTACAATTTCTACTACCACTAGCCCACTATTTTTAGGCTATTCATACCTGTACATGTGTCAGAAACTATCAAGGTACACACAAGATACAGATAAAATTTGTCACAATACCATCACCCACCAAGAACTTATGTGGAAGAAATGTGGGAGAAAGAGTGAGCCCCTCACGGAAGAACCGCCAATGGGGTTCTCTGGCTAGCAGTTGCCAGTATACCCATTTATCATCATCGGTAACTCACTCTTATAATAGTGGAAATAAAAGACAAACACAAGAAAAAGACCAACAACATAAAACAGTGCTTTTTCTTAACATCAGCCACACAGTATGCTGATTGTTCTTACTATAGCAAGTTAGCTTAAACCTTTGCTATTTAAGTGTGCACATACACCAACCCCTAGTGAGAAATGAAAACGTGAATCTCACACAATTAAAATTGAAGAATTCACTGGCCACTCTAGATTTATTCTGGGCTGCGAGTTCTTCAAATTAAAACGACTCACACCAAGCAATATCTTGTATGAATCATTGTCGCCAACATGTTTCCTTGCAATTAATTTGCGCAACTTCTTCAGGGCAAACAGGGGTTATCCACTTTAATTTCCACTCGCTTGTAAACCACACCTGTGATGGTAAAAGACAGAAAATCGCAAATAAAATGAGCCAAGGGTTCAAGACCC
The DNA here is from genome assembly GCF_964263255.1 of Lissotriton vulgaris. Taxonomy (NCBI): domain Eukaryota; kingdom Metazoa; phylum Chordata; class Amphibia; order Caudata; family Salamandridae; genus Lissotriton; species Lissotriton vulgaris. The sequence goes on along the minus strand of NC_141694.1, from coordinate 1,728,442,484 downwards.
TTACATACCATGTGGATTGATCAAGGTATAGTACATTGCTGTGGCACTCGAGACATCTGTTAGCATAATTACCTGGGGTTAATGTCTCTCACGCGTACCTGCTACCCCACTTGATTAATACATCTGTGTCCTAAAGGATCACGTGTCCCACTGAAGACCCGCTATCGTCAGGTGTTCTATACAAAAATACACAGACAGGAATCAGTCCAATCAATGCCATATCACACTCGGCTGTGCACCCTATCATGACTATCAATACATCTAACTCACATGGGCAGAAGATGCACTACCCGCCTGTACTGTGAAAACGCACACGCTTAGCCAGACAGCCATTTCCTGGCCGATTATTTATCAAAAACTGTTCCGGTAGAGATACCAACTTGTTACTCTTACCGCAAAGGAACGAGCCTCTTACCCACGCCGGGCCACCGGCAACTCTTGATCTCCGCCGCGTTCAGCCCGGAGCTCCACCATTGAATATCAATAGACGTGGAGTTACGTGCAGAGCGTCTAGCGTCACATGACAATAGTGTGTATTCCGTGGCGGCCATCTTAAAGCGGGCCCAAAATAACATATTCAGATATGCGGGCCAGTCTTGATTTAATATACTTCAAAGCCCTAAACCCTGCAGATGACAATGCGTGATTAATGATGTTGTATGATAGTCGAACTACACCTAGTGGCTAATTATCAAGCCCCCAATGTGTCAGAGTCACCAGGTCTCTAGCAACCCCAACATCATATGGCGGACATATTGGTACAGGGTAAAGACACTAATCAGTATAGATCACAGTACACCCCTGATATACCCAATTGGCACAGTTCATGGTCCCCCTAAGAATGGAACAACCCGCCAATTACAATCATCGTTTGCTGATTTTATTCCATTCGATCAAATCGTTTAACCCATCACGATCAACCTGTTCCTGGTAGATCACTTCAATCACTGCAACACTTCAATGAGATGGGACACGACCCCAAGGATCTGGAGTGGTTTGTACTAGAGAGAGTAATGTGTGACAGTCACAATGCTGAAAGCATTCTAGCCAGGAAAGACGCATGCTGGATCTACCAGGAACAGGTTGATCGTGATGGGTTAAACGATTTGATCGAATGGAATAAAATCAGCAAACGATGATTGTAATTGGCGGGTTGTTCCATACTCAGGGCGACCATGAACTGTGCCAATTGGGTATATCAGGTATATTGATTGAGTGTTGGTCCTATATTTTAACAAATTGTCAAATTGTATTTTGGAAGGGGCAAGTATACCTGCTAGCTGGAAGGCTGCCCAAATTGTGCCTATCCATAAGGAAGCCCTGCGGAATTCCCCACTAAACTACAGGCCCATCAGCCTGAATAGATGTAGCCCAAAAGGTCTTTGCTAGACAACTACTTGGAAAATTGGACTTGTGGATAGAAGACTATCAGGCTCTTTCTCCATTTGAGGCTGGATTTAGAAGAGGGATTAGCACAATTGACCAGACTTTTAGATTTTTTTAAATTTAATGGAAAATTGTTGTCATGTAGAAGGCTCACTTTTACCTGGTCTTCGTCGACCTAAAGTTGGCATTCGACTTAGTCCTTCGAGCCAAGTTGTTCGGGCTGTCCTGAGGAATAATGGGATTCCACCAAATATTGTGGATATAGTGGCTCGTCTTCACCAGGATATTTATGCCCAAGTCAGTTGGGGCTGGGAGCTGACTGACCGGATTGACATTAAGAATGGAGTTCGGCAAGGCTGTGTCCTTGCACCAACCTTCTTCTCCTTGTATATTAATGACGTGATATCTTATGTGGAGGATGACTTAAATGAAGTCCATTGCTTGGGTGGCCGAAAAACCCCTCTTCTGTTATTTGCAGATGATACCCTCCTGATTTCTAAAACCCCTAGTGGGCAACAACATTTGGTGAGCAAATTCAAAGACTTTTGCGCCGAACGAGGGCTTGTAATAAACCATTCCAAGATCAAATTTATGACCCGTAGTCCCCATAAAATCTGTAGGGGCTCGATAATGCTGGGGGGTTGTCCTTTAGATAGGGTCAGGGAGTTCGATTACTTGTGGGTCTGGCTAACTAGATCTATGTCATGGGCTCCGCAGGTTGAGAAGAGTAGTTTATACCTAACCCACCATTTTGCTTTAATACAAGATGCTATAAACCATCCCAGACTAAGTCTCTCTCTCTTGCACTTAAGGTGTATAGAGCTAAAGCTGCAGGCAAGTATAGGGTACTTCAAACCTAACTAGAAATGGAGTAACGGAGTATAAATTCCTGAGAGCACTAACTAATCTCACTAATAACACTCCGTTAATACCATTAAGATGAGATATGGGTCTTAATTCAATAATACACAAGGCTCAACTCAGACCACTACTCTACTGGAGAAGGTTGAAGTACTCTGGAGATCTGGAGGATTATCGTGGAGCCCTGGAGGTTGTGGCATTATTGGATAGATGTGCCAAAGTTGAGTGGCTATCTTATGTCCAAAAGTTGCTGTTACAAATCAGCTTAGAAGAGGACTGGTCTTCCTCAGCTTCCACGACTTATTTATCCAGAACTACACTTAAGGATGCATACTGGGTGCATGTTCAATATAGCAGAATGTGACCGAGGGGTCACTCACTTCCCTCGTTTTAGATTTCATAATAACGTTCAATGGGATCCTTTCTAGGATTTTATTAATCCATTAGTTGCAAAGTCCCTTTATCTTCAATTCCATTATGGCACTTTACCACGAATGTCCCTAATTACAAAATGGAACCAACCGAACTTAATATGATACGTTCTGTATGTCCTGTTTGTTAACAGTCAGAGGAATCACTTTAACCGAACAGATACTGGTTGCCCGCGGTGCGGCGAAATCGGGGCTGACTTCACATGGTCTGGTCCAGCAATATTGGAGAAAAATCACTACAATAACGGCGCACTGCACGGAACGCAACTTGAGTTGGACCTGAGAGATGTACGTAGTGGGTTTGTATCGAAGAACTAATAAATAGAAAGTGGCATCACATTATATAGATCTAGGCCTGATAATGGCCAACCGGCTGATCACGAGGCGCTGGAAGAAGCCTGACCCTCCTTCGGAGAGGGCCTGGTTTCAGTTGCTGCTCTGCTGGGCAAAGGCAGAAAGTATAGCATTGTGTAGGGAAGTTGCGATAGGGATCCGTAAATGGCCACTTGCAGGATGCTGGGACACGATCCTGGAGGACTTTCGCATCATATGGCAGAAGCAGCCCATCGACCACACTTGTTTTCCTGACAGAGATATGTCCCAGACCTGAGTAACACAACCAGATCACATGTCCTGTGCTACTAACCAGCTCTGACACGAACAAGTGCACAGACCATCACCGACTGCCATCCAAGCTGATTCATATAACACATGAAGAGTGACCAATGTGTGATATGCATGATCTACGATGGGAACATTCCAATTAAAACATTCCTAAGCATAGGATACCGGCGTGCAGCGAGTACCAGTAGCTACTAGACATTAAACATGCATCGTGTTCCTTCCAGCAACCAGAGAAGTTATTATTTCGCACAGGAGTCAATATGAGGTCCCCTTTGGTTTATATTAATGTTGTGTTGTGCACAGTTTGATTTTCAACCCCTCAGGTTGCCTAAGTTAAAGCAGGAAGTAGTATCACTGAATTGATAATGTATTACTATTTAACTTAAATATTCATTATTGAAATGTTACTGCAAGTGAAATACTACGGTCGTATTACAAAAGCATGTTAATAATACTGTATACGGCAGGGGTCTTCAAACTGTGGGGCGCGACCCCCAGGGGGGCCGCAAAGCGATGCAAAGGGGGTCGCGCTCCCAGTCACACTTCTGCTCAGGCCCAAGGGTTTCTGCCCCCCTCTTCCCCTGTGTCTCAGCCCAGGCTGCTGCAGTGTAACTCGAGCTGCTGGGGCCTCAGCTGGGCAGTGTCTGGAGTCTTATCTTCAGCACGCCCATCAGAGTTTTTCACAGGTCTTTAAAGACCATTTACATATTTACATGCCTTTGTAAACTTGTTACAGAGGTTTAGTGTTTAATCCTGATTCCAGTACCCCCTGGGTCCCACACTGCCTATTCTTACATTTATATTTTAAATTTACTGATGTAGTGTGAGAATGCATTTCATGAAAAGGAATATAAAGTAGGGTTGCCAAAAGTAAAATGCCTGTGTGTGTTGTTTAAAGAGCCTGCAGAGACCTCCTCTCAACACTAAATATTTTTATAAATAAAAAAGTATGTATTGATTCATTATGTGACTTTTCTGTGTTTGTTCTTTTTAATTATCAGTCATGGGTCATTGAGGCAGTCCTAGAACACAATTAAAAGTGCTTTTTATTTATATTTGCTGTTTGAAGTATGCACATATGAGTGCTTAAAATACAGCTTTAGGTGACTGCTTATTTTTGTACCAACAGGGCCATCAAAATAATCTACTGGCAACCGTATCCATAAGACTGGAACTTTGTTGCAGGATCAGCACATTATTTATTTCCTCCACCCTGCCATATTAGCAATAGTTTAACTTAGATCTTAAACCCTACGCTGCCGTCAATAACATGCTGCATTACTTCAAGTGTCTGGGAATGGACCCTACATTCAGACAACTCATTCCTCCTTCACGCCCTTCACTTTCATGCTCACCCTGTCCTCATAGCGATCACAATGCACTCACACTGGTCACCATGCACTCACACCATTCACCTGCTCACCCTGCACTCAATGATTATTCTGCACTCACAATGCACTTGCGCTGTCCACCCTATACCTCACCCTGCAGTCACACAAGCACACTACTCATCCTTCACTCATGTGACACTTCTCTCACCTGTCCCCCTCACTGCTGAATATACAACTCACTCAAACAATCCCAGCAGTAATCATACATGCATTCATCCCATTCTGAACTTGCATCCGCACCCAAATTCGTACGGCCACCTCACTCACCCTGCAGTCACTCCTCTCACCCTACTCTTACACTGTTGCATCGCTCACCGTGCACTCACATGGGCACTCCTGCCACCCACACAGTGCAGAGGGTTAATGTGTCTGCTACAAAGAATATGTACCATGCAGATCACAGTAATGAGTGTGAGTAAACTATGAGTAGCGCTATAAAAAATGAAATGTTTGTCAGAAAGGTGTTATAGAGAGATGAGGTGCATTGTTGGTGAGTGGTAGTGAGGGAATTCATGGAGAAGGATGAAACGGCGGTGGGGCACCAAAAAAGACTGTTGCACCGGGTGCAACCAGTGTTGGGGATAGCCCTGGCTGGGAGTGTTAGTACCCCTCCCCCAGAAGTTCTGGTCTAGTGGCTCCCCTGCTTCTGCAGATTATTATTATTTACATTTGTACTGCTCTACTGTTACCAAAAGAAGCCCTGGGGCTAATAACAATCTGCTGCCTGAATGCAAATGAGAAACACACAGAAGGAGATGGATAACCAGCCAAATGGGGTAACCTACAGAGCATAGAGAAAGGTTTTTATATCTTCCTAAAGGATAATCGATTCTTGGTGGAGCGAAGCAAAGGAGGGTGCAAGTCCCATAACTGCGCGGCCTGCACCAAAACAGCGAGATAGACAACTCATGCCTTCTTGAATTGGGGAACAATAAGCAGAGTGGCACAGGCCGAGAGGACCATATGGGTCCGACCCGTATGCTTGGTGAGGAGAGATGAGAGGATGAGAGAGGACAGCAAGGGATTGAGAGAATTTGATTGAAGAGGTCATGGATGAGGAGAAATGTAAATTGCAGAAGAGTAGTGTGGACACGCTAGAAGTGAGTGTGAGCCAAAGGTGAGGGCTTCTGTTAGAACAAAGGGGAGATGTGAAAGATGAATGGGGGGACCGGAGAGGTGTAAGATACAAATAGACAATGAGTTGAATGGAGACAAGAGGTGAATGAGAAGTGCTGAGGTGCACTGGAGGTGACAGGGCCTGAGAATCTATGAGATAAATGCGAAAGACTGTTAGAGATGAGGGCAGTAAAAAGACAGAATGGCAAGAGGTGATTAAAGGTGAAGTGAGAGGTTGAATGGGGAGAGTTCAGCAGTTGTAAAAAGGGGTGAAAGAAAATGGCCTGCAAAGTGTGAGAGGGATCTGGGGTTAGGAGAGGAGAGGGGGGTGGAAGGGAAGGGTGAGAGGAAAACTGCATGGGTAAACTGCTTAACTCTGCAGAAAACCGCCAGGGTTTTAAGGGACCCCTGATTCTCCCAGCCAGGGCCAGGTGAGCTTCTAATGTGGCAGCATGTATTCCTGTGGAGTGGAGGGCCCTTCACAAAGGTTGACTAGAAATCTTTCTGATGTTAATTTCTGTATTTTGGGTCTAAACTGGTACTGATGGGGTGAAATCTTTCCTCAGTGTTACTGTGTGTAAAAAATTAATTTCAAAGTAATGAAGCAATGCTATCACAAAATACGCTGCGTCACGTAACATCATTTACATTTTCTTCCCACACAATTTAGTCAAGCCTGTGGCGTAATTTGGTCCTCAACTGCCTCATAATGCCTTCAGGTTTAGAAATTTTTGTCAGGTGGGGGTCCTTACACCTCAAAATGTTGACAGGGGGGTCTCGGCATCCAAAAGTTTGAAGACCTCTGGTCTACGGTGTACTGAAATATTGTAACATTGTATAATATCCAAATTTCTTTAAAAAATTATAAAAACCCGTTTGAACAAAAAACAGTCACTTTGTTTTTTTATGCCCAGGCTATATTCATCCCTAGAAAAACATGGATCATCCCTGTGTGAGCATCTCGGCTGCCACAAAATTGAGATTGCCTTACAGCTCCTCTGTACAGAATCCATGCAGATAGTTGTTTGTGCGGTATGTATGCAAGTACCTCTACTGGAGCCGGTCTATCAGAATTAAGGCGCTGGAGTGAATAACAAGACTGATCTATTTATCCCAGTTTTTCAATCCTTGGGCGCTTGAAACCTTATGTTTACTGGTTGTCTTTTAATTGCTGTATCTCTTTTATATTCATTTTAAATAATTTTATCTGATACATTTTATGGGGTAAACTGATAATGTAATTAATTATATCCCATAGGCAGTTTTTTACGACTATTGAAATTGGAATGGCATATTATTGTAAAGTGTTTCTTTTTTAACTCTATATATGAAATGTATTTGTCTGGGTACTTTTATGAATTAAAATCCCAAATAAATGATTTGATGAGTAATACCTGCCTTAAAAATTCCTTGCATTAAAAATATCCAAGGAAATTAGTAGACTGATAAAAGGTTGTGTCAAACATTTCCTCTGCTGAAAAAATAGAATGAAAAGAAGTATTGTCAAGAAAAATATGGTGTGCCTTCTTGAGGAAGGTAAGTGTGCTAGAATTGGAGACAAGTGGGAATTTTGCTGCTAAAGTAGAAATGAGCATTTACAGTGAGGATGTGGTGGAGAGCCTCAGCAAGGCCTACCAGTGCAAGGGATTTGCCCTTCTCTGCACAGAGTCCTCAGACCAATAGGAAGTAGTTGGCAAACAAACTGGAATAGAAAAGACAGAGTTTATTAAACCTCATGAGGTGGAACTACATTCACACAGCACCCTTCGGTAATGTATGAAGTAGCACACTGACTAGAAGGAGCTTGGTCCTTTTATACCCACACAGGGGCTCAAATGAAGGCGGTACAAGTACAAAATGCTGGTTTTAGGTTCATATAAGGTCATACGGAAAGTGTACAGGCAACAAGTGGGAGGAGCTAACAGTTTGCTAATTCTGGTGGACTGTAATCCCTGGCTGACCTCGGAATTGGGTTCAGGCAGTAGATCCAAGACAACAAACCCACCATACAACAGCAAAGTACCAACAGACCCAAAGTAGAGGTAAGGCTTTATTGAGACAACACTAATGCCCCAGTCCAATCCTACGATGGCATGTATTAAATAAAGACCGGTTCTAGTCACCCTTCATAAACCAGATATTTAAACTCACATCGTCCTCCGCATGAATGCCGTTCCTGGCACTCCCCAACGGAGAGCACTGTGCTGAGAAATGGCCGAAAATGACACTCGAGCGTGTCTGTAAATCACAAAGGCGACCGGTATATCCCTGGTCTACCGTCCCCTGCAAGAATGCCGGTCCCAGCACTCGCCAACGTGGGGTACAGTGGTTAGGCTGTGGTCAGCAATGCCACTCAAGCGTGGGGTTCTCGACTCTGTGTCTGGAGCAAATAACCTCGGCGCCCCCTAATGTGTGGGTTGGCTTGACCTGTGAAGTACTATGTTCCTTAAGTCTAACGAGTGAGGTGTCCACTAGTTGAATAGAAGACTTTCAGAGAAAGTTGATAGGAATGCCCTCGACTGGTGTGTAACGATGACGGGACGCGCAGGAGCAGCCGCTCGACTGGCGCTTGTTTCCCGTGCAATCCAGCAATTTACAATCAATGGCCCCGGCAGACCCACAACAAGTCTTCAGTACGCACTCTCTGGTCGGGTCGTGAGAGAGCCGTCGCTCGACTCGCTGAACACCCGCACCTCAGCACGCTCGGGCAGAAAGACGAACAAAGGAACGCTGTTCCTTACCTCTCACGGTGTTTCCCCGTACCTCAGCTCTGGCTCGGCAATATCCGACACTGTTCTGGGCGGCCGCCATTGTTTTATGTGCTTCCTGGCGTGCGCATGCGCCGCGCACAGTATGGCGGGATTCGTAGTTTCCTCGGGGCTTTTGCTGGGAATTGTAGTTCCCGTCTTCGCCCGTGATTGTGATACAGGCCGATATCGCACCGTCTGCTGTCAGTACCCCCACGAACCATGACATGGACACATCCTGACAGTTACGGACTACAGCAGCTGCAAGCTCAACTGAGCATGTGCGAAGGTGGAAGATGCTAAATATATCTCGTCTCTAGGCAGATTTCAAGAGCACTTAACAGAAAGGTAGGACAGAGCACGTGGCGTGCACATGGCAAACAAAATGGCTGACAGAAATACAAAATGGATTCCACAAAACGGACAAGATAGTCTCTAAATACAGGATGTCTTCTGCTAATGCTTAACTTAATTGCTGCCAAATTACAACAGATCACCCTTTCAGCATTAGCTGAAGACATTTGTTTATCTGGGGTAATCTAGATACGCATCCTGTACATTTATGCTCATCATCTCAGTGATTTCTTTATTTAACATTTGTTGTGCTTTTATTTCTGCAATATTTTCTTTGGCAGGTGTACAAGCAGTGATACACAGGGAGCAAAGCATAGGACCACATTGTATATAAGTACAGCATGTAAATAGTATCACCAGTAGTATACATAGAATAGTCAGTAGCTTCCATCCCCAAGTAATAAATAGTGTCCATATCCAGTTCGAAAATGTCCATGTACCAGTCTGTGTGAATTTCTGCAGCAATCTTATGCAGTTTTGAGATTGCATTGTAAGAGGGCGGATCTGATAAACAGGCGTGGAGGCGGTAGTGGAGGTTTAAAGGAAATAGGTTTATTGAATACAAGGGATGAGGTGACGGGAATTGGCAAGGAATCTTCAAACTTTTCTTCTTCTTCTTCTCAGGTCTCTGGGGAGGTGTCAGGCGATGAAAGGGCTCGGGTGGTTTTCGCCAGATCTTCAGGACGTGGTGGCTTGCCCCGGTGGCTCATAAGAGAAGGGAAATAAAGGAGGGTATCGTGAGAACGCTAAATAAAGTTCCTTGGATAGGAATAATCCCTTCACCACACCTTTTGTGTCTAGGGTCAGTAATAATGAACGGGGTAGTGGGGGGGGGGTTTGGATAGTCAGAATAGTGAAAATTCAGGATACTTGCAGACGTTTATAGTGCCTAGAAAGGTTGTAAGTGCTCATAAGAAGGAACATTCATAGTGTCTGGGCAAGTTTCGACAAGAGTGCACAGTGCCGATAGAAGTAAATGCAGTCAACAGTAAATGTAACGCCATTTATTTTATTTTATTTTATTTGCTTGTAAAGCGCCTGACTAGACCCCCGAAGGGGTATCTCCGCGCTATAACTGCAGATGGAGGTAGGAGTAACAGTGTATTTAGGGATAAAATAGCATTAGTAGCTAGGAAACAGATAGGTTTTTAGATTTTTTCTGAACATCAGATGGTTGGTGACCTTAGTTCAAGCGGTAGTGAGTTCCATAGTATGGGTCCAGTGTAGGCCAGTGCACGGCCACCTTGTCTGGTTTTCTTGATTCTGGGTGTTTTAAGAAGTTGCTGGTTACTGGAACGCAGAGAGCGTCCAGGAATGTAGGGCTGAAAGATGTCAGTGAAATACTTAGGGCCTATCCCCGTTAGGCTCTTGTGTATAGTGCAAAGAGTCTTGAACTGAACTCGTTTCTTCACTGGGAGCCAGTGAAGCTGAGACAGTAGGGGGCAGGATGGAGTCCTAGGAGGAGCATTCACGACAATCCTTGCGGCAGTATTTTGAATGACCTGCAATTTCTTGAGTTGCTCCTCGTTGGCTCCTTGGAGCAATCCATTGCAGTAGTCAACCCTACTGATAACCAGCGCCTGCACCAGAGTTTTTCTGTGGTGATCCGGAAGATAGGGGAAGACACGTCTTAGCATCCCTATAGCCCGGAAACAGGTGCCGGCTACTTGATTGACGTGGTCCTTGAAGGTAAGTTGTTGGTCAAATAATACTCCCAAGTTTCTGATCTTACTCTTGGGGGTAGGGACAGGGCCCAGTTCTTGGGGCCACCAGTCTGATGACCAGTGTGTCATCGCTTGACCGCACAACATAACTTCGGTTTTCCCGACATTACACTGCAGACAGTTTGATGACATCCAGTCTGCAATGGCTCTCATGCCATCTGCAAATGATCTTTTTACTGCAGGCGTAAGATTTTTAAAGGGAAAAAGGAGTTGGGTGTCGTCAGCGTACGACACGGGGGTGAACCCGAAAGATCTCGCTAGGTTGGCAAGGGGGGCCACATATATGTTGAAAAGTGTGGGGCTCAGACATGAGCCCTGTGGCACCCCCTTATTGAGCTCCCTGTGGATGGATGTGTGGGCGCCCAGCCTAACCTCTTGAGAACGCCCGGACAGAAAGCTCTCCAACCATGTCAAAGCCTCTCCCCCTATTCCCACCTCCTTTAGGCGATGGAGAAGCACCTTGTGTGACACCGTATCGAAAGCGGCGGAAAGGTCCAACAGCACCAGAATCATAGAGCAGTCATCATCCAGTGCCATTTTGATGTTGTTGGTCACTGTTTGAAGTGCTGATTCTGTGCTGTGGTTTGGCCTGAAACCAGATTGAGAGTGGTCCAGGCCTTCCGTCGCTTCCAGATGTTGGGAAAGATAGGTATTCACGTGCTTCTCCGTGATCTTGCCCAGGTAGGGTAGGAGAGAGATGGGACGTAGGTTGGATAGGTCTGTCCAGGGAGATGATGCCTTTTTTCTTATCGGGTTCACCACTGCCTTTTTCCAGTCTGCCGGGACCTGGCCTGTCCTAAGGGAGATGTTGACCATTTCAAGTATGTGGGGACCTAATAGAGGAATCAAAGGGCCTACCATTTTGGCTGGGACAAGGTCGTTGGGGGATCCTGTTTTGATATGGTTACAGAGAGTAAGAAGCTCTGTGTACGTAACGGGAGGGTAGGACGTCAGAGAAGGTTTGTTGTCTGTAGTAGTAATCATAGTGAAACAGAGTTTAGTTTTATTTGTATTGATATTGTTGGCAGCTACTATTTTTTCATATATGGTGTTAATTTTATTCTCAAAAAACAACGAGACTTTGTCGCACAAATCCTGCGAAAAGTCGTCTGAGCTTTCACAGGCCGTAGGTTTAATAAAGTTTTGGAGAATGTTAAAAAGCTCCTTAGGGCTATTACCTGCCTCTGCTATTTGCTGTGTTAATTGTTGTTTTCTTGCCAGCTTGATATTTTTATAGTATTCTGATTGAGCTTTTATAAAGATCAAACGGCAGTCTTCATTTTTAGTTTTTCTCCAGGCTTTCTCCATACGTCTGCATTTTTGTTTCTCTGCTCTCAATTCCTTTGTATACCATTTTTCTTGTTTTGACACTGGATGTTGTTTGTGTTTTTTTAGGGGAGCAATAGTTTCAATTGCTTTTTTAATGGATTCATTCAGCTTAGCTAAGGCTAGATCTGCTGTATCAGATTTTAAAAAGTTCGGGTCTGTCCATGCTTCTTGAGCTGTGTTAGCATTAAATTTATGCCATTGACGTCTCCATGAGGGGGGGGGGGAGCGTTCTTAGTAGGTCTCACAGGGGTTAGTAGCATAAATTCCAGCAAAAAGTGATCGGTCCATGATATACTTGCGGCCAGGGAACAGTTTATTTTGGTGGAATTGGAGAAAATAAGATCAAGCATATGTCCTCCTATGTGAGTAGGTCCTTGATTTTTTAATTCCAAGCCCAGATTCAATAGATCTGTAAGTAGAGCCGTGGAATCGGTAAGCATTGGCTGATCTACGTGTATGTTAAAATCACCTAGAAGTAAAAAGTCTTCTTTGGATTTTATATGTGGGGCTAAAATTTCCTGAAGAGTGAGTGCAAAATTAGGATCTGGTCCCGGGGGACGGTAAACCAGAGCACCCTTCCAGGTGAAGTGATTAGTTAGGTGAATTTTAAAAAGCGCAATTTCTAATTGTGAGTTAGAGTGTTGTTCAATGATTGTACATTGTATATGATCCTTATATATAATTGCCACACCACCTCCAGTTTTGATATCTCTGTCTAGATGTTTGATTTTGTACCCAGAGGGAATCCCCATTGCAATGGCTGTAACTGTATGAGGTTTCAGCCAGGTTTCCACAAGGAAACATATATCCGGTTGGATAGAGTGTATAAGGTCCCAAACCTGATGTTGGTGTTTAGGTAGGGAACGTACATTTAGGAGAAAGCTTTTCAAACCTTTAACAGAAATGTTAGAATCTGGGGGGGGCAAGTTGTTGTTAAATAGGCGTCGACACAGAGGACAAGAGTAGGCCTCCTCAATGCGATACCAGGGTATGACTGTACCACAGCATGTAGGTGGTCTAAGGCTACGTAAAGTGTGGGCTGAGTAGATGAGGGGTTGGGAGTCCTTACCAGTGACTGTTTGGGGGAAGAGACCAGGGTCCATCGCCCCTCGCCCCGTCCTGTCACGGACGGGCGCAGACGGGCTTTTCTTCTGCGCTTCTTAGGCGCGCTCGAAGGCACCCCCTGCGCGCAACCGCTGCGCGCTTGTAGGAAGGGCGTGGCTAAATAGCCCGGAGTGAGGTAGCCACTAGAGCGCTAACCTCAGCTCCGGCTAACCGGAAGTGCAGCCTGGCATTTAAATACCCCGTTTGGATACTCGTGGTTTAGCTTATCACTCGATGCACAATGCCCTTAACAAACACCGGTCACGAACGTCCCAACTCCCTCCCAGTATCTTCTTCCACCCGCTTCCCGATACAATTCTCTCGAGTCGGTATTACTCACCAACCCTGCCGTAACTCTTCCTAGAGTCACGGCCGCTCTCCAGCATCCACCGGACACCACCAGTCCTCGCACCAGCTGTCTTCGTCGACGTCCTGTTCGGGGCTGGACTTGGTCTCCTCGGGTCCCGCGTCTTCGGTCTCCTTCTCTGCACTCCTTTCTCCGTCTTCGGCGTGGACCCTGGTTGTCTCCGCCCTTGCCTCTTTGTAGCGTTCCGTCATTCGTCCTGCCGTACCGTATCCGGGTTGTTCCTCCTCCTGTTCCGGGTTACGGTATTCATCGCTTCCGTCTTCCTGAGGAGACACAGTAAAGGATCGTGGGTGTTGCAGTCCGCTTTTAGGCCATGGCAAGGTACGATTTTCCTCTAGAATGGCCACTTCCTCACATGCATCATATACTGAAGGTGAGTGATCTGGTATAAATACGCAACAACTGCTACCGATGATGCGACATGCACCACCTCGATCAGCCAAAATCACATCAAGCACCATTCGGTTCTGGAGAGCTACAATTCTTGCAATTTGCAGCTCCTCTGTAATGTTCCCAAGTGCCATAGCTGTCTGATTGGTAACAGGTTCCGCAACTCTAGTCAATCGTCTTATTTTCCTACTGTTTAATGCAGCACCCACAAAGAAGAACAAACCTAAATTAAAATTGACATATTGTTGCAGAGTAGTGTCAGTTTGGTCTACTTCGTCAGCACTTATTGTACTTTTGTATCTATTTCTAGAGATATCATCGAACAATTTAAGGTCCCGATGATATGATGCAGGTGCCAGAAACACAGGGGGAAATAGAAAGGACACATAGCACACACTTGACCACCCAGCAGGTAGTTGATAATATCCTTGGCTACCACAGATAAAATAAGTATTATGTGAGGCTATAAAACTACTGTTATTAACACCTTCAATAGTCAGAATTACAGTACATTCACTTTTCCCCACTGGAATTCTCCCAATACTACTTATACATAGGTCTGCTTTAGCTCTGGTAACAGAAATCACAAATTGTTCATTACTGGTAAAAGTTCTCATATTTGTGAAGACATATGGTGTTGAAATATTGTCGGTTGATACTCTTCCCATTCCCATTTGGTTCCTTTGCCTTGAGAATAACCATCTTTATCTTGGTAGCATACTTTATTGAGGCGAAAAAGAAGCCAGCCTACTGTATGTCTTCCAGATGCAAACAAAAGCGCATACCAAGCTTGACAAGAACCATTATGAGAAAATGGAAGAGGAATAAAAGGTGTTCCTCCTTTCTTTTGATGTGCAGGTATCATACCACAGACCCAACAGTTGGTAGTATTTGTGGCATTATGAGTATCAATCATCATCTGGATAAAGGTATTATTTAAGTAGGATTGTCGATGCTTCTGCTCATGGTATGGAAGCGTGAAGTAGTGATGTTCCATTGGTACTGGAGTAGTTGCAACAAAAAGCTGTCGAGCATGAAGCCACTTTCTCAACAAACCAGGTGATTATTCCTATAACCACCAGAGCAACAACAAACCATACAGCACAAATGATTCTTTTGTATGCATTTTAGCAGCAGTGATAATTGACCTTTCTACAAACTTGTTGTAACAATTGTTGGAGCTCTTATCCCTGGGCAGCCGCTGATTTCTTCACCGAGGGTCAAGACGGGTGTCACTATACTACGCAGGTCTGATTCCCCCCCCCCCTTGCCATATCGGCGTACTGTTTCACTAACCCAGGGCGGTAGCTCAACCAGTCTTTTTCGGCAAAGCAAATTCTTTCCTTGGTCTCAGTTGATATCGGGATTCTCCAGCGATCGTGTGGTCCGGGAAGACTCCTTCAGTTTCGTCAGGTAAAATAGCTTGGCCTTTCTCCGTTTCTAGAATCTCTCAATGGTCGCTCAACACAGCAGGTTCCACCAAGGTAGGCGACACACGTTTGCAATGTGTGCTGTGGATCCAGTTCTTTCTGTTTGTCACTCGAACTGCAGTCCTCGTTGCAAGGAGCACTTGCTCTGGTCCTCGCCACCTCAGCTCCAAACTGTTCAATCTGTCGAAGATCTTTATCATAATCTGGTCACCAGGTCAGAGTTCGTGGGCCTCACCTGTAGATCTCCCAGGAAGAGCTTCTCGAACCTGTTGATGAATAGAGATCAAACTGTCAGTTAACTGTGCCAAATAATCATTCATCAGAACACAAGTTACATCATGTATGGGACGTGGCTTAGGAACTCCCCAAATGTTCATCGATCTCCCAAATACCACCTCATAGGGCATCAGGCCGGATCATGAATGTGGCACTGATCTTATGGACAACAATGCCAAGGGTAGTGTATACGGCCACTTCAAAGAGGTGGAAGCCAGTATTTTCGCCAACTTTAGTTTCAAAGTAGCGTTGTACCTCTCCACTAATCCTGCTGATTGCGGGTGGAAGACTGCATGGAATTTCTGCTTGATCCCTAATCCTTTCAGGACATGCTCAACAACTTGCCCAATAAAATGAGGTCCGTTGTCACTCCACAAAAGCTTACAAACACCATATCTAGGGAAAAACGTCTTTAGAAGTACCTTTGCTGTGGTGAGAGCAGTATTATCTATTGTATGCTATTATGAAGTGTGCGCTACACTTCATAAAAGCAATTTTCTTTGGATATGTAAGTGTAGGCAAGAGATTATGCACTAACTCTCCGTGCATTATCTGCATCCCGTGGGATGTAAGAAAGCCTCTTTCCTTCCAAAGCAGGCCAAAATCATGAACCACTCCAAAAGCATAGCGGCTATCCATGTAGATATTCACACACAAGTCAGTGCTAAGTTCACAAGCTCATGTCAAAGCTATTAGTTCAGCCCCTTGAGCCGACTTCTGTGGTATGTGAGCTGTTTCCACTACTGTCTCTAGTGTTGTGATTGCGTATGCAGCTGAGGTCGTGCCATCTGGTAACTTCAAACAGGACCCATTAACCCACAGTTCCCCATCTACATCTGAAAGGGGAGTATCTTGCAAATCGATGCAACCCTTTGTCTGTTCCTCAGTAAGGAATATACAATCGTGAGGCTCCTTTGCCTGAGACTGAGTAGCAGGATATGGCAACAAAGTGGCTGGGTTTAGTGTTGCACATCTCTTCAAGGTAATATGAAGTGCTAACAACGTCAATTTGTATCCTGTCAGATGAGCACTAGTTAAGTGTTGTGTCTTAGTCTGACTCAAAAAGGCATCTACTGCATGGGGTACTAGCACCAACAGTTTGTGTGACAAAACTATCCCTTAACTCTGACATATGGACACAGCTGTCGCTGCAACTGAACGGAAGCACCCAGGCAACGCACGAGCAACAGGATCAAGGACAGCTGAAAAGTATGCACAGGGACGCTGCTTGTCCCTGTGTGTCTGTACTAAAACTGACAATGCACAACCATCTTTCTCGTGTACATAGAGTGTAAAAGCCTTCGTGTAATCTGGTGTGCCTAACACTGGTGCAGAGCAAAGAGCTTATCTTAACTGACGAAAAGCGTTTTGACATTCATCTGTCCATGGAAGGGGGATCGGAGCGTTTTTAGTCAAAAGCGCTAGCAGGGGTTTAACAATGTGTGAAAAGCCCAATATCCATTGCCTACAAAAGAAAGTCAAACCAATGAACGCACGGACATCTTTCTGTGTGGAACTTACTGGGGTGTCTAAAATTGCTTGAATGTGATCTGATGTCAATGCACGGCCTTGCTTAGACAGAAGGTGATCTAAGTAGGTTGCCTTCGGTCTACAATATTGCAATTTCTTTTGTGATACTTTATGATGGTGTGTAGCAAGAAAAGAAAGCAAAGACAAAGTAAATTTTTCACACTGCTCAGTCGTATCAGCTGCCAACAAGATGTCATCGACATATTGTATGAGAGTCACTCCTTCAGACAAAGTAAAGGAATCGAGTTGTCGTTTCAAGACTTGACTATAAATACTCTGACTCTCAGTGTACCCTTGAGGAACTCTACAAAATCTGTATGATTGATTATTCAGAGTGAAACCGAACAAATATCGGCTATCAGGATGAATAGGAATCGAGAAGAAAGCATTCTTCAAACGATTACAGAAAATGTAGTTGCTGTCGGAGGGACCAGGGTAAATAATGTCAGAAACCACAGTGTACTGCGGTACTACAATCTTGTTGACTTCTCTTAAATCAATGATAAATCTATAAATCCTGGTGTTAGTATCTTTTTTCAAAATGTGAAGAATTGGACTATTGCAAACATTGTAAGGAACTTCTTCCACAACCCCCACTTTAATCGAATCATGAACAATGCGTGTAAGTGCTTCTTCTCCTTCTTTAGTAATTTTATACTGAGGCAGTCTTGGCAAAGAAGCACCCTCCTTGACACTAATATGCACTGGTGGAATAACCATTTGCCCTACATCGGTGTCTGAAGTAGACCACAATGTACTAGGGAGTGAAGCTAATGCAATTTCCTCTTTAACAATACAGGATCTCTCAATCACAGGGTAGTTGTCATTCAAAATAACCCCTACTCCTTCCGGAGAACATCGTATCGTAGCCCTGAAATATTTGAGAATGTCAAGACCCACAATATTATCTGGTGTGTTTAGAGAGAGCAAAAACGAACATGGAGCAATAAACTTATCAACATGGAATGCAAGTGGTTGCGACAGTGGGTTAAGGGAAGGTGTTCCATCGAAACCTATTGATGTAACCGTTAAGCCAGACAGGGGAGCCCTAGGAACCAGTTGTTTAGACAAGGCGCTACGAGTAGCTCCTGTATCAACTAGAAACTGATCAGTAGAATCCAAAACATGTGCAAGTAACATAGGGACCCCTCTGATCTACTGGAACTTCAACTGATTCCTTACCCCATCTTAGGCAATCCTATGCATAAGCAGAATCTTGTAAATCAGACGGCACATAGTCGGTCATTTGATCCTTCTATCAAAAGTGTTAAACCCATCCTGCCCACGTGTATTAGCATCAAACCTAGCGCGATCATTTGTGCTTCTTCTAGGCCCTGAATATCCTGAGCGATTTCTCATTTGTCCCCGACCACGTGGACACTGCTGAGCACGCAGTACTGGACAATCAGAAAGCCAATGTCCAAATTTCTGCACACTGATCAACAGACAAATTCGAACTAGTATAGGAAGGAAATGACGAACCATAAGATCCATGTCCACCTCTATCATTACCTCTAGAAGGCGGGCCATAAGCCTAGGCCAACATAACCTTCATTTTCAACTCTTAGGTCTTTTTATCCTCATTACTTTTAGCTTCTAATTCTTGTTGTTCATAATACTGAGCCATAGTTAGGAGAGAAACTGGAGAAGAGGTAGTCCATGAATTCTCACTGGCCTTCAGGCGACTAGCTATATCTGGCAAAAGGTTTGCGACATATTTATCGACAAACAGATGTCTACCCGTGTCATCTGTCAATGACTGGCCACTAAAATCGTGGAATGATTCTTCAAAGCGTGTGAAGAAGTCAGAAACTGATTCATCTACGTTTTGCTTGCAAGACGCTAACACTGTCCAATCTATCTTTTTAGGGGGAATAATCAGTTTTAACTTAACTAATAAAGCTGCCGGAAGATTTAAAATTAACTGACACAGTTTCTGTGCAGGTTCTCTATCTTCATCTAACTTCTCGAAACCTTTCCACAATGCTCCGAATGTCGCACAATCATCAACTTTACGCACAGTTCTCCACATATCAGGCGGTAATATTAGTCCAAAAAACAAATCAATATCAGGCAAAGTCATAGCACAAGAGCTAATGGCACCCTCAACTTCCTCATAAAAGGCTGCTGGATTCTTTCGCAGATCAGGCAATGCATTTTTAAGGGCCATAACATCTGCTCTATTCCAAGGAGTGTAAACCCAATTATGAATAAAATAGCCTTTAGCATCTGTAGAAGTCTTATCATCACTTGTACCCGTTCCCTTAGGAGGAACATATAAAGGCGCGGCTTCCCGCATGGGTTTCACATTAATTACAACATTCTTATCTGTGTCAGGAGTAGAAGTTCGTGCCATGCTGATCGGGGATGTTTATGCAGCTGCGTCTGCTGCCTTTTTCTCCTCTCGCAAACGGGCTGCTTCAACACGCAGTTTAACCAAACGTCTGATCGTGTCAGCCAGCTGGGAGAAGACGAAAAGACCTTCACGCTGTTCCTTACAATCATTTGCTACATCATGGGGCTCCATTTCTACCGAATATTTCCTAAACTGTTCAATAACCTCTGCAGCAAATACCTCAGTAAAATATATCTGCTCCCTTTCCTGCCAACTACTATGTAGAAGTTCACAAGCAGTAGTAGTACTACGAATGGCTTTACGCGCAGCAGATCTAATGTCAGACGCACACCCAGCAGATAACATCGAACGAGTTTCTCGAGCTTTGTTCTGGTCTGTAGGAGAGTCCTCATCCAACTCATAAGGAGCAGAGGAAGAGTATACGGAGGTGGACAACGATCTAATAAAAGAGAATCATCTTGGGGTTTATTAAGAATAGGATAAAGAGGTCTACGAACAGCGTATTGGCCTTTACCTGTAAAAGACGCTCCCTATCTTCCCTCTCTTTAATTTCTTTAATTTCCCTATTTTTCATTTCCAATGCTTTCGCATGAATGCTCTTTCGCTGTTCTTTTTCAATCAAGGCTTGCTCACGCTTCATTCGCTCACGCACTTCTTTCTCTCACATTCGCACACAGTCAAACATGTCTTGCCTAGCCTTTCGCTTAAACATTCGTTGCTCCACATTGAATCTTTCGTAAGTCAAATGACCCAGGGCATAGGCCAACGCAACTCAGTGTTTACGAGTGTATTTGTTCGATAACGTGCTGTACATTATGGAAGAAATACCATACTTAATATACATGTCCCTATTAGGCGTGCCCTCCGGGGGGGCTGGTTGTGCTTCGCTGAGTCTCAAATCGGTACCACTACAAAAGCAACACATCCTACGAAGTGTGCTGAAAACAGGCATGCCAAGAATAGTGCAAAATATGCAGTATTATAATCAAAGTAGCGCTTAAGGTACTCTTCGTAAGTTGGGCCGTTCAAACAAATTCAGACAGAGAAAAATCTCCTCATTACCTGCCTATATAAATTGCAATTTATATATTCATTCATACATGCTAATCAAAAGTTGGCCAACGCAAATCTAACCCACAGTAAGTGTTACTAAACTACCTTACCAATCCAAGGCATACAGCAAGTGCCGCAGAACGACTCTTACCAATCAAATGGTGTCCAGGTCCAAACTGGCAAGTTCTCAAATCGACCAAATGGTCACTGCACGGCGAATCAACAGAAGAGATCTCAGTCGAGGACCGGCACCACCTGGATGGTCAGATCAGAAAGAAAGGAAAAAACACCGTGGGTGCCAAGACTCGGGTCTCCTCAGGCAACAATCGCGTCCAAAACGAGATTCCAATCCTTCGTCTCGACCAGTCCTTCGGGCATCCGAGTCACCGATGAGGCCCGCGTTGGAAGCGCCAATTTGTGGTGGTGAGCCTCACGAAGGCCTACCAGTGGAAGGGATTCGCCCTTCTCTACACAAAGTCCTCAGACCAATAGGAAGAAGTTGGCACACAAACTGGAATAGAAAAGACAGAGTTTATTAAACCTCATGAGGTGGAACTACATTCACACAGCACCCTTCAGTAATGTATGAAGTAGCACACTGAATGGAAGGAGCTTGGTCCTTTTATACCCACACAGGGGCTCAAATGAAGGCGGTACAAGTACAAAATGCTGGTTATAGGTTCATATAAGGTCATACGGAAAGTGTACAGGCAACAAATGGGAGTTTGCTAATTCTGGTGGACACATCCTGACAGTTGCAGACTACAGCAGCTGCAAGCTCAACTGAGCATGTGCGAAGGTGGAAGATGCAATTTATAGCAAAAGGGACCCCCTGATACTGCTAGATAGTTCCTAGGTCAGGGCACACATTTTATATAAATAACTTATCCTAGGCAACTAAAGGGTCCTGAGAGGATGACAGGTACTAGAAAACATTAGTTTGTTGTAGCCTAATAGTAAATCACCTAAAGTAGTGCACATACAATTATTGACAATAAGAAAGAATATTATTCATGGGTAATTTATTAAAAAATATAAACAATATTTAATCAAGTCCTTGACACAGTTAAAAACACATATAATTGCTTTCTCCTAGATATTACAAATAACAGTATTACACATAACAATATTATCAATCGCAACAATATCAATTTATACATATATTTTTTTAAAAATTGGTAAAAAAGACCAAACAAGTGGAGTGATTAATTTTTCTCTACGCGCGTTTCGGCGTATTCACGCCTTCTTCTGGAGAACCACTTGATGTTTCTAAAAAAGAATAAAATATATTTACATCTGTGTATGGAACACATGATTACACTTTATGTGCACTACATTTACAGACTTCAAGCTACAGTTTTGTGAACATCATGAGGCTATACAGTGTATTGTTTAAAAAGCTGGCTGCTAGACTCAACGGTACAGATTTTGTTCAGTTTATAGACATAGTAGTTTGATTATTACTTTCCTAACTGATAGGTATATCTAGAAACCAAAAGGTTTTTACTTGGTCTCTGTAGAGTCCTAGCATATATGGTTCAAGACCCTAGGAAGATACAATTAGATAAAGCTACAGATTCACAATTTCACAATACTTTTCATGAGGATCTTACCCCGATTGAATGTACTTGCGGATAAAGCTGGATCTAAATCCTATCTTTGTATAAGGGTAATGAGGGGTAGTGTCGTGTCCTATGATTGAAAATAGACAAAGAAAAGAAAGTAGAGTTACAATATTCAGACTGAAGAGTATATGTACTATTTTATGGGGGAATGCATTATGTTTATAATTACCTTAAAAAATGGCAATCTAAGTCTATGATTCGTTTCTTTGTATTACTTGAATCATAATTTTCGAAGTGTAGATCTGCTGATGGTGTTGTTAACAAGTGGACTGAACTGCAGAGAATGATAAGCTAGTGTTAGGTTATGTGACTAGTGGTGTTGGATCTTTGATGTTACCTTATATTTTGTGGTTAATACCTTAATAGATACTGACCGTGATATGTGTCGCAATCTATCAAAGATGATATTGCTTCTGCAGTCGGCCGTGATAAAGGGTCACACTTGGATATGGTTAAGGATGAACCTATACAAACAGGGAATGATGAGGCTAAAGTCATACACATAGTCCAGCTTGATACACCTAATTCAAGGGTTCATTTTTTTGAAACGTTAAATAGTGGGGGGAAGATATTCCCCTGATAATACCTTGTATATTGGTAATTCTAGGTTCCCAAATGTAGATAGGTAGGGGTGTTGATGACCTCCTATTCCTTGATAAAATATCTAGATAGGACAAAAAAGAACCGGGGGTCATTAGAGTTATATATCTAGCTATTAACAACTTTATTGATATGTATCTATGTAGAGAATAGGGAGACATGGCTATATCTCTGCCTCGTTTTTTGTATAACTAATATTGGTTGTTTAAGGACCATTGCATGACCTCCTGAAATCTCAGCGTTTAGTGAAGAGGTCTAACACAAGGATTTATTTAACTGATATGTCTAAAATTAAACGTCCTTAGCTGTCTCAGCTTTCTAGAGGGCTGCAGATCTAGATGGAATATACCAATTTTCATTAAATGATCGCGCCCTTCTATTTTAAGCAGTTATATATGTCTCTGCCTCCTAGATAATTTCACACACTTTCGGCGTTTAAAAAGAAGTTCTAATGTAGGGAGTAAGTAAGCTGATGTATCCAAGTTAAAAAATCATTCGCTGCCTATGCCTTACTGAAAGCTAAAGGGACAAACGGATTAAGTTAGCTGATGTATCCGAGTTAAAAAATCATTCGCTGCCTATGCTTTCCTGACAGCTACAAGGACAAACGGGATATACAGCTTCTCATTAAGGTGCTCACCACTTTCTATTTTAGACGGCTATTTCTGTCTACACGTCCCTTGAAAGTCGGACTGCTTAATCTCTTACCTGTTCGCGTTCGATCGCGAGGCTTCAAGTGGGGGTCTGTTGCGGTATCTGATTCGCTCTAGCGCCCGTCTGTCAGTACCCCCACGAACCATGACATGGACACATCCTGACAGTTACGGACTACAGCAGCTGCAAGCTCAACTGAGCATGTGCGAAGGTGGAAGATGCTAAATATATCTCGTCTCTAGGCAGATTTCAAGAGCAGTTAACAGAAAGGTAGGACAGAGCACATGGCGAGCACATGGCAAACAAAAGCTGACAGAAATACAAAATGGATTCCACAAAACGGACAAGATAGTCTCTAAATACAGGATGTCTTCTGTAAATGCTTAACCTAATTGCTGCCAAATTACAATAAGGAGGGGAATTGAGTTGAAGACAAATAATAGGTTTTTAGGATTCAGGGAAGGAGAGTGCTAAGCCGAAGTAACAGGGTGGTACAGTTCAGGCATAGGTAGCGTACAGGTTTTCACGGGTTCAAATGGGATAGCCGTATAGTAGAGTTTTTTATGGGTTTAGAGAAGGATAGCGTTAAGGGGTAGTAATTGGTTGTTAGGGTTCAGAGAACTGTAGCATTAAGGGGTAGTAAGGGGTTTCAAGAGTTAAAGGAAAGGTGCATAACAATATATTGAGGGTTTTTTTAAGGTTCAGGGAAATAAGGGGATGTATTTTCAGGATAAGGTAGCGTTAAGAAGTAGTGTGGGGTTTTAGGATTTAGGACAGGGTAGCTTTAATGGTTTTAAGGGGTTTTAGGGTTCTTGGGAGGCTAGCATTAAAGTGTAGGGAAGGGTAGTGTTGAGAGGTGATAAGGGGTTGTCAGGGTTCAAGGAAGGGTAACTTTAAGGGGTAGTATTGTGTTTTTAGGGCTCAGGGAAGGGTAGCATTAAGAGGTAGTAAGGGTTTTTTAGAGTTCAGGGACAGGTAGAAATATTGATTAGTAAAGGGGTTTTAGGATTCAGGGGTGGCTAACTTTAGGAGGGCAGGGTTCAGGGAAGGGTAGCATTAGGGGACAGTAGTTTTTAGGATTTTGCACTGGGTAGGTTTATGGGATAGTATGGGTTTTTAGGATTCAGATAAGGTAGCGTATAGGGTTAGTAAGGATGTTTTAGAGTAAAGAAAGGTAGTGTTAAGGGACATTAAGGATTGTTAGGGTTCAGGGATGGGTAGCGTTAAGCGGTAGTAAGAGTTTTTTAGAGTTGGAGGGTTTTAGGGCTACAGGATGTGTAGCATTAAGGGGAAGTAAATGATTTTTAGGATTCAGGGAATAGACCTAATGTATTAGTCTCTTCATTTACACCGGTATCTGCTTACAGAATCATGCTGCTGTGTTGTGACTTACTTATATAGGTTTGAATGAAAAAGAGGACGATAGATTTGGGTGGATGTTAGTCCACCACTAGTAATAATTTCACTATTCATGTTAGAGCCAGTAAAGATTTACGCCATTTAAACCTGAGCTCAACATCTTGCAGCTATTGCACAGAGCAGACAGGCTTAACTTAAGAAAATGTATAAAGCATTTAGAAGCACCAAAACAGTTAAAAAGTTGAACACACAACAAAATAAAAATCCCACTGCTGTTTTAAAAACAGAGAATAAATTAACAACAAAATGACAAAAATAAAAAAGGGGAGACATGAATTTTTGAAGTTTGAAATAAAAATAGCATCAAAAAGTGTTAAGCATCGACCGTGATCATCTGGTTGTACTTGACCAATACCTGGGCGCAATTTAAGGCTGACCAAAATGGAGTGTGGGCCAGATACAGAAACCAGGTTCGACCTGGTTGAATGTTTTACCAATGGACTTAGAGCCCTATTCTGATGCGGGTTGGAAAGCTTCCCGACCGAATCAGTTTGGAAATGGTTTCCGACCCACTTAGATCGTGAGAGTCCGACCGACGGAGTACGATGCATCTGGATGGTTCCAGATACGTTTTGGTTGGACTCCTATTGACTTCAATGGGGGCATATGTTCCTAACTGCATCATAATTGGGCCCTCGGTCAGAAAGACACGTTCCCGATCAGATTTGGAAGGAGCAAATGCCGTTAGGAGGCCTTCCTAACTGCATTAGAATCAGGCACTAGGTGTGAATGCTTTCCTAACCGCATCAGAATCAGGCCCTAGGTGGGAATGCTTTCCTAACCGCAGCAGAATTAGCCCCTTAGTGTCTGCAATGGAAGTAAAAATCCTAAGCATGGCAAAGGGGTAGGCTGTGGCTGAGTAGGGATTCACAAGGCCAGATAACCGTCCAATGAGCACTCAGTGAAGCGCTGACTTTTGGTGGCAAAGCTCTGAGCACGTGTAATTCAAAATTTGTGCCCAAGGATGATCCCTTGCTGGCCGGATACTTCTGGTGCCGTCACCCAGTGAAAATGTCTATGTTTGGATTTGGTCACTTTTTAGAGCTCAGATTCCTCTAGACACAGCGAAGAGTCCCAGACCTTAGGAACAGCACTTGGGGGGGGGGGACGGGGGTTAAGACTCACTTCAACAGAAGCAATCAGCACAGTGCAGGGTGTGTCCTGTTGGAACTTGTCAGCTGGGCTCTTCAGGAAACTTTGTGTAGCTTTTTGTAGCCATATAGCATAACAGGAGGTCAACAAACTAACCCTCGGAGCCCACTTCTTTGTCCTGGGTACAAGCAGGAGCAGGTCCAGCCCTTCAGTTTACCACATAGTTCTCAACAATCCTCTTCTGCTGTCCTTCTTCTGTCTTCCACTGGTCCAGTAGTATTCTGAAGAGGGTGCCCAGGGGTGCTAACTTTATGCCTGGCATTAGCCTGTGGGAGTGGGAGACTCCTGGTCCCTCTCTGAGAAATAGGGAAAAAGTTCCCATGAGTAACTCTACCTTCTTTAGCAGCCAATCCTGTGTGCCCCACTGCACACAATCCACCAGTGCCCCTCTCTTCCCAAATACAAGATGGTGTCATCCGTTTCCCCTTGTGCATAGCCTGTAAGCCAACCCCATAAGTGTGGCCCAGTAAATGAGCAATCTTGCCGCTGTGGTCACTTCAAGCCAGTTCCTGGGGCAGCTCCTCTCCCACTGGGATTGGTGCTTACCTGACTGGGGGAAGAAAGAAGGGCCCTGCCAAGGTGTCAGTTAACATTAGCTTGTTTGGACCCCAAAAGATACCACCGAGGTAGGTGTGATGGTGAAGAAGGTTACGTAGAATGACAGGATTCTGATTCCGTAAATATTCTACAGTTTTGCGAGGCACAAATGAAGGAGATAAAAAATGTAAGTACTGACTCAACTGGCCCCCGTGTTGCAAACCAGGGCTTGCCACTGCTGAAAGTATGAAATCAAGAAATTAACTGTTTAATCAGAAAACAACATTTACAATTCTCCATTGGTAAACAACAAGAAATCAACCGCCTTAAGCGAGCTAGAAATCGTTATAGATTTGGAGAAAAGAGAAGGGAGTTTGATGCCAAATGGATCGGGTTAAGGGAAGCCGCCAGAGCCAAAAACTAAAAAAAATACTGGCATCTGATCGTAGAATACTGCGATTCAAGACAGAGGGCTCTGCCTATTCCAATCTCAGAGAGGGAGTTGGAGGTCTATATCTCACTATTATATAAAAATAATGGCACAGTACCTTTTTTGACGCCCTCCATAGAGGATACTTCTCTTCTGGAATACAGTCCTCCATCAAGGGATGAAGTAGTGGGTTACATAAAGAATAGTAGATCCTCCTGTGCACAAGGGCTGGATGGAATTCTGATTGTGTTAATTAAAAAGGAGCCAGCGGCTTGGGGAGCTTTTTTAGCACCTTTGTTTGATTTCTGCTTCCGAACTACTAGTATCCCCTCCTCCTGGAAGGGGAGCATTATACTTCCTCTGTATAAAAAGGGCCCAAAGAGTCAACCTACTAGTTTTAGACAGATTGCGTTGTTGGACGCTAAGGGCAAATTATTTGCAAAAAGCATACTCTGTCACCTGCAGCAATGGGCCAATGTTCAGAAGATCTTACCACCAGAACAGGCAGGCTTTAGAAAGAATCACTGAACCCTGGACAACATTGCGGCTGTCCAGACTATTGTAGAGAAATATACTTTCTCACAAAGTATGACAGTCTATACGGCTTTCATTGATAAAGTGGATCGTCAAACGTTGTGGAGAAAGCTTCATTATCATGGGATGCCACACCATCTCCTGGGTCTCTTGATAGAATTACATACAGACATTTGGTGTCAAGTGATGATGGGAGGCCAGCAAGGTTTATCTTGCAAGATTGAGACTGATAAGGGGCTGAAGCAGGGCTGCCTGTTGGCCCCTCTTCTGTTTCCCTCTATATATATGATCTTCTAGGCACGTTAAATTCAGTGAGAGGAGATGCCCCTAGAATTGGTTAATTGTCTATAGCTTCCCTACTTTATGCAGACGACGTTGCAATTTTTGATTTAACTCCTATCGACTTGCAACGTCGACTGGATGTCCTAACCAAATATGCGGAGGGTCATTTTTTGAAAATTATTATTTCCAAAAGCAAAATCTTAATCTTCCGCAAGAAAGGTCTAAGAATAAAGAAAGGGTATAAGTGGTTGTAAGGACAGGAAGAACTAGAATTGCTCGATTCATATTTGTATCTGGGAAAGGTTTTTGCAAAAAACGGGCAAGACTCAGAACATATTAAATTATGTGTTGGTAAGGCTGCCTCCCAGGCTGGAGCTCTGAATATATTTTATAAAATTTGTGGGAGAAGTAATTTTAGTCATGTCCTGTCAGTATTTAAGGTTAAAATTCTGCCTTCATTAACTTATGCTGCAGAAGTATTGGATAATAATTACTGGCTCGCCTTTGACAAGGCTGAAGGACGGTTCTTCTGCCAAATTTGTAATCTAAATTCTCTGGCCGCCTCACATGTTTTACACTTGGAATTTGGTTTAGTCTCCTCTTTTATTTTAGCTTTGTCGGCGGTCCTGAGGTGGGGGAACGCTCTCCTTTGGGTAGATGAGGGTTCCCTCAGATCTGCCCTGAGAGTGGAAATCTTTGACAAGCTAAAGGGCCCTTCAGCATTTCTTATATCATTTGCTTAGGCAAATGACTTATTTGGGCTCAGCTTAAATGGTAATTCACCTATGCCAAAGTCTGCATTGAAGCTACTCATAAAGAAGTCTGTAAGCTCTATTGGCATGGCAAGTGATATTGCTCTAAGTAAATCTAAGTACCAAAATAAGTTTGTTTGTGGTAGTACCTTGGGGAAAAGTCCACAACCTTATTTGATTTGGAATCATCCACATGGGATTAGAAGACTGATGCTTCCTTTGAGAATTAATCTGTTGCCCTTAAGAGATGTTACTGGTATATGGGATAAAATCCCAAAAGAGGAGAGAATTTGGGATTTATGTTATACTCAAATCCAGGATTTTAATCATGTCTTATTTGTGTGTCCGGAATTACAAAGGGCAAGGCGTTTGTTTTTAAGACCATTATTTATTAAAAGTAATATTCATTCATTCCAGGAGGCCAGAATATTTGTTTTATTCCCATCAAATGAAATGGATATTCCAATTTTTTTAAACTTTTCTGGCTACTTATTAGGGATTACTTAAAATCTTGCTATTAGTCGCTATTATTGTATAAAAAGCATATTCACCCTTCTACCGCACTTTTTAATCTATTGTATTTTAGGAAAAAAGGGAAATATTCTTTGTATCGTATTTAAAATTGTCTTTTTTACTGTATTAATGTATTTTGTGGACCTCCGTAGGAGTTCCTTATCAAATAAAACTTTTTGACTTTTGACAGGTCTCTTAGAAGTTAATGAAGTTCCTAGGCACAGTTCAGATGGTCATCCTGGCAGAGAAACAGAAGCACCTCCTCACACCTTGGTCCTGGTCTGGGAGTAGTTTTCATACCCCATCAAGGGGACTCTTCAGCTGCTAGGAAACAGTTGGGGCTAATGCAAATAGGCCTCCAGAGGCTTTAGGCAAGGAAAAGGTAACTTTCTAAAAGTACCTTTTTCTTGAAATAACTTTTTTTTAAGTATTTGAATTACATTTCTACCATCCAGGCTTGCGACAGTGAAAATAGCTTTTGGGGCTTTTTCACTGTAAGAAAATTGTAATATTAAACTTCTACTCGTCCTACTTTTAAATGCAATGCACTCTGCCTAAGGGTCCATATACGATGACTGAATATTATTTAAAAGGAAGGTTGTGACTGATCAAAAAGGTTTAATTTGACAGGTCCATCTGCAGTTTAAAAAGGTCACAGTCAGGCAGCAACAGTTGGCCTGCAGTCATGTTTGAATTGTCACTGTAGTGGGTGGCACAATAGGTGCTACAGTACACTAGTGACATTTAACTTACAGGCCCTGGGTATACTTTGTACCATATACTAGGGACTGATAGGGAAGTTAAATATGCCACTTAAGAGTATAACCAATGTTGACATGTTTTAGGGGCCAGAGCACTGGGCAGCAGTGTTCCAGTGTGCACAGTCACAAAAACCAGCAATAAAACCTAGCAAAGTGTTGGTGACCATGCAAAAGGGCTTTACCTACATTTTTTTCTGCCTTCGTAAATGTGGACAATTTACATTTTTTTCTTATTTTGGACTTTAGTCTTTCCTATACATCAACAACGTATATACTGTGTAGCTCCGGCTGACTACATGGTATGGTTTATGGAATATAAGACTTGATAAACACATTGCTAGGAGAATAGAGTAAACTTGGTTGCTAAATTGTTGGTACAATAAACACACATAGTATGCATCCGTAACAAAGAAAGTTCTAATTGTAAACTGCATTTATATAGCGCTTACTGTCCCTGACAAAGCGTTGAAGAGTTTTGCTGTGAGCAGCAAGCTACTCCAGAACCCAAGATTAGATTGTAATAGTTAATAGGCTAGTAATAAGTAGTTTTCTGTTAAAGTGAACATAGTTATCGAACTATCCGAAAGTCAAAATTTGCCCTACTTTCAGGGAGACGTTGGCAGTGGTTATTATACCCACCGAAAGTTCTGTAGCCTTTATATAACCTAGATTGTGGTAAAATAAGATTGGTTCCCAATCAGAGCGGAGATGTAGCCTAGTGCCTAGAAAAGCTGACTTAAGAAATGGAGAACTAGGCTCGGGTCCCAATCTTGGCTCAACAACCTCTGTGATTCTAGAGTTAAACAGCTCACCTAATCTCCCTATGCCTTAAAAAAATGTTTAATGCATTATGTTCCTTGTCAAGTGCTGAAATTCCCTAGGGCTAAATTCGCACTATATAAAAATGCAACAACAACAAAATACGGAATCATGCGTTAAAAGCCACTTTTTTCACGTGCAGTAACTTCAGTGTGAAACACCTGATTGTAACAATGAAATGTCACGTTCCGGTAGGTGCTCAGAAACCGAGGAGGACGCTATGTTTATTTTCTCTGACTCACGAGGCGTTATCGCGTTAGAGCGCTGGTTGCAGCGGGCTTGGATTTGCAGCCTGGAGGGCTCAGTGCGCGGTTTGTTTTCCTTGCCCCGGGCGCCCCCCCCACCCCCCCTGTTCACGTGGAATGTTAGTTTTTTTTAGCCAAGCCCAGTGACATCACAGCCCGGGTCCGATTGCACAACAGTGAGGAGGGGTCCGGGCCCTGGAGGTGATGAGGACAGAGGAACCGGACGGCGGTCACTGCTTGAGCAACGTCTGCGCGCTCCATAGTTGCCAAACTTAGGGAAAGTCTAGAAGCGTGCGCGCGTGACACAAGTCTACTGCGGGGGACGCTCCTGGGGCGTCAGGGCTAGAGTTCAGAGCGGAGGAGGGAGGAGTCGAGGGATTCCCGACAAACATCAATGAACTAATTCCCAAAGCAAGAGAGGAGCCCTGAGAGAAGCCGAGGAGAGAGGTGCGAGCTCGCGCCTGGTGCACCGCTGCGAACCCCACACCTGCAGAGACAGGACAGAGCCTCGCGAGCAGCAGGCAGGGGCCCCACAGCCTGCCTGCGCTGCAGACATGCCTGGGACGGGCTGCGCGCGCGGGGCTGGCAGCCGTGCACACCCCAGGTGAGTGTCAGCGTTGCGTCCACTGTCACTGCAGCGCGTGTGGTCGCTGCACGGGGTCAGCACTGCAAAGCTTCAACGAGCCGGCGGATAGCCAGATGTTTCCAGAGGCGACTGGTGCGTCAGGTGCAGTGGCACCGGGGCCCACGGTCTTGAGGTGCCCACTGAACTCTGGGTGCTGCTGTCATTTAGAATTCAAACGTCAGTCAGGGGGCCCCAGGTCTTTCGTGCGGGCGGTGCGGGGCTTGGACTGCACGCTCGCGGCATGGGCGCTGCTGCACTGGGTGTTACTTTATGGCGGGCTTGACGCCATTAGGGGTTCACCAGTTTTACACGGGGGGATCCATCATTAGAGAGAATGCAGCTCAAGAGTTTAAAGGGGCAGATTTACGAGCCCCTTGCGCCACTTTTCCGTCATTATTCCCATGTTAAAAATGACGCAAAAGTGGCGCAAGGGGCTTGTAAATCTGCCCCTTTGAGTGGCCTACTTTGAATTTGGGGAACGGGTTCGAATGGCCTACTTTGAATTTCGGGAACGGGTTCGAAACTGACGGGATGCTCAAGCATTTTGTGAGTCTGTGCAAATCACTGTGGGGCAGATTTACAATAACCGGCGTATCCCTGCATATCAGCAGGGATGCGCCAGTTATTTTGCGTCACGGCAGACACCTCTTGCGCCACCATAGATGCGCTGCATTTACAATGCGGTGCTCGATGGCACAAGAATAGACAGATGTGTGACGCATCTGATGCCGTAAAGGTGACGCAGTGCTGGAGTTGTGTGCTTCAAGCAGGCTTAAGGATTTGACTCAGCGGGTTCGGAAAAGTGACTGAGTGAAATCTTGTAGATTTCGCTCAGCCACTTTTCAGCGGCGTTCCTGCACCGAAACGCCCCCCCCACCCCCAGCTGCCCCGGAACGCCCACATGAAACCTGAAGCAGGTTTCATGTGGCGCAGGGCTTTACAACTTGACGCATCTCCCTAGATGCGGAACGTTGTAAATACCCTGCAGCATGACGCTGGCTTTGCGCCGCTGCTGTGTCACAAAAGTGACTCAACGGAGGCGCAAAAGTGGCATACGTGGCTTGTAAATCTGCCCCTAAATCTCTCTGTGCCAAAAAAAAGTATTTTATAAATGAAGGTGTCCGTCTGTAATGCAACGGGTGGTCATGTAAAGCGCTCTGATACCTTCAGTCGAGTTCGCACTATATAAAACTGCACACACACACACACACAACAACAAATCCTTGTCGTTAGATTGGTGATATTTCCTGTTCACTAGTTACAAGAGGTCTGTGCAGCCACAGCTGAGAGTGCAGTTGCATCTTATTGGTGTGCATCCCTGTATAACGCGAGGCATTTCATTTTAGTATTTTAGATTACATCATTGCACCGAGCTGAAGTTATTAAAAGTGACAGATTCCAAACACGTGCGTAGAACCATGGATGCCCCCTCTGCCGTGAGGACCAGGTTGTTTGTGAACCTAGAGGCAGGCCCCCCTCCTACAGTGCTTACACCGTGAGCTGATGTGTTTCAAAGTGCTCTTATGTGGTGAAGGAAAATGAAGCACTGAAAACAGTAATTGCCTAGGATCACACAATGTGGTCAAGTGACGCCGGGACTGCTGCAAGGTTTCCGAGTTTTACTTTGAGTAGTTCAGCCACTATATGGTTATCTCTTTCGTTCTCCCGTTTTATATCAAAGCTTAATGCTTTATTTTTAATTCTCTGTGGCACTAAATCAGTGCATTGTATTCAGCGCATACAGTATTACATATTAAACAAGGTTGACCCAAAAAGCCTTTCTGGAAAATAATGCAAAGTTAAGGAAAGTTTCGGTAAGTTATTTTAATGAAGATATCACCAGCTTCTCCTGACTTAACAAAGAGAACGATTTAAAGTCAATTACATCTATTTAAAAACATATTTGGGTGTTGCAAGAAAGTCACTTATGTTCACATCAACGCATGTGACGTGCTGGGCTCAGCTGCAGAAAGTCACACTCATTCCTTAAGATGCAGCCTCCTTGCATTTGGTATTAGGACTGCGGGTGGGGACGACAGCTGCAGATCGTCAACAGCCTCTATAGCTCTGTGAGGTGCTTCAGGAGAACAATCTGCAATTTCAGAACTAACTGAAAGAAGCATTGACAAAGACAATAGGTCTCGCCTATGCGAAAACTATTGGCTTAGTCAATGTTTTGTGAGGCATGTTGGTATTGCTGCTGTACAACATGGCAAAAAAACCTTTGTCGAAGCCAAATACCAGAGCTATTCAGCTTTGTCAATGTGTTTTTTTTTTTTTGGAATGTACTACAACAGCGTGGCTACTGTGCAGCATGTTTTAAAGTAATAAAAAACAAGCATTTTCAATGCAGTAGGTTTAAGCTATTGGCATTGTAACTGACAATACCTTTTATTTATGTTTTTAAAAGAAACACATATATAAAGGACTTTGTCGTTTCCTCTGCCAATAGCTCTAACTCTCGCAAATGCGAGACCACTTTAATGGTCGCCGCGCCCCTTTCTTAAGATGCTGCTCGCTGTATTCAGGTTACGAGTCGCATCTAAAGAAAGGGGCGTGGCCAATATTAAAGTGAAAGCGTGGTATGGAGTGCTTTCGTCCAAAAAGAAAAAATAAAGAAATATTGGTTCTGTAGCGTGCCGCTAAAGTGAAAGCGGACCGCGCCGTAAATGAAATAAATAAGCCCAACCACTATAGTTAAAGCGGACTGCGCTGTAAATTGAATAAATACATTAATAATAAACAATATAAAAGTGGGCAGCGTGCTGCAACGTCATGGTTGGAATAGGGGAAGATCATTAAAGAAAATAGTGCTCACCGACTATATAAAGCAGACAAGGCAGTGCCAAGGAGGGACTACTAAGCCTATCCACAAATGAAAAGTGACAATTTCGAAAGGACTGTAACAGGAGCCAATTGAAAAGATGGGCGGGTAAGAGCTTCCACTCCATACCTCAATAAAGCATGTCTCGCAGAGCAGCGCATGCGTTGCCCAGGGTCGACCTAAAAAGTGCTATGACATGGCCACCGTTGACTGCATCATAGTGCTTGTTTTAATCCATGCTGCACAAAATTCATGCTGCTGTACAACATATCAAAAAATGACAAATCCAAATAGAAGAGCTCTTTGGATTTGTCATGTTGTACTGCAGCGTGACTCCACTGCAGCATGGATGAAAGCAAAAAGAAAAGCACTATGCTTTTTTTTAACTTTCAGCTATTCTGAGCATCAGTAGCTGCTGTAGAACATATCTAAAAAAATGACAAAGACACTAGACGTTACATAGGCGAGACCTATTGGCTTTGCCAGTGCTAGCAACACATTTTACTGCCTGCTGACATAATGTGCTATCCTTTGTTTAAACAGGGGCCATGTAATATCCTTACTGGATAATTCCTCTGTGGTGCAGCGCAAAAGAGAATTTATATTCAATATACAGTAGAAATAATTGACACTCTTTGTTCGGTTGAGTAAGTGGAGTTCCTCTGTCAGCCAACTCTGGACTATTTCCATAACCACAATACTGCAATCTTGCACCAGTATTCTATATAAGACTGATTTAACTGGTGCTGATGCCTTTTAAACCAAACATTAGACTGACATTATCACTGACCAGCTGGTGCAAAAAGCATTTTGCAGTGGGCAGTCAATATACATGTATTTTTTTGCTCTTTTTGCGCAAAAGCCAATGCAAAATGTTCACTCGCCGTACCAGGTTGCATTTCACTTGGTCGCTGCTATATTTTCTGTGTAGTAAACAAACATGCTTACCATGGGGCGCACAGTTTCCTTCTGCAGGCGGTGTATTTAAAATTGTGACGAAGGCTCTGAGTGGCTTGGTGTATTGAGACCTGTTTGTAAACCCCTGTTTTGAGACAGAGAAGCGGTCATTGTAATACAAATCTCAAATTTGTAGTGGTGAGTGGATAGTAGGTGCATTTGTATATATTCAACAAAGGGATTCTACCATTATCTACATAAACATATATATGTGTATAAGTGTGTGCTTAATCTTACTTGAGGTGTTTTTAATGATGGTGTCTGAAAAAACAAAAGACCTTCTCTTATTTGTAGTCATTATAAAGAGGAGCTAAGAAAGCACGATCCCCTTGATCTAACTTGACAATTCAACACATTTAAAAACAATTAATATGTAACCAAATATTGGAAAATTGTACTTTTATTCCACGAATAAGTTTATGCAAACAATATTAAAAACAGAATGTAATGTACAACATATCATAAAAACTTTTTGAAAAATACAACAAAGTACAGTTAAAATAAAGCGAATACATTCTCAATTATTGCCAGCATAATCATAAAACAGACAGAAACATGTAAGACATAAGGTTCGTTCAATACAATTTGTACATTCAATTTCCTGTGATATCACTTTGTTCTATACATAGATATAATCTGTATTTCAACAAAAGTGTTGGAATCCTGAATTGTACTTGAAAAGTGCGTCGACGCATTTCGATGGATACAGCAAATTACACCATCTTTATCAAGACTTTATATTTTTCTGTCATGTTTGAAGGGTCAACAGTTTTTTCTCCCTACAATGAATGCATGTATAATTAGTACATTACAATAATGGTCAAAATAGTCTAATACAAGATACTCCATTAGTGTCAGAATGGGACAACTTGATATGTGAGTCGCACTAGGTCCGTACAGCGGACCCCACCGAACTCAAGAACTACCGCCCCATCTCGCTCCTCCCGTTTCCAGCCAAAGTCATCGAGAAGACCGTCAACAAACAGCTGGCCGCCTTCCTCGAGACGAATGGATCCCTCGACCCCTCACAGTCTGGCTTCCGAGCCAACCACAGCACCGAGACCGCCCTCATCGCCGCCACCGACGACATCCGGGCCCTGATGGACAACGGAGAAACAGCGGCCCTCATCCTCCTAGACCTCTCCGCGGCATTCGACACTGTCTGCCACCGCACCCTAGTGCAGTGCCTCAGCAATGTCGGAATCCAGGAGAAGGCACTGGAATGGATCGTCTCCTTCCTCGACGGAAGAACACAGAGAGTCCGCCTACCACCGTACAAGTCAGAGGCCACCGAAGTCATCTCCGGCGTCCCTCAAGGATCCTCGCTGAGCCCCACCCTCTTCAACGTCTACATGAGCCCCCTCGCGGCCATCGCACGCCAACACAACCTCAACATAATCTCCTACGCCAACGACACCCAGCTGATCCTCTCCCTGACCAACGACC
Organism: Lissotriton vulgaris; assembly: GCF_964263255.1. Taxonomy (NCBI): domain Eukaryota; kingdom Metazoa; phylum Chordata; class Amphibia; order Caudata; family Salamandridae; genus Lissotriton; species Lissotriton vulgaris. Next base: position 1,728,405,840 of record NC_141694.1, on the reverse strand, counting down.
CCGCCGCCGCCAGAGCCAACCTGCACGAAGGGATGAAAGATGTAGCCGAGTGGATGACGACCAGCCGCCTGAAACTGAACTCAGACAAGACGGAGGTCCTCATCCTGGGCCCCTCGCCCTCCGCCTGGGACGACTCCTGGTGGCCCCCCGCCCTGGGCACCGCACCCAAACCGACGGACCACGCAGGCAACCTGGGCTTCATCCTGGACTCCTCCCTCTCCATGACCAGACAAGTCAACGCCGTCTCCTCGTCGTGCTTCAACATCCTGCGCATGCTACGGAAGATCTTCTGGTGGATCCTCACGGAGACAGGAAGACAGTCACCCAGGCCCTCGTCACCAGCCGACTGGACTACGGCAACGCCCTCTACGCCGGAACCACCGCCAAGCTCCAGAAGAGACTCCAGCGGATCCAGAACGCCTCAGCCAGACTCATCCTCGACATCCCACGAAACAGCCACATCTCTGGACACCTGAGAGACCTGCATTGGCTCCCCGTCAACAAAAGAATCACCTTCCGTCTCCTCACCCACGCACACAAAGCCCTACACGATCAAGGCCTGAGCTACCTCAACAACCGAATCAACTTCTACGCTCCCAAACGCCACCTCCGATCAGCCAGCCACGCCCTCGCCGCCGTCCCCCGCATCCGAAGAGCGACAACAGGAGGAAGGTCCTTCTCCTACCTGGCCGCCAAGACCTGGAACTCCCTCCCGACTGACCTGCGCTTGACCCAAGACCACCTCTCCTTCAGGAAGAAGCTCAAGACCTGGCTGTTCGAGCAGTAGCGGCACCCCCCCCCCCCCAAGCACCTTGAGAACCTACGGGTAAGTAGTGCGCTCTATAAATGTCATTGATTGATTGATTGACTAGGTTGGTTGTTAATTCATAATAGGAATACCCTGGGACACTTCCATGCTCAAATAATTTTGAATACTGCTGAGCCATGAGTGCAGCAGTGAAAAGCAAGATTTATAAAAAGGTAGATTGATTCTATCTGACGAGTAGGCTCCAGGGGCATAGATTGCTACTATTGTTATGCTAGATAGTTCATCAGATAATCATAGCACAGAGTATCTTGTATTTGACTATTTTGACCGTTATTGTAATGTACTAATTATACATGTATTCATTGTAGGGAGAAAAAACTGTTGACCCTTCAAACATGACAGAAAAATATAAAGTCTTGATAAAAATGGTGTAATTTGCTGTATCCATCGAAACACGTTGATGCACTTTTTAAGTACAATTCAGGATTCCAACACTTTTGATTGAAATACAGATTATATCTATGTATAGAACAAAGTGATATCATTGGAAATTGAATGTACAAATTGTATTGAACGAACCTTATGTCTTACATGTTTCTGTCTTTTTTTTGATTATGCGGGCCATAATTGAGAATGTATTAGCTTTATTTTAACTGTATTTTGTTGTATTTTTCAAAAAGGTTTTATGATATGTTGTACATTACATCGTGTTTTTATTATTGTTTGCATAAACTTATTCGTGGAATAAAAGTACAATTTTTCTAATATTTGGTTACATATTAATTATTTTTAAATGTGTTGAATTGTCAAGTTAGATCAAGGGGATAGTGCTTTCTCAGGTGTTTAAACCTCATTTCCCTCGATTATACTAAGGGGTACCTCTCATTCTTTTATACATTATAAAGAGAAGGCCACATATAAAAATTACTGGCCATTCATATGCAATGTTAATCGTAGATGCACTCATTTTATGGAACCTGCGGCCTACTGGCTGGAGTGGAGCACTGCAGCTGGCGCATTATACTACTGCGGTATTCCAGAAGGCCTGGGAAGATCAGTGGGGATATCAGCAAAAACGTGTCCTCAAAAGCTGAGTTTGCAGACATTTCAGTCACACTGGAGCTGTGGGCTGTCCAGTGCTTAATTTGTTAAAAAATTCAGTGCCAGAACCCTGGCCACTGCGGCTTGCACCACCTATTGCCCCGTCATCGCTGCCAATAGCGGTACCAAAATAACTGCTAACCAGCTCTCTCGCCTGCAAGTGCGACAGTTCAGAATATTCCAGGTCCCCAAAGCTAAAGGAATGCCTGGGTAGGCAGGTATTAGTATTTTTTAAATATATATTATATTCATAAAAATCGTTGTTCTGCTCATCACTAAATTAGATGAGCAACGCAGAGTGTCATAAGTGTGATGATGACAATTAAGTACCGATGTTGAGCATTGGAAACCAATTAAGTGCCTGTGCCGAGCACCGGAATCCACCAGCTCAAATTAAGCACAGCCTGTCATGGCTGTCAGACAAATGCGGCCATATATTTCTGCTGGAAAACAAGAATGCGCCTGCAATGATACAGAGATAAGCAAGAGCTGACAAAATGATTTTCTTTCAAACAAAGGACAGTCTGCATACATATGTAAACAGAAATAAAACATTGGTGTTAATTCCTTTGTATAAACGGTTTCCACACATCTCTTGCACACACTGAAGTACCAGTGCAGACACTGACACGGTAGGCAGACAAAATATCGAGTTTAAATATCGACATACAATAATGTCGATGTTTAAATATCGAAGGGACATAATATAGAAGGTAAGTTATATCGATATGTTTATTATCGATGTTAGTAATATCTATGTTATTAATATGGATGTTAGTAATATCTATGTTACTAATATCAATGTTAATAATATCGATGTTAGTAATATCGATGTTACTAATAACGATTTTTGTATGATTTTTATGTATATTATTATGTATTTATTATGTATTTAATTTTTATTTATGTAATTTAGGTACATTTTGTATTTTAGTACCGTAGCGGGTTCTGGGTTTATAGGGGAATAGGGTGGGAAGTAATTTAAATATAGTAAATTAAATATTAATTATTAGGAATTTAAAAATAATTTTAATTAATTGGTAATTCATTTTATTAATGGTAATTCATTTTATTAATTGATAATTATGTTCTGTAGCGGATTATGGGTTTATAGGGGAATAGGGTGGGAAGTAATTTAATTATAACAAATTAATTATTAATTATTAGGAATTATAAATTAATTTTAATGAATTAGTAATTCTAATTAATTTTAATTAATAGAATAATTGATATTTATGTTCTGTAGCGGGTTCTGGGTTTATAGAGGAATAGGGTGGGAAGTTATTTAACTATAGTACATTAATTATTATTATTAGGAATGATAAATTAATGTTAATTAATTGGTAATTAATTTTTATTACTTGGTAATTAATTTTAAATAATTGATTAATTGATAATTATGTTCTGTAGTGGGTTATGGGTTTATAGGGGAATAGGGTGGGAAACAATTTAAATGTAATTAAGTAATTTATTTTAATTCATTGTTCAGTAAATTATATTATTCTTCATTAAATATTAATTTGTAATTTATTATTATTAATTGGTATTTAATATTCATTTTTACTTATTTATTGCTAATCATGTTTTTAATATTTATGCATTGGTATTTGTAAATAGTTTATATTTATTTAATAATTAATTTTTGTATTATTTTAAATTATTAATTTATTTATAAGTATGTAATTTTTACCTTCTACGCTATCCAATACTTTCCCTACTGTTGCACTCTCTGGAGTTGGAATAGTACTTTTTACCCCTACGCTATCCAACACCTTCCCTACTGTTGCAGTCTCTGGAGTTGGAATAGTAAATTTTACCCCTACGCTATCCAACACTTTCCCTACTGTTGCACTCTATGGAGTGGGAATAGTAATTTTTACCCCTACGCTATCCAACACTTTCCCTACTGTTGCACTCTCTGGAGTTGGAATAGTAAGTTTTACCCCTACGCTATCCAACACTTTTCCTACTGTTGCACTTTATGGAGTTGGAATAGTAATTTTTACCCCTACGCTATCCAACACTTTCCCTACTGTTGCACTCTCTGGAGTTGGAATAGTAATTTTTATCCCTACGCTATCCAACACTTTCCCTACTGTTGCACTCTCTGGAGTTGGAATAGTAATTTTTACCCCTATGCTATCCAACACTTTCCCTACTGTTGCACTCTCTGGAGTTGGAATAGTAATTTTTACCCCTATGCTATCCAACACTTTCCATACTGTTGCACTCTCTGGAGTTGGAATAGTAATTTTTACCCCTACGCTATCCAACACTTTCCCTACTGTTGCACTAACTGGAGTTTGAATAGTAATTTTCACCTCTACGCTATCCAACACTTTCCCTACTGTTGCACTAACTGGAGTTGGAATAGTAAGTTTTTACCCCTACGCTATTCAACACTTTCCCTACTGTTGCACTAACTGGAGTTGGAATAGTAATTTTTACCCCTACGCTATCCAACACTTTCCCTACTGTTACACTAACTGGAGTTGGAATAGTAATTTTTACCCCTACGCTATCCAACACTTTCCCTACTGTTGCACTCTCTGGAGTGAGAATAGTAATTTTCACCCCTCCGCTATCCAAAATTTTCCTTACTGTTGTTTTTTGGGAGTTGGAATAGTATTTTATTCCCTCTGTTACTTAATATTTCTTGTATTGTTTTAGTAAATGTAGTATATAATTCATTGAAAAAATATTAAAAATAAATGTATTTATTTTAATTTGTTTTGCATAATTATTTAATTTTTATTTGCTATTATTATCCAATACTTTCCCTACTGTTGCACTTTCTGGAGTTGGAATAGTACTTTTTACCCCTACGCTATCCAACACTTTCCCTACTGTTGCACTCTCTGGAGTTGGAATAGTAATTTTTACCCCTACGCTTTCCAACACTTTCCCTACTGTTGCACTAACTGGAGTTGGAATAGTAATTTTTACCCCTACGCTATCCAACACTTTCCCTACTGTTGCACTCTCTGGAGTTGGAATAGTAATTTTTACCCCTACCCTATCCCACACTTTCCCTACTGTTGCACTCTCTGGAGTTGGAATGGTAATTTTTACCCCTACGCTATCCTTCACTTTCCCTACTGTTGCACTAACTGGAGTTGGAATAGTAATTTTTACCTCTACGCTATCCAACACTTTCCCTACTGTTGCACTAACTGGAGTTGGAATAGTAATTTTTACCCCTATGCTATTCAACACTTTCCCTACTGTTGCACTCTCTGGAGTTGGAATTGTAATTTTTACCCCTACCCTATCCAACACTTTCCCTACTGTTGCACTAACTGGAGTTGGAATGGTAATTTTTACCCCTACGCTATCCAACACTTTCCCTACTGTTGCACTAACTGGAGTGAGAATAGTAATTTGTACCCCTACGCTATCCAACATTTTCCTTACTGTTGTTTTTTGGGAGTTGGAATAGTATTTTATTCCCTCTGTTACTTAATATTTCTTGTATTGTTTTAGAAAATGTAGTATATAATTAATTGAAAAAATATTAAAAATAAATGTATTTATTTTAATTTGTTTTGCATAATTATTTAATTTTTATTTGTTATTATTTTATGTGTATAGATTAATTTGTAATATATATTATTTTTAATTATTTATAAGTTATTACAATAAATATTGCAACTGATTATTAAGTATATATATTATATATTATGTTTATATGTTTAATATTTTTTATTACATTATGTATATTACTTATTAATTTTAAATAATATAATATATTGTGTACTATGTTTAATATATTTTAAAGTATTTTTTAATTAATTTTACATACTTTTTTGTATTAAAAAAACTATATTTTAAAAAAAGCGATATTTTTGACAACAATATTTTTTTTCGACATTTTTGTACTTACCTTTTTGTAGATAGGATGTCGATATTGTTGACATCGATATTATTGCTCCGATATTTTTGTAGGTCAATATTTTGTCTTTCTATATTTTGTCATAGATCCCACTGACACATGTAGTAATGTAATGATGATCTTTAGTTCCTCTCTCCTCATTCTAATGTCATCATCATAAACAGTCTATTAGGCAGTTTAATACCCACAAACATTGATACACCCAGCTCTTAACAATGATGTATGAAAGACATACAACTATTGATAACATTATATTTGATAAAACAGTTACATTAATATAGTCAATTGAAAGAAATGCTTTAACTTAATTTGTTTTTGATTTTATTTTGCTCATGTCTGTGAAAAAATAATAAAGAACAAACCCTCCTCAGCATATGCAGTAAAGATATAGTGGGTGTTGCAATTTCAAAGCGGGGTTTATACTGTTTATTCATAGGAAACTGCAAATGAGGACATTACAGAGAAGAGGAATGTGAAAATCAAGGTTTAAAAAGGTGAATGAGTGCCTGCAATGCCGCACACACCCATATCATTGCAACAGTGACGTAAGCACAAATAATCAAAGTTGCACCAAACTTTGTATATGAAAATGGAAGCAGCTGCAATTTCAACAAAGGTTCACAGAGAAAATTGCGTGGAAGATCAACAGATGCTTTGCTTTCTATTAAAGTGAGCATCAAGACCATGGTTTGGTGAATGTTTGCTGCTGAAAATGGATGGAGAGGGCGTCAACCCTTCGTGCCCTTGAAAACTTTCACAACAATAGGGGCGGGGAAGAAATAGTACCTCGATCAAGTCTGGAGAAGCGGACAGGTGCTGATTAACTTGAATCAAACTGTGCTTGGTCCCTCCTCCACAGAAAGGATCAGAAGTGATGTTTGGCCATCACTGGCCAATTAAGAGGATTCTAGGAAGAGGGAGACTGAAGCCAACACATGGGAAGGAATGGGCGGGCCCCACGTCCTTTTTTGCAAACAATGGGGTTTCACAAGCATAATGTATGAGCTAGGACATCTCTTGCAGGCTCGACCGTAAAAATGGTTAGCACACTGAGCACTTTCACAGCACTCAACTAGTCTTCAACATCTTCCCATCTGTGAAAAGATCACAGCACAGCACTCGGCAGCACTTCTGCTGTAGACAGTGGGGGAGCCTTGAACAACGAGGCTTCTTGAAGGCTTGATTTGTTTTTTGATTGAGATTCCAAAAGGACCTTCAGCTGATCCAGAGTCGGGCATCCTGTTTGAGCCAGGGTCGTGGCTCGGCCACCTTTAGTTTCAGACAGAAATTGTGTTTAACCAGTAGAATTTATCTTGTGTTATTAGATGTATGTATGCAGACCAGTGTCCAAAAGCCACACGATGCAGCCAGGTCAGGTGCAAACTTTGTCTATAGATCTTCACCCGTAGGGTTTGTGGATTGTATTTTGATAATACTACTACTGGAGTCAGTGCTTAATTTGAGCCCGTGGTTGCCGGTAAAGGGCTCCAGCACTTATTTTTGAGGACCAGCACTTATTTAGCCACATCAGACAATTTCTGAGGCACCCAGCGGGAAAAACAAACAAAACAAAAAGACGGAGGAAAAGAAACTCAGAAAATTCGTCACCAAGGGAGAAAGCAGACATCTTTGAGAGTGAGATAACGTGGCAGGGAGTGACTGGCAGTGAATTAAAGAGGCATGAGGTGGATTCCACACTGTGCACCTGTGCTATTCGCACTCTGACATTTTATAGCCCCAGCTGTGGGTGTCCGAGTAGCGCTTTGAGCATCGGCACCTATTATTTTACAAATACAGTGCTGACTGGTGTATTGCTGTACTAGCTGCATATGCAGTTTGTTAATATAGATGGTTAATGGTTCATTTTCTTTCTCCTCATAGAAAAATGTTCTCTGTAGAGAAGCCCTTCCTTAACAACCCAATGAATTAAGGCTTGGTTCCCTTTCACAGGCTGGAAAAAAACCTGATTGCTGCATTATAGAGGGGGTGACTTTACCTTCATTTCCATGGTAGGAAACTGCATGTAAAATATTTAAAATCCACAAACCAGAGAGTTTATAGGCATATGTTGTATTTTACATGTCTCCATCCATCGAATTCCCCCAATTTTTTTCCCCTGAAACTAAATTAGTGGTGGTGGAAAATCCACCCCACTGTCAGGATTTACGCAGTCCTAAGAACCCTTTACAATCACAGAATTTCACAACTCATGAACCTTTGACATTGGGCTGTGCTAAAAGATCAATACATCTTTCTGTGGGAAGGTAAGTGAAACCTACATTGCTCATTATACTGTAATTTTTGATGGTCTGGCTTGACAGTGCAGCTGTTGACAGACAGTTAGTTAAGAATCAATAGAAAAGGGGCTTTGGCTCCGCCCACATCTTGGGAGCCAGTAGTACACATTTTGATTGGGCAGAAGTTGTGTGATCCACACTCTACTGAGCTGTGATAATGTTGTATATTTATCCAGCTACCCGAGCTTGAACCTTTGGCGTAAACACAGGGCATTGTAACGCTATAAAAGTGTCTTAGTTAACTGCATAATGTATGTTGGGTTTACCTGCTGCTGCATAGAAGGGAGAAGGGCAGTAATTAGTGTACATGAATGTTTAGGTCTGGCTTGACAGTGCGTACATAAGCCTGACCTATTGGCCTTGCCTAAGCGTGTCTGCTTTGGCTCCCACACAAAGTATTGTCTTGCTTTGGCATTTCCTGTTTGCCCAGACATGGAGCAAACATGATTGTCATTTGAACTTCCCACTGTTGACAAAAATCTTGCTTAACTTGCTGGCAAGCACTGAAGAGCCAGAACATCTTCTGAGCTTGTCAGATAAATGATAATTGAAACAATGTGGATGCACAGACACTGATAAGGCCCTCCCTAGGCCCAGCATTTAACTTTGTTTATACTGTACTTTTGGTTCTCAGTGTCAATGTTACTTGATAAGTGATGGCATTTGTTCCCAGTTGCGAAAGGTGTCTGGTGTTTGAGTTTCTCCAGAGCACGTGCAGATGTCTGGGTGTGGCAGAACAGCTGCAGGGTCAGCCCTGCATGCCTCCATCACTGCACGTTTCTGTCTGGTTATTGCCCCAGCCAGGCAGAGTCTGAGAGCATGCACAGTGCAGTTTTTACTTTTAATGCCCACGTCCTTTTGCGTTGTGCTACGTTTTTAAAGGGCCGGCCGAGAGTACGTCAACCATAATCTGAAGACACTGCCAGAATTTACGTGCTGCACTGCTCCAAAGTGACGTAGTTGACGTGTGGTCCCAAATATAGAGATCAATAAAAGCTGGAGTAGAGAACTCTCAACAGTACAAGCCTTGGCAAAGCTATTTCATGGAGCTGTGGCAAGCCTGCATTTTTTTCATACTTTTATATTTGCAAACCCAAGGAGACTATATATAAAAAACACAAAACATTTTTATTGATTTTACAACCAAGGTGAGAATTGGCACGCCACGCTCGACCTAGGCATGAAATACAGCACCATATGCAGCACTACAAGAAAGCATTAGAGCAACAATACCGAAAAACATGGCATAGTAACGTTTAGCATTCCAACTAGGCCTGAGCCACTCCTCCCAAGTGTGCATTGAGTGTATCCATGCTGTGTTGGCATATGTCTTCGAGAGCAGAGGACGGCCCGGGACCAGGGTTCGATTCCCGGCGCGGCCGGTTTCTGGACCAGGGTCAGCGGACTCGATAATTCTCTCGCCTCGGTGCCCACTCTGATCAGCGATCACACTCGGCAACTCTGGGCATTAGCTTGCCTCATCTTCACTAACGGCCCCACCAGACCGCCGGGGATGCCTGGTCTCACCCTGGAGATACCCATTAAGGGACCATCTCTCAGGGAAGCCAGGAAGGGTTTCGCAGCGGTCGAAGCGCCTTGGGACCCTACGGGTAAGTAGTGCGCTATATAAATGCCTATACATACATACATACATACATTGCACCATGGTCTGTCTGTGCAGGGTACGCGCTGGATGCCCCTGAGCCCTGAATATTCCTTCCAAATTGTATCGTTTTCCTGGGGTGACCCCCTTGTCACATATCTCGGCCGTTCCAAATCCCATACAATAATCCATGCCCTTGGCCCATGTCTCCACAGGAGGGTCCTTCGTGTCCTTCCAGGCCATAGCAATGTCCCGCTTAGTGATAATCAAAAGCAGCCAAAGAAGCGCCCTTTGATATCGCGGTTCTCCCTAGATCATCTTTGATTGAAGAAAAATGAGTCTGGGGCCCTGAGGAATATTGCAGCAAAGTACCCCCTCCAACTGCCCTAGAACTCTGTTCCAGAAGTGAGAGAGAGCAGGGCAATGCCAGAATGTGTGGGATATGACTCCCCGTGGGTCGTCACACCTCAGATAGTTCCCCGCAGCTATCCGGCCCATGCGATGTAGCCGGGCTCTGGTGAAGTAGCCGCAGTGGAACAACTTCAGTTGTATTAGTCTAAATTGGGAGGTTATTACCCCCTACCTTGTTTGCCGCCCTCCAATCATCATAGAGCTGCCCAGCTCCCTGTTCCATGCACGCCTCATCACCACCTTTATATCCGGTAAATCACGCAACAACATTTTATACATCTCACATAGTTTATGTTCCGTAAGGTTCATAAGAAGAATTTTGGCCTTTAATTAGGAGAATTCGGGACTGTTCTCTTCTAGTTGTAGGATGGTGTTTGGCAAAGCTGCAAGTGGAGAAAGAACAGCGTTTGGTGCATGTCATATTCTACCCGCAAGTCCTGAAAGGACTTTAGCATCCCATAATGGATCACATCCCCTAGTGCGGGAATACTGATGGTGTCTAGGCAGAGAAACCGTGTAAAGCCGCAACTTGCATGAGTCTAGTGCCCTGCCACTATGGGGTCTCCATCGTCAACCTACCGACTTACCCAGTGGTTTTCATAGCCCCGTCCAAGCCCCAAGCACAACTTGTGTGCTGGGCGAGAGAGTTGCTGTCGCAACACCGCCATTTAGCAGGTGTGGAAGACTTTGATGACTCGCCACCCATCCCTCTACTGCTTATGCCAGATCATCAAATCCCCCAAACTACCATTCATTTACAATGAGTAAATGTGCCACCCAGTAATATATGAGTATATCTGGGGTAGTTAGCCCTCCCTTGTAGGCCCTTTGACAGCTTTTACCCAGGGCAATGCAGGGCAGACCTCCCCTCATAGCAGCAGACTGATTTGTGCGTTCACCTTGGTAAAGAAGTCCTTATCTACCAGGAAGGGATGATTTTGTTGTTGGTAGAGGAGGCGCTGCAGGGAGACCATTTAAAAAAACGCAGAGTGTCCTAAGAAGGAAAGAGGAAGAGTGGACCAAAATATAATGTCTCTGGCAAGGCCGTCCAACTGAGATGGTAGCTTCCGTTCTTAGGATTGCGACGCATCATCAGTGATATAGACCCCTAAGTACTTAAACTAAGAGGAGAGAACTGGTATCCCTGATGCCCACAACATATCTAATGGCCAGAGAGCAATGGGGCAAAGTGAAGATTTTTTAACATCAACAAGAAGGTCAGAGTGGGATCTGAGTATATGTAAGATCTGCCACGCCCTGGGTCCTGAGAAGTCTGGATCGTCTAGAAACAGTAAGTCGTTTTCAGTATATAGTGACATTCTATTCCTCAGCTCAGTGGACCACTGAAAGCTCCTAATCAATGTGTTGACTCTTACCCAGGCCACCAGGGTGTCAATCACCAGTGCAACAGATAGGGTGCCAGAGGACAGCCCTGACGGTTGCCTCATGCTTTAGGGAACCACTCCGATGTCACCGCTCAAACTCGCACCGTGGCCTTAAGATTAGTATAAAAAAGGCGCACTAACGAATCAACTTCGGACCGAGCCCTACTCAGGGCAAGAGGATTAATACATATTCCCAGTCCACAGAGTTGAAGGTCTTCCGAAAATCGATTGAAAGAGGGCCATGTGACCTTTGAAGTTCTTACTTAGTGCAATCACATTCTGAACTCGTCGCAGCTTATGCCGAGTGGCCCAGTGAGGCATAACCCCTTACTGGTCTGGGTGGACCAGGTGAGTAATAACTACAGCTTGTCGGGTGGGCATCATTTTGGCCCACATTTTCACCTCTGAGTTCAGCGGTGAGATTGACCGAAAATATTTGCAGACCGTGCCCTCCGTACCTGGTTTCGGTATCACAACTATTTCTGCAGTTCTAAGGCCAGGAGGCAATTCACCCTTCTCTTGAGCCTCCTTAAAGGTCTGCAGTAACATAGGTCCACACCAGGGGACCAAAACTCCACTGGGAAGCCATTAAGTTCCAGCGCCTTGTAAGCTTAGAGCAGTGCCATGGCTGCTTGCAGAACGCCACAGGCAACGTCAGTTTCCACAGATTCCAGAGATTTCCGTCACAAAAATATGAGAAAAACGTGTTTTCTTAGGCAACTTTTGATGTTTGCAAGGGATTCTGGGTAACAGCACCTGGTGAGAACTACAAAAGGCACCCCTTCCTGGATTCTCCTGGGTGTCTAGTTTACTAAAATGTGCAGGTTTGCTATGTTTCCCTAGTTGCCGGCTGAGCTACAGCCCAAAATCCACATTTAGGCACATTGCAAAAAAGGGTCAGTTTTCAGTTTAGAAATGTGATGTGTAGACACTGTATTTTTGGCCATTTTCAGTAGTGGGCACTAGGTCTACCCACACAAGTAAGGAACCATTTTCAGGACACATAGGGAAATACAGAATAGTAGAGCAAGGGTTAACACCAATTGTCTTTCTATGCATTTCTACCTTCCAAATGAAAAACAGTGTGTGAAAAAGAAGTTATTTTAAAAAATGCCCTCTAATTCACATGCTGGTATGGGTACCCACAAATTTAGAGATGTGCAAATAACCACTGCTTCTAAACTCCATATCGTGTTCTCTTTTCAGAAATACATAGGTTTCCTTGATACCTATTTTTTACTCTTTATATTTTACCCTATGCATTGCTGTATACCTGGTGTACAATGAAAAACCATTGCAAGGCTGCAGCTCAGTTATTGGCTCTGGGTTCCTTGGGTTCTAGGTGAACCTACAAGTACTATATATCCATGCAACCAGAAGGGTCCAGCAGATTTAATGGTATATTGCTTTATAAAATCTGCAATACTTAGAAGAAGTTACAAGTGAAAATGTAGGCACAAAGGGCTGTTTTCTTAACTCAATTTCAATATTTGTTTTATTTGAACTTTTACTTTCTATATGGAAACCTTGAAGGCTCTGCACAAAGGACCTCTTGCTGAATTAAAAAGTTTGTCTACGTTTCATAAATGTATAGCTTTCCACTATTGATTGAACACACGTTTCGACCACTGTTAAAAAGGGTTCCAAAGACAACCGGTAACCAAAGACCCTTTTATGTTGCCCGGCAGTATCGCCTCTATGACCCACCAATATTAATCAATGAAGAAGCAGGCGCTGGAGACTGGAAGGCGGGAAACGAGGATTTTATTCTCTCCGGAGGAGAACACATCAATTCAGACAGCAAGTATCGTCACGAGGTGCTCTAACCACATCTCTGAGGCCTGGCCTCTTATACTAGGGTTTACGACCTTTATTGCACATAACACATTCTCGCAATACTTTAGAACTTGAAAGAACATCCTCGGAATCTCCCCTTCAGACCCGTTCCCACACACATTTACAGTTGGATTCCCCACCCTGGTCACAACAGGTGATGGTCGTCGCACAGCAGGGCATTCCGCCGATTCACGGAATGCATGGGGTTGATCGGATCTCATGGGGTGGGGGCTTTGATCGGTTCGGGGGTCTTTTGATGGAGAGGGGAAGCTTCCTACTGTACGGGGTAATAAACAGTATCCGCAGAGCCAGGTGGCGGCCTGGGAACAGGGAAGACAAACGGGGGCACAGGAAAAAAGGGGTTTGTATCAGAAGGATCTGAGACCATGAAAGGAATGAGGGGAGGTGTCGCGCTGGGAACAGGATGGGATTCCGTGGTGAAGCTGCGCTGAAGAGGGGTTTATGACCCGAGGCATGAGAGAGCGGGGGTTGTCAGCGTGCGGGGGGAATGCTTGCGAGGTTAAGAGAGAGAGAGACGCGCTGGCTATTAGTGAGGGGCAGGGAGGCCATGGTGCTCAAAATGGCTGTCGCTTACGCGCACGAGTGGGCCTGGAAAGGGGCAAGATGGCGCCGATAATGTTCACTAAGTTTGTATTTATTTTTCACAGTCCTCCCTTTAACATTTCCAAGACATCTTGCTGGCCTATTTCCTATCTACCCCTATATGCAGTGATCACAAGTAAGGGAGAGGGGACTTAGGTGAAAGAACTGTACGTAAACACCACATTATAAACATCATATTGAAAAATCTCATCAGTTAGTAGGCAGGTTCATCGTTAAGTTGATTTCAGGAAAAGTCATCGTAATGCAATATCAGACTAGAATTACGTAGCGAGGGCGTTGGGTACAGATCAGAGAATAAGAACTGGTAAGTTATCATATGAGTAAGTCCTTTTTGTATACGGCGAGTGCGTAGTCAGTCCAATGGTGCTTGGGAGAGAAAGGAGAGACAGTAAAAATATCAGAGTTCTCGTTGTCTTTTGTCATCTTCTGTTGGCACTGTTAAGCACCTGGATTACAATTCGGTCCGTCAACAGGAATGTTCATGTGGATTGAGTCGTTGGAGGTCTGCGGGCAGGGGTACATTTTGTCTTGTTTCGCCAGGCCTCATAGGAGCAATGCGTTACGGTTTTGGGGCAGGTGCATCTTCTTCCGTAATGCAGAGCATAGATTTTGCAATGGAAAATGCAATTTGTTCCAGAACTGTGAGATCTGTTCGTTCCTTGAGTCTCTGTGGTGGGCACTTCCTGTTGCTTCCATCATCTTCAGGGTGCTTGGTAGCGGGCAGAACCACAGACTTTGTTTATCTTTTCTTCGGGGGTGACCCTTGGTGGAGTTCTAGGTCACCGTTCTGGGATTTAACATAGTTCGTGGTCTACTTAGTCGGAGCTCCCCCCCTTTCTGACGCAGGGAGTACTCTTCTCTGGGTAGCTCAGTAGGTTTTGGAGGAATTTGGGAGTTCGGATGGAAAGGTGCGGGTGTGAACAGTCCTTATGGTAGGTCGGAGGAGGAGGGGATGGAGCAAGGCCAAGTCGGGGACAGATCAGGGGGAGGCGGAGAGTTTGCGACAGGCGAGTCCGTAACCATGTTCAGAGAGCGGGGACTCTTGGCACACGTTGATCATAGAGCAGGGGCTTCAGGTCAGCCCTTTCCTTAGCTTTGTTTGAAACAGTGCCTCGTCCGGCGTCTCCTTACTGCTGTGGTCTCGCCTCGGCCTCCGTCGCTGATGTTCCACAATCCGCAGTCAGGCCGCGTGCTCCCACATCCGGTCTCTTTCTCCTCCGACAGTGATACCCTTAAATGAGTTTTGAAAAGACAGTCTTTAGAGATTTTGCAGAAAAAGGTAATTACATAAGTCTATTTCTCTCCCAACACCAAGCAACTGGGGTAAGCACTCGCTACATTGGAGATTCTTGCGGCCAACGTATAAACAATTGATGATGGGTTTGCTGGATTCCTTACAATTTCCTTTCGCTGGCTAATTCTTTGGCGCTTTGATGATTATTTCGTTCATTTGTCATATGTCTAGTATAGTAGATGTCAGTTCTTCTGGCAGAGACCCATTTCCCTAGTACAAGTCTTGAAAGGCTAGGCTGGTCTTCAGGGCCTTGTATTTTACAAAAAGTGCAACGTGCTATTCACCATAGTCTGATAGGCATCCTTCTGAGGGATGAACATAGGCTAAACAAGTCTGCATTACATAAAAGCATCTTATTTTCAACCATGCTTACTGCAACAAGTTCTTTCGTTTTTCAATCTAATTTTCAACTTTGCACACATCCTTCTAACTTTCTATATAAATCCTCGCACCCTGGTTACTACAAAAACTCGGGAGGGGTGGTTTGCAATAATTATTAAACTTATCCTCGGGGAAGGAGGGATCTTATGGATACCAAACTGGGGGCATTTTGGGTAGATGGGGGTGTCTCGATCATTTCTTACAGCTTGGGGTACGGAGACAATTTTCAATGGGGATGGTCGCATTACCACAGACACATTTTTATCATAGGAGCCACTGACAAATAGTTCCCTGAGAGTGGGTCAAATCTAGGGAACCTTAGTCGTCTTACCTGTCCCTTTCCTATCGGTCAATTTAAATTTCATCCATATTTTAGTAGAAAAGGAGAGGTAGTAACGTGGTACCAATACAATTTTATTTAGGACAAATTTGCGCAAATACTTGTGGTATTTGGGGCCAATCAGGAGGTGCACCAGGTTCGCCAATTAGGTGCCAGTTGCTAGGAAGAGGGAAAGTGTGGAGGGGTGGAAGAGTGAGCGAGAGAGAGAGAGAGAGAGAGAGAGAGAGAGAGAGAGAGAGAGAGAGAGAGAGAGAGAGAGAGAGAGAGAGAGAGAGAGAGAGAGTAAGAGAGAGAGAGAGAGAGACAATAGGCCGAACAGTACACGTGTGGCATAGAGAATGACCGTGTATTGTTTGGGCTATTCAGTGCGTTACCCAACGTTAGACGTTTCGGGTCTGTGATAGGAGGTAGGAAGCATGCAGTTTTGGGACAGAAAAGCGTTAGATTTGGTAAAAAGGTCGTGAGAGCGTCCTTGTGGTGCCATTTTGTAGCGTTAGTCCGTCTTCCTGCATCGGGCGTGACGTGGTTCCAGATCCCTTATGATACTCTAATCGGGATTCTAATGTAACCTGCAGAGGAAAAAGGGGGGAGAAATAGGGGAGGTAGGGGGACAACATTCGAACATATCAAATGTAAGGGCACGAAAATCCTTTACTTACCACATACTCGTACTTGTCTCTTCGGGATATAATCCCTTAGGGTTCTGGTTTCTTAAAGTCATGGGGGCAGGCAATGTGATAGGTGGTTCATGGGGAGGTTCGAGGATGGCATTAAGGATCGTGTGTAGTGAAAAACGCTAAAAAGAGGAATCGGAGGTGCCTAGCGCGAGGTACCCGGTTTCGTAGATGTATCCGGTCATCGGGGTCCCTAAATCATTCCCAAAGCTGTGATGTTCTTAAGGCATACCAGTTCTTCGTTCAACTGTACCTTAGTACCTTCGACCACCATATCCTTATAACAATTTATCAATCACACCATTTTACTTTACCCACTCTCTGAAGTCGAGGTCCTTCTTCATACGTCAGTTCCTGAGCTTAGTCGCATATCTTGGAGGCAGCGTATCATACCTTCGATTTGACCATCAACCCAGGGCCGAACAACCATTTCTCGGATAACCTTAAAAAGAGAGCAGAACAGTTGCACACAGAAAAACCCTCCCACCGATACCCGTATTTACAAAAGTACGCGATGCCTATCCATAGCTTTTAAGACTTTTATTTGTAGAATTATTCAGTACGTAAAATGTGAGAGCGCAATTCATATTTTGGCCTGACATGTCGTCGATGGAAGCACATACAGTAGGGGGTTATTTTGTAGTACAAGAACATGTAAAAAAGGTCTAATTAATTATTTGTAAGTAACCAAAAACATTTCATTGCGTGACGAAGGAATCAGGGGCATTTCAGTTCATAGATGGAAACACAGTCAAGCTCATCGTAATCACATTTCCTAAATGCAAAACCGCGGGCGTGCATCATGAGCGACGTTATGTATCAGTTACAACAAATATCAAAAATAAATTGTTCATTGAAATCAACATTTTTACGGAACCCTTCTTAAATGTTCGCCAAGTGAACCCTCCTCCCTTTAACATCGAGTGCGCAATGGTTCGTATATATATATATATATATCTTAGTACATCCAGTTTCATTAGCTAAGGAATACCACGAGGCATCCGTTAGTTTCCATTGATACCAGCGCCATTTTGGGCGAGGCCGGTTTAGTCTGGAAGTAGCATCAGGGGCAAAATATCCCCGCCAATTGGCGGTTGGACCAGAGTCCCTTTCGGTAGTCCAAAAGAAAACTGTGCTAACAAAGGGGGCTGGTGGTGTGGACCGTCAATCAAGAGAGGGAGGGGGTAAAGTCTCTCTTACCAGGTCATGTTGATGTTCAGCCGGAACTTGCTCGAGTTCGTTAGCCCATAATGTTCCTGGGTGGTTCAGACGGAAGCTGATGCAGACACGAGAGCACTGCCATCTTGTTGCTGTGCCGTGGTTATTTCATTTGAGATCAATGCAACTGTTCCTCACCGGAAGCCTAAAGGGGCCGAGGGCTCTTGGGACTTTGGTAGAATCTTCAAAGTCGAGGGGATGTTTGTCGATGGTGGGGGCTTGCGCCCAGGTGGGCAAGCGCCCGAGTTGCAATTTCGGACAAAGTTACTCCAGCGGCCTAGACCCGCCTTTCGAGGGCCCAGACGCCATTTTGAGGCCCTGCAGCAACCTTTGCCGTATCCATCAGGAGTGGAGGAAAACTTCTTGTGATGGCGAAAAACAGAGCATCATGCGGTTGGAGCAGGACATTTTGGTTCGGGGCGCCAGGGTGCAGCGGTGGAGCCTTCGTCTGGGGAGGTAAGGGAGGCTCGTCTGTGCCGTCTCCCTCTCCTGGCGCATCCTACACCGTCCCTTGGAATCAGGGGCGCACATGATGACCACCCTACACCCCTGATTCCGACTCTTGGGGGACCACTGTACATCCGGTGCTCCGTAAATATGCCCATCGGACATTGTGTGTCCTGTACCACGCAAGTATACCAGCCGGGTCTTGTATATCCTGTACTGAGAAAATATACGAGTCGGGCATTGTGTGTCCTGTGTTGCGGAAATATGGCCGTCGCCCGGCTGGAGGACATCGGTGTCGGGCCAGGGCAGGGAAGCCTCCTACCTGTGGAGGTGGAAGAGGCTCGTCCGCGTCGCCTCTTCCTCCCTGCCCACCCTGCATCCGTTCGATGGAGGAATTCGTGATGGCCGGACCAGGAGATACAAGGGAGGGGGTCACCTTCATCCGCCCCCTCCCTACTCGCGGTCCGGGGGACGCCATCCCTGGAAGGGCAATATGGGAAGACCATTTCATTGCCCGCTGTGTGGGGTCTCCAGTACCTTCTCGCCAGCAATCTCTTTTTGGGCTCATGGTTGCTGGCAGGCCCCGCCCCACACGTGCTATGTGTTTCGGATGGGCGGGACCATCGAACTGTTACATTTCGAGGACTTCCGGAGTGAGCATAACATGTTTTGTATTTTTCCTATTAGTCAAGTTTGCTTTCTAGAGAGTTCTACTAGTTATTCTATTTACTGTTGGTTGTGTGTTTTACCGTAATTAAATCCTAAGTTATATAATAGACGCTTGGCTTTCTTGAATCTTTTCTCTAACGGGGGGTTGTTTACACTGACCTGCAGTTGTGTTTGTTTTTCAGAGTGGGGGAGCAACAGAGAGCAATCAGTCCCAGAACTCTAACATGTCGTTAAAATTGGTCTGACGAAATCTGTGCCACCGAGCATAATCGAACGGGGTGGTCCTGTCTGTTCTGTCTGCACTAGTCTGATTGGTTTTTATCTCACGTCTTTTTCCTTTCTGTCGGTCCGTCATTTCTGTCAACCCTCCATTCTTACCTATGCTTTGCAGAGTCGGGCATTGGGCTTTCCAGTGTCCAAGACATTTACAGAAAGCACATTGGTTTTGTTTTAAATCTGTCCGTCCTGTGCGTAATGTCGGGGGATTACCTTCGGGTCGTTGTGTTCCGGGGTTGGCTTGTCGGCACATCCCTTTACACCATTCGCTTTTCATGTCTACTCCTCGGGGCTGTGCCATCGCTGGTCCTTCCCTTTGCCTACTAGACGTTTGGAGGGTTGTCCGTCGTGTCCCTTCACCTTTTCTAAATTCGTCGCCTTCCCTTCGTTGCGTGGCTTCTTTGCGCCACATACCGAGACTATCGAGCATAATAGGTGTTGTTTCATTCCTACGAAGGGCTATTTCTACTGTTTCTATTTTGTCGAGATCAAAGGATCCTCTCAGTGGCCACTGTCTTTCTCGATCCCTTTTCGTATATTTATGCCACAGCTCACTATAGGCTATAGCAATTAATCCATGCTTCATGAACATGTCCTTATTAGGGGTGCCTTCCAGCGGAGCCGGATGGTTCATCTCTAATAAGCGGTCCGGGTTAAACAGGCTATTGACCAGTGGGGAGAAGACAGGCATGACGGATCGCAATGGGATAATAGTCAGCACTACCTATCTTATCACTGCGCGCAAAGACTAGACAGAATATTTCTATTCTACGTTGTTTGCACGTAGTGAATACCTCATGAACCAATTCTGAGCAATCAATCAATGTTAGGTCAAAAATAAAAAATCAATATGGTCAATGGGGAGAATAAGTAGGCTCGCAAAAGTTCGCGTCACCTACCCTTTCACTATCTGCAAAGAGGGGACCTATCTTTCCCTGTTTGCAGACAGAGAATCTCCAGAAAACAATCTATAACAGTTAATCAATAGGGGGAAGGGGCAATTGTTCAGTGGGGGAGAAAGATAGGTCCGACGGGTGCGTACCTATCCTTCGCTGTTTATAAAGGGAGAGCCTGTTGTTTCTCCGTTTGTAGACAGTGAATCTCCAATAAATTAACAAAAAGTAATACTAGTATTTTCTCAACAATTATCAATCACTTCCTATTATCTATCACTATCGCAATTTCGTCGTGTTTACACGACCTTACCCGGACCGCATGGACAGTTTCTCGTCTTCCGAATCCAGCGCCCGATCGTCCTCTTCTCTTCGTACTTCTCGTGGCACTCCTGATGGTTCCCAGTCAGGACCGCAGATCACTCGAGAGAGGTCTGTTCGGAACCAGTGAAGTTCGGATGATCGGCTGTCAGACGAGGGTCTATCGGACAGGGTACCTTCCGATCGTTGCAGTCGTTCACTCTGTCGTCGGGACCTCTCCCACTGGATCCACGAGTCGCTGATGGGCCCCACGTTTGGGACGCCAATTGTTAAAAAGGGTTCCAAAGACAACCGGTAACCAAAGACCCTTTTATGTTGCCCGGCAGTATCGCCTCTATGACCCACCAATATTAATCAATGAAGAAGCAGGCGCTGGAGACTGGAAGGCGGGAAACGAGGATTTTATTCTCTCCGGAGGAGAACACATCAATTCAGACAGCAAGTATCGTCACGAGGTGCTCTAACCACATCTCTGAGGCCTGGCCTCTTATACTAGGGTTTACGACCTTTATTGCACATAACACATTCTCGCAATACTTTAGAACTTGAAAGAACATCCTCGGAATCTCCCCTTCAGACCCGTTCCCACACACATTTACAGTTGGATTCCCCACCCTGGTCACAACAGGTGATGGTCGTCGCACAGCAGGGCATTCCGCCGATTCACGGAATGCATGGGGTTGATCGGATCTCATGGGGTGGGGGCTTTGATCGGTTCGGGGGTCTTTTGATGGAGAGGGGAAGCTTCCTACTGTACGGGGTAATAAACAGTATCCGCAGAGCCAGGTGGCGGCCTGGGAACAGGGAAGACAAACGGGGGCACAGGAAAAAAGGGGTTTGTATCAGAAGGATCTGAGACCATGAAAGGAATGAGGGGAGGTGTCGCGCTGGGAACAGGATGGGATTCCGTGGTGAAGCTGCGCTGAAGAGGGGTTTATGACCCGAGGCATGAGAGAGCGGGGGTTGTCAGCGTGCGGGGGGAATGCTTGCGAGGTTAAGAGAGAGAGAGACGCGCTGGCTATTAGTGAGGGGCAGGGAGGCCATGGTGCTCAAAATGGCTGTCGCTTACGCGCACGAGTGGGCCTGGAAAGGGGCAAGATGGCGCCGATAATGTTCACT
The DNA here is from genome assembly GCF_964263255.1 of Lissotriton vulgaris. Lineage (NCBI taxonomy): Eukaryota > Metazoa > Chordata > Amphibia > Caudata > Salamandridae > Lissotriton > Lissotriton vulgaris. Next base: position 1,728,384,290 of record NC_141694.1, on the reverse strand, counting down.
AAGTTTGTATTTATTTTTCACACCACTAACTGGAAGGAGGTTGAAAGCACAAAAAATAGGCTATGTCCCAGGAAAATGCCAAAAAGGTGTACATTTTGGTTTTCTGACAAAAGTCTGCCTGTTCGTGAAAGCTGGGAAGATGGTGATTTTAGCAACACAAACCCTTCATTGATCCCATTTTCAGGGAAAAAACTAGACGTTTTCTTCTGTATCACTTTTCTCCACTTTCCCCCCCAAACCTCCAGATTTAGCTGTATTTTGTCTAATTTCTCTGCTTTGTCTATTGGAATCTACAAACCCTTGGTACCTTTGGAATCCTCAGGATATTGGAAAAAAAGGACTCAAATTTGGCATGGATGTCTTATGTGGACAAAAAGTTATGGGGGCAAAGTATGAACTATCCCAATTAGTCCAAAAAAAGGCTTTGGCACAGGGGGAGGCGGTTGGCTGCGAAGGGGTTATCCGCATCCAGTCAGGCTTTCATGCTTCCATTTCTACTGAAGCATCATCATGGTATAGCTATGCTCACCACCACATCTAGGTCCATGTGAGATTTCAATTGCTGGTCCAATTTGCAAAATTTAATGTTGTGCTTGTTACGTGAAATTCCTGAAATTATACCACCTCATGTAATGACGTCGTTTCCACGGAAAAATTATGGTGCATGAACAATGCGAACAACCAGAATGCGAGCAGCTTTCATTTGCAGGACTTGTGTTTTTAACACTATTTTGTTTGCTTTAAATGTTTACTCAAGTCTCAAATGGACTTGAGCATGCATTTCGTGCTTATGTTTAGTGCTAAATGCTGGATTTGCATTTAGCTTAATATGCATTTAAATTTTGCATAACTATGTGAAAGCAAAACGCGCAACCATTGCACATCTCTTATCACAGCCTCCTGTCACCCACTCTTCACACTCTTGACTTATCCGCAATCCTGATCACTGTTCATCCCCATACTTTACCCATTAAAGACTCTTCACATTGTAGGCTCTGCAATAAACTGGTTGTTCGCCCTGTCCTGCCAATTGGATAGATCACCACCTACCTCACTTTTTCTTAGCTTCTCCCGTGCTTCTGTCATGGGTCCTTTGTTTCTTTTTCTTGCTGTACCAGCTTCCTTGATGACTCCATCGCCAATTTTGGGTTCTTTGTGACCTATCTGCAGAAGGCACCCACATCCTTTTTTCATTCCCATAGTTTTCACCTCTTTTACATCCACATGTATCCAAATATATTATTACTGTTTGTCACAGAATGACCCTACATTCTCTCATGCTGAATGCTGCTAAAACAAATGTCCTTTATGTCTCCGATTTGACAGCCACTGCTGCCATTTCTAGCTCAATTTATTTCCCTCTAGACACATTGAATCTTGCTGCTGTTTCTTGCTGTACATTTCAATCCACCTGTGCAGTCTGAAACATTGCCTTGCAGCCAGTGCCACTGCAGTTAAAATCTCAAATCTCAAATCTACTTATGTGAAGTCAGCACATCCCCTTTCAGGTAGTCGAGGCTCTCTTCAGCTCATCGGTTATCATCAAACTGGATCATTGCAATAGTCTTCTTGTGGGTCAGCACTTTAACACCTTTCTTCCTATTGTCAAATTCCTAAACTTTACCACTAGCGTACTATACAACCTCCATAGCAACACCCCTACTTCATGCTGCAGTTATCAGGGTGGCTGGATTTCTAGTTACAACGGTGCCCTGTACAAACTAACGCTGGTCTGCATAGCCATTTATTGGGAAATCTCTATGTAACCTTTAGGACCTTTTCCAATATGTTTAGGCTTCCACAATCTGTGATCTGCTAATCAACACCTCCTAACCTCAAATAAACCACTCTTCTCACCTGGAAGATTCTAGTCCTTCCTCTTTCTAGCATCCCACCACCCCCACTGAACCATAAGTGTCAGCCCAACACTGCCGACATTTACAAACCAACAAAACCTCACCGTATGAAACATGAAGGTGGTGGAGGTTCACTATCACAGATATTAAATTGACAGTGCAAATATATTAATTTTGGTATATGAAGGTGAAGTCGGGAGTTATATTACTTTTTTTCCAGACTATTGTATATTCTTTGTGTTGTTCTGTATTCAGGTGTCTTACTGGTCCTTGTGCCTTACATCAGCTTACTAAACACTTGCAATTCACAAACACATTAGGTCTTAGAATGTCACTCAAAACGCTTACTGTCTTATCTGCTTATTTATTCTAATGTGTGAAATTTCTGATTGAAGTAGCATATGCTGCTGCAATTTTAAATAAACTAAATATGTGGTATCGAAAGAGAAATGGGGGCTCTCTCGATGCTTTTGCTTTTCAGACTAATGTTCTTGCTTTATGTAAAGTTGTGCAGTTTATTACTTTGTTACTATTTCGGCCCCTTTTTGATAGATTTTGCACACCTTTTTTCACGGAATCACATACTGTTCCTTTAAAATGAGTGCCATTGCTCCCACAATGATACCAAAGGTGAACATGCCAAGCGCACATTTCACCTTGGTCAACTTTGCAGGAGTAGTAGATGTTTCCTTGAAGAAAGCCTATTTATTGCTGAAATACACTTTAGCTTTTTCAGCCAAAATCATAGACAACACAACTTTAAATGATATAAGGAGATTTGTTTGTAAACCAGAAAGAACTGTGAGTGCCCACATTTCTTTATGTTATTGAAAGATCTGTGGAGAAAACACTGCTCCTTACTACTATATTTGAAAGATACGGGGGTAGCAGAGCACTTACCATAGCAGCCTCGTTACCTCAGTTCTTCACAGGATTTAATAATTATGCAAATGTATTCAATATATAGTTCAGATCATATTATATACAGCTATTAATGCTCTTTTTAGATTTCCTAGATTTGCTTTCAGGACGTCTAGCAATGCATCCACCCAAATTGGTTGCACCATTTCACCTAAGATTGGAGTAATGTTGACTCCAGATTTTAGTTTGGTCTCATTATTATATTAATCCAGTGTGCCATTCATACAGTAAAAATATTGCACCACATATCTGCAGTTCCTGCAAATAATATTTAATATATTTTAATGTTTTTGTTTTTCATTTGGGTTTATAACCAATCAAACAAGTCCATTAAAACATTATCAAATAAAACTAAATAAAAAATGTGATTCAGTCCCATCACCTACCAAGGATATAGGACATGATTTAGCAGAAAACCTGGAATTAGACCATATACGGGAATACAACCAAGGATAAAATACCTATTCGCAATTTTAACCATAAAGCTTTATCTGTTATTTCCATGCGTGATTTATGGAGATTGAGGATAAGGTTGGAAGTGAAAATGAGAAAATGAACAATATTACAAAAAAAATGTTTTCTATATTCAAACACATATGCCCCAAGGATAAAAGTACACTGGAGCAGGTGTGTGTAGCCGTATGGGCCTTGCTGTAAAAAAGTAGCAGCCGGCAATTCAGCCCTCCATGCCAATGAAGGCTCAAATAGTTCGTAAGAGGCAGAAACATGTTGACACACAGTGCTTAATGAATGTGGATATTAACTTTTATGGAATGTACAATATATGTATCTGTGTTATGAGCACTGAATGGTGTGCATTCAATATCTTGTAATTTGAGCTATATACTAGCACCATTCTGTGTCCTTATTTAAAATTGCTCAAGGATGTGACAGCATTTCAAAATTTGTTTTTCTTGTAAACTCCTTGTTTCTCTTGCATATTGTGTGAAGCTGAGTGTATTTGTTTGTAGGGCAGCATAGGAGAAGCATCTAGGCTTTGCTTCTTTCCTACTCCCAGGACACTGGTGTCAGAGTCTCTCCTCTCTGGCTTTCTGGTTTGATTTGTTGCCAAGTCTCTATTTTCAGTCTGTGGTCACTCGATTTGTATTTGGTGAGTGTTTGCTTTTGGTTTATGTTTCTTACCACAGTTAGATAAGGTTGAAGTGTCTTGATTTGTAACATTGTTACTCGTTTTTTGGTGCCAGCTGCACACACAATGCTCTGTAATGGGTTCATGTTGAGCTCTAGTGTTCCTTGGTATGGAATGATTGAGGAGATAAAAAGGTTGTGTGCTAAAATTTTACTCTTTTAAAAAATACAAGTTGTTCCTTGTGATCAGGTCTGAGTAAGTCTTTGGCAGGATAAAGGAAGAGAATCAGATCTAGAGACATAATGCTCTTCAGATGACCTTCCGCGACACCCAGCTATGTGAAAATAAGTCAGAGCTTTGGTAACAATTAAGGCTTGATACTGCAGCAGATGGAAATCAGCAAGTACAATGAAAAAGAGAAGCAAATGATGTTCAGGGAGTGTGATTTGGGTCAGCCCTCTTCAGCCACTGGCTTCTTTTGGTCAGTCAGTCCCCATACACCTTACACTATGTACACATAAATGAAAACCTGCACCAGGCTAAGGGTACCTTCTTATGTAGGGTCCTCCGAAGGCATTTTGCACACTCAATCCTCACTCTGGCTCCCCGTGACATGTGGGGTTCTTGGGTGGCTGGCATGATGGGTTGGCCAGTCAGGGGCGCGGCTGTGCATAGATTATTTCTTTTTAACATTATGGCATCTGGTGTTGCTGCCTGAGGACTCCGCATCGGAGATGTTTTGTGCTAGTGCATTATCAACAGTGCACAGGAGTTACATGTTTGCAAACTCGTTGCTGTTTCCCACTGGTCCACAAGTTATTCCATTGCATCGCATTACGGAATGGCCCTGGTAGAGTGAGTTCGGATTTGTTGCAACTGCAGTAGATCTGTGCCTGGGTTGTCACTCCCAGTAATCCCCTCAGTGGTAAAACATTGATTTTTTAAATCCCCTTTTAGGCAGAAAGGGGTGTTTAGTCCAGACCAGGATTATCGTTGCATTTGTGATCCAGCCCTTAGCTCAACAATTGCCGTCCATTCAACAAAATGTCAGAGGTAGAGGAACTGACATCGGGCATCACTGAACCGCGATGAGATCTAGGGTTGACTCCTTATCCCATCATTGCCCACTAAATATCCTCCTATTTGCTGCTGATGTGAACAAAGAGTGGGAGCTAAAGAAAGACCACAGAAAGAAAATGGCTGTGAAATCCCTATTTACTTTCTATTCCTGCCACTTCATGATCCCTGATACAAGGGGTACCGGGGGCAGTGATTGTGGTACCCAAGGTTAAGCCATAGGTACCCAAAGCTACTCTTGCCCACATCTCATTGACGTCCATGAACTTAACCTGTAGATGAGCCGTGCCTCCTCTGAGGTTCCACCAGATGGTCTGCAGGTTATGTTGCATGGTTGATTCATGGTGTGATGTGTATGTAGATGTTTCTCTTATCTAGTGTGGCAGTATGAAAATAATTTAGTTATGAATCAGTTATTTGGATTGCTGAAGTATGCTTAGCGTTGCATAGCTATATGCTTTATCGCTCAGTCTGGTAATCACCTGCCTGCAACCTGTCGATCTTTTAAGCTACCTTAGCCTATATACAGACCCGTCAATCAGTTGAATGACTCCCATCCCAACCACCCACACACCCTCATTAATTGAAAACAGCTGATTCCTCCACAAACAAATTTGAGTGAGGTATGTAAGGGTTTCCTCTGAGAAGACCCAAATAAACTGCTAACCATGGACCACTGCATTAACAACAAACCTTGGGTTGCAGAGGAGCAGTCTCCTCGAAATAAAGCACTTGGGAGCCTCATCAGGGGTAGGGAGCACTATACAAATGCATTTACAATACAATACCACCCCTGCCATCCTGGGAATGGATGCACAGCTTCTGCACTTACACTCAAGGTGTACCAGTTGGCAAAACAACCATTCTGAATGAGATGGAAGGTTCCCGAATATACTGCCTTACTTCTACTGCCAATGTGTCCGTGTTTGCTATTTATGTCAGCAGTGATGTCTTTGCAGGCAAGCGTCAGATCTAGTTTATTGCAAAGCAATGCTCGACATGCTAAGGAACACGCAAAGAAATGAAGAGAAACTTTAGCAAGCAGCGTGTTTGGTCCTGTGCCCGGCCAACGCACCCGCTTACCTTGATGCTGCAGGTATCCAGGCGAGGAATGAGGAACGGCTGCTGTTTCACCCTCTTGCACATGGGGCTATGTAGACCGCTGAGCTGCATGAGGGTCTGTCATACAGAGCACTCCTGAATGGTGATCCATGTCAAGGTCTTGGATATAACGCAACACAAATGTAGTGAGTAAGGGCAACCCGGGAAGCAACTGCAGCCCTTTGGCCAGCTTCAAAGCATTGCTGCAGGCTTGTCGCGCTCTAATCTAGGACCCCGATCAATACTGTGACCTTATGCCCCTATACGGCTACAATCCATTCATGCCCCTATAATGGCATAACCGATCAGAGCCATATTTTAGCCACATTTCTGACACTCGCCTCTGCAGCTCATTACAGTAGATGACACAGCAGAAGCCACTATCTTAGATTCCTAGATTACACTCCGAGTTCTTCAACAAGATAAAACTCAGCAACCTGGGAAAGCCCCGCTTGCTATGTTTTGATTAGTAATAGAACTCTAATGAGCACTGAAAGGACCATCACTTCCTAGTGACCTCTTTATTGACGTCTTATGTCCAAAAACTTATGTCAAACAAGGCACCTTTCAGGTATAAATATTACCAACGTTGCCTTAAGCAAGCGCGACTACGATAACGATGGTGTGGTGAATACAGGAGCAGAACAGCTGTCCCTTGCAGAGCCCAGCAGATGCAAGCAGCCCACGGACGCTGCCCATCTTCCTCCTTGACGCGCTGAGAGTGACGCGGTCTTTTCTCTTGCCGAGAAAATCCAGCTCCGGCGTTTCCAGCCTACTCTTGCGAGTGACTGGGATATCGAGTCCTGAGAGGAGATACAAGACCTCCAACATTCTATTCCAGAGGTATGGTGTTGACTAAACCCTTAGAGAGAATTCTTGAAGCAAACCTTGGCAAAACCAACTTAACTTAAACTGCTACTTACTTACTCCCTCCCAAGTATTAGGCTTAGGTCAGGTACACTGGGGTAGGCGTAGTTAGAAGCACCAGTTGAGTACGTTAGCCTAATGTATATATGAATGTATATATTTTATTCATTTTAACCATTGTATGGCTAAGAAACCATATCAATGCTTTTACAGTATTATTTCGCAATCCTCATTTTACTGTACGCACTTTTTATAATAACAAGTCTTGCAATTGTGGCAATTCATTTCTCTTGCATGAGAAGAAAGACTGTTCAATAAATAATACCTTTATTGAAAACGCCCGTCTCTCTATTCTCTGCATCTTGGTGAAAGTAATCTGCACAACTGACTGAGTAAAATAACTGTCTATTGTTTCACACGACTCTAGAGATTGACTCTTATTCTAAGGAGCAAAGTTGTCATGTTTTTGACGCGGTTGTTGGAAAATTGAATCCCTTCTTGTCTGTGCCAGGGAAGCTGATCACTTCCTATTCAGTCAAGAAAGTTTCCAGTGACCTCTGAGCTAGTTGGTAACAAACCCAATTAAGTTTAGCATAGTCAGTAGAGACCTGGAAGACCGCACTTCTACGTCTACACTGCTGTTTATGTTATTCCAATGCGCAGGGCCTATAGGGAAAATAGGAACTACACTACAGGCTGCACTTGGCCTCAGTACACCATCAAGTGCTAGAGGTGTTGTGCACTGCTAGCAGCTTTCCAAGGTCCTTCATTTACACAGGGTTGCAACCCAGGGGAGGGCGGAACTCCTCGAATTCACTCAGTTGAAATCCGCAGAGTTACATAAAAGCTCTGCGACATTCCGTGGAGTTCCCACAACATTCGGATATATGTATGTTGTGCTGCATGTGCTGGGATTCAGTTCCGGGAGCGATTTCCACGCTGAACCATCAGCGGTACAGCTCTGAAAAATCAGCGCAGATGGCACCACATGGTGTACAAGAGCGCTTGGTCATTCGAGTCGAGCTTGCTGCCGCTTGAGTAGAAAATCTACTCCAGTAGCAGCCCTCTGACTGTGACTGCTTGGGACTGCCGCATTAGAAAATCTGCTCGAGTAGCAGCCCTCTGATTGCTTGCGACAGCCCGCATTTGAAAATCTCGCCAAAAGACCTCCTAGTGACCGGAAATCACACTAAGGGACGCCGGATATCGTTCATGCTTGCAATATCTCCTTCCTGGAGCCTTGAGGGAGACAAAATGACCACGTGGCTATTGGCGGAATTTGGCTGGAACTCCGCATTACAAGAAAAATGTGGAGTTGCCCAAATTTTGCCAATTCCGTGAGCGGAATGAAATTATCAACTCCTGCCTAGTTGCAACATTTTCCTTTTTTTTACTTTAAGGGTTACTGGTGAATCAGCTTTCGGTGACCCCCCTTCACATCACCCGTTCGAAGGATCCTTTCTGTAGAGTTGGCAGTGTACCCTGTTGCTGGATTTTCCATCCATAGAACCACTAAAGACAGCAGACTTGCGGACCTTTAGTGAGCATTTATTCACACATTTTGGTAAATTCTCACAATACCCCTCTAAGCAAAACACTTAAGAGATTCCTTTATTTATTTATTTATTTAATTTTACACTAGCAAACATTTTGCTTTGGTAACCACAATATTTATATTTTTAGCATGTAAATTAGCTTGGCAGAGCTCTTCACCCTGTTCCCAGGCTCTCTGTTGTTCAATGGTCTGCATTTCCTGGTATGGATCCTGTGCCCTCCTGTGTACTGCCCTTTGTTATCCCCTGATCCTTGTCCAAGAGTCACAGAATGAGCCCCTGCCTTCATCTTTTGTGTATTCACATCTTTGAGTGTTGGATCTGGAATGCCCCTTTCACGCCAGGAAGGCGGTATGATGAACCTGTGGGTACCAAGCCCAGTGTCCCTGGTTTCTATGAGTTTGCCAATTAAAACCTACGTTGATAATGAATTGTGATGCCAGTGATAATATGATGCGGCCACTCTTTTGATACATCCCTTTCCACTCCCATCGTGCGGAAGCTCTGATATTTTAAAAAAATTCTGAGGGAAAACAATGCTGGTGTTCATTCTGTAGTGGAATGGCAACCTATTTTACTGCAGAGGTTTCTACCCACACATATTTATCTATTCCCACTCCTACAGCCATCAGACGCTCACACCATGGGAGGGGTGTGACGCAACGGCCAGAGTGGCTGACTCTGGTGTAAAGGGCTCATGGTTCAATCCTCGCGGCAGCTCAGCTCAGCATCATGTGACTCTGGGTAATAGCTCCCTAAATCTCCCCGATGGCCCCCCAGCGCCTAGATATCTTCGGGGTGATAATGTTGTGCTTTACAATTGTGGAATTATTATAGTGTGCTTTTGCCCTCACCCAAACATTCATTCATCTGCTCACATTTCATACAGCTATTCAGTCTCACCCTACTCATCCTCCATGATACACAGCCACAGCTACCCACCTATATTTTCCATTCATGGATACACTCACAGAGGGGTCTCACTGCTCACCTAGGTACAGGTTGATATGGAAAACCCTTTGTTTTCTCGCTCTGTAGGCCACTCTACATGGGTCAGGGGGTTAAAGAACCTATAAGGGGGTGAAAGTGGAGAAGTGTGGCTCAATGATTAGAGTGGCAGACCCTGATTCAGAGATCTAGCCCGGGACCAGGGTTCAATTCCCCGCCTCGGCGGGTCTTGGGCTCAAAATTCCACGGACCTGATAATTCTCGCCTCACTGCCTATTCCAATCATGGAGTCCCACTCTGCAACTCTGGGCAATAGCTTGCTTAATCTCCACAACGGCCCCCACAACGCTAAGGATGCCTGGCCTCCACCTTGGGGGTGCCCAGGAGTGGACGCCTCACAGGGAAAGCCAGGATGGGTTCCACAGCGGTATTCGTACAAGCGCCTTGAGACCCTTGCGGGTGAGTAGTGCGCTACACAAGTATCAATTTACAATTTTTTTTTATTTACAAGTTGTTTGGGTACCACTCATGCAAGCCGAGAGGCTTTGTCCGTCCCAGGTAGATTTATTTGAATCTCAGGTATGTATCTGAGCCTGCAGATTTTGGAAAACGACAGGAGTCACAATGGCCCACCAGTGAGCTGTATCGCAGAGTTGTATTAGAATGGAGTCTGCTGAAGACTTTCAGAGCCCCTTAGGAAGGGGGTGTCACCGAATATTGCATTTTGGCATGGTATGTATCAATGGTTTGCAAACCAATTGTAGTCCAAAACATTGAATGGTTACCGACTTCTGAAAGGAGGTGGCAACAGGGCCGGCTTTCACACTGGTGGTGCCCTGTGTGAGATTATCTGTTGGTGACCCCCCCCCCCGCAATACCCACTTCTGCCACGGATTACATCACGAGCACCCTTTACCAGTGCCTCTCAAGTCTCCATAACCACTGTAACTCAGATTCATTTAGTTTTATAGCACCACTCATACCAGTGTAAAGTGTCGGAGCACTTTACATCACACACACAAGTGTGTGTAAATCAGTGTATAGGAAATGTTACATCAGACAGGACTTCAAGGTGTAGGGGTGATATGTCAATGATACTCATAGGCAATAAAGTGTAAGAGTCCTTATTCTGGAAAAGTAAAATTTCTGAATTTAAAACGTAATATCTTTGTTAGGGGTTCTCTTTAATTTATAAGAATTGTTTTCTACCCAAATTAACCCTTTTCACAAGATTAGGTTGATCAAAGACTGGGCAGAAAAACATATATCTCTAACTTATACCTTGTAGTTTGCATGCAGCTGTTTGATGACAGTTAATAGCTCAATGTTCTATATTAGGATTTGACTTAAAAAAAAGTTACAAAAAGAGCTCTTTCACAGAAGCAGTAAAGCTCTCTTACAGAAGCAGTAGCCTTCTGACCTATTTACATTGTATGCACTTTGTGATCAGCATGTTACACGTTCTTAGCATCAGGCATTTTAACCCTCTGGGCTACCTTAGGGTGAGTCATAACTTCCACAAGACAAACCTCAGGTCTCTTTCCAGGAATACGATTAATCACCAGAGTTACCTTGACATTTTAATTGGTGCATGAAATTTGCTGGAGGCCAGGAACGCGGCAGCAGGTGCTTCTCAAATGATAATGTACTAAAAATGCACCCAAGTCAGCGCCCGGTGCGGTGGCACAGATCGCACCACCCTAGAGCTGGCCCTGGGTGGCAACTGATTCGCAACCGGGAAGCTGTCCCCATTTTACAGCTTCACCTTTGTTAACATACTTGGAAGAGCAGGCAGCGCCCCCCTGCTCTGACACGATTCCAAACATTAAAAAGGTTTTTTGCTCAGAAGCTTAAGTTCTTTTAAGGAAAGGGCTGCTTAAAAAACGGTTTATCATTTGGGAATGGAGACAGTGATGGTCGTCTGCTGTTCCTTCCAGGCCACCAACCCCCAATTAGCTGCCCATTGCAGGGGGTCGCTGTAAGTGACCTTGTCAAGTTAATATTGACTGAACAGGTTAATCTTACACCCCCCCTTGCCCTTAAAGATTTTGCAATGTGATCTATCACTAAAGAGATCACATCACATAATTAAAGACTTGTCTCAAAAAGTCAGTGCGCAATTTGCAACCCCCCCTTTTTAGGTCTTGTGCCTATGCGCAGCACTGCTCGCGCAGCGTGAGACCTCTTGTACGGGGTTTTGAAAGCTGACAACACGCTTGTGCGTGTGGTTTTGCTTTCGACGGCTGCCATTGGCTTAAGCGTGTTTTAAAAAAAAATAAGGCACGCAATTGGGCAAAGGCGGGCACATGTCCCGCCTTTGCTCCGCCCAGTCCCATCGGTGTCTATTATGCACAGCAGCGCACGTTCGCCTCGCTGCTGCGCTCCCTCGTTGGCTCATGATCTCGTGTTACCAGATATAATCCAAGGTTGGGCTGTGTTTCTGAAACCTTTTTGTCGGCACTAAAACTAAACACTTGGTTACAGAGTAAGACTCACACCTATAGAATAAAGATTGTGGTTTGACCTGGACGCCTAGAAATTTCCATTAAGTAAGCAACATATTGCATGAAACAATATACTGATGTGGTACACGCGTACTTTCCAGACAATTGTGGAGGTAGACGCATTACTGAAAAGGCGCCTCACAGGCCCTGATCTGACGGCATTAGAGAAGGTTTCTGTGGCGGTCCTGGGCACTTTAAGAAGCTCGTACTATGCTTATAAGTAGAGGTTGATAATAAGAGAAGGTTGCAACGTTCTGACTACATTTCATTGAATAAGTTACCATTACTAACATTTCCCCAGCATAACTGGTCTGAATACGCACGCTAAAAATTGGCTTCTGTCAGCACTCGACGAGATGATGCAGTTACTTCAGGGGCATGTCCTTGTGTGTCTAAGAATTTAGAAGCCATTGCTCAAACACAGCTCAGCACTGATGGAGTAGAGCGTATCCTCACAGGCAATAGTAAAGATTGCCTGTGGTGGACCCATGGCAGACAGACTTTGCGTCTGCAGCACACCGCCCAGAGAAGTGCTTTATCACCGGCAGGCTGACTGTGGCAGTTTCACCGCCATCGTAATGACCTCCAAAGTATGTTAGTCAGTTGCCTCTGTTTGGAGTGAAGAGTAAATAGTTCTGCTTTTGCCGTGGGCAAATACTGTATGGCCTACACCCGATTTGTGGTAAAGTTGAGGATATACACATGATTGTGCCACCCTTACTAACATTGATAGCTTATGCAGTTATAAACAGACCAATTGCACATCATATTTATATTTATCATCTGCACAGTGTACATGGGTACTGGATTGGTAGACAAAGGAAAGATGACAAATCTGTCCAACATAGCACCCATTGCTCCTTTATCAAGAAATCAATCTAACTACTGCACTGGAAAGGGTATGTCTGCAAACAAAACCTGAAACATAGCGGCACCCCTGCCACTAATCTCAGCTGCATCCAGTGCTTAATTTGGGCCAGTGGTTTCCAGTGCTTGGCACTGGCACGTAACTATCAGCACCAGCTCTAGAGACAGTCCACCATATGTATGGTCTGTCAAATTTTGAGATGAGCACAACAACAGTGCTTAATAAGTCAATATACATTTAAATGAATAATAACTCACCATTACTATAGCTTTGGATGGCCTGGAATAGTCTGAATTGTCACACTCGTAGGAGTGCAGTGGCTAATAGTTCTGTTGGTACAGTTATTGGCAGTGCTGGTCGGGGTAATGGATGCTGAGAGCCCTGGCACTTACCTTCTTTGAAATTAAGCAGTGGGTGCCACCACAAATCAGCAAGCACAATGTGGGAGTGAAAGGTAACACAAACTTAACTTTTGCAATGACAAATGAAATTGTGAAGGAGGATGGTGGATTCTTAGAATTGGGGTCGAGGAAAAACATATATAAAATATGTGCACTCACAAATATGTTTCCTTTTTTTATTTTCTAGACCATAAATATATTTTGAGTTTTCCTCATTAGAACGAATTTCTGATCAAACAGTACTCGATGACAGTCCCATCAGCATTCTTTTGCAGTGCTGCATGGCCTATTAGTTCTTTTTATGTTCTGACTTGACAGTGCAACTTTCGCCAGCCAATTATGTGAGCATTACTAGAGAGGGGCTTTGGCTCTGCCCTCATGGTGTGAGCTAGGGTACATATTTTGAGTGGGTAGATGTTGTGTGCTTCCCCAATAAAGTATTTGCCCTCAAAGTCGCCGTTATCATTTTATTTATTTATCCAGCTGCCTAAGCTTGAACTTTCAGGGGTACCACACAAGACATTGGAATGCTTTTAAAGTGTCTTGGATAACTAGATAATTTGTGTTCTTTTTCACTGGCACCAGCATAGATGGGAGGACAGTCATTAACCTACATGGATTTTTAAATCTGGCTTGACACTGCAACTGTCGCCTGATCTTTTAACCTACATCAGTGTTATCCTACAGTTCTTTGCTGCCACATAAATGCATATCTGTCCTCATGCTGTTTACCTGTAATACTTGAATTGCCATATATCATTCATTTAAAGCTGTGCCTATAGGCGTAGCCAATGCTTGTTTTACCATCATTGTATGTCATCTGGCATATGTAGTTGGGACCTTAATGTCTTATCAAACTACTTGGTACCACCAGGCTCTGTGTTCTCCAGGATCTGGTTATGAGCTAATCAAATTATCCTTTTATCCGTCATCCATGTGCATGTGCAGTCTCTTCTGTGGGGCAGCAGGAGCCATCTTTACTGGGATCCCATAATAATCACTGCAACTTCATTTCGGTGTTTCAGCAACAACACTCCCATGTCCTGCATTGAATCTTGTGTATATGTGTGTAGACACCCATGGGGGATTGGGCACAGGAGCAGCGTCCATCCTCACATCAGAGTGACCTGCCAATGTAACATTTTCAGAGTTACTCATGACCGTGTTAGCTGCTTTTATTATATATATATGTTCATCCCCTAAAGAAGTTCTGATAAGCTGGCTTGAGTCTAGTACTCAGCGATGCATGTTTGATGCCCCAGGTGTTGAGTATGCACTGAGATGGAAACTTCAATAAGTTAGACAGCTGTTCACATAAACATTCATTGGCACTTTGACGTAGTGATGAGTAATGTTTCATAAGCTAGGCATTTATTTTTCAATAATGTTTCATGGAGTGAACCTTTACATATCGTGCTTGGTTAATCCGCACAAGCAGATGTTGTTTTTATCACATTGTGGCGTGTTTCTGGTTTGACTTTGCTCCAATGCATAAAATATGGCCATGTCTGAACTGGGGTGGCGGAGTGAGCTAAAGAATGATGATGGATTAAACCCAGATAAGCTGACTGGGGGTGAGTGCTTGCAATGTTCAACACTCCGTCCATCATCCCCTTTGGTTTTGCCTTCTCAATTCCATCAATAATGGGGGTCCGATCCCAAGTCCTGGGAAAATCAGAAAAGCCGCCGATCAATTCTCAATGGTCATGGGCCCCCTCGGCATCTTGGCCAGCTCTAACTCCTCTTCTTTAGACCCCTCTTTCGCTGTAAGCTCTCTATGTAACAGCTTCAGCATGTCCACTTATTCGCCCTTCACTATTTTCTCTTTGGTGGCCAACATAAGGTGAGCCCCTAATGGCTTAGTGATCCCCATGTTCGGCAACTTTCTCACTGGAATGTCATGACTCTAATTTCCTTCCTCCTTGTTCACCCCTTCTTCCTCCATTCCTCCCGCCGCGGTCACACCTGATGACCCCGCCGCTTGCCCTTCCGAGGAGCCGGGTGCTGCAGTCCCTTCGCTCTTACCCACCCCCCTTTCGTAGTGACTCAGTTCCCACACCTATATCTTTCACACATGCCCCCTTCCTTAAGCTCACCTCCACCTCCTCCCCCCGAGCATCCGTGCCCACCGACACCATGGCTTGCGGTTCCGCACTTGGCGTCCCCCTTTCTACCCACCTCTTCACGCGCCAGCCTCCCTCCCCCGCGTGTGCTCCTGTGCCTTACCTAACGTCAAGGTCGGTGTCCTTACCGGATCCTGCCGCCTAACCAGTCATGAAGGAGGGGCTGCCACGCTAGCCGCCTTGTTCCACCTGGCCGGACCGCTCTGTAAAAAACTAGACATGTCATTACTGACATTCCCCCTCCCCTCAACCTGCCAGTCCTCCTCTCCCACAATTTCCCCTTCTTCCACGCTCTCCTCGTCATAGTCCAACAGCAATGGGCCGTCCACCTTTGACTCCAGCCCAGACACCCATGCACATTTCCTGTCTGCGCGGCTTGGCAATGGGCCGCCCTCCGTGGACTCCAGCCTGCTCGCTCCCTGCAAGTGCATAACAGCTCCCCTAAGTCAATGCTCCCTTTCCGCTGCCCTGCGCACTTGTTCCTTGGGTCCTGCGATGTGCCACCTGAAATCTGAGCCTGTCCCCTTGAGGCCACATCGACCCACCAGGGTTGGGACACCGGGGACTGGTCGCCCCTCCTCCTGCACACCACCTCTTGCACGTCCCTCATTGGAGCGTGGCCGCCCGCATGAGGCGGATCCGGCCCATCCTCTCGGTGGGGTGGAGCCGCATGCAACTCTCCCGAGTACCTCGCCTGCCGCCCCTACCAAAAATAAGTGGAGTCCGACATGCCGGGGTTAGTCCTGCCCTCAGATCCCACAAACCCAGAGTCCCCGAACCAACGACCAGCCGCAACCCGCCCCAAGCCCGACGCACTGGAGGAATGTCCCCCCGCCAGGCTGGTGTGCCCCCCGGGCTCCAAACCACACCCCGACCGGGGAGCCCCAAACCCCCCCCCCAGGAACCCCACATCCTCCCGCTCCCCGTCACTCCACTCCAAAGAATCCACATCCCTCCTGCCCACTCCGCCTTCCCCTTCCCTGGCCTGTGACAAGCCCCCTTGTCCCCCAACTCCCCCTCCCTCCCTTTCTAACCACCTGTTCCTGAGT
The DNA here is from genome assembly GCF_964263255.1 of Lissotriton vulgaris. Lineage (NCBI taxonomy): Eukaryota > Metazoa > Chordata > Amphibia > Caudata > Salamandridae > Lissotriton > Lissotriton vulgaris. Next base: position 1,728,367,932 of record NC_141694.1, on the reverse strand, counting down.
CCCTCCTGGGCCCTCTCCAGCCTCCCCCTATTTCCAAGGACAGCATCGGTCCCCACCCCTGCCCACCCTTTTCCACCATTTCCTGAACCACGACTGGTCCCTCCCCCACCCCCTCCCCGCTACCCGACCTGCTGCTGGGCCCCCGCCTGATGTCTTTTGGCCATGCACCCACCCTACCACCTGTCCAGCCACCCTCCCCCCCCCCCCCCAGAAACTCCCACGGTCCGATTGGCCCCCGATGCCGCCATCTGGGCCCCTCCGTCAGGCCCTGTTCGCCCCCCTGGCGATCTGCTTCCCCCCCAGCATGCCCGTGCGGCCCGCTTCTGCCAAGAGGCGCAGCATCTGTCACCCGTGGATCCTCCGTCATGCCCAGTGATTGTGACATAGGGCCACTGCAAAAGCATTCAGCACACCTGTGAGTTACCACTAGACCATCTGTTCTTGGAAACTCGCCGCAAACCTTTAGTAGGCATCACCAAAACAACAACGGCAGGGCACACCAAAGACCCTCACGTCGCGCACACGATCCTGCTCACAGGCGGGGCAAACTGGCCCACAATTAACCAAATCTACCACAAAATCGCTCCCCAGCCCTAACACCCAGCCGGCTGTTGTGTCACTACCACCGAAATGGTGGCCAGTGACACAAAATGGCTGACTAAATAGCCCCCAGCCCAAACCTAGCCCAACAAGCCCAATTGGGCTCTGGCTGCACCCCGGGCCCAAAACTCCCCGGGAGGGGCAGGCCTCCCACTGGTCGGTTGCCACCGCCCCCCAAAGCCCTATTTGATGTTGATAATACTCTGTTTAAACAGGTGAGCAGAATAGTGTTACCCATAAAGTGACAACTCCGGGTTATTGAAAGCCAGCAAAATCCTATTTTGACCTTGGAGTGTAGAACAAAAACATGCCTCTCTAAGTGAAGGGCAACTTGCCACTCAAGCTTTAAGTGCAGTGCCATTTGCTTCTGATGCCTGACTTCTTCTGGGCCATTTCAATTGGGTGGAACATGATTTTCCTTTTTTAGCTCCTAGCGAGGATGTAGAGTGCGATAACACACTCACAAGAAGCAGAAACAAGGTCAAAGACCCTTTACTGAGAATCTACAACTTTTTACATTTTCATGTAAAAAAATAATGTCATGCCACTAAACACTTAAAAGCAACAAAGCATGCACATCTAAAGCTTCAGAATTTTTTTTTTTACATTACCCAAGTGAATGATGTCCTTTGTAATCGTTAGGTTGCAAAAAAAACACAAATGCTTTCAGGCATACTAATTTTAGCCACAGCAAAAAGCCAAATCTATGCTTTCCTTCGTAGACAATAACTGCACCTTCAGCATTACAGCGTTCCGCTTCTTCCTCATCACACAAATAGATTGTTGCAGCACAATAACAGATTGTTGCTGGTTCCCAATTCACTGAAGGCAACATCACTTTTTAGAGTACAGAGTGTAGAAAAACAGTCAGTCTACATTGTGGTACCAGCCCTTTTTACCTCCTACCCTACAGTGTCTATTGCTACCTTTAAATTAAAAATCCATTGTGGTCTTCCAGCTTCGATTTACAGTAGGAAGTAAACACTGTCTGCAAACATTCACACACCACACACTGGTTTTAAACTGGTGGTTTTCATCTCAGAAGGTGGAGATAGTAGCCATGCTGTAGCTGTGCGCAGACGCGGGCTCAGTTGTATGACATTGCTAGGGGTATATCTGTGTATGGAGGGGGACTTACTGAATGGAGGATGGACCCGCCTCTTCAAGTGCAGAACCACACATGCACTTCTACTTTTTTTGTGGCGTCTTGTTTGTGTCCTGCTTTATCTTTTGTAAGATTTAATATGTTGGCTGGAAGTCGCCCTAATATCCGTGAGTTTCCTGGACTGTAAGACCCTGAGCATGGACAGTAGTTATACATCCACAACAGCCTGGAGGGAATGAAGGAGGCTACAGACAAATTCTTCACAACACACATATGGGATCAAAGTTCTCACCTTTGGCATTCTAGCCTTCTGGCTTTTTTAAAGGCGAGGGAGTGTCTGAAAGCTAACACAAGTGCAGAAGGGCTCGTAACTTGTTACAGGGCCGGACTGGAGAGAAGTCAGCGCTGGAAATTCCACTCAACCGGCTGGGGTGGGGGGGTGGGGGGGTAGGGGGGGGAGGGTGGGGGGGGGGTCGAGTAGAGGGGTTGTGGCAGTGAGAAGCTGTAGTTGCGAGCACCGCTGCTGCTTTTATTTGGTTACAGGTAACCGATATTGCAGCACTACTGCAAAACTGGCCACCAGTGACAAAACCAACCCCCACGGCTACTAAACTGACCCACTGGGGAAATGCCCGATGCCCGCTAGGGCCCGTTTGGCCCTGACTCGTCAGATATAGACTTGTAAGATGTCTGTCTGACTTCGTCAATGCTGTCCATACAACAGCGGTGAGCACTGTAACTATCATGAGGCCCGCATGCAGTGCGGTTCATGGGATACGGATCTTTTGGTGGTATGTGTTGACAGCCCTTGGTGATACCACTTCCATTTGTTGAATACAATCATAAAGTGTACTGACTTGTTGCCGGATTCACTATGAGCAACTTGTCCACATTATCTCATCATCTAACTCTGGTTGCTACCACGTTTCTTGTCCTGGTGATGACCCTTTTCAAATCAATTTTTCTAGGGCTGAAATGTCAGCAACCACAATCGTGGACTATACTCTCAATTTGAGCTGTGTTGTAAAAACTTGTATATATTAGCCACTATTTCTGTATATATGCTTTGTATATGGCACTGCTCACATTTGTTTCACTGTTGTCACTATTTACCATCACTGCGGCGTTAAGTTGGAGCACCTGAATTTGATTAAAAAAATTGTTTTTGTGAAAAAAAGAAATGTTCATACAGTAGATAAATGTAACTGTATAATTACAATACCAAGGTTGGCTTAAATTATTTAGCCAATGGAGTTTAGGCTTAATACTTTCTCCAGGAGAACCATTGTTTGCTGTATCACTGATTTGACCCAGTTCCCAGGAATATATATGTCCATGAAAAAGGCGCAATTCAGCTCCCCATAACTGATCACATCCATTCAGTGTTCACCATGTTCTACCACTGTTCTTTGTACAAATGTCTTCCTTACGTAAGTGTTTTGAACGAAATGTAATGGCTGCTGTTGTCCCAAGTCATGGCAGGACAGAGTGAAGAGCACACCTTTTTTTATAGGAGTTTTATATAGCGTTAACCCAACCCAAAGATATCGGAGCGCTTTACATGTGCACTAGTTAACACCTTCGGTGCTCATGACAAGCTCAGCTCGGCATGAGGCACAGTGGCGCTGTGCTCATGACGAGCTCAACTCGTCATGACCGTCGCGGCGCTCCCACACGGGGATAATTCCCCTGCTGTGTTGAGCGTCCTAAGGAAACTGGCGTGGTCAGCTCGTCATGAGCACAGCGCCACCGTACAGCGTGACGAGCTGAGCTTGTCACAAGCACCGCAGCGCCGCTCGCGGCCCTCCTCCCGCGGTGAAAGGGTTGATTTACAGACAACGCGTTAATTTTGTTAGGCACGGGGAGATTACATGATTTGACCAGAACCGCAGGATGTTAAGCGTCCCTGCGAGACTCGAATCCGGTTCCCCAGCTTCAAGGTCGACCACTGTAGCATCTGGTAGGCTTCCTCAGACCCACAACTTCTCTGAAAATATACTCAGTTGCTAAACATTTTCTGGAGAGAAATCACTGACCTGCAGCAATGGTATTGGTTTTATTTTAAAGAGCAAAGTGTACTTCGATAACGATAATGTTAACCCCTTCACTGCGGCGGCTATTCCGCCGCAGTGCTAAGGGGGCGAGGCGGAAATGCGGCGGGCGCATGCTGTTGACGGAACCGCTCCGTCACCAGCGTCGGTTGCGCTGTGCTTATGACGGAGCAGTTCCGTCATGGCCCCGCCCGCTCAATAGAACGCTCAGCGAAGGCGCGGAATTCGCGCCGTGCATGAGCGGCGAGCAGGCCATGACGGAACCGGTCCGTCATCAGCACAGCGCCACCACAGCTGATGATGGAGCGGTTCCGTCATCAGCGTCGATAAGGTTAATATAGACGTCATTTGCCTCGGAGGTGGCAAAACCAGAGCCTGGGACACAGCGCGACCCGTCCTTTGGGGCTCCCTTTCCTTGTTTTCTTTCAATTTTTTTTATTCCACTAAGAGTAAATAGGATTACTTTATTCACTATTAGGGTAATACAAATGGAGTACAATTAGCTGGAATATGACCTTCCCTCGCAGCTAAGTTGAGTAAAAAAAATGGTTTTAAATGTATGTTGTGCACGTGCTTGCGGGTGAGAGTGTTTATGTGAGAGGGAGTGTGTGAATGCGTGTGTATGTGTTAGCTTGTGTGTAAGTGAAACTCAAAATCCAAGTGAGTTTCATGTCACTTCTGCTACCCCAGTCATTTTGGTGAATTGACGTCCATGAATGTTAAAATGTTTAGGATATATTAAACTCCCAATACTAGACAAGCACTTTACTTATTTATTGTAGCAGGTGAATCTTAAATAAGAGCTGACAGAGGGAACGGTGTGGAGGTAAACAGGGCACACAAAAAGCTGGAAATAGTAAAAACGAATAACAAACACAGAGACTTAGAAAGAAAGTACAGGGGGGCACAGGGCAAAGCCTGCAAAAAGAGCACAGCCAGATAGTGCACAAATGAGAGCAGGCACACATTGTGAGAGGGCATACGGAGTGGCGTGGTGATTTAAGTGGGTTTTCCTCCTATTGGAATACAAGAGCCACCTCTTCACTGAACATGTAAATCAGCATTTGTTGGTAAAGAAAATGCTGCTGCAAGATGTATACTTCAGGGTCAGCTATCCAAAAAACAAGCAGTGGCAAAGCCAATAGGTCTTACCCATGAGAGCTATTGGCTTTGGCAATGTTTTGTATCCGTGCTTGCATTCTTTGCAGTGTGGCTAAAACTAATTTCAAAAAGTGCTGTCACACAGCCAGGGATAAAATGCTTTTTATTTTTAGGTGCATTAGCGCTGAATGCTTTATAGTCCTTCTTAATTATTATTTTTGGCCATGCTGCACAGCAGCCATGCTGCACAGCAGCCAAGCTGCTGTACAGCATGGTTACAAATAATTGCCAAAGTCGGCATTGCCTGTGTTGTACAGCAGGTGTGGAAGAAAATGGCAGAGCCAATAATCTTAAAGGCGAGACCTATTGGCTTTGCCAATGCTTGTTAGGCCTCTGCACAATACACCCGTGATTCTGAGCAAATCAGTCAATCGCCCCATGTTTGGAAAAGAAAAAAAAGACATTTGGCAAAAAATTCTCTGACATAAAGAAAGCAATTGCGCCCATGACCATGTCTTAGTGAAAATACATTTGGAAGCAGATAACATCTGTTATCACAATAGAAGCAGATAACATCTGCTGTCACAATAAAAGATCCATTTCAAAAGAGAAAAAGGCATTTTCTAACTGTGTGTGGCATATTAAAACATAGCTACAAAGGGCAAGAGGTTCAACAAGGATGACTAGGAAGTAGAAAAGGTTTCTACCTTTATTTTACTTCAATCACAGCGCAATGAGCAGAAGGACAGCAATGAAACAGAAGCATTTAGTACTTGGTTCAGGCTCCACCCGAAAGAAGAGGAAGTGAAGCCAGCACGCAGTGGCCAATTAAAAGGCAGCAAATAAGAGCGACAATGATGTCAACTAATGTTAAGCAATGGATGAGGTGCAAGTCCCTTGTTGTATACAATCCTCTCACAAGCAAGAGCGCATGCGCTGTCGCAGGCATGATCTAAAATGTATGAATGTGGGATATTTGGTTCCTGCAATTAAGGTACAGTCAGATGATAGTCACCAGTCAGTTTGACTTTAGGACTAAAAAGTGCTCCTGCCGTGCCATTGCAAACTCTACTTTGCTTCATGAAAGCGAGAGCATGAAAAATCGCTTCCACGAAGGGCAGCAGAATTGCTTTTTGGCAGAGGGAGTTGCATGTCAGCAGCTCTTTCTGCCCAAAAGCAATGCAGACTCCAGCAGGAGGCGTAGAGTCAACAGGGATCGCGGGGTCCTTGAGGCTCACCCCACGGCCCCCAACTTTCTGGCCATGCCCCGGAGGAGGGGGTCCCTGGGGCCTAAAATGTCCCAGGCTGGGGGGCCTTGCAGGCTTCCCCACCCTTTCTTTAAAAAATAAATAAAAAGGATGTGGCCATGCCCCGGGGATGGGGTCCATGTGGCTATATCGGCCTCAGGAAGGGGGCCGCGTGCCTCCCTCCAAAAGCTTTAAAAAAAATAAAAGAAGGGCAGGCCCCCAGGGGTGGGGGCCACGTGGCCCACCTTCCTTACAAGAAAAGAAAAAAAATAATTAAAAAAGGCCAGGCCCCCAGGGACGATGTCTCCTTGGCCAAAATTGGCCTGAGGAGAAGGCCGCACGGCCCCTTCCCGTAAAAAAAAAAAAAAAACCTAAAAACATAGCAAAGGGTAAGCCTTGGGTCAGGAACCGGGGGATATGATCTCCGGGCACAAAAGCATCAAGGGAAGGGGGGCCACAGCCCCCTTCCTAGAATTATTATTTTTTAAAACTATCCCACTATCCCACCTGTTACCTCCAGTAAGCTCCACACTGCAGGATTACTGAGAGGTGTTTAGTGGCAATGCCCCTTTTCCCACCACTGTTCAAACGCGCCTCTTGGCGCACTGCTTTTGGGGTAATGAGGTCCCCTTGTCTCTTGAGGGCCTCAGGAGTAAAGTAGACGTCATCCCGCAAGCAACAGTGCGCCAGAAGGCGCGTTTGCAGAGTGGTAGAGAAAGGGGACGTGGCATCTGACCACCTCTCAGCAATGCAGCTGTATGGGGCCTACTCGATGTAACAGGAGGGCTAGTTGGCCCTCAGGGACCCTCAAGAGGCAAGGGGACTTCCTCCCCCACCACGAATGCGCCAGGAGGTGCGTTTGCAGAGTGGTGGAGAATGGAGGCGTGGCCTGCGACCACCTCTCAGTAGTCCTACTGTGTGGGGCCTACTGTAGGTAACAGGTAGGCTAGTTGGCCCCTAAGCACCCCCAGGAGCAAAGGGGACTTCATCTTCAACTAAGAGCGCCCCAGGAGGTGCGTTTGTAGAGTGGTGGAAAAAGGAGTTGTGGCCTGCTATCAGAACTCAGCAATCCTGCTGTATGTGACTTACAGGAGGTAATAGGAGGGGTACTTGGCCCCCTAGGACGTCCTTGGGGCCAACTAACAAGCCTGTTACCTCCGGTATGTCCCACACAGTGGGATTACTAAGAGGTCTTCGGAGACCACACCTCCTTTCTCTACCACTCTACAAATTCACCTCCTGGTGCACTACTGGTTGGGGAATGAAGTCCACTTAACTCCTGAGGGCCCTTGGGGGCTAAGAAGCCCTTCCGGTACCTCGTATAAGCCCTACGCAGAGGAATTCTTGAGTGCTGGTTGGAGGCCCAGTCCCCTTTCTCCACCTCTCTGCAAACGCGACTGCTAGTTAATAAACCATAGAAATTCACTGAAAAAAACACAGGTTTCAAGGACGTTATAGTTTGAAATTAGAATTTTAAAAAACCTTAGAAATTCACTGAAAAAAAACCCAGGCTTCAGGGACATTATAGTTAGGAATTAGCATTTAAAAAACCTTAGAAATTCACGGAAAAAAACAAAGGTTAAAGGGACGTTATAGTTAGTCTTACATTTCACTCATACAAAACCACAGAAAGTCAGCCCTTCTAGTTAGCTGAGCTAACTATAACTCACACCCCGCAATGCACTTCTTATGACCTCACATATTACATCATTCATGACATGGTCAGTGACATCACTGATGACATCTCAAATGACATCACAGATGACATCAGTGATGACATCGTCTACAGCATCTTTGACGCTCCCACTCATACCCCTATAGAATGTTTTATACACTCGCAGCCACTCCCACACAACCATTCACAAACCCATTCACAGAGCCATACCAGTACTTACACACCCACTCATTGATTCATTAATCTATACACACATGCACCCGCTGCCATACTGCCACTCCTAGACCCACTCACTCACTAATACAGCCATTGACATATCCACTCATACAGCCATGCAAACGCTCACAAACTGAGTAAGTCACCCATAGACCTACTCGCACACCTAGACACTCACCCAAATAGTCAATCATACAGCCACTTAGTCACCCGACAGTTACACACCCACCCACTTACTTACTCATACAAATAGTAACACATACTCAGCTATACAGTCACTGACAGAAGCATGCATTCATCTATATAGCCACTCTCACACTCACTCACACATACAGTCACTCATATACCATGTCACTCACGTATACTGCCTTTTACATACTCAGTTACTCACTCCTACTGACACATGCACTCAATCACTGACACAGCCATACAGACACTCACCCATACAACTTTTCACACACGCAACAGTACCCCATACAGCCACTGACTCACCCACTCACTGATCCATACAGGCAGTCAAACACCTCCTCACCCACAAACACAGACACCCAGACAACCTAGACATAGTCAGACAACCAATCACCCATATAGCCATTCACGTACACACTAACCACTCATACACCCACTTAGACATTAACTGACAGGAGATGCACACATTCACCCAACTAGTCATTGACCCATACATTCACTGAGGTACCTAATCACTCACTTATAGTCAGTCATGCACCCACTGAGTCATCCATACAGTCACTCATAAAACCACTGGTTCACCAATACACCTTGGTATATATATTTAACACTCATAAACTTTTGAAAAACACTCAGTCACTGGAAGATGTCATCAGTGATGTCATCAGTGATGTTATCAGGGATGTTTTAGATCATGTCAGGTCATAAGCAGTGCATTGCGGGGGAGAGTTATAGTTAGCTCAGCAAACTATAACAGCTGAATTTCTCTGGTTATGTACTAGGGAAATGTCAGACTAACTATAACGTCCCATTAACCTTTCTTTTTTTCCGTGAATTTTTAAGGTTTTGTAAATGCTAATTCCTAATTATAGCATCCCTGAAACCTTTTTCCAGTGAATATATATATATATATATATATATATATATATATATATATATATATAAAATATATTATGATAAAATATCACCAAGTGTACATTTTTTAGGAATACTGCAAATCACCAAGGTGTTCCAAGACCTGCACAGACACGAAACCGCAAGTGAAGTGCCATTGTAGGCCCAGAACTCTGAAGTGACGCGCAGTATTCTCTTTGTTCATGGTTGAGTATTTTTCGATAATAATATATGTCCCTCTGACTTCCTTTTACTTTTCACTACTACTAGAATCAAAGGTTTTCAAGCAAAAGAAAATCATCTCCCTTGGCCTAAGTCTACAGCGTGTTCATATTTTAAGTAAGAGCTAAGCGCAGACACTCGCCAGTAAGTTATATGTAGGTTGCAACGGACATGCAAGTAAGTAATATGTAGATTGCCACAGACTGTTCCAAAATAATTAGCCACCAATGTTGTCTTCGCTGATTCAACTGTAAGCAAAAAAAGATGTCCTACTTCTCTTTAGGAGTCATGGTTTGGGCTAAGTCCATATTCAGTAGTTGCCAAGCATAGTATGTAATGAAGAAGGAGCTGCAATGTCCTAACCAATGACTTCACAAACTTGAAGCTGATGCTCTGGATAGTAATGACCGGTTACTCACCGGTAATATTCATTACTCCGAGTCGTAGCCCTCCCCGTCCCAGTCCTAACCAATGAGCATAGCTCCTCCCACCAGAAACTCCCAAGCAACTAAAAACCCATCCCTTCCCTCCAGGCCACACCCACACCCTAAGGCATATAAGCATGTGACCCGCCCATCCACATCCTGTACTACCAAGCACAAGAAGCCGAACAGGGAGGGAGGGATGGGAACCAGGACTGGGACGGGGAGGGCTACGACTCGGAGTAATGAATATTACCGGTGAGTAACCGGTCATTACCTCCTCATCAGCCCTCCCCGTCCCAGTCCTAACCAATGAGCAGATACCAAAGCAAGAATCGGCTTCACATAGCAGAAAAATAGACTCAAGCCGCACAAGCAGAAAGTCACACAACCCGAGCAGAACGCAAGCCAGCGTTCCCAGACCCAGGAGACACAGTCCCACATATCACTCAATGACTACAGGACATAAAAGCACGAGGAGAACACCCAGCAGCATCCACACCGAACACGGCCAGGGAGCCCCATCCCGGAAGCAAGCCCAAGGAGCAGCCACCTCAGAGGCGAGGAGCCTCGAACCGACCCAGGCGTCAACACACCACAAGCCCAACAGCAGGCCGCACAGCCAACACAGCCACTGATGGAGAGCAGCCACAGAAGGCCCCAGAACACAACCAGCCAGCCTAAGGGCAACAAAAAGGGAACACCACCCCATAAAAAAGGCACAGCAGAAGGAGGCACACCGCCAGAGTCCGCACAACCGCCAAACAGAGCAGCAGCACCCAAACCCCAGTAAGAGGTACAGGACAGAAAACCGGCAGAACCAGAAACTCCAACAAGGAGCAAAGGAACGAAAGAACGGCGCCAGGGGGAAACAACCCCACAACCACCCGGAAATCAAGGGGCGCACCAGCCCAACGCCCGAACCCCGAAAGGCCAACCAACCGCCCACAGAGCTCGCAGGGAGGATACAGCCCGATTCAAGTCGAAGCCAACCACCCAGAAACCCAAGACAAGCCCCGGAATCCAATGCAGACACACCCTGTGTCGGACAGCAATCCAGGAAAGAAAACCCCATGACAGGCACAGGACAGGAGAGGCGAAGGGCCCCCGAACCGAGAAAAAACTCAGCCAGAACACCCCAAAGCCAGGAGGACCCGACACACCACAGCCAATTTATTTTAAATAGAATAGGCACAGAGTCGAGAATTATCAGGTCCGTGGAATTTTGAGCCCAAGACCCGCTGAGGCGGGGAATTGAACCCTGGTCCTGGGCTAGACCTCTGCATCAGGGTCCGCCGCTCAAACCATTGAGCCACACTTCCCCTCCGCAAGTGGACCAGACACCCCGAGACAGAGGGGAAACAACAAGGGACCACCGGCAAACACCAGCAACGCCCCACCGCCAATCACAACAGAGGGAGCCAAGGCCACCCAGACCCAACCGGAGCCACCAGGACAAACGAGGCCCGACCCAGTCCAACCCGCAGCAGGACCCATGGAACCAGCGCAAACGGGGGAAAAGCACACAGCAGGCCTCCGTACAACAGAAGGACAGGGCAACCACCCCGCAGACAGGGCCTGACCAAACCAGAGAACAACCTCAACCCAAGGCAATCCCCGGAGAAGCAAAACAGGCCCAACCACGAGACTCTGAACCTGGACAGCAAGAGGCACAACTCGGACCGGGAGGGAAACACCCCACGCAGGAGAGCCGCCCCGGGAAGAAAAACCCTCCGATAGACTAACAGTCTTAGGGGCCACAAGGAAGAAAACGCCCCCCCCTCCCGGCCGAACAGCCGAACCGTCAAGTGAAGCCATCCCAGCACAACAAAGGCGGACGACCAAACACACCACCAGCACACAGTCCGACCAGACCAATATGAACCTCAGGAGGAACCAAGGCAGAAAAAGGCCAGGCCAACCGAACCAACCATGGGACAGACTGAAAGCACAGGCAATCAGGATTCAACCCCAGACCAGAGCGAGCCAGCGCCACCAGAGGCACAAGAGCAGCAACAGCACCCAGCATACCCAGGCGACCTCCCAACCAGGCACCAACCAGGCCAGAAACTGCAGAACCCAGATCCTTCAAACAAGAACAGGAGCACCCAGGCAAGCAAGGCCGAAGGCACAAAACCCCCATGGGACACCAAGAAAGCAGAGACAGGAAATGAACCCACCGTCCAGCGGGAGCCTGCGACAGCAGAGGCACAAAACACTCCACAGAGTACTAGAGCCGAGGTCAGAGAACCAACCCCTCTCAGGACCCAAACGGATAGCCCGGCAAGAGGCCCAGAGCAAGACACGCCAGGGGGAACAAGAGCCAACGGGCCCAAGGACAAACCACACAGCAGCAGGAACAGCCGCCAAACATGGAGCCGCCGGGGAGTAGAGGAAGACCGAGCCCCCAACCACCACCGTAGTCTGCGGGGCACCGTCAGGAAAACCCCACCAACCGAGGTGCCGAAACCACCCCACAAACAGCAGCACATGAGAGATGCAAAGAAGGAAGACATCAAGTAAAGAAACCCCAAACTGAATCAGGAGGCAGCAAACACCCCTTGAAAGGGCCTAAACCGGAAGGAAAGAAGAGGAAGAATCAACCTACCTAACAAGGCAGGGAACACCTGGAACCCCCAAGTAGGCAAAGAAGCCGCGGGAACCGGCATAAGAAGAAAGCGTCCCGGAGAACCAGAAGGATCGACGAGGGAGACACAAGCGTGCAGCTGCCACAACCAGCACCGGACAGCAGACCCCAGAAGGGCCCCGGAACAGAAACAGGAGCGAGTACACCCCCCGACCCTGCCGAAACACTTGCACCCACAACACCGCCCCCTCAGAAACGAGACCCGAGCCCTGAGCAAAGAGCCCGCCACAGCGCCTGAGAAATGGGAAAAAAGGGCAGCACAGAACACAGCCAGCAGCCCAGCCCAACAAGGAGGGACAAGAAGAAGAGGAAGTACTCCGTACACCCTGGGACAAGAGGAAGGAAGGGACACCCCGGCCCCATACCATACCACCAAAGGGCAGGGCCACCAAAGTAGAACGAAACGCCGCCCAAAAGCAGGCGCACAATCCCACGGATCCCAAAATAGTAAAGAGTCCGTGAAGGGAAGCACCATTATGGGAGTCCCCCAAGCAGATCCGTCCACCAAGGCAAAACCCAGCGAGCAGACACAGAGGACCCAGCCACCGGCTCCACCGCACCAAGGGTCGCAAAGGAAAAAGCCTGCCCAGAAGTCCAACTGCAGTCCCAACCCGGAAAAAGAGGCAGAGGGACCCACAATCAGTAAACCAGCACAGAAAAAACGGACAGTCACACGAAGCGACCGAACCCAAAAGCCAGGGCAAGACGCAGCCCGGACCGCAAAACCAGAGGTAGCAAAAGCCAGCTTCAAGGTCCCCCATCCCGCACGACCACAGGAGAAGAAGGAACCGCAACCACGGACACCACCAGGCACCGAGCTGCCACACCAGCCACCGGGATCCCCTCGCCACACAGCCAGGATACCCCAGCGAACCATTGTAAAGGAAACCCCAATCGCTACACAGCCAGGACACCTCCAGAAACCGGGGAAAGGCAAGTCCGCCAAACATCCCCCACACCCCCTCCTGCACAGCATACACAGAGATCGAGGAAAGGGGAGGCCCACAAGCCCCAACAATAGGCGAAAGGTGAAAAAGTCCACAGACTGTCCACCCACCCAGGGCCTATGGAACCAAAAAGCGACCCGAACACGGAGCAGAAAACCACTAAGGCACGCCCCCCCGGACCCAACCAATCCAAGACAGGATCCACGTGGCAGAAGCAACCTGACCATGCCCAAAGGAAGGAGCAGCGGAAGACCCAGCGACCACCACCTCCCCGTGACAGCAGAGCCCATACATGCCAAAACCACATCTCTAACAGGGGCACAGAACAGAGAAAGGAGAGCCCAGACCAAGCAAAGCAAGATCCACAAGGGCCAATCAGGGAATGCCACACCCCCCCAGGCCAGCAGGCCAGTCCAAACAAGACAGAAAGAGGGAGACCCGGACTCCCCCAAGCCCCATGGTCCCGCCAAAGCAGTAACTCAAATGTACCCGAAACAACAGGCATCCAAGGGGAATAAAAAACGGCCGCCAAGCAGACCGACCCACACGTACCTGAAAGGAGGCCAGACTGCCACGCCACTGGCGAGCAGAGAAGCCAGCCGTGCACAACACACCTCCCCTCCCACCCTAGGTGAACTCGCCAGGGCAGGGAACCAACCCGGAAGAGGAGAGGCCCCAGCAGGAAGACAAGTCGCGCTACCACCACAGGTCACCGCCTTAAACAAAAGCCATGCCCCCAAAAAAGGGGCATAGAGCGACCCACGGCAGGAGAAAGAGGCCAGGGGAGGAACCAAGGACACGCAGCCCCAGCACACAGAGTCCCGACCCCCAAAAGCACCAGCCCCACGCATGTGTCACGAGGCGCAGCCCAATACATCCAGAACACCAGGGCGCCCCCAAACTGAAGGACAAACGGAACGCATTAAATGCATATGGACACTTGCATAGCGCACTACTCACCCGCAAGGGTTGGAATAGGCACCGAGGCAAGAATTATCGGGTCCGTGGAAGTTTGAGCCCAAGACCCGCCGAGGCGGGCCCTAGAAAGAACAGGCAGCCCAAAACAGGACCGAAAGAGAGCAGCTTCCACATGAAAAGCAACCTGCCTCCCAACAGACACGGGAACACGAACCCCCGGACATTCCAAAGGAAGCATACAGGCACAGCATCGCAAACCCGGCCCACTGTGTGAACCAAAGCAATGCCCCCTAAAAAGGGGCAGGGAGCGACCCGCGGCCAGAGATCACGAAGCCCTGGTAGACAGAGCCCCGTCCATTTAAATGCTCAAAGCGTTTCCCCGCAGGGATATTGCAGAGCCTGTTCTCGCGGCCGCTTTATACAATGCTCTGTGCGCATCCAGTACGATATGTGCATCGCGCACTGCCTCCCAGGTAACAAAAACAAAAAGGGAAACACGGGCCCGAGACGAGCACTGAGCCCCCAAACACACCTCCAAGGAGGAGCCAAACCGCCACGCCACTGGCGAGCAGAGAAGCTAGCCGCGCCCAACACACCCCCCCCTCCCTCCCCGGGTGCACCCGCTAGGGCAGGGAACATACCCGGAAGAGGGGAGGCCGCAGCAGGGAGACACCACCCCACACCAGGCAGTCAAGGCCCCCCAACCCCACGGTCCCGCTAAAGCAGGGACTCAAAAGTACATGATAAAAACAGGTACAACAGGGGAACAAACGGCCGCCCAGCAGGCCGTTTCACACTTACCCGAAAGGAGGCACCGGTCCAGTACCCCCACGACGAAGTTGCCAGGAAATGAAATCCGCAGAAAAAACAAACAGGATGTGGATGGGCGGGTCACATGCTTATATGCCTTAGGGTGTGGGTGTGGCCTGGAGGGAAGGGATGGGTTTTTAGTTGCTTGGGAGTTTCTGGTGGGAGGAGCTATGCTCATTGGTTAGGACTGGGACGGGGAGGGCTGACGAGGAGGTAATGTGATGGGACTGTAGAAGCTGTTCAGAGGGCAGCCATGCTTTTGGTGGCTGACAGTTGTCGATTATTAACGTTCTGCAAACAGAAAATTGCTAATATCTGCAAAGAAAGCCTGTGTAAACAGGTGGGAAGGTGCTAAGTAAACAAACAGGCCTGTGCCGAGAAATACTCATTGATTTCAAAGGCCACCAAGATTGGGCCATAGGGGCAGCAAGCCACGTATCCCTGCGTCCTTGTCTTCGTAAACAAGTCCTCTCGTATCCAAGGGCTTGTCCGAGAGTTGGGCAAAGTGGGAATCCTTCTCTGCAGGCCTGGGTAAGGCAGCAGTCAGTCGGGATTAGAGATCACGTTCAGCATTCCAGGCACTCCCCTGCTTTGTCTTTAAAAACAAATCAAACGATTAGATGTTTGTTTCCACACAAAGATTGTACAGGCCATATTTTGGAATCATCAATGATGGGAGGCGTCAAACCATGCACAGTGTCGCACAGAGCCTTGCAGTGAGTAAGGTAAGGTCAGTTTATTGTATAGTTAATTAAAACCATTACAAACATACATCTAGTAGCACATTTTCGTGGTAACAGTTTGAGTCAAGGTAAAAACCACGGTTAAAAAAAAGGGAAGGAAGAACTATAAACTATGGACAGATATCAAACTTGGCTATCTAAAACCATCATGACTAATAAAATAAATTTAACAAAAAAAGTAAACAGGAGGTTTATCAGTGTTAGAATAGCTGCTGAACAAACCTGGGTAACCTCTTTGAATGCGTACTTGGCAGCTGAGTGTTTCCGACCAGCGAGCTTTAGGTGCAGCGGTGTGCCATGAAAAGTGGCAAGTGCAAGGAAGACTTAATCCACAAGAGCGGGCCAGGCAGGAAAAACCTGCTGAGGTTCATTCAGCATTCTTCTTTATAATTAAGTCTATGTACTGGCATAAAGCTTGTACATACTTATGTGACCCTTGGAAAGCTAGATGGGGCTGAGTGTGCAAAACGGTGTCTGAAAAGCAATTAAGTAACATCAACTGATTTTAAAATTCTTACTTAGTTGTTCTGTTAGAGTGCGAGATGTGTAAAGTGTGCAACTCTTTGCCAGTACTAGAGTTCGCTATTAACAAAGAAGATTGGTGACTGTTATAGGCGTATAAGTGGCGGCTGAGCCGGGCTAATCCGCCACTTTGGTCCAGTTGTTAGCAGTAATATGTCTAAAGCAGCAAGCAGCAAAATACAGGCGTGCAAGAGGAAAGTGCCGAGTGCGAGAACGATGTGATGGCCGAGTGCAAGACAGCCCAAATTGACCAGCCAAGTGACCTTACACTATCTTCTTCTTCATTTCAATTCAAAGTTAGTTAAGATGTACATCATACAGTAAAGCAAACACATTCGCATAAAACCATTAAAAGGATATAAAAAGCTGATTATGCAAAATGGAGATGGTTTACTTGAATAACACTGAAGGCCAGATAACTGGATTGAAAGTTCCTTGCTGATGTTCCGTGGCTCAGGGACCTTGGGCCGGTTGCTGCAGTGGGGGAGGGGGGGTGGGGGTGGGGGGGTGAGGGGGGGGGGTGTTACAAAAAAAGCTGTCCCCGCCACCGTTCCGAGCTGTTTGACTGCTTGTTCTGGAATTCTTGGTGAAGTGAAGGTCTTTATCGATGATCACAGTAATGCATTTCTCACTGCTTCTGGAACCATGTCGGCTGCTAGGCCATTCGTTCGTTTTTTTAGGTTTCGCCTAAGTGAAAGCTGCGCACTGCGCAGCTTTTCGCGCAGGCGAAAACCTAATGAGAATACTATGTGGCTTGGGAATCCGCCCTCTGTTCCATTGGCTAGCTCCATAAATGGAGGCTAGCCATTGGAACAGAGATCTGTCCGTCATGGCGGACCAGATTCGTGGGCGTTCCTGCGATTTCTTCCCTCTCCACCCTTTTCTGATCGTCATCGCGGCGGTGGGCGTGTTTGTTTTTATTTTTTTTCAAGGTTTGTTTTGTTCATTCCGCCAGGCCGACCGCCGCCGGAGGAAGTCCAGTTCGTCTTTGCGTCTTTTGTTGTGTCTCCGACTGCATTCTGGCCAGGCATGGTTTGTCCGCAGCGCTGATCTCTCGCTGCCTGCTGCGGGTGTGCACGGACCGCTGCTGTACTGTGCCTACTCCTCTGCGGGCTCTGCTTCTCTGGCGGCTCTCTCTTCTCTGGACTCCGTGCTCGCCATGTTGAGCTGCGCCTTCCAGCGGATGCTGCTTTTGCTGCTCCTCTCCCCGGCCTCCGGTAGGTTCCTAAGACCACTTCTGCCCCTCCAAATGCCAGCGGTTGGCATCCACAAAATGGAAGGTGTCCCTCACTGACCGCTTCCACAAATGATGCAGTCCACTTTCGCGTGTTGGTAACCGATTATCTGTGGGTTTTACCTCAAGGCTATCTTTGAACCATCCTGAGATGTGCAGCGCAGGGAGGACAGACCTCATTTCCTGTTAGTAAACCCTTGGACATGTTAGGCTGCAAGGAATGCATGGCCCACAGAGCAGGGACGTGTCAAGACACCTTTGGGAGTCTCAGCATGTCATTTCACTGGTTTCACAAGCTTTGAAACATTATCTGACTTTAAAGAGGGCTTTGGGAACATTCCTTGAGGATCCGCCAGGCCGACCGCAGCCGGAGGAAGTCCAGTTCGTCTTTGCGTGTTTCGTTGTGTCTCCAACTGCATTCTGGTCAGGTTGGTTTGTCCGCAGCGCTGATCTCTCGCTGCCTGCTGCGGGTGTCCACGGACCGCTGCTGTACTGTGCCTACTCCTCCGCGGGCTCTGCTTCTCTGGCGGCTCTCTCTTCTCTGGACTCCGTTCTCGCCATGTTGAGCTGCGCCTTCCAGCGGATGCTGCTTTTGCTGGTCCTCTCCCCGGCCTCCGGTAGGTGCTCTTGGTGGACTGCACTTGTGCAGCCCTAGAATCATTTCTGAAGGGAGCACCATTCCCCACTCCTCTGCTATCTTTTACAACCCATAGCATTCTGGGAATCGTAGTCTTAATTAATTCGACTGGAACCAATTAAAGTATTTACCCTGTGACTTGTAAAAGAAAAGCCCATACTAGGATGTTAATGAGCATTGTGGTACACTTAGGAATGATAAACCGTCCATCCCACTGGAGCAGCATTCGTAATGGCATCACTACCTCATATGGGATGCACTCCAAGGAAATGCAAACCTACCGGATTCCACCTACGAGCAAACTCTACGCAAGTAAAACAAATAAAACAGTGCATTTTTTACCACAGTTGTAGTACACTGGTATCAGACAGCTGACACACCCAGAGTGCCACGTCCGTCTCTCTATTAAAGTGCATCTAAAAGAGTGACACAAATTTTAAACAGCAACTCTTCATAGGTAGGATTTCAGCCTAGGATTAAAAGTAAATTAGACAACAGGCAGCGCAATTTGTAGTGGAGGTGGGCGAGCCAACAAATTAACTGGCAGAGCTGAGCCAAGGGCCTGGCCTGGCTCCAAGAATCCGCGCACGAGCCAACTCTGAAAACGTTCCCTGTGTAGAAAGTGTATTTCGTTAACGTACTGAAGCTTTGACATAAATAGCTCATATTATAGTACAGCAGTGAGAAGTACTTATTAAAAGTGATTTCTTTTAAAGTTAAACACAAATCTAGAACCATTTCCTTCCCCCATCCCCAAACTGGCGACAGTGCGTTGATGAACCAGAGGCAAGACAGTTGTAATGTGAACCCTCCATGTGGCCTGTTTTAAAATGCAACTTTATAGGCTATTAACATAATATGTTCTGTACAGCTGGTATTCAACACTCACATTTTAAAGTACTTTTATGCGCAAATAGGAAGAAAAAAGAATTTTGCTGAAATAAAATATTTGCCCAAGATCACACAATTTAGACAGGTTTTCTGGTTTCACTTTGTACGAATCAGCCATTAAACGGGTATCTATTGGTCTCTTTTTTATTGTCATGCTTTGTTTTACCCCTCTGTGCATTTTTCTACAGTTTTTATATGGCAGGGAACTTGACCGCAAGCTATTACAGCACCTTACATAAACACCAGTTACATTACACAATGTCACATTCATTTTTCAGGCATGCGGAGATTAAGTGGTTTTCCCAGAAACGCAGTAAGTTGAGCCAACGCCGAGACTCCAGGCTGGTTACCCAGCTCCAAAGTCGGCAGCTTTGGCCATTAAGCCACATTCTGTGTAGAGCGAAAGGGAAGACAGATGTCACATGAAAGTTCAGTTCGTCGTAGGATTCAACATGAGCTTGAGTTGAGCCAGAGCCAGGATCGAACTTTCAGTGGCTCACCCACCTTTATTCTGCAGCATGTGAAAAAAGTACCAGTAACACAGGCCCACGTGGGTATGCAAATAATCATCTTAATTCGGTGCACGGTGGGCCCCGGTGTTACTGCACCTGTTGCACTATTGAGAGCTACGCCCGTAGGAGGAGGGGGGGGGGGAATTGGGTCCAGAGACTGCCCTGAAAACGCACGCAGTGGACCGGATATACCCCACGCTTGTTTTAAATACGAATGCCAGTCCAGATGAATAAGACTTCTTAAACTTCGAACACACGTCGCTACCTAATGAACATTTTTTAAAGAAGAAATACACGGTTAAGAGTACGGTCGAGAAGGCCACACAAACATAGCTGTGTGGGCTGTGTGGGCTGTGAGAGCTGTGTGGGCTGTGAGAGCTGTGTGGGCTGTGAGAGCTGTGTGGGCTGTGAGAGCTGTGAGAGCTGTGTGGGCTGTGAGAGCTTTGTGGGCTGTGAGAGCTGTGTGGGCTGTGAGAGCTTTGTGGGCTGTGAGAGCTGTGTGGGCTGTGAGAGCTGTGTGAGCTGTGTGGGCTGTGAGAGCTGTGTGGGCTGTGAGAGCTGTGTGGGCTGTGAGGGCTGTGAGAGCTGTGTGGGCTGTGAGAGCTGTGTGGGCTGTGAGAGCTGTTAGCAATGTAAATAACAATGCCATTTATTTATGAGTAAAAAAAAAAAAAGAAATGTCATGAGCAATGCCAATAGCTCTAACTTTTCCAAAGGCGAAACCATTGCATTGTAAATGCTTGTTTTATATTAGTTTCCGCGGCTGTTAGAAACTTTACCAGACGACAGATCAGTTAAACATCGTCGCCGGAGAAGTATGCCAGCACAGCTTGCCTGTAGGACCGTGTATGTTTCTTGTTAAAGAGTGGTCTCAGGAGGGTCCGGCTCTCCCGCATTAACTCCCGGCATATAGTGATAAGGTGCACTATGTCCTACTCACCATCCCCACAGAGTCGGCAGGTTGCTGGCTTAGGAGGGCGTAGCCACGGCGGCAAATGGTGTGCAGAAGGCAGTAATCTGAGGCGAAATCTCAGAAACTTTTCTTTCGTGGTTTTAGAAAAACTAGTGTGGAGATATGCTTGAGGCGCAGCTTTTTTGTAAGTCTGTAAGATATGCCAGCCGTGCGCCCGTTCTGTCAGGGAGGTTTTATCCTGCATAAGGGATTCCTTCTTGACTATGTTGCTTACTGTTGTTTTGAAGCTTGCGTGAGTCACTAGTTGTTCCCAAAGCTGCCGTAACCCCAACTGATCAAGAGCGGCATACAGGTAGCGTCTGGGAGGAGCTGCCCCTTTTGGCTTGTAGTTCTTTCCACAGAAAGGCATTTAACGATTCCGGCTCTCCTCTTCTGATTTTGTGCCAGCTTTTAATAAATGCACCTTTACGAGCCAGCTCTTCTCTTTGTAACCCAAACATTCTAGCCTCATTTGTGCTGGGGATGTGTAAACCGGTAAGCCGTAGATCATTTGCAGCTCTCTCCCTATTGTGCCGTCTAATGTTTCTGCGTCCCTCCCTCTCATAACTTCACTACCATAGGTAATAGATGGTATTAGTTTTGCCTGTATCACCCTGGTTAGGGGGAAGAAGCTTGGGCCCAAGAACTTGTTTTTTGAGTTTCTTATTGCCACTGCTGTCATTATTCCTCTTTTTTTATGGACTCACATTGGGGTCTGTGATTGCCTTTGTTATAAATGATAACCCCCAGATATTTATATTCTTGTAGGGTCTCCAGGTTTCGTGTTGCCAGGTACCAGTTATTTAGCGATTTTGTTTTACGAATGTTAACACTAATAACCTTTGTTTTCTCCTGGTTGATACTGAGTTTGTTAGTTTCCGAGTATCGAGAGGTGATGTCTAGCAGGCACTGCAGGCCTACGGGGGTCCGGCTGATAAGCACCAGATCGTCTGCATATAATAAACTGGATAGCTGGAAACCCCCCTAGTTTGTGGGCGTGCAAGTTGCATTCATTCAGAGAGACTGATAACTCTGTCATAAAAAGATTAAAACGTGCTGGCGTTAGAACGCAACCTTGTTTTACATCCAAGCTTGGTAAAATCTTTTTTTATAATCTCCTGCACCCAGTTTTACTTGCACCCAGGTATCACTGTGCAAAAGGATAAGTTGATTTAAGAGCAGCGGTGGGATGTTCAGTCTTTTTAGCTATTGCCATAAAAGGTTTCTATTGACATGGTCAAATGCTGAGCTATAGTCCATAAAACACAGGTATAATAGCCGTTTGGATTCAAGCGCAGCGCCAATCACTAGTGAGAGAGCTAGGATGTTAGTAGTGGTCCCCATGTTCCTGCAGAAGCCTGTTTGGTTAAGTGGAATTGCAGTAATTTCTGTGGCCCAGGTCATTAGTTCTTGAAGTAATAGATCTGCATAATATTTGACCTTGTGGTCTAATAGAGCTACCAGCCCGTAGCTTTTTGGGCCGCCCCTGTTTCCTTTTTTGTATATGGGTGAAATAATCGCGCCCCTCCAAGCTGACGAAATCGTTGATGTTTGCAGGATTTTTTCAAAGATTGGTTTGAATACAGATGCCCGGAATTCCTGCTCTTGTTTAAACAATAAAGGAGGAATCCCTTTTGGGCCTGGGGCACCCTTGTGTCTGCCCTTAGCAATTCTGGATGGTCGAGCTTCTGAGACAAATGGGCGTTTCTTGATCTTTATTCAAGTGTGATTTGAGAAAGGTTATCCAGGCCTCTTCGGTAACGTGTGAATCTATGCCCTGGCACTGCAAATTAGTCAGAGTGTTAATATTCTGCCAGAATTGTGCACTATTGTTGTGTTTAATGTCACGTAGAAGTTTGGCCCAAAGGGCCTTGTGTGCTTCTTTTCTGAGACGCCAGGTTAATTTCCAGCGGGTGGCTTTTAACTGCCTAAGTTCTTTAAATGCCGCAGAGTCTTTCCTCACTCTGAGAAGCATTCGATTTATCAAGGCTTTTAGCTTTTTTAGTTGAGCATCATTTCTGATGTGCGGGTGTAGGCATTGATTTGGTAGAAGATTCCCCTTTTTGGTCCCAGAGCTGTCTCTTAGTATTTTTGTGAACGCCTCCCAGCTTACAATTATGTCTGGCTCTGCTGTTTGTGCTTCTTCTAGTAACTGTTTTGCGAGAGAGAGGAGGCTTTCTGGGGCATATGTTCTGCATTTTGCCCTTTTGTTGTTGGAGGTGTATTCTAGGCGGTATGTGTTTGCTGGCATTGGGTGAGATATTAGCGATGTCTCTACCGCAATTTACCGGGGCAAGTGTTCGCCGTAGTCTAACGAACCAATGCGGTAGTCCCTTACTTTTGGGAACATGTATCGAGAGAAGAATGTAAAATCAATGTTTGTGCTTGACACTGCATTGTGGAATGTTGCAGCCTGTGGTCTGTCTCCTGGGAATCTTCCGTTAAGTGCACGAAAGCCTGACTGTTCCAGTGTCGTGAGAAGCTTCTGCGCATTTTTCGTGTGTTTTCCACCTGAGGCATTGTCTTGTGGTTTTATTTCCCATGCAAAAGGTTCTCCTCAAGGTGGGTATCTTCGGCTGAGTTACCGAGCATGTTTAAATTGAAGTCCCCACTGATGATCAGACTGTTTGTTTTCTCATCCCTTAGTATTTTAACTAGTTTCTCCTTCAGCTGCTGACTTCCTCTAGTTTTGTCACGTGGGTGCAAGTAGAGAGTGATCAGTATTATTTGCTCATTTTTTCCCATCTCCTGGAAAGTAATTCGTAGAGCTTTCAATGCATTTGGAGGAGCTAATTTATATGCCAAGTGCTCTACTGCATAGATGCTCTGTACAGAACTATAAGTGACAAGTCCACCCTTACTGGTGCCAAAATGTGTACTCTTTGTAGCTGGTAGAAAGTGCAGGCTAAATCCCTGGAGTGCTGTCGGTGAATCAGACCAAGTTTCTTGGAGTGTGATGATGTCGAATTCTTCTAAGTAGGTTTGCAGTTCCGAATCCATAAGCGTATCGCCTAAACCGTTAATGTTCCAAGAGCAGAATTTGAGAGTATGTTTAGTTTTCTTTGCATTTGGCCTGGTGTGTCACAGACTTTCAGTTTTTGTGTTGATAGTCCTGGAAAGCCAACTCCACTCTTGAGGAACTGTGCGTTTCGTTATATTTGTTCTATGGTTCTGCAGTTCTCTAGGTTCTGTATTCGCTGGGGTTTTACTGCTGGCCCCTCGTAGCACAGAGAATGATCGTGTGCTCAAGAAGACCAGACCAGGATCTTTTCTATTCTCTCTGTTGATTATTAGGGGGTCCGGATATCTGGGTTTAGTGAAGGGTCGTAGCTTAATGCCCCAGGTGTTGAATTTAGATTGTTCTTTTAGAATTTTCTCAGCTAGTTCTTTTGTGGCCCAGACTGACTCCAAGTCGTTGGGTTTTAGATTGGACAGGCTGTTGATGGAGCTTAGTAAACGTAAGATATTTCCTCTATTTAGTATGTCGACCATTACCTTTGATTTGAACACAGTTGTTGAAGTGTCGGTAGGCCCATTCTGTTCAGTTGGGCTGCTCTGTTTGGGGTTTTGTGCTTCCCCTGTGGGTTCTTCCATCGATGTCTCCTGACCGTGGGTAGATGTTTCCTTTACCCGGGCCATCTCTATACCAGTATTAATTGTTGTTATAATAACCCCTTTTGAGTCATCCCTGTATTTTCCTGTTTAGTTTTTGAGAGCAGCGCCGTTGTTGTATAATTTGAGATGTACTTCCTCCCTTTTCTGCCCTCTTTTTCCTGATCGGCCTTTCTCTTGTGTCTCCGTCCGAGGCTATTGCATCGCTTCATCTGGGCTGACATATCTTGTGAAGGTTCCATTGACTCATTTCTTGCGCTATTGGACTTTCCCCTGCTGAATAGCGCAGGCTGAATTCTCTTTTGATTTCGCCCCTCTCCGATGTTTGGGGGGACGGTTGCTTTCCGCCAATACAGTTTTTGCGGGGATTTTCTGGAAGGTGCTGTGCTAATTTTTTGAAGTGATTGGGCTCTTAGGCTCAATGGGTTGTTGTTTGATCCTGATTTTTGCAGTGGTCTTCAGCTTCGCATAAGGACCGTCCTTCCCACGTTATAATGAAATTGCCCTCTTTTCCTCTCTGGGACACAGCTTTGTTATTAACTTTAATTTCAGAGACGTGCTTGCCCAATATACACTTGTTTACCCGCAATGATTAAGGCAAGTGTCCTACAGAAAGATCAAGCTGCCTTCTTACTATTGCACAAGACGGTTCTGTGATTTGAGATGGCAGTTCAGTAGTAGAACTAGTCCAGGAGTAGTCCTAGTCCATATTGCAGGAGTGCCAATAGTATAGGCAGGCAGGACAGTGGTGCCTCTTTACCAAAGAATTGATGTAAATGCTAAACATAAAGGTGTGTTCATTATGCGTTCCAGAAGATCAGCGCGGGCATTGTCACAAGTTCAGTTTAGGAAAGAGAACAACAGATCACCTCTCTCTCTCCTCAAAATGAAGCAACCATTGTGAAATCCTGGTAAAAATATGCACACCTTTCTAATATTTAGGAAAAGCCTTGCTAATCTTCGGGACAATGTCTATTGTTGGGTTCTGTGCTGGAAGAAAGAAGTGAACCAATCGAGAACAGGACCAGTGAGGCCAAACTGAACATTGAGGGTATTAAGTAGGGCTGAGTGGTTGACCGTATCGAAGGCAGCAGAGAGGTCAAGAAGGATGAGAAGGGAAGCCTCCCCCTTATTGAGGGAGTGATGGATATCATCAACAATGTTGAGCATTGCTGTTTCAGTGCTACAACCCTTTCGGAAGCCTGACTGTAATACATCAAGAAGGCAGAATGAGTCAATGTGTTTTGTCCAGTCGGAGCAGGACGCATTTTTCAAGTGCTTTTGAAAGAAGAGGTAGATTAGAGATGGGGCGTAGATTGTTAAGGTCATTGTGATCGGCAGTAGCATTTTTGAGGATGGGTGAGATTTGGCCAAGCTGGAGGGAAACCGAGACACAACCCGGGGCCAGGGAGGAGTTGATGATGGTGGTCCAGTAAGGAGTGATGATATGCTTTAAGTCTTGAACGAGGTTGGCGGGGAGTGGGTCCAAGGTATGAGAGGAGGGTTTGAGCTTAGTGATGATGTTGAGGACTTCTCGCTCGGTAACTGGGCTAAAATAAAGCCAAGATGCATTATTTTTGGCTGTGGACTAGGGAGGGAAAGATCCCGGGGGTGACCATTAGCGGGAGAAGAGCAGGATCTAGAGGGGGCAAAGGGGAGAAAGGCAGCATTGGAGGGAGGACATGGAGAAGTGAGACGCATTGCGGGTAGGGAGTTAAGGAAGTTCAGTTTAGGAAAGAGAACAACAGATCACCTCTCTCTCTCCTCAAAATGAAGCAACCATTGTGAAATCCTGGTAAAAATATGCACACCTTTCTAATATTTAGGAAAAGCCTTGCTAATCTTCGGGACAATGTCTATTGTTGGGTTCTGTGCTGGAAGAAAGAAGTGAACCAATCGAGAACAGGACCAGTGAGGCCAAACTGAACATTGAGGGTATTAAGTAGGGCTGAGTGGTTGACCGTATCGAAGGCAGCAGAGAGGTCAAGAAGGATGAGAAGGGAAGCCTCCCCCTTATTGAGGGAGTGATGGATATCATCAACAATGTTGAGCATTGCTGTTTCAGTGCTACAACCCTTTCGGAAGCCTGACTGTAATACATCAAGAAGGCAGAATGAGTCAATGTGTTTTGTCCAGTCGGAGCAGGACGCATTTTTCAAGTGCTTTTGAAAGAAGACGTAGATTAGAGATGGGGCGTAGATTGTTAAGGTCATTGTGATCGGCAGTAGCATTTTTGAGGATGGGTGAGATTTGGCCAAGCTGGAGGGAAACCGAGACACAACCCGGGGCCAGGGAGGAGTTGATGATGGTGGTCCAGTAAGGAGTGATGATATGCTTTAAGTCTTGAACGAGGTTGGCGGGGAGTGGGTCCAAGGTATGAGAGGAGGGTTTGAGCTTAGTGATGATGTTGAGGACTTCTCGCTCGGTAACTGGGCTAAAATAAAGCCAAGATGCATTATTTTTGGCTGTGGACTAGGGAGGGAAAGATCCCGGGGGTGACCATTAGCGGGAGAAGAGCAGGATCTAGAGGGGGCAAAGGGGAGAAAGGCAGCATGGGAGGGAGGACATGGAGGGGTGAGACGCTTTGCGGGTAGGGAGTTAAGGCAAAGGATGCATCAATCTTGGCAATTTTTTCCACTAAAGAAATTCGTAATTTCTTCACAATTTTCAGTAGTAGCGATCAACTTGGGGGTGGCAGAAGCTGGTTGTTATTTGATAATGTTGAATAATTCCCGGGGTCTATACTTGGCTCAATCGAGTTAAGGGCGGAAGTAGGAGGCCTTTTCATTAAGGATGTATTTTTTGTAATTACTCCTAGCGGATCTGCGGAGGGCGAGGTTAGAGGGAGAGGGGTGTTGTCTCCTAGAGCGCTCGGACATTCTAGGCGCACGTCTCTCCTTGTTGAGCTCAGCATTAAACCAGGATTTGGCTGGGATGTTTTTTTGTAATTTTAGTTTGGCTGGTGCAATTTGGTCAAGGACCTCTATGATTGTTTTGTTGTAGTATTCAGTAATATCGTTAGCATTTTGTGAGGGAGGAGGAAGTTGAAGTTTAGCTTTAAGTTTAGTCTCGAGTTTGCTTGGGGGAATAAGGTGAAGGTTTCTAGTTAATTTCATATGGTTAATGTTTTTGAGGGGGGGAGGAGTAATACTGTTGATCTTGAAGAGGATAAGGTGTGTAGAAGAAAGGCAAAGTTGGGTCAAGTCAGTAACGTCAAGGAGGTCATTGAGGGTTATAACCGAGGGATGGTTATTATTGTTCCAGTGAATATTGAAGTCTCTGAGGAAGATGTTATTGGAGTAGGAAATAGAGACTTTGGAAAGTAGGTCAGACAGTTCATCTACAAAGGGCAGAGGGACACCAGGGGGTTGATAAATAATATGTAGCCGAATAGAGGGGGCCCGCTGAACTTTAAGTTCAGCTACCAGGTATTTGAAAGTGGTTTGATCTGAGTTCTTAACAAGCGAGAGTGGGAGATCATCTTTATAAATGATGGCTAGGCCCCCCAATTTTGTCAAGCCTATCTTTTCTGAGGATAGAGTAACCAGGAAGGGAGAGCATGTTAAGAATAGATGAGGAGTGAGCCTTAAGCCAGGTTTCCATAAGAAAGGCGATGTCAATGGCTTCCCTGAAGATAGTCTCCGAGATTTCAGTAGCATGACGTGCAGATGATCGACAGTTGATGAGCATGCAGTTAAGGGGTTTGAGGTTGATAACAGGAGAGTATTCAAAGTGGACAGTGGAAACCTGCGGGGAAGCCTAGGCAAGCCAGGGTAGGTAGGGGTGCGGCTTATCCCCAGGATCACGGGGATAGTGGAGTGAGGTGTAGGAGGATCCGTAATCTCAGTGAGTGGTGGAGGAGGCCTGGGCAAGCCAGTGGCGGTAGGGATGAGATTTCGCCCTAGGGTCACCGGAATAGTGGGAAGAGGCATGTAAGATTCAACAGTTAAAGGTTTGGGAGGGGTAGGAAATATTTTGGACTCCTGGGTCCAGGGAGGAAGGGTGGGTCGGCGCTTGAGGCGGGAAAGGAAGGTAGTTACCAGGGAGTGCATCAGAAAGGATGTCGTAAGGAGTGGTGCCTCTTTGAGGAGGAAGAGAAATGTTGGGAAGAGCGTCACCGATTGAGACGGGATGGTTGGCAGGTTTAGTATTAGAGAGGGTGATGAAGTCTTTCCTGAGGGATGAAAGTTCCAACAACAAGATAGAGAGGTGGAGTTCAATATTAAGAAGCGATTGGGTTCAAAAGGACAACGATAAGGAGGGAAGGGGGTCCGTGGGGATGGGGGCTGGTTCCTAATTATCCAGGGAGAGAGGGATGGGCGGTAGGCGTGGGGGGAACCCAGGAGGCGGGACATGAGGGGTGTTCCAGATTCTGGCCTGAGGAAGGCTTGTAGAGTGAGCACCCACAGTCCGAGAGAGATATGAGCTCTCATCTCTTTGAGGTTGGAGATCATTAAGATAGGAGGGAATAGGTGTATCTCGTGGCACTGTATGGGTGAAGGAGTGAGGGCATTCAGTGTGATGGGGGAAAGAGTAGAGGGATCAGCGGAGGAAAGAGGGGTAAGGGGGGCGAGATTGGGGTTGGGTGGGAGAGCGTCAGAAGGGGTGGAAAGGGTAGAGGTCTGTGGGGAAAGGGGAGAGAGGGATTGGTTGGTTGGTGCGGAGAACTCAGGAGAACACTTAACATGGACGAAGAGAGCCAGGTTCAGCAAACCACATGAGCTTCCTAGAAGAGGACTCTAGTTGTATTGAATTGCGGTTGCAAAACTTTTATATTTTCTCGACTCCTTAAAGGAGGTGGTTAACCATTCACAAATTGGAAGGGGCTCCCAAGGGACCCCTTCACCTTTGAGAATGGAAAACAATTATTTTTTATGAGCACACTGTCTACTCATAAAAAATGATACTTCAAAGTTATTTTTTTTTCCTTTTTAAAAGCATCCTGTTTTCCTTTAAGAAAAAGGGGCTGCATTTAAAAAAAAAAAGATTACTTTATTAAAAAGCAATTACAGACATAGGGGTCTGCTGACCTCAGCAGGCCACCATCCCTGTGAGAATATATGACGTTATCCCGCAGGATAACATCCCGCATACCATTAGTCCGCATTTTTAATAACGCAAAACCATAACAACGAAATACCATTATCCCGCAAACATTTACTCCCAATATGCCTTTATCACGCATGCCATCACAACGCAAAGGCATGCGTGGTGAAGGCATATACTTTGTAAAAGTACATTATATATATATATATATATATATATATATATACATACATACAAGTATATTTAACAAAATGTTAAAATAAACTTTTTTTTCATTTAAATTGAATTAATTAAAATTATATTTGTTTATAAAAATAAAATAAATTTTATTCATATACATATATATATTGAGGAATTTGGTCCCAACACTGAGAGTCAGAATGCGCTGGGGGGTGAACCTTTACCAACATCTTGTGTAACCAATTTCAAGTTGAAATCGAAATTCTGCCCCCTAATGCCTAAAGACAACATAGATATTTTTCACGACCGTGTTGTTACACAACTCAAGGAGCTACAAATCAGAACTGCCAACCAAACCAAACGATATGACCACAGAGACAGAGAGTACCACACTTTAATCAAGAAACTGAGAGCAAACAAGAACCTGGTGATCAGACAATCTGACAAGGGGGGTAACGTGGTCCTTTGGCCACGTAAAATGTACTTAGATGAAGCCCATAAACAACTCAACGATAGAGAGTGCTATCGCCGCATTTCCATGCAAGAGGCATCTAATTCTAGGAATGAAATTTACCTCAAATTATCGGCTTGGAGAAGCAAGGGCCTCATCACGATGGATGAATATAAATTCCTGAAAAAAGACTACCCGGTTATGACAGTGATATATTTCATCCCCAAAGTACATAAAAACTTACAACAACCCCCTGGCAGGCCGATAATATCTGCGTGTAATAGCTTACTGGAGAACATGAGCAGATATATCGACTTATTCCTACAGGAATATGTGAAGGGCCTGCCCTCATTCATTCTTGACACCAGTGACTTATTGAGAAAGATCCAAGATTTCATATGGTGCCCCAACTATGTTCTAGTATCTATGGATGTCACTTCGCTGTATACCAGCATATTCCATATTGATGGTTTGAGGGCTGTGCAACATTTTTTGGGGAAAAGAAATCCGTGTTTCAATGATCATTCTAAAATGTTGTTGGATATGATTAATATCTGTCTTGAGAATAACATCTTTCTCTTTGCCAACCAACTATTCATACAGACCAGGGGGGTGGCAATGGGGGCCTGCTTCTCTCCCAGCTACGCCTGTCTACACATGGGGTACTGGGAGGAGCAGGTCCTGAGGAAGCAGTTTGCTGCCATCATGGACACCAAAGTTAAACTTTGGTTAAGATATATAGATGACCTGGTTTTTGTATGGGATGGATCTGAGTCAGAGGTGACCCACTTTATTGAAGAATTGAATAATAACAGCTTAAATATACAATTCACGAGTACCCTGAGTAGAGAATCCATTGTATTCTTGGATGTGGAATTATATGTTTGTGAGAATAGCTTACACACTAGACTATACCGTAAGCCCACAGCTGGGAACACACTGCTACATGCTGGAAGTCACCACCCAGCACATTTGATACGTAGCATCCCTTATGGGGAGATGCTTCGTATCAGAAGGATATGTAGTAGTGAGGATGAATGCCGGCTGGCACAATCTGCATGTAGGGCCCGATTTGTTGAGCGTGGCTATAAATTAGACACCATAGATAATGCCACCAACAGAGCTAATAGGATTGATAGAACTGCACTCCTGGGCTCAGGTAGTGCATCAATTAGCTCTGTCCCCGCGAGCACTGATGGCGAGACGAGACTAATTATGGCATACAACAAACAACACAAGAGTATCCATAAAATAGTTAAAGACAATTGGTCTTTGGTCTCCTGTGATCCAGTGATTGGATCCTCCATCAGCAAAAATCCCAGCATTACCTATCGCAAAGCACACTCAATGAAGGATAGTCTAGTATCTAGCAGCCCTGAAGTGGTTTCAGGAACATGGCTAAATGACAGTAAAGGCTTTTTAAGATGCTCGAGCTGCAAAGCGTGTAAACATGGCATCAGCAAGACGGAGGTTTCCACCCCTCTTTCACCCTTTCCAATTAAAATCCAACAAAAATTAAACTGTAAATCAGAATTTGTTGTGTATGTTTTGGAGTGCCCGTGTGGCCTAAGATATGTTGGCAGCACTAGGCCACA
Organism: Lissotriton vulgaris; assembly: GCF_964263255.1. Classification (NCBI taxonomy): domain Eukaryota; kingdom Metazoa; phylum Chordata; class Amphibia; order Caudata; family Salamandridae; genus Lissotriton; species Lissotriton vulgaris. The sequence continues at coordinate 1,728,336,513 of NC_141694.1, read as the reverse complement.
GGTGCATAAGCGCATACTACAACATCTGCGAGCAATTACCCATGCAGATGCAGCTTACCCTGTAGCCAGGCACTTCGAAAGTAATCATGGAAAGGATGCGTCTTTGCTAAGATATTTCGCGATAGATTGTGTTCCTCCCCAAAGGAGAGGCGGTGATAGAGAGTCACTTTTAAGGAAACTTGAGACTCGCTATATAATCCTTTTAGATACCAAGGCACCGCTTGGCCTTAATATAGGGGAGGACTGCCACACTTATCTCTGAATATATCTATGAAAGACATGTTGAGCCTGTCACCCATGCACTTTATGATCTGAGTTGTTGTATTTAAAATTTGTACCTGTTGATTTTGAACTGTGGATTATACATTCTGTGTTAACAACTCAATCCCTTTTTCCCCTCCATGACCAACAGAATTTTTCTAATTTTGATTTAATTAATTATCACGCACCTGGTAGCACTTTTTTGCCATCAGCTCATGTTGCACAAATAGCATATTTGCACAATATACCGTTTACATTTCAGGCTTTGGTACTTGCCCACTGGGGCATCATTGCACTTTATGGTGATCCATAGCTATCAATACAAAACATCTGGATCAAATGTGTAAATAAATTAATTAAAATTTTAGTTATATTTTATATTCATATAACTATTTATAGGCTTTTAACATTTTTATGAATTTTAAAAGTTTATCATTGCCATTGCCATGTAATTATCATGTATTAACATGTATTCTCAAGAGGGTTTTAATATTGTGCATATTTTCATAATGTTTGACAATTGTAAACAAGTAATTATGATGCTTATTGTGTGACGATTGTAATATACGGGCATTCATGCCGTAATTGTATGTTTTGGGAAGACTAGAAACATTGATAGTATTTTGTCTGTTTCTATCCCATGTGATGGCACATTGCACTTTAAAAGGGTGATCAGCCCTCGTGACGTTGTCATGTGATCAAGGCTATCTCTAGCCGAAACGCGTCATGGCGGACTGGTGCTGGGCTAAAAACTAAAATAAAACAATTGCACCAAACTACGGGTCTTGCTGGTTCCTGTGTCCACTGATCGGCTGAACTGCTGTGTGTTGCTTGCGGGAGCGCCACGTACCTCATACATATATATATATATATATATATATATATATATATATATATATATATGTATATATATATATATATATATATATATATATATATATATCCGTTCCACACTCCTACTGATCGGCAATAGACTCCGACTCCACAGACGTAGGTACAGACCACAAAACTGCGCTCTATTCAAATTAAAGGTGGTTTATTGTTCTTCTGTCCCCAGCATGACGCGTTTCGGCTGCAACACGGCAGCCTTGATCTATATATATATATATTTAAATTACCCTATAAACCCTAAAAAAATAACCTACCCTGGTCCCTTAAAATACCCCTGCATCCCAAAATCATAACCCACCCTTTCACCTTATAATACCCCAGCACCCTTAAACAATAACCCATCCTGACCCTGAAAATACCCCTGTACCCCAAAACCCAAACTTATCCCTGAACCCTAAAAATACCCCTGTACCCCAAACCCCAAACTCCAAACCTAGCCCTGAACCCTAAAAATACCCCTGTACCCCAAAACCCAAACCTATCCCTGAACCCTAAAAATACCCCTGTACCCCAAAACCCAAACCTACCCCTGAAACCTAAAATACCCCTGTACGCCAAAACCCCAAAACCCAAACCTAGCCCTGAACCCCAAAAATACCCCTGTACCCCAAAACCCAAACCTATCCCTGAACCCTAAAAATACCCCTGTACCCCAAACCCAAAACCTAGCCCTGAACCCAAAAAATACCCCTGTACCCCAAAACCCAAAACTTTCCCTGAACCCTAAAAATACCCCTGTACCCCAAAACCCAAACATATCCCTGAACCCTAAAAATACCCCTGTACCCCAAACCCCAAACCTAGCCCTGAAACCTAAAAATACCCCTGTACCCCAAAACCCAAACCTATCCCTGAACCCTAAAAATAACCCTGTAACCCAAACCTAGCCCTGAACCCTAAAAATACCCCTATACCCCAAAACACAAAACATTCCATAAACCCTAAAAATACCCCTGTACCCCAAACCCCAAACCTATCCCAGAACCCTAAAAATACCCCTGTACTCCCTAAAACATATACCCCAACACCCCCAAACACACCCTTAAAATACTCTTGAACCCTGCACCCCAAACCCATCCCTGAACCCTATAAATACCCCTAAAACATATACCCCAACACCCTCAAACACACCCTTAAAATACCCCTGTACCCCTAAAACATATACCCCAACACCCCCAAACACCCTTAAAATACTCTTGAACCCCTAAAACATATACCCCAACACCACCAAACTAAAACCATATACTTACCTTACACTTAAATATTAAAAACATATGCTTTTACCAATCATGCTTTTACAACGAAGTTCGTTGTAAAAGCATGCGTGGTAAAAGCATATAAGAAATAATGGCATACGTTTTAAAATTTTGCGGACTGATGGTATTTGCGTTATAATGGTATGCGGACTGAAGGTATGCGGAATGAAAGTTGCGGGATGAAGGTGATGAACCTCCCTATGATGACTGCTATTCCTAAAGAGTCGCAAACTGCAACTTACCTCATTAATTTTCATGAGTTGAGTCGATTTGCCACCCACTATGAATCCCTATTTCAAAGATGTAAGTAATCTAACATCAGGAATTGGGATTTCCTAATTGCGATTCAGTAAGGATCGCAATTAGGAAATCGCACGGCTAGAATTTTGTAGATGTGACACTTAAGATGCTTCTTGTGAAGGTGACCATGCCTTCAGATGGTAACAAGAGGCAGCAGTGGAGTTTTTGGTGGTGACCAGCTTAAGATGTACTCGTTTTACACAGTCACCATACTGATGACGTATTTCATCAGTCTCCATTGTTTATTCAAGGGACCTTCATTCTGATGCTTTCAACCATTATCCAGGCAGCATCCTCACTTTGCAGGGGAGGGTGCGAAGTGTTACAGACCTCATAGGGTCTCTTCACATTAGTTGAGAATATTCTCAAGCATTACTCTAAGAAATCTGCTCCGTGGTGAGTCAAAAATTAGCTAGCATTCGCGCCAAGAATTTTCAATTCTATTAAGGACACAGAGGCGAGGATTATGCTTCTCTTTCTTTACTGTAAAATTCACAGTAGCCAATAAACATACAGTTTCATAAAAATAAACTACAAAGACCATGATGCTCGGCCTAAGCCACGCCTCCTTAGCCCTCATAAGAGCCCTGGTAACAGACCCAGCCTCCTCTTTCTTTGCACGAACTTGCAGAATAAGTCAAATAATCCCAAAAATCCAAAATGTCTATAATATTCTCCAACATGGAATAACAGGGAAACTTGTTCCAACTTCAGTCTTCAACTGAATATTCTTCATTCATTTTTCTTGCCATTGCCTAGAAAACAAATATAAACAACCCGTAATTCCTGCATAAAACCAGTATTAATCATATAATAACGGGCGGGTAGGCATGATCATACATTGAACATAGCCGGGTGGGATAATCCTCGCCTCCGTGTCCTTAATAGAATTGAAAATTCTTGGCACGAATGCTAGCTAATTTTTGATTCTATTACAGGACCGGAAGCTTCAGATTATGCTAGTTTAACGCTGTATCAAACACAACATATGCAATATCTCCCACCGGCTTATAATAAAACTGTTTGAAGGTCGATTCAGACGACCAATCAGCACAATGCATAATATCTTGCACATTTGCTCCCAACAAAAATGACTTTGAAGCCATGGCTCCACGCACAGAGTGCGCCCCAAACCGTTGAACATCAACCCCAGATTCTTTCATGATAAATTTAAGCCACCTCGCAATAGTGGCTGAGGACACAGGTTTAAATGGCTTTTGTACAACAATCAAAAGCTGGGTAACCCCAGTCGGTCTCAAAGAACGAGTACACTCCTCATAAGTTTTCAAGCATTGGACAACACAAAGTTTGGCATTACTATGAAAGGCATTATAATCAATCTGTCTAGAAAGTGTTTTTGTGCGACCTGTAATAGTAAAAGAAACTCCGTCCGGAGTAAATACTCTACCTGTAATATCGAATGCACGTACATCCGATGATCTCCTGCAAGCTGATAAGCATAATAGCATAGCTAATTTCGCAGACAACTGCTTCCTTGAAAGCAAGTCATTAGAGGGCCAACTATCAAGAAGCTTGATTACTAAAGAAACATCCCACAGTCCCGAATACTTGGGCTTGGGAGGATTTGCGACATGTAAACCTTTGAGGAGTTTGCATACTAAAGGGTGCATTCCCACCGGTTTCCCGTCAATGTGGGTGTGCCCCGCGGAAATAGCCGATCGCAAATTATTCACCGATCGATAGGCCAAGCCGCTAGCTGCCTTTTCCGACAAAAGATTCACAACATGTGAAAGGCTTGCCCCCACGGGATCAAGGTCCCGTTCCACACACCAACATAACGATCCCTTCCAGGCTGAAGAATACCTTTTTAACGTGGAAGGGGCCCAAGCCTGTTTGATAAAGTCATTAGCCATTCCTGAAACTCCAGGCAAATTCCACTGTTGCCTGAAAGCCTCCATGCCATCAGCGCAAGGCGTTGAGACAGGATCAGTGGATGTTGTTCCCGTAGAGGTCCCAGAAGAAGGGACTCCGACCAGGGCAACATCCTGGGGAGGTCGCAGCACATCCCCAACAGCATCGGGAACCACGGTTGCGACCTCCACAGAGGCGTCACCAGGACCACCTCCGCCTTCTGTTTGAGAATGTGTGAAGCTATCCGTGGAATTAGAAGAAAGGGAGGGAACGCATAGTTCACCGCCCCAGACCAGTCCTGCATAAAAGCATCCGTCACTGCCGCCGCTGGATCCGGCCTCCAGCTGAAAAACTTGGGAAGATGGCTGTTCAACCTGGATGCGAACGGGTCGATCTGACAAGGACCCCCAAAGGTCCTGTAGCCATTGAAACATTCTGGGGTGCAGCTACCAATCGCTGTAATCCCGAAGATGTCTTGAGTTCCAGTCCGCTATCAAGTTGGACTGTCCCGGAATGTACGCTGCTATAACCGTGATCTGACGGTTGAGGCAATAATGCCAAAAATCCTTGGCTATTTGCACCAGAATGGACGATCTCGTCCCCCCCAGCTTGTTTATGTATCGTACCGCAGAGACGTTGTCCATTCGAAGAAGAATGCAACACGAGGTCTGTTGCGGGGAGAGGGTCTTGATCGCGAAGGAGCCTGCGAGGAGTTCTAGACAATTAATATGTAACTCCAACTCTTGAGGAGACCACCTTCCTCCTGTTTAAACTGCGCCACAGCGCGCTCCTCAGCCCCAACGGCTGGAGTCGGATTCTATAACCACCTCGGGCAGCAAACCGAAAATGGCTCTGCCGTTCCACGCTTCTACGTAGCTCAACCACCATTGCATCTCGTCTCTCACCTCTTGTGACAGGGGAACCAGGTCTGAATAAGCCAGACCGCTCTGAAAGTGCTGGATTTTCAATCTCTGTAGCGCCCTGTAGTGAAGGGGCCCTGGAAAAATTGCTTGAACGGAAAACACCAATAAACCCACTACTCTGGCGACCGTCCTGAGCGAGACCATCTGTTTGTTGAGAAGAGATACAATCTCCTTCTTTATGTCTTTCAATTTGGATTTCGGAAGACTCAACTGCGCTGCCTGTGAATTGATCACAAAGCCTAGAAAATTAGTCGATTGTGACGGGGTCAGGGCCGACTTGGCCTGGTTGATCACAAACCCCAGATTCTGAAGCAATAAAATGGTCATTTGCAGATGTTGTGACACCAGATCCGGGCTCTGAGCCATGATCAGGATGTTGTCCGGGTAGATTATCAAGCGTATTCCCTGCTCCCGAAGATGTACGACCACCGGCTTCATCACTTTGGTGAAGCATCAAGGAGCCGAGGAAAGCCCGAAAGGACGGGCCGATAATTCGAACCATCGTCCGTTCCACTAAAATTGGAGGAATCGGCGATGAGGGGGATAAATGGGAATAGATAGATAGGCGTCTTTGAGATCCAAGTGGACCATCCATTCGCCTTGCCGCAGCAGATCTGCCAACAGATGGATTCCTTCCATCTTGAAATGGTTGTAGACCAGGAAGTAATTGAATTCCCTCAAATTTAACACTAGTCTGTGACCTCCTCCCTTTTTCTGAACTAGAAAGATATTGCTGCAAAACCCGTGTGGACTGTAATCACACACAGTTATGGCGTGTTTGCGAAGCAATTCTTCTAACTCGTTGTCTATAAAAACTCTCTCTTGTTGGGAAAAATGGAGAGTCCTCGGATTGGTCATTTGTCTGGGTGTCTCGTAAACCTCTAGCTGAAACCCTTGAACAGTTTGCAAGACCCACGCGTCCTGGGTCAGGAGACCCCAATTGTGAAGAAAGTGTCTTGTGCGACCCCCCCCCCAATGGAATAGGAAAACAATAGAGTGCGCTCACCTGCTGAATTCTGGGTGTGGAAACCTGCCCTGTTGCCTCCTCCTTGAAATCTGCCTTTGGAGAACCGGCGTCGTGTGGAATAGAATGTCCCACCTCTGGTCGAATCCCAGTCACCTCGACCGTGTCCGAAATCACCTCTGGGGGGACCTTGGTTGGCGAAGCGGCCTGGCGAGCATCCCCGACCTCGTCCGGCCCTGTTAAAAATTTGTTGGTGAAACACACGTTTGATCCCGGCCTGAGCCTTATCTAGCGAAGTGAAGGTACCTAGGTACTTGGAGATATCCTTCACGAAACGCTCACCAAATAAGTTGCCCTCAGCCAAGGGCCCCGGTTCCACCGCCGCCAGCTCTGTCAGATTAGAGTCCATCCTCATTAATAGGGACTTACGTCCTTCCGTGGACAGTGCACAATTAGCGTTGCCTAGCAAACAAATGGCACGCTGGGTCCAACCCGCTAAGATATCTGGGTCAACCGGCACGTTGGATTCTTTGGCTTGCAGTGCCATCTCGAGGATCTTCGCCAATGGACCTACCATGTCCAGCATCTTATCCTGACAACCGCGCCAGGCGCGGTCGATCCCTTTCTTAGGATCTTTTGCAAATTTTTTCAAAAATGTCAGTAGGCTAATATCTATTTCCGGAGTCTTTGCCACCTTATGGGCACGGTCGGGACGAGGACATTCAGATCTAAGGCGGATACGAACCTCCTTATCAAACCCCTTCCTAATATTTTCTTGAAGGTATCCCGCCACTGCAGTGGCCGGAACCCAATCCGAAGATCTAGGGTGAACGATCTCGCTGGGGTTGAAGCTAAAGGGGGTATTAGGAGGAGGAGTTGAAGCCGAAGAGGCAGATTTCTTTGCCTTCTTCTTCGGGGGGCGGTTCCTCGTTCGTATCCGTAGTATCAGTACCTGTGGTGGTAGTAGTGTCTGTGTCCACATAGTGCTGCTTATTCTTAGCTTTGCCACTGCCAGTGTACACATGATCCTGCCCTGATGCAGACGGAAGGGAACCTAACGCGTCAGTGTGTGGCCATTGGTCATTGTTGCCTTCTTTAGTAGCTGGTGGAGTCTTTTTTACTGACTTATCCTTCATAAACCTGTGGCGTTTCGCAAAATTCTCCAGCTGCTTGGTGATTGGTTTAAGCGCAGCTGCCAATGCCTGTTGCACAGTTGCAGGTACTGTGCTCTCTACTGCCTTATTGACTGAGGCCTGGACCGAAGCATCCAGGGCCTCTACAATCTTGTCCTCCACAGCAGCTGCAGGCTGCTCCACATAAGTTTCTTCCCCCGCCTCCTCATCAAAATACACCCACTCACCCATAACTAACCACACACAGTGGGGTAAGTTTAAGCTCAACAAGAGGTAGGCACCAGAGGAGTAAGGGGGCGGTCAGCCCCACTGCACACAGTCAATGAATGAACTCAGTACCAGACCCCCTCAGCAGTTCTGTATTCTTATTCTTGCAGCCCAGGGGGCGTAAGAGCCAATAAACGATATATATGGAGCATGTGCTCACTCCTTTTAGGCAAACTGTTCTTACAACCTGTCAGGTGTCGCACTCCACTAGCCAAAACGAGCAAATGCGGTGTGAAATGGGGAAAGAAACCGTCAAACGGCGTGTGTAGCCCAACGCGCGCCCAAATCCTACTAGGATGTAGCCCAACGGGCGCAGCTCACGCTACACGCTCTGGCCGGGTGGTTCAAGGCTCTGGATGCGCCGGCGATTAGGGAAGCCTTGCGCAGTCCCTAGTCTGGCCCTTATGCCGCCGGAGGAGGGAGAGATGCACCGCTGCGCGGCCCGGTACTGAGCGCGCCGAGGCGCGATGATGCCAATTCAAGGAGTGAAGCTCCGATTCTCAGCGTCGGAGCGCTCCATACACTGCCGGTACCAGCTCCTCACTGAAACACAGCTAACATGCAGGAGCACCCGCGAAAAGAAGCAGAAACCCTCAATTTAAGGCAAGAACCAGCGCTGAGCACCGCGCAACATCAAAACAGTTAGAAACACTGCTATCAGGTAAATGCAACGCCAAATAAACGTATAAAATCGTGAAATCAGTTCAATAAAATAAGGAGCATAGCACTTATCTCTTGCTGTGAGCAGCAAAGAAAGAGGAGGCTGGGACTGTTACCAGAGCTCTTATGAGGGCTAAGGAGGCGTGGCTTAGGCTGAGCATCATGGTCTTTGTAGTTTATTTTTATGAAACTGTATGTTTATTGGCTGCTGTGAATTTTACAGTAAAGAAAGAGAAGCATAATCTGAAGCCTCCGGTCCTGTCATAGAATTAGGAAAAAGAAAGAAAAAAAGAAAAGAAAACGAACCTGGCGGTCGCCGTTGCCTGCCGCCGCCTGTCCTCCAGCAGGAACCAGAAAGCACACAGACTTTCAGAATCCCTTGACCAATCAGAACACTGCCTTACAGCAGCGTTGTGATTGGTCTGATCTTTGTAGTTCGGCGCTCAAGAGGGACTATGAGGCTGGGCATGTTCTCCACCCACGCAGTTTCCCATGCCTTCATCTGTTTGTCCTTGTCATACTTGTCCAGATTCTTTGCACTGTGAACAAATCTCCAGATGACAGCTTAGGGTTACTTTCTTCTTTACAGGTCTTTTAAAAATATGTTTCTTATCATGATGAAAAAAAATCCAAATGAACACTTTCCTTCTCATTGGAAAGTGTTCATTTGGACGCAACTTCTCTATTTTGCAAAATAGAGAAGTTGCGTGCACCGTGCCACTGTCAGGCTGGCCGCATGGATCAGTCACTGAAACGGAAAGTGCTGATCTGCAGACCACGAGTTTGAATCACTGCAAAGCGGACTCAGCTTCCATCCTTCCGAGATCGGTAAATTGAGTGCTATCAAATTAGGCAATAGTCAATCAATCAATCAATCATGACATTTGTGAAGCGCACTACACACCCGTGAGGGTCTCAAGGCGCTGGTGGTAGGGAGATGCCGCTACTGCTCGAAGAGCCAGGTCTTGAGGAGTCTTCTGAAGGTCAGCAGGTCTCAGGTCTGCCCTAGGTGGGCGAGGAGGGCTTTCCAGGTCTAAACATGTTAATTACAGCACCTAGAAGCAGCAGAAATGTACTTGAAGTGCTATATAAAAATACGGTGTTACTTGATTTAACTGTGGTAAAGGCATTGCAAATGTGTGTTACAACATACAGAGACAGTGCCAATTTTGTGGGTGTGCTCCCCTGGGAACAACTCCCCCTCCTTCTAGGGCCACATTTCAAATAGGCCCTTGCTGGTGTAGGGATATTGCAGATATATATGCCTTTAGGAGCTGCATAGTTTTTCTCTCAGGGGCATGCAAACAACTATTTTAATCAAAAAGCCATCCGAGTTTTCGAGGAAGCACAAACGAGAACATGAAGCGCTCCGGTGAAGGCCTCCGCTCAACTTCCGCTGTATTTCCTTCCTTTCTGGACAAACTTCAGATTTAAGAAAGCCGGGTATGAGGCCAGCTCTGCTGAAGGAGGAGAACCCATCTGTGAAAACCACTATGACATCATTGCCTCCTGGGACCGGGTGTAAACATTAGGCACTTGAGACGCCATTTCCTAAAAGGCAGCACTCTTTTACTCACCCAGCAGTTTTATTGGGGGGAGGAAGGGGGCTTCAGAGGGCTCTAACACACCCAGCAATGGGGCTGAGCAAGCATTCCCAGAAGTGGGATCGGATCTATCCTCATAACCAATATAAGATAAATGGGGGAAAACTTTGAAATTTAAACTTATAGGACAAACCTTTTATTATAAGGAAACTGTTTTTGTAGATTTGACTCTGTTCCTCGGCCACTCACAGTGATCTTTCCACCGCAAATTGAGTGCATTGACACCTAAAAAGTGGCTTCCACAGATTTTAATCCAAAGCACATAAAACAAGTTTTCACAAAGTTCATTCAAGTTGTCAATTCACTAATCCCTTCTGTGGCAGGACAGTTTGCTCGTGAAATATTTATCATTGCAAGTCCAGAAAAATGCTCCCGTCCCATTAAAGACTAAAGATACAATTCAGTTTACCCAATTGTGAAAGTCAGTGCTGCTTTTGTGCCACAGCCATTCTAGAACACGTCTTGGTGATCTAAGAGAAGGTTATGCTCTTCGATGAATGTAGCTATTTGTTTTGACACCGATCTCCAAGCTTATTGTCTAGAAATACTTGGTTAGTGGCCGAAAGTTAGAAAGAGCCCCTTTTTAAAGCCCTCTTTGTTCTAGGGAGTGCTTTTGAGAAGACACCTTTATCCAAAGAGTTGTTGATACCTCTTGCTGGATTCGATGCAGCGGTGTTAATGAGGATATTCTTGCATATATGAGCAAGACATGGGTCTGCCGGAGATCGTTCTGGCCTACAAGCTTTTGCAGCCTTGATGAAGTTCTGTGTGTTCAAGAGGTTAAAGGTGAGTAACTGTGGTTGTTTTCAGGATGTGTTTTCTGGTAATCTGCAAGGCACTGCTGGATTTGTGATGGACCAATGATTGAGTAATATAGAGGAAAGGAGGGAGTCTAACATTATTTGGAGGGTTGGAATCAATGCAGGTGTACCAGGCACACAGCAAGGGCCTTTAGGGCCTTTGACTGTGCTGCCAAGGCCTCACAATGTCATAAGTTACAGCCACTTCGGGTCCTCTGGTTAGAGGACCCTTTTTCACGTGAACTCTTCTAGCTGGTCTGTTTCTGTGCTCTTGAGGCCCATTGTCAGCTCTCCCTGTTCAGATCTCCTGTCTCAAGTTCAGGACTCTTGAGTATGGTCTGCTCTTCAGGCGAAGGTCATCTCTCCATGACAAAGGGCAGGTTCCCCTTAAGTAAGGCAGGCATCGGGTATCTTGGCTCCAGCCAGCTTTCACTGCCACCTACTCCTGCGTCAGAAGAAAAGAAAATGATACTGCATGCTGCTCCCCATCTAAAGCTTTAGCAGTGGCAATTCCTGTAGGTGTGCGCTGTATAGACATTGACAATTACTGTAAAGAATATATATTGAGTATAATGATTTTACGTTAAAGATTAAATTGAGACGCATCCATGCAATGACACATTTAATGGAGTCTTTTAAACATGTATGGAGTGAACAAACCATAAGAAAGTCCACTTTAATTTAGGAATAATATAATGTTGGATGTTGAAGAAGCTCTCTACTAGAAAGGATACATATTCCGACAGGACAACTGTGCACTGTCAACTACATAGCTCCATGTAGTCACTGTGATTCACTTGCTAAGATTTCCATGGAAGTCAAAGGCACATCGGGTGAAATAGGAACTGTGAAAGAGTATTGGCAATAAATGCATAAAAGGAAAGAAATGAAAACAATATGATTGTGAATAAAACTGAGAGTGTTATGAAACCTTCACTAATCTAGCTAATGAGTTATTCCATGGCAACCAATGATGTGAATCCATGTCGTAGTCGGAACATTTTAGGTACTTGCATAGCACTGTGATGCTCTTTATTTAAAGCACCATAGTTAAAGGATGTGTTTCAGAATTTCTGAGATTCAGAAATGTACTTTTTGGGTCTGGCTTCACATTGCAAAAGTTACCTGATCTTATATGATCAAACGAAAAAGAGCTTTAAGATACACACCTGACAGAGGGGCTTTCTTTCTGCCCACATATTGGTTACCTTGAGTACAGTATTTGATTGGGAAGAAGGTGTGTGCTGCCTTTGAGAAACGATTCAGAAAAGGGGGTGGTGATGAACAGAGTGTCTGAATTAAGCAGACCACTCTTACCCAGTCCAAAGATCAGGGCTTGATCCATCACCATTTTTTAGCTCACTGCACCATCCCAGCTCAGAATCTGGCTATATGCAAATTAGTCTGTTCCTGTCCCAGTGCATGATGGGAACAGGGCAAACCAAACTACCAAGCCAATTCTTATACTGGGAAGGAAACAAGCTTCCAGGGACCGGTTTCTGGCATTTCAGCCGTCGTCGGCCCGGCTTGCTTGAATCCTGATGGTGCAATGAGCAAGGGACTCACATCTGAGTATACCCTTCCACGCTTATGGTGGACAAAATGATTCAGAAAAGGGGGTGGTGATGAACAGAGTGTCTGAATTAAGCAGACCACTCTTACCCAGTCCAAAGATCGGGCTTGATCCATCACCGTTTTTTAGCTCACTGCACCATCCCAGCTCAGAACCTGGCTATATGCAAATTAGTCTGTTCCTGTCCCAGTGCATGATGGGAACAGGGCAAACCAAACTACCAAGCCAATTCTTATACTAGGAAGGAAACAAGCTTCCGGGGACCAGTTTCTGGCATTTCAGCCGTCGTCGGCCCGGCTTGCTTGAATCCTGATGGTGCAATGAGCAAGGGACTCACATCTGAGTATACCCTTCCACGCTTATGGTGGACAAAATGATTCAGAAAAGGGGGTGGTGATGAACAGAGTGTCTGAATTAAGCAGACCACTCTTACCCAGTCCAATGCCAGTGAAATGCCAGAAACCGGTCCCCGGTAGCTTGTCTCCTTTCTGGTGAAGAATTGGCTTGGTACTTTAGTCTGCCCTGTTCCCATGATGCACTGGGCCAGGGACAGACTGATTTGCATATAGCCAGGTTCTGAACTGGGATGGTGCAGTGAGATAAATAATGGTGATGGATCAAGCCCTGATCTTTGGACTGGGTAAGAGTGGTCTGCTTAATTCAGACACTCTGTTCATCACCACCCCCTTTTCTGAATCGTTTTTGGCCACTATAGGTGTGGCAGGGTATACTCAGACATGAGTCCCTTTCTCACTGCACCATCAGGATTCAAGCAAGCCGGGCCGACGACGGCTGAAATGCCAGAAACAGGTCCCCGGTAGCTTGTCTCTTTTCTGGTGAAGAATTGGCTTGGTAGTTTAGTCTGCCCTGTTCCCATGATACACTGGGCCAGGGACAGACTGATTTGCATATAGCCAGGTTCTGAACTGGGATGGTGCAGTGAGATAAATAACGGTGATGGATCAAGCCCTGATCTTTGGACTGGGTAAGAGTGGTCTGCTTAATTCAGACACTCTGTTCATCGCCACCCCCTTTTCTGAATCGTTTTTGGCCACTATAGGTATGGCAGGGTATACTCAGGCATGAGTCCCTTTCTCACTGCACCATCAGGATTCAAGCAAGCCAGGCCGACGACGGCTGAAATGCCAGAAACAGGTCCCCTGTAGCTTGTCTCTTTTCTGGTGAAGAATTGGCTTGGTAGTTTAGTCTGCCCTGTTCCCATGATGCACTGGGCCAGGGACAGACTGATTTGCATATAGCCAGGTTCTGAACTGGGATGGTGCAGTGAGATAAATAACGGTGATGGATCAAGCCCTGATCTTTGGACTGGGTAAGAGTGGTCTGCTTAATTCAGACACTCTGTTCATCACCACCCCCTTTTCTGAATCGCCTTTGAGAAACAGCAGTTGTCATACTCCTTTTGACCCCTGAAGGAAGTTTAGTCACCTAAAAAAGCTTAAATATGTGGCAGTTGACAATGGGAAGCTGAAAGGTCATTCATTAAATATTCCAATACTTTCAATGTGCGAGAGAGAAGCCTGGCCTTTCCTAGGAGTAAATCTCATTTCTTCAAATGTCATAAGTCAGAAATTACTTCCAATATGCCCCGTTCTACATTTTTTCATAGGTGGGCCCCTATGCAGAGGATTACATACAATGTGCTAATGCCAGAAGTTTACATTGGATACTCCACCCAGTAGTCATGGGTGCCTACAAAAATTACCTACAGTACACAGAGGTTAGAATTTTGCCATTTGACCCCCCTAAAAAACGAGTTCAAGGTCCTTTATGACAAGAATTATTTCAAATGTCAGATTTATAATTTTGCAATGGATCCACACCATATGCTAAGAATTATGTACAGTATGTCAGAGCCTGCATTCTGCCATGAGTAACTCCTCCCATTCATATTGCGTTAGTGCCCCCATTCTTAAGGCAAGAATAACCTTCAGTATGCCAACCAGCTGCACACTTGTGAGCAAAACACACATACACTAACACACAAACATGCACTTGTACACATTCTCTCACAGACACTCAATTGTTCACACACTCACACTTATTCTCATTATCTCTCTTGCACTCTTTTGTACATTTGTACACACATGCACGCACACACACACATGCTGCTGCTCACCCTCCCATTAGTCAAATCTGCTTGTATTGTGTTAGAAAGTTTTGCACTGTTTCTGCCTCTGCTATAACCATCTTGCCTTTTAGTGAAGCTTAGTAAAAACATTTTCTCCATACACTGTTCAGAAATCATAACATATGGTCTTGTCAATGCTTGTTACAAGTATGAAAAATTGTACTTCATTGAGATAAGGTGCCGCAGTTACTGCCAGCCTTGCTTCTCGTAAGCGACTATAAGTACAAAGTGCATGTTTACGCACCGCTTGCAGGTTTTCAAAACACTTCAATAAAAGGCATTTTCATTTACAATGTCAATAGCTCAAACTCTCGCAGATGCAAGACCTATTGCATTGCAAATGCTTGTTGAGCTCTGAGACGGAGGTGGCTGCAGCCATAAGAAGGCAGGGACTGTGATGCTATGCCATGCATTTCAAAAGTAGGAGGGAGGAGGAGGCAGCCGAAACAGACCTCGGTCTTTAAATGCACAGCAAATGTGGCAAGAAAAGAGCAAGATTTATAGCCCTGTATACAACATAGCTCTGTACTCCACAAGCACTGGTCTTGAGTGCTCCAGGTTAAAGAAAGACATAGTGCTCACAAGCCATGAGAAACAACACATGTAACAGGGACAGTTCTTGAAAATGGGCTGAGTTTTAAAAGCCCATATCCTGAATATGTGCAAAAAGAACAATTGATGGACATAATGCAAAACAATGTCTTACATTCACCCCAATACAGAGATCTGGGCCTAAATCCATCGTTTTTTGCTTCCCACACCATTCCAGTTTGAACACAGCCATATGCAAATCAGTCTTGACCCTGCACCCAATGGGAACAGTCCAGCCCAAACTGCCAGGCCAGGTCCTCCCTGGAAACAAGCATCCTAGGACCGGTTTCGGGCTTTCAGCCCTCATCAGCCAGGATAGCTTTACTCCAGTGGCATGGAGAGCACCGGACTCACGTCTGGGCATACCAATCCCACTCATGGTGACACATGTAAAAAGAAGAGTTGATGGACAGAATGCAGAATATACCTGAATACAGCATGTCTGACGGATACAACGCAAGTGCCGCCTAGGCGAGACCTAAAAATGACATCAGTTGCTTGGCATCTAGAACTCAGATATGTCAAGGGTGTGTCAAGGTTATAACATGACATTTAGTTGAATGTTAATGTGTGTCCCCAGCATTACTACTCACCTACGCCCACCTTTGCATCCTATTTAAGTTATTCAAGATATCCCTTCAAACCGTGACCACTCTGCAGGAACCATTAACTGTCCAGGAGCAGGCTTACAATCTGGCCCACATTAATACCCAATACATCATTCAGCATGCTTTTGAACTCTTGAAAGGACGTTTCTGGTACCTTTGCTGCACTAGGTTTTCACTAAATTACAAGCTGGATTAGATTTGCTGCATTGTGATTCTTTTTTTAAAAATGTTTTTATTGGTATTTATATATTACATATTACAAAAGACACTGTAACAAATAACATATAGCAAGTTTCATGGACAATCGCATAGGGCAAAACAGTGGTTGTTTTTACAGTCTTTGCTTGTCTGCCCCACAGTCTGGCTCACATATAACATTGAACATTTAAATTATTGCGATTGGACACGTATCTAGTTGGTACATAAAACATAGAAGTGTTTGGTCGTTATTTAGCGACAGAGCGCCGGACCCTCATGGAGTTGCGTTAAGCTGGTATGGCTCGTTAGGCATATATTTGTTGTTTATGGGGGTTTGTAAGGGTTTAGGAATATGTCTAGTTTTGACCACATCCCTCTGTTGGGGTTCCTCCATGGTGTGAGTCTGAGTGCAGTGTTGTCGGCTCCTCTGAGGAAAGTCACCCAGTTCAGCCAACCCTTGAATATGGCTTTGGAGGTGTCCTTCCATTTGGTTAGTACTGTTTTGACTGCTGTCGTCAGGAGGAAGTCTAGGAGGTTTCTATCCTGTTGTGTAGCGATGTCTGCTGTTGTGTGCTGTGGTAGTTGTGGCAAATGTTTGTTCTAACCTGCAGCCTAGGGTTTTGTTGATGAAGTTGAGCACCTTCTCCCAGAAGTTGGCGACCTAAGTGAAGTGATAGATGAGGTGTGCGAGGCCTCCTGTTTCTGTGCCGCAATTCCAGCAGCTATCGTTGTGTCTCAGGCCTATCGATGCTAGGCGAGCTGGTGTCCGGTATGCTTGGTGTAATAGTCAGAATTTTGTCTGTGCCAGCACTGGGGATATCATATTTTTGTTCCATTCTGCCCATTATTGTGTTGTTGCAATGTGTGCTAATGCCAGAGGAGGAGGGGGAGGGACATGTTATTAGTGGCGAGGAGGAGAAAGTGTCAGGAGTGGGACATGCCCATCTTCAACAGGATGGTCTCGTCACAGGTACCAAAAAAGGCACCATCATAGCAGATTACTCGTAATCTTTCAAAAACACGTGTTATACTTGAGTTAAACATAGTACCAAAAAACATGTCAACTGCAAAAGCACTGAATATGAGTCCAGTGGAGCATAATTGCTGTATGGTTTTCCCATGTGCAGGAACTTCAACTTAATTTTAACAGTCGGTAATTCTGCCAGGAAAATTCTCCTGAGGTTTTTGCTGCCAAATCTCTTTCTCTGTGTTTTTTACGTTCTGATAGAGAGAGGCACATAATGCTCCCCACCAAACATAGCTTCTCCTTCATTGACCTACTCCCACATGATTCTGCCTCCACTCTCACTCCACACAAAGGTCGTACCATACATTTACCACATGTTCAGTCAGAGCAGGAGTTAAATGTATGCATTAACCCCCACTGAATGGGGAATTCCATGTGGCTTTACAACCAGTCAACCCAGTCCTATGAGGTTAGTCCAAATTCTATGGGGTGTAACTCATAATTGTATTGTACTGGTGCACTTTTTTCCAACAATAACATACATTCACATGTGAAATTTGCATTTCACCAGTATCCTGCAACTCCTAAACATGACCCAGTATTCATTTATCCAAGTGAAGTCTGCTCCACCCCTATAACCATACCCAGCCTAACTCCAACTATACTATCACAATTCTACTAGAATACCCTTTTCTATCTCCATCCCCTATGTGCTGTAATCTGGCAGCCAACTTTACCCTTTCTATCCCTCTGCCAACTAAGGCCTTAACCCCTTCGCTGCGGGGGTAATTACCCCACGGTGCAGGGGGAGTGGGGAGCACGGCGCAGCGGTGCTCGTGACGAGCCCAGCTCGTCATGAGGCACAGTGGAGCTGTGCTCGTGACGAGCTGGGTTCGTCACAGCCCCGCCCACTGATTGATTCTCCCACACAGGCGGGGAATCAATCGCGCATGGGCGGACCTCGGCCGTTATGACAAGCCCAGCTCGTCATGAGCACCGCTCCACTGTGCCTCATGATGAGCTGGGCTCGTCATAAGCATGGAAGGGGTTAATGAACTTTCTGCAGTGTTCATTTCTTTTGTGGTGGTAGCTGCCCATGTCCTCTAAACTGTGCCTCTCGAGTTGGCTTCCATCGATAAACTACAACTTGTGCAGAATGCGATGGCAAGGCTGGTCTTGGGTGTTCCAATATATCATTTAATTACGGCTGTCATCAATAAATTACATTTGCTTCCAGCAGAAAAAAGAGATTTTGTTTGAAGTCTTGTGTATTGTGCATAAGGCGCTACATAATTCAGGACCAGAGGGAACCAGGCAAATCTTTCACCGATATGCCCCCATCAGACAACTGCGTTCTGCTAATAAAAATCTACTGGTTGTCCCTAGGTATAGTAGGTCACGATTGGGAGGAAGAGCTTATTCAGTCACAGCGGCCAAGCTTTGGAATACTCACCCTCCATCTATTTCCTGTGTAGATCTGCATCTTCCTTTTCATAAGGCCTTGAAGGCCTGGCTTTTTGCTTGTCAAAATGACCTATGAAGACTCATTGCTCCTATCAGTTAGTTGAACTGTTTGCAGCGCCTTGATGCCTTCGGGTATCTGTTTGCGCTATATAAATTGGTCATTCACTAATTTGAGTTAAATGTGATGGAGGGTTAGGATTCCGTGGAGGTGGGTAGGAAAGCAAAGTTGACGGTTGTATCCGAGCTTCTGGACAGCACATGTGTTCCATGCAGTGCAGTATCTGGCCCAAGGTACTCCAGGCTGTCCTGTAGCACTTTGTGCTGCAGCCATCTTCCTCCTCGCTGTATTGACTCGTGCCATCAGATTGTTATGTTATGTTATGTTAAACAATTTGTAAAGCGCATGGCTGCCCCAGCGACGTGGCGCCCCATAATCAGGTGGTGAATATTGTGGTGCATGAGGCTGATGCTGCCTCTCTTCCTGTCATCGTCTTTGTGCAGATCTTGCCCACCTCCTATGTAAGTTATTGTCCTGTGGTATGAGGCTCAGCACACATATCAAGTGGCACAAGCATTACTGAGGAATTGGGTCCAGAGGCACAACCTGTACCTGTTGCTGGTGGCATAGGTGTGGTGAAAGCAGAGGAGGCTACAGGGCCTGCAGCTTGCGACAAAACTGTGGCTGAAGCCGAGGAGGCATCATGGCCTGCTGTGGGGCGGCAGAGCTGTGAGTGAAGCAAGAGGGATGTAGGGCCTGTAGGAGTGGTCTAGCTTTGGTACTTGCAGGCAAGGCAGGTAGGGATACTGGTGTCTTGGCACCCAGATGCAGGTCTGGTGGAAGCACTGGCATTTGGTCTTGAGGGAGCTGTTGCACATGATAAGGTGCTGGGGTGGCAGCTGTGCAGTGCCGAGAAAAGGGTCCCTCTTCAGCATCCGCTTCTCCATAGCCAGAGTCACTTGCAAGGGGAGATTATCTTCACTGTTCAACACATGTCGCTGAATCTCCCTTAAACATGTGTACATGTTTCATTGTGGAATCAGACGCATCCATCATATTCATCCTATGTCTAGACACCGAAGTCACCAATGCCCATCCCAGTAAGTTTTATTGAGAGAAATATATGCACATATCACGTTTCATGCACATGTACAACCATTCTTTCACATGCTTCTGGTTACACTCCCATCCTGGTCACTCACCATGCCTTCTCACACAGTCCAGAGCAAACTCAAGTTCTCTTGCCTGGATATGCAGTTTAAGCCAGCATATCTCCTAGAATGCTGCAGAAATGCCTACAGGAATGGACAAATGCTGATTTCTACCACTTTTCTTTTGCCTATTTTTACCCTTACCAGTACACCAAGTTTGTACTTAAGACACCTACTGTAGGTCCTGGCTCCTTGAGCGTGCACCCTTGTGGGCGAGCTGCTACATTCTGGCTTCCCTTTGCACTCAGATTGCTATCCTTTTGACCTAGCATACATAGGTCCACTGTCTGGAAGTCTCTTCTACATCTGTTTACATAGTGTTTTTTCAGTTTCACCATTAGGTTCATGAATATATGTGTGATACACCTGGCTCTGTGGGACCTTATTCTCCCAAGGCTTAAGGTGCTTTTTTGGGACGTGGGCCTCCTCCAGTAACCTGGCTCTTTCTCCGATGATGTGCTATGATCAGTCTCATTCTCCATGTTAGGTCCTCGCATCGCTTCTTCATAATTCACCTCCGCTCACCCTGCCGCAGCTCTGTGTGCACCCTTGGGGGAGGATGGGTTGGGGTTATGAAGGGTCTTAAGTCTGAGGTAACGAAAGAGGTGGTCAGACTCCTTCACTACCTCCTCACTAAGGACTTCCACTTCCTTGTACAGAAATGTTTGCTTCGTTCATCTCCCGGCTGCCGTGGCTGGTGGTGTATGCTGTTTGTGGCTCTCCTTAGTACATAGAAAGGAAGGATGGCATGGTCTTTGAGGGTACCCCATTACACAGTCCTGGAGAGGCTGGGGGTGGTGTCTGGCTGCACCAATAAGGCTCCTTGCCCAGGCCAATCTCCCTAAGGGTTCAGGGGATATCCCATTATTGGTTTACTCTGGCATGGTTGTTTTGTGAGGCAGCTTTTGTGCTGGCCCAGTCTCTGGGGGAGTGGCTGAGTGTACCTTATAAAGTACAACTTATGGAGGGACCTGCGGGGGAACCCCTGAGCCCAAGTCAATTGAATTAGTAGATGTTACAAGAGACTTTAGGGTTGATCAAGAATTAATCCTTCGAGATTTTGGTAGTACATTTCTTGTATTAGTTGTGTCCATGAGATGATCATTGATTAAGTACATATCACAAATAATATGATAATTGGTTGTCTTGTTATGTCATATTTATGATCTGTAGTAAATCGATCTGAGAATGTTCTCTAACACATGAATGGTAGTGAGTATTGGTCATTCTTGGGTGCTTAGAATGGATGTCAAGCACTGTATAATGTCTGTCTTGGTGGTGTCTGTGATCTGCCTGGTCTCGCTAAGGTCCCCCACCTGTAAATCCATATAATAAATTGAAAACATGCGCAAAAGCTCCTCTGTGTCACAAATTAGAGCAATTTGCACCAGCCTTTTCACCTTACTCGTGTTTTCTCCTCTCTCGTGACTTCGACTTGTGACAGAAATTAGATATTATCATGAACACCAAAAAAACCTGTATAAATCATAAAAGCTAGTGCCTATTTCTGTATGCATTGTGGTCTTGTGTTCATAGATAACGTTTCCATTCATTGAAAAATTACCTATTCGAGAATACCACATTGTCAATATGATTATCGTAGAAAATGTTGATACAATATATAAACTCTCCATGCTACAGGTGTCCTTAATGGCGTCATAATATAGTTCAAACGTACACCACCCAGTTCAGTTGATAAGGGCTCGCGTGACTTGAGGTTACTGGTTGACTTATGTGGTGACGCAATGTTTATTTTAGCTCCAAATGTCATTATTATGCAAAAATGCGGATCTTTTTCACTCATTGAGGCAGCATGCCCTGACGAGGTAAAGTTTGTGCTCATATAAAGACATTTCAAAATGGCGCCACATTGTTTTCGGGCACCCTGTTTTATATTTTCATTCTATTGCTACTCTTGGTTTTTTCAGCAAATAAGTGCCACTGGGGGATCACGAGCCAGGTTGAATTTATTTGATTTTGTTTATTTTCTCCCCCTTCTCAATCTCCTAACTGTATTAGGATTAAACGTATTTTAGTGGTTGCCTTTCGAAATTGTTTATGAAGTTTTCCTTTGTCTGTTTTGGTATTTTGTTTTGCTGGCCTACCCAAAGTACCTTGAGACACGGTGCCCGA
Organism: Lissotriton vulgaris; assembly: GCF_964263255.1. NCBI lineage: Eukaryota > Metazoa > Chordata > Amphibia > Caudata > Salamandridae > Lissotriton > Lissotriton vulgaris. Next base: position 1,728,314,690 of record NC_141694.1, on the reverse strand, counting down.
TTTTATGTAAAAAAAAAAAAATAGAAAACATAAATCCACCTACTCCTATTTTATCTTCTTGGTGTAGAATAATATACGATTTGGGGGGGGATTTAAGGAGATTTCTAGTAGCAGTCCTTGGAAGCAACAAGCTTTGCATTTTTTCCTAGTAGGGCTTCTGAAATCCTTTGTGAATGCCATTTCCGTAAGGACAAATACGCATATGTATATTTTCAACAATTTCCGCAGGTCGGGCAATGATTGGTGAACACTGTAAGCCAAGACGTTTGTGGATGTTCACAAATGATAGGGCCGTCACCAGCCAGGGGGTGCCCGCTCCATGCCTCTTTCAATTATATTTACTCACAGCAGCCACTTTTGCTAGAAAATCTTTTTAGGAGGGCAAAAGCACCTTATTTGGATGGCAGACGTGGTTTTACACTCCTAAAAGGAACTACGTGTATAGTCTAAACTTACATTTGCAAACAACTTTGTGAATTTGTACTTGTGGTATTCTGTAAATGAATACATTACGATTTATGTTGTATTCAGCAATAGATAATTATGTATAGTGCACATCAGGAAACTGATATCCATTTTTTTGTACATCTTCTCGTTTGACGAGTCCTTATTGGCTCCTCTTAAGACCAGAATGTAACCCAACCTATTAATCCAATACTAATAAGGGTTTACTAGAGCCACTTTTTAACCCTTATGCTTGCTGAACCCACAGTATAGGAACATTTGTCACAGCCAGCAGGGGGCGGAGTGGTTGGGGCACTTAAGTGCGCATGACGGTTTGGCCGACTATCTTGTGCTGACCAAACCGTCATGCGCACTTAGCATGTTCTCCACCGTACTGTAATGCACAGCCTGGGTAGAGGTAATCCACAGGCTTGCAATCCCCATCTGAGCACTGAACCATATTGCTCAGACCAATCACAACACTGCTGTCATGGTGAGAGCAGCTTTGTGCGCTTCCTGGCAGAGAAGCGAGGACAGACGACAGAGGAAGACGGCGCCATGGAGAGGTAAGTGAATTTTTAATTTTCAATTCCCCAAACCCCCAGCCACCACCCACGCCACCCACGTTCTGTATTAGCCGCCGCGGTTTACCGCAGGGGCAGCCATCGTGTATCTACGTGAACTAGATCCTTGCCAGGTTTTCAGCTAGTCACTTGTATACTTTTGCATAAATTCAATAGAAATGTGACTCCTTTACTTATCAAACTTGTTGTTTCGAAAATCTTTTCCTACTTTATAAAAACTTCAATATAATTGACATCTTTCTGTGCTTTCATAGGGTAGCATCTAAATGGGAATAGATCCAACATATGCAGAGCCTCCAATAGCAAAATTCCATAGCCACTCTGCACTATTTGTTCTCGATGATGTATTTCTTGTTAGCCCATTTGCAAAAAATAGAATGTTTATAATTAATAAATCATGCCAAATCAAATTCTAATAGGGGTATGAGAATGAAAGTGTAGTAATGGAGGCATAATCCATTTCATCTGTCAATGTGGTATAAGCTTTACATTACATCATGATTCATGATAGTAGGGTCTAACTGTGGGTTGTTGTTTTTGTTAGTGTAGAAGATGAAAGCAGTCCTCAGATAAAACCAATGGTTGCACAGGCAACAGTTCTTGTTGTTTGTTTATCACCATGGGACAAAAGGCGGTGCCACAGAATATGGGTTAATACATAGCCAAGAGCAGGGATGTAGGTCGATTCAGTGTGTGCAGCGGAATGGAACAGTGAAGCTGCAGGCTCGAACTGATCTCATGTTAACTGCACTGTGTTCCAGCCAATTCCATTAACAATCCAGAGCACAGCAAAGTTTTAAATGTATCAGATCATAACTGTGTAGTTTAAACCTTTATAAAATTGTGAGATTGCATGCGATTATGCAAGGCATATTCCATTGAAAGTGCTAAAAAACCCATGGCGAGAAACTTTACCCTAAATAATAAAGTCACTTTTAAAACCAACATTGGCAAAGCGAATAGGTCTGACATTAGCTGCCAGTCTTTTGGTTTTGTCAGTGTTTGTTTTTTTGTCATGTTTTTGTAAAAGATTGCTTGGCCTTTGCCAGTAATAAGAAAAAATTGAGACCCGCAAACGTATTTTTGTGTGTAGGAGAGGAGCACACATTTCTGTAGTAGACTCTGGCCCTGGTGGTAGCACTTTGTGTGTGGATGTGCTCTTTGTGCAAGAGCAGAATGCCATGACTCACAGGGAAGTTAGTTATTAGCTGGATTGGGCTGGCTCATTGCACCCTGCTCTTTGCTGTAATGGGTGGACTAAAAATGTGAATGACACATCATCAGACCCATGGATGTAGAGGGCTTGCTGAATGCCCATGTTAGTAAATTATGAGATCATTTTAGTAAAATCAAAAGATCTTGGCCAACATCAGATTAGAACTAACACATTCAACATTTATCTACAGGGATTATTCCAGGTAGATAAGAAATAGCTGTTAAAAATATTTCAGACTACAGGCTTCTGAAAAGGCTAACATTAGAAGAGTAAAAGTGCATGTATGGGTTGGTTGCCGCTACTGGATTATGTTTCTGGTTCACAGCCCACTCTTTTAGCTTTTGCGCAGACCTTTTTTTGCTTTGCCTTCCAGGTAGCTGCTCTCTGCCTCTTCTTATCTGTTGCTTCCTCTGTCTGCCTTGCTCTAAACTCAGCAAGTAGCACATATCCTGTGAGGCATTCATTTAAGTCATGATCATTGCGTTTGGTTTGGCTGGTTGGCCAGGAAAAGCATTCAACTTCAGTACTATAAGAACTCTACTGGCATTCTCTCAGACCAGTGATAAGGTTCAGGGTTCTCTGCAAATTGATAAGAGCCTTTGCATGACTGTGCAAGTGGGGCCATGTTGCCCTCTCTAACCTTTTCTGGTTTTCTTTCAATGAGCCTGACACTTTCTGGGTCCACTGAGGGGCTCCACAATTGGGTGCTGTTCACCAGCAGTGCACACAGCTCTGCTGGCCTGGGATGCACCCACACTATACCAAACCTTCACTCAAGGCTGAGCACTGCCTAGCTATGAGGAGACTGGTGACCTCTGGGAACTATTTATAAGATTCATGGTCACCTGGAATTAGACAGTCTGTTCCTAGATATGAAACAGCACACTGGCTCCCATCCATAAACTCTGTTCAGGCCTCCATAACTGTGGCCCTTACTTTGGCCTCTCTGTTTGTGTGTTCTGTGTCTGGAGCATATTGCACAGGTGTGTGACTGGGAGATCGTGTGCAGAGTGAACAGTGTACTATGGAGACTCCAGCAGGTGCCTGCACTCTTTCCCTGTTGACTCTGGCCATCTTGTGAGTAGGATACCCTGCATGCCGCTGCCCTTGGTGCATCCACGCAGAGCCCTTTTAGATGTCTGGGTGAGCTTGCATACTAAATATAGTAACAAAGGAAGGCATCAGCCAAGGAACTGTATCTGAGTTCTCTTTTCCTCTTTGTATTGTGTTGAGCATCACCTAGCAACCAAGAGATAGTCACTGAGAGATTCTGGTTACGGGCAAGTCAATATCAACCTCTTGACCAATTACTAGCAGCGCTTCCACAACCTCCCCACCCCAACACAAAGCTTGGAAAAAAAGTGAAGAGGTTTGACACTTAAAGGAAACTTGGGTTTCTACTGAGCCTGGCTTCCCACCGTATCATCAAAGTACAAGTACTGCCGACCTATTCAGTGACTGTACTTTCTCTTTAACTAGTGTGAGACTCTGCATTCTCCTAGAGGGACGTTGGCCGGGGACCGGAGTCTGCTTGTTGCTGTAACCCTTCAAGGGCAGGATGAGACCTAGAACACTGATGATACACCTGCTACTCTGACCTGACAGTAGAGTCTGCTGTGAAGCCTGGAGTGGAGAGAACCAAGGTACAGGCCAGGAAAATCTAAAAGCAAAACGTAGTTAACTAAACCGCAAGGAGTTCAAGGAGATGACTCTTCCAGCCCTTTCTTCCCAGCTTGCCAGAATTGACCCAAAAACATCTGCAGAGACGGAGTGTCAAGGGCCTGCAGAGAACGCCAAAGGCCTGTGATTGGTTTGAACTTTTCTCATCAGCCACCCACCCTGTTGTACTTCTTACCATGCAAGAGTCAGCATTTGTTCACTTCCAACACGAGAGTGCAGACCTTTTTTTCCATCCTAGATCCTAAAGTAGTGTCCTGCTTGTTGCAGTCAGTCACGCTGACCGTCACTCTGATTCACTCGAACACTCAGCTTATTTAAGTCCTCCTTCGAACCCTTCTATTTCTGTAGATATCATTATCTGTTGTAGTTTAACCCGGAGCCTAAATCTTAGTACTCCAATTTCAAACGGTGAGCTGATAAGTCAGGCCGTTGCCATGGTAAACCAGTAATATTGGCCACAGCAAGTCACGTTCGAAATACTGGTCCTTGAGGTTCTGGTACCCCCTCTGGACAAAGCTAGGGGGCAAGTCCACCACCAGCCCAATAGCACCTCTGCATCTACCCTGCAGTGCAGCCAGTGTGGTCCTCCATGACCAGGTCCAGAGGCTCCAGACACTACCAGATCCATGGTTGCTCCTTTAACTGACCATTGAAATTCTTGACCTTTGAGAACTAGCACATAACAGTCTAAAAGCATCTCTATATTTCTGGATGCTATGTTATGATACGTTTAAGGATATTTCTAGAGCAGGCTTACACCACAAGAGGGTTATTGGTGCTAAGAAGCTATAAGTAAAGGTGCTTCTTAATGGAGTGGCGCCAATGTTTGGAATCAAGCTCGAAGCCTAGCGTGTTCACTGTCATTACTCAACCAAGCTCAAAGCCTAGCGTCTTCACTGTCATTACTCAATCCACCTCAAAGCCTAGCGTCTTCACTGTCATTACTCAATCCAGCTCAAAGCCTAGCGTATTCACTGTCATTACTCAACCAAGCTCAAAGCCTAGCGTCTTCACTGTCATTACTCAACCAAGCTCAAAGCCTAGCGTCTTCACTGTCATTACTCAACCAAACTCAAAGCCTAGCGTCTTCACTGTCATTACTCAACCAAGCTCAAAGCCTAGCGTCTTCACTGTCATTACTCAACCAAGCTCAAAGCCTAGCGTCTTCACTGTCATTACTCAACCAAACTCAAAGCCTAGCGTCTTCACTGTCATTACTCAACCAAGCTCAAAGCCTAGCGTTTTCACTGTCATTACTCAACCAAGCTCAAAGCCTAGCGTCTTCACTGTCATTACTCAACCAAGCTCAAAGCCTAGTGTCTTCACTGTCATTACTCAACCAAGCTCAAAGCCTAGCGTCTTCACTGTCATTACTCAACCAAGCTCAAAGCCTAGCATCTTCACTGTCATGACTCAATCAAGCTCAAAGCCTAGCGTCTTCACTGTCATGACTCAATCAAGCTCAAAGCCTAGCGTCTTCACTGTCATTACTGGCTGAGGCTAAGGGCCCAGTCCAACACCCACTAAGGTTGCAATACCGGATCTTGACCCTGTTACCCACTACTAGCACCTGTTTTGTTTTTTAAATTCTGCTTTAGCCAATGGAAACCCATGCACTTCTTGAATGGATGGGAACATGTACTCTTACTTGTGGTCCCAACTAGGCAGAGGACTGGGTGCCGTCCATGTATGTGTAAAAGTGAAAGCCATGGGAACACACATTTAGCCAGATGTTCAACATATGTTGAAAACTTAAGGGAACAATGTTTGGGAGATGGCTCTCAGGATCAACCTGCAACATATTGAACCCCACTATATAGCGAAGATGAGTAGAGCAAAACAGGAAGTCTGGGGAAATTGTAAATATATTATAGCCATCCTGTTTGGCACCTGTGCTCCAGTGACAGATCACTGCAAAGTGAGGAACTTTAGAGTTCCCAAAGACCAGCTAGGACATCTGAAGCTTTCCCCTCTTGATAACATTTGTTCTTTGTTAATTTTGGTTTAGTGCCTCACCAAGAAGGTCTCTATGTTTGCGGTCCCATCTCAGACTCAGAAAGTGCTGGCAAGTACTGGTTTTGTGTGTCCTTGACTGCAGTGGAGAAGTGTGGCTCAATGGTTAGAGCGGCAGACCCTGGTGCAGAGGTCTAGCTGGGACCAGGGTTCAATTCCCCGCCTCCGCGAGTCTTGGGCTCAAAATTCCACGGACCTGATCATTCTCGCATCGGTGCCGAATCCAATCATGGAGTCCCACTCTGCAACTCTGGGCAATAGCTTGCTTAATCTCCACAACGGCCCCCACAACGCTGAGGATGCCTGGCCTCCACCTTGGGGGTGCCCAGGAGTGGACGCCTCACAGGGAAAGCCAGGATGGGTTCCACATTCGTACAAGCGCCTTTAGACCCTTGCGGGTGAGTAGTGTGTTATACAAGTATCAATTTACATTTACAATTTACATTTACACTGGTCTGGCATCCAGGGTCTGAGTTAAGGCCGAGCTATACTCCTGCGGAGGGTACAAGCGCTCAACGTACCTTGGTGTTCTGCAGTAGTCATTGCACTACCTCCCAAGTAAAATGAATGAGCATGGACTGTCCATAGAACTAGCCTAAGCACTACCAGTTTTCTAAGTGTGGACCATTTTTCCCCCAAGAGAGAGACCGGCTCCATTGCAAGAGTACTAGATTTTTAGTGTGAATCTGAACATAGATGATGACCAGGAACATGCACCAAGTCTGTCCAAGTTGTAGATTTTTCAGCAGGTCCCCTCTGCATCCGCTCCGGTCTGAAGAAGGTTTAAGGCCCTGAAACGCCTCACCCCGCCTGCTGTCCCTTGTTTCTGTTCCTCCCTTCTACCCACCCCAGTGCATTTGTAATCGTATTGCACAGCAGTGCAGGCTGCTGTGCAACATGGCTTCAACAAAATAAATATGGACAAAGCCGATAGATCGCACATAGGTGACACCTATTGCCTTTGCCAATGCTTGATCTCAGCTGAAGTGCTTTTAAAGAACTTAGGGTTCAGAGTATGAGACTTTTTGGTATCATGGTATCATGTTATGAATATATTAAGGGAGTTGTGGAGGTAAATTGGTAATTAGGAACTAGAAGATTCGCCATAAGCTGTTGCTGTCATGTTTTCGGTTATGATGTTCTTGGCGAAAGGCTGTGTAGGTTCCCTTTCTGTTAGCGGAACCACGCATCAGCACTTTTATGTCACCCAGGAAGCTGTGCATTGTTTGCAGAGCACTACTAATGTGGCCAACATGTGTACCTAATCTTAAAACAATAGTCCAGGTCGAAATTGATTACAAGTTTCTACTTTAAAGGTGGATTTGTTCCAGTTAGGTCTAGTGGGTAGTCAGAGCTTTAAGAGTGAGCAATATAGGTTAAGAATTGTTGGGGAAATTGACCTCTGCAGTCTGTAAATCACTACCGCTCCTAGCCGCAGACTGTTCGGGGGGATATTCTGCTTGTTCCAAAAGGAGGGTGAAGGACTACATTGACCAGGCGCCCTGAAATCACGCTCACCTGCGCATCCAGGAGCCCCGCCTCGCTGTGCTACATAGCGGCTCGCGGGCCCTGCTTTGCGGGGGCCGCTCGTAGCCGCAGACTGTTCATGGTAATATTCTGCATGTTCTAAAAGGAGGGAGAAGGACTACATTGACCAGGCGCCCTGAAATCTTGCTCACCTGCGCATCCAGCAGCCCCACCTCCCTGTGCTACATAGTGGCTCGCGGCCCCTGCTTTGCAGGGCCCGCTCGTAGCTGCAGACTGTTCGTGGGGATATTGTTCTTGTTCCAAAAGGAGGGAGAAGGACTACATTGACCAGGCGCCGAGAAATCACGCTCATCTGCGCATCCAGCATCCCGCCTTCCTGTGCTACATAGCGGCACGCGGCCCCCGCTTCTCGGAACTCGCGCCGGGCGGGCCAGGAAGGGCCATGGCAGGGCCACCCCCCTTGGTTTTTTCTTTTCTACTAACTTTTATTGGCTTTGATGATGCCACTGACATTGACATTTGCGCAGATAAGAACTGTGATTGATTCTTAGTCTCCGATCCTAAAGATCGTCTAGGGCACAGGGAAACTGTTTATCATTTACTAGCTTCCAGGTGCTTACACTGAGTTCCCTGTTAAAAACGAGCAAAGTAAGATGGATAAACGTAAGAGCACAGTAGGTACTCTTGACGCTTTTTTGATTAGAGCTGAATCTCTTCTTAGTCATGAGATTCAGCTAACGGAACGAAGGCTCTCCCTCGACCCCACCCTCTTTCCACTAACCAGGGGGGGGAAGAAAACCCGAGATCTTTAACACAAAAGGTTATAATCCACCCAAGAAGCATCACCCCCAACTCATCACCTCAACCTCTTCCCGCTAGAACCCCCGCTAGAGAAACTGTTCTTTCTACATCAGAACAAGTAGGTCCACAAACCCGGAATCAATTAAAAATAAAGAAAGGGTCCAAAACATGTCCAAAGATTAAGGGAACGAAGGGGCAAAATGATGTGAGAAAAAAGGCTCCTCAAGATCAAATCGGTACAGAAATGCACTCAGCAGAATCACAATCAGAGGTTGTTGATAGCATCCACTCAGAATTACTAATTTCACCAAACAGGGCTCCCGCCATATGCACAAATGATTCCAATTTAGCCATTGAAACGCTCATCAAGGGCCTCCTAGAAGCACATACCAAGGTCATGACGACATTGGTGTGCACCCTTATCAATGAAAGATTTAGCTTAATAGAGGGTAAATTGGACCAATTAAAAGAGGACCTAGTGTCATTTAAATTATCCTCAACAAGGCAAATTTCAGTTCAGGATGGCAGGATAACTGTCCCCTCGCAAATCGAGGGCTCAAGGCAGAGCCTTCAGGAGGCTACGACAGGTCCAATAAGGGACCAACATTTAGAAGCCTCGAAAACTCAGGATTATGTGTCCAATATCCCATCGACCACCCCTGGAGTAGAGCACAATAACAGACAAGAACCATCAAATAAGGACAAGCAATCTACCCGTACTATACGATCAAACCCAGAAATTCTGGATCTTCCACCAGCGTCATGTCCTTATGTTCTTATTCTCAGGGGGTTCCGACCCTGAAAGAAGCTCAAATTGAATCCTGGTCATCGCTCCGAAATAAAGTAGTAGACTGGCTGACAAAATATAAGCGTTTTAATCCGCGCAGTATCGATGAAATTCTTATGGTCCGTAGGGTGGGCTGGCTAGGCTCATCGCCGAAAACAATACAGGGTGACTGTATCGTTGTAAATTGTAGGTCCCCACGTATGGTCTGTTTCCTTTTAAACAACAAAGAGCTTATCTCCTCATCTGACCCAACTATCATGGCCGTCCTCCTGGGACAAACCAACAGTAATTCCCAGGGGAGAAAGAAATGGTTCAATTATAACCTTAAATAGGTTTAACCAGTTATCCTCTCTTGAGGAAATAGACTGACCATTAACTTTTGACCAAGGACCCACCCTGGGACCAAATGAAGGATATAGCAGGGCCCACTCTCCCATTCCTTCTCAAAACTTTTTTTTGACTGTAGACAGGGTGCAAATGGATTTACCTATGTCACCAGACTCTACAATGATTTCATTAGAACGGAACGATATTGTCCTTCCCTCTAATTCACCTATTGAGTTTACATCTCAGATTCCCACCCACAATACCTGTTCCACATCCATTTTGGTCCCCTAGTCTGATTCAACTCAGGGTAATGAAGATTTTAGTCTCTTAGCGGTGCCCTCACCTGTCATACCCTTTGAGAGAGGGGTCATGTTTAAAACTTTCTTTTGGAATATTGCTGGCTTTCTTACAAAGATCTATTTGGGTGAGTGGCTTACCTTTGTCCAGGATTATGACCTCATTTGCTTGCAAGAAACATGGGCAGTTTTGCCTACCCACTTAAACGGATATAAAACTTATATTTCCCCTGCAATACCATCCTCTTCTGGCAGCGCAAAAGGAGGCCTAGTGGTCTATGTTACCAACTTAATTCAATTCCGGAAACTTAATGCCCTAAAAACCGAGCCCAATTATCAGATAATTCAAATTGATCTGAATAATATGGACCCCATCTTGATAATAAACTTTTATAATAATTTACCTCAATTGCAGCTGATCGCTATTACAAGGAAATCCGTATTTTCTTCCTAGATTTTAATACTAGACACCAAGGAAAAAAACCCTATTTTTATCTGGGGAGGCGATTTTAATAGGACTCTTTGCCCCCACAATGAAAATAATATATGTGGATTTATAGATCAAAATGATTTAAATGTTACTAATTTTACCCACTCTCAATGTGGGGCCTGTCTAAATGAGTCAATTCTGAGCCTTCAATTAACTTTGGCAAATGAAATGGTCTCTCCTGCGGTCCCTTTGAAACCAACTTTTCATGGAAATGGTGCACCTACTTGTATTGACTTCATACTCCTAACAAGTACCGCCTCCTCCCTTATTGTAAATTTTCAAACACATAACTCTGTATTTAGTGATCATTTTCCATTATCAGTTTCCCTTTCCCTTCCCATGACAAGAGAAAGGAATAAACAGAGTGATCTTCATAGGGTGGAAGCTATAAGAATGGTTAGGTCAAATGGCTACGCCTTGAAGTGGGCAAAAGTAGATCCAGTTAAGATCACAGAAAGGATTGTCAAGGACTCCCTGACAAAAATAAACATCTGTCTAGCAGACAGTTCTTCCTCACAGGAAGTTATTGACAACTTTTTACTAGTAACCAATTCCATCCAAAAAGCTTTAACCTCTAATATTAAAGGAGTAAAAAACAATTAGGTAGGGTGGTTTAATTCTACCTGCACTAAAGCCTATTCAAATCTGAAAAAAGCTTTAAACGTTCCAGTCAGGGACAGAAAAGAGATCCCTCATCTTAGAAAAATCTATAATAAAGCCATAAGGGCAAGAAAATTAGAAGTAAAAGAGGAATTATGGGCAGAGTTACATAAAAGTTGCCGCCTAAATGACAGTGCTGCTTTTTGGCAAGTGATAAATTCTCCTTTTCTGTCAGGATCTAGAGACATAAAGGTCACAATAGACTAATCGTCTTGGATCGCCCATTTTTCAAACATATTTGGGACAGTAGAAAACCCTAATATAGATCAGTGCTTTCGAGGGTCGAATTTGGCTAGAGATACCCCCTCATTCACTCCACCTGCACTGGACTTCACCTTAAATGAAGTTGAGAATGCATTAACAGCCAGCAAAGGAGGAAAGGCCCCGGGCCCTGATAGGGTCCCAGAGGATATCTATAAATTCAATCTAGATCTCTGGGCCCCAATTTTGTTAAGGGTATTAAATGCAACCTGCAAAATTGGCCTTTTAGACTCATGGTCCAAATCCATCCTTATTCCGGTATTCAAGAAGGGAGATTGTTCTAATTCAACTTGCTACCGTCCAATTTCCCTACTGGATTCATTCGAAAAAACGGTGGGCCGAATTATCTTAGAACGACTTCAGTCTTGGTCCAAAGAAAAAAAGATCATATCCGATATCCAGTACGGTTTTTAAGAAGGCATGGGCACAGTTGAGCAGGTACTAAATCTGTTCCTAATTAAGGGTAAACATGTGGATGCAAAGGGTAGGAGTCTTCAATTGGCCTTACAGCAGCGTTCTACTGCGTAGGCCATTCGAAGTTATGGACCATCCTAATTGCACTGGGAGTGGATGAACTGTTAGTAACATTCCTTCGGGAAATGTACTCAAATGCCACAGCTAGAGTGAGATTTGGCATCGGGGGAGAACTGACTGAATCGTTTAGAGTGGAGCGGGGTGTCAGACAGGGTTGTGTTCTGTCCCCCTTCCTTTTCATTTTGTACACCAATGGCTTAGAATTAGCTATGCTGGAAGGGGCAAAGGACCTACCCTTAATTCAGCATCGTCCGATCCCCGCTCTCGTCTATGCGGACGATGCAGTGATTATAGCCTGCACTCCCATCGAACTTCAGCGTTCTCTGTCCCGTTACAACTTATTTATGTCAAATCTTGATCTAAAAATTAACATACATTTTTTTTATTATTATGAACTGTGGCCATAAACGAGGTAAAGGGAGGACGACTTATATCAATGATTCTAGCGTAGAGTATACCCCCACATACCCATACCTGGGAGTATTGATAGATGACAAAGGCACCTGGAAAAAAGCCATTGAGGCTAGAAAACTCCAGTTCTTAAAATCTACTATGGCTCTGGTTAAGTTCACACAGAGACTAGGAAAAAGAGCACCTGAGGAACTGATTCCAGTATACCAGGCTAAATGTATCAGTACTGCCACCTACGGGGCTGGGGTGTGGGGATACGTTCAGGCTGACTCGCTCCAAAAAGTTGAGAACAACTTTCTGAGGTTCCTTCTTGCGGTCCCCAAGGGAACAGCCACGTTCACTTGCCATACTGAGTTGGGCCTGCCCTATATTATCGATCTCATTAGGGCAGAGCCTATACTCTTATGGCACCACAAATGGACCTTGGACAAGCTGATCTTCTCTCAAAGTATCATGAGGGATTGTCTTTTGCTAGAAAATGTCTCAAAGATTGGTTGGCTCCATTACGTTAAAGGCTTCCAATATGACATGGGCCTAGAGCAACTTTATCTTAATCCTCTAGAAATGAGCCTTATCAGTAGAAAAGTGTTGAAATGTAAATGCCTTTTCCACCTAGCAGAGCTCCGCTTGTCTGTTGAAGCCCGTAAATCTTCAGTCCAGCCCGCTTTAACTATCCAAACTTCGATGCTGATTCAGCCGTATCTAACCTGGAATCTAAGCATTTACGATAGATTTTTGTTGACTCGCTTTAGGTTAGATACCATCTTCAGGCTAACTTCATTTCCCAAGGTTAATGATTGGACGCAGCTCCTTTGTCAATGCCCCTGCGATGGCATCTCCTCCCAAACCACATTACATTTGACCTTCTTCTGTAAATATTACTTAAAACCTAGAAAGCGGTGTATTGTTCCAATTGTAAAAAGTCTTGGCTTACGTCAATGCCGCCCTGCACTTCTAGTTCTTCAACTTTTACAGTCTGAATTATTTGCCCTATATATTGCGAGGTTTTTTAAATTTTGTATTAGACACAGAAAGAACTTTAAACTGAAATTTGGATTTTTAATTATTCTGCTGCATATTTTAACCAATTGGTATTTTATAGCAAATATGTACTCATTTTCTCTGATGAATGTACAAATTAAAAAATAAATAAATAAATAACTTGTACTTTTATGGTTTTCTATGTATAGAAACCGAATAAAGTTTTACTTACTTACTTACTTACTAATGTTCTTGTGAATATGCGGTGAAATGCTCTGGTGTTATACCTTTGTTGTATTCTGTTGAACCTATGTTAGGAAAATCTAAGGACAAAATGTATGCTAGGGTTATGATATCTGCATAGTTAATCCACTGCCAAACCCGTCACCTACTCCCTTCTTCTTTCAAACGTACGTTGACATATTTACAATCCTTTACGTTTGAGGCTCCTCACATGGAATCGGTTTCAAACTCCCATTTTGTCTACTTATAAAAAAAGAAGCCCTGAAAATAAGAAATAATATTTTTGTGCAACAGAGCAAATGTTCGCCATTTCACTACTACAAATAATGCTGCCTTTAGAAACAATAGGAGTAATACAACTGCTACTACTAATTCTGGTGCTGCTGATACTGACTGCCATACTGGTGCCACAACGACAAGTATCTGTAACCAGTGCTAAATCTGAGTTGGTGGTTGCTGTCCGTGGCAGCCGTCACAAACAAAGGGTAGTGGGCGGGTGGCGGGAGCGCAAGAGGAGCGCAGAAGGGGCAACGCGGGGGTGTGTTAATAATTAAAATTTAAAAAATGTACCTTAAGCTGCCGGCCGCATCCCGGGTTACGCTTCCTTTGCCCTTCCTGCTCACAGCATACACTGGGACAAACTCCCTGTTCAATCCCTGCGCTGCTCTCTTGCTATGTGAATAGCACAGGGATTGGCCTGAGTGGGCTGAAAAGATACGCGCTCAAGACAGAGAGACTGTCGGGATGGAGAAACCTAAGAGCGCATATGTGTTTGGAAGGCTTGAGACTGCCAGCCAAACACACATGCTCACTTAGAAGTGCACATATCACTCCTCCTCCCCCTCCCATGCCTTAGTCCCGCCCCCCCCCTGCATACGCTAGCTCAGAGCCAGCCAATTAAAAATAAAACAATAGAACAACATTTTATTTCTCACCTGCTGGCTCTGAGCCAGTGGGGCGAAGCTTCTCCGCGAGCTGCCTCTTGTTGCTGGTGGGGGATTGCGGCACTCAGTTTTGGTGACCAGCGCTTATTTTTCCTCTTCAGACATTTACCAAGAGCAAGAGTGAGAAAAACACACATAGTGGAAACACAGAGGAAGACGGAAAAAACGTTGTAAATGGAGAAAGTAGAAACTTGAAAAGAGTGAGATAACAGGACAGGGAGTATCTGGTGGTTGATTAAAGGGGAAATATCTATTAAAACGCAGTCATTACATCGCACTGCTTTTACAATACAGCTATTATAATGCAACTGCCATTACAATGCATGCCATTACAACACAGTCATTACAACGTATTTCACTACAATGCATACCATTACAAAGCATACCATTGCAACGCATGCCATTACAATGCATTATAAGGTAAGTAATGGAGACTTTTAAGTTTTGGGGTGGGTATGGGTTTTGGGGTAGATGGGAATAGTAATTTTTACCCATGCACTATCCAACACTTTCCCTACTGTTGCACTCGCTGGAGTGGGAATAATAATCTGTTTTTTAAATCAATTAATTTTGCTCCCAAATTCAAAAATAGTCAAGGTGTCAAATCAAAGTGTGAAAGCCGACAATTCTTTTTAAAACATTTTTTTAAGGCAGTTTTTTTAAGTATATCATCAGTGTGTGGAAATAGCTCCTCTCAAATTCGCTCTCCTAATAGGGTTGCTGTGTTCTCAGTAAAAACTGTTTAATTTGTGGTTGTCACCAACTTTTGTTTATAAATGTTGATTTATTTAAATCCAGGGTCGAAGCATCGTTTGCACCAGGAAAGCATTACTCACTCATTTTCGAAAGAAAGCAAACGGTGTTGTGTGGCGTGCCTACTCGAATTGTTAGCAATTTTTTTTATGTCCATTCAGGCAGTACCATTGCCATATAAAAATACAATTATGTTTTTGCTTTCTTAAGTTCAAAAGTTCAGTAAAATGAAATAGCAATGTTGTTGTCAGTCCAGCAGGAGATTCTATTTTCTGGACTGCTTCCAATTTAGTCCATGGACCTTGGACCAACCCTCTCCCGCCTATTCACACACCTCTCGGCATCCTCACAGCCAGCTCAAATAATGCCACCCGGCTTCAAAAGCCTCACTGAACCAGGTGTTCTGACTGGCCCAATTATCTAGAATTAAAAACGTATACGTTTTGGGTGAATATAGGCACTTTTCCAAAAGAGACCCTTGCCTGCAGACCAGCTGCCACTTCAGTGCTGTTTGTCCTTCATATATTGCGTCACTGCCACACATCTCAAATAATGCAAAACAAACAAGAGCTAAGAACAATGTCGCTCTGTCTTCGTGGCCTCACCTAGCCCCTTGGCACTGCCGCTGTGCCAGCCTGCCCACGAGAAACATGCTTCGCAGTGGTGTACATTTCACTGAACTTTACTGGGGTCTGTTCTCTGTGAAAGGTCTGTGAAAAGAAAAACCTGACGGTGAACAGCATGGAAAGAATTTGGAAAAGGCCAGCCACAGAGAGGCGGTTCTACAGTGTACGCTGCGAGAAACCCCCCGCACGCAGATACGTATTCACGGAAGCCTGCCCACCCAAGCCATGGACTGTTCCAACAACTTGGGTTTTGGTGAGACTGGCAAGGAAGGTGATCTCTAAGGGAGGACGTTCACTCCACCACTATGACTATCGTTTAGTGTACGTATAGCTTTGGGGCGGCCATTTTCAAATCCGAGCCAAGATGTATATATCCCTGATATTTTAGGTCTGAGGTTATTGTGTGTTCTTAGTCCGACCAAAAGAGGTTTCAAAAGTGCTAATTAGCCTAAAGAGGACCACACCCAAAAATGTATCATTGGTGTATGTCCCATGAATGCCACGAAGGCCTTTATGTTGTCGGAACACCAAAACCATTCATTTGCTTCCCATAGGCAGGAGATAGAAAACCGTGTGAATGTGAAATGGCACAATGCATAGTATCCGTGAAGCACGCTGAAAATATTGGTTTCAGGAATTTAGGGGCACATCAGAAGCAAGGCAATCCATAGTATTGATCATGCTTGCTATAAACGTAACTTTCAGGCATGATAGACCCCTCAGAAGTAAAGAGCTCATTCCTCCAGTACAACATGGGCCAGTGAGACTCTAGCAGGGGAGTTTAACTTTTGTGAGATCAGAACTTGACAACAGTCTCAACCAGAACTAAAGTGTGTGAAGATGTTCGCAGTCCTTTACTGAGGGAGTTGACTAAGGAGTTCCAAGGTTTTTGGGATGCTCGGTTGCATTAGGCCTTCTTCAGAGTCTTGGATTTAAAATGTTGTCCTGGTGGAGTCTTTTGTGTTGTTTGTCAGACTATCAAGGGCAGAAATATTGACCTAAATATGGAGAACCAAAATATCATAAAGATATGTGCATATATGTAAGTATAGATTAACCATTCTTAGCTCCACATTCATGGAAATTATTTCTATATTAAGTTTTAAGTTTTAAGTTCAGAAAATTTAAGTTTAAGTTTCAGGAATGTGTTTTTTAAAAAAAAGATTTGGGTGGTGGCTGGCCCGTTCTGATAATAGTTAACAGTCCCCTAATTCCAGAGCTCCAATAGTCTTTCTGTCGTCTGGGGTCTAGTGGGGTGGCAGAAGTTTCATACATTCAACTTGCAAACTTTGGAACCGGTTACCCTGGCACCTAAGAAGACAGTGGAACCTGATGATATTTTGGAAACCGCTCAAAACATGGCTTTTCCACTCTCTTTATAGATGCTATCAATTAAATGCAGATGATCTTCGATGGTTAAAGTCGCTAGCACAAAGACGCCTTCGGGCATACGCTGCGCTCCATACAAATAAATATCAAATAGAGCATCCCCGTCCTCAAGGCAAGTGAAAGGAAATTTGGATTCGGGGATGGATTTATACATGGTATTGACATATAGGCTGGCAGGGTGGTGGTAAATCCCACATTCTTCTCACTTGACATGGGAAATGCCACAGTATTCAGGTTCTGGGTCAGCCGTCAATGAGGTAAATCATCCAACCCTGAGCATTTCTAAAACGTAGAGACCCAGGCGAATCCATAGTCATGTAGCTTGCTTGGATCCCATTACATTTTCTTACCAGTTTTGGTTAAAATCTTGCATTTTTCTACATTTTTTTGAGGGAAAGATCTGGAATCTGCAGTGTTCCACAAAATTCCTAATCCCTCCACATTTTATAGGTGTCTCCTGATAAAAATCTTACTCCATCCCTATTTTGTCTGTTTTCAGCAATGTAGAGTTTTCTGGCTTCACCCATGGGTTTCACACCACAATCTGTAATTAGGAAGGAACCACAGACATAACATAGATTACTCGTAGAAAAATGTAAAAACTGTGGTATAAAATGATTTTTGTACAACTCTGCCTGTTTCCTGTAACCTGGAAGGTGGTGATCGTAGCACAGCAAACATTGTGTTGATGCTGTTTTTAGGGGACAAAAACATGCACTTTCATGCACAGCACTTTTCATAACTTTTTTTTTTTTTAATGCCATATGTTGGCTATTTTTTTGGTTCACTCCAGGAAAATCCACATTTCCTTGGTACTTTAGAATCCTCAACATGGGTGAGATGTTGGCCTGGATTTTTTTTGTGGAAAAAAATTATGAAGGCTTAAGAACAAAGCTCCCCAGGTATGAAAAAAGGTGTCGGCACTGGGCAGGAAAAGCCTCAGCAGTTAGGGTTAAAAGGACCCGACTGTGAAGCAGATATCATTTAAACAAAAGCATCCATTTTAAATGATAGAGAACACACATTTCCTAGATCCAGAAGATTACCCATAGTTGTGTAGAGATTCAGAGAGATTGCAAGCACCAGACATAATTTAGGCTTGAAGGGTGAAAATATTAATAAATTATCTAAAAGAAAACTTGTGACCCGAACGATACGGTGGCCCAGCAGAATCCATGACCACATGAGATGTAATACACTTGTGACACCTTTGAGCAAAGCAAAAATAATCCCATATACCCTACAGATGAGCTAAATTTAGGATTTCTTGTCAGTGGGTGTTTTCTGCATAGCATAAGATATGTTCTGTATTTATAAACCTTAATTGCTTAGTGTGAGAACAGGATTCTTAAACCTAGGATTCACATGAAGCGGTGGGTCAAGGGTTCTGACCCACTGGACCTACTGGGCCTAAACAGGACCGAACAGATGCTGCATCTTCCGAAAGGCTCCATCAGTGGGAGCATTTTGATGTATGCGACCTTTGTGCAGTGATGTGATGAGGAACATTGTGTGTCAGTCCTGTCGCAGGCAGTAGATGTTTTCTAAAATTGCAATGGAAATTAATTTGCCAATTTTAATATTCTCAATTAGGCAATGGCATCACATGACTTGTAAGCCAGACCAAAGAAATGAAGGGTTGTTTGTAAGATGCAAACAGCGTGCCATTAATGTGTGAACTCTATGTCCAGCTTTAATCTCACAAATACAACTTGTCGTCCCCAAACCTTCCTGTCTAGTACAGTGTTGCCACTTATTACTAACAGCAGCATTTTCGAATGTGAGCATTTAGTCTCCATGGGGTCTTCGTTTGATTTCATAGCAAAACGAATTCTTGGAATACCAGTTTTGAAAAACCATTTCACATAAACTGTTCAATTGAAATTTTCAAGATTAATGAGATTAATCACATAGTAAAGCTTGTCTCCTGGAATATTTGCAGCATCACAAAGAAATTGGCATGTCCAGGATGGTGTGACTTTGTGGACCGATTTGATTTATGTATGTTCCAGGAAACTTGGGCAGTTACACCCCACTTTAGTTCAAGCTTTGCTAGCTCTGACCGACCTGCTCTTTTCTCCAGGGGGGCCTTGCAATCTGACTGAGAGCCTCTCTGGTTTGTACTTCCAAAGTTATTGATCTTGGGACTCCTGACGTATTGCGAGTACTCTTGCAATTTCCTGATGGGGTTTTGTTATGCTTGCACAATGTCTGCTGTAGGCATGAAGGTAACATGGTCAGCTTAGCTGTTATTGATGTAGTTCATGCCCATCTTTCATCTCTTCCAGCTGGTGTTTTTAAGATTGTTGTGGGTGATCTTAATTGTAATTTCGAGCCCCTCGCATCACCACCGACACTTTTAGTGGAGAAAAGGGTGAAATGTGGGCAATCCTGGAGCTTACCCTAAAACCGATTAAACAAAGGGTCTGCCACTGCCCTGCAACTGAATGCCTTTACTCTTGATAATGGGTTGAGAGCCTGCAATGGGAGAACTCGATCAGATAAAGGAGAAGGTCACCTTCAATTGACAGGGTGTTATCAGCTGTATAGATTATATATTGATGGACATGAGGCTGTGGTCGCAAGTATTCGACATGGAGGTAGTCAGTCCCTAGGCAGGACTGTGATCATAATGCCTTGGACCTCTCCATGAGTTCTTGTGGCCTTATTATTCCAGCTCAAAACCTCGAACCCTTTGATAGGAGGCTACTTCCAACTAGTAATCAAAGCAGACTGAGGTGGGGTGTCATCGCTGCCACCCCAATCATTCAGGCACAGCTGTATGAGGCTCTTGCTACCACTTCGGAAGCAGTCCTGGCCCTGGGAGGGAGTTCTCTTCCAGAATTCTCATGGAAGAGCTTCCTATACAGTCGCACTGGATAAGCGAGATTATGGAGTGGCCAAATGGGAGCCATTATTGGTTGCAATCAAGGGGAAAGACTACAGCTCCCTTTGGCAAATAGTGGCTGGCAAGGACCCAGAATGTTCACCCTCACGGTGTTGTAATATAACAGCTGCTTCTTGGGCTGATCATTTTACAGGACTCCAAGTGTGTGATCTGAGGTTGAATGAGCGGGGCTGATCGCTACCCCCTGGCATTGCAGTGAGTCCTGTCATCTGGGTATTTGAAGGTTTTACTTTTATTGACAACTTGCAGAAGCTCTTTAGTCGAATTCTGTTGAGCAGATTAAAAGTTTGGATGGAGGACGTAGGAGTTTTGACCACTTTTCAAGTTGGGTTCAGGGCTGGGACCAGTACCAAGACCAAGTGCTCCAATTGCAACTAATCTATTGGAGGTACGTCACATTGGGAGGAGAGCCTCTATGTAATTTTTGTCAACCTTCGGTCGGAGTTTGACTTAGTCTCAAGAGAGGCCTTGTGGAAGGTTTTGACTGAGATGGGTTTCCCGAAATATTTAGTTGATAAGTTTCGGAGGCTCCACCTGGATAATTCTGCACAGATCAGGTGAGGTTCCGCTGGGGAGTTTACAGATCCCATTCCAGACGACAACCTGCTGGTCTCGAAGGCACCAAAGGGCATTCAAAATCTGTTGGACTAATTCTGCGTCTTCTGCAGACAGAGAGGGCTGGAGATCAGCATCTACAAAGCTAAATACATGGTATTGAATTCTTTGCACACATCTCAGTTGCACTGAGTCCTTAACTACTTCCCATTGGAGAGGGTCCATCCCTTTGACTTCCTAGGGTTCACTCTCAACTAGTATTTTGGTTGATCTCCCCAGTTTCAAAAGTGCAAACTTAGACTGGAACATTATATTGATGGCATTTTGAGAGTTTTTAGGAGTTCTAGCTTCAATCTGATATCCCCAGCGTTGTAGATCTATAAATTACAAGCCCTGGGTGGGGTACTTATATGATGGGGAACTTTAGGGTTCATGACAATGCAAATGACATGGAACTGATTTAGAAACAGTTTATAGGGCTCCTCACTAACCTCTCTGTCTTCAGAGTAAGACTCAGACCTTTGCTGTATTGGAGGAGGATTGGGTCCTCAATGGACCTATTGCCCTTTTAGATGGGCTTAGAAGAAATATTGAAACTCCCTGGGGCTGAAAGGATCTCCTGGCTGGGGTGTATCAAAGTTTTTTTGGGGGAACATTGCGTGTGAAAATATATGGGCTCGCCCAGAAACGTCATTTAGCGAATTCAAGTCTGCGTTTAAGGAGATGTACTGGAGACATGCAGATGGTGAACTTCACAGGACCATGAGGGTGGGCACCCTGACCTTGGCTTGTATGGAATTTAAAGACTCTTACCATCTGGAAGAGTACATGGATGCAATTGAGGCTCCGGCTGCCAGATCACTCTACATTAAATTGAGCGTCGGAACTCTGCAACTTCGAACATTTACTGCAAAGTGCATCGCCCCATACCAAATCAGAGTTGAGTTGTCCCTGTTGCCCTGAGGCCAAGGAAACTATAGCTTATGCCCTGTATTTTTGTCCGCATTATCATGTACACAGGAGGAAATGGATTTTGGTGCTGTGTCTCACTCTTTTCATTAGGGACTATAAATCTGCAGCAAGGATATTAAGGTCAGACACTGATCACTCAATTGCATTTGCTGTCTCCCATTTCCTGTGGTAATATAGACAGAAAAGGGTTTCCCCGTTGTTGTTTGACTAGGTCCCGGGATTTGTGCGCTTCCTATATTTGTATCTTGCAACTGGTTGTGACTTTTTGAACTAGGTCAGAAATTCGGGAGTGATGTTTGATGATAAACTCTCTTTTACACACCATGCAAATGCGGAAGTGTCTTCATCTTTCTTCACTCTTAAAATGATTAGGAAACTTCTTCCTTTCCTTCCGCTGAGTGCTGGAAAAACCCTTATGTGTACATTGGTCTTATCTAAGATCGACTACTGTAATGGCCTGTTTTTAAATGCCCAGGAACAAGTTCTGAATTAGTTGCAGCTGATTCAGAACTCAGCAGGCAGAATACTGTCAGGCACGCCCAAGTTTAAATCTATCTCCTCGGTAATACGCCTGTTTCACTGGCTGCCGATCAGGAACCGAATCAAATTTAAAGCACTCTGTATGGCATACAAGGCAACCAATAATCTCGGACCTGAGTTCCTAAGAAAGTCTTTGTCCTACTTGCCCCTAAGAGATTACTGCATTCCTCTTCAGCCCACTATCTGACTGTTCCACGTACAAAGAAATCATCATGGGGAGACAGACGTTTTTCAGTTGCCTCGTCAAAACTGTGGAATATCCTACCCCTTCATATCAGGACCAGTCCTTCTCTTCTTGCTTTTAGGAAGTCTTTAAAAACATGGCTTTTTAACCAGTAAATATCATCTCACTGTTCTGCATCATTGTCCGTCAGCGCCGAGACACCTTCGGGTATTTGTGCGCTTTATAAATAAATAAATAAATACATGCTGCCTGTGAGTTATGGATATGGGCTACTAGTTTATGTCGAACATTTAGTATTTTATACACTATGAATGTCTCCATTCACATGTTGCTAGTTTTATATTCTCCTGTGACTTTTTAGGTCGAAGCCTCCATTGCAGGGCATGGCCCTGCTGGAGGCAAAGACCTATTGTGAACAGGAGAATTTCAGTATTGCGTGAAACCACGCCCCCTTTTTCCATTGGCAGGCCTCTTGAAAGGGAGGCCTGCCATTGGAAAAAGCTCCTGTTTATCAGATTTGTCTGCTCTGGATCCCGCCTCTCGAGGACTCCATGACCTGCCTTACGGTAGCACGACAATATTTTCAGAAATATTGCCTTGGCAACCATGAGGCAGGTCAGGGAGTCCTGGAGGGGCGGGATTCAGTATTCTGTTCCTGCCCCGTTTTTTTTGTTTTGTTTCGTTTGTGCCGTCATTCCAGCACGTTCCTGGGCGGTGGAGGAGGTAGGGGAGAGGCGGTGCTTTGCACGGCCGTGCAGCTTGTTCTTTAAGTGTTTTGATTTAGTGGAAGCCTCATTGTTTTCGTAAAGACGTTTACATCGTTTTTATAGTGGATGTTATTTTTGTTGTATTCACGGTGGCATTTGATTTTTATTGAATAAAAACATTCAGCAACTTTCATTGCATTTTGATTTTTAGTTTTGGACTCGCCACTGCGTCAGATCCAGCACCATTTCAAAATGGAATGGCGTCATGTTGAAACGGAGCTTGTTTTCATATTCTCGCGCTAGGAGAGTGTAGGGACCTCGTTGGTCTTGCAATGCTGAGTGCGGTGACGCAGGGCTGTGTGCTGCGGCTTGTGGTGTTGAATGTTTTGGGCCAGGCGGTGTATGCTCTGCAGGCTGCACGTGGGAGAGGCGACAGGGGACCGACGGACACACAGTGAGTGCACAGCGGACAAGAGGGGGAGAAAGAAAGGTAGTATTCGTATCCCGTGATTGCAGCTCTCTGCGGGCGAGACCGAGAAGTGAGTGTAGCGATGCGTGTGACCGTAGACACCTGTCTGTGCGTGTTTGCATTGCAGACACGCCTGCGTGCCCGCCTCTCACTCGCTTGTTTTAATCAGTAATTGTCTTTGCCTAAATCAGGGCTGGAGTAATCTGGGCAGATTCTTCAGTAAGTGCTGGCGTGTTTTCTGTGCTCGCTCCCCCGTATGCCTTTAAGGGTACTTAATCACCCCAAGGTGATTACCGTGGGGGAGGTCAACAGTCCCTGCGCAGTGGTGTAAAAACTCGGCTGTGTCTCTCCTTCAGGTAAGTACGAGAGCCATTCATTGTTTTGCGTAAGCCGCTATGGAGACAGTGCAGTACACAAATATATACTCATATGAGTAAACAAAACACACCCATCCCCTTTCTACACATGCAGCTTTCCAGCAGCACCCCAAGCCACCTGGGTCTTCTCACCCTAAGATTGTGATTCTCCGTTTCATTGTGAGGCTTACAAGGCATAATACAGAGCCAGACCGCTACCCTCTAAGCACTTCACAGCAGCATATATTATTAATACACTTAATCCAATTCCTGCAGCCGCGTCCATAGTGTATATGGACATTCATTTACGCTCTGCTTCTTACTGAGGTCCGTTGCGGTAGATAGCCGTGCAGGGATCTGGAGACTGGCATTCCCAGAATCTTGTTTAAAATAAGTGGTTCACTTCTTTACAACTTCATAAAATAACGAATAACTAAAACACTCTTTTTCACATTTAAAACCAATATTTTGTGCCATTTCCGGTATTATATCACTATAGCACGCGCTACTTGTTATGACGTTTGTTGCTAAAGCCTGTTCCAATTTTGAATAAAGTGATAGGAATTGGTGTCCTTTGTTTATGTCTACTTTCCGTTTCCACTTTCCAAGCACTCACATGAGGACTTTGTAATTAAGTACTGCTGACTTCGAATTGGGTTTTCAGTTTTCAGCAAGAGGCGGGGTTTAGCTCTTGTTAATGTGGCATTATTTCGTTCCAGTGTGAACAGAGGATTGGCAACCCTTTTCTTTGTTGTTCCTTGCTGTCTGTCTGGTTATCCTTTGCATCATGTCTCCCACAATCCATGAAGTGCATCACGGCTGCGATCGAACTGGTAATGCCCCAAATACTTCATTCTTACTTTGAACGTGTGACTCAACTTGGTTGTACATTTCTTTTAATCTCACACAGCACCTAACCCCACGCGTGGGCCGCAGCTGCTATTTGCAATCACTTGTTCCTTATTTTCCAATGGAGCACTGCATAAGAATGTAAAGTTTTGCAAGGCGTTTTCTTTTAATCCATCCACTATCTCACTCAGCTCACAATGTACTTATTATAGCGGTGTTAAATCTCCCCAAGGGCATTAGTACCAACTTACATTACAACTCATCTGTTTCATTGATTTATAACTTTAAAAATACAGTTTTGTTGTAACTCAGCTGAAATGTGACAGCCACAGCTAATTATTAAAGTCACCCTATTGTAATGTTTCTCTGATTTCATTTGCCAAACTTTCTTTTCCTGTAAGCCATCTGCACAACACACCCATCCCCCCTAACCCTTATATCCCATTCACTTTTTTTTAATACAGTGCAAAATCAGCTCCATGCCATTGGAGTAATTTGCATAAGTACCGGATTACATTACGCATGTTCACTTACATTTATCTATGTATGTCAGAGCACTGCCGAAGACCATTTTGGTAAACTAAGTCCTTCTCCTATCTGGATATAAAGTGGATTTGAGTGCCCTCAGAAATAAACCCATATAGGTTGCAGGACAAGGGGAAGCAGGAAAAAAATGCAGCTTTGTACTTAGCTGAAACGTGACGGACACAAATAATATTGAAACCGACCTCTTTTGTTTAATTTTACCAATTTCATTTGGCAAACGCTCCTTTCATGAAAAGCAAGGCCAGCTATAAAATATTTTTAGGAAACTTCAGGCAATTACATTACAAGAATAAAAAAACGAGTCACTAGACACATGTGAAAATGTACACCAAGCCAAACAAGACATGCACCAAACTTCTCATTTTATGTCCAGCTGTGCTGGCAAGAGTTTTTGCTGGAACAAATTTAGGTGGAGAATCATTTTTTTGGGAAATATATTAACCGATTTAAGCAATTGAAAATCGTAATACTGCTCTACCATCCGGGACATTTTACATTGACACATCATTTCACCTAAACTTTTGAGGGCAGGGACTAAAACTTTGGACACCATATTTGACACAGCTATATGGTATATGTTTGCAAAGAGCACTAGTCCACGGACACCTCTCATATAAACTGTACACATGTATCAACTGATAGGTGTGGATGCAATTAACAATCTTCCTTAGAGTTACTCTGCTTCCTCTTCTGCTTTCACCACTGTGCCTCTCTCTTCTGGTGTTGTGCCTCTCTTCTGCTGCTGTGCCTCTCTCTTCTGGTGTTGTGCCTCTCTTCTGCTGCTGTACCTCTCTCTTCTGGTGTTGTGCCTCTCTTCTGCCGCTGTACCTCTCTCTTCTGCTGCTGTGCCTCTCTTTTCTGCTGCTGTACCTCTCTCTTCTGCTGCTGTGCCTCTCTTTTCTGCCGCTGTGCCTCTCTCTTCTGCTGCTGTGCCTCTCTCTTCTGTGGCTGTGCCTCTCTCTTCTGCTGCTGTACCTCTCTCTTCTGCTTCTGTGCCTCTCTCTTCTGCCGCTGTGCCTCTCTCTTCTGCTGCTGTGCCTCTCTCTTCTGCCGCTGTGCCTCTCTTCTGCTGCTGTGCCTCTCTCTTCTGCCGTTGTGCCTCTCTCTTCTGCTGCTGTGCCTCTCTCTTCTGCTGCTGTACCTCTCTCTTCTGCACCTCTCTCTTCTGCCGCTGTGCCTCTCTCTTCTGCTGCTGTGCCTCTCTTTTCTGCCGCTGTGCCTCTCTCTTCTGCTGCTGTACCTCTCTCTTCTGCCGCTGTGCCTCTCTCTTCTGCTGCTGTGCCTCTCTCTTCTGCCGCTGTGCCTCTCTCTTCTGCTTCTGTACCTCTCTCTTCTGCTGCTGTACCTCTCTCTTCTGCCGCTGTGCCTCTCTCTTCTGTTGCTGTACCTCTCTCTTCTGCTGCTGTGCCTCTTTTCTGCCGCTGTGCCTCTCTCTTCTGCTGCTGTGCCTCTCTCTTCTGCCGCTGTGCCCCTCTCTTCTGCTGCTGTACCTCTCTCTTCTGCTGCTGTGCCTCTCTTTTCTGCCGCTGTGCCTCTCTCTTCTGCTGCTGTGCCTCTCTCTTCTGCCGCTGTGCCTCTCATTCTGTTGCTGTACCTCTCTTCTGCTGCTGTGCCTCTCTCTTCTGCCGCTGTGCCTCTCTCTTCTGCTGCTGTGCCACCCTCTTTTGCTGCTATGCCACCCTCTTTTGCTGCTGTGCCACCCTCTTCTGCTGCTGTGCCACCCTCTTCTGCTGCTGTGCAACCCTCTTCTGCCGCAGTGCCACCCCTTCTGTTGCTGTGCCACCCTCCTCTGATGCTGTGCCACCCTCCTCTGATGCTGTGCCACCCTCCTCTGCTGCTGTGCCACCCTCCTCTGCTGCTGTGCCACCCTCTTCTGCCGCTGTGCCACCCTCTTCTGCCGCTGTGCCACCCTCTTCTGCCTCTGTGCCACCCTCTTCTGCCGCTGTGCCACCTTCTTCTGCTGCTGTGCCACCCTCTTCTGCTGCTGTGCCACCCTCTTCTGCTGCTGTGCCACCCTCTTCTGCTGCTGTCACCCTCTTCTGCTACTGTGCCACCCTCTTCAGCCGCTGTGTCTTTCTTGTGCTGCTGTACCTCTCTTCCGCCGCTGTACCTCTTTCTTCTGCCACTGTGCTTCTCTTCTGCCTCTGTGCCTCCCTCTTCTGCCACTGTGCCTCTCTTCTGCCGCTGTGCCTCTCTCTTCTGCCACTGTGCTTCTCTTCTGCCTCTGTGCCTCCCTCTTCTGCCACTGTGCCTCTCTTCCGCCGCTGTACCTCTTTCTTCTGCCACTGTGCTTCTCTTCTGCCTCTGTGCCTCCCTCTTCTGCCACTGTGCCTCTCTTCTGCTGCTGTGCCTCTCTCTTCTGCCGCTGTGCCTCTCTTCTGCTGCTGTGCCTCTCTCTTCTGCCGCTGTGCCTCTCTCTTCTGCTGCTGTGCCTCTCTCTTCTGCTGCTGTACCTCTCTCTTCTGCTGCTGTACCTCTCTCTTCTGCCGCTGTGCCTCTCTCTTCTGCTGCTGTGCCTCTCTTTTCTGCCGCTGTGCCTCTCTCTTCTGCTGCTGTACCTCTCTCTTCTGCTGCTGTACCTCTCTCTTCTGCCGTTGTGCCTCTCTCTTCTGCTGCTGTGCCTCTCTCTTCTGCCGCTGTGCCTCTCTCTTCTGCCGCTGTGCCTCTCTCTTCTGCTGCTGTACCTCTCTCTTCTGCCGCTGTGCCTCTCTCTTCTGTTGCTGTACCTCTCTCTTCTGCTGCTGTGCCTCTCTTTTCTGCCGCTGTGCCTCTCTCTTCTGCTGCTGTGCCTCTCTCTTCTGCCGCTGTGCCTCTCTCTTCTGCTGCTGTACCTCTCTCTTCTGCTGCTGTGCCTCTCTTTTCTGCCGCTGTGCCTTTCTCTTCTGCTGCTGTGCCTCTCTCTTCTGCCGCTGTGCCTCTCTCTTCTGTTGCTGTACCTCTCTTCTGCTGCTGTGCCTCTCTCTTCTGCCGCTGTGCCTCTCTCTTCTGCTGCTGTGCCACCCTCTTTTGCTGCTGTGCCACCCTCTTCTGCTGCTGTGCCACCCTCTTCTGCTGCTGTGCCACCCTCTTCTGCTGCTGTGCCACCCTCTTCTGCCGCAGTGCCACCCCTTCTGTTGCTGTGCCACCCTCCTCTGATGCTGTGCCACCCTCCTCTGCTGCTGTGCCACCCTCCTCTGCTGCTGTGCCACCCTCTTCTGCCGCTGTGCCACCCTCTTCTGCCGCTGTGCCACCCTCTTCTGCCGCTGTGCCACCCTCTTCTGCCGCTGTGCCACCCTCTTCTGCCGCTGTGCCACCCTCTTCTGCTGCTGTGCCACCCTCTTCTGCTGCTGTGCCACCCTCTTCTGCTGCTGTCACCCTCTTCTGCTACTGTGCCACCCTCTTCAGCCGCTGTGTCTTTCTTGTGCTGCTGTACCTCTCTTCCGCCGCTGTACCTCTTTCTTCTGCCACTGTGCTTCTCTTCTGCCTCTGTGCCTCCCTCTTCTGCCACTGTGCCTCTCTTCTGCCGCTGTGCCTCTCTTCTGCCGCTGTGCCTCTCTTCTGCCGCTGTGCCTCCCACCTCTGCCACTGTGCCTCCCTCTTCTGCCCCTGTGCCACCTTTTTCGGCCGCTGTGCCTCTTTCTTGTGCTGTGGTGGCTCTCTCTTGTGCTGCTGTGTCTCTCTTCTGCCGCTGTGCCTCTCTCTTCCTCCATTGTGCCTCTCTTCTGCCACTGTGCCTCTCTTTTCCTCCATTGTGCCTCTCTTCTGCCGCTGTGCCTCTCTTCTGCCGCTGTGCCTCTCTTCTGCCGCTGTGCCTCTCTTTTGCTGCTGTGCCTCTCTTCTGCCACTGTGCCTCTCTTCTGCCGCTGTGCCTCTCTTCTGCGCTACGCCTCCCTCTTCTGCCGCTGTGCCTCCCTCTTCTGCCGCTGTGCCTCCCTTTTTTGCCGCTGTGCCTCCTTCTTGCGCCACTGGGCTGCCCTCTTGCGCCACTTTGTCTCACTCTTGTGCCGCCATTGGTTACAGACCCCACAGCTGTTGGTGCCTGTGTGAAGGGGACAGGGGACAGAGTACATGTACTTCTATATGTCCAGTTTAAGGACTGGGAACAAAAATAGGTTTCGTCTTTAGAATGAAATGCATTTTATTATGTTATGTTACTGGTCCTTTTTGCTTTTTTGGTTTTTGAGCTCTGTGCAGTATGGCTCTGAACTATCTGCAATGTGTTTTGCAGTACTACCCTGTGCTGCCTGTACTGAGGGTTGCTGCACAGTTCTGGTATATACACATCAAGTAGGTGAGGATTAGTGTGCAAGGGTTTTGGTTCTGCAGTTGTATTGGTTTTATGTGTGTGTGGTCTTCAACACTTGTTCGTCTTCACAACTCTTAGATCCTTTATTCTCTTCTATCATAGCTCCCCTCTCTTTCACCCTCCTTCTTTTCATTTCTCTACACCCCTTTCTCATTTTTTACACCCTCACACACACTGCACACACTGCACCCTCACACACACTGCACCCTCACACACACAGCACACACTGCACCCTCACACACACTGCACCCTCAAACACACTGCACCCTCACACACACTGCACCCTCACACACTGAACCCTCACACACACTGCACCCTCACACACACTGTACACACTGCACCCTCACACTCTGCACCCTCACACACACTGCACCCTCACACTCTGCACCCTCACACACACTGCACCCTCACACACTGCACACACTGCAGCATCACACACACTGCACCCTCACACACTGCACTGCACCATCACACACACTGCACACACTGTACCCTCACACACACTGCACCCTCACACACACTGCGCACCCTCACACACTGCGCACCCTCACACACTGCGCACCCTCACACACTGCGCACCCTCACACCCTGTGCACCCTCACACTCTGCACCCTCACACACTCTGCAATGGAACATACACTCCAAATACCACTCAGTGCCACATAACACTGTATATATCTGTCGTCCTCCCTCTATCTATCGCCCTCACTCTATCTATCTATCTATCTATCTATCTATCTATCTATCTATCTATCTATCTATCTATCTATCTATCTATCGCATCACCATAGCATCACTCAGCTCCACCACAGCATCACTCAGGGGCACCACAACATCACTGTGCGCTACCACAGCATCACTAAACGCTCCAGCATCACTCGTCGTCACCACAACATCAGTCAGCGCCACCACAGCATCAATCTGTGCAACCATTCAACAACAACTAGTTCAAATGTGTTCTCTCAATGTTTCA
This sequence comes from Lissotriton vulgaris, assembly GCF_964263255.1. Classification (NCBI taxonomy): domain Eukaryota; kingdom Metazoa; phylum Chordata; class Amphibia; order Caudata; family Salamandridae; genus Lissotriton; species Lissotriton vulgaris. Next base: position 1,728,284,418 of record NC_141694.1, on the reverse strand, counting down.
AACTTTATTACAAATGTCACAAAAATATATTAATATTTCACTTCTGTTCCTGGATTTTCATCACAATAAAATACAATGAACATAATCTTCACAAAAGTTATTTACAAAAGCATTTGCCATTATAAATTACAATAACTTTTATTCAAGTATTAATTATTAAAAAAATAAGACATTTTTATTTGTAATATCAATACATCTAAGTCACTTAAATACAACACATATTACATTACAAATGCTATAAGTGTCACATTTGCGAAGGTTAAAACTATTAGCATTGTAAATGACGAAGCTATTAATTTTGCTACTTTCAAAACCAACACATAAATAAAAAAATTGTCATTTACAATACCAATAGTTCAAACTTTCCTAATGCGAGACCTATTGCATTGCAAATGCTTGTTTTACATGCCATCATTTTAACGATTTTAATGATTTAATGGTATTATTGTTTTAATGCATTGTTTTGTATGTGCTTTTATGGCAATCGCTAAAATAAAGTATTATTAAGATTAAGAATATATTTTTTTATTACTTGTTGCTTGTTTTTATAACTAATAATTACCTTTAATCTTGAAAAAGATTTCTCTTTCTGTCAGTTTTTATTATAGACGGTGTCCACAGTTTCTGTTTCCCTTCTCAAATCCCTTCACTAGGTGATGTTTCCCATTTATTAAATTGAAGTTTTAAGGGATCCCACCTCCCCGAATCCATCTTCTCTCTGCTATTACTCTTTCCCCCTCCCATTTTCCCTCTCCTTCTCACCTGATCCTGATCATTCTTCCACCCTCCAATGAACTCCTGATTTCACTCACTTGTAAGTCTTGCCTGAGACAACACGTGCACTGTTTCTTGCAAGTCTGTTGTTCTTTAAAAAATGTAAAAAGGGGCTTAAAGCCCACACATTACTTAACCATTGGTAGTTTTGCTCGTCACTCTCCTTTCGCGTGCTTTTATTGGTCAGCAGCAGCTGGGTTCATTACTCCAGAGAGCTGTAGAATGCTGTGTATGCAAAGGGATTGCTTTGCATTGTTTGAGGATCGGTGCAAACTGTAGTTGGTTTCCTCTTTGTAGTATTCCTTGAGGTGATGCCGTGTCTAGTAGATTGCAGAGAGCTGCTCGGTGCAGTTTTTTTCCCTGTTCTGTGCTGTGCGATGATGTGTAGTGTGCTGTGGTTTATAGTGGCGGCTGCTCTAATTTTTGGTTGGTGGGGCAACACGGTGGTGAGAGGAAAATTTTAAATAATACAACTTGCCTGGCCGTGCGGCAGCCTCGGTGCTCTTCTCCCGACGCTGTTCACGCTGCACAGCCTCCCAGGGGGCAATCACCGCGCTGCTCTCATGGTGGTAATACTATTTAACAGCATGAGAGCAGCACTGTGATTGGCCTGAGCGGGCTGACTTGGCGCTCGCTCGGGCATAGGGCAACACATCAGGGTTGGAGAAACATAAGTGCTCCTGTCTGCTTCGCCCAGCTAAGACGCCCGTCCAAACTGGCATTCACACTTACAAGTGCCCAACAATCCTCCCTACAGTGACGGTCGTCAGGATAGCCCGCCCCCGCCCTAACCTCGGCTGCCAATAAGAAAAATAAAATTATAATAAAATTGTTTATTATCATTTAGTGTTTTCGGTGGGGCGATGCTCCTCCGCCCTCACTGAGGAGCCGCCCCTGGTGGTATTCTCTGTATGAGAAGTGCCTAAGCAGCATTGCTGGGGGAGAGGTGCAACGCTCAGTTGGTACCCTCTCTGCCGGGTATACTTCACAGTGATGGTGTCTGGTAGTTTGCAGAGGGCAGCTTGGTGCAGGTTTCTTCCTCCACATTGTGCTATGCGATGCTATGCACTGTGCTTTGGGATTCGGTGCTTGCTCTAACAGTCTGTGAAGCGTGGTACTGTATGTAACATTTCAATACAGTGCTGAGGGACGCTGCACAATGAGATATGATTTGCCTGGCTGTTTGCAGAGCACTGTAAGGTGCACTTTACATAATCTATGCAGTGTATTTGGATTGCCTGCTGTGACATACTGTTAAGTGCACTTTGTGTCTGGGTGCTCTGAGTGACAGCTGCAGTGTCTGGTCCTTTGCTGAGGGCTGCTCAGTGCAGTTAATTACCCAGCAGAATGCTTTGAGTTGCAGTTCACAAGAAGTATCATGTCTTGTTACATCCATGTTGTGACTTCTGTTTAGTGATTTGAGATATTCTGTGGTGGTGGTTTTGTAGAGTGATATGCAAATGCAGTTGGTGTTTTTCCCTGTTGGTGCAGTGTAAGAGTGAAATTAATGTATTTAGACATTCTTATAAATCATACTCAACTGGAGGGTTTCCGTGTACTATACATAAAACAGAGCGAACCTAGACTTCAACCTACATGGAACAAGCGTAAACAAACATGAGTTTCCCTTGGTTTGCGGAGACACCAATGTCTGATGGCGTATATCCCCCTGCATCAGTGATGCCATGTAATGGAAACACCCTTTGGGTTTTAAATTGGTAATTGAAGCGAGCACCCAACATCATAATTCCTTCATCAGATGCGGGTTGTAAATGTATTTACTTATCACTTTATGGTTGTAGCTAAGAGGCGGACCACGGTCCTGAAGAATTCCAAGGACACCTCTATAAAGGGTCGAATGGGCAGAAACATGTTGACCTCTGCTAGTGGGTTGAATTATTCAGCACTTCTTTTCTGTTTCACCACTGGCGAATTTTATATAAGAATTATTTCCACCCACTAGGATATTTTAACACTCACTTTTTTAGACCCCTCTGCACATAATCTTCATTCTTGAGAGACCATATGAGCGGCATAGCAAAACAGCCCCCCACCCCCCAAAAAACACTAATTGGATAGTAGCTTGCACCGTAGAATGTAGAACCCATACAGGAAGGTGCTAGGAGGGGTCTGCTGATGAAGAATGCCTTCCAATGGGTAGGTGAGCACTTTGGTACTTAAACTAAGTTCCCACCCAGTGCACTCTCCCCTTCACAGTCAAGGTGTCGAAGAAGGCGTCTGCATAAGGGGGTTAAACAATGTGAATATCCCAGTCTGGTGAGTACTATGTTCAAAGAGGTTCTATTGTAGTTGTGTGTTGTGCGATGCTGGTTGAGCCCTTTTTCTGGTATATTTTCTTATGTGTCATACAGCTATGCTGTGTCAGGTCGTTTGCGGAGTCCTGTGTGCTGGATTTGGTCTTCTCTGAATTGCTTTGAGGGTCAGTGTATGACATCTGTTGTGCGTGACTTTATGCAAAGAGGCACTTAGGTGCAGTTTGCGTCCTCATCTGTTTTTAGGTCTCTCCTGCTGATAGAGCATGCACTGCAGCTGCAAGAAGTATTATAGTGCTCTTTTACCGTGCCATTGCCACTCCTTCCCACCTTCCCGATGTTTGTGTTGCCCATTACCACCCCCACACCCATTGTCTTTGCCGCCCACCCCCACCCACCATGAGAAAAAAAGTGCTATGACACAGTCATCGATTAATGTGTCATAGCACCTTTTTTCTAACTTTGGTTTTTTCAATGCTGACCAGCCACGCTGCTGTACATTATGCTAAAAGACATTGGTAAATCCATAGGCAAGACCCATTGGCTTTGCCAGTGCTTGTTAAAAATTGTTTGTGTTCGTGAGTGTGCCTACAATATGTTATGTTTTGCGATGGTCATGCGTTGGGTTTAGTGGAGAGGACTCTTGTCTTCCCATTGCAGGCGCCACCCCCTCCCCCCCCACAAGACAGAGCCGTGTCTGGGAAGGATGCCAGAATCAAGTCCCATATACTTCTTGCTAGAGAGAGCTGTAGGAATGCGGAGTCCGTGCCAGGTTCCTTGACAGTCTCAGGGCTCAAGTGTGACTAACAGGTCTTTCGAGCTGTACACTGGAGGAGTGCGCGTGTTCCGACGGGCGTTTTCATCTGTGTGTGTAAACACCAGCAAAAAAAGGTTATATTGATATGATTCAAAGACAGACTGGATTTTAGAAGTGATGCCAGCACCGAGAAAACTTCCAAAGGAGGATACAAACTTTTCTAGTCAATCATCCATAAACCATTTATTGCTCTTACAGCTATTCGGCACTGTTTGGGCCTCGGCCTATTGGACACCTTGTGTCGTTATCTGTTGCATGGAGTTTACCTTGCTCGGTCAGAAGTCTCCTAACACTGGTGCTTTGTGGTTACTTGTTTGGAGAAGCATTTGTAGTTTGCCATACTCGACTGAGGCCCAGATACCCAAATATTTATAGCCTTGTCAGACAGGGGTTCTCATTTTATTGCATTGTTTTTGTGCAGAGTTGAGTGTTTCATCCTTCTGTGCGTGACCTGCACCAGGGAGTAATGTTTAGGTGCCAGCTGTCCATGCCAAGATCCTTGGCACACAACGTCCTCCGCTGAACCATTCTTGGAACCACGGCCGTTCATCTGGATTTAGAACCTGCTGTGACTGCGCCTTTTGCGGGGATTACTATTCTGGGTGTGGTCAAATCATCAGCCGTGGTGTGTTCGAACACTCCTTCGAGGTGTGATGGCAGTGCGTTTGTTCATCCTTTTTCCAGCTTGCAAATGTGAAAACTGGAATGTCAGCCTAATGCGTCATAACTTCCTGCCTCGTTCAAAGTAATAGTTTTTTTCCCTTTTGCCGTTGTTCTTAAGAAAACATTTTGGCACAGTCACCCGTCTTCCTGAGTGGTTGTGACCAGAAAACAACCTGGTACAAGATGGCCTCCCACTTGGGACGGAGGGGTGGGGGGAGCAGACCACAACCAACTTTTGTGTGTAAAAGGCGGCTTTATTGAAACAGGTGCACATAACAATTATAAAACCTCAGCAAAAGCCTTAAAAAACGAAACCTTATTAATCAAACCGCTTACCTAACCCCATACCCCGCCCCTAAAATTTTCTTGAACCCGCCCCCACCCGTACATTACAACATTACAAAATTACAAACAATACAAATCAATGCATCAACGTATAAATCTATAAATACAACCCATCAGTTAAACAGCCTCCCATGCCTGCCCCTTTACAACTGTCAATCACCCAACCTGTGTAACCGCCCCAACAATTAACCTGCCTACTCTTTCCCTGTCGATGACCCAACTTCCCAAATGAACAACAAACCTCTGCCAACCCTGGCAAACTTCCAATAACCCCGCCACTCAGAACGAAGGGGGGGGGGGGGAGGGGGAGACTACCCCCCCTTTATGCTCCCCCCACCCCCCACAGTATGCCAGCAAATTTCAGACCTCCACAGAATGCTCCTGTACATTTAAACATCCAAACAACACTTCTCTAATATCTAGCAAAGAAAGGTCCATACCCAGCCTGGATAGGTGGATCCCATCGTCCCTGAAAAACTCCACTGCATCAAAACGAATGTCCTTGTGTGTCACTCTCCCTAAACCTAAACTTGACAAAATCTTGAAATCTCTAGATTCACCTTCTTTTGCGCCCTGTCAATAGCCCTAGGTTTCAGAGCGCCACTCCAAATTCTGTGCGGCATCAACTCTGTCCACAAAATGTGGCAACCGGACCACTGCTCCTTAAAAAGTGACAAGTCCCTCTTCATCGTCCTCAACAACACCACTCCCTTTAACCCACATAGATCGTTCTCGCCCAAATGAATTAACAAAATATCCGGGCACTGGCCCCCAACCATTCACCTATTCAGACGGGGTATTAACTCCTTCCAAAGCATCCCCCCTTACCCTTCCAAACAATTTTAAAAAAACGCTCATAGAAACCCAACATTGCCCCAAAATAACAACGGCATGCCTGGACCTGTGCCCATTTGACGAATGAATGCCCAACTATCCAGATGGTCAGTTCCTTCGAGTGAGGCCCAGCTACCGAACCTGTAACGAGAAAGATAGTATAAGACTCATAACAAGGAGGATGACTCATTCGCCTCCTCCGCATTCCTTCTCATATAGCGTTGGAAACAGTTTGATGACCAGCGCCCAGCCACATAATATCCCCCCTAAACCAGCCCCGGTTGTATGCTTCCGTTGCTGTCCCGATCCTGAAAGAATGAGTCCCATACTGTGCCCCATCCAACCGAATACTCTGCAAAGCCTTATGTAGCACCATGCCCAACTGGTACTCCATTACCCAGGCTCATTGACGTGTTGGAAAACCAAATCGCCCTCATTACCTCCAGACAAAGTCCTCCAACGCCGGGCCCGGAGAAACAGGAGAAGCTGCCTCTAGCCAGACTCCTTTCCCTAGGGTTCTCTGGTCTGTTTTTGAGCTGGCCAGCCATATATAAATCCCCCGCTCCGCGAAAAAGACCTCTTGCCAACTGACGCCCTTTTTCACCTTGGTACCTAAGAGCTCTGAGACTCTAAAAGCCACAAAAAACATCTACACCATAAGGGTCGAAAACAAACATGCCTCAAATCCATTCCTAAAAAACTACCGGTAAAGCTTCCAACAGCCGGGCCAAAGACTGCCATGACAGGGGACTACGTGAAAAGCGCTCCCCTCTCAACTCCCTAGCCCTACCCTCCAACATCCTCCTCCCTACTTCCCCGCGGAAGGGGAGTAACCCCACATGAGTTTCCCCATGAAAGAAATGCCCACCAATTTCCCGGCGATGGTGACCCTGGAAAGGTCTTTCTCGATGAGGTCTAAAATAAACTGGATCAAATCCTCCGACCGCCTCCATACCTCCTCCCACCTACAGGCAGCTGATGCTAAGAAGTCCCTCCAGGCCAGTGCATATGCCGCTTGAGTAGCCGCTGACAAAGAACCTACCACCAATTGTATTACCCAACGTTGCCTACAAACAAATATGCTCCGGCATTGGGGTCGGTGTCCTGTCCGCTTCCTTGGCCAGCCCATGGAATCTCTCCCATTGCGAACGAGACAAAGCATCAGCAATCTCATTGTCCACACCAGGGATGTGCAATGCCCTGGAAGCAATGTCATGTCTAAGGCAGCCTAGCACAAATACCCAAAGCAACTTCAGAATCTGCTCATCTCTCGCCGACTGCCTATTGATGATCTCCACCACTGCTGTGTTGTCAGTTCGGAACAAAACCTTCTTTGTGCCAACTCTTCACCCCACAGTGTCAGTGCCACTAGTACCGGAAAACGCTCTAAAAAGGCTATGCTCCTCCAGCCATCCTTCCATTGAGGAGACCACTTCTAAGCCCTCCACCTGCCCTGCCAGTATAGGCCAAAACCGTTACTGCCTGCCGCATCCGAAAAAAATCTGAACGTCCTCCTCCCTGGCCAATGGGACTCCATTAAAAAAGTGTGGAAAAACTGACCACATACGAAAATCCTCTTTCACCCAGCCGTCAAGCGGACATAGTGGTGAGGCAAATGAAGTCCTGCCAGTGCTTGATCCAACCTCCTAAAAAAAAGTCCTCTCCGCCCTGACCACCCTGCAGGCAAAGTTGAGATGGCCAAGCAAGACCTGAATGTCTTTTACTGTCACTTTCTGTTTCAATAGTATTCTGTCCAATAATTCCAACATTTTCACTTTCTTACCAGCTGGCAAGCGAGCCTGCATTGCCACAGGATCAATTTTGATTCCCAGAAAAGACAGGGCCGTACACGGTCCCACTGTCCCATTGCATTCTCCAGTGCCAACGGCACCCCCAATTCCTCCATGAGCTCATGGAACGTGTCCAGGGCTACCAGGCACTCCGTGGAGCCCGGAGAACCGACAAAAAAGAAATAGTCCTAGTAGTGTGTCACCAACGTGTGACCCGTGTGCTGCGTGAAGTACCACTGCAGGAAGGTGCTAAAACACTCAAACAAAGCACAAGGCATTGAGCAGCCCATTGGTATTGCTTTGTCCACGTACCATTTACCCTCGAAATGGATACCCAGAAGATTCCAATCATCTGGAAGGACTGGAAGCAACCGAAATGCAGATTTTATATTGCCTTTTGCCATCTCTGCAGTTGCGCCCGTGGTCACGACTAGTGACATGGCTACGTCAACTGAGGAATATCAAATTCTCCAGTGGCCAATCATCAAATGGGCCCGCCATTCTCCCTTCACGCGCCTCCTTGCTCAGTTTATCCTGCACTACCGACCTGTGTTCTGCTGCTGATTTCAAATTTTTCCGCCCACTGCCTTTGCTGTGGCCCTCTGTAGCCCAAATGAAATCACCCTTGAAACACTTCCAAAAGCACCTGTTTTGCCCCTAAATCCCCATGCCCCCGCAAACCTTCTACCAGCTTCACTAGCCTAACTGGCATAGGAGCCTTTGGGCCCTGTCCCTTGGGGTCCCTTACCTCCCCTAACACTCTGGAATTGCTGAGAGGGGCCAGGGGTGTTGGTACCTGCCTGTTGCCATTGCTGGCTTCCTTGTGGTTGAAGGGCCGGTATACCAATGGTAACCCACTAGCTGTGAATATGGTCTTAACCTCAGCCGCTGCCCCTATCGTGTGCTGCCATAAATCAGTGTCCAACTCACCCCACAACGCCTCCCGGTCCCAAGCCATACGGGCCCAGAATTCTTCATCATATTGCGCCCATGCGTAACCACCACCCGTAATCTGAGCCTTTCGAATTACATCCATATATTTAAAAATGGCAACGCTGCGCTCAGGAAACGTTTCGCAGTAAACGCCGGCATAGATCAAAAATGTTGCTGTCCAGTTTTCGATTGTCAACGGCACCTTAGGCCACTTAGCTAACTCATACTCCTCCTCTTTATAGCCCTCCTTTGACCTCGCCTCCCAGTGAAGGAGCTTCATCATTTCCACATATTCCCCTTTCCAAATACGTTCCTTGGTCGCTAGCATTAAATGGGCACCGAAGGGCTTTGTCACACCCATATATGGCAGCTTTTTAATTTTTAACTCCTTACTCTCTAAAGGCTCCTTATCTGCCCTGGTTGCTTCAGTATTTGTCCCGCTATCCACCTTAGTGCCCTGTGTTCCCCCCACGTCTCCTGTTCCTACCCCCCTATCTTTAACACATTTTCCTCTGTGTAGCCTCCCGTACAACACCCCCCCTTCTCCCCCTATCCCCACAGACACCATTTTTGGTTTGGCCCCTGTTTCACCAATCTCACCTGGCTCTAACAAGCCTGCCCTGCCGGGCGCCGACCGCCATGCCACTTTCTCTGCATGGTCCACCGTCCGAGGAGCCCTCACCGAAGGGGCGTGCTCTCTTCTGGATCCCACTGCCACTGCCCTTCTGGGCTGCACCACCTCCGGTGCCTTCAAAACACTAGGAGACACATGAGAAGGCCCCCCCGTCCTCATTATCTCCCAATTCCCCTTCCTCTGAGCTATCCTCATCATAGTCAAGCACAATAGGCTCCTCCATCTGCATTGCGCCCAAAGCAAAATCCACACCACGGACCTTACCAGACCCAATATGACCTGTACTGGTCCTAACGGTCCCTTTATACACTCCTGGCGGGGAGCCGACTGTACATGCCGATACTCCCCACCCACTGCCAGGCTGCTCATTTGTGGCGCTCCCTCTATAGAAACCACACCCGGCGGCGGACAACGAGGCAGAGCTCCTCTTGCCGCCCTGCCCTCCCCCGTGCTTACCTCTCACCGCGGGGCGATAAAGCTCACTCCACAAACTCCGGTGCTGAAAACGGCTCCACCGATGTCGGGGACACAACACTCTTCCCCGCAGAGACCTTCCCGACCGTGCCCCAAACCGCTTGCCTCCCCCGACTCTCCCGCCGTGCTGCAAATTAACTACCAGGCTGCCTTCTTGAAACGCGGGCGGCCCTCTCACTCACCGGAGACATCCGGGGGTGTTTTGGCGATGTACAAGCAGCCACCGCCGCTGCCACACCTGCTGAGGCCTGCCGCGCCGGGTGCGCCGGCCCAGCCATATCCCCAATCACCAAGTCCATCCGGCACTCCTCGTTCAGGAGCCCGGAGGAATTCTAGAACGCGATAATCTTCTCCTGCCATCAAAAATCGCCTACCAACTGCTCCTAAGAACTACCTCAAACTAGCAAAAACTAACTAAGCTAAAGCTCCCAGCCACCAGGTCACCGCACCTAAAATGGTGGCTGGGAGCCGGAGCCCGAAGCATTTATGCTTGGGCTCCATTGGGGCTACAAATAAACAAGCCCAACACAAAATGGCTGGCCTGAAGCCTGCCAGCCCTCCCGTCCCTCCCAAACTGCCTGTGGGGGACCTCCCTGCGGTCGGCTACCCCCCCCAAGCCGTGCCTCTCAGCACTGCGAAGGCACACGCTTGCTTCCAGCCCAAAGCAACTCCTGGCGCAGGGCACGCGGCAGTGAGGTAAGAAACGTGTCTATGCTAATTGTATGGAAAATCTTTGCTGATATGATTTCATGGTATCAAAACAACAATGGTCCTAGACCTATTAATTATACAGATTGACTTAAATCAATAATATCCGTAATATTTTTGTGAGTGGAGCAACCACAATCCGTCTGCTCTATTGTACTAGAAAAACTTTTTTTGTACCACACAATAAACCTAAACCACCAAAAAGAGATTACTTTTGATTTATTAACTTATTCATCATCTTTCTTGATTTTTTTAAATGTTTTAACAGTTCATATTATACACAAACATTTCATTTCCAAATTGATAAAAACAGAGGTTGTCCAAGAGAGGAATTGTGCAAGAAAGGGGGTGATCAGGAGTGTGAAAGCAAGTGAACAGGAAAGGAAACAAATTAGTGGGTAAAGAAACAGCTATTCACATTATTTACAAAAACAATACCGGACTTTATGCTCAGCCGTATTGAGACCCTGGCCAACTTATTTAAAGTATTTTTTAGAACATTTTTTGAGTAGACATATATCTGAAAAGTAGTTTGCACTATATACAGTTCTTTAGTTGGTCCAAGGGTGATTAGAGATATTGTCGACGTTTCGACTCGTCTTATGCCCAACCGGTGATTTAAACCTTGGGATTGCGAGTCTTCATCAGGACTGGAGAACAAACGTAGGCAACCAAGGGATACTATTAACCCTAAGAGAACTAAAAGTGGCAATTACTAACTAAGGTGGATAGGTTTTTATTTTTCAAGGCCGTAGCCCGTGTGAGGTATTATATTCTTACCCTTCAATAGAACGAAAACAAGAGGAAGTGGTCCTGAATTCCAACTTTCCTTATAATATTCTGTAAGACAAATAGTGAAACCCAGAATTTATCTAGGTCTGCATACTACTCTGTACACATACATATGCTAGAGTAGAGATTAATATTTATTTATTTACCCTTATTTTGTGGATTCCATTCTCACCACATCTTGGTAAGGATTCAATGATTCATACAGGCACCATGGTAAATTGTTACCTGCAAATAATTATATCGGTATCAATGTACAATGCACCAGATTTTATTAAGAATTAACAGTGGGAATTGGGGTTTTAATCCAAAAGATTTACCTTAGAAAATTTTGAGAATTTTCGCAGATTCTAGATAGCTCCAGTGGATCAATCAGGTAGCTACAAACAGAGACACAATATAGTCTCACTAAACATATACAGTTTTTTACAACAAAGGAGAAATACATATTTTGACCTTAGAAATCGCGTGTATGCCCCATTTACCTTATCTGCGCATTTTCCAGTGCATATAGTAGGGGTGCCTATTCCTCGGGTCAGATTTCTATAATAGGGGAGAAGGGAGAGACACAGATGGTTTATTGTCTCCCTCAACGTCGTCCAGCTAATTCCACTACAACAGCCTGAATATCAGGGGTTAATAAGACGTAGTCGATCTCAGAACATCTTACCTATCTGCCGGTTTAGCGAGCCATGTAATGCAGCCAAGCCTGGCTTTTTCCGAGGACGCCGCCGTTACTGATCCAACGCATGCGCGTGTAAATGTACCTCCCGCCTCTACCAACGCTGGATATAGAGAGCGGACTATATTTTGAAACGTGTAGCGAGGTACACTATTATACGCTCGGCATTCGGTGGGCGGCCGGCGAATGTAAACAAAAATTATTTTACCGGACATAGTGCTCGTTATTGTGAAATTTGGCGGGCTCGTCGGGTGATATAAAAATTCCCGCAATTTGTTTAGGAATCATATTGGATGGATTGTACAGCTCCAATTGAATACCTGGAATGCTGCCAATGTCGGAATACAACGATTCTATCACCAAAAATGTCAACCTCAATCTGAGAAACAAACAATGGACAACTCGCATATCATAACCATATCACTGTATAGATGTACAGACTATCAGAGCTCCAGTCAATTGATTGAACAACATCGTCTATTGACAAACAGTAGGATTATATATAAATATAAATTTCACCAAAATATACATACAATGAAACACATTTTTGTACTTATAGATAATTGAGTACACATACAGTCCTGCATATTTCTCAAAAAGATGAATTCAATATGTACATGTAGTGTTGTTCAATCTAGTTGTCACATGAGAAAATATGGGTAGTCAGACATACTTTCCGGTGATCCGAACACAATGATACTCATATACCCAGCAGGGCTACTTGTTTATTCATCTCCTCAAGTTCGTTGAGTCCCTTATTGACAGTGTTGAGCGAGTATATCCACTTACATTCCCTTCTGTTCAGGATGTTTTGTAGGTTACCACCTCGTGGATTTTGTGTTATTTTCTCTATAACCCACCACCTCAAGCTATTTTCTGAGTGTTCAAATCTGCTAAAGTGGTCTACCAGAGGGGCACCCTGGGTTTTACAACGTATCCGGCTCATATGCTGCAAGATCCGGCATTTTATTTTTTGTGTTGTCTGACCAACGTACAAAAACCCACATGGGCACATGATTGCATAAATGAGCCATGAAGTGTTACAGTTAGTATGTTGTGTCAGTCTGTATGTGCGCTCATTGTGGGTGAAACTCTTACCCTCTATTGTGAGCGGACAGGCTTTACAAGAACCACATTTCCTGTGGCCAATCACCGTTTGTCCATCCCATAGTGTAGATTGGCTCATGGGCTGTTTGTTAGGCAGCATAGATTGTACTATGTGATCGCGGATATTCATACCTTTGCGGAATGCATGTAATGGTGGTGGAATTCCCCCTAGTTCATCGCTGATCAAGTGCCAGTGGCGATTTACACACTTTTTAATAGCATTGCTTTTTGTGTTAAATGTCGTCACACAGACCAAACGTTCCTCTTTGGGTTTGGGTTTAGTACAGAGCAAGTACTCCCGATGGTTATGCCATGCCCTCTTTCTGGCTTTTTTGAGCAGTCTAGTAGGGTACCCACGTTCACTTAGTCTTGACATCAGAGTGGCTGATTCCTCAAAATAATCATCCTTCTTGAAACAGTTTCGACGCAACCTTAGGAACTGCCCAAAGGGCAAATTATCCCTAAGGTTGCGTGGATGATGACTAGTATATCTAAGGAGGGTGTTTCTTTCACTGCTCTTTCTATGCAAGGTGGTATACAATCTACCCTCCTCAGTTTTAATTTTTAGATCCAAGAAATTGATGGTCAACGCGTTTGAGTCCAAGGTGAACTGTATATCATTTGAACAAGTATTCACCCAACTGTGAAATTCTGTGAGTTCTGACTGTTGTCCCTGCCAAATCAAGAGACCATCATCTATATATCGTACCCACAATAAAATATTATTGCTGTACGGATTATATTGATTTTGGTTACTTATTCTCGTATTCACTCATATAAATGATGGCAAGATTAGGGGCAAAGCTAGCACCCATCGCCACCTCAATACGGCTGAGCATAAAGTCCGGTATTGTTTTTGTAAATAATGTGAATAGCTGTTTCTTTACCCACTAATTTGTTTCCTTTCCTGTTCACTTGCTTTCACACTCCTGATCACCCCCTTTCTTGCACAATTCCTCTCTTGGGCAACCTCTGTTTTTATCAATTTGGAAATGAAATGTTTGTGTATAATATGAACTGTTAAAACATTTAAAAAAATCAAGAAAGATGATGAATAAGTTAATAAATCAAAAGTAATCTCTTTTTGGTGGTTTAGGTTTATTGTGTGGTACAAAAAAAGTTTTTCTAGTACAATAGAGCAGACGGATTGTGGTTGCTCCACTCACAAAAATATTACGGATATTATTAATTTAAGTCAATCTGTATAATTAATAGGTCTAGGACCATTGTTGTTTTGATACCATTGAATGCCCAGGTCCATACCTTATGGGTTACCCCCTTTTCTTAATGGTTACCTTTGTGCAGTATAACTGCGAGGGTTGTCTTTGTTTTTGTTAATTGTTTGTAAATTGTTAATTGTCTTTTGAATTTGGTCAAAATTGTATAAATCTGTACAATACCAGGCTATGTCTGATAAGGAAACCCTTACATATAGCGAGGACTATATTGACAAACTCCTAGAAGAAGAGGGAGGGGGCACACTTATAGCTGGTAGTACAGTTACCAATGACCTGTCACTAAATGGTAAAATCTCAAAACTAGAGAGATTGGAAAAGAAGCTGATAAGAACTAGGCTTCATGGTCATACTCTGGCTAAATATCTCCGCTCTAACGTAATACCAATTGGTCTTCAGGTACGAAACGAACCTGCCATCTTCTTGGAAAATCCCAAGTTTAAGGAGAACTTCAGTTTCGTGTCCAACACATGCTCCAGACACTGGATGGTGTTGGGCATTGAAACTGCAGTTGAAGAAGTAGAAAGACTGACAAAAGAAATAGCTGAGTTACGTAAGGAGATAATCGATGATAAGGCCCTTGTAAATGCTAAGGAAGCCCTAGAGAGGCTAGAGAAGACGATTAAAGATTTTGAAATCTACACACAGGGTACAAAATTGGAAAAAGTTGCTAAGGATATAAAGGCATACGATAAAAAGATTACTTATCCGTATCTTCAAGAGGGATATTTTGAAAAAGACCAACGAGGTGGTTGGTCCAGCAGAGGAAGAGGGGGATATAAGAGATACACCACTTTCTCCGGATCCTCGGCTGGCAGTGGTTCAGACAGTGAGTCAAATCGCTCTGGACCCAGTACCAGTTCAACATCTAACCACCCCCCTCAAACTTACCCTGATCAACAGCCTTTTTTAGAAGAGGATCAATGGTGGGGTTCATCTGCGAGAGGCCGTCCCTGGGGGAGACCCAGGGGATCGAGAACTCGCCCTTGGAACAGGGGCACAGGCCGTGGGAGGAAACAAACCCACTTCCAACAGAACTCTCATGGGGAAATAACCACAAGACAAAAACAGTACAAATGGTGAGGAATGCACCAGACAATCCGATAATTAATATATCGGACTATCAATTGTCCCCTGCAGAGCAACAGGTGTTGTCAAAAGGACTCTCCTTTGTCCCGACCAACCTACCAAATGATTTTAACATTAGGATTGAACTACAACAATTTTTTCGAAAGATACGTCTTAAACATTACTTTCATAAGACACCCTACAACCCTGTGTTCTCGGGAAGTGGCTTACGACCACCTTCTAGGTTTAATCCACCGACACATTCAATTGACAATAAGATATTGGCTTATGAACAAGTAGTGTTGAGGGATGTCCAAGAAACTCTGGCGGTCCGACAATATGTCCCATATAACATAAGTCGGGAGGAAAAGACAGCACTACAATCTTTAAAGAACAATAGCAATATCGTTATAAAGCCCGCCGATAAAGGCGGGGCTATTGTTGTCCAAAACCTGGAGGGTTATAAATCAGAAATCCTCTCCCAATTGAAGAAACCAGGGAATTATGTACTTTTGAAAAGTGACCCCACAAAATCCATCAGTGAGTCTATCCAGAAACTAACTAATGTTGCCTTAGACCAGGGTATTATTAACAAAAATGAGTATGACTTTCTCAATAATAAGAACCCGAGAACTCCGACAATATACACCCTGCCTAAGGTGCATAAAGGGTTACAAGACCCCCCGGGGAGACCAATAATTTCAGGTTGTGGGTCCCTATTGGAACCTCTGTGCAAGTATGTGGACGTATTCCTAAAACCTATAGCCATTGCAACACCAACATATGTACGTGATACCACACACACTATCCAACTAGTGGAAGGTTTCCAATATGATCAGAATACGTGTATATTAGCCGCGATGGATATCGCTTCGTTATACACTAATATCCCACAGAATGACGCATTGACATGTATGGAATATGTACTTAACAAGAGAATTGCACCCCATAGAGTACCAACTGAATTCATTGTCCAACTTCTTGAAATTGCTATGAAGAAGAACTTTTTCGTATTCCAAAATGAATATTATATTCAAACCAATGGGGTGGCGATGGGGGCTAGCTTTGCCCCTAATCTTGCCATCATTTATATGAGTGAATACGAGAATAAGTACATCCTAAATCAATATAATCCGTACCGCAATAATATTTTATTGTGGGTACGATATATAGATGATGTTCTCTTGATTTGGCAGGGACAACAGTCAGAACTCACAGAATTTCACAGTTGGGTGAATACTTGTTCAAATGATATACAGTTCACCTTGGACTCAAATGCGTTGACCATCAATTTCTTGGATCTAAAAATTAAAACTGAGGAGGGTAGATTGTATACCACCTTGCATAGAAAGAGCAGTGAAAGAAACACCCTCCTTAGATATACTAGTCATCATCCACGCAACCTTAGGGATAATTTGCCCTTTGGGCAGTTCCTAAGGTTGCGTCGAAACTGTTTCAAGAAGGATGATTATTTTGAGGAATCAGCCACTCTGATGTCAAGACTAAGTGAACGTGGGTACCCTACTAGACTGCTCAAAAAAGCCAGAAAGAGGGCATGGCATAACCATCGGGAGTACTTGCTCTGTACTAAACCCAAACCCAAAGAGGAACGTTTGGTCTGTGTGACGACATTTAACACAAAAAAGCAATGCTATTAAAAAGTGTGTAAATCGCCACTGGCACTTGATCAGCGATGAACTAGGGGGAATTCCACCACCATTACATGCATTCCGCAAAGGTATGAATATCCGCGATCACATAGTACAATCTATGCTGCCTAACAAACAGCCCATGAGCCAATCTACACTATGGGATGGACAAACGGTGATTGGCCACAGGAAATGTGGTTCTTGTAAAGCCTGTCCGCTCACAATAGAGGGTAAGAGTTTCACCCACAATGAGCGCACATACAGACTGACACAACATACTAACTGTAACACTTCATGGCTCATTTATGCAATCATGTGCCCATGTGGGTTTTTGTACGTTGGTCAGACAACACAAAAAATAAAATGCCGGATCTTGCAGCATATGAGCCGGATACGTTGTAAAACCCAGGGTGCCCCTCTGGTAGACCACTTTAGCAGATTTGAACACTCAGAAAATAGCTTGAGGTGGTGGGTTATAGAGAAAATAACACAAAATCCACGAGGTGGTAACCTACAAAACATCCTGAACAGAAGGGAATGTAAGTGGATATACTCGCTCAACACTGTCAATAAGGGACTCAACGAACTTGAGGAGATGAATAAACAAGTAGCCCTGCTGGGTATATGAGTATCATTGTGTTCGGATCACCGGAAAGTATGTCTGACTACCCATATTTTCTCATGTGACAACTAGATTGAACAACACTACATGTACGTATTGAATTCATCTTTTTGAGAAATATGCAGGACTGTATGTGTACTCAATTATCTATAAGTACAAAAATGTGTTTCATTGTATGTATATTTTGGTGAAATTTATATTTATATATAATCCTACTGTTTGTCAATAGACGATGTTGTTCAATCAATTGACTGGAGCTCTGATAGTCTGTACATCTATACAGTGATATGGTTATGATATGCGAGTTGTCCATTGTTTGTTTCTCAGATTGAGGTTGACATTTTTGGTGATAGAATCGTTGTATTCCGACATTGGCAGCATTCCAGGTATTCAATTGGAGCTGTACAATCCATCCAATATGATTCCTAAACAAATTGCGGGAATTTTTATATCACCCGACGAGCCCGCCAAATTTCACAATAACGAGCACTATGTCCGGTAAAATAATTTTTGTTTACATTCGCCGGCCGCCCACCGAATGCCGAGCGTATAATAGTGTACCTCGCTACACGTTTCAAAATATAGTCCGCTCTCTATATCCAGCGTTGGTAGAGGCGGGAGGTACATTTACACGCGCATGCGTTGGATCAGTAATGGCGGCGTCCTCGGAAAAAGCGAGGCTTGGCTGCATTACATGGCTCGCTAAACCGGCAGATAGGTAAGATGTTCTGAGATCGACTACGTCTTATTAACCCCTGATATTCAGGCTGTTGTAGTGGAATTAGCTGGACGACGTTGAGGGAGACAATAAACCATCTGTGTCTCTCCCTTCTCCCCTATTATAGAAATCTGACCCGAGGAATAGGCACCCCTACTATATGCACTGGAAAATGCGCAGATAAGGTAAATGGGGCATACACGCGATTTCTAAGGTCAAAATATGTATTTCTCCTTTGTTGTAAAAAACTGTATATGTTTAGTGAGACTATATTGTGTCTCTGTTTGTAGCTACCTGATTGATCCACTGGAGCTATCTAGAATCTGCGAAAATTCTCAAAATTTTCTAAGGTAAATCTTTTGGATTAAAACCCCAATTCCCACTGTTAATTCTTAATAAAATCTGGTGCATTGTACATTGATACCGATATAATTATTTGCAGGTAACAATTTACCATGGTGCCTGTATGAATCCTTACCAAGATGTGGTGAGAATGGAATCCACAAAATAAGGGTAAATAAATAAATATTAATCTCTACTCTAGCATATGTATGTGTACAGAGTAGTATGCAGACCTAGATAAATTCTGGGTTTCACTATTTGTCTTACAGAATATTATAAGGAAAGTTGGAATTCAGGACCACTTCCTCTTGTTTTCATTCTATTGAAGGGTAAGAATATAATACCTCACACGGGCTACGGCCTTGAAAAATAAAAACCTATCCACCTTAGTTAGTAATTGCCACTTTTATCTCTCTTAGGGTTAATAGTATTCCTTGGTTGCCTACGTTTGTTCTCCAGTCCTGATGAAGACTCGCAATCCCAAGGTTTAAATCACCGGTTGGGCATAAGACGAGTCGAAACGTCGACAATATCTCTAATCACCCTTGGACCAACTAAAGAACTGTATATAGTGCAAACTACTTTTCAGATATATGTCTACTCAAAAAATGTTCTAAAAAATACTTTAAATAAGTTGGCCAGGGTCTCAATACGGCTGAGCATAAAGTCCGGTATTGTTTTTGTAAATAATGTGAATAGCTGTTTCTTTACCCACTAATTTGTTTCTTTTCCTGTTCACTTGCTTTCACACTCCTGATCACCCCCTTTCTTGCACAATTCCTCTCTTGGGCAACTCTGTTTTTATCAATTTGGAAATGAAATGTTTGTGTATAATATGAACTGTTAAAACATTTAAAAAAATCAAGAAAGATGATGAATAAGTTAATAAATCAAAAGTAATCTCTTTTTGGTGGTTTAGGTTTATTGTGTGGTACAAAAAAAGTTTTTCTAGTACAATAGAGCAGACGGATTGTGGTTGCTCCACTCACAAAAATATTACGGATATTATTGATTTAAGTCAATCTGTATAATTAATAGGTCTAGGACCATTGTTGTTTTGATACCATTGAATGCCCAGGTCCATACCTTATGGGTTACGCCATTTTCTTAATGATATGATTTCATGGCTTGGTTCTTTAAGGCTGAGGTGGGCAGCCGCCCCGATTTTGTTGGAAAATTCCTGGTTTTCCAGCATCTGTCCCAGGAGATTTCAGTAAAGGTAGCTTGTGTCTCGATTTTCTAAGAAAGTCGGTCTGAAAACAGTGGGGCAGATTTTGATGTGCTCCAGTGCAGAATTAGCTAGGTGTCTCTAGCAGAAACCAGTGGCCCGCACATGGCCTTTAACTTGCAGGCGACATCTGTGTGTGTGTGTGTGTGCGCTGTGTGAGTCACAGATTCTAATCTTGTCGTAGCTAACAGGATTGGAGAGAGTGAAAGGGTAGAAGAATCCATTCTCCCACCTGTTGACCCCTTCTTGTATATTGCTCAGCATTTCTTAAAAATGTTGGGTGCCTATCTTTGTCTCTTTGGTGGGTGTATTTTTGTCTGACTTTTTTTTATCTAAGCAAGAAAGATTGATAGGCATATGACTGGGTCCAAACTGGGATGACATGGTGAGAAATAAAACAATGGAGTTAGACCCAGATCTCTGTACTGGGGTGAATGTATGACATTGTTCTGCTTTCTGTCCATCAATTGTTCTTTTTGCATTTGTCACCCAGAGTGGGACGGGTATGCCCAGACGTGGGTCTCGTGCTCTCCATGCCACTGGAGTCAAGCTATTCGGGCTGATGAGGGCTGAAAGCCGGAAACCGGTCCTAGGATGCTTGCTTCCAGTCCGACAGAAGGTGGAGTCTTGGAGATCATGGAGTGGGGCTTTAACAGCATCGAGTTGCAAAGTACAAGGGATTGAACAGCAGCTCTAGAAGAAACTGGTTCACTTTCTTTAGAAGAGAGAGCTCGTGCCTGGCAATGTTTGTATTACAGAAAAAGAAGCAGTGTAGGATGGTGGAAGTTATTTATTTGGTTCTTGTGAGGTTATTACATAGCACAAACCAAAGCCAACGTCCAGCCATCAATGTGCTCAGTAATAGAACTTTAAAAACAGCACACAGCGCTGTAGAACTTGAACTGTGGCACTCTGGACCAGACGTTGGATCACAATTGTAGATAGGCTGCATCTAATATTAACTATTACGAATTTATACAAAAAAAATCAAAATATCCTGGTCTCAACACTCAACATGCTAGCTGGTCAAGCATGTCAAATTAACACAAATGTAATGTAACTCACCTTCCAAATCTCCTACAAGAACCAACATTCAGGACCAAAATACCTTGTGAAATCCTTCTAGAACCTCAAAGCCTTCTCACAGTGCAACCCCAAGGGTGACAGAGGTAACGCACCAACACAGTGACACCCCTTTAAGGAATCCTACAAACTGCACCACGTCTCATCCCCGGCCTGAAAAATATGGTCACATCACCCCCATCCTGATGGGATTCCATTGGTTCCCCTTGCCAGCCCGCACCATCTTTAAAACCACCTAATATAGAAAGAAGCCCTGTACCATTTGAATTCATGTGTAAAGAATAAATTGCAACACCAGTAAATAGTGTAATAGGGTGTAATGACAAATACCCTAAGAGGTGTTGACATAAGCGCGATCTAGATTGATGTGAGCTGCGAATTGTAGTTTTGGTGCTTATAAGTGTCCTTCGCAGCACAACGAATATTAGGGCTCCACGGATTCTGTTTTCAGATACATAAGTCTATTGTTTGTATGTATATTTGTATGTTTTGTAAGTAAATGTTTGTTGTTTATGTGATAAAGAAATGCACACTATATATATATATATATATATATATATATATATATATATATACAGTCTACGTCTTGCAGTGTAGCTGTAAAAAACAATACATGGGCAGTACCATCCACCCTGCCCATGTGCGGGTGCTACAACATCTCAGAGCAATTAGTAACGATGACCCCACGTATCCAGTAGCTAGACACATAAATAAAGTCCATGGAGGTGATGCCGACAATATAAGATACTTTGTCGTGGATCATGTAAAGAGGAGCATAAGAGGGGGGAATAGATTACTTGCCCTACGGAGACTGGAATCCCGCTACATCATCCTCTTAAACACAAAGACCCCCCATGGCCTTAACGCGGATGAAGCACTTAGTGTACATTTGTAAGAAGAAAAAGTATCACTGTCACTTAGTTGCCCATACGGACCCGAGCCCACATCCTTCGAAACAGTTGGATATATTAGCCTAAATACTGAGCTGCAAACATAAGCTTTTAATCTTTCTACACACATAATATACACAATGAGTAATTAGGTGGTTGTCGCACTTTTAATTTAGTTTATGAAGTATATATGGTGGACCCTGTTATATATGTTAATAGCAACGATGTATGACAATAATCGGATAGTTACGCAGTGATGTTGTGTCATAAATTAACCTTATCATACAATGTTTTTTTCGGTCCCTAATTTGCCCACTTGGGCTGTATCTCTTTTGAACTGTTATAAGTAAGGCATTATGCCAGCATACAATTGTTCGATGTGACATTTAACATCTACAGATTTATAAAATCATACATGTGTCAAAGTATTATCTTAGTATGTAATTTTGCATGAATTGTACAGGAGCCACCAAGTATATGCATGAGCCCCAATAACCAAGAGGAAATGGGTTTTGTGAAAATAGCAATGTGACTTAATTGTTACCCATGCCATGCATTAGAAAGAATTATTTATTTATTTAGTCATTCACACATTGGTGTAACACAAATAACGATGTGCAGAACCGTTATAACATCTTGTTGGCCATGAATATAATGGTTACCATGGTTTCTGAGA
The DNA here is from genome assembly GCF_964263255.1 of Lissotriton vulgaris. NCBI lineage: Eukaryota > Metazoa > Chordata > Amphibia > Caudata > Salamandridae > Lissotriton > Lissotriton vulgaris. The sequence continues at coordinate 1,728,262,084 of NC_141694.1, read as the reverse complement.
TGCGACCGCCCTAATCAATCAGCAACATGTTTGTACAAAATGTCTTACCTTACTAGCATTCACTGTTGTGAGCAAGGCGGTATAGCCGTCGAAACGCGTCATATCTTTTCTTTTGTAAAATAAACTTTTTCCTGAAATAGATCCCACGGAGTCAGCGCCTGTTTTGTACCGCCAAAACCTCAGGTTTGGATTTCATATATATATATATACTGGATGTATAACGATATACATCGGACCCACAACTTAGTGTGTTTTTGAATTAAGACAATTGGTTGACAAGAGAATCATTTCTCATCAATGGATTAATTCAGGTTTCCATCAGCGATATAAATAATTGTTGTTGTATTTATTCCGCCACATTATTTTTGTTTTTGCTTGGCCATCTTTAAAACACAGCTGCCTCATTTACAAAGCCATGGCGACCAGAGCCACTGCTTATCTTGAAGACAAGCTCACCATGGGCCAGATGTAGGAAGGCAAATACCGGTTGGTAATGGCCGATTTCGGCCGTTACCGACCGGTATTTGGAGTATGGGATGTAGGGGCATGTCAAGATACAGATTCGGTAATTTTACTGAATCGGTAATTTTACCTATTTGGTAAAATACTGATTCTGTAAAATTACCATATATGTATCTTGACATGTAGGTAGCACTGTAATCAGTGCTACAGGGGAAAAGGATTCGTTATTTACCACCAACTAGAAGTTGGTGGTAAATAATGAAAACCCTTTAAAAAGTATTTTTTTTGCTTTTAAAACAGTGCCATGTTGCAGACATACATGGGCATGTATGTCTGCAACATGTGCACCCATGCACAATTGAGGGGTGCAACAGGGTGTCATATGGCCACCCTGCCACCCTATGTTTCCCCCAATTACCAAATCGGTATTTACCGATTCGGTAATTGACATTCATTCCTATGGGCCTCCAGGCCCATAGGAATGAATGGCAATTACCGAATCGGTAAATACTGATTCGGTAATTACCGAATCATGCCGATTCGGTAATTAAGGGCCAGATGTAGGTAAGTAACATTTACCGATTCTTAATTACCGAAAATTACCGATTCGGTAATTAAGAATCGGTAAATGTGAGGGGTGGGTATGTAGGGAATCCAGATGTTCCCTTTTACTGAATCGGTAAAAGTCGGTATTTACCGATTTGGTAAATACCGAATCGGTAAAGCCTATTGATTCCTATGGGCTTCAAAGCCCATAGGAATCAATAGGCTTTACCAATTCGGTATTTACCGAATCGGTAAATACCGAATTTCACAAGGGTGCAGGGGGTGTCACTTTGACACCCCCTGGCACCCCCTAAACAGGATTGGGTGCCATGTGGCTGGCATACAAGCCCTAGGGGCAGGTCTGCCTGCCACATGGCATAGGTGTGCATGCACACATGTGCATGCACACCGGAATCAGTATTTTACCATGAAGTTGGATTTCATGGTAAAATACCGATTCGTTAAGGCCTTTGGGACTCAGAAGAGTCCCACCTACATATGGAATTTACAGAATCGGTATAATTACCGATTCGGTATTTTACCGAATCGGTAATTTTACCTATTCTGTAAATGTAGAATTACCTACATGTGGCCTTGGATTTAGGCCCCTACATACCGATTGGCCATTTACCGGTCGGTAACGGCCGAAATCGGCCGTTACCGGTCGGTAAATGGCCTGAAATGGTCACCTACATTGGGCCCATGATCGGTAAAATTACCTACATCTCGATTGCCAGTTCTTAAATACCGAATCGGTATGATTCGGTATTTAAGAATCGGTAATCTGGGATTACCTACATCGGGCCCCATGTCTTTTTGTTCTAGGCACACCCTCAGCTTGAAAACCATCGGACTGGAAACTAAGAAGTGTAAAAAAGTTTTTTTAAAAGGCTAAAAGCCATGGTCATCTATGCACCCAGGATCTGAAACAATGTTCCCGTATTCATCAGGACTGCCCCAAGCCTGATTCACTTTAGGAAAGAGTGGCAAACCCACATTAATATAGAATATTACATATATGACCCTGTGCAGTTCTGTGTTGCCTTTTAGCTATGTAAAGGAACAGTGGCGGCTCGCCGAGGGAGTACTGCCGGCGGGGTGAGGGAGGGGCAGGGTGTGGAGGGTGTGGTGTAGTAAATTTCGGCATACGACGGAACGGAGTTAAGTAAATAAATAAATAAATAAAACAATGTACATTGCGCGCCCTGCATCGCTGAGTTGGCGTTGCAGTGTGCGCAATGTAAATTGTTTTATTTATATATTTATTTACTTAACTCCGTTCCGCCGTATGCCTCGGCGAGCCGCCAATGTATAGGAATACCACATAAATTCATGCATACAATACAGCAGGTGATAGGTGAATGCATGAGTTGGAGAGCAGGCGGTGGTAGGGAGGCCACATTCTCTCTCCCTCACCTCTCACATCTCCAAACGCTACGAGCGGAACAGACCTTTTAAATGCTGTTTCTTCTGCGCGACTCGCTTGAGTTCACAGCGCCGCCATGTATTGTTCCCAGGGATCCCTTTGGCAGCCTGTCTTGCTTCACATGAGCTGGCGTCGTTCTTTTACCTCTTCTGGGTGTGTGGGAGGTTCACGAGAATGCTTGCGTCTTGGGGATACACTCACCTACCCGTCTGTGGACGAACACATAACTCATTGTGCGAAAGACAGCCGAGTTAAGTATCACTTTGTCAGTGGAGTGCACCGAGCCTGGAAAACAACTGCAACTGTGTTCCTACCAAAGGGACCGTTTTGTGTTATAATTATTTTTTGGGTTATTTTGCATTTTTATATAGTGTGAACTCGACTCAAAGGTATTGGAGCGCTGTACATGATCACAAGTTACCGTACACAAGGACACATTAACTTTTGGTAGGCACCGCGAAATTAAGAGGCATATGTACAAGCCCCTATCGCCACCACACCGTCACTTTTATTGACGTAGTGATGGCGATAGGGGCTTAGCTTTATTTAGAAGGCAGTATTAAGCCACATAACATCAAGCTACTTAACGTGCTTAACGCTGCCTTGTAAATAAGGCCTCCTTTCATGGTATGGTTAGCGTGAAAGGGGTGGGCTGTGGGGGTTGCTGTGGGCGTTCCACCGCAACACCCATTGATTTTGAAGCTACCCCCTATGTCCAAGGGCAGCATACATAGGAGGCAGCGCCAAAATTAAGACCAGGAGAAATGCATTATTTCTCGTTTTTGCTTTTTCCATGTGTGCTGCCTTTTGCAGCACACATGGAAAAATCAAAATGCCATGGATTGTTTATGTACAGGAAGGTCCCCCTTCCTGCACATAAACAATCTTTAAAAAAAGCTGTTTTTGTGACTTTCATGTGTGCTGCATTAAGCAGCACATATGAAAGTGACAAATTGGCATTTCAGGATTGTTTATGTGCAGGACGGGACACCTTCCTACACATAAACAATCATTCCCTGCACACAGACACCCTTGCACTATGGGGCAAGGGTGCCTGCGTTGGTGCTACATTGCCAAGTATAGCGCCATTGCAGGGCTAAACACAAGGCTGCACCATATCCTTGTAAATATGGTGCAGCCTGTGTTTCAGAGGTGGCGGAGTGAGGCGTTTAGCCATGAGGACTCACGCCTCACTCCGCCACTTCTATTGTACATAACCCCCTAAGTGATTTGCCCAGAATCACAGGATGTGGAGCCGACACACTTGGTTCCCAGCTTCGAACTCGGCGGCTCTGGCCGTTGCGCCACATCCTGTCCATATAACGTGGAAATAGCTTGAAGTGGCATTGGTCTCCATTCACCTCGTAAGATTGACCTCTTTTTCAGTTTTGGAGAGCAGCAATTTCCGAACGAAAAGTTGAATTAAATATCAAGGAAATGTACTGTGTAGAAAATACAGGTAGGTTAAACATCTTGGGTGGTTGTGGGGTAGCAACAGATAGCTAGAACAGCTTCAGATAAGGTGCACAAAAATGCAGGCCCTGACTCACAAAGCCACTCGTGTGTACATTCAACTTCTATGTGTAACTTACTCTATTGTGCAAATTATTTTTTATATTTCTCAAGAGATAAATATTCACTCACGAGGATATTTACTCCACTGTAATTTTACCTCCGTATGATGTAATATGACGCATGAATATCTTCTTTCCCAGGACCAGCCTTGTCAGGGTTGAAATGCCCGGGAAAGTTGAGAAACACTCACAAGCTCATGAATTCGTGGGTATTCACTCACTTTCCTTGACCCAATAGGCACAGTTATGGATTTGACATTGCTACGCAGGAATACACCTCAATCCAGTGTGGGAATAGTAAGGGCCAAAAATTCCCCCCCCCCCCCGCGCCCCCCAACCCACTTCTCCCCCCTCGTTTGGTGCGTATGTACAGGAAGGGACTTCTCTACAGGATAAAATGTTTCCTGTGGCAGATTCAACCGCATTTTCACAAGCTCAGATGTACCCTTTTTACAATTGTGTTTTTTGAACTTTCTTAAGACGTACAGAAAAAGGAATTCAATCTTTGTCTAAGGCTACAAGTGGAAACCTGCACCTGCCACAGATTTCATTGTGTATTCTTGGGAAATTTTGAGATGTATAAAAAAAAAATGTAAATCCGCACCCATCTGAGAGAGCAAACGTGCTATTTCCTCCTTCCTGTGGGCCCACAGTGAGCGGAAAACTTTGTACGTAATGTGGAAATTGTAGATTGTTCATAATGCAGACGTAATGGTTGCCCCCGGTTTGAGGAATTTCAACAAAGTTTTTGGAGGCAGGCAAAGCTTACACTGACTGTGTGTGGAAATTCAGTCCGCCAGATCTAGTTTGTGTGTGTCTGCCTCTGGCATCATTATATATAACAATGACTGTCCTTATACAAGCAGAATGTTAAGACCCTCCACTAAGGATTCACCCCATGAAGCCCCATTTTGTCTCTGTGCTATTGAAAGGGGGGGGGGGGCTCAGTCTATTTAATCAGAAAGCTTCCTAGTGAACATTCGTACAAGTCTACCCCAGGCCTTCATCTAACAAGTTTATGCGGGCATTTTAAAACATCTTTTTCTGTGGAAGTCCCTCTTCCCTGCATGGGCCATAATGTGGGAATAAACATAGTCCAGAGGTGGTGGATTCCTACTTTAATGAAGCGAGCAGGAGGCTGCCAGCAGTCTCTGGTACAATCTCCAACTGAGAACTCCACGCCGACATTTTAGAACACATTCCCTTGGTTACCAGGTAACCTGGATACCACACATCCCTTCCCTTTAAGAAACTATATAACATACCTTGCACAGTACTGGCCAAGACAATAACAATGGTAACTAAAAGGAAATTTAAAGGAGAAGTACTCCAATAATAACCAACACAACCACCCACCCTCATGTATGCATAACTAGGCTAGCCTTCTCAGTACAATCAACAGCTTTTCATTTCATAATAAAATCATCAATTTTTTTCGGTGTGGCAATCGATCTTCCCACACGGGTGGATACTCTGAATTTGCCAGTGATTGATCAACACTCTCGCTCCCTGCACTCAAACCAAGACCACTGCCATTACTTCTTACGTCAACTACATCATTGCAAAGGATGGTTCTGCCGGTGCGGTGTACACCGCCCTTGAATCTCTCAGTGTTTCTTACCACCTGTTCAGCCTCACACCACAACCACTCATCAGCCCTGGCGGAGTCTTCATGCAATCTCTCAACATGTTTCCCAGCCAACACCTTGTTACAGCTTGCCATTCTCTCAAGGTAATTTATAAACTGGTAGGGAGGAGGAAAACATTGTGTCCGTTTATTTCCCCATGGTGAGTATGAAATTAATCAAAAGAAAAAGGACACTTGTAACAGTTCTAAACCATTGGTTAGAGGAGTAAATGAAACAACCTCAAAAACTCAATGTTATTCGGAAAAGCGGTATATATGTTTTATCCGCCCCACATTGATGTTCTGGCAGTTATCATTAGATGTTCCAATACGTGCTCAGTGCCAGTCTCATCCAGAGGCACCTCTGGTATAGAATGCAGTGTCCAGAGATTGAGGGTTACCCCCACAAAAAGTGAAAAACAAAACAAAAAATTTTGAAAGAAAGGAAAATGTTAAAAAGAGAAAGTCACCCTGATACTTTAATGTAAGGTGAGGTTCTGCTATCATAAAATATAATGGTACTACAGAAAGATCGAGTTCCTGGATCTTTTAGTATTCTAATGGGCTTGTCGACATGTTTCAGCTCCTTTTGGCCCTACGGGGTCTGTGGAGCTTTCGTCAGGACTAACATACATGAATTCTTCTACTCACACGACTTGTGAAGTATACTTAAGTGTTCGCTTTTTGGCACTCAGTTATGAGGACTTGCTCTCCACAATCTGTAATAAAAGAGAGAGACATACAACAGTACACAAATTCATTTGACTGTCTTGATAATTGGGGGGGACAAAAAGGGGGGAAGGAGGAGCGTTAGTATCATCCTTCTAGAGTCAGCGTTTATTTGTCGCTGAAGGGTTGGTTTAGAGGGGATTTGTTCGGCAGTGTATTAAAATTATCGAGCTAAATATGATCATGCGAGTTACATCATTATGTTGGAATAAATGGTGAAACGGCAGTGTTACCGGTTGTGTCTCATTCACCCTACATCTGAAAAGCAGTGGCGGCTGGTGACATTTGAAAGTGGTGGGGCAGAAACTCGGCAGCATACTGCACCGAGAAAATTTTGAAAAAATAGTGAAAAAATGGTGCCACCTTAATGCCACTGGTACAGCACCTTTTGCAAATCCACACTTGTAGTTCAGTCCTGTTAGACGGACCGGGAGGGTCGGCCGAGGTTACGGGGAGAGGTCTCCAGGGAGAGCCGTCTCCAACGACTGTACAGATAAGTAACTTCCCCCCCACAGACGGACACCACACAAGGTTGAAGGTTAACGAGACTTTATATGCAATTCTTAGGTTACGATGATGGATACAAGGAGGTCTGGACTCAGGGGTCCCCTCGGTTCTAGTCTCTGGTTTAGGAAAGGGGGTAGCGGGACAGTCTTAGTTACCAATGAGTACAAAATAGCTCTCAATCCTCGAGCTCGGCGTTCTAGATGATCGGGCCGTGGAGGAGCCAAGCAGGTCCCGAGATGGATGAAGGAAGGACGACGGTCCGCGGCGGAGCCTGCAGGTCCCGGTAGAAGATGACGGTTACAACGGTCCGCGGCCACGCCAGCAGATCCCGACGACGATGAAGGATGAAGGTTACGACGGCTGTGGCAGCGCCAACAGGCAGGACGATGGTGCACAGGACAGAGCTATGGCAGCGCCAGTAGTCCGTCCAGGATGAGTTCCTCTTTACGTCTCTCGACTCCAAGATACAACTGCCCTCCTGCTCTGGAGCTGCCCCAGTTATAGGGCTGGCGTGCTTTGATGTCCGGACCCTCGCACTTGGAGGTCGGGAGGTCCGGGATGGGGGAGTCCAGACACCCAGCAGGGGGGTGGAGCCAGCGCCCGGGGAGGCGATGGGCGAGCGGCACTTGGTGGGGGAGAGCCATCGGCACCTCTTTCTCCCATTGACTTGCCAAGTAGCCCGCTCACCTCCTGGGTGGAGGGTGGTGCCGGAATGTCTGAGGCCGGGCCAGGCCCAGGGTTGAGGTCGATCGGGGGCCAGGCGGCCTCGTGGTGGAGTGTCCAAGATGGCGCCCCAGGCTGGGCGCGTGGGCCGGCAGTGGATCGGACCCACGAGGTCGGCAGGCTCGAGGGCAGGGGTCCCTGAGGGGACGGAGGACGTGCAATGGTGGTGTGTGGTACTTGCGGGACTGGGCTCAGGCCTGGTTGGGCCGGGGGAGAGCGGCCCTTCATGTGGCCTGTCCAACATGCGTCCCCCCCAGCTGAAGGCGGGGAGAGTTACCCATCCTCTTGGGGACTCTCCTCGTCGAGGCGGAAAAACCGGGACAGGCCATCCGCGTTGGCGTGATCTGGCCCAGGCCGGTGTTCGACTGTGAAGTCCATACCTTGCAAGGAGATGGACCAGCGTAGCAGCTTTGGGTTCTCCCCCCGCATATGCATCAGCCATTGCAGGGGTCGGTGGTCGGTCTGCACCCGAAAGTGGGTGCCGAAAAGGTAGGGCCGGAGCTTCTTGAGGGCCCATACCACAGCGAAGGCTTCCCTCTCTATGGTGCTCCAGCGTTGCTCCCGTGGTAGGAGTCTCCGGCTGATGAAGGCCACCGGTTGATCAAGGCCTTCGGTGTTCACTTGAGACAGGACTGCCCCAATGCCCTGGTCGGAGGCGTCCGTCTGGACGACGAACTCCCGGCTGTAGTCTGGGGCCTGGAGCACAGGGGCGGAACACATGGCGGCCTTTAATTGTTCAAATGCAGTTTGACACTCTGGGGTCCAGGTGACTTTCTTGGGCTGGTTCTTTGACGTGAGTTCTGTGAGGGGCCCCACTATGGTACCATAGTCTTTTACGAACCTTCGGTAGTAGCCCGTGAGGCCCAGGAAGGCTCGTACCTCGGTTTGGGTGATGGGGGGCTGCCAGGCCTGGATGGCGGCAATTTTCAGCTGTAGCGGGGCCACTAGGCCGCTTCCCACCTGGTGTCCGAGGTAGGTTACAGACCCTTGCCCAATTTGACACTTGCTGGCCTTGATCGTGAGGCCAGCTCGCTGAAGGGCTTGCAGCACTGCTCGGAGGTGGTGGAGGTGCTCGGTCCAATGGTGGCTGTATACAGCGATGTCGTCTAGGTAGGCGGCGCTGAATCCTTCGAGCCCCGCCAGGACCTGATTGACGAGCCGTTGGAATGTTGCTGGGGCATTCTTCATGCCGAAGGGCATGACCGTGAAATGGTAATGGCCATCGGGGGTGGAGAAGGCAGAACGTTCTTGCGCCCGGGGTGTGAGGCCGATCTGCCAATAGCCTGCTGTCAGGTCGAAGATGCTGAGGTAGCGGGCAGCTCCCATTCGGTCGACTAGTTCATCTGCCCGGGGGATGGGATGCGCGTCTGTTCTGGTGACCGCATTCAAGCCCCGGTAGTCGACGCAGAACCGGAGTTCTGGGGTGGTGCCGGGGGCCGCTGCCTTGGGGACCAGTACGACAGGGCTGGCCCAGGGACTGTCTGAGGGCTCGATGACCCCGATCGTGAGCATCTTGGCTATTTCTTCCTGGATGCAGGCCCGTACCCGGTCTGGCACGCGGTAGGCCCGGTGGCGGATAGGGGGGCTGTCCCCGGTATCCACATCGTGTACACACCAGGAAGTGACACCCGGGGTGAGGGAGAACAGGCTGGCGAACTGTGATAGGAGGGCTTGACACTCCTGGCGTTGTTCTCTGGTGAGGGCCTCTGAGAGCCGGACCCCATCCACGGAGCCGTCTTGCTCTTGAGTCCGTAGGAGGTCAGGGAGAGGCTCGGAGTCTTCTTCAACCCCAGTGTCTGTGGCCATCAGGAGGCTGAGCTCTGTTCGCACAAAGTGGGGCTTTAGTCTGTTAGCGTGGAGGACCCGGAGAGGGTTCCGGGAGGATTCCATGTCGATGAGATAAGTGGCAGGACCCTTGCGCTCTATTACTTTGAAGGGCCCCGTCCATTTGTCTTGCAGGGCGCATGGCTCAGTGGGGGACATCACCCATACCTGTTGGCCAGGTTCGAATTCAATGGATGAGGCATTCTGGTCATACCATTTTTTCATGTCCTCTTGACTGGCCTCTAGGTTGGCCTTCGCTAGTTCTCTGAACCGCCGGGTCTGGTTGCGGAGGGTGAGGAGGTACCGGAAGACATCTGGAGGGTTCTTTAGCGGAGGCATCTCCCAGCCTTCTTTGACGAGACTGAGCGGCCCTCGCACTGGGTGTCCATATAGCAGTTCAAATGGGCTGAAGCCCAGGGATTTCTGGGGGACTTCTCGATACGCGAAGAGGAGGCACGGCAGCAGCACATCCCACTGGCGACGGAGGGGCTCTTCCAACCCCCCGATCATTCCCTTTAGCGTGCGGTTGAACCGCTCAACGAGTCCGTTCCCTTGAGGGTGATAGGGGGTTGTGAATCTGTAGGTGACCCCGCACTGTTGCCAGAGGGACTTCATGTATTTGGAAATAAAGTTCGTGCCTCTGTCGCTGACGACTTCTCGGGGGAAGCCCACACGGGAGAAGATCCCCATCAGGGCCCGGCCGACCACCGGGGCTGTCACAGTTCGCAGAGGAACAGCCTCAGGGTAGCGGGTGGCGTGGTCCACTAGCACCAGGATGAATCGATGGCCTTGTTTTGTGCGTGGGTCCAAGGGCCCCACAATGTCTATTCCGACTCTCTCAAACGGGGTAGTGACCACGGGAAAAGGTTGCAGGGGAGCCTTTAGTTTGCGGCCGCTCTTCCCACTGGCTTGGCACGTGGGGCAAGATCGGCAATGCTGGTGCACATCGTTTCTCATTTTGGGCCAGAAGAAGTGGGTCACTAGGCGACTGTAGGTTTTATCTTGTCCCAGATGTCCTGCCAGGGGGACATCGTGGGCCAGGTTTAACAGGAAGTCTCTGAAACGGAGGGGTACCACTAGTACTCGGTTGCTCCCCAGCTCGGCGATTCTTTGCTCGCTGTACAGCAGATCATTGTCCCAGTAGACCCAATGAGTTCCGGGGGTATCCCCTGCGCTTTGGGCGAGCGCTTGCTGGCGGAGTCCCTCGAGGGAGGGACAGGTCTTCTGTTCTTTGCGAAATTGTTCTTGCGTGGGCCCCCCTTCTTGAGGCCACTGGTCGAGGTTAGCGAGGTCGGTAGGTTGAGCTGGTTCGGCGGGAATGTTACGGTCGGTGTTTTCGGCCGGGGCGACCGGAGGCGGTGGCGCCGGCCATTCGGGTTCTTCTGGCTGGTGGTTGGCACGGGCGGCCATGGAACGGGTGGTGACGCACGCCCAGTCTGGGACGCCCAACATCCCCAGGTGTTCCTTTCGCTCCACGGCGGCCCACGGAGAGCTTTCCAGGTCATTGCCCAGGAGGCAGTCTACGGGGGCATCGTCTCGGACCGTCACTTTCAACATGCCGGAGACCCCCCCCCATTCGAAGGGGACGCAGGCCATCCGACACAGGCTCTCCGAGTTATCGGCTGATCGTACAGGGCAGAGAATGTTCGGTAGATACTGTTCTGGGGCCACCAGGTGACAGCGGACGGCTGTTACACTGGCCCCGGTGTCAAGAAGGGCTTCGGCCTGGTGTCCATTGATGCTCACCCATTGGCTGTACTTCTGGGTGTTAGCGGGTAGTGGGACCCGCGGGACCATGTCTTTCCCCCCTAAGCAGGCTAGAGTCATGGCGGCTGGCTCCCACTCTTGATGCTCTTGTTCGTACTCTTCCTGTTCCTCGGAGATCTGTTCTTCCCCTAGGGCTGCAGCGGCCACTTGGCGGGGTCTTGGGCTCTGGTACTGCGGGCAGTTTGGGTCGTTCGCATAGTGGCCGACTCGTTGACATCGGTGACACGTGACATTGGCTCTGTACCCCGGTCGCGCTGGGGTGCTGCCCCGGTTGGCCGGGGGGGTGGTGTTGGTAGTGGGGGCGACCGGGGCGTTGTCTCTTCCTCGCCCTTGGCCCCCTCCTCCTCCTCTGGGTCGGTGCTGACCATTGTTGTTCCGGTTCTGTTCGTAGGACCCATTCCGGCCCACTCTGGTGATCTCCCACCGGTCAGCTTCGGCTGCGAGCTGCCGGGGATCCGTTAACTTGCTGTCGAGGAGGTGTTGGCGGAGTTCAATGAAGCAATTGTTCGACAGATGCTCCCATACCATCAGGTTAAATAGTTGCTCGTAGGTCGTGACGTTGCTTCCTCGGATCCAGCCCTCGAAGGCTCGGCTAAAGTATGTTACATAGTCCACCCAAGTTGTACCCGGGATGCGGGTGCAGTCTCGGAACCTCTGACGGTACATCTCGGGTGTGAGACCATAGCGGGTGAGGAGGGCCGCTTTCATATGATCGTAGGAGGTCATCTGGTGGTCCGGGAGCTGTAGTAGGGTGTCGCGGCCTTCATTGAGGAATCTTCCCCAGAGACCGGCTCCCCAGTCGCTTCTATCGATCCGGTGTGCAGTCATAGCGATTTCATAGGCTTTAAACCATTGCTGGATGTCGTCCTCTCTGAAGTATTCTCGGACAACATCCTTGGGGATGTGTACCTTTTTGTCTGTGGCCCCTGAGGTGGGGGGTCGCTCGGGCACCCCTGCTTCTTTATCCTGCTTGCGTAGGTTGATCTCGGCTAGGTTTCGTTCGTGTTCGTACGCTAGTTTCTTTTCCTCGAGCTCCCTTTGTCTCTGTTTCTCCTCTCTTTCTTCTCGGAGACGCAGGTGCTCTAAGTTGATTTTTTGTTCGGCCAATTTAAGTTCAACGTCCATTTTAAGTCGGGCCATTTCTAGTTCGTGTAGTCGGGTCCTTTCTCTTTCCTGGATCTCGTCTTGCGAGAGACCCGTTCTTTGCCCTTCCGGGGCCGTGGTCGTTTTTTCTACGGTGCTTTGATCAGGGGTTCCGGCAGCCCCGGTTTCTGCCCAAGATTCTAGGGCATGCTTAAAATCGTCCTTGGTACTCAGTCCGGTGGTAGCGATACCCAGTTCGATGCAGAATTGTTTAAGTTCACGATGGTTGTACTCCTCCAATTTCTCCATTTGGAATTTCTCGGTTGATCCGCTCTCTTTCGTGGTCATTGTGACTTCGTCGTGGGGTGAGCTACTCTCTGTACGTTTATGCGGTGATTCGGATCGCGCCGCTGGCCACCAATGTTAGACGGACCGGGAGGGTCGGCCGAGGTTACGGGGAGAGGTCTCCAGGGAGAGCCGTCTCCAACGACTGTACAGATAAGTAACTTCCCCCCCACAGACGGACACCACACAAGGTTGAAGGTTAACGAGACTTTATATGCAATTCTTAGGTTACGATGATGGATACAAGGAGGTCTGGACTCAGGGGTCCCCTCGGTTCTAGTCTCTGGTTTAGGAAAGGGGGTAGCGGGACAGTCTTAGTTACCAATGAGTACAAAATAGCTCTCAATCCTCGAGCTCGGCGTTCTAGATGATCGGGCCGTGGAGGAGCCAAGCAGGTCCCGAGATGGATGAAGGAAGGACGACGGTCCGCGGCGGAGCCTGCAGGTCCCGGTAGAAGATGACGGTTACAACGGTCCGCGGCCACGCCAGCAGATCCCGACGACGATGAAGGATGAAGGTTACGACGGCTGTGGCAGCGCCAACAGGCAGGACGATGGTGCACAGGACAGAGCTATGGCAGCGCCAGTAGTCCGTCCAGGATGAGTTCCTCTTTACGTCTCTCGACTCCAAGATACAACTGCCCTCCTGCTCTGGAGCTGCCCCAGTTATAGGGCTGGCGTGCTTTGATGTCCGGACCCTCGCACTTGGAGGTCGGGAGGTCCGGGATGGGGGAGTCCAGACACCCAGCAGGGGGGTGGAGCCAGCGCCCGGGGAGGCGATGGGCGAGCGGCACTTGGTGGGGGAGAGCCATCGGCACCTCTTTCTCCCATTGACTTGCCAAGTAGCCCGCTCACCTCCTGGGTGGAGGGTGGTGCCGGAATGTCTGAGGCCGGGCCAGGCCCAGGGTTGAGGTCGATCGGGGGCCAGGCGGCCTCGTGGTGGAGTGTCCAAGATGGCGCCCCAGGCTGGGCGCGTGGGCCGGCAGTGGATCGGACCCACGAGGTCGGCAGGCTCGAGGGCAGGGGTCCCTGAGGGGACGGAGGACGTGCAATGGTGGTGTGTGGTACTTGCGGGACTGGGCTCAGGCCTGGTTGGGCCGGGGGAGAGCGGCCCTTCATGTGGCCTGTCCAACAAGTCCCTTCTGCAGAAACATGCTGCTACGAGCCAACTAACCCCACTTGTATGACTGTCGCCTAATGTGGCCATTTTCAAAACTTGCCTGCGACTGTGAAATCTCCCCACTTGACCAAATTCTGGGATCCTATCCAAATCATTTTAATACACTGAGCATTATTTTGATTGATTGTTAGATTAAAGTGCACCTTGGATAAATTCAGTTTGGGATGTGCTCTAAATAGAAAAAACACTCTTGCGTATCAATTACTAAACAACAAGGTTGCTCCACTTAGCACAACATTGGCTTGTGTATACTGTACATGAAGAGCTGACATATCTAGGCTCACTCAAAGCATAATGTCAGGGCATGGGGGCCCATGTTCAAAAGCTTAATTTTAATATTTGTTAATGCCGGGAGGACAAACGAATGTAAAACAGAAGCATTCAAAAATAAAAAAAACAATTTGAAATAGTATATTTTTACATGATATTTGCTGTCATTTACATGCTAAAACCTTTGATGGCGAGACTCGTTGTTTTAGCTCTTAGAAGTCAGGCCACACTAATGGCTAGGCTCGACCCCATGAATTGCTGGCTAGCCCAGTTCTAATAGCCCCCAACACACTAATATTGGACTGTTCCAATTTGCCAACATGGGGCTAAATCCCCAAACATTTCATGTTACAGGATACACAGGTGTGTACATCCACCTTTGGCATCTAATAGTTCTGGAGATAGACAGGATCATTCAGACAGTCTTCTGGTTGAGAAGGACTCCTCTAGTAGCTGTGCAAATGGCATCAGACCCGTACTATACACATGAATGCTCGATGGGCCCATCCCAGAATACTAGTATTAGTCTTTAATCCATGAATACCCCTCACCCACTGATGTGCGGCCCACCTCTCCCTTCCATCTCAGCCTCATGTACTGTTTGTACGTTTATATGCATGCCTAGTTATGCGTTTGCCCTCTGTTAAAAAGTAACTGATCACATGTCTTCTGCTGCAGCAACTTTGTTTTTGGAACCCCCAAATGCACATTACAATGAAATCCAACTGATCACAGCTTCAAAAAAACAAGCCTTTATTGCTATCAAAATTATTTCATGTACAATGCTCAAATTATCAAATTATCAAATTATCAAATTGCGGCTGGCAAAATTCTAGTGCTAATATGCGGCATTATACAGATGACTTTCCGAAAGAAAAAAGCAGCCGGTAGTTTGCACGCGCGTTGCCTTCAACCTTTACTTAACACTGTCGGCAGAAGACAAGCACATTCATTCTGAGAATCTGACACCTTCGGGTAAAGTTCGCGCTATATAAAATCGAATAAATAAATAAATAAATGTAGGCCTCGCTTTGCTTTGGTGCACTGAGAATGTGTATGTAGCCCGCAGTGTGTTCCACTGACAATGTTCTTCACAGCCCTCAGAGAGCACGACATTCAGTGCACTGATCCTTCGTGCGGCCATCAGACAGTGCACGGCGCAAACGTTTTGAGAGCACGGTGGCCGGGGCCTATTTTCTAATGCATTTTTTAATAGTGCTTTGGATACCCACACACATGCTATGCCTGAGGCCTGCTGCACTAAATGGGCCTGCACTGCAGGGCGACAGGTCGGACAGGAGAGAGGTTTCTTTTATGCATCCCGCCTTTTGTTACATTGCACAGCCCAGCAAAGCCCACGCAGCCTCCCTGAAACCCTGAGCGCGTGACAGCAAGTAGTTTATCTGTGTACATTTTGACCATTTGGTATTAAATTGGTCCGCTCTGTTTTACCCGGGCACTCCTCGCCAGTGCTTAGATAGTAATTACGCAGAAAAAGTAATTGAAAAGTTGGGTATTAGCACACACAAAACGGGCGCGCAAACATGTGTGCCTATGACGCCCCCACCCCCTTATTTCCGGCAGCCTGTACATTGGATTCCAAAGACACCCTGAGTGACGGAGGCTGCCATCTGCGCCAAGGTGCTCTGTGCCCGAATGTACACCTAGAGAATGAATCCATGTAAGGATGTCTGAAGGGTAGAGGCCTGGCTGGGTGGTCCTTGACAGGATGTGCAGGTCACAGCTGATGTCAGCAGCGAACACTTAGCCTGCCGCCGTCGTGCAGGACATATAGAACATTGTTTTTTTCACAAATTAGTCCCAGGACTACAAACGTGGGAGAAAAGTGCGAAAAGGGGGGAGACATTGAGACAAGTGCAACTAGAGTGTAAAATGTGAATTCTGGGGTGGTTGTACAGTGTACATACAAGTAGTACTGTAATAAGATAATAATGTTGCACTTACATTAATTTGCCATACGATACGACGAGTGAGTCAGGACAGGAGTCAGTCACCGTCACGCACTTGGATCAACTGGTCTGTCTCAGTGGTCACCTAGTCTGGAGTTCAACGTCGTCTTCTAGAACCTTCCTTCGACTTTCAGTTGCTCACGCGCGGTCACGTCACTGTAGCTTATGGCCAATCACCTCAACTTGGCTTGATATAGCCATATGTGATTGGCCATTACTGAACTAGCAGCAAACACCCAGGCGCGGCACCCCATGATCCTGACCCCTGCTCTACTCAGCCAATCCTGGCGCAGGCTTGACAGCGCCACTGCGCCAGGATTGGACTACGAGCAGGAGAAAAACTGCCCATATTGAAACCGGGGCCCCGGGTCCCTGCCATGTCTCTCAGTGCTACAGGGGGGGGGGGCGAGGTTTATTCGGTACTACGCATGCGCAGGCCAGTCTCAATTATGAGCACTCCTGGCTGTTACATGCGTAGCTAGTCACCCTGACCCCGCTGCAGGTGCTTACGCTCTGGCTGCCTGCCTGTGTGCGCTGTCAATCACAATCACTCTCTGCCGCAGCCCCGCCCCCCAAGGCCCACTTCCATACGCAATGCCCGATTCTGTCGGGCTCGTCCCGGCCCTGTAGCGCTGTGCGCTCTGATTTATTGTAAACACAAAAGGAACTTTAAATAAAAATACTCATACTGTAAATATGTTGCTGGCACCAGCGGCGGGCGTCCATGGCTAGTGGGGCAACGCCCCAACGCCCCCAATGGACGCACCGCCACTGCTGAAAAGGCATTAAACGGCTGATATGTTCTATGCCTATTATCATGCGGTTAATTGCTGGGTAATTTCTAGTGCACTCTCTGATGATGTTACCGTATCTAATAGTGGCTTGGAATGTCTCATACAGTTGTTATTTTAGTCCAGATTACGTACTGTAAGTTGCAAAGCCTCTAGATTAAAAAGCTGCTGCCCATAGCTATCTTCAGTACCAGTCAGTCTACTCGCTAGCTAGCTGGTGCCGTTTCGTTTCTATAGATTGGTTATCTAACTAGCTGGTGCCGTTGAGTTTCTGTAGATTGGTTCTCCAAGTGGATCGAATCTACGTGTCTTTAATATTCAGTATTCTCCCACATTAGAAAGGGGTTTTGCAGAGCAGAGGTAGTGTCGAACGATTTCGTTCACAATTGTTTATTCCAACATAATGATGTAACTCGCATGATCATATTTAGCTCGATAATTTTAATACACTGCCGAACAAATCCCCTCTAAACCAACCCTTCAGCGACAAATAAACGCTGACTCTAGAAGGATGATACTAACGCTCCTCCTTCCCCCCCCCTTTTTGTCCCCCCCAATTATCAAGACAGTCAAATGAATTTGTGTACTGTTGTATGTCTCTCTCTTTTATTACAGATTGTGGAGAGCAAGTCCTCATAACTGAGTGCCAAAAAGCGAACACTTAAGTATACTACACAAGTCGTGTGAGTAGAAGAATTCATGTATGTTAGTCCTGACGAAAGCTCCACAGGCCCCGTAGGGCCAAAAGGAGCTGAAACATGTCGACAAGCCCATTAGAATACTAAAAGATCCAGTAACTCGATCTTTCTGTAGTACCATTATATTTTATGATAGCAGAACCTCACCTTACATTAAAGTATCAGGGTGACTTATTCTTTTTAACATTTTCCTTTCTTTCAAAAATTTTTGTTTTGTTTTTCACTTTTTGTGGGGGTAACCCTCAATCTCTGGACACTGCATTCTATACCAGAGGTGCCTCTGGATGAGGTTGGCACTGAGCACGTATTGGAACATCTAATGATAACTGCCAGAACATCAATGTGGGGCGGATAAAGCATATATACCGCTTTTCCGAATAATATTGAGTTTTTGAGGGTGTTTCATTTGACTCTTCTAACCAATGGTTTAGAACTGTTACAAGTGTCCTTTTTCTTTTGATTAATTTCATTCTCTCAAGGTGCCAGATTTTCCCCATCACTCAATAACGCTGATCTAGAGAAAACTGTTGTATTTGATCTTCAATACAATGCATCTTTCCTGATTCATGGCCCTTGCTGTCCAGCCAGTGTGGATGTGCTGTAGAACGTTTGGTATGAGTGGTGAAGCCACAGAGTGTTGGGATGCCTGGGGAGTGTCAGTTGAGACAATGGGCGGAGCAGCAAGGAGGCTGCTCCTGGTGAGGCTCTCGCGTACTTGTCACCTTTCCTTCCAAGGACTGTATCTATAAAGTACCATCTTCTTCATCTACACCTCGGCTACATTGGACTTATTTACCCGTACCACATTTGGCGACGATTTGGAAGAATCTACATGCGTTTCCTTATGATGAAATTTGAAAATTCCTGAAGTAACTACAAGGTATGAACTTCATTTTAAAGGTATGAACTTCATTTTAAAGGCATACTGGCACCCTGTGAGCCCCACCAGTGACCTCCCATCAGTCACCCACAACGCTTATGTGCCAGTTCCTGCCATCTTCCACTTTATACTACCTTTCGTCCTCCTGCATACTTGCCCTGTTGCCTGTAGATTACACTTCTTTCTGCCTGCCGCAAGCTGCCATGGAAGGCACTACCCGTTTCCATTTGGGCCCATCTCTGCTGTCTTTCTGCCTTTAATGGTCTCTACCCCAGCGTGACCTGCCTCTAATGAGCTTCGCCCCAGCGACCCTGCTTTGACTAATTAATACACTGAAACTATGAAGCCATCGCCACACGCATACTTTTATTTGCTTGGGAGGAACAGATTACGGTGTTTGGAACATTGGCTGTGAGTACTTCATTATTTACTTCCAAATTGTGCTTTGCCTCACTGTGTGCGCCTTCCCATGGCAGTTGAATCGCCTCCGCCATATTTTCAAATATGACACGAGCGTATACTACAGAGCTGCGCGCTATTACCTTCATACTTCTCAAGCCGCAATGCCTACTTTGTGACGCCTCCTGTAATTAGAGCTGAGTTGCCTCCTTTGGACCCCTGCATGCATCGACGTGCCTGGAGCCATCCGGCGTGTCCTCGTGCTACGTGCCTCCAGTTTGTCTGGCTCACCGGAGCACATTAAAGTCGAAGTGCTCTTGGACTACCTATTGGTCTGTGCTACCCTGCCAACCACGTTTTTCAAACTTTTGGCAACGTTGTCACTTCGTCCTGACCTGCACATCCGGTACTTCCATTCCTTGCCGAGTGCCAATCCTGAGGTGTTTTCCAGTTTCCGATCAACACTTCAATTTGATCTTCAATTTTCTTGCTGGTTGGTGGGAGTACAATCTTTATCGTCCAAGCACGAAGACCGTGAATACAGCATTTGCAGTTTTGTCTACCACACAGTGCCACCTAGCGGTCATCTACCACCACTAAGCCTTAACAAGGAAAACAAGCATTTACAATGCAATGGTTTCGCCTTTGGAAAAGTTTGAGCTATTGGCATTGTAAATGACAACATTTTTATTTATGTGTTGGTTTTGAAAATAGATAAATACCTTGGAGATGCCCAGTACGGGTATCTCACAGGGAAAAAAGCCAGGACGGGATCCCAAGGCAAGCGCCGAGATGCCTACGGGTAATCGAGCGCTATATAAGAACGCATAATAATAATAATAATTTACAATGCCAATAGCTTAATCTCTTGCAAATACGAGACCTACTGCATTTGCACCCACACAGAGCAACACACAGAGCCACATGCACCCACACAGATAGAACCACACACACACACAGAACCACAGACACACACACACACACACACACACACACACAGAACCACAGACACACACACACACACAGACAGAAACACACACACACAGACAGAACCACAGACACACACACAGACAGAACCACAGACACACACACAGACAGAACCACAGACACACACACAGACAGAACCACACACACACAGACAGAACCACACACACACAGACAGAACCACACACACACACACACACAGACAGGGGGCCGAAGTGCAAATGGCTCAAAGGCCTGAGAAACACCTGGCCCCCAGGGAGGCCGATTATTGCAAACAATCACCCCTCCCCAGCCCAGCCTCAGCTTGATTGCTTGGCAGGGTAGGGGTGAAGGAGAGGCCACAGCTGACAATCGCTGTCCGGCCGCACAGCGAGGCTGCTTTCATTTTCTCAGTCTGTGTCCGTGCACTCTGTGGGACGTTTTTTTTCCTCCCCTTTCCTAGTCCACTCTCTGTGGACTGGGACAGGGGAGAAAAAAAACGGCCCACAGAGGGCACTGAGGCACCGGCCCTTCGGCCCATTCCCGAATGCCCGCCTTGCCAATCCGCCCCTGTATGCCGGGTCTGGCGGCTCAGTGGACGAAGGCGTCCGCTGCAGGGACCAGTGATCAACCTCATGGTATCAGTTTTTTTTGTTGCTCTAGCCCCACCCCCTCCCCCAATGACCCCACCCCCACCGGTGCGGCCCTCGGACACAAACCACACTGTAAATTTAGGGCCCCAAGAGAAAGTTTGTGAGTACCTGTGACTTATATCATTCCACAGCAGACATCAGTGAACTTAGTGTCTCTTTATTTCAGCACTCCTTTGGAGTACATGTTTTCTTCTTGCTCCCCTCCCATGTGCTGCTTCCCCCTCACATCTCTGCCCCTATCGCACTCTGTGTTGCTTCCCCCATCTCAATCATTCCTCCTCCTACCCATCGCCTTTTTTTGTGACCTGCCCCCACAACTCCTACGCAGTGCTAAATTCATAAAAAGGTAAATGGCAGGTTCCTTCTCAGCTTGCACCACCCAATGCCCCTGCCTGCCAGTTTTGTCAATGAGCGTACTAACGCAAGTACTATCACACTCTTACATGTGACAATTCAGACTATTTCAGGCACTCCAAAGATATAACAACGGCTTAGGTGGCAGGTATTAGTACTTTTTAGTACATTAAAATTATAAAACAAATGCTGTTGTGCTAATTTCCAAAATTAGACAGACCATGTGTTGGACTGTCATAAGTGCCGGTGTTGGTAATTAAGTGCTGGCACTGAGCAGCGGAAAGCACCGGCTGAAATTAATCACTGCTCCAAAGTTGCACACATAACACTCCCTGCTCCCCATTGCTCTCATTGATCAGCAGCGTTGACTTGCTCCCCTATTCCCCTGCTACTCTGTTACTCCCCAATCCTTCGCTATTCTATTTTTTTCGTTTAAGGAGGACGCACCACCTGCAATTTATTTTGTGGTCACCCCGCCACAAGATTATGCCCCACTTTTATTTTTTTATTTACTGCTCCAAGATGAGCATCTACCATCTTGGAAAGGTGAATAAACAAAAATACCTGCTACAGTTTCTTGACAAATACATGAGCAAAACACCCCTCTCATCGTATACGTTCACCGATATACAGGATGTTTTGGATCGTTGGTCTTCAGCCGATTTGTCTGTCTCTCATTTTGACTGCTTTGTCGCTCTGAAGTACTTTCCCCCTTGCCGGTCTGCCTGACACCATCTGCATTCCTTACCCCTTATACCATTCCCCGTCTACCTTCCATGCCCCATTAGACGTGTGTCTTGGCTATGCGTTAATATCTCTTGGTATTGTGTAATCACTGTTTTTCTCCTATGTTTATTCTTGGCTCCTGTAACAGATGTAATTTTGTAACCTGTAACTCGCTGATCCTCATGTAAAGCGTTCTGATACCTCCGTGTCTAGTCAGTGCTATATAAAACTCTGAAAATAAATAAAGAAAATGTTATCATGCTGGAGGCAGTTTTTTTTGTTGCCTTTGTCAATGCCGTTCAGTATCACCACAACCATTTCTTTGCCTTTTTACTGATGCTCTTCAACATCAGCAAAAAGCACTGGCAAAACCAAAACATCAGCTAACTCCTTTCAAAAGAAAAGACATATAGCCTTTTCCAATGCAAGATTGAAGTTGACAGGTCTAGAATCCTAGTATTTTTATTCTATTCGGTTTCTCAGATGTTCCATCTCAAAGTCACAACTATTAATTACCTCACACACAGAGATTAAAATTTATGATGTTTTTGCTGGTAGACCACAGAGCTACTTGCAACTGCGTGCCAAAAACATTAACTACTGAAAATAACCTGTGTCCACTACCATATTTGGCTCATATGCTGCAGGCCATAAAACGCTGCGAACGTCCTCACTCATCTTTGAACACCCCTGAATCCAAACTCATTATAGGCTCACCCGGCACTGCACTTTCTCAGCTACACTGTGTGCATTCTAACCATGGTCATCTGTTCTTCAGGGAGGGACAGCGGAGAGGTGCTTCTCTGAAATGGGGTTTGGGAAATTTGTAACGGGAGTGAAACTGCACATATATTATCGGTCTAGTGGGAGGGAAAATTATGAAAACGGCAGAACTGAATGTTGGGGACCTGTGCTGGATGGTCACCGTTACCACCAGAGCCTATGGTACTCCAGAACCTACACGCTGTTTGATACCAGGGGTGTTGTGAACCTCTGCGCTTTAGCAGCTTGGTCAATAGACCTCTTATCTGCAACTTGGCAGAAACAGCTCATAATTAATGTTTGAAGAAAGAAAGTTGGGTTGATACCAAAGGCAAAGAAGGGTGGATGAGTGGTTGCATGAGAGGGTGAAAGGATGGATGGATGAGTGGGTGAAAGGATGGTTGGGTAGAAGGATGATTGAGTAGAAGGAGGGGTGAGGAGAAGGATGGATGGGTATAGGGTGGATGGGTGAAAGATGGTAGAGTAAATGGAAATCTGAAATAGTGACTGGATGGAACAGTGGATGGAAGGTTAGCAGTGTAATGAATATATATGTGAGGATGGATAAATAGGTGGGTGAAAGGATGATGAGAACATGGAAATCTGAGAGGATGGATGGATTGAATGAATGGATAAAAGGATCAACTGATGGATGAAAGACTCCCAATGGATGGGTAAGTCAGATTATGGATATGTGGGTGGATGGATACATACATGCATAGATGACAGATGTGTGAACAGATGGATGGTTGGATAGAATGGCCAATAGATGGATGGAATGATGAAAGACTGATGGATGAAAGAATGAATAGATGAAATAATGCAAAGGTGAAACGGTGGATATCAGCGGGTAGGTGGAAGGCTGAAAGGATGAATAGATAGTTGCTTCGATGGAAGAGATAAGGAAGCTCTTCTAGGGAGGTTCAGGCTCACTTGCTTGGTACCATCAGTGCTTTGGTTCAAAGTGGGGGTACTTTAATTTTCTGGCTACTCCCTTGCTTGACACTTTTATCGCACCCCACATAAAGAAATGATGAGCAGAATTTAGTAATCACCAGCAGTTTCTTTACTGTCACACGGGCACTTCATTGCACCTGCAGGGCTACCCTTAGAAGTATGGCAAGAAGCCCAACCCGAGAATCAGAAGCCGAGGGGTTTAGCTTCTTATTTTTTGTGCTCTCCAGGTCAACTGTCAATTTCGAATCCCTGTGCTAACAGAACCCTCGGGGTATAACCACTAAGGTTTTTGGGCCACTCTTCGGGATCTGTGGTTACTCGTCAGAGCAGCACACTTTTCTTCACAGTACATCGGTCAGAAACTTCAGTCTAGTACTTCGGTTTGTTTTTCACACCTGTTTTAATGTATTCGAATACAACAACAAACAATGAGAGAA
Source organism: Lissotriton vulgaris (assembly GCF_964263255.1). Classification (NCBI taxonomy): domain Eukaryota; kingdom Metazoa; phylum Chordata; class Amphibia; order Caudata; family Salamandridae; genus Lissotriton; species Lissotriton vulgaris. The sequence goes on along the minus strand of NC_141694.1, from coordinate 1,728,238,432 downwards.
ACATATTTCAAAAACAATTGTGTGGTTTAAAATGTTAGTGGCGCTTTATCATTGTTATCAGATATCTAGGAGGCTCAAATTCAAAAGTTTTTAAGTGCAGTATACCAAGCTGACTCCTTAAATAAACTGCAGAATTGTGGTAATGTTTATAAATAATTTACAAAATACCGACCAACTAATGCCTTTCCAACAAACTATTACATCATCTGGGCCTTCACCGGCTTGAGTCATTGGGTGGGTTTCAAACGCTCAGTGTTATTTTCTGTCACCTGAACTCCTCGTTTTATTTATTTTTAAAGATTAGCACCACACCGTGGCCTCTTGTGTGAAGAACCGTGTCGTCGCGTCTTCTGTGACAAACTGATTTTGCTATATGCCCCTAATCACTAACTCTTGTGAAGTTAGTTAAGTCCCCCCCCACCCCCACCCCCACCGCCCAATAAAAAAAAGAACTTTCATTGTTGTTCCAACAACTGCCCATACAGATTAATCGTACCCTCACCGAAAATGATACACACGGCTACCTTTCGGGGGGAGGGTGGGGGGGTTGAGGGGGGGAGGAATCAACAGCAACGTAAACGTAAATAACGACTCACTGAAAATAATTAGGTGTAGCCTGTGCTCCAACTGCAGCGACTGATTCCAAGTCGTGCATTGAGCCTGTCGTGACCTCTAATTAAACGAAAAAAATAAAGGCCTCACCTGCTGACGTCCCAACACGGCTCACACTTAAGGCTGCGCTGCTCCACAAGGTGAAGGAGACCCACCGGCTCCGGTTACTGGTGCCTTCCGGCAGCGGGTGAACACGCCTCGGCTTTGTTACACTGGGAGTCCATCATGCCCTGACCTGACGTGACCCCGCCACGCCTACAGCTGACAGACACACGGGTGACGAAGAGTGGGAAGAGATTAAGCGCTGCTGCCATTGGTCGAGCGCGTTTCAGGCGCGCGGGGAATCCCGCGTTGTAAAAACGTTTCCCGCCGATAGGTCACTGATCTTTCCTCACAGGTGCTATGCATCCCAAAGGTTGCGTAAATGCTGATCGGTGTCAGATTTTCAGGAATAAAACTTCCCTTCAGATGTAAAAGTACATTTACTGCATATGGAAATCAGACCCCCCCTTTACAGGTGATAATGTTGGAAAGCCCAGTTTCTTCATTCTGAGAGGGTTACTTTTGTTCTAGATGGCTCACCATGTAGGCAAGATACAGTCATGGTGTCCCGGGCCGCGCTGTGATTGGCTGACGTCACGGGGGTGTCCCGGGCCGGCAGCCAATCACAGCGCGGCCCGGGAATGACGTCACGGGGGTGTCCCGGGCCGGCAGCCAATCGCAGCGCGGCCCGGGACAAAGGGGCGGGGCTTAAAAAAAGCACCAGAAACGCCCCCGAATCGCGTTTTCGGGAGAAAGCGCGATTGACAGCCTCTGTCTCCCAATGGCTAGCCTCCATTTATGGACATAGCCAATGAGAGGCAGAGGCGGGTTATCGATCATATATAGAACTCAATAGGTTTTTTAGCGAATGCTCACTACGTGAGCATTTGCAGGCAAAACCTAATAAAACATTAATTCAAGTTGTCTTCGTGAAACTAGACTGCGCCTGAAGTTCTTCGCAAAGGTTACCTGTCTTGACTGCATCAGCATCAGTTCTCTTCTTCGTAGATGCCACCATCAAATAATATGCTGTGTACTTTTCTTTCATGATACCTTTACGCTAATTTTTAAAATAAGTACTTCATGATGCCTTTACACTCGTATTCAAAATAAGTACTTCCAGGTGCGTTTTTACAGTCATATAAGTACTTCATGACATGTTTACAGTCATATTTAGATAAGTGATTACAATCATATTTAAAATAAGTACTTTGCAATATATTTTGTTCTTTCATGTGGTATTACCACATCTTATGCGCATTTTACATATTGCATTTACGTGGTTTCATGTGGTACTACAACATCTTATTTGCATTTTACATATTGCATTTACATTGTTTCATGTAGTTCTACCACATCTTATTCGCATTTTACATCTTGCATTTATGTTGTTTCATGTGGTACCACCACATTTTATGTGTATTTTACATATTCCATTTACATTCCTCCATGTGGGATCTTTGCTGAAATTCTTAAATGATTTTCGTCAGCCACAGTTTTCACCCTTTCTTAAGGTCTTCTGTGTGTCTGGCATTTAAGGTTTTCTCCTCAAATTTCTCTTGTCTGTACTCCTTGCGGGTGTTTTTTCCTCCCCCCCTTCTCCTCTGGAGATCCTGTTTGTTTTCTATGGTAGGGAGTACCTCTTGTCTTTTCTGGTTGTTGCTTCTACTTTTTATATTCTTGTTATCAGCGTATCTTCACACTTCACACTAGTCTGGCCAACTGGTGTGTTGTGGTGTACTCAGAAAACTTTTACTTCTGTTCTTTGTTCTTTTTATCCAGTTTTGCTGTGTATGGGCAGAGTTATGCTCTATTCTCATTTTCCCTTTCTTTTAGGTGTTTTCTTTGTTTTAAACTTCTTGCTGTTTCCAGCAAAACTTTTTCTGTTTTTTCTGTACCTTGCATCTTTTCTACTTATTTTCCATTGTGCTCTGTACAAAGGGAAGATGTGTGTTTTACTTATTTTCCATTGTACCCTGTAAAAGGGGAAGAGGTGTGTGTATTGTGTCACCCTCATTTATTACTTCTCTTCAATGTCTTCTTCTTTATCACTGAAAGGTTTCCTTAGCATTCATCCATAGGATGTATTGCATATCTTCATTTAATTTTTTGTGCTTGCCTTGCTAGCTTCCTTCAAGTTGTTTCATAGCTTCTTCATGTTATTGTTACCAATATGATTGATATGCCGATTTACTGATTTATCATTCACGTAATTGTTACTGATATGATTTACATACTTCTGAGTTATCATTCAGTTGTCATTGCATAAAGGGGAAGATGTGTTGTATTTGATCTTCAATACAATCTTCAATACAATGCATCTTTCCTGATTCATGGCCTTTGCTGTCCAGCCAGTGTGTATGTGCTGTAGAACGTTTGGTATGAGTGGTGAGGTCACATAGTGTTGGGATGCCTGGGGAGTGTCAGTTGAGACAAGGGCGGAGCAGCAGGGAGGCTGCTCCTGGTGGGGCTCTCGCGTATTTGTCATCTTACCTTCCAAGGACTGTATCAATAAAGTGCCATCTTCTTCATCTACACCTCGGCTACATTGGACTTATTTACCCTTACCACAACAACCTTTCTCATTTGGAGCGGTCCTGAGAAATTGCTGCAACACTTGTTTGTCTTCACCCCCAGGTTGACCCTCACCCAATCTCTAGGCAACAACTTCACCTCTCTCACTCTGTGCTTCTTCTCTTAGTATTCTTTATACCCATCTTGCACTTTTTACAAATTTCCCTTGACTACTTAGGGAGACCGTTTGCTTCTCATATTCATGTTCATCCATGCAGTGTGTCTGGTAACCTCTACCCCTGAGTATTCTGAAGGGGCTGTATCCAGTCAGGTTAGGAGTAATTCAGTGCCCAAACCATGCTTGTTAATCCCTTCCCCTAGACTAAACCTGAGTTAATGGTGGCTTGCACACAACCCATGACACCTCAGTTGAACTGTTCGACTGCTGGGTGATAAACTGGGAAGGGCCTTTCCTTAATGCCATTCCTTGATAAAAACCGTTTCCATTTGTCAGAAATGAATTGAGGAGCATTATAAACTCAATAATGATTTGGGAATAAAGCTGCACAAAACGGTCCCAAAAACCCAGATGAAAGTTCACTCACTTTGACTTCTTCATGTGATGTTTACAGTTTTGCTCTGATCCATCAAGCATTGGCCAGGAAAAATTGGGCTGGGCGAGGGAAGGGCTCAAAACTTAAATTATCCACTTTGAGCACTGTAGGAAACTTTACTCTGCGATACAGAACAAAACAGCTGATTAGAATTGCACTAACTTTGCCAGAAAGTTAGAAGTGGTTTTAGTTGTTCTGAGAGTTGGCGGTCGGGGCTAGCTGATTGCCAGGCCCTGCTGCCAAGACTTGGCAGTGCGCAGAAGGGGATTTTCAACCCTCTGGATTTAGGTTCAGGGCCTGGTTGAAGTCTGGCACCATATTTTGTTGCAATGTCCTGGTCTGTGCCAGCACATACGTTTAAGGGAGTCCTGGAGCTCAAACGTGGATAATGTGCCCAATAAGTGAAGCTTCGATGCCTTAATATGTAAAATGGCGTACTGCTTTTGTCTGCACTAATGAGCTCACCTCCACGTTGAGCTTTTAACCAATATTGAAAGGCAGATTAGTGGTTTAAATCTTAAGGTACATGGTTCAATGCCGAAGGGGCGGCAGTACACTGAGCAAAGAGCAGGAATTGTCTCCAAGGCGAGTGCTGTGGTGGGTGTGTTTAGGATCCTATGTGGTCCTTTGGTACCCGTGCGCGAGTCGCAAGGGACGCTCTAGCAGCCTGATTCATCAATCTCCTGTTTTGCGAGGCCCTAATAGCGAATTATAGCGATTCGCTATTAAGGACTCGCAAAACGGGATTCATGTAGGATTAGCAACATTTATTGCGATTCCTACTGATTCCTTATTTGCGATTAGCAAATTGCTAATCGCAAATAAGGAAAAACTCCCCATTCATTCCTATGGGCCAAAAGGCCCATAGGAATGAATGGGGAGTATTCCTTATTTGCGATTAGCAATTTGCTAATCGCAAATAAGATTGCGATTTGAAGGGTGCCAGGGGTGTCCAAAGAACACCCTGTAGCACCCCTCAAATGCACATTTGAACAGGTTTTGCGCACACACATGTCCAGAGGACATGTGTGTGTGTAACATGCAAAAGAAAAAAATGCACTAAAGTGCTTTTTACTCTTTTTTCGCAATTTACCACCAAGTCAGACTTGGTGGTAAATTGCGACCAAATATTGCGAATTCGCAATTTCCAATTGGTTGATGAATTGGATTTAAGGAATCTCTATTAGAGATTCCTTAAATCCAATTCCTCGCAAATATGCGATTTCGGTAATAGCGATTTTTGCATTTGGGATGATGAATCCCAAATGCAAAAATCTCACTCGCAAACGGCCAGATTCTCAGAATCTGGCCATTTGCGAGCGCAATTCATGTTGATGAATATGGCTGTTGGAGATGCACTGACTGAGCAACAACTTAGTGCAAAATCAGTGCATCTCCCAGTGGCTGTTAATAGTACGAGGGCGTCCGAGCCAATATGTTCTCTCATTTGCATAGGGCCAAACCCCAAGGAATTAAAGAAACGCCCTCTGAAGAGCGTGGAATCTGCATCAGCGCAGCCCCGTCTGTAATTCCAAATTCCACCAGCAGAGCCAAAAAACAGACACAGATGCATATTTCACGCCAAAAGGCCTTTTCTGTAAACAGGCCCCTGGTCACACTTTGATTGCTGCAGCATCTTACAAACGGATGACCAGTGCAACTGATAATTCTAAAGTGGCAATAAAAATTACAAGCTCTCTCTCTCTTTGCCTCATTCTCTCACGTCTATCCTACCATCTCTTTTATGCTGCTAAGGGTTTACATGTTTATTTTCTGTTTGCAGCCAAAGTTTCTGTTGTGGTGATAACAACCTCGTTAGCTCCAGGAACTGCCCATTCCATGGAGGTGACTCACACACTTGAGTGGAAACACATTGCTGCTCAGATATCAAGATTGAGCGCTTTTCCTGGTCTGGGCTGACCAGCAGGAGGAGACTCCTTGCGCAGCTGTGCTCATAAGCAAGATGATAAAATGACATGATGCATAGTCGAGGGAAGTAAAAAACGTTCAATTGCATAATGCACCTTCATGGCACAAGTGCAACAATACCATCACCACCAAAGATGCCACCATCACATTGACAGCACAGGAAAACAACTGCTCAGGGCACACAAGTGCTTGTAAAAGGCAAGGCCCAAAGATCATAAATTGTCGAAAATGAATTAGCACCAGAGTGAGCGACATTCTAAATAGCGAAATTGAATTGATAAAAAGTAACATGATCATTAAAGAGACCAGGATATAGGAGTCAAGAAGTACATTCAAACACATGAGGTAAATAGAACACTAACGGAGGTGATAAACAATTGGAAATCTACCAAACACCTGAAAACTGGCACTTGGATTATTAGAATAGCTAAACCTGCAGACAAAGTGTATCTTTTAATCTAAGAGGTAGACGGGAACTGTTCCAACTCATCTGGGAGCACTTATTGGGACTTTACTAATTAATGAAGTGTTTCCATTATTCATATTACGATTTCCAAACTTAAGTGTTATTACTTTCTGACCTGCCCCAACTTATCTTAGAGTACTTTTAGATATTTTCAATTGTTCATCAGATATTTCTATGTATTATTTTTTATTACCAGTTATCTAAAATGCCAATGTCTATTAAATGGTTACATTTGTTCTACTTAACAAATATACTTAATTTTATTTATATCGATGTATTTTGGTACAATTATTCAAACAAATGCTGTAACTGAAAAAACAAGCATTGGAAATGCAATAGGTCTCGGATTTATTTGAGTTAGAGCTAATGGCATTGTAAATGGCAATGTCTTTTACCCATGTATTATGGAGTGTATGCATGTGGTGTGTAATGGAATTATGTGGTTTGGATTGGAATTGTTCACTCTGCACTCACCACTCACTACTCTGCACTCACTACTCACTACTCTGCACTCACTACTCACTACTCTGCACTCACTACTCTGCACTCACTACTCACTACTCTGCACTCACTACTCTGCACTCACTACTCTGCACTCACTACTCTGCACTCACTACTCTGCATCACTACTCTGCACTCACGACTCTGCACTCACTACTCACTACTCTGCACTCACTACTCTGCACTCACTACTCACTACTCTGCACTCACTACTCTGCACTCACTACTCTGCACTCACTACTCTGCACTCACTACTCTGCACTCACTACTCACTACTCTGCACTCACTACTCACTACTCTGCACTCACTACTCTGCACTCACTACTCACTACTCTGCACTCACTACTCACTACTCTGCACTCACTACTCTGCACTCACTACTCTGCACTCACTACTCACTACTCTGCACTCACTACTCTGCACTCACTACTCTGCACTCACTACTCTGCACTCACTACTCTGCACTCACTACTCACTACTCTGCACTCACTACTCTGCACTCACTACTCTGCACTCACTACTCTGCACTCACTACTCTGCACTCACTACTCACTACTCTGCACTCACTACTCTGCACTCACTACTCACTACTCTGCACTCACTACTCACTACTCTGCACTCACTACTCTGCACTCACTACTCTGCACTCACTACTATGCACTCACTACTCTACACTCACTACTCTGCACTCACTCACTACTCACTACTCTGCACTCACTACTCACTACTCTGCACTCACTCACTACTCACTACTCTGCTCTCACTCAGTACTCACTACTCTGCTCTCACTCACTACTCACTACTCTGCACTCACTACTCACTACTCTGCACGCACTACTCACTACTCTGCACTCACTACTCTGCACTCACTCACTACTCACTACTCTGCACTCACTACTCTGCACTGACTCACTACTCACTACTCTGCACTCACTACTCTGCACTCACTCACTACTCTGCACTCACTCACTACTCTGCACGCACTCCTCATTACTCACTACTCTGCACTCACTACTCACTACTCACTACTCTGCAATCACTACTCACTACTCTGCACTCACTACTCACTACTCTGCACTCACTACTCACTACTCTGCACTCACTCACTCCTCACTACTCTGCACTCACTACTCTGCACTCACTACTCTGCACTCACTACTCACTACTCTGCACTCACTACTCACTACTCTGCACTCACTACGCACTACTCTGCACTCACTCACTACTCACTACTCTGCACTCACTACTCTGCACTCACTCACTACTCTGCACTCACTCACTACTCTGCACGCACTACTCACTACTCACTACTCTGCACTCACTACTCACTACTCTGCACTCACTACTCACTACTCTGCACTCACTACTCACTACTCTGCACTCACTCACTACTCACTACTCTGCACTCACTACTCTGCACTCACTACTCTGCACTCACTACTCTGCACTCACTACTGTCTACTCTGCACTCACTACTCACTACTCTGCACTCACTACTCACTACTCTGCACTCACTACTCTGCACTCACTCACTACTCACTACTCTGCACTCACTCACTACTCACTACTCTGCACTCACTACTCTGCACTCACTCACTACTCACTACTCTGCACTCACTACTCTGCACTCACTACTCTGCACTCACTACTCTGCACTCACTACTCACTACTCTGCACTCACTACTCTGCACTCACTACTCACTACTCACTACTCACTACTCTGCACTCACTACTCTGCACTCACTACTCACTACTCTGCACTCACTACTCACTACTCTGTATTCACTACTCTGCACTCACTACTCTGCACTCACTACTCACTACTCTGTACTCACTACTCTGCACTCACCACTCTGTACTCACCACTCTGCACTCACTTCTCTGCACTCACTACTCTGCACTCACTACTCTGCACTCACTACTCACTACTCTGCACTCACTACTCACTACTCTGCACTCACTATTCTGCACTCACTCACTACTCTGCACTCACTACTCACTACTCACTACTCTACACTCACTACTCTGCACTCACTCACTACTCACTACTCTGCACTCACTACTCTGCACTCACTCACTACTCTGCACTCACTCACTACTCTGCACTCACTCACTACTCTGCACGCACTACTCACTACTCTGCACTCACTACTCACTACTCACAACTCTGCACTCACTACTCACTGCTCTGCACTCACTACTCACTACTCTGCACTCACTACTCACTACTCTGCACTCACTCACTACTCTGCACTCACTACTCTGCACTCACTCACTACTCACTACTCTGCACTCACTACTCTGCACTCACTACTCTGCACTCACTACTCACTACTCTGCACTCACTACTCACTACTCTGCACTCACTACTCACTACTCTGCACTCACTACTCACTACTCTGCACTCACTCACTACTCACTACTCTGCACTCACTCACTACTCACTACGCCGCACTCACTACTCTGCACTCACTCACTACTCTGCACTCACTCACTACTCTGCACGCACTACTCACTACTCACTACTCTGCACTCACTACTCACTACTCTGCACTCACTACTCACTACTCACTACTCTGCACTCACTACTCACTACTCTGCACTCACTACTCACTACTCTGCACTCACTCACTACTCTGCACTCACTCACTACTCACTACTCTGCACTCACTACTCTGCACTCACTCACTACTCTGTACTCACTACTCTGCACTCAATACTCTGCACTCACTACTCTGCACTCACTACTCTGCACTCACTACTCTGTACTCACCACTCTGCACTCACTACTCTGCACTCATTACTCTGCACTCACTACTCACTACTCTGCACTCACTACTCACTACTCTGCACTCACTACTCACTACTCTGCATTCACTACTCTGCACTCACTACTCTGCACTCACTACTCTGCACTCACTACTCTGCACTCACTACTCTGCACTCACTACTCACTACTCACTACTCTGTACTCACTACTCTGCACTCACTACTCACTACTCTGCACTCACTACTCCCTACTCTGTACTCACTACTCTGCACTCACCACTCTGTACTCACCACTCTGTACTCACTACTCTGCACTCACTACTCTGCACTCACTACTCTGCACTCACTACTCACTACTCTGCACTCACTCACTACTCACTACTCTGAACTCACTACTCACTACTGTGCACTCACTACTCTGCACTCACTCACTACTCACTACTCTGCACTCACTACTCTGCACTCACTCACTACTCTGCTCTCGCTCACTACTCTGCACGCACTACTCACTACTCACTACTCTGCACTCACTACTCACTACTCACTACTCTGCACTCACTACTCACTACTCTGCACTCACTACTCTACTCTGCACTCACTACTCACTACTCTGCACTCACTCACTACTCTGCACTCACTCACTACTCACTACTCTGCACTCACTACTCTGCACTCACTACTCTGCACTCACTACTCACTACTCTGCACTCACTACTCACTACTCTGCACTCACTACTCACTACTGTACAAAAATGATGCTGGCTTCTGGAGCAGCACCTTGGCACCGGTCTTTCTCAAAATAAGGGAAATATCAACGACACCAACATCCTGGAGAGGCTCGATAATAAGTCCGATTTATAAAAAGGGCCCCAAGAACGACCCAAGCAGCTATCGCCTCATAGCTTTGATGGACACAGAGGCAAAGTACTATGCGGGCCTCATCCTAGAAGATCTGACAGCTTGGGCAACCGCAAAGAACATCATCCCAGCAACCCAAACTGGATTTCGCAGTGGTCAGGGCACTACGACGAACATCATGGCGCTAACCCTCTTGGCAGATGCAGCAAAAGCCTGCAAGACTTCTCTGTGTCTGTGTTTCATCGATTATAGCGCTGCATTCGATCACGTAAACCGTAACAAACTCTGGCAGAAATTGAGCGTTTGGGGTATCCCAGGCCCACTCCTACAGCAGTTAATACTGCTATATAGTAACACCTGGGTCAGGATAAAACTGGGACCTGGGACGCACCTTTCAAGAGAAATTGGGACCAGCAAAGGACTGAAACAAGGCTGCGTTCTAGCCCCAATGTTGTTCAACCTATTCCTTGCAGATCTACCCGGGGAGCTAGATGCAGTTAAATCTCACGGTCCACGGCTGGGCAACATCACATTATCAAATCTTCTTTATGCAGACGACTTAGTTCTCATTAGCCGGTCCCCTATAGGCCTTCAACACCTGCTGGACAAAACTAATACGTTTTCTAAAAATAACTCACTAACAATTAACCTAAACAAAACAAAAATCATGAGAATTAACCACCATAGAAAACGGAACTTTACATGGCAATTGAACGGACAGAAGTTAGAGCAGGTAACCTCTTACAAATACTTAGGCGTCATACTAGATAGCAATGGCTCATTTAAACAACAACTAGAGGCTATCCGGCGGAAGGGCACGACATTCCATCTGTCGATAAAGCCGTTGCAGAAGGCTTTTCCTGACCGGACACTGGGTCCCCTCTTACAGGTAATTAGAGCTCGCCTACAGCCAATGCTCACCTACGGCAGCGAATCCATGCGTGGTAAAGACGCAACGATACTAGATAACACCATCAGTCGAGCCTACAGAGCAATATTCCATCTGCCCACTTACACCTCACCTGCCCAAATCCGCCTTGAATTTGGGCTGCAGAAACAAACGGTGGAGAGAAGAGGCGCATACATCAAAAGCTGGCGGAAAATCAGAGACCCGGAGTATGGATCCCTAAACACCCACCTGTGGACTGAACTATCCATTAGAGAAAACTCACCAGCAAGAATATATCTAATGGAATCATTGGAGACCCTAGGACTAACAAACTTATGGGAGTCAGCAACTGATCCCAAGACTTTTAAAAAAATGGTATTGAAGGTTACCAAGATGGTCTCATCAATCGAGGACAAAGCAACTCTTGCTAAGAGAGCACATGGATGGGTGGTACTGGATGGCTACACAGCTCTCAAGCCACAGCAGTATTTAACAATGGGTCTTACACAGAAAACAAAAAATAAGTTTCTCAATATGCGTCTTGGCAACATACTGATAATGCCTCATTTAGCACCCTGGAAAAGAGAAAACGCAGCAACCTGCTGCCGACTCTGCTCTACTGGAAAAGAGGATTTGACGCACATAATCTGCATCTGCACAAAACTTCTGGACATAAGACGCTACCTGCTTCGGCCCCTATGGATTCAGAGGGGAATAACTAGCTGCAGGCAGGCTGTGATGCTTTGCTTTAACCCTGGTGAAACCCAGTTAAATTGTAGAACAACAAAATTCTTTGACATTGTGGCTAACAGACTAAAAGAATTAGCTGCCGGGCCAACTGGAATCACTGCCTAATACAAAAAACTGTTAGCATCCAGTCACCACAATGGATAACAGCATACCAAAACGTGTTTTTAACTATCAAGGAGAACTCAGCTGTTATTTTAATTACAAACATTTTGGTTAGAGATTGTCTTACAAATTTGCTTGTTTCAATAATTGTGAGTTTTTATTAACTGTGCAATAAATCTTTACCTTACCTTACCTACTCACTACTCTGCACTCACTCACTACTCACTACTCTGCACTCACTCACTACTCTGCACTCACTCACTACTCTGCACGCACTACTCACTACTCACTACTCTGCACTCACTACTCACTACTCTGCACTCACTACTCTGCACTCACTACTCACTACTCTGCACTCACTCACTACTCACTACTCTGCACTCACTCACTACTCTGCACTCACTACTCTGCACTCACTCACTACTCACTACTCACTACTCTGCACTCACTATTCTGCACTCACTACTCTGCACTCACTACTCTGTACTCACTACTCTGCACTCACTACTCTGCACTCACTACTCTGCACTCACTACTCTGCACTCACTACTCACTACTCTGCACTCACTCACTACTCTGCACTCACTACTCTGCACTCACTACTCACTACTCTGCACTCACTACTCACTACTCTGCACTCACTACTCACTACTCTGCACTCACTACTCACTACTCTGCACTCACTCACTACTCACTACTCTGCACTCACTCACTACTCACTACGCTGCACTCACTACTCTGCACTCACTCACTACTCTGCACTCACTCACTACTCTGCACGCACTACTCACTACTCACTACTCTGCACTCACTACTCACTACTCTGCACTCACTACTCACTACTCTGCACTCACTACTCACTACTCTGCACTCACTACTCACTACTCTGCACTCACTCACTACTCTGCACTCACTCACTACTCACTACTCTGCACTCACTACTCTGCACTCACTCACTACTCTGTACTCACTACTCTGCACTCACTACTCTGCACTCACTACTCTGCACTCACTACTCTGCACTCACTACTCTGTAGTCACCACTCTGCACTCACTACTCTGCACTCATTACTCTGCACTCACTACTCACTACTCTGCACTCACTACTCACTACTCTGCACTCACTACTCACTACTCTGCATTCACTACTCTGCACTCACTACTCTGCACTCACTACTCTGCACTCACTACTCACTACTCTGCACTCACTACTCTGCACTCACTACTCTGCACTCACTACTCTGCACTCACTACTCACTACTCACTACTCTGTACTCACTACTCTGCACTCACTACTCACTACTCTGCACTCACTACTCACTACTCTGTACTCACTACTCTGCACTCACTACTCTGCACTCACCGCTCTGTACTCACCACTCTGTACTCACTACTCTGCACTCACTACTCTGCACTCACTACTCTGCACTCACTACTCACTACTCTGCACTCACTACTCACTACTCTGCACTCAGTACTCTGCACTCACTCACTACTCACTACTCTGAACTCACTACTCACTACTCTGCACTCACTACTCTGCACTCACTCACTACTCACTACTCTGCACTCACTACTCTGCACTCACTCACTACTCTGCTCTCGCTCACTACTCTGCACGCACTACTCACTACTCACTACTCTGCACTCACTACTCACTACTCACTACTCTGCACTCACTACTCACTACTCTGCACTCACTACTCTACTCTGCACTCACTACTCACTACTCTGCACTCACTCACTACTCACTACTCTGCACTCACTCACTACTCACTACTCTGCACTCACTACTCTGCACTCACTACTCTGCACTCACTACTCACTACTCTGCACTCACTACTCACTACTCTGCACTCACTACTCACTACTCTGCACTCACTCACTACTCACTACTCTGCACTCACTCACTACTCTGCACTCACTCACTACTCTGCACTCACTCACTACTCTGCACTCACTCACTACTCTGCACGCACTACTCACTACTCACTACTCTGCACTCACTACTCACTACTCTGCACTCACTCACTACTCTGCACTCACTACTCTGCACTCACTCACTACTCACTACTCACTACTCTGCACTCACTATTCTGCACTCACTATTCTGCACTCACTACTCTGCACTCACTACTCTGTACTCACTACTCTGCACTCACTACTCTGCACTCACTACTCTGCACTCACTACTCACTACTCTGCACTCACTCACTACTCTGCACTCACTACTCTGCACTCACTACTCACTACTCACTACTCTGCACTCACTACTCACTACTCTGCACTCACTACTCACTACTCTGCACTCACTACTCTGCACTCACTACTCTGCACTCACTACTCACTACTCTGCACTCACTACTCACTACTCTGTACTCACTACTCTGCACTCACTACTCACTACTCTGCACTTACTACTCACTACTCTGCACTCACTACTCACTACTCTGCACTCACTACTCTGCACTCACCACTCTGCACTCACCACTCTGTACTCACCCCTCTGCACTCACTCTTCTGCACTCACTACTCTGCACTCACTACTCTGCACTCACTGCTCACTACGCTGCACTCACTACTCACTACTCTGCACTCACTACTCTGCACTCACTACTCACTACTCTGCACTCACTACTCTGCACTCACTACTCTGCACTCACTACTCTGCACTCACTACTCACCACTCACCACTCTGCACTCACCACTCTGCACTCACCACTCACTGCTCTGCACTCACTGCTCTGCACTCACTACTCTGCACTCACTACTCTGCACTCACTACTCTGCACTCACTCACTACTCACTACTATGCACTCACTACTCTGCACTCACTCACTACTCTGCACTCACTACTCTGCACTTACTCACTACTCACTACTCTGCACTCACTCACTACTCACTACTCTGCACTCAATACTCTGCACTCACTCACTACTCACTACTCACTAACTACTCACTACTCTGCACTCACTCACTACTCACTACTCTGCACTCACTACTCTGCACTCACTCACTACTCACTACTCTGCACTCACTCACTACTCACTACTCTGCACGCACTACTCACTACTCTGCACTCACTACTCTGCACTCACCTCTCTGCACTCACCTCTCTGCACTCACCACTCTGCACTCACCACTCTGCACTCACCACTCACTACTCACCACTCACTACTCACCACTCTGCACTCACTACTCACTACTCTGAAAGCAGGCAAGGCTACTGATTAATTTTACACTGGTTACGGTTAACACTCTTTTCTAGAAGAGAATAGACACGTTTATCTTGGTGGGTTGAATTAAAAAAAACACATGGTGTCCAATAAAGAATAGGTGATCAGTAACGTTCACGCTCCGAGAGCAGACTGTACTGAATGTTCTGTGTACATTAGCAGAATCCTTCAAAGCACATCTGACATCATTCTTTGCTCCCGCCATTCCGGTACTTTACACTGCAAACACTCCCGCAAGTCCATGCAATTAGAGGACATAACATTCTGAACAAGCACCTACCTCTCGGTCCCCTCACTGCCTTGCCAAACTTCGCGATGCCGGCCAGGAAGAGAGCAGTGATCGGCGCGCGGCGGGCACGCTGGCGCCGTGAGCGTGCGCGCGACTGAATCTGCGCGTGGCCAGCACTTGTCGCACCTCTCCCATTGAGAATGCTGGGCGCGTGCCCAGCTCCTGTCTCCTTTTGTCGGATTTGGAGACTGAAACGATTGCAATAATTCTCTGCCGAGAAAGCGCTTTCAGCGCGTCTCTAGGCCGAGACCTAAAAATGGTGCTGTTATGCTTATACCAATTCACTTTTTGCTTCTTAAAGCCATTTTATTGTGAAATTTAGATCCGGCGGGTTCCATTAGAAAGAAACGTGTGTGCATCTACCAGAATGCCTAGCTTGTTAAATGAAAAGGAGGGTCCCTGATGACATGGCATCATCCGGTAACCTTACATGGGCATCCTATTCATAAATTGTAACTAGTCCTGCACTACCTGCTTGAGTTTGCACCGCTTTTTTGCTAGTGCCAATGGGGCAAGGCTTTCCACATATGATAGTTAGATGCTTTTAAACCTACGTTTTCTCACTTTACCGGGATTCTGTACAGCTGGTGGCATGGTTTGTCTTATACAGGCCAGTCGGCCATCTTGATGTTAGATATTGGAATGTCTTATCGCAACTTGGAACTTGGAACACTTGTTTTCATAAACGTCCATGTCTAGTTTGCTGTTTTTATCTGTGTCTGTTTCCTGCATCACTTGTCCATCCTCTGATGATGTCCCCCAATTCATTTTCAAAATTTGTGATGAAACCTACAGAGTTATGTGCATGCTCTGATCTAAATTAGTTTAGAATCCTTTGTAGATTAAGAATGTTCCATATTGGCACATTTGGTAAATTGGTGCAGTGACATCCGGAAATATCTAACTAAGCGACTGGTTAATAAGTGGACTCCAATCTAGGATCTTCCCATTATTTTGTTGTCAGTAGCTTGTATTATATGAATGATACGCTTGTCTTAAAAAGAAGTCCACGTTTTACCTCTACCGTGCATTGTGCGTATCTCATGCTGCCTGATATCCCTTCTGTTTTGATTGCGGGAAGATTTTAAAATTAGCTCCTGCGGACAATTAAACTTATATGACCTCAAACAACTAGACTATTTGCTGGATCATCAAATGGTACGAGGAAGAAGTGACTTGTTTGAAGAATGATCATGTTTCATGGTATTTTTTAAAGTTGGAAGATAAAAACGTTGTAAACTCATGGGCTTCAGTAGCCTCTTTTAACTCCCGAACAACTTCAAACCTATTCAGTTTTTAGTAAATTTTTTGAGTTAGTTCACTCAAATGTCATTTTCAAGAAATGTGATAAGATGATCAGTGTTTTTAAAAGGAGCTTAATTCAGGGACAAAGCTCCTGAGGTTTTCATCTTGTAGTGGGATAATAGCTGGAGCGTAGTTGGAATTCTAGGTTGAAGTTTACCCAATGTCTCAGCTGCCTGAATAGACTTATGCCCAGTTGTTCACCATAAAAACATTTTCATTCCAGTTTACATTGGACGAAGTGTTGTGTGAGGCACCTTTTCTAGAACGGCTTCATGGAACTGCACAAATTGTCTCAACGAGGCTTCCGTAGTTCTCCATCCTTTCTTAGCCAGATTGAACAGAGGCTTCTACAACCAACATTATGGTCTCCAGATAACGTGGGAGCTTGCCAAGCCAACCATTTTCTTTAGTTTAAGTCAAGTCAAGTCAAGTCAAGTCAAAAATTTGTATAGCGCGCTACATACCCAGAGGGTCTCAAGGCGCTTGAAGAAGGGTGGGGAGTTATTTGTCGAAAATCCACGTTTTGAGTTGCTTTCTGAATGCTAGGTGGTTCTGAGTAAGGCGAAGGTGAGTGGGAAGTGAGTTCCAAGTTTTAGCTGCTAGGTAGGAGAAGGATCTACCTCCCATGGTGGTTTTGTTGATGCGAGGTACAGTGGCAAGGGCTTGGTTGGAGGATCGTAGCTGGTGTGAGGGGGTGTAGAAGGACAGTCGTGTGTTGAGGCATTCGGGTCCGATTTCGTAGAGTGCTTTGTGTGCATGGGTTAGGAGCCGGAAAGTGATCCTCTTATTGACGGGGAGCCAGTGGAGGTTTTTTAGGTGATCAGAGATGTGTTCTTTACGCGGGATGTCTAATATGAGCCTGGCTGAGGCGTTCTGGATGCGTTGTAGTTTCTTCTGGAGTTTTGCGGTGGTGCCGGCGTAGAGGGTGTTTCCGTAGTCCAGTCGGCTCGTGACCAGAGCGTGGGTGACTGTTTTTCTGGTTTCGGTAGCGATCCAGCGAAATGTTTTTTTGAGCATGCGAAGAATGTTGAAGCAAGATGAAGAAACGGCGTTGACTTGTCTGTTCATCGAGAGTGAGGAATCCAGGATGACGCCCAGGTTCCGTGCGTGGTCCGTCGGGATGGGTGCTTTTCCAAGGGCCTCTGGCCACCAAGAGTCGTCCCAGGCGGAGGGGGAGGTACCTAGGATGAGGACTTCTGTTTTGTCTGAGTTCAGTTTCAGACGGCTGTGCTTCATCCATTCGGCTACTTCTTTCATTCCTTCGTGTAGGTTGGTTTTGGCCGTGTTAGGGTCTCTGGTGAGTGATAGGATCAGTTGAGTGTCGTCGGCGTAGGAGATGATGTTGAGGTTATGTTGGCGTGCGATGGCCGCGAGGGGGCTCATGTAAACGTTGAAGAGGGTGGGACTGAGTGAGGATCCTTGAGGTACTCCGCAGATGACTTCAGTAGCCTCTGACTTGAATGGTGGAAGGCGGACTCTCTGGGTTCTTCCGGAGAGGAACGAGGTGATCCATTCCAGAGCTTTTCCTTGGATTCCGATGTTTTTGAGGCGCTGTAGAAGGGTGCTATGGCAGACTGTGTCGAATGCTGCGGAGAGGTCGAGGAGGATGAGGGCGACTGTGTCTCCATTGTCCAGTAGAGTTCGAATGTCGTCTGTTGCTGCGATGAGGGCGGTTATGGTGCTGTGCTTAGCTCGGAAGCCGGACTGTGAAGAGTCGAGGGATTTGTTGGTTTCGAGGAATGCGGCGAGCTGGTTGTTGACAGCTTTCTCAATGACTTTGGCCGGGAATGGAAGGAGCGAGATGGGGCGATAGTTTTTGAGTTCGGTGGGGTCGGCTGTGGGTTTCTTCAGGAGGGCGCTGAGTTCGGCATGTTTCCAGCTTTCCGGGAAGGATGCGGAGTTGAAGGAGCAGTTGATGACGTCTCGGAGGTGCGGTGCAATAATGGAGTCTGCTTTGTTGAAGATGTGGTGAGGGCAGGGGTCTGTGGGGGATCCTGAATGGATAGAATTCATCAGACGGATGGTGTCCTCAGTTGAGATTGGCTTCCAGTCCTTGAGGGTGTTCAGGGGGGGTGGGTGTCCTGCAGGGGATTGGGTGGGTTGGTCTCCGGGTTGGTTGTCGAAGCTGTTGTGGATGTCTGCAATTTTCTTGTGGAAGAATGAGGCTAGGGAGTTTCAAAGGGCTTGAGAGGGGGTGATGTCGTTGGAGTTGGCTGAGGGATTGGTAAATTGCTAAAGTTTAGAAGCTCATAGAGCATTTGACTAACTGGAATGAGGCAATATTTGCCTCCGCCTGCAGCACCTGGACTTTATGTAAAATACATGATCTTTCTTGTGTCAATATATGTTGGATCCACATCAACATGTAGATGTGGAAGAATGCTGTCCACTGATCTTCTTATTCGGCATGGAACTACTCAAGCAGGCACTTGTCTACTAGGCTGTGAATTAAATATGTTGAGGACGAGAACAAGTCCCCTTCAGAAGAAGCACAGCTGTTAATTTGCTGTCAGAGGGCAGTGCGGTACCAAAATGTTATTGTCAGAATATAATATAACATAAATATTATATTCTGAATATTGCCTAAAATATAGCCGCATTGGTGTTAATAATGGAAAATCTACATCCTCTGGGATAGTTTTGTAACAATAATTAGGACATGACATTCAGATCAGATATTTATGTATAAAATATTCTAACATGCAACCTATTGGGCAATGAGTCCATGCCATCACATATATTGCCTGCACCTCTCTAAGCACTCCAACAGGGGTAAAGTCCTCTCTGGGTCTCTTACTGCTAACATGGAGCTTCTGTATGCATGTCCACTCTATATTTTGATGTTAGAGGGAGATTCCTGATAACACTTCCTTGAAGTTTTAGGAATCGATTTTCAGAGTTACCACACAGAACAGGGGTTATTGTGGGAGCTCATTAATTTGATGCTCATTTCATCGAAGAAAGACTCAATACCCAGAAATGTGTTCATTGCAGTAACAAAGTGCCATTGTGCTATGGGTCATGTTTGCGGTTCCTCTTGGTTTTTTGACTTTTCAATTTCTGTTTGTCTTTGCATAGTATCGTGATGACTTTGGCACTCCTCTCATTGTTAAATGGAGGAATATGATGTCGGTTGTTGATGGACACATGAGTTGCCACTCCCTTGCTGTGTTTCATTTTTGGTTCTTTGGTGAAAGAGTTCAATATTTAATTCTAAAAAAAGTATTCTATTCCTTTAGACATTGGACTCCACTGGACTGGCCACCGCTGCATCCACTTCACCTTCAAGCAACCAACCACTCACCACCACACACAGCAGCTGCCTCACCGCTGCTGGAGCAAAGTCACCAAAGACCAGCTGACCTCCACCCTCGCCCAGAACCCACCCCCCGACCCCACCAACACAGACACCGCCGTCCGAAACTTCAGACAGTCGATCGACGACTGTGCCAACACCTTCGCCCCACTCAAGAAACCCTCCATCAACCACTCCAGCAAGAAAGCCGCCTGGTTCACCGAAGAACTCCTAACCTCCAAACGCACATGCCGGAAACTGGAGAAGAAATGGCTCCACGACCGCACACCAGAGAGCCACACAGCCCACAAGGGCGCCATATGCAGACACCACCACCTCATCAAAACAGCCAGGAGATCTTCCTTCAAAGCCCGCCTGGATAGCAACGCACACAACAGCAAAGAGCTTTTCAACATAGTAAAGGAACTCTCCAACCCCTGCGCCAACACCAACGGCATCCTGCCCTCCCAAGATCTGTGCGACTCACTGGCCACCTTCTTCCGTCGCAAGATCGCTGACATCCATGACAGCTTCAACACCTCAACCGCCCCGACCGCAACAGACCCCACCCCGAACACCACCTGCACCAACCAGCTGACCTCCTTGTCCCATGTCAACGACGACGAGACACGCAAGGTTATGAACTCCATCCACTCAGGATCTCCATCAGACCCCTGCCCACACCACGTTTTCAACAAAGCTGACGCTACCATCGCACCCCAACTACAGAAGATCATCAACTCCTTCTTTGACATAGCGACATTCCCGGAAAGCTGGAATCAAACCGAAATCAACGCCCTCCTCAAGAAGCCCAAGGCGGACCCCAAAGACCTCAAGAACTTCCGGCCCATCTCCCTGCTCCCCTTCCTGGCCAAAGTCATTGAGAAAACCGCCAACATACAGCTGACCCGCCACCTCGAGGACAACAACATCCTAGACCCATCCCAGTCCGGATTCAGACGAAATCAGAGCACTGAGACAGCCCTCATTGCCTCCACAGACGACATCAGGCACCAACTAGACAACGGCGAAACCTCAGCCCTCATCCTCCTGGACCTGTCAGCTGCCTTCGACACGGTTTGCCTCCACACACTAAGAACACGCCTCCAAGAAGCCGGAATCCAGAAGAAGGCCCTGGACTGGACCACGTCCTTCCTCTCCGGCAGAACCCAGCGAGTCCGCCTCCCACCATTCCGATCGGAAGCCACTGACATCATCTGCAGCATACCCCAGGGCTCATCCCTCAGCCCGACCCTGTTCAACGTCTACATGGCCCCCCTCGCACAAGTGGCCCGCCAGCACGACCTGAACATCATCTCCTACGCCGATGACACCCAGCTCATCCTCTCCCTCACCAAGGACCCACACACCGCCAAAACCAACCTCCACGAGGGAATGAGGGCCGTCGCCGAATGGATAAGGAAAAACCACCTGAAACTGAACTCAGACAAGACAGAAGTCCTCATCCTCGGTCCCACCCCCTCTGCATGGGACGACTCCTGGTTGCCGACAGCTCTGGGAACAGCTCCAACACACACGAACCGCGCATGCAACCTAGGATTCATCCTCTACTTCTCCCTCTCCATGTCAAAGCAGGTCAAAGCCATCTCCTCCTCCTGCTAGAACACCCTCCGCATGCTTCGCAGGATCTACAAGTGGATCCCGACCGAAACCTGAAGAACGGTTACACATGCCCTCATCAGCAGCAGGCTGGACTACGGCAACGCACTCTACACAGGAATCCCGGCCAAAAGCCTGCAACGACTACAACGCATCCAAAACGCCTCCGCCTGACTGATCCTTAACGTCCCCCGCCACAGCCACATCACCCCTCACCTAAGAGACTTGCACTGGCTCCCCGTCAACAAGAGGATCACCTTCAAGCTCCTCACCCATGCACACTAAGCTCTCCACAACACCGGACCAGCCTACCTGAACAACAGACTCCACTTCTACAGCCCCGCCCGCCAGCTAAGCTCCACCAGCCTCGCCCTTGCCGCCATCCCACGCATCCAACGAACAACCTTCGGGGGCAGATACTTCCCCATCCTCGCCGCCAACACCTGGAACACCCTCCCCACCGATCTGCTTCAGACCCAAGACTTGCTCTTCGATCAGTAGCAGCACCCTCCCTCCCTCCCCCCTCAGCGCCTTGAGACCCTCACGGGTAAGTAGTGCGCTTTACAAATTCCTTGATTGATTGATTAGCAATCCCAAAGTAATCAACATGGTCCTCAAAGCATTTGCTCTGATCATCTCTAGCTTAAACAATACCTACATTTCCATTATAGTCATCCCTTAAGCACTCAGTGAGACCCATCCTAAAGAAGTCCACTGCAGAAGCTGATAAGCCATCTAATTGCAGACCGATTTCTGACCTTGCCTATCTAGACAAAGGCTCGTGAAACTGCTGTCACCCAACATCATCGTCTCACCTTGAGTCACAATGCCTACTACGCAACTTCAGGCTCCTGAACCATTAGAGCACAGACACCACTATATAAAATATCAGGCAAGAACTTGCAACAGGCATCATTAGGGCTACTCCTGAAAACGGATTCAATTAGAACCGTTGTTCGTCTTAGATGCCTTCGACCGTCAGATGCTAATCAAAAGATTGTCTACAATGGACTACATCAGTGGAACTGCAATGTCCTAGCTTTCTTTCTTCCTACAAAGCAATGACCTTCAAGTCAAACTTGATCTTTGTCTCTCCCAAAAAGTTGACATGAAAAGTGTTATTCAAAGCTTAATATGGCCTCCCTGGTAGTCTTCTTAGACTCCTACAAGACAGGATATCCATATAAGTTTTAAGTTGTTGGAATACATGTATTCCAACAACTTAAAACTTAAATTCGAGCCAGGAAACCTTCACTTCCCATTTGTGTCAGTGCCTCCTACAGGTTCACATCCAGATGTAGATTACTTGACTTTGTCTTAATGTCAAAAACACTCTGAAATTCTATTCTGTGGTCCCATCAATCTAGCACCTTTTGCTAAGCTTTAGCCCTTGGAACTGGGCACCCAACCAATCCACATGCATAAAGCACACCATATGTAAATGACCTCTGATAGTGAACCATCGTTCACTTCTCCCCCAAATAAAAGTGGACCTTAACACGCTTCTAATTCTGAAATAAAGGAACATGGCTCGTTTTGATAGGGTAGTTACCTCCCCTCTGAATTGCTCCAGAGTTTTAAAGCTATTGTAAACCACACACTGACTTTCTTGATCTACCAATGATTTTATAATCCAGGCTCTTTTAGCAGTGTTAGCCATAAACACCTCTGTATATGTTGTTTAGGTAAATAAAGCAAGCTCATACCACAGATTCAGCTATCCATGTCCAGGCGAATCCAGTGCACCTCACTGTGTCTAGACCCATTTTTTTGTCTTCCCTATCATTGAACCCAGTGTCCCTGTTAGTTGTTCCGGGGCTCATGGATCCTTCTCTTGCAACTCTGTCCAATACCCCACAACCCATATTTGCCGGAGGGCAAAGGATTTCTCAATCGGGAATAGTATGTTTGTAGCATATGCATAATTCTGTAGATACACATCCTCCTGATATCTAGTTTTGGGCTTGTATATTACAACTTGTGTTTTTTTCTGCAGAACCTTTGTGCCACAGGATGGGGTGTGACTCCCCCCTTAGACCTCAGTGCACATGGGCTCCCACTCCACCATATATTGTTTTTTTTCCACCATTGGGTTTGGATCTGTTCGGCAACAGCTCGAAGATTGATGTGTTTTCTGCAGCGTTATATAGCCTCTTCTACTTCTTGATGCTGACAACTGGAGAACAACCACTGCACACTACTTTCCCTCACTAGCACTCTGCTCCATTCGACCAACATCAGCCACGTCACCTCCATGTCTAGGTAGCTGACGTCTTGGTCACTGTCTCAGACAATTCCTCGTTGATCACCATGGAGTCACCTCAGCGAATACAGGCCAAAAGCATGTGATTGAACCCACACCCTGCCAATTGCAGATGCTAAATATCTATGGCTGGACCAGAATAGCATTTGCAACCTTTACCTCTCCACTCACCATAATGAGTAATTTTGCAAGTTCTGCCTCTCTTTCTGTTGCGCAATAGAAAGGCGTTGGGCATACTTGAAAATGCAGAAACAGTTATCTTCCGAGATGCAAGACATCTTCGACGAACAGACACCTCTCGGCCTCGAGGATCAAGAGATGGGTCTGTCTGGCCTTCCAGCCAATGAACGGTGTCCTCCAGCACCTCAGAGGAAGAGCATGACGAGGCATCCTCATTATTGACTCAAACTGGCCCACACACAAAGAAGACATAAAAGGCTGCAAGTACTACCCTGGTGCCGGACCATTGAGCAAATCCTCACCAACACGAATGCCCTTATGCTGAGGCAGAACTAAACTACTGCAGGGGTCAGGCATCAAGCCCCAAGCTGGACCAGAAACATGCCTCCGCCTTCGAGTCTAGTCCGCATCAAGAAAAGACTTTGCTGAACAGCTCTGGCTCCGAGGTTGCTCTCGCATGAGCATAAAGTTGGAGCCGAAGTAGAAGCAGAGAGCACCTCCAAAACCAAGTGCAGAGTTGGTGCCAAAGGCTCCTTCAACAGTGAGCATGGAAGAGTTCCAGACCCCCATCCTTGAGAGACTGGCTGAGGAACTCAACTTGAGGCAGAAATGGCTGTTAATGCTCCCAGAGACTGGCAAGATCTCGGCTAAGACACCCAATAGAAAAGTATCTTGCCAGATGCCTTTGATTTCCTCAGAAGCAGAGGCTTACTTTCTAGAAGGAGCTGATGTCTGGTGACCTGTACAATCTCAGCCAATGAAGCATAAAGCCAAGGCTACAGGCCATCCTCCACAGCTTGCTACGCCCAAGCATTTATTGCCTCCTCCTTCTTCATGTTCACCACCTCTACCACGGCTGTATTCAGTATCCTCTTCAGCCTTAGCAGAGTCTCCAGAGCTGTCAGTCCATTCATTTTAGAATCCAGGTAGCCCTTATGGGGTGAGAAACTCATAAGAACAGCCTGCCATGGCAGGAGACAGGGATGATCCCTGGAATGACTGAAACGCCAAACCGGCAGTCGATCCAACCAAGTCATCTCCCCCGCGTGATAGCACTGCATATCATATCGTCATCCAGAGAGAGGCCTGCCACCATAAAGTTGACATGCATGTCCTAGAGGATGAGTATGACTTTCCGATGAAGACCCTCTCTAATACAGAATGTACTGTCCAGTTCCTTCCTATGCTCAAGGGCATGCTTCAGTCAGCATCCGACACGCAATGGGTGGAAAAAAGTTTTCACGGCCTCTCCTCTTTTTTATTTCAGAGGGCACGCCCCCCCAATACCTGGGTGCTCAGCACGGCAAGGAAGTGGGCCTCCATGCAGATGACTGGGTATGTCTCTCCCCTGATAAGAACCGTAAATGACTTGATATCGGAGGCAAACCCACAAAATTGGCGATTTAACACTGGGTGGTTGAGCCAACGGCATTTTAAAAACTTTTTTTGCAGTCACAAATGGCCCAATTCTTCATATTGGCCGTTTGCGAAATGTTTTGCACATATGGCCCATAATGCGTAACCTTCGCTTCCAGGTATCCACACCCATAGTTCATGGGCAATCACTATGGATGAATTGGGCTGGGATATTTGCCTGTGCTTTTCTACCTCTCCCATTCATCCTGTACGTGATGAGGAAGATGAGGCAGGTATCCAAGACCCTAAGCTCCAACTTGTGGCAGGCAGCTACTACTCCGTGCTCCTGGAGATGTCTATATCATTCCCCACAAGAACCTGCAAACCTGGTTGGACCTTTTACATAACAGAGTGGGCAAATCCCATACAGATCAATCTAGTGATCTGGCACCTAAGGTCACAGAATTTAGCCACTTAAATCTCCCTGAGGAGTGTTGACTATATTGCATGAGGCACATAGGCCTTTTACACATGAACGTTACACAGGGAAGTGAAAGAGATTTGTACACCACTGCATTTCCAAACACTTAGAACCCTCAAAGTCAAAGTTCAGGATTTTACCTATTGCCTCTACACCTTCAGAAGGCAGGTCTTCCACACACCTCTATATGCCTTAATTTAGATGCGTTTGCGGCATACATGCAAAACAGGGAACACTCATCCCTCTTTATGATTCTGGTGGTCAAGGCGTTCATGGACAGCCTCATGAGGGTGACACTTCCAAAAACTTCTCCTGATTTTTACTGGTAAATCAAAGTGGTTCTCACAAGACATAAGGGACCAACTTTTGTACCCATTCACTCGTGCAGTTTTCCCTTTGTCTTCTGGAAGGTGGCCTTCCTCATAGCAGTAACTTTTCTCAGACTCATCAGCGAGTTACAAGCACTCACTATTCAGGAACACATGGACAGGGCGGTCTTTCAAGCTAAACGTGCTCTCGCTACACCTACCAGGGCACACTCTGCATAAAAGTGAGCCACCATGACTTTCTAAAGTCACATCCCTTTAGCTGATATCTGCAAAGCATCTACCTGGTCAAGGCTGTACACCTTCACAAAACATTACCTTGTGGACATACTAGCTCATCATCAGACTGTGGTTCACCGGATTATGTTAAGAACATTGTTTCAAACATCTGCTTCGTCTGTGTGCCAGCCTCCGATTTGGAGGAAACTGCTTTACACTTGATGCACAGCATGTTTATCTACAGCCACACATGCTATGTATAAAACATGTTACTCATCTGTAAGTACCTGTTCACAGCATGTAGTAATTTGGGTTCAATTGAAGAGGCCAGTGATGATACATGTTTTTACTTTTAACACTTTTCTTATAATTTTCAAAGCATACCACACATCACATTATCTGTCATTCAGCTTTTATTTTCTACCCACTGAGTAGAAAACGCTCTCAGGGGGAGTTGGTGTCCATGCACATTGTGAAGGAAGAGGCACTACAGCACATTGTGTTACTCAATGTTTCTTCGAAGAAAATAAAGTTGTAATGCCCAACCCCAACACTAGGTGACAGGAGTGTGAAGATCACGTGATCCACAGCATGACACACTTAACAGATGGTTAAAGGGTAAGCGCCATTCTCCTTCTTGGTGAAATAAATTACGGGAGCTAATGAATGCTTCTGCTATTTAACTCCAGCGGTTTGGTGGCCCTACCACAGTGTTGTGTTCATTAGCAAGTTAAGGCCAGTATTGGCACGTATGGAAATCTATGACTAGCATAGATATGCACAAGTACTCCTGGGGATATTTGTGAATCCACAAAAGGTTGGAAATCTACTTAATTTACAGGAGTGCTTTTAAAAGTAGTGGATTTCGGATGTTTCTGAACCATTTTATATTGTTGTCTTTTATTACGAACAGTCACAAGTTAGGTCTCACTAGCCTGTATGAGTATTTCAAACTTTACAAAACAAACTCTAGCCATGAATTGCTCCCTTTAATGCAGTTCTCCACCAACTATACCATCCCACTTCCACCTACATTAAGGCATATCCTTTTAAAGTTTTGATATCTGCAGACACTGCAGGTTGAATATATAAAGGGCCAATAAGAGTCTTGGTCAATTAATGCAGAACATTGTGTGATAACAATAACCTAGGTTTCTACTGATAGTATTTTTGGCAGACTCCTTTCTAAAAATGCACACCAGTAAAGTGCATTCTATGGATACACATCTGGCCAATCGCAGGATCTTACATTGTGTCATTGTCAGTGTATTGTTTGATATCACAGTACATATTATTTGACAATTAATCCTGCTTTACAGGTATTTTAACTCTGAGGTCACTCTTTATTACCTCATTGTATCATATGATTCTGCTAATATGTAATATAAATAAAGCAGCAATGCTATGCTATGGCATTCCAAACACTCTTCACAAAGTTTACTTAGGATACGAAAGTACTCTTCAAGCATGCCCCCACCAGAGGAAGTCATCCGGCATGGCATTGGGGGACTGTTGTGTGTGGCGAGATAAAAAAAAAAGATGCAATGAATCATCCATCTCAGTGTAGAAAGCTGCTGCAGCGTTGATACAAATTCTGATTATGGGAGTGTGACAGTAGAATTAACTGCAAGTCATACATACATCAAACACACCAGGCTTGAGGCATTAGAATGCTAAACATCATCCGTGGAATGGATTTTAGGTTAAAGCCCAGGTCATAGTCTATGCTATTAATGTACAATGCGCAGATACAAAGCAGACAAGTGGTTTGTGTTGCCATATTTCCACCAGTCTAGCCTTGTGTGCATGACAAAAACGACGTAAAAGCACATAAATGCCCACAAACTCATGTTCCATTGTCATGTGTGGCATGTTTTTCCATATTACATGCATGTTACATTCAAGGCAGGTCTGACGTTATACCAACATGAAAGTACTAACTCAGAGTGCACTAAATCATTAAAGTGTGTGTGCGCATGTGTGTATATGTATGTATGTGTGTGTGTGTGTGAGAGAGAATATCCTAGGTATTAGAAAACTAATATTGTGAATGGTGCTAACAGTGTGTGCAAGATTGCAATATTATTTCTAGACATTGCGGCCAGACTCAGAATGGCCTCTATCACAGGTCCATTAGGTGACCTTCACTGGCTCAGGATGGATAATCGCTCTAAATTTAAAACCCTCTGCTATAGACATGGGCTCAGCACCTCACTACCTTGGTGCCTTGGTACATCCTTACCTCCCCTCACGCCTCCTACGATCCTCTAAGCAGTTACAATTCCAAGTTTCCAGGATCAAACGAGCACGTATGGGCGGACGGTCCTTTGCCTATTTAGCTCCTTCCTATGGAACTCACTCCTGTTTCAATTACGCCATGAAACGATTTATTGCAAATTTCGTAAAGATTTAAAAACATCGCTTTTTAATCAGTAGAATCCTGGCGCTATTCTCTTTGTAGCGCAAGTCCGTAGGCGCTGAGAAACCTACGGGTAGCTGTGCGCCATATAAATTAAAAAAATAAATAATAAATCATTATTTCTAGACATTATTTTCAGAGCTGTAAGTTGACATTAGTCAAACTAAAAAGACAGAGAACGAAAAACCTTCAACTATCTGAAAGATGCAGAGCTACATGTAGTGATTAGAGCTACTAGGCTGTCCTGCCTTATACAAATCCGACAAGGAAAGAAATAGAAAGTCAAATTTGTCTGCCTTTCTTGTGTTTCTGAACAGAGACAGTTCTAGTGTTCCTTATCAATGGTTTGAGAAACCACGCATGGGTTACCCCACCCCTCTACGTAGAGAATAATTGGAGAAGAAACTGTAAAAGGACGTGAGCATTTGGTAGGGGCAGACATGAGGACTGGTTGCTTGGGAGACATGCCAAAGTGCTGATGTTTGCAGACCTGATAGCTTTATAGGGTACGCAGGGATACTTACGCAGCATAGCATAGCAACAATTATGGAGTTCTAAGAACAATTCATCCAATATAGCAATCATGAAGCTGAGAACATATATGTAGATATTAATTAGGGACTAGATTAATCAAATAGGGAATGTAGGAACATGCAGTGAAATCTGCTTGGGATTTTCCTTATGTTCACTTTGTTTTATATTATGACTGCTGAGATGACTATATATTCCCATAATAATTGCTTCAGACTGAAGATGAATAGAGCAGGTTGTTTTCATGATATTTCTTCTGATGGAATGGAGGGAGGGAGAGTATTTGACAGCACTGATGAATATAGAAGTTTCCATGGTGTCTTAAACAGATATTGCGAGTTATTTTTGAAGAGTGGGAGTTGACGGTGAAATTTAACTGATAAGAAAAAGAGAAAACAAAGTGGTCCAATAAGCCTTTGCCATATTGGTTTGGCCACTGTAGCTCTTTTATTGCAAAATGAGGGACTGGCATAGGTCTCCAATTATGACATTGTCATTTGTTTGAAATGTTTATCTTCTAATTCATTGAGTAAATCCTTAGTGGGTGGGTGTTTTTCAAATTCTGGCAAACATTAAAGTCTCCCTACATGGTTTATGGGGAACTACATACAGGGTTGACAAATTAGGTCAGCTGTTTGTAGCATTGTGAGGCTTGTAAATAAGTAACATAATTATTTGATTGAGTAGTAAGGATGTGTTGTTTTTTTTTACCAGGATATATGCTGTTGTAGAATTAAATACCACTTTAGGATGATTTTTTTTCTTCTTTTTAGCTGACAGCAAGACCCTCCACTCGCTCCTCTTAGCAATTATGCATGGGGATTTTACAACCTATCAATTTAAATTGGTTATGTAAAGTACAGAGACAGCACTGGTTCATAGCTCTGAACAAAGGGTTACTGGTTGAATTGTGATTTTTCTACATACTGAAGTTCTTGTCGAGGTGGTCATCAACAAAATTGTCATAAAAATTATAAATTCGAATGTGCTTGCTTAAATATAAAAATCTGAAATGCTAAACAGATAACTATCATCATATTGTCCGTGTGTTCTTTTCTTCATAATCCTTTCAACCTGACTCCATTGCCAATCCAAAGTATCTTTTGGGTTTTGGGCTTCTGCTTCTTGTTAAATGTATTGGTTACCTTAAATGATCAATCGTGACAAATTAATATACGTACTTTCTACAGAGAATTATAAGAACGAAAAATGGTATCCCAATCACAATAAGAATGAGAGATGAAAGGTATGGCAGGTTTTTATCATAATTGTTGGAAGATATGAATCATTAGTATTTAGTGGTATGCATGGGATTCTTATTGTCTGCAAAAGTATTATTTTTAAATGTATTAATTTTTTTTTTTTCAAATAAATTTTTATTGTTGCTCTAGGCGTATCATCTGAAAGACACATGAGGACACGGGCTGGCTTCAACATTCAGCCAGTATCCGTTGGTTCCGCAACTTTTCTTTTCTTTGGTAGGATAACTCACATATCAACAGTGACAGTACCGTTTAACCAAGGCCAGGTACTGATGCAAATAAACAAGAGAAAACACCCCCTAAAAACAGCTCCTCCCATGCCCGCCCACCTCCCCCCACCCCAGAGTCCGTCTACCCTTTACTGATATAGTCACAACCACCGGATAAGAACTGGGTTCTACAGTGAGACATTGAACAGGTCCAGCCTCCGACACCATTTCTAGGCGTGTATCAAACATCAAGTGTGACAAACCATACTCTCCGGAATTTTTTTGGGCAACCCCTGGCTTTGTATGTCACTCTCTCAGCCGCCATATAGAGGTCAAGCCCTCTTCTCCATTCCTCCAAGTCCGGCGGTTCGGCCGCTCCCCAGCGCCGGGCAATGTCTTTCTTGGCTACCACCAGTGCTAGCACTAGAAATATGATCAAGGGGCGGGCCAGGTCGACTTCGGTCGTTAACCCCAGCAGAGCTAGTTTTGGGTCACGTGGTAGAGTAGTTCCCAGGACCTCCTCTAATTCCTCAAATATGTTCTCCCAGTATTCCTGTATGGTTTCACAGCCCCAAATTATGTGGTAGAAATTCCCCTCTGGTTGGCGGCACCTAAGGCATGCAGTGTCCATGACCTTCCCCATTTTGTATAGCCGCACCCTGTCGTAATAGGCTCTGTGCAACACCTTCAGCTGTATGAGGCGGAGCCTGGACTTAATCGCGACCTCACGAGGGTGCACAAGAACCATCTCCCAGTCCAGGTCCTCCATCTCTCCCGTGTCTGCCTCCCACTTGTTTCTCAAGTCTTGTAGGGTCCCCAATGTATTGTTGGTCAGTGTTCTGTACGTGAGGGAAACCGCCCCCCTCCCTATTTGCTCCTGCAGCAACCTACCTTCCAATGGGGCGTATTCTGGGATATCTGCCACAATGATGTTCTGAGCCCTCCAGGCGTGTCGTAGCCGTGTATATCTGTAGTACTGAGTGTTATGTAAGCCAAAGTCCCCCTGTAAGGCGTGGAATGTCTTCAGGTCTCCCCTAGCAATAACGTCCCCTATGGTCGAAATGCCAATATCATCCCATTGCCTGAAGCCTGTCAGTTTATTAAGTTCACCCAGCCACTTACAGTGCCATAGTGGCGTCTGTCGGGTGGGGCGTTTGTCCCATCCCATGCGTTTAGTCGCCCTGTTCCATGCATTCAACGTGATCCTAGTGGCCGGTAGGAGTTGTTTCCCTCGTGGACCCCCGTATAGGTAGTACAGAACGTGTGTGTGAGACCATTTTGATCGTTCTAGCGCATAAGTAGGGTGATCTATTGCTGCATGCAACCATTCATTTATCGGGGTAAGGTGTTCTGCCCAATAGTACGCCTCCAGGTTGGGAAGGGAGATCCCACCACTGTACTGGTGGCACTGTAGTGTGGCTAAGGCTACTCTCGGGTGTTTCCCCAACCATAGGAAGGCTCGCAGGTCCGCGTGGATTTTAGGCAAGGTTGTAGGAGGAAGCGGGTAATATTCATTTTGCAGTGCATAGAGGAATTTTGGCAGCAAAACCATTTTATATAGAGCTGCGCGCCCCAGTAGGGTGAGCGGGAGCTGTCTCCACTGGTCCATTTCTAATTTCGCACTAGTCATGATGTGGGCCACGTTGGTATTAAGGGAAAGTGACTCGTCTAGCGTTATGAATACCCCCAGGTACTGGAAACCCTCAGTGGTGTGTATGAGAAGTTCTGGTAGGCAATCCCTCCGGTCTCGGCCGTGTGGGTCATATAGAATCGATTTATGCGAATTAATGGTATGGCCAGCTCTAGCTCCGAAGTCATCCAGTTCTTTGAACAGGACCGGGATAGTGGTATCCGGTTCCGTCACAAACAGGAGGACGTCGTCAGCATATAATGAAATTTTTTCCTGGGTAGCTGCCGAATCTCCCCAGGTGAACCCCCTAATACCCTGATTCTGTCGGACCCGGATTGCTAGTATTTCTATCGTCAATGTGAATAGAAGGGGGGATAGAGGGCAACCCTGTCGTGTTCCTCTGTTAATGTGGAATTCGCGTGATAGTCTTCCATTGACCCTCACTCGTGCCTTTGGGGCAGAGTATAGGAGTCTTACCCATTGTATGAACTTAGGGCCAAAGTCGAACCTCCGTAGGGTCTCAAACAAGAAGGGCCAGTGCACTGCATCGAAGGCCTTTTCTGCATCTAGTGAGAGGAACCAATGGGGCTCACTCCTTCCCCGGACTTCCTGTAGCCAGTTGTGCGTGCGGCGGAGGTTTAATTTGGTCGCCCTATCTGGAAGGAACCCAGATTGGTCTGCATATACTAACTCAGAGATTACCCGCCACAGGCGCCTAGCCAGGACAGTGGCCAGAATCTTCGTCTCCATATTGAGGAGAGATATCGGGCGGTAGGAGGCACATACGTCTTTGGGTTTACCCTCCTTATGTATAGGGACAATTGTGGCCGTCGCCAGATCAGGTGGCAAGCTCGCCATTTGGAGTGCCTCAACAAAGAGTTTTTTAATATGGCGTTGCAGCAGGTCCGCTGTACGTTTGAAGAATTCCGCCGGGAAGCCGTTGGGTCCCGGCGTCTTCCCCGGTTTTAGGGACGCTATTGCCTCTGCTATTTCTTCTAGTGTAATGTCTGTCTCCAGGTCCGTGGCATCCTCCAGGGACAGCGTTGGGACCTCCATGTCACACAGATAGTGGTTGGCTTCAATCTCGCCCCCCAGATCTCTAGCTCTGTAGAAGTCCTCATAGTACGTGGCAAAGGCCTCTGCTATCGCCTCGTCCGTACAGGCTGATCTGTTCCCCGGCACTTCAATCCTGTCTATCCAACGTGCCGCCCTCTCTCTCTTGCTCAGCCACGCCAGAAGTTTACCAGATTTATCGCCCATATCGTATAGGCGGTGGAGTGTCGCCAGTGCCTGTGTGCGTGCCTCCCCAGTGACAAGTTCTCTGTAGTGTCTTTGTGTGTCTAGCAATTTT
Organism: Lissotriton vulgaris; assembly: GCF_964263255.1. Classification (NCBI taxonomy): domain Eukaryota; kingdom Metazoa; phylum Chordata; class Amphibia; order Caudata; family Salamandridae; genus Lissotriton; species Lissotriton vulgaris. The sequence continues at coordinate 1,728,204,414 of NC_141694.1, read as the reverse complement.
CTAAGTATCTGTTCTTCCTTACCCTGGTGATACTCTGCTTCGAGGGCTAAGATCGAGACCTCCTTGGTTGTGACCTCCTGGTGGAGCTCCCTCCTGGCCGCCCCAGTCTACTGTTTATACGATCCCTAAGGACTGGCTTGAGTGCTTCCCAGAGTGTGAATGTGATCCCTGATTCTACGGATCCCTCATTCTCTGCCACATACACCTTAATGTCTGCTCTAATTCCCTTCAATAGATCCGGAGTTTGCAGGTCCCAGGCCGCAAGGTGCCATTCCTTAGCCTTTCCCCTCCTCCCCCGCCCCAGGTGTACATACAGGGGGGAGTGGTCCGAGATTCCCCGTGCTTTATATTCCGCCAAGTCATTAACCGTAGTTTCTTGCCTGGAGGTAAATATATAATCCAGTCTGGAGAAGACCTTGTGTGCCCCGGAGTAGTAGGAATAAGCCTCCTGTGTGGGGTGGAGCCATCTCCAGACATCTGTGAGGCCCAAAGTGTGTATTTGTCGCGCCAGTGCCGTGTCGTGTCCTGTCGTACGTGGGGTCCCCGATCTGTCTCTTGTGGCACACATTACATCATTAAAGTCCCCCCCCACTATCTGGATCGTATCTGCCGTGTCTAGAAGGATAGCAGTGACTGCCGTGAGGGTGCGTGCCTGGAGCTTTGGGGGGGCATAAACTGAGACGAGCGTGCATCTGCGCCTCCTCCAAGTGCCCTGTACCCCTGCATACGTCCCCTGAGGGTCCAACCATGTACGAGTGATGGTGAACGGTGTGGATTTCTTAATGAGTATTGCAGCCCCCCTGGAGTCCGCCGTGTACCCGGAGTGCGCTAGCACCACGTGCCTGCCTCTCGCTATAAAAGCGCAATGAGTGCCTCTTAGGTGGGTTTCTTGGAGTAGAATAATGTCCGGCGCTAGCCTTTTCAGATATGCATTTACTAGGCCCCTTTTGATCTTAGACCCAAGGCCGTTCACATTCCAAGACAGTATTGTGACACCTGAGACACCCGTGGGAGTGTGATCTAGTGGATCTGCCATTGTGCGTTCCCTTCAAATTTCCAGGTAGGGCTCCCGAGGTGATGTGGTTTGAGGTGCGTAGTGGCATGTGGTCGCTGTTTGTCAACTTGTGTCCCCCTCCCTTCCCAATTCCCCCGTTCCCCCAACTCCCAATTGTAAGAAAACCATGTCTCCCCAGCCTCCCCCACCCCGCCTCCCACCCCTTCCAGTCGCTCCCTTTCCAGGGACCTAACCATCCGAGGGAAAAGGCCTGTCGCCCTCCCATCATTCCCTCCCATCATAGACCAAACAACTGAAAGAACAAGAAAAACAACATATAGGGGCGTGTCAACTTGCGTGATCCCGGTATCGGGCTGCTATCTCATTGTCCCCCGGATGTCCGTGTTCATGAGTGCGAGTCTTGGGTGTCCGCAGCGGGACCCAGCCCCGACGAGTCCTGTTCCAGTAGCTGTATCTCGGCGACCAGGGGGTGGACTGAATCGGCACGACTGTTCTCTCCGTCTCCCCTGGATTCATGTCCCTCCGAATCCTCCTCTTCGTCGCCCTCCGATCGGATACCATTTCGTAGGCTGCTGAACCTGGAGCCCGACATTGAAGTGTTGTTGTTTGGGGACGTCGATCTGCCTTCTCTCCTTCCGTTGGTACCACGGGTCTGATAGGGCGTCGCTGGTTTACGCCCTCTGATCTTTCCAGATCTTCTTCTCTGTGGCTTCGGCTGTTCCCAACGTGTCCTTTCCCTCACCGATCTGTCTATGGCGTCTCTTCCCGCTGTTTCCCTGCTGTTCAAGATGGGGCGTTCCTCAAGCCAGTGCCAGGCGTCCTCCGGGCACGTGAAGAAAATTGTTTTGTCTTTATAGATCACTTTAAGTTTCGCAGGGAAGAGGAGCATGTAGTCCAGTTTCAAGGCACGTAATTTCATCTTCACCGAGTCGAAGGAGCGGCGCTGTTTTGACACCTCCTGGCTATAGTCCGGGAAGATCATGATCGTGGCATTCTCGAATCGGATCTCCCCCAGCTTCCTGGCTTCTCTAAGGATCAAGTCTCTGTCAGCATAGTTTAGGAATCTCGCAATGACCGGTCTCGGTCGCGCGCCCTCCGGCGGCTTGGCCAGCAGCGCCCTGTGGGCCCTCTCAATGACGAAACAGGCAGAGAACTGAGCCGCGGGGAAGGTAGTCTTTAGCAATGCATGGAGGAAGGAGGCCATATCCCTCCCCTCAAGTCCTTCTCTAAAGCCCACAATTCGGAGGTTGTTGCGGCGGGATCTATTTTCCGCATCATCCACCTTCCATTGCAGGTGGCGATGCGAGGCCTGTAGTTCTGCCATGTCTTGCTTTAATGCTGTGATCGATGACTCATTATCTGGGACTCTGTTCTCGGCCGTTGTTACCCTCTCTGACAAATTGCGAAAGTCTTGGCGCAGCAGGGTGATCTCTGAGCCTACCTCTCCGATCTTCACCTCCAATGCAGCCCGCGATTCCTGGATGTCACTTCTAGAAGCCTGGATGGCCGCCAGGAGTATTGCCGTTTCGGTGAACGGTCCCGGCGTGTCCGGCCGCTGATCCCCAGTTTGTCTGGATGTAGCAAAGTTGTCCATGGGGCCTTGCTTCGTTGGTTTGGGGATCGGGTCTCGCTTCCCCATGACTGCCCTCTCTGTGGGATCGACTGTGGTTCTGGTGCGATCTCTGTTGTCGATTCGTCGTAGATGAGCGCCCGTATCCCTGACGCTGTCTCCAAGATGGTGATACCTTTGTTTCACAGGTGTAGTCGCCAGGCTATGTGTAGCTCCGAGGCGGGGGGTGGGGGAGGGCGAGTGTCGTCCGGCCGCTGGCCTGCCCCGTACGTTTCCCTTTGAGGGACCTCGATCCGTCCCTTCCCAGTCTCCAGGAAAGTTTCTACCTCAGGTTCGGACCCCCCAGTGCTCTGGGTGGCGTTCACACTATGGCGCCTGGAGCAGCCGGGTCGCACCCTCCAGCCCGTGAGGGTCCGCTGTGGGGTGTCTGCTGGGGAGTCGCGCCTCCTGCCGAGTGCATACCCCTCCTCGTACCTCCCGCTGCGTAATACCTTGCGTCTGGCCCATGGGACGGAGCAGCCCTCGACACTCAGAGGTCACCCCCAGGCCCGGCACCTCCGTCCTCCCCTTGAACGCGCGCCTTTCCTGATGCAGTCTCCTCCCGCTGGCAGTGGCAGCCGCTGGATGTTGTTCGTTGCCACAGTCCGCCGCCGGTCCCAGGAGCTCCTCCGTGTGCCAGGTGGGTCGGGTGCAGGCAGGGGGAGGGGGGGGGGGGTGTCGCTTGCAGCGTGCACGGCGGAGTCTCAAGCCCGATGCAAGTCTCTTAGGCCCCCACCGCCCGGTCACAGCCCGGGTGTCCTCACCGTCAGTGCGTCGCACTCCGGGCTCCCCTCCACTTCAAGCCGCTCTCCGCTCCATCCCACGGGGGTGAGGGCGCTTCCCCGCGTCGGCAGTCCGTGCTTCACTCCTCCAGGCAGGGGGGGGGGGAAAGGCAGGTCCGGACGCCTCCCGCACACAGCCTCAGGCCCCTGTACCTCGCTGAAATTCGCCGGCTCGGTCTGCCTCGCACCTCCGAGGCCACTCATCGGCTCCGTCCGCTGGCGGCCGCCATCTTGGTGTAGGCGGCCGGGGCTCGACCCCAAAGTCCTGGTACTGTGCCGTCTGTACTTGTCCGCCTCAGGTCGCGGGTTCCGTCCCAGGCCCTCCGCTCCGCCGCCGGCTCTCCTTCCGCAGCCCGTTAGGGCTCCGCAGCTTGCCTTTCACGACCGCAGCAGTCCCCTATGCCGCTGCCGCCATCTTGCGTGCTCGAGCGCACCCGACCTGGTGCCGATTACTGCGGATTGAGGGGATATCCACGGCGCCGTCGGTGCCACTAGGCATGCCCCTGAAAGAGCGCTCATGTACACACTGCCTGTTGTGCGAATTTCCGTCCGGGGTAGGGTAAAAAACGTCGGATTAGTTGGCAGCCCGGCCGGAGCTCCGGCCAGACACGTCTTAGCCGGCCATGCTGCTAGCCACGCCCCATTTTAAATGTATTCATGTAGGTGATTTGTCTAATGCAGCATGCGGCCAGAGCATCTTAATTCAGTGAACATAGACAAGATGAGGGGTCACTAACATGCAGTCAAGAGGAAATGGATCATCAAGAGCGAGGTACTTAACTTGATTGTTATATTTTTGAGGAGAGTGTTCTGGTAGTATACACCAAGGACTGATGAAGTTCGGACACCAAGATATTTATTTAGAGAAGAAGCAAAATAGAAAAGATGAGTATTCATCAGTATTGTAGGTAGTACCCAGCAATTGTTCTGGTGTAGACATTTAGTGAAGCACTTCAAATAGCAAGGGAAGTACAACGTGGGGATATTAACACTTTTTAGGTCTCGCCTGAGCCAGCGCATGAAATGCTCTGGCGAGACATTTAGTAACAGGGTTAAAAAGTGCTACCCACAAGCGGCTTTTGTCGGCCACCAGCTTGCTGTCACGTGCCGAGCGCGCGCGATGTGCACAGCTATGCCCCCCCTTCTTTTGTGTGCACCACTTGTGTTTGTTTTAGCGGGCGCGTGCACACACACAACTCCGGGCTCTGTTCCTCGCACGCGGCCAATGCTTCTAACTTCGGTGCCGTCACCGCCCGCCTGCTCCCTTGTGCTTGATTATGCTTATCTGCATGGCACGGTGCGCATTCACTGCAAGACATTTTAGCTTGACCTCTTTGCCTTTGCCAGCTTGAACCATCTTTCATTTCCAGATTTGAAAGACCGAGGTACGTTGATCTAGTTGTATGTTCCCCAAGGTTAAGCAGCTGTCTTCTCTGGTGGGAGGATCCCCGATACCCTACGTGCCTAATTAAAGGGTATCGGAAAAGGCTGTCTGGATAAGTAATGTCTCATGACATCTCCAGGGCTGCCATCACTGCTGTTAGCCATTTGAAGTCAGTTGACAACCGGCTGTCTTCTGTCTAAGCCCTTCATCCTTTTATTGCATCCCTTATATAAAAACGTTTCGTGGGGTCCGTGCCCTATCTAGCCTTACAATGGTGACCTACTACTGCAAGATGTGTGGGTACCCATGGTCTCGTCTTGCTCCCTCTAAAAGCCCGTCGATAAAACGGATCCACTCTTGACTGGACTTCAAGTTCCAGTGCAGTTGTGAGGTTCTGCAACCCTCACCTCTTTTGGAGGGGCTAGCTCCATGTAACCTTGACCCTCCACCTCTATCTGCCTCCCTGCCATTCGTTAATTAGAAAGCCGACTTTAGCCCTTGACCAACAAGTTTGAAGGGCGTCATGGTGGGAGGCCTCCTCCGTTTTAGTGCTCAGTGGGCTCCACACATGAAACCTTGGTGCGCTCTGCCCTTGCCACTTCCGGCCTCGGCGACCCCTACCTAAACACCATTTTAACACCAGCGTGCCCTCTTCCTGATTATGGCTCCATCCAGCTTAATGCTTGCTTTGCATGCCAAGCCTCTGCACGACCCCATTAAAGTTATTTATTTATTAGTGGTGTATATAACGCAATCATGATGGGAAGCGGAAACTGGTGAGCCATTAAATCGCTTTATAAAAGAAAACATTAGACCAATCTTAAAAAACATATATATAAACAAAGCAAAGAAAGAGGTATATTGGCGGAGGGCATTGGAATGCATAACAAGCATTGGCATAGCCAATAGGTCTCGCTTTTGGGACCTTATAAGTATTTAGCATTGCACCAAGGATATTGTGCTGCATAACTAAATACTTATAAGGTCCCAAAAGCGAGAACTATTGGCTATGCCTATGCTTGTTATATGTGCACATGGTGGGTGTATGGATTTATGTTATCGGCAATGATTAGGGTGCGAAAAGTGATCCTGCCTTTAGAGTAGGTCTTTGGCGCCAACGAGATGAGCCGTTATTGCTGTTTTATAAGCAGGTGGGCAAAGAAGGGTCATAGTTCATGCAGCAGGAAGTTATGGGATGTTATATTTTGTCCCAGTACTCAGTGTTGGGAGTGATCCATCATGAGGTTCCTGAAACGGTGCTTCAGTCCCCAAACCCGTCCTCACATGTGCATAAACATGGAAATTCACCAGATGTTGGCAGCCCCCCTTGATTAACTGTAGATTAAGCACAACGCCCCCGTTTTATTAAAACTTGCTGTAATATTTATTTGACCCCACACTAATAGATTGTTTTCAAAGTCATGAGGCAAACAAATATTAACTGCAAATGCTATTATTCATACAGATCACACTCTCGATGATTCATACAGGTTTCTCTTCTGTGAGGTGTGGCATACACCTTACTTATTTCTGAATTTCCAGGAGTAAGTCATGCCTACTCATGGAATGAAGCTTTGTGAGTCTTGCCCGAGTACGTTACCTGAGCTGTTTCCAGAGATCCTACTTTGTAGCAGCAACAATGGGGATATCTCAGTTGTTTGGAAGGTGTAGTTGTTTTCTGTTTGGTGAAGTGTAGGGTTGATGTTGCTTCATTCCTTGTTCATTCAGCCAGCAATACTGGATATGGACAAGGAAAGAGAGCTTGCCTTAAAGCTCCCTGTCGTCTCATTCTAGGGGTCTGGGTGGAACCGAGACTTGTGTATCCTCACACCTTGTGTGCTCAGTCCAATGGCACACCATGAACAGTGCATGAGAGCTTCCTGTCAAGCTTCCCGTGTTCTTATGCAATGGGTATGAGTGTAGTCAAGGTTAAGGTACAATTTCAAATACTCCAATAAGTTCTATTGGCAGTGGCACTTACCTGTAGTAATAATAATAATTCTTTATTGTTTGATTACTTAAAACCATTGCAATTTTCCATTTAAAAAAACTCATACGGTTCTTATATGCAAGAAACAAGACATTAAAAAGTAAGGTTAATACTAAGACTATCTAAAAATGGGTGTGGGGTGAAAAATGGGGGTGGGGTGATGAAGACACCCTCAAGATAATTAATTAATTAATTATTATCTGTGGCACTCCAATACTGAGGTGTCAGGTCAATCAAAACATCTCCGCCTCTCTTTTTAATATATGAAAACGGCAGAACTTGTATTTTCAAAAGCCAACTGGGGAGTATAAACTATTAATGTTAGCAAAGGGCAATGTTCCAATGAACAGTAGTTAGCTATCAAAAGTTCATTAGTAGAACCTGGAGCAGGGTTACAGCTCATCCGGGTTGATGGAAATTTGCAGCTCTGTTATCAACCAACTTGTTCGCCGCTCTGTTAACAAATTTGGTGAACCGAATGTTCAACGTCGTATTTTCTGGGTTTAGGGCGGCGATTATGGCTTGGCAAAGAGATTGTGTTCCAAGGTTGTTCCATTACATATATATATGCCCAAAGGACAGCAAAGGGTTCAGTTGCACAGTGGGTCTACTTTTGTAGGTACCCTGGGGGTTATTGTTGCATGCCAGCTTTAGGGCGAACAGTATCTGCAATGTATAATGGCATTATGCATTGTGTTTGAGCATAAGAGACAGAAGTCGGAAGCTAACATTACAGCTGGCGAATGTCTGATGGCTCTTTCACTGTATTCCTAACGTAAACTAATGGTGGCTTAGAACATAGTTTCGTAGGCTCCTTGCATCCTATAATTTATTTGAATGTGGTATTTGTATTGCAAAGTAAACAAAATTAACACTGCATATAACATAATGCATTGCGTGGAAGCTAGTCTTGCGATAGTATCACTA